>NC_142316.1:16859988-18146654 GCF_054855325.1 Carica papaya
GTGCTACTCTCGCCCAAGCACCCTTAACTTGCGAAGTTCTGATAGAATCCGTTGCATTGGTGCAGGTATGATCGCTCATGTTTCATTCTGCGCTGCAAATACATACACTCTTTCTCCCTCCATCCCCTCTCCCGTTATTTGTTTCCTTGTGCGTGCACTCTGCATCTCTCCTTCTCGTTCTAATATCAAGTAAAATGCCCTAGCATCGTGACTCACCTTTGCGAATGAACAAGCGGTTTATAATTGCATTCGCGCGTAACGTCGAACGACCCATCCGAAAAAAAATGGGTGCAACACGAGGACCTCCCAGGAGGTCACCAATCCGAGTACTACTCCCGCCCAAGCACACTTAACTGCTGAGTTCTGATGGGATATGGTGTATTAGTGCTGGTATGATGGCACCTATTTAATTTCGCGCTGCAAATACGTACATTCCTTCTCCTTTCTTCCCCTTCCCGTCATTTGTTTCCTTGTGCGTGCGCACTGCACCTCTCGTTCTCGTATAAATATCAAGTAAAATGCCACGGCGCAGTGACACACATTTTCGAATAAATCTGCGGACTATAATTAAAGTCGCGCGTAACGTCGAATGGCACATCTGAAAAAAAAAATGGGTGCAACACGAGAACTTCCCAGAAGGTAACCCATCCTTGTACTACTTTCGCCAAAGCACACTTAACTGCGGAGTTCTAATGGGATCCGGTGTATTTGTGCTGGTGTGATAGCACCTGTTTAATTTCGTGCTGAAAATAAAAACACTCATTCTCCTTCCCTCCCCCCTCCCATCATTTGTTTCCTTGTGCGTTCACACTGCACCTCTTTTTCTCGTTCTAATATCGATTAATATGCCCCTACTTCTTGACTCACATTTGCGTATAAACAAGTGGACCATAGTTCCAGTTGCGCGTAACGTCGAACGACCCGTCTGAAAAAAATTTGTGCGACACGAGAACTTCCCAGGAGGTCACCCATCCGAGTACTACTCTCCCCCAAGCACACTTAACTGCAGAGTTATGATGGGATCCGTTGCATTAGTGCTGGTATGATCGCATCCGTTTAATTTCGCGCTGCAAATACATAAACTCCTTCTCCTTTCTTACCCCACCCGTCATTTGTTTCCTTGTGCGTGCACACTGCACCTCCCGTGCTCGTTTTAATATCAAGTAAAATGATACGACGCCGTGACTCACATTTGCGAATAAACCTGAGGACCAAAATTCAAGTCGCGTGTAACGTCTAAAAAATCATCTGCAAAAAAATGGGTGCAACACGAGTACTTCCCAAGTGGTCACCCATTCGAGTACTACTCTCGCCCAAGCACACATAACTGCGGAGTTATGATGGGATCGGTTGCAATAGTGCTGGTACGATCGCACCTATTTAATTTCGCGCTGCAAATACATAAACTCCACTCTTCCCCCTCCCGTCATTTGTTTCCTTGTGCGTGCACTCTGCATCTTTTTTTCTCGTTCTAATATCAAGTAATATGCCCCGGCACCGTGACTCACCTTTGCAAATGAACCAGTGGTTTATAATTCCATTCGTGCGTAACGTCGAACAACCCATCCGAAAAAAAATAGGTGCACCACGAGGGCTTCCCAAGTGGTCACCCATCCGAGTACTACTCTCGCCCAAGCACACTTAACTGCGGAGTTCTGATGGGATCCGGAGCTTTAGTGCTGGTATGATCGCACCTATTTAATTTCGCACTGCAAATACATACACTCCTTCTCCTTTCTTCCCCCTCCCGTCATTTGTTTCCTTGTGCGTTCACACTTCACCTCTCATTCTTGTTCTAATATCGATTAAAATGCCCCTGCTTATTGACTCACATTTGCGTATAAACCAGCGGACCCTAGTTCCAGACGCGCGTAACGTCGAACGACCCGTCTGAAAAAAATTGGTGCGACACGAGGACTTCCCAAGAGGTCACCCATCCGAGTACTAATCTCGCCCAAGCACACTTCACTGTGGAGTTCTGATGGGATCCGGTGCATTAGTGCTGGTGTGATCGCACCTGTTTAATTGTTGCAATACGAGGACTTCCCAAGAGGTCACCCATCCGAGTACTACTCTCGCCCAAGCACACTTAACTGCAGAGTTCTGATGGGATCCAGTGCATTATTGCTGGTATGATGCCACTTGTTTAATTTTGCGCTACGAATACATACGCTCCTTCTCTTTTCTTCCTCCTCCCGTCATTTGTTTCCTTGTGCGTGCGCACTGCACCTCCCGTACTCGTTCTAATATCAAGTAAAATGCCACGACGCCGTGACTCACATTTGCGAATAAACCTGCGGACCATAAATCAGGTCACGCGTAACGTCGAAAGAATCATCTGCAAAAAGATGGGTGCAACACGAGGACCTCCCAAGAAAATGGGTGAAATATAAGGACTTCGCAGGAGGTCACCCATCCGAGTACTTTTCTCGCCCAAGCACCCTTAACTCCGGAGTTCTGATAGAATCCGTTGCATTAGTGCTGGTATGATCCCTCATGTTTCATTCTGCACTGCAAATACATACACTCTTTCTCCTCCCATCCTCCCTCCCGTCATTTGTTTCCTTTTGCGTGCATTCTGCATCTCTCTTTCTCGTTCTAATATCAAGTAATATGCCCCGGCACCGTGACTCACCTTTGCAAATGAACCTGCGGTTTATAATTCCATTCGCGCGTAACGTCGAACAACCCATCCGAAAAAAAAATAGGTCCAACACGAGGGCTTCCCAGGTGGACACCCATCCGAGTACTACTCTCGCCCAAGCACACTTAACTGCGGAGTTCTGATGGGATCCGGAGCTTTAGTGCTGGTATGATCGCACCTGTTTAATTTCGCGCTGCATATACATACACTCCTTCTCCTCTCTTCCCCCTCCCGTCATTTGTATCCTTGTGCGTTCACACTTTACCTCTCATTCTCGTTCTAATTTCGATTAAAATGCCCCTGCTTCTCGACTCACATTTGCGTATAAACCAGCGGACCCTAGTTCCAGACACGCGTAACGTCGAACGACCCATCTGAAAAAAAATTGGTGCGACACGAGGACTTCCCAGGAGGTCAACCATCCGAGTACTAATCTCGCCAAGCACACTTAACTGCGGAGTTCTGATGGGATCCGAGGCTTTAGTGCTGGTATGATCGCACCTGTTTAGTTTCGCGCTATACATACACTCCTTCTCATTTCTTCCCTCTCCCGTCATTTGTTTCCTTGTGCGTTCACACTTCACCTCTCATTCTCGTTCTAATATCGATTAAAATGCCCCTGCTTCTTGACTCACATTTGCGTATAAACCAGCGGACCCTAGTTCCAGACGAGCATAACGTCGAAAGAATCATCTGCAAAAAGATGGGTGCAACACGAGGACCTCCCAAGAAATTGGGTGAAATATAAGGACTTCGCAGGAGGTCACCCATCCGAGTACTTTTCTCGCCCAAGCACCCTTAACTGCGGAGTTTTGATAGAACCCGTTGCATTAGTGCTGGTATGATCCCTCAGGTATCATTCTGCACTGCAAATACATACACTCTTTCTCCTCCCATCCTCCCTCCCGTCATTTGTTTCCTTTTGCGTGCACTCTGCATCTCTCTTTCTCGTTCTAATATCAAGTAATATGCCCCGGCACCGTGACTCACCTTTGCAAATGAACCTGCGATTTATAATTCCATTCACGCGTAACGTCGAACAACCCATCCGAAAAAAAAATAGGTCCAACACGAGGGCTTCCCAGGTGGACACCCATCCGAGTACTACTCTCGCCCAAGCACACTTAACTGCGGAGTTCTGATGGGATACGGAGCTTTAGTGCTGGTATGATCGCACCTGTTTAATTTCGCGCTGCAAATACATACACTCCTTCTCCTTTCTTCCCCCTCCCGTCATTTGTTTCCATGTGCGTTCACACTTTACCTCTCATTCTCGTTCTAATTTCGATTAAAATGCCCTTGCTTCTCGACTCACATTTGCGTATAAACCAGCGGACCCTAGTTCCAGACGCGCGTAACGTCGAACGACCCGTCTGAAAAAAAATTGGTGCGACACGAGGACTTCCCAGGAGGTCAACCATCCGAGTACTAATCTCGCCAAACACACTTAACTGCGGAGCTCTGATGGGATCCGGGGCTTTAGTGCTGGTATGATCGCACCTGTTTAGTTTCGCGCTGCAAATACATACACTCCTTCTCCTTTCTTCCCCCTCCCCTCATTTGTTTCCTTGTGCGTTCACACTTCACCTCTCATTCTCGTTCTAATATCGATTAAAATGCCCCTGCTTCTTGACTCACATTTGCGTATAAACCAGCGGACCCTAGTTCCAGACGAGCGTAACGTCGAACGACCCGTCTGAAAAAAAATTGGTGCGACACGAGGACTTCAGAAGAAAATGGGTGAAATATAAGCACTTCGCAGGAGGTAACCCATGCTAGTACTACTCTCGCCCAAGCATCCTTACCTACGGAGTTCTGATAGAGTCTGTTGCATTAGTGCTGGTATGATCGCACCTGTTTCATTTCGTGCTGAAAATACATACACTCATTCTCCTTCCCTCCCCCTCCCATAATTTATTTCCTTGTGCGTTCACACTGCACCTCTCATTCTCGTTCTAATATCGATTAAAATGCCCCTTCTTTTTGACTCACATTTGCGTATAAACCAGCGGACCCTAGTTCAAGTCGCGCGTAACGTCGAACGACCCGTCTGAAAAAAAATTGTTGCGACATGAGGACTTCCCAGGAAGTCACCCATCCGAGTACCACTCTCGCCCATGCACACTTAACTGCGGAGTTCTGATTGGATCCGGTGCATTAGTGCTGGTATGATCGCACCTGTTTAATTTCGCGCTGCAAATACATACACTCCTTCTCTTTTCTTCCCCCTCCCGTCATTTGTTTCCTTGTGCGTGCGCACTGCACCTCCCGTACACGTTCTAATATCAAGTATAATGCCACGGCGCCGTGACTCACATTTGCGAATAAACCTGCGGACCATAAATCAAGTCGCGCGTAACGTCGAAAGAATCATCTGCAAAAAGATGGGTGCAACACGAGGACCTCCCAAGAAAATGGGTGAAATATAAGGACTTTGCAGGAGGTCACCCATCCGAGTACTTTTCTCGCCCAAGTACCCTTAACTGCGGAGTTCTGATAGAATCCGTTGCATTAGTGCTGGTATGATCCCTCATGTTTCATTCTGCACTGCAAATACACACACTCTTTCTCCTCCCATCCCCCCTACCGTCATTTGTTTCCTTTTGCGTGCACTCTGCATCTCTCTTTCTCGTTCTAATATCAAGTAATATGCCCCGGCACCGTGACTCACCTTTGCAAATGAACCTGCGGTTTATAATTCCATTCGCGCGTAACGTCGAACAACCCATCCGAAAAAAAATAGGTGCAACACGAGGGCTTCCCAGGTGGACACCCATCCGAGTACTACTCTCGCCCAAGCACACTTAACTGCGGAGTTCTGATGGGATCCGAAGCTTTAGTGCTGGTATGATCGCACCTGTTTAATTTCGCGCTGCAAATACATACACTCCTTCTCCTTTCTTCCCCCTCCCGTCATTTGTTTCCTTGTGCGTTCAAACTTTACCTCTCATTCTCGTTCTAATTTCGATTAAAATGCCCCTACTTCTCGACTCACATTTGCATATAAACCAGCGGACCCTAGTTCCAGACACGCGTAACGTCGAACGACCCGTCTGAAAAAAAATTGGTGCGACACGAGGACTTCCCAGGAGGTCAACCATCCGAGTACTAATCTCGCCAAGCACACTTAACTACGGAGTTCTGATGGGATCTGGGGCTTTAGTGCTGGTATGATCGCACCTGTTTAGTTTCGCGCTGCAAATACATACACTCCTTCTCCTTTCTTCCCCATCCCGTCATTTATTTCCTTGTGCGTTCACACTTCACCTCTTATTCTCGTTCAAATATCGATTAAAATGCCCCTGCTTCTTGACTCACATTTGCGTATAAACCAGCGGACCCTAGTTCCAGACGAGCGTAACGTCGAACGACCCGTCTGAAAAAAAATTGGTGCGACACGAGGACTTCACAAGAAAATGGGTGAAATATAAACACTTCGCAGGAGGTAACCCATGCTAGTACTACTCTCGCCCAAGCACCCTTACCTACGGAGTTCTGATAGAATCTGTTGCATTAGTGCTGGTATGATCGCACCTGTTTCATTTCGTGCTGAAAATACATACACTCATTCTCCTTCCCTCCCCCTCCCATAATTTGTTTCCTTGTGCGTTCACACTGCACCTCTCATTCTCGTTCTAATATCGATTAAAATGCCCCTTCTTTTTGACTCACATTTGCGTATAAACCAGCGGACCCTAGTTCAAGTCGCGCGTAACGTCGAACGACCCGTCTGAAAAAAAATTGTTGCGACACGAGGACTTCCCAGGAGGTCACCCATCCGAGTACCACTCTCGCCCAAGCACACTTAACTACGGAGTTCTGATAGGATCCGGTGCATTAGTGCTGGTATGATCGCACCTGTTTAATTTCGCACTTCAAATACATACACTCCTTCTCTTTTCTTCCCCCTCCCGTCATTTGTTTCCTTGTGCGTGCGCACTGCACCTCTCGTTCTCGTATAAATATCAAGTAAAATGCCACGGCGCAGTGACTCACATTTTCGAATAAATCTGCGGACTATAATTAAAGTCGCGCGTAACGTCGAATGGCACATCTGAAAAAAAAAATGGGTGCAACACGAGAACTTCCCAGAAGGTAACCCATCCTTGTACTACTTTCGCCAAAGCACACTTAACTGCGGAGTTCTGATGGGATCCGATGTATTTGTGCTGGTGTGATAGCACCTGTTTAATTTCGTGCTGAAAATAAAAACACTCCTTCTCCTTCCCTCCCCCCTCCCATCATTTGTTTCCTTGTGCGTTCACACTGCACCTCTTTTTCTCGTTCTAATATCGATTAATATGCCCCTGATTCTTGACTCATATTTGCGTATAAACAAGTGGACCATAGTTCCAGTTGCGCGTAACGTCGAACGACCCGTCTGAAAAAAAATTATTGCGACACGAGGACTTCCCAGGAGGTCACCCATCCGAGTACCACTCTCGCCCAAGCACACTTAACTACGGAGTTCTGATGGGATCCGGTGCATTAGTGCTGGTATGATCGCACCTGTTTAATTTCGCGCTGCAAATACATACACTCATTCTCTTTTCTTCCCACTCCCGTCATTTGTTTCCTTGTGCGTGCGCACTGCACCTCCCGTACTCGTTCTAATATCAAGTATAATGCCACGGCGCCGTGACATACATTTGCGAATAAACCTGCGGACCATAAATCAAGTCGCGCGTAACGTCGAAAGAATCATCTGCAAAAAGATGGGTGCAACACGAAGACCTCCCAAGAAAATGGGTGAAATATAAGGACTTTGCAGGAGGTCACCCATCCGAGTACTTTTCTCGCCCAAGCACCCTTAACTGCGGAGTTCTGATAGAATCCGTTGCATTAGTGCTGGTATGATCCCTCATGTTTCATTCTGCACTGCAAATACACACACTCTTTCTCCTCCCATCCCCCCTCCCGTCATTTATTTCCTTGTGCGTGCACTCTGCATCTCTTTTTCTCATTCTAATATCAAGTAATATGCCCCGGCACCGTGACTCACCTTTGCAAATAAACTAGCGGTTTATAATTCCATTCGCGCGTAATGTCGAACAACCCATCCGAAAAAAAATAGGTGCAACACTAGGGTTTCCCAAGTTGTCACACATCCGAGTGCTGCGCTCGCCCAAGCACAATTAACTGCGGAGTTCTGATGGGATCCAAAGCTTTAGTGCTGGTAAGATCGCACCTGTTTAATTTTGCGCAGCAAATACATACACTCCTTCTCCTTTCTTCCCCCTCCCGTCATTTGTTTCCTTGTGCGTTCACACTTCACCTCTCATTTTCGTTCTAATATCGATTAAAATGCCCCTGCTTCTTGACTCACATTTGCGTATAAACCAGCGTACCATAGTTCCAGACGCGCGTAACGTCGAAAGACCCGTCTGAAAAAAAATTGTTGCGACACGAGGACTTCCTAGGAGGTCACCCATCCGAGTACTACTCTCGCCCAAGCACACTTGACTGCGGAGGTCTGATGGGATCCGTTGCATTTGTGATGGTATGATCGCACCTGTTTAATTTTGCGCTGCAAATACATACACTCCTTCTCTTTTCTTCCCCCTCCCGTCATTTGTTTCCTTGTGCGTGCGCACTGCACCTCCCGTACTCGTTCTAATATCAAGTAAAATGCCACGGCGCCGTGACTCACATTTGCGAATAAACCTGCGGACCATAAATCAAGTTGCGCGTAACGTCGAAAGAATCATCTGCAAGAAGATGGGTGCAACACGAGGACCTCCCAAGAAAATGGGTGAAATATAAGGACTTCGCAGAAGGTCACCCATCCGAGTACTTTTCTCGCCCAAGCACCCTTAACTGCGGAGTTCTGATAGAATCCGTTGCATTAGTGCTGGTATGATCCCTCATGTTTCATTCTGCACTGCAAATACATACACTCTTTCTCCTCTCATCCCCCCTCCCGTCATTTGTTTCCTTGTGCGTGCACTGTGCATCTCTCTTTCTCGTTCTAATATCAAGTAATATGCCCCGGCACCGTGACTCACCTTTGAAAATGAACCAGCGGTTTATAATTACAGTCGCGCGTAACGTCGAACAACCCATTCGAAAAAAAAATAGGTGCAACACGAGGGCTTCCCAGGTGGTCACCGATCCGAGTACTACTCTCCCCCAAGCACACTTAACTGCGGAGTTCTGATGGGATCCGGGGCTGTAGTGCTGGTATGATCGCACCTATTTAATTTCGCGCTGCAAATACATACACACCTTCTCCTTTCTTCCCCCTCCCGTCTTTTGTTTCCTTGTGCGTGCGCACTGCACCTCTCGTTCTCGTTCAAATATCAAGTAAAATGCCACGGCGCCGTGACTCACATTTGCGAATAAATCTGCGGACGATAATTAAAGTCGCGCGTAACGTCGAATGGCACATCTGAAAAAAAGAAAATGGGTGCAACACGAGAACTTCCAAGGAGGTAACCCATCATTGTACTACTTTCGCCAAAGCTCACTTAATTGCGGAGTTCTGATGGGATCCGGTGCATTAGTGCTGGTGTGACCGCACCTGTTTAATTTTGTTCTGAAAATACATACACTCCTTCTTCCCTCCCCCCCTCTCATCATTTGTTTCCTTGTGCGTTCACACTTCACCTCTCATTCTCGTTCTAATATCGATTAAAATGCCCATGCTTCTTGACTCACATTTGCGTATAAACCAGCGGACCTAGTTCCAGTCGCGCGTAACCTCTAACGACCCATCTGAAAAAAAAATTGTTGCGATACGAGGACATCCCAAGAGGTCACCCATCTGAGAACTACTCTCACCCAAGCACACTTAACTGCAGAGTTCTGATGGGATCCAATGCATTAGTGCTGGTATGATGCCACTTGTTTAATTTTGCGCTTCAAATATATACACTCCTTCTCTTTTCTTCCTCCTCTCGTCATTTGTTTCCTTGTGCGTTCACACTTCACCTCTCATTCTCGTTCTAATATCGATTAAAATGCCCCTGCTTCTTGACTCACATTTGCGTATAAACCAGCGGACCCTAGTTCCAGACGCGCGTAACGTCGAACGACCCGTCTGAAAAAAATTGGTGCGACACGAGGAATTCCCAAGAGGTCACCCATCCGAGTATTAATCTCGCCCAAGCACACCTAACTGCGGAGTTTTGATTGGATCCGGTGCATTAGTGCTGGTATGATCGCAATTGTTTAATTTTGTGCTGCAAATACATAAACTCATTCCCCATTCTTCCCCCTCCCGTCATTTGTTTCCTTGTTCGTGCGCACTGCACCTCTCGTTCTCGTTCTAATATCAAGTAAAATGCTACTGCGCCGTGACTCACATTTGCGAATAAACTTGAGGACCATAATACAAGTCGCGCGTAACGTCGAAAGAATCATCTGCAAAAAAATGGGTGCAACACGAAGACTTCACAAGAAAATGGGTCAAATATAAGGACTTCGCAGGAGGTAACCCATGCTAGTACTACTCTCGCCCAAGCACCCTTACCTACGGAGTTCTAATAGAATCCGTTGCATTAGTGCTGGTATGATCGCACCTGTTTCATTTCGCGCTGCAAATACATACACTCCTTCTCCTTTCTTCCCCCTCCCGTCATTTGTTTCCTTGTGCGTGCGCACTGCACCTCTCGTTCTCGTTCAAATATCAAGTAAAATGCCACGGCACCGTGACTCACATTTGCGAATAAATCCGCGGACCATAATTAAAGTCGCGCGTAACGTCGAACGGCACATCTGAAAAAAAGAAAATGGGTGCAACACGAGAACTTCCCAGGAGGTAACCCATCATTGTACTACTTTCGCCAAAGCACACATAACTGCAGAGTCCTGATGGGATTTGGTGCATTTGTGCTGGTGTGACCGCACCTGTTTAATTTCGTGCCGAAAATACATACACTCCTTCTTCCCTCCCCCCTTCCCATCATTTGTTTCCTTGTGTGTTCACACTGCACCTCTCCTTCTCGTTCTAATATCGATTAAAATGCCCCTGATCCTTGACTCACATTTGCGTATAAACCAGCGGACGATAGTTCCAGTCGCGCGTAACGTCGAACGACCCATCTGAAAAAAAATTGTTGCGATACGAGGACTTTCCAAGAGGTCACCCATCCGAGTACTACTCTCGCCCAAGCACACTTAACTGCAGAGTTCTGATGGGATCCAGTGCATTAGTGCGGGTATGATGCTACTTGTTTAATTTTGCGCTTCAAAAACATACACTCTTTCTCTTTTCTTCCTCCTCCCGTCATTTGTTTCCTTGTGCGTGCGCACTGCACCTCCCGTACTCCTTCTAATATCAAGTAAAATGCCACGGCGCCGTGACTCACATTTGCGAATAAACCTGCGAACCATAAATCAAGTCGCCCGTAACGTCGAAAGAATCATCTGCAAAAAGATGGGTGCAACACGAGGAACTCCTAAGAAAATGGGTGAAATATAAGGACTTCGCAGGAGGTCACCCATCCGAGTACTTTTCTCGCCCAAGCACCCTTAACTACGGAGTTCTGATAGAATCCATTGCATTAGTGCTGGTATGATCCCTCATGTTTCATTTCACACTGCAAATACATACATTCTTTCTCATTCCATCCCCCCTCCCGTCATTTGTTTTCTTGTGCGTGCACTCTGCATCTCTCTTTCTCGTTCTAATATCAAGTAATATGCCCCAGCACCGTGACTCACCTTTGCAAATGAACCAGCGGTTTATAATTCCATTCGCGCGTAACGTCGAACAACCCATCCGAAAAAAAATAGGTGCAACACGAGGGCTTCCCATGTGGTCACCCATCCGAGTACTACCCTCGCCCAAGCACACTTAACTGCAGAGTTCTGATAGGATCCGGAGCTTTAGTGCTGGTATGATCGCACCTGATAAATTTTCTGCTGTAAATACATACACTCCTTCTCTTTTCTTCCCCCTCCCGTCATTTGTTTCCTTGTGCGTTCACACTTCACCTCTCATTCTCATTCTAATAGTGATTAAAATGCCCCTGCTTCTTGACTCACATTTGCGTATAAACCAGCGGACCCTAGTTCCAGATGCGCGTAACGTCGAACGACCCGTCTGAAAAAAAAATTAGTGCGACACGAGGACTTCCCGTGAGGTCACCCATCCGAGTACTAATCTCGCCCAAACACACTTAACTGCGGAGTTCTGATGGGATCCGGTGCATTAGTGCTGGTATGATCGCACTGGTTTAATTTTGCGCTGCAAATACATAAACTCCGTCTCCTTTCTTCCCCCTCCCGTCATTTGTTTCCTTGTGCGTGCGCACTGCACCTCTCGTTCTCGTTCAAATATCAAGTAAAATGCCACGGCGCCGTGACTCACATTTGCGAATAAATTTGTGGACCATAATTAAAGTCGCGCGTAACGTCGAACGACACATTTGAAAAAAAGAAAATGGGTGCATCACGAGGACTTCACAAGAAAATGGGTGAAATATAAGGACTTCGCAGGAGGTAACCCACGCTAGAACTACTCTCACCCAAGCACCCTTACCTACGGAGTTTTGATAGAATCTGTTGCATTAGTGCTGGTATGATCGCACCTGTTTCATTTCGTGCTGAAAATACATACACTCCTTCTCCTTCCCTCCCCCTCCCATCAATTGTTTCCTTGTGCGTTCACACTGCACCTCTACTTCTCGTTCAAATATCAAGTAAAATGCCACGGCGCCGTGCCTCACACTTGCGAATAAATCTGCGGACCATAATTATAGTCGCGCGTAACGTCGAACGGCACATCTGAAAAAAAGAAAATGGGTGTAACACGAGAACCTCCCAGGAGGTAACCCATCTTTGTACTACTTTCGCCAAAGCACACTTAACTGCGGAGTTCTGATGGGATCCGGTGCATTTGTGCTGGTGTGACCGCACCTGTTTAATTTCGTGCGGAAAATACATACACTCCTTCTTCCCTCCCCCCTCCCATCATTTGTTTCCTTGTGCGTTCACACTGCACCTTTCCTTCTCATTCTAATATCGATGAAAATGCCCCTGATTCTTGACTCACATTTGCGTATAAACCAGCGGACCATAGTTCCAGTCGCGCGTAACGTCGAACGACCCATCTGAAAAAAAATTGTTGCGATACGTGAACTTCCCAAGAGGTCACCCATCCGAGAACTACTCTCGCCCAAGCACACTTAACTGCAGAGTTCTGATGGGATCAAGTGCATTAGTGCTGGTATGATGCCACTTGTTTAATTTTGCGCTCCAAATACACACACTCCTTCTCTTTTGTTCCTCCTCCCGTCATTTGTTTCCTTGTGCGTGCGCACTGCACCTCCCGTACTCGTTCTAATATCAAGTAAATGCCACGGCGCCGTGACTCACCTTTGCAAATGAACTAGCGGTTTATAATTCCATTCGCGCGTAACGTCGAAAGAATCATCTCCAAAAAGATGGGTGCAACACGAGGACCTCCCAAGAAAATGGGTGAAATATAAGGACTTCGCAGGAGGTCACCCATCCGAGTACTTTTCTTGCCCAAGCACCCTTAACTGCGGAGTTCTGATAGAATCCGTTGCATTAGTGCTAGTATGATCCCTCATGTTTCATTCTGCACTGCAAATACATACACTCTTTCTTCTTCCATCCCCCGTCCCGTCATTTGTTTCCTTGTGCGTGCGCACTGCACCTCTCGTTCTCGTTCAAATATCAAGTAAAATGCCACGGCGCCGTGACTCACCTTTGCAAATGAACCAGCGGTTTATAATTCCATTCGCGCGTAACGTCGAACAACCCATCCGAAAAAAATAGGTGCAACACGAGGGCTTCCCAAGTAGTCACCCATCCGAGTACTACTCTCGCCCAAGCACACTTAACTACGGAGTTCTGATGGGATCCGGGGCTTTAGTGCTGGTATGATCGCACCTTTTTAAATTCGCGCTGCAAATACATACACTCCTTCTCCTTTCTTCCCCCTCCCGTCATTTGTTTCCTTGTGCGTTCACACTTCACCTCTCATTCTCGTTCTAATATCGATTAAAATGTCCCTGCTTCTTGACTCACATTTGCGTATAAACCAGCGGACTCTAGTTCCAGACGCGCGTAACGTCGAACGACCCGTCTCAAAAAAAATTAGTGCGACACGAGGACTTCCCAGGAGGTCACCCATCCGAGTACTAATCTCGCCCAAGCACACTTCACTGCGGAGTTCAAATGGCATCTGGTGCATTAGTGCTGGTATGATCGCACCCGTTTAATTTCGCGCTGCAAATACATAAATTCCTTCTCCTTTCTTCCCCCTCCCGTCATTTGTTTCCTTGTGCGTGCGCACTGCACCTCTCGTTCCCGTTCAAATATCAAGTACAACGCCACGGCGCTGTGACTCACATTTGCGAATAAATCTGCGGACCATAATTAAAGTCGCGCGTAACGTCGAACGGCGCATCTGAAAAAAAGAAAATGGGTGCAACACGAGAACTTCCCAGGAGGTAACCCATCATTGTACTACTTTCGCCAAAGCACACTTAACTGCGGAGTTCTGATGGGATCCGGTGCATTTGTGCTGGTGTGACCGCGCCTGTTTAATTTCGTGCTGAAAATACATTCACTCATTCTTCCCTCCCCCCCTCCCATCATTTGTTTCCTTGTGCGTTCACACTGCACCTCTCCTTCTCGTTCTAACATCGATGAAAATGCCCCTGATTCTTGACTCACATTTGCGTATAAACCAGCAGACCATAGTTCTAGTCGCGAGTAACGTCGAACGACCCATCTGAAAAAAAATTGTTGCGATACGAGAACTTCCCAAGAGGTCACCCATCCGAGTACTACTCTCGCCCAAGCACACTTAACTGCAGAGTTCTGATGGGATCAAGTGCATTAGTGCTGGTATGATGCCACTTGTTTAATTTTGCGCTTCAAATACATACACTCCTTCTCTATTCTTCCTCCTCCCGTCATTTGTTTCCTTGTGCGTTCGCACTGCACCTCCCGTACTCGTTCTAATATTAAGTAAAATGCCACGGCGCCGTGACTCACCTTTGCAAATGAACCAACCGTTTATAATTCTATTCGCGCGTAACGTCGAAAGAATCATCTGCAAAAAGATGGTACAACACGAGGACCTCCCAAGAAAATGGGTGAAATATAAGGACTTCGCAGGAGGTCACCCATCCGAGTACTTTTCTCGCCCAAGCACCCTTAACTGCAGAGTTATGATAGAATCCGTTGCATTAGTGCTGGTATGATCCCTCATGTTTCATTCTGCACTGCAAATACATACACTGTTTCTCCACCCATCCCCCGTCCCGTCATTTGTTTCCTTGTGCGTGCGCACTGCACCTCTCGTTCTCGTTCAAATATCAAGTAAAATGTCACGGCGCCGTGACTCACATTTGCGAATAAACCTGCAGACCATAAATCAAGCCGCGCGTAACGTCGAAAGAATCATATGCAAAAAGATGGGTGCAACACGAGGACCTCCCAAGAAAATGGGTGAAATATAAGGACTTCGCAGGAGGTCACCCATCCGAGTACTTTTCTCGCCCAAGCACCCTTAACTGCGGAGTTCTGATAGAATCCGTTGCATTAGTGCTGGTATGATCCCTCATGTTTCATTCTGCACTGCAAATACATACACTCTTTCTCCTTCCATCCCCCCTCCCATCATTTGTTTCCTTGTGCGTGCGCACTGCACCTCTCGTTCTCGTTCAAATATCAGGTAAAATGCCACGGCGTCGTGACTCACATTTGCGAATAAATCTTCGGACCATAATTAAAGTCGCGCGTAACGTCGAATGGCACATCTGAAAAAAAGAAAATGGGTGCATCACGAGGACTTCACAAGAAAATGGGTGAAATATAAGGACTTCGCAGGAGGTAACCCATGCTAGTACTACTCTCGCCCAAGCACCCTTACCTACGGAGTTCTAATGGGATCCAGTGCATTAGCGCGGGTATGATGCCACTAGTTTAATTTTGCACTTCAAATACATACACTCTTTCTCTTTTCTTCCTCCTCCCGTCATTTGTTTCCTTGTGCGTGCGCACTGCACCTCCCGTACTCCTTCTAATATCAAGTAAAATGCCACGGCGCCGTGACTCACATTTGCGAATAAACCTGCGGACCATAAATCAAGTCGCCCGTAATGTCGAAAGAATCATTTGCAAAAAGATGGGTGCAACACGAGGATCTCCCAAGAAAATGGGTGAAATATAAGGACTTCGCAGGAGGTCACCCATCCGAGTACTTTTCTCGCCCAAGCACCCTTAACTACGGAGTTCTGATAGAATCCGTTGCATTAGTGCTGGTATGATCCCTCATGTTTCATTCCGCACTGCAAATACATACATTCTTTCTCATTCCATCCCCCCTCCCGTCATTTGTTTTCTTGTGCGTGCACTCTGCATCTCTCTTTCTCGTTCTAATATCAAGTAATATGCCCCAGCACCGTGACTCAACTTTACAAATGAACCAGCAGTTTATAATTCCATTCGCGCGTAACGTCGAACAACCCATCCGAAAAAAAATAGGTGAAACACGAGGGCTTCCCAGGTGGTCACCCATCCGAGTACTACCCTCGCCCAAGCACACTTAACTGCGGAGTTCTGATGGGTTCCGGAGCTTTAGTGCTGGTATGATCGCACCTGTTTAATTTTCTACTCTAAATACATACACTCCTCCTTTCTTCCCCCTCCCGTCATTTGTTTCCTTGTGTGTTCACACTTCGCCTCTCATTCTCGTTCTAATAGCGATTAAAATGCCCCTGCTTCTTGACTCACATTTGCGTATAAACCAGCAGACCCTAGTTCCAGACGCGCGTAACGTCGAACGACCCGTCTGAAAAAAAAATTAGTGCGACACGAGGACTTCCCATGAGGTCACCCATCCGAGTACTAATCTCGCCCAAGCACACTTAACTGCGGAGTTCTGATGGGATCCGGTGCATTAGTGCTGGTATGATCGCACCGGTTTAATTTCGCGCTGCAAATACATAAACTCCTTCTCCTTTCTTCCCCCTCCCGTCATTTGTTTCCTTGTGCGTGCGCACTGCACCTCTCGTTCTCGTTCAAATATCAAGTAAAATGCCACGGCGCCGTGACTCACATTTGCGAATAAATTTGTGGACTATAATTAAAGTCGCGCGTAACGTCGAACGGCACATCTGAAAAAAAGAAAATGGGTGCATCACGAGGACTTCACAAGAAAAAGGGTGAAATATAAGGACTTTGAAGGAGGTAACCCATGCTAGTACTACTCTCGCCCAAGCACCCTTACCTACGGAGTTCTGATAGAATCCGTTGCATTAGTGCTGGTATGATCGCACCTGTTTCATTTCGTGCTGAAAATACATACACTCCTTCTCCTTCCCTCCCACTCCCATCAATTGTTTCCTTATGCGTTCACACTGCACCTCTCTTTCTCGTTCAAATATTAAGTAAAATGCCACGGTGCCGTGACTCACATTTGCGAATAAATCTGCGGACCATAATTAAAGTCGCGCGTAACGTCGAGCGGCACATCTGAAAAAAAGAAAATGGGTGTAACACTAGAACTTCCCAGGAGGTAACCCATCATTGTACTACTTTCGCCAAAGCACACTTAACTGCGGAGTTCTGATGGGATCCGGTGCATTTGTGCTGGTATGTTCGCACCCGTTTAATTCCGCGATGCAAATACATAAACTCCTTCTCCTTTCTTCCCCCTCCCGTCATTTGTTTCCTTGTGCGTGCGCACTGCACCTCCCGTGCTCGTTCTAAAATCAAGTAAAATGCTACGGTGCCGTGACTCACATTTGCGAATAAATCTGACGACCATAATTCAAGTCGCACGTATCGTCGAAAGAATCATCTACAAAAAAATGGGTGCAACACGAGAACTTCCTAAGAAAATTGGTGAAATATAAGGACTTTGCAGGAGGTCACCCATCCTACTGCTACTCTCGCCCAAGCACCCTTAACTTGCGGAGTTCTAATAGAATCCGTCGCATTGGTGCTGGTATGATTGCTCATGTTTCATTCTGCGCTGCAAATACATACACTTTTTCTCCCTCCATCCCCCCTCCTGTCATTTGTTTCCTTGTGCGTTCACACTTCACCTCTCCTTCTCGTTCTAATATCGATTAAAATGCCCCTGATTCTTGACTCACATTTGCGTATAAACCAGCGGACCATAGTTCCAGTCGCGAAGAACGACGAACGACCCATCTGAAAAAAAATTGTTGCGATACGAGGACTTCCCAAGAGGTCACCCATCCGAGTACTACACTCGCCCAAGCACACTTAACTGCAGAGTTCTGATGGGATCCAGTGCATTAGTGCTGGTATGATGCCACTTGTTTAATTTTGCGCTTTAAATACATACACTCCTTCTCTTTTCTTCCTCCTCCCATCATTTATTTCCTTGTGTGTGCGCACTGCACCTCCCGTACTCGTTCTAATATCAAGTAAAATGCCACGGCGCCGTGACTCACATTTGCAAATAAACCTGCGGACCATAAATCAAGCAGCGCGTAACGTCGAAAGAATCATATGCAAAAAGATGGGTGCAACACGAGGACCTCCCAAGAAAATGGGTGAAATATAAGGACTTCGTAGGAGGTCACCCATCCGAGTACTTTTCTCGCCCAAGAACTCTTAACTGCGGAGTTCTGATAGAATCCGTTGCATTAGTGCTGGTATGATCCCTCATGTTTCATTCTGCACTGCAAATACATACACTCTTTCTCCTCCTATCCCCCCTCCCGTCATTTGTTTCCTTGTGCGTGCACTCTGCATCTCTCTTTCTCGTTCTAATATCAAGTAATATGCCCCGGCACCGTGACTCACCTTTGCAAATGAACCAGCGGTTTATAATTTCATTCGAACGTAACATCAAACAACCCATCCGAAAAAATATAGGTGCAACACGAGGGCTTCCCAAGAGGTCACCCATCCGAGTACTACACTCGCCCAAGCACACTTAACTGCAGAGTTCTGATGGGATCCAGTGCATTAGTGCTGGTATGATGCCACTTGTTTAATTTTGCGCTTTAAATACATACACTCCTTCTCTTTTCTTCCTCCTCCCATCATTTGTTTCCTTGTGCGTGCGCACTGCACCTCCCGTACTTCTTCTAATATCAAGTAAAATGCCACGGCGCCGTGACTCACATTTGCGAATAAACCTGCGGACCATAAATCAAGTCGCCCGTAACGTCGAAAGAATCATCTGCAAAAAGATGGGTGCAACACGAGGATCTCCCAAGAAAATGGGTGAAATATAAAGACTTCGCAGGAGGTCACCCATCCGAGTACTTTTCTCGCCCAAGCACCCTTAACTACGGAGTACTGATAGAATCCGTTGTATTAGTGCTGGTATGATCCCTCATGTTTCATTCCGCACTGCAAATACATACATTCTTTCTCATTTCATCCCATCTCCCATCATTTGTTTTCTTGTGCGTGCACTCTGCATCTCTCTTTCTCGTTCTAATATCAAGTAATATGCCCCAGCACCGTGACTCACCTTTGCAAATGAACCAGCGGTTTATAATTCCATTCGCGCGTAACGTCGAACAACCCATCCGACAAAAAATAGGTGCAACACGAGGGCTTCCCAGGTGGTCACCCATCCGAGTACTACCCTCGCCCAAGCACACTTAACTGCGGAGTTCTGATGGGATCCGGAGCTTTAGTGCTGGTATGATCGCACCTGTTTAATTTTCTGCTGTAAATGCATACACTCCTTCTCCTTTCTTCCCCCTCCCGTCATTTGTTTCCTTGTGCGTTCACACTTCGCCTCTCATTCTCGTTCTAATAGCGATCAAAATGCCCCTGCTTCTTGACTCACTTTTACGTATAAACCAGCGGACCCTAGTTCCAGACGCGCGTAACGTCGAACGACCCGTCTGAAAAAAAAATTAGTGCGACACGAGGACTTCCCGTGAGGTCACCCATCCGAGTACTAATCTCGCCCAAGCACACTTAACTGCAAAGTTCTAATGGGATCCGGTGCATTAGTGCTGGTATGATTGCACTGGTTTAATTTCGCGCTGCAAATACATAAACTCCTTCTCCTTTCTTCCCCCTCCCGTCATTTGTTTCCTTGTGCGTGCGCACTGCACCTCTCGTTCTCGTTCAAATATCAAGTAAAATGCCACGGCGCCGTGACTCACATTTGCGAATAAATTTGGGGACCATAATTAAAGTCGCGCGTAACGTCGAACGACACATCTGAAAAAAAGAAAATGGGTGCATCACGAGGACTTCACAAGAAAATGGGTGAAATATAAGGACTTTGCAGGAGGATACCCATGCTAGTACTACTCTCGCCCAAGCACCCTTACCTACGGAGTTCTGATAGAATCCGTTGCATTAGTGCTGGTATGATCGCACCTGTTTCATTTCGTGCTGAAAATACATACACTCCTTCTCCTTCCCTCCCCCTCCAATCAATTGTTTCCTTGTGCGTGCACACGGCACCTCTCCTTCTCGTTCAAATATCAAGTAAAATACCACGGCGCCGTCACTCACATTTGCGAATAAATCTGCGGACCATAATTAAAGTCGCGAGTAACGTCGAACGGCACATCTGAAAAAAAGAAAATGGGTGTAACACGAGAACTTCCCAGGAGGTAACCCATCATTGTGCTACTCTCGCCCAAGCACACTTAACTGCGGAGTTCTGATGGGATCCGGTGCATTAGTGCTGGTTTGATTGCACCTATTTAATTTTGCGCTGCAAATACATAAACTCCTTCTCCTTTCTTCCCCCTCCCGTCATTTGTTTCCTTGTGCGTGCGCACTGCACCTCCCATGCTCGTTCTAATATCAAGTAAAATGCTACGGTGCCGTGACTCACATTTGCGAATAAATCTGACGACCATAATTCAAGTCGCACGTATCGTCGAAAGAATCATCTGCAAAAAAATGGGTGCAACACGAGGACTTCCTAAGAAAATTTGTGAAATATAAGTACTTTGCAGGAGGTCACCCATCCTAGTGCTACTCTCGCCCAAACACCCTTAACTTGCGGAGTTCTAATAGAATCCGTCGCATTGGTGCTGGTATGATTGCTCATGTTTCATTCTGCGCCGCAAATACATACACTTTTTCTCCCTCCATCCCCTCTCCCGTCATTTGTTTCCTTGTGCGTGCACTATGCATCTCTCCTTCTCGTTCTAATATCGATTAAAATGCCCCTGCTTCTTGACTCACATTTGCGTATGAAGCAGGGGACCCTAGTTCCAGTCGCGCGTAACGTCGAACGACCCGTCTAAAAAAAAAATTAGTGCGACACGAGGACTTCCCAGGAGGTCACCCATCCGAGTACTACTCTCGCCCAAGCACACTTAACTGCGGAGTTCTGATGGGATCCGGTGCATTAGTGCTGGTATGATCGCACCTAATCAATTTTGCGCTCATCATTTGTTTCCTTGTGCGTGCGCACTGCACCTCTCGTTCGGGTTCAAATATCAAGTAAAATGCCACGGCGCCATGACTCACATTTGCGAATAAATCTGTGGACCATAATTAAAGTTGCGCGTAACATCGAACGACACATCTGAAAAAAAGAAAATGGGTGCAACACAGAACTTCCCACGAGGTAACCCATCATTGCACTACTTTCACCAAAGCACACTTAACTGCGGAGTTCTGATAGGATCCGGTGCATTTATGCTGGTATGATCGCACCTGTTTAATTTCGCGCTGCAAATACATAAACTCCTTCTCCTTTCTTCCCCCTCCCGTCATTTGTTTCCTTGTGCGTGCGCACTGCACCTCTCGTTCTCGTTCAAATATCAGGTAAAATGCAACGGCGCCGTGACTCACATTTGCGAATAAATATGCGGACCATAATTAAATTCGCGCGTAACGTCGAATGGCACATCTGAAAAAAAGAAAATGGGTGCAACACGAGAACCTCCCATGAGGTAACCCATCTTTATACTACTTTCGCCAAAGCACACTTAACTGCGGAGTTCTGATGGGATCCGGTGCATTTGTGCTGGTGTGACCGCACTTGTTTAATTTCGTGCTGAAAATACATACACTCCTTCTCATTTCTTCCCCCTCCCGTCATTTGTTTCCTTGTGCGTTCACACTGCACCTCTCCTTCTCGTTCTAATATCGATTAAAATGTCCCTGATTCTTGACTCACATTTGCGTATAAACCAGATGACCATAGTTCCAGTCGCGCATAACGTCGAATGACCCATCTAAAAAAATTGTTGCGATACGAGGACTTCCCAAGAGGTCACCCATCCGAGTACTACTCTCGCCAAAGCATACTTGACTGTAGAGTTCTGATAGGATCCAGTGCATTAGTGCTGGTATGATGCCACTTGTTTAATTTTGCGCTTCAAATACATACACTCATTCTCTTTTCTTCCTCATCCGTCATTTGTTTCCTTGTGCGTGCGCACTGCAACTCCCGTACTCGTTCTAACATCAAGTAAAATGCCACGGCGCCGTGACTCACATTTGCAAATAAACCTGTGGACCATAAATCAAGTCGCGCGTAACGTCGAAAGAATCATCTGCAAAAAGAAGGGTGCAATACGAGGACCTCCCAAGAAAATGGGTGAAATATAAGGACTTCGTAGGAGGTAACCCATGCTAGTACTACTCTCGCCCAAGCACCCTTACCTACGGAATTCTGATAGAATCCGTTGCATTAGTGCTGGTATGATCGCACCTGTTTCATTTCGTGCTGAAAATACATACACTCCTTCTCCTTCCCTCCCCCTCCCATCAATTGTTTCCTTGTGCGTTCACACTGCACCTCTCCTTCTCGTTCTAATATCGATTAAAATGGCCCTGCTTCTTGACTCACATTTGCGTATAAACCAGCGGACCCCAGTTCCAGTCGCGCGTAACGTCGAACGACCCGTCTGAAAAAAAATTGGTGCGACACGAGGACTTCCCAGAAGGTCACTCATCCAAGTACTACTCTCACCCAAGCACAATTAACTGTGGAGTTCTGATGGGATCCGGTGCATTAGTGCTGGTATGATCGCACCCGTTTAATTCCGCTCTGCAAATACATAAACTCCATGCCCTTTCTTCCCCCTCCCGTCATTTGTTTCCTTGTGCGTGCGCATTGCACCTCCCGTGCTCGTTCTAATATCAAGTAAAATGCTACGGTGCCGTGACTCACATTTGCGAATAAACCTGAGGACCATAATTCAAGTCGTGCGTATCGTCGAAAGAATCATCTGCAAAAAAATGGGTGCAACACGAGAACTTCCTAAGAAAATGGGTGAAATATAAGGACTTCGCAGGAGGTCACCCATCCTAGTGCTACTTTCGCCCAAACACCCTTAACTTGCAAAGTTCTGATAGAATCCGGTGCATTGGTGCTGGTATGATTGTTCATGTTTCATTCTGCGCTGCAAATACATACACTTTTTCGCCCTCCATCCCCCCTCCCGTCATTTGTTTCCTTGTGCGTGCACTCTGCATCTCTCCTTCTCTTTCTAATATCGATTAAATGCCCCTGCTTCTTGACTCACATTTGCGTATAAACTAATGGACCCTAGTTTCAGTCGTGCGTAACGTCGAACGACCCGTCTGAAAAAAAAAATTAGTGCGACACGAGGACTTCCCAGGAGGTCAACCATCCGAGTACTACTCTCGCCCAAGCACACTTAATTGCAGAGTTCTGATGGGATCCGGTGCATTAGTGCTGGTATGATCGCACCTGTTTAATTTCGCGCTGTAAATACATAAACTCCTTCTCATTTCTTTCCCCTCCCGTCATTCGTTTCCTTGTGCATGCGCACTGCACCTCTCGTTCTCATTCAAATATCAAGTAAAATGCCACGGCGCCGTGACTCACATTTGCCAATAAATATGCGGACCATAATTAAAGTCGCGCGTAATGTCGAACGGCACATCTGAAAAAAAGAAAATGGGTGCGACACGAGAACTTCCCAGGAGGTAACCCATCATTGTACTACTTTCGCCAAAGCACACTTAATTGTGGAGTTCTGATGGGATCCGGTGCATTTGTGCTGGTGTGACCGCACCTGTTTAATTTCGTGCGGAAAATACATACACTACTTCTTCCCTCCCCCCTCCCATCATTTGTTTCCTTGTGCGTTCACACTGCACCTCTCCTTCTCATTCTAATATCGATGAAAATGCCCCTGATTCTTGACTGCATAGTTCTGATGGGATCAAGTGCATTAGTGCTGGTATGATGCCACTTGTTTAATTTTGCGCTTCAAATACACACACTCCTTCTCTTTTCTTCCTCCTCCCGTCATTTGTTTCCTTGTGCGTGCGCACTGCACCTCCCGTAGTCGTTCTAATATCAAGTAAAATGCCACGGCGCCGTGACTCACCTTTGCAAATGAACTAGCAGTTTATAATTCTATTCGCGCGTAACGTCGAAAGAATCATCTCCAAAAAGATGGGTGCAACACGAGGACCTCCCAAGAAAATGGGTGAAATATAAGGACTTCGCAGGAGGTCACCCATCCGAGTACTTTTCTCGCCCAAGCACCCTTAACTGCGGAGTTCTGATAGAATCCGTTGCATTAGTGCTGGTATGATCCCTCATGTTTCATTCTGCACTGCAAATACATACACTCTTTCTTCTTCCATCCCCCGTCCCGTCATTTGTTTCCTTGTGCGTGCGCACTGCACCTCTCGTTATCGTTCAAATATCAAGTAAAATGCCACGGCGCCGTGACTCACCTTTGCAAATGAACCAGCGGTTTATAATTTCATTCGCGCGTAACGTCGAACAACCCATCCGAAAAAAAATAGGTGCAACACGAGGGCTTCCCAAGTAGTCACCCATCCGAGTACTACTCTCGCCCAAGTACACTTAACTGCGGAATTCTGATGGGATCCGGGGCTTTAGTGCTGGTATGATCGCACCTGTTTAAATTCGCGCTGCAAATACATACATTCCTTCTCCTTTCTTCCCCCTCCCTTCATTCGTTTCCTTGTGCTTTCACACTTCACCTCTCATTCTCGTTCTAATATCGATTAAAATGCCCCTGCTTCTTGACTCACATTTGCGTATAAACCAGCGGACCCTAGTTCCAGACGCGCGTAACGTCGAACGACCCGTCTCAAAAAAAATTGGTGCGACACGAGAACTTACCAGTAGGTCACCCATCCGAGTACTAATCTCGCCCAAGCACACTTCACTGCGGAGTTCTGATGGGATCCGGTGCATTAGTGCTGGTATGATCGCACCTGTTTAATTTCGCGCTGCAAATACATAAACCATTCCCCTTTCTTCCCCCTCCCGTCATTTGTTTCCTTGTGCGTGCGCACTGCACCTCCTGTTCTCGTTCTAATATCAAGTAAAATGCTACAGCTTCGTGACTCACATTTGTGAATAAACCTGAGGACCATAATTCAAGTCGCGCGTAACGTCGAAAGAATCTTCTGCAAAAAAATGGGTGCAACACGAGGACTACACAAGAAAATGGGTGAAATATAAGGACTTCGCAGGAGGTAACCCATGCTAGTACTACTATCGCCCAAGCACCCTTACCTACGGAGTTCTGATAGAATCCGTTGCATTAGTGCTGGTATGATCGCACCTGTTTCATTTCGTGCTGAAAATACATACACTCCTTCTCCTTCCCTCCCCCTCCCATCAATTGTTTCCTTGTGCGTTCACACTGCACCTCTCCTTCTCGTTCTAATATCGATTAAAATGGCCCTGCTTCTTGACTCACATTTGCGTATAAACCAGCGGACCCCAGTTCCAGTCGCACGTAACGTCGAACAACCCGTCTAAAAAAAATTGGTGCGACACGAGGACTTCCCAGGAGGTCACCCATCCGAGTACTACTTTCGGCCAAGCACACTTAACTACGGAGTTATGATGGGATCCGGTGCATTAGTGGTGGTATGATCGTATCCGTTTAATTCTGCGCTGCAAATACATAAACTCCTTCTCCTTTCTTCCCCATCTCGTCATTTGTTTCCTTGTGCGTGCGCACTGCACCTCCCGTACTCGTTCTAATATAAAGTAAATGCTACGGTTTCGTGACTCACATTTGCGAATAAACCTGAGGACCATAATTCAAGTCGCGTGTATCGTCGAAAGAATCATATGCAAAAAAATGTGTGCAACATGAGGACTTCCTGAGAAAATGGGTGAAATATAAGGACTTCGCAGGAGGTCACCCATCCTAGTGCTACTCTCGCCCAAGCACCCTTAACTTGTGGAGTTCTGATAGAATCCGTTGGATTGGTGCTGGTATGATTGCTCATGTTTTATTCTGCGCTGCAAATACATACACTTTTTCTCCCTCCATCCCCCCTCCTGTCATTTGTTTCCTTGTGCGTGAACTCTGCATCTCTCCTTCTCGTTCTAATATCGATTAAAATGCCCCTGCTTCTTGACTCATATTTGCGTATAAACCAGGGGACCTTAGTTCCAGTCGCGCGTAACGTCGAACGACCCGTCTGAAAAAAAAAATAGTGCGTCACGACGACTTCCCAGGAGGTCACCCATCATTGCACTACTCTCGCCAAAGCACACTTAACTGCGGAGTTCTAATGGGATCCGGTGCATTAGTGCTGGTATGATCGCACCTATTTAATTTCGCGCTGCAAATACATAAATTCCTTCTCCTTTCTTCCCCCTCCCGTCATTTGTTTCCTTGTGCGTGCGCACTGCACCTCTCGTTCCCGTTCAAATATCAAGTACAATACCACGGCGCCGTGACTCACATTTGCGAATAAATCTGCGGACCATAATTAAAGTCGCGCGTAACGTCGAACGGCACATCTGAAAAAAAGAAAATGGGTGCAACACGAGAACTTCCCAGGAGGTAACCCATCATTGTACTACTTTCGCCAAAGAACACTTAATTGCGGAGTTCTGATGGGATCCGGTGCATTTGTGCTGGTGTGATCGCACCTGTTTAATTTCGTGCTGAAAATACATACACTCCTCCTTCCCTCCCCCCTCCCATCATTTGTTTCCTTGTGCGTTCACACTGCACCTCTCCTTCTCGTTCTAATATCGATTAAAATGCCCCTAATTCTTGACTCACATTTGCGTATAAACCAGCGGACCATAGTTCCAGTCGTGCGTAACGTCGAACGACCCATCTGAAAAAAAATTGTTGCGATACGAGGACTTCCCAAGAGGTCACCCATCCGAGTACTACTCTCGCCCAAGCACACTTAACTGCAGAGTTCTGATGGGATCCAGTGCATTAGTGCTGGTATGATGCCACTTGTTTAATTTTGTGCTTCAAATACATACACTCCTTCTCTTTTCTTCCTCCTCCCGTCATTTATTTCCTTGTGCGTGCGCACTGCACCTCCCGAACTTGTTCTTATATCAAGTAAAATTCTACAGCGCCATGACTCACATTTGCGAATAAATCTGAGGACCATAATTCAAGTCGCGCGTAACGTCGAAAGAATCATCTGCAAAAAAATGTGTGCAGCACGAGGACTTCACAAGAAAATGGGTGAAATATAAGGACTTCGCAGGAGGTAACCCATGCTAGTACTACTCTCGCCCAAGCACCCTTACCTATGGAGTTCTGATAGAATCCGTTGCATTAGTGCTGGTATGATCGCACTTGTTTCATTTTGTGCTGAAAATACATACACTCCTTCTCCTTCCCTCCCCCTCCCATCAATTGTTTCCTTGTGCGTTCACACTGCACCTCTCCTTCTTATTCTAATATCGATTAAAATGCCACTGCTTCTTGACTCACATTTGCGTATAAACCAACGGACCCTAGTTCCAGTCGCGCGTAACGTCGAACGACCCGTCTGAAAAAAAATTGGTGCGACACGAGGACTTCCTAGGAGGTCACCCGTCCGAGTACTACTCTCGCCCAAGCACACTTAACTGCAGAGTTCTGATGGGATCCAGTGCATTAGTGCTGGTATGATACCACTTGTTTAATTTTGCGCTTCAAATACATACACTCCTTCTCTTTTCTTCCTCCTCCTGTCATTTGTTTCCTTGTGCGTGCGCACTGCACCTCCCGTACTCGTTCTAATATCAAGTAAAATGCCACGGCGCCATCACTCACATTTGCGAATAAACCTGCGGACCATAAATCATGTCGCGCGTAACGTCGAAAGAATAATTTGCAAAAAGATGGGTGCAACACGAGGACCTCCCAAGAAAATGGGTGAAATATAAGGACTTCGCAGGAGGTCACCCATCTGAGTACTTTTCTCGCCCAAGCACCCTTAACTGCGGAGTTCTGATAGAATCCGTTACATTAGTGCTGGTATGATCCCTCATGTTTCATTCTGCACTGCAAATACATACACTCTTTCTCCTCCCATCCCCCCTCCCGTCATTTGTTTCCTTGTGTGTGCACTCTGTATCTCTCTTTCTCGTTCTAATATCATGTAATATGCCCCGGCACAGTGACTCACCTTTGCAAATGAACCAGCGGTTTATAATTCCATTCGCGCGTAACGTCGAACAACCCATCCGAAAAAAAAATAAGTGCAACACGAGGGCTTCCCAGGTGGACACCCATCCGAGTACTACTCTCGCCCAAGCACACTTAACTGTGGAGTTCTAATGGGATCCGTAGCTTTAGTGCTGGTCTGATCGTACCTGTTTAATTTCGCGCTGAAAATCATGCACTCCTTCTCCTTTCTTCCCCCTCCCGTCATTTGTTTCCTTGTGCGTTCACACTTCACCTCTCATTCTCGTTCTAATATCGATTAAAATGCCCCTGCTTCTTGACTCACATTTGCGTATAAACCAGTGGACCCTAGTTCCAGACGCGCGTAACGTCGAACGACCCGTCTGAAAAAAAATTGGTGCGACACGAGGACTTCCCAGGAGGTCAACCATCCGAGTACTAATCTCGCCAAGCACACTTAACTGCGGAATTCTGATGGCATCCGGGGCTTTAGTGCTGCTATGATCGCACCTGTTTAGTTTTGCGCTGCAAATACATACACTCCTTCTCCTTTCATCCCCCTTCCGTCATTTGTTTCCTTATGCGTTCACACTTCACCTCTCATTCTCGTTCTAATATCGATTAAAATGCCCCTGCTTCTTGACTCATATTTGTGTATAAACCAGCGGACCCTAGTTCCAGACGAGCGTAACATCGAACGACCCGTCTGAAAAAAAATTGGTGCGACACGAGGACTTCACAAGAAAATGGGTGAAATATAAGGACTTCGCAGGAGGTAACCCATGCTAGTACTCCTCTCGCCCAAGCACCCTTACCTACGGAGTTCTGATAGAATCTGTTGCATTAGTGCTGGTATGATCGCACCTGTTTCATTTCATGCTAAAAATACATACACTCCTTCTCCTTCCCTCCCCCCTCCCATCATTTGATTCCTTGTGCGTTCACACTGCACCTCTTTTTCTCATTCTAATATCGATTAATATGCCCCTGCTTCTTGACTCACATTTGCGTATAAACAAGTGGACCATAGTTCCAGTTGCGCGTAACGTCGAACGACCCGTCTGAAAAAAAATTTGTGCGACACGAGAACTTCCCAGGAGGTAACCCATCCGAGTACTACTCTCGCCCAAGCACACTTAACTGCAGAGTTATGATGGGATCCGTTGCATTAGTGCTGGTATGATCGCACCCGTTTAATTTCGCGCTGCAAATACATAAACTCCTTATCCTTTCTTTCCCCTCCCGTCATTTGTTTCCTTGTGCGTGCGCACTGCACCTCCCGTGCTCGTTTTAATATCAAGTAAAATGTTATGACGCCGTGACTCACATTTGCGAATAAACCTGAGGACCAAAATTCAAGTCGCGCGTAACATCGAAAGAATCATCTGCAAAAAAATGGGTGCAACACGAGGACTTCCCAAGTGGTCACCCATCCGAGTACTACTCTCGCCCAAGCACACTTAACTGCGGAGTTATGATGGGATCGGTTGTATTAGTGCTGGTATGATCGCACCTGTTTAATTTCACGCTGCAAATACATATACTCCTTCTCCTTTCTTCCCCCTCCCATCATTGTACTACTTTCGCCAAAGCACACTTAACTGCGGAGTTCTGATGGGATCCGGTGCATTTGTGCTGGTGTGACCGCACCTGTTTAATTTCGTGCTGAAAATACATACATTCCTTCTTCCCTCCCCCCCCCATCATTTGTTTCCTTGTGCGTTTACACTGCACCTCTCCTTCTCGTTCTAATATCGATTAAAATGCCCCTGATTCTTGACCCACATTTGCGTATAAACCAGCGGACCATAGTTCAAGTCGCGCGTAACGTCGAACGACCCATCTGAAAAAAAATTATTTCGATACGAGGACTTCCCAAGAGGTCACCCATCCGAGTACTACTCTCGCCCAAGCACACTTAAGAGCAGAGTTCTGATGGGATCCAGTGCATTAGTGCTGGTATGATGCCACTTGTTTAATTTTGCGCTTCAAATACATACACTCCTTCTCTTTTCTTCCTCCTCTTGTCATTTGTTTCCTTGTGCGTGCGCACTGCACCTCCCGTACTCTTTCTAATATCAAGTAAAATGCCACGGCGCCGTGACTCACATTTGCGAATAAACCTGCGGACCATAAATCAAGTCGCGCGTAAAGTCGAAAGAATCATCTGCAAAAAGATGGGTGCAACGCGAGGACCTCCCAAGAAAATGGGTGAAATATAAGGACTTCGCAGGAGGTCACCCATCCGAGTACTTTTCTCGCCCAAGCACCCTTAATTGCGGAGTTCTAATAGAATCCGTTGCATTAGTACTGGTATGATCCCTCATGTTTCATTCTACACTTCAAATACATACACTCCTTCTTCCCTCCCCCCCTCCCGTCATTTGTTTCCTTGTGCGTTCACACTTCACCTCTCATTCTCGTTCTAATATCGATTAAAATGCCCCTGCTTCTTGACTCACATTTGCGTATAAACCAGCGGACCCTAGTTCCAGACGCGCGTAACGTCAAACGATCCGTCTGAAAAAAAATTGGTGCGACACGAGGACTTCCCAGGAGGTCACCCATCCGAGTACTAATCTCGCCCAAGCACACTTCACTGCGGAGTTCTGATGGGATCCGGTGCATTAGTGTTGACATGATCGCACCTGTTTAATTTCGCGCTGCAAAACTAAAAAACTCATTCCCCTTTCTTCCCCCTCCCGTCATTTGTTTCCTTGTGCGTGCGCACTGCACCTCCCGTTCTCGTTCTAATATCAAGTAAAATGCTACGGCGCCGTGACTCACATTTGCGAATAAACCTGAGGACCATAATTCAAGTCGCGCGTAACGTCGAAAGAATCATCTGCAAAAAAATGGGTGCAACACGAGGACTTCACAAGAAAATGGGTGAAATATAAGGACTTCGCAGGAGGTAACCCATGCTAGTACTACTCTCGCCCAAGCACCCTTACCTACGGTGTTCTGATTGAATCCGTTGCATTAGTGCTGGTATGATCGCACCTGTTCCATTTCGTGCTGAAAATACATACACTCCTCCTTCCCTCCCCCTCCCATCAATTGTTTCCTTGTGCGTTCACACTGCACCTCTCCTTCTCGTTCTAATATCGATTAAAATGCCCCTGCTTCTTGACTCACATTTGCGTATAAACAAGCGGACCCCAGTTCCAGTCGCGCGTAACATCGAACGACCCATCTGAAAAAAAATTGGTGCGACACGAGGACTTCCCAGGAGGTCACCCATTCGAGTACTACTCTCGCCCAAGCACACTTAACTGCGGAGTTCTGATGGGATCCGGTGCATTAGTGCTCGTATGATCGAACCCGTTTAATTCTGCACTGCAAATACATAAACTCCTTCTCCTTTCTTCCCCCTCCCGTCATTTGTTTCCTTGTGCTTGCGCACTGCACCTCCCGTTCTCGTTCTAATATCAAGTAAAATGCTACGGTGCCGTGACTCACATTTCCGAATAAACCTGAGGACCATAATTCAAGTCGCGCGTATCGTCGAAAGAATCATCTGCAAAAAAATGGGTGCAACACGAGGACTTCCTAAGAAAATGGGTGAAATATAAGGACTTCGGAGGAGGTCACCCATCCTAGAGCTACTCTCGCCCAAGCACCCTTAACTTGCGGAGTTCTGATAGAATCAGTTGCATTGGTGCTGGTATAATTGCTCATGTTTCATTCTGCGCTGCAAATACATACACTTTTTCTCCCTCCATCCCCCCTCCCGTCATTTGTTTCCTTTTGCGTGCACTCTGCATCTCTCGTTCTCGTTCTAATATAGATTAAAATGCCCCTGCTTCTTCACTCAAATTTGCGTATAAACCAGTGGACCCTAGTTCCAGTCGCGCGTAACGTCGAACGACCCGTCTGAAAAAAAATTGGTGCGACACGAGGACTTCCCAAGAAGTCACCCATCCGAGTACTACTCTCGCCCAAGCACACTTAACTACAGAGTTCTGATGGAATCCAATGCATTAGTGCTGGTATGATCGCACCTCTTATTTTGCGCTGCAAATACATAAACTCCTTCTCCTTTCTTCCCCCTCCCGTCATTTGTTTCCTTGTGCGTGCGCACTGCACCTCTCGTTCTCGTTTAAATATCAAGTAAAATGCCACGGCGCCGTGACTCACATTTGCGAATAAATCTGCGGACCATAATTAAAGTCGCGCGTAACGTCGAACGGCACATCTGAAAAAAAAAAAATGGGTGCAACACGAGGACTTCCCAAGTGGTCACACATGTTTAATTTCGCGCTGCAAATACATACACTCCTTCTCCTTTCTTCCCCCTCCCGTCATTTGTTTCCTTGTGCATTGACACTTCACCTCTCATTCTCGTTCTAATATCGATTAAAATGCCCCTGCTTCTTGACTCACATTTGCGTATAAACCAGTGGACCCTAGTTCCAGTCGCGCGTAACGTCGAATGACCCGTCTGAGAAAAAAAACTAGTGCGACACGAGGACTTCCCAGGAGGTCAACAATCCGAGTACTACTCTCGCCAAACCACACTTAACTACGGAGTTCTGATGGGATCCGGTGCATTAGTGCTGGTATGATCGCACCTGTTTAATTTTTTGCTGCAAATACATAAACTCATTCCCCTTTCTTCCCCCTCCCGTCATTTGTTTCCTTGTGCGGGCGCACTGCACCTCCCGTTCTCGTTCTAATATCAAGTAAAATGCAACAGTGCCGTGACTCACATTTGCGAATAAACCTGAGGACCATAATTCAAGTCGCGCGTAACATCGAAAGAATCATCTGCAAAAAAATGGGTGCAACACGAGGACTTCACAAGAAAATGGGTGAAATATAAGGACTTCGCAGGAGGTAACCCATGCTAGTACCACTCTCGCCCAAGCACCCTTACCTACGGAGTTCTGATAGAATTCGTTGCATTAGTGCTGGTATGATCGCACCTGTTTCATTTCGCGGTGCAAAGACATAAACTCCTTCTCCTTTCTTCCCCCTCCCGTAATTTGTTTCCTTGTGCGTGCGCACTGCACCTCCCGTTCTCGTTCTAATATCAAGTAAAATGGTACAGCGCTGTGACTCACATTTGCGAATAAACCTGAGGACCATAATTCAAGTCGCGTGTAACGTCGAAAGAATCATCTGCAAAACATTGGGTGCAACACGAGGACCACCCAAGAAAATGGGTGAAATATAAGGACTTCGCAGGAGGTCACCCATCCGAGTACTTTTTCTCGCCCAAGCACCCTTAAATGCGGAGTTCTGATAGAATCCGTTGCATTAGTGCTGGTATGAGCCCTCATGTTTCATTCTGCACTGCAAATACATACACTCTTTCTCCTTCAAACCCCCCTCCCGTCATTTGTTTCCTTGTGCGTGCACTCTGCATCCCTCTTTCTCGTTTTAATATCAAGTAATATGCCCCGGCACCATGACTCACGTTTGCAAATGAACCAGCGGAGTTCTGATGGGATCCGGAGCTTTAGTGCTGGTATGATCGCACCTGTTTAATTTCATGCTGCAAATACATACACTCCTTCTCATTTCTTCCCCCTCTCGTCATTTGTTTCCTTGTGCGTTCACACTTCACCTCTCATTCTCGTTCTAATATCGATTAAAATGCCCCTGCTTCTTGACTCACATTTGCGTATAAAGTAGCGGACCCTAGTTCCAGACGCGCGTAACGTCGAACGACCTGTTTGAAAAAAAATTAGTGCGACACGAGGACTTCCCAGGAGGTCACCCATCCGAGTACTAATCTCGCCCAAGCACACTTCACAGCGGAGTTCTGATGGGATCCGGTGCATTAGTGCTGGTATGATCGCACCCGTTTAATTCCGCACTGCAAATACATAAACTCCTTCTCCTTTCTTCCCCCTCCCGTCATTTCTTTCCTTGTGCGTGCGCACTGCACCTCCCGTGCTCGTTCTAATATCAAGTAAAATACTACGGTATTGTGGCTCACATTTGCGAATAAACCTGAGGACCATAATTCAAGTCGCGCGTAACGTCGAAAGAATCATCTGCAAAAAAATGGGTGCAACAGGAGGACTTTACAAGAAAATTTGTGAAATATAAGGACTTCGCAGGAGGTAACCCATGCTAGTACTACTCTCGCCCAAACACCCTTACGCAGGAGGTCACCCATCCAAGAGCTACTCTCGCCCAAGCACCCTTAACTTGCGGAGTTCTGATAGAATCCGTTGCATTGGTGCTGGAATGATTGCTCATGTTTCATTCTGCGCTGCAAATACATACACTTTTTCTCCCTCCATCCCCCCTCCCGTCATTTGTTTCCTTGTGCGTGCACTCTGCATCTCTCATTCTCGTTCTAATATCGATTAAAATGCCCCTGCTTCTTGACTCACATTTGCGTATAAACCAGTGGACCCTAGTTCCAGTCGCGCGTAACGTCGAACGTCCCGTCTGAAAAAAAAAATAGGTACAACACGTGGGCTTCCCAGGTGGTGACCCATCCGAGTACTACTCTCGCCCAAGCACACTTAACTGCGGAGTTCTGATGGGATACGGAGCTCTAGTGCTGGTATGATCGCACCTGATTAATTTCGTGCTGCAAATACATACACTCCTTCTCATTTCTTCCCCCTCCCGTCATTTGTTTCCTTGTGCCTTCACACTTCACCTCTCATTCTCGTTCTAATATCGATTAAAATGCCCCTGCTTCTTGACTCACATTTGCGTATAAACCAGCGGACCCTAGTTCCAGACGCGCGTAACGTCGAACGACCTGTTTGAAAAAAAATTAGTGCGACACGAGGACTTCCCAGGAGGTCACCCATCCGAGTACTAATCTCGCCCAAGCACACTTCACAGCAGAGTTCTGATGGGATCCGATGCATTAGTGCTGGTATGATCGCACCCGTTTAATTCCGCGCTGCAAATACATAAACTCCTTCTCCTTTCTTCCCCCTCCCGTCATTTCTTTCCTTGTGCGTGCGCACTGCACCTCCCGTGCTCGTTCTAATATCAAGTAAAATACTACGGTGTTGTGGCTCACATTTGCGAATAAACCTGAGGACCATAATTCAAGTCACGCGTAACGTCGAAAGAATCATCTGCAAAAAAATGGGTGCAACACGAGGACTTTACAAGAAAATTGGTGAAATATAAGGACTTCGCAGGAGGTAACCCATGCTAGTACTACTCTCGCCCAAGCACCCTTACCTATGGAGTTCTGATAGAATCCGATGCATTAGTGCTGGTATGATCGCACCTATTTCATTTCGTGCTAAAAATACATACACTCTTTCTCCTTCCCTCCCCCTCCCGTCATTTGTTTCCTTGTGCGTGCACTCTGCATCTCTCTTTCTCGTTCTAATATAGATTAAAATGTCCCTGCTTCTTGACTCACATTTGCATGTAAACCAGCGGACCCTAGTTCCAGTCGCGCATAACGTTGAACGATCCGTCTGAAAATAAATTGGTGCGACACGAGGACTTCCCAGGAGGTCACCCATACGAGTACTACTCTCGCCCAAGCACACTTAACTGCGGAGTTCTGATGGGATCCGGTGCATTAGTGCTGGTATGATCGCACCCATTTAATTCAGCGCTGCAAATACATAATCTCCTTCTCCTTTCTTCCCCCTCCCGTCTTTTGTTTCCTTGTGCGTGCGCACTGCAACTCTCGTTCTCGTTTAAATATTAAGTAAAATGCCACGGCGCCGTGACTCACATTTGCGAATAAATCTGCGGACCATAATTAAAGTCGCGCGTAACGTCGAACGGCACATCTGAAAAAAAGAAAACGGGTGCAACACGAGGACTTCCCAAGTGGTCACCCATCCGAGAACTACTCTCGCCCAAGCACACTTAACTGCAGAGTTCTGATGGGATCCGGAGCTTTAGTGCTGGTATGATCGCACATGTTTAATTTCGCGCTGCAAATACATACAGTCCTTCTCCTTTCTTCCCCCTCCCGTCATTTGTTTCCTTGTGCATTCACACTTCACCTCTCATTCTCGTTCTAATATCGATTAAAATGCCCCTGCTTCTTGACTCACATTTGCGTATAAACCAGTGGACCCTAGTTCCAGTCGCGCGTAACGTCGAATGACCCGTCTGAGAAAAAAAATTAGTGCAACACGAGGACTTCCCAGGAGGTCAACCATCAGAGTACTACTCTCGCCAAAGCACACTTAACTACAGAGTTCTGATGGGATCCGGTGCATTAGTGCTGGTATGATCGCACTTGTTTAATTTTGCGCTGCAAATACATAAACTCATTCCCCTTTCTTCTCCCTCCCGTCATTTGTTTCCTTGAGCGTGCGCACTGCACCTCCTGTTCTCGTTCTAATATCAAGTAAAATGCAACAGTGCCATGACTCACATTTGCGAATAAACCTGAGGACCATAATTCAAGTCGCGCGTAACATCGAAAGAATCATCTGCAAAAAAATGGGTGCGACACGAGGACTTCACAAGAAAATGGGTGAAATATAAGGACTTCGCAGGAGGTAACCCATGCTAGTACTACTCTCGCCCAAGCACCCTTTACCTACGGAGTTCTGATAGAATTTGTTACATTAGTGCTGGTATGATCGCACCTGTTTCATTTCGCGCTGCAAATACATAAACTCCTTCTCCTTTCTTCCCCCTCCCGTAATTTGTTTCCTTGTGCGTGCGCACTGCACCTCCCGTTCTCGTTCTAATACCAAGTAAAATGGTACGGCGCCGTGACTCACATTTGCGAATAAACCTGAGGACCATAATTCAAGTCGCGTGTAACGTCGAAAGAATCATCTGCAAAAAGATGGGTGCAACACGAGGACCTCCCAAGAAAATGGGTGAAATATAAGGACTTCGCAGGAGGTCACCCATCCGAGTACTTTTCTCACCCAAGCACCCTTAACTGCGGAGTTCTGATAGAATCCGTTGCATTAGTGTTGGTATGATCCCTCATGTTTCATTCTGCACTGCAAATACATACACTCTTTCTCCTTCCATCCCCCCTCCCGTCATTTGTTTCCTTGTGCGTGCACTCTGCATCTCTATTTCTCGTTCTAATATCAAGTAATATGCCCCGGCACCGTGACTCACCTTTGCAAATGAACCAGCGGCTTATAATTCTATTCGCGCTTAACGTCTAACAACCCATCCGAAAAAAAATATGTGCAACACGAGGGCTTCACAAATGGTCACCCATCCGAGTACTACTCTCGCCCAAGCACACTTAACTGCGGAGTTCTGATAGAATCCATTGCATTAGTGCTGGTATGATCAAACCTGTTTAATTTCGCGCTGCAAATACATACACTCCTTCTCCTTTCTTCCCCCTCCCGTCATTTGTTTCCTTGTGCGTTCACACTTCACCTCTCATTCTCGTTCTAATATCGATTAAAATGTCCCTGCTTCTTGACTCACATTTGCGTATAAACCAGCGGACCCTAGTTCCAAACGCGCGTAATGTCAAACGACCCGTCTGAAAAAAAATTAGTGCGACACGAGAACTTCCAAGGAGGTCACCCATCCGAGTACTAATCTCACCCAAGCACACTTCACTGCGGAGTTCTGATGGGATCCGGTGCATTAGTGCTGGTATGATCGCACCCGTTTAATTTCGCACTTCAAATACATAAACTCCTTCTCCTTTCTTCCCCCTCCCGTCATATATTTCCTTGTGCGTGCGCTCTCCATCTCTCTTTCTCGTTCTAATATCAAGTAATATGCCCCGGCACCGTGACTCACCTTTGCAAATGAACCAGCGGTTTATAATTCCATTCGCGCGTAACGTCGAACAATCCATCCGAAAAAAAATAGGTGCAACACGAGGGCTTTCCAGGAGGTCACCCATCCGAGTACTACTCTCGCCCAAGCACACTTAACTGCAGAGTTCTGATGGGATCCAGTGCATTAGTGCTGGTATGATCGCACCCGTTTAGTTCGGCGCTGCAAGTACATAAACTCCTTCTCTTTTCTTCCCCCTCCCATCATTTCTTTCCTTGTGCATGCGCACTGCACCTCCCGTGCTCGTTCTAATATCAAGTAAAATACTACGGTGCCGTGACTCACATTTGCGAATAAACCTGAGGAGCATAATTCAAGTCGCGCGTAACGTCGAAAGAATCATCTGCAAAAAAATGGGTGCAACACGAGGACTTCACAAGAAAATGGGTGAAATATAAGGACTTCGCAGGAGGTAACCCATGCTAGTACTACTCTCGCCCAAGCACCCTTACCTACGGTGTTCTGATTGAATCCGTTGCATTAGTGCTGGTATGATCGCACCTGTTCCATTTCGTGCTGAAAATACATACACTCCTCCTTCCCTCCCCCTCCCATCAATTGTTTCCTTGTGCGTTCACACTGCACCTCTCATTCTCGTTCTAATATCGATTAAAATGCCCCTGTTTCTTGACTCATATTTGCGTATAAACCAGTGGACCATAGTTCCAGTCTCGCGTAACGTCGAATGACCAATCTGAAAAAAAATTGTTGCGATACGAGGACTTCCCAAGAGGTCACCCATCCGAGTACTACTCTCGCCCAAGCACACTTAACTGCAGATGGGTGCAATACGAGGACCTCCCAAGAAAATGGGTGAAATATAAGGACTTCGCAGGAGGTCACCCATTCGAGTACTTTTCTCGCCCATGCACCCTTAACTGTGGAGTTCTGATAGAATCCGTTGCATTAGTGCTGGTATGATCCATCATGTTTCATTCTGCACTGCAAATACATACACTCTTTATCCTCCCATCCCCCCTCCTGTCATTTGTTTCCTTGTGCGTGCACTCTGCATCTCTCTTTCTCGTTCTAATATCAAGTAATATGCCCCGGCACCGTAACTCACCTTTGCAAATGAACCAGCAGTTTATAATTCCATTCGCGCGTAACGTCGAACATCCCATCCGAAAAAAAATAGGTGCAACACGAGGGCTTCCCAGGTGGTCACCGATCCGAGTACTACTCTCGCCCATGCACACTTAACTGCGGAGTTCTGATGGGATCCGGGGCTGTAGTGCTGGTATGATCGCACCGGTTTAATTTCGCGTTGCAAATACATACATTCCTTCTCCTTTCTTCCCCCTCCCTTCATTCGTTTCCTTGTGCGTTCACACTTCACCTCTCATTCTCGTTTTAATATCGATTAAAATGCCCCTGCTTCTTGACTCACATTTGCGTATAAACCAGCGGACCCTAGTTCCAGACACGCGTAACGTCGAACGACCCCTCTGAAAAAAGATTGGTGCGACACGAGGACTTCACAAGAAAATGGGTGAAATATAAGGACTTCGCAGGAGGTCACCCATCTGAGTACTTTTCTCGCCCAAGCACCCTTAACTGCAGAGTTCAGATAGAATCCGTTGCATTAGTGCTGGTATGATCCCTCATGTTTCATTCTACACTGCAAATACATACACTCTTTCTCCTCCCATCCCCTCTCCCGTCATTTATTTCCTTGTGCGTGATCTCTGCATCTCTCTTTCTCGTTCTAATATAAAGTAATATGCCCCGGCACCGTGACTCACATTTGTAAATGAACCAGCAGTTTATAATTCCATTCGCGCGTAACGTCGAACATCCCATCCGAAAAAAAATAGGTGCAACACGAGGGCTTCCCAGGTGGTCACCGATCCGAGTACTACTCTCGCCCTAGCACGCTTAACTGCAGAGTTCTGATGGGATCCGGGGCTTTAGTGTTGGTATGATCGCACCTGTTTAATTTCGCGCTGCAAATACATACACTCCTTCTCCTTTCTTCCCCCTTCCGTCAATTGTTTCCTTGTGCGTTCACACTTCACCTCTCATTCTCGTTCTAATATCGATTAAAATGCCCCTGCTTCTTGACTCACATTTGCGTATAAACCAGCGGACCCTAGTTCCAGACGCGCGTAACGTCGAACGACCCGTCTGAAAAAAAAATTTGTGCGACACGAGGACTTCCTAGGAGATCAACCATCCAAGTACTAATCTCACCCAAGCACACTTAACTGCGGAGTTCAGATGGGATCCGGGGCTTTAGTGCTGGTATGATCGCACCTGTTTAGTTTTCCACTGCAAATACATACACTCCTTCCCCTTTCTTCCCCCTCTCGTCATTTGTTTCCTTGTGCGTGCGCACTGCACCTCCCGTTCTCGTTCTAATATCAAGTAAAATTCTACAGCACCGTGACTCACATTTGCGAATAAACCTGAGGACCATAATTCAAATCGCGCGTAACGTCGAAAGAATCATCTGCAAAAAAATGGGTGCAACACAAGGACTTCACAAGAAAATGGGTGAAATATAAGGACTTCGCATGAGGTAACCCATGCTAGTACTACTCTCGCCCAAGCACCCTTATCTACGGAGTTCTGATAGAATCCGTTGCATTAGTGCTGGTATGATCGCACCTGTTTCATTTCGTGCTGAAAATACATACTCTCCTTCTCCTTCCCTCCCCCTGCCATCAATTGTTTCCTTGTGCGTTCACACTGCACCTCTCCTTCTCGTTCTAATATCGATAAAAATGCCCCTGCTTCTTGACTCACATTTGCATATAAACCAACGGACCCTAGTTCCAGTAGCGCGTAACGTCGAACGACCCGTCTGAAAAAAAATATGTGCAACACGAGGACTTCCCAGGAGGTCACCCATCCGAGTACTACTCTCTCCCAAGCACACTTAACTGCGGAGTTCTGATGGAATCCGATGCATTAATGCTGGTATGATCGCACCCGTTAAATTCCGCGCTGCAAATACATAAATTCCTTCTCCTTTCTTCCCCCTCCCATCATTTATTTCCTTGTGCGTGCGCACTGCACCTCCCGTGCTCGTTCTAATATCAAGTAAAATGCTACAGTACCGTGACTCACATTTGCGAATAAACCTGAGGACCATAATTCAAGTCGCGCGTATCGTCGAAAGAATCATCTGCAAAAAAATGGGTGCAACACGAGGACTTCCTGAGAAAATGGGTGAAATATAAGGACTTCGCAGGAGGTCACCCATCCTAGTGCTACTCTCGCCCAAGCACCCTTAACTTGCGGAGTTCTGATAGAATCCGTTGCATTGGTGCTGGTATGATTGCTCATGTTTCATTCTGCGCTGCAAATACATACACTTTTTTTCCCTCCATCCCTCCTCCCGTCATTTGTTTCCTTGTGCGTGCAATCTGCATCTCTCCTTCTCATTCTAATATCGATTAAAATGCCCCTGCTTCTTGACTCACATTTACGTATAAACCAGTGGACCCTAGTTCCAGTCGCGAGTAACGTCGAACGACCCGTCTGAAAAAAAAAATTAGTGCGACACGAGGACTTCCCAGGAGGTCACCCATCCGAGTACTACTCTCGCCCAAGCACACTTATCTGCGGAGTTCTGATGGGATCCGGTGCATTAGTGCTGGTATGATCGCACCAGTTTAATTTCGCGCTGCAAATACATAAACTCCTTCTCCTTTCTTCCCCCTCCCGTCATTTGTTTCCTTGTGCGTGCGCACTGCACCTCTCGTTCTCGTTCAAATATCAAGTAAAATGCCACAACGCCGTGACTCACATTTGTGAATAAATCTGCGGACCATAATTAAGGTCGCGCATAACGTCGAACGGCACATCTGAAAAAAAGAAAATGGGTGCAACACGAGAACTTCCCAGGAGGTGACCCATCATTGTACTACTTTCGCCAAAGCACACTTAACTGCGGAGTTCTGATGGGATCCGGTGCATTTGTGGTGGTGTGACCGCACCTATTTAATTTCGTGCTGAAAATACATACACTCCTTCTTCCCTCCCCCCCTCCCATCATTTGTTTCCTTGTGCGTGCGCACTGCACCTCTCATTCTCTTTCTAATATCAAGTAAAATGCTACGGTGCCGTGACTCACATTTGCGAATAAACCTGAGGACCAAAATTCAAGTCGCTCGTACCGTCGAAAGAATCATCTGCAAAAAAATGGGTGCAACACGAGGACTTCCTGAGAAAATGGGTGAAATATAAGGACTTCGCAGGAGGTCACCCATCCTAGTGCTACTCTCGCCCAAGCAACCTTAACTTACAGAGTTCTGATAGAATCCGTTGCATTGGTGCTGGTATGATTGCTCATGTTTCATTCTGCGCTACAAATACATACACTATTTTTCCCTCCATCCCTCCTCCCGTCATTTGTTTCCTTGTGCCTGCACTCTGCATCTCTCCTTTTTGTTCTAATATCGATTAAAATGCCCCTGCTCCTAGTTCCAGTCGCGCGTAACGTCGAACAACCCGTCTGAAAAAAAAATTAGTGCGACACGAGAACTTTCCAGGAGGTCACCCATCCTAGTACTACTCTCGCCCAAGCACACTTAACTTTGGAGTTCTGATGGGATCCGGAGCTTTAGTGCTGGTATGATCGCACCTGTTTAATTTCGTGCTGCAAATACATACACTCCTTCTCCTTTCTTCCCCCTCCTGTCATTTGTTTCCTTGTGCGTTCACACTTCACGTCTCATTCTCGTTCTAATATCGATTAAAATGCCCCTGATTCTTGCCTCACATTTGCGTATAAACCAGTGGACCATAGTTCCAGTCGCGCGTAACGTCGAACGACCCGTCTGAAAAAAAATTGGTGTGATACGAGGACTTCGCAGGAGGTCACCCATCCGAGTACTACTCTCTCCCAAGCACACTTAACTACAGAGTTCTAATGGGATCTAGTGCATTAGTGCTGGTATTATCGCACCCGTTTAATTCCGCGCTGCAAATACATAAACTTCTTCTCCTTTCTTCCCCCTCCCGTCATTTGTTTCCTTGTGCGTGCGCACTGCACCTCCCGTGCTCGTCCTAATATAAGGTAAAATACTACGGTGCCGTGACTCACATTTGCGAATAAACCTGAGGATCATAATTCAAGTCACGCGTATCGTCGAAAGAATCATCTGCAAAAAAGTGGGTGCAACACGAGGACTTCCTAAGAAAATGGGTGAAATATAAGGACTTCGCAGAAGGTCACCCATCCGAGTACTTTTCTCGCCCAAGCACCCTTAACTGCGTAGTTCTGATAGAATCTGTTGCATTGGTACTGGTATGATTGCTCATGTTTCATTCTGCACTGCAAATGCATACACTTTTTCTCCCTCCATCCCCCCTCCTGTCATTTGTTTCCTTGTGCGTGCACTCTACATCTCTCCTTCTCGTTCTAATATCGATAAAAATGCCCCTGCTTCTTGGCTCACATTTGCGTATAAACTAGTGGACCCTAATTCCAGTCGCGCGTAACGTCGAACGACCCGTCTGAAAAAAAAAATTTGTGCGACACGAGGACTTCCCAGGAGGTCACCCATCCGAGTACTAATCTCGCCCAATCACACTTCACTGCGGAGTTCTGATGCGATCCGGTGCATTAGTGCTGGTATGATCGCACCTGTTTAATTTTGCGCTACAAATACATAAATTCATTCCCCTTTCTTCTCCCTCCCGTCATTTGTATCCTTGTGCGTTCGCACTGCACCTCCCGTTCTCGTTCTAATATCAAGTAAAATACTACAGCGCCGTGACGCACATCTGCGAATAAACCATAGGACCATAATTCAAGTCGCGCGTAACGTCGAAAGAATCATCTGCAAAAAAATGGGTACAACACGAGGACTTCACAAGAAAATGGGTGAAATATAAGGACTTCGCAAGAGGTAACCCATGGTAGTACTACTCTCGCCCAAGCACCCTTACCTACGGAGTTCTGATAGAATCCGTTGCATTATTGCTGGTATGATCGCACCTGTTTCATTTGGCGCTGCAAATACACACACTCCTTCTCCTTTCTTCCCCCTCTCGTCATTTGTTTCCTTGTGCGTGCGCACTGCACCTCTTGTTCTCGTTCAAATATCAAGTAAAATGCCACGGCGCCGTGACTCACATTTGCGAATAAATCTGCGGACAATAATTCAAGTCGCGCGTAACGTCGAACGGCACATCTGAAAAAAAGAAAATGGGTGCAACACGAGAACTTCCCAGGAGGTAACCCATCATTGTACTACTTTCGCCAAAGTACACTTAACTGCGGAGTTCTGATGGGATCCGGTGCATTTGTGCTGGTGTGACCGCACCTGTTTAATTTCGTGCTAAAAATACATACACTCATTCTTCCCTCCCCCCTCCCATCATTTGTTTCCTTGTGCGTCACACTGCACCTCTCCTTCTCGTTCTAATATCGATTAAAATGCCCCTGATTCTTGACTCACATTTACGTATAAACCAGCGGACTATAGTTCCAGTTGCGCGTAACGTCGAACGATCCGTCTAAAAAAAAATTGGTGCGACACGAGGACTTCCCAAGAGGTCACCCATCCGAGTACTACTCTCGACCAACCACACTTAACTAGAGAGTTCTGATGTGATCCAGTGCATTAGTGCTGGTATGATGCCACTTGTTTAATTTTGCGCTTCAAATACATACACTCCTTCTCTTTTCGTCCTCCTCCCGTCATTTGTTTCCTTGTGCGTGCGCACTGCACCTCCCGTTCTCGTTCTAATATCAAGTAAAAAGCCACGGCGCCGTGACTCATATTTGCGAATAAACCTGCGGACCATAATTAAAGTCGCGCGTAACGTCGAACGACATATCTGAAAAAAAGAAAATGGGTGCAACACGAGGACTTCACAAGAAAATGGGTGAAATATAAGGACTTCGCAGGAGGTAACCCATGCTAGTACTACTCTCGCCCAAGCACCCTTACCTACGGAGTTATGATAGAATCCGTTGCATTAGCGCTAGTATGATCGCACCTGTTTCATTTTGTGCTGAAAATACATACACTCCTCCTTCCCTCCCCCTCCCATCAATTGTTTCCTTGTGCGTTCACACTGCACCTCCCCTTCTCGTTCTAATATCGATTAAAATGCCCCTTCTTCTTGATTCACAATTGCGTATAAACCAGCGGACCCCAGTTCCAGTCAGGCGTAACGTCGAACGACTCGTCTGAAAAAAAATTGGTGCGACACGAGGACTTCCCAAGAGGTCACCCATCCGAGTACTACTCTCGCCCAAGCACACTTAACTGCGGAGTTCTGATGGGATCCGGTGCATTAGTGCTGGTATGATCGCACCCGTTTAATTCTGCGCTGCAAATACATAAACTCCTTCTCCTTTCTTCCCCCTCCCGTCATTTGTTTCCTTGTGCGTGCGCACCGCACCTCCCGTACTCGTTCTAATATCAAGTAAAATGCTACGGTGCCGTGACTCACATTTGCGAATAAACCTGAGGACCATAATTCAAGTCGCGAGTATCGTCGAAAGAATCATCTGCAAAAAAATGGGTGCAACACGAGGACTTCCTAAGAAAATGGGTGAAATATAAGGACTTCGCAGGAGGTCACCCATCCTAGTGCTACTCTCGCCCAAGCAGCCTTAACTTGCGGAGTTCTGATAGAATCCGTTGCATTGGTGCTGGTATGATTGCTCATGTTTCATTCTGCGCTGCAAATACATACATTTTTTCTCCCTCCATCCCCCTCCCGTCATTTGTTTCCTTGTGCGTGCACTCTGCATCTCTCTTTCTCGTTCTAATATCGATTAAAATGCCCCTGCTTCTTGACTCACATTTGCGTATAAACCAGTGGACCCTAGTTCCCGTCGCGCGTAACTTCGAACGACCTGTTTGAAAAAAAAATTAGTGCGACACGAGGACTTCGCAGGAGGTCACCCATCTGAGTACTACTCTCGCCCAAGCACACTTAACTTGCAGAGTTCTGATAGAATCCGTTGCATTGGTGCTGGTATGATCGCAGCTGTTTAATTTTGCGCTGCGAATACATAAACTCATTTCCCTTTCTTCCACATCCCGTCATTTGTTTCCTTGTGCTTGCGCACTGCATCTCTCGTTCTCGTTCTAATATCAAGTAAAATGCCACGGCGCCGTGAGTCACATTTGCGAATAAATCTGCGGACCATAATTAAAGTCGCGCGTAACGTCGAACTTCACATCTAAAAAAAAGAAAATGGGTGAAACACGAAAACTTCCCAAGAGGTAACACATCATTGTACTACTTTCGCCAAAGCACACTTAACTGCGGAGTTCTGATGAGATCCGGTGCATTTGTGCTGGTATGATCGCACCCGTTTAATTCCGCGCTGCAAATACATAAACTCCTTCTCCTTTCTTCCCCCTCCCGTCATTTGTTTCCTTGTGCGTGCGCACCGCACCTCCCGTGCTCGTTCTAATATCAAGTAAAATGCTACGGTGCCCTGACTCACATTTGCGAATAAACTTGAGGACCATAATTCAAGTCGCGCGTATCGTCGAAAGAATCATCTGCAAAAAAATGGGGGCAACACGAGGACTTCCTAAGAAAATGGGTGAAATATAAGGACTTCGCAGGAGGTCACCCATCCTAGTGCTACTCTCGCCCAAGCACCCTTAACTTGCGGAGTTCTGATAGAATCCGTTGCATTGGTGCTGGTATGATTGCTCATATTTCATTCTGCGCTGCAAATACATACACTTTTTCTCCCTCCATCCCCCTTCCTGTCATTTGTTTCCTTGTGCGTGCACTCTGCATCTCTCCTTCTCGTTCTAATATCGATTAAAAAACCCTGTTTCTTGACTCACATTTGCGTATAAACAAGGGGAACCTAGTTCCAGTCGCGCGTGACGTCGAACGACCCGTCCGAAAAAAAAATTAGTGCGACACGAGGACTTCCCAGGAGGTCACCCATCCGAGTACTACTCTCGCCCAAGCAAACTTAACTGCAGAGTTCTGATGGGATCCGATGCAATATTGTTGGTATGATCGCACCTGTTTAATTTTGCACTGCAAATACATAAACTCCTTCTCCTTTCTTCCCACTCCCGTCATTTGTTTCCTTGTGCGTGTGCACTGCACCTCTCATTCTCGTTCAAATATCAAGTAAAATGCCACGGCGCGGTGACTCACATTTGCGAAAAAATCTGCGGACCATAATTAAAGTTGAGCTTAACGTCGAACGGTACATCTGAAAAAAAGAAAATGGGTGCAGCACGAGAACTTCCCAGGAGGTAACCCATCATTGTACTACTTTCGCCAAAGCACACTTAACAACGGAGTTCTGATGGGATCCTGTGCAATTGTGCTGGTGTGACCGCACCTGTTTCATTTCGTGCTGAAAATATATACACTCCTTCTTCCCTCCACCCCTCCCATCATTTGTTTCCTTGTGCGTTCACACTGGACCTCTCCTTCTCGTTCTAATATCGATTAAAATGCCCCTGCTTCTTGACTCACATTTGCGTATAAACCAGCGGACTCTAGTTCTAGACGCGTGTAACGTCGAACGACCCGTCTGAAAAAAAATTGGTGCAACACGAGGACTTCCCAAGAGGTCACCCATCCGAGTACTAATCTCGCCCAAACACACTTCACTGCGGAGTTCTGATGGGATCTGGTGCATTAGTGCTGGTATGATCGCACCTGTTTAATTTCGCGCTGCAAATACATAAACTCATTCCCCTTTCTTCCCACTCCCGTCATTTGTTTCCTTGTGCGTGTGCACTGCACCTCTCATTCTCGTTCAAATATCAAGTAAAATGCCACGGCGCGGTGACTCACATTTGCGAATAAATCTGCGGACCATAATTAAAGTCGAGCGTAACGTCGAACGGCACATCTGAAAAAAAGAAAATGGGTGCAGCACGGGAACTTCCCAGGAGGTAACCCATCATTGTACTACTTTCGCCAAAGCACACTTAACAACGGAGTTCTGATGGGATCCTGTGCAATTGTGCTGGTGTGACCGCACCTGTTTAATTTCGTGCTGAAAATACATACACTCCTTCTTCCCTCCACCCCTCCCATCATTTGTTTCCTTGTGCGTTCACACTGGACCTCTCCTTCTCGTTCTAATATCGATTAAAATGCCCCTGCTTCTTGACTCACATTTGCGTATAAACCAGCGGACCCTAGTTCTAGACGCGCGTAACATCGAACGACCCGTCTGAAAAAAAATTGGTGCAACACGAGGACTTCCCAAGAGGTCACCCATCCGAGTACTAATCTCGCCCAAACACACATCACTGCGGAGTTCTGATGGGATCCGGTGCATTAGTGCTGGTATGATCGCACCTGTTTAATTTCGCGCTGCAAATACATAAACTCATTCCCCTTTCTTCCCACTCCCATCATTTGTTTCCTTGTGCGTGTGCACTGCACCTCTCATTCTCGTTCAAATATCAAGTAAAATGCCACGGCGTGGTGACTCACATTTGCGAATAAATCTGCGGACCATAATTAAAGTCGAGCGTAACGTCGAACGGCACATCTGAAAAAAAGAAAATGGGTGCAGCACGAGAACTTCCCAGGAGGTAACCCATCATTGTACTACTTTCGCCAAAGCACACTTAACAACGGAGTTCTGATGGGATCCTGTGCATTTGTGCTGGTGTGACCGCACCTGTTTAATTTCGTGCTGAAAATACATACACTCCTTTTTCCCTCCTCCCCTCCCATCATTTGTTTCCTTGTGCGTTCACACTGGACCTCTCCTTCTCGTTCTAATATCGATTAAAATGCCCCTGCTTCTTGACTCACATTTGCGTATAAACCAGCGGACCCTAGTTCTAGACGCGCGTAACGTCGAACGACCCGTCTGAAAAAAAATTGGTGCAACACGAGGACTTCCCAAGAGGTCACCCATCCGAGTACTAATCTCGCCCAAACACACTTCACTGCGGAGTTCTGATGGGATCCGGTGCATTAGTGCTGGTATGATCGCACCTGTTTAATTTCGCGCTGCAAATACATAAACTCATTCCCCTTTCTTCCCCCTCCCGTTATTTGTTTCCTTGTGCGTGCGCACTGCACCTCCCGTTCTCGTTCTACTATCAAGTAAAATACCACGGCGCCGTGACTCACATTTGCGAATAAACCTGAGGACCATAATTCAAGTCGCGCGTAACGTCGAACGGCACATCTGAAAAAAAGAAAATGGGTACAACACGAGAACTTCCCAGGAGGTAACCCATCATTGTACTACTTTCGCCAAAGCACACAAAACTGCGGAGTTCTGATGGGATCCGGTGCATTTGTGCTGGTGTGACCGCACCTGTTTAATTTCGTGCTGAAAATACATACACTCCTTCTTCCCTCCCCCCCTCCCATCATTTGTTTCCTTGTGCGTTCACACTGCACATCTCCTTCTCGTTCTAATATCGATTAAAATTCCCCTGATTCTTGACTCACAATTACGTATAAACCAGCGGACCATAGTTTTAGTCACGCGTAACGTCGAACGACCCATCTGAAAAAAAATTGTTGCGATAAGAGGACTTCCCGAGAGGTCACCCACCCGAGTACTACTCTCGCCCAAGCACACTTAACTGCAGAGTTCTGATGGGATCCAGTGCATTAGTGCTGGTATGATGCCACTTGTTTAATTTTGCGCTTCAAATACATACACTCCTTCTCTTTTCCTCCTCCTCCCGTCATTTGTTTTCTTGTGCGTGCGCACTGCACCTCCCGTACTCGTTCTAATATCAAGTAAAATGTCACGGCGCCGTGACTCACATTTGCGAAAAAACCTGCGGACCATAAATCAAGTCGCGCGTAACGTCGAAAGATTCATCTGCAAAAAGATGGGTGCAACACGAGGACCTCCCAAGAAAATGGGTGAAATATAAGGACTTCGCAGGAGGTCACCCATCCGAGTACTTTTCTCACCCAAACACCCTTAACTGCGGAGTTCTGATAGAATCCGTTGCATTAGTGCTGGTATGATCCATCTTGTTTCATTCTGCACTGCAAATACATACACTCTTTCTCCTCCCATCCCCCCTCCCGTCATTTGTTTCCTTGTGCGTGCACTCTGCATCTCTCTTTCTTGTTCTAATTTCAAGTAATATTCCCCGGCACTGTGACTCACCTTTGCAAATGAACCAGCGGTTCATAATTCCATTCGCGCGTAACGTCGAACAACCCATCCGAAAAAAAATAGGTGCAACACGAGGGCTTCCCAAGTGGTCATCCATCCGAGTACTACTCTCGCCCAAGCACACTTAACTGCGGAGTTATGATGGGATCCGGGGCTTTAGTGCTGGTATGATCGCATAAGTTTAATTTTGCGCTGCAAATACATACACTCCTCCTTTCTTCCCCCTCCCGTCATTTGTTTCCTTCTGCGTTCACACTTCACCTCTCATTCTCGTTCTAATATCGATTAAAATGCCCCTGCTTCTGGACTCACATTTGCGTATAAACCAGCGAACCCTAGTTCCAGACGCGCGTAACATCGAACGACCCGTCAGAAAAAAAATTGGTGCGACACGAGGACTTCCCAGGAGGTAACCCATCCGAGTACTAATCTCGCCCAAGCACACTTAACTGCAGAGTTCTGATAGGATCCGGTGCATTAGTGCTGGTATGATCGCACCCATTTAATTATGCGCTGCAAATACATAAACTCATTCTCCTTTCTTCCCCCTCCCATCATTTGTTTCCTTGTGCGTGCGCACTGCACCTCCCGTGCTCGTTCTAATATCAAGTAAAATGCTACGGTGCTGTGACTCATATTTGTGAATAAACTTGAGGACCATAATTAAAGTCGCGCGTATCGTGGAAAGAATCATCTGCAAAAAAATAGGTGCAACACGAGGACTTCCTAAGAAAATGGGTGAAATATAAGGACTTCGCAAGAGGTAACCCATGCTAGAACTACTCTTGCCCAAGCACCCTTACCTTCGGAGTTCTGATAGAATCCGTTGCATTAGTGCTGGTATGATCGCACCTGTTTCATTTCGTGCTGAAAATACATACACTCTTTCTCCTTCCCTCCCCCTCCCATCAATTGTTTCCTTGTGCGTTCACACTGCACCTCTCCTTCTCGTTCTAATATCGATTAAAATGCCCCTGCTTCTTGACTCACATTTGCGTATAAACCAGCGGACCATCGTTCTAGTCGCGCGTAACGTCGAACGACCCGTCTGAAAAAAAATTGGTGCGACACGAGGACTTCCCAGGAGGTCAACCATCTGAGTACTACTCTCGCCCAAGCACACTTAACTGCAGAGTTCTGATGGGATCGAGTGCATTAGTGCTGGTATGATGCCATTTGTTTAATTTTGCGCTTCAAATACATACACTCCTTCTCTTTTCTTCCTCATCCCGTCATTTGTTTCCTTGTGCGTGCGCACTGCACCTCCCGTACTCGTTCTAATATCAAGTAAAATGCCACGGCGCCGTGACTCACATTTGCGAATAAATCTGCGGACTATAAATCAAGTCGCGCGTAACGTCGAAAGAATCATCTGCAAAAAGATGGGTGCAACACGAGGACCTCCCAAGAAAATGGGTGAAATATAAGGACTTCGCAGGAGGTCACCCATCCGAGTACTTTTCTCGCCCAAGCACCCTTAACTGCGGAGTTCTGATAGAATCCGTTGCATTAGTGCTGGTATGATCCCTCATGTTTCATTCTGCACTACAAATACATACACTCTTTCTCCTTCCATCCCCCCTCCCATCATTTGTTTCCTTGTGCGTGCACTCTGCATCTCTCTTTCTCGTTCTAATATCAAGTAATATGCCCCGGCAACGTGACTCACCTTTGCAAATGAACCAACGGTTTATAATTCCATTCGCGCATAACGTCGAACAACCCATCCGAAAAAAAATTGGTGCAACACGAGGGCTTCCCAAGTTGTCACCCATCCGAGTACTACTCTCGCCCTAGCACGCTTAACTGCAGAGTTCTGATGGGATCCGGGGCTTTAGTGTTGGTATGATCGCACCTGTTTAATTTCGCGCTGCAAATACATACACTCCTTCTCCTTTCTTCCCCCTCCCGTCATTTGTATCCTTGTGTGTTAACACTTCACCTCTCATTCTCGTTCTAATATCGATTAAAATGCCCCTGCTTATTGACTCACATTTGCATATAAACCAGCGGACCCTAGTTCCAGACGCGCCTAACGTCGAACGACCCGTCTGAAAAGAAATTGGTGCGACACGAGGACTTCCCAGGAGGTCAACCATCCGAGTACTAATCTCGCCCAAGCACACTTAACTGCGGAGTTCTGATGGGATCCGGTGCAATAGTGCTGGTATGATCGCACCAGTTTAATTTTGCGCTACAAATACATAAACTCATTCCCCTTTCTTCCCCCTCCCGTCATTTGTTTCCTTGTGCGTGCGCACTGTACCTCTCCTTCTCGTTCTAATATCGATTAAAATGCCACGGCGCCGTGACTCACATTTGCGAATAAACCTGAGGACCATAATTCAAGTCGCGCGTAACGTCGAAAGAATCATCTGCAAAAAAATAGGTGCAACACGAGGACTTCACAAGAAAATGGGTGAAATATAAGGACTTCGCAGGAGGTAACCCATGCTAGTACAACTCTCGCCCAAGCACCCTTACCTACGGAGTTCTGATAGAATCCGTTGCATTAGTACTGGTATGATCGCACCTGTTTCATTTCTTGCTGAAAATACATACACTCTTTCTCCTTCCTTCCCCCTCCCATCAATTGTTTCCTTGTGCATTCACACTGCACATCTCCTTCTCGTTCTAATATCGATTAAAATGCCCATGCTTCTTGACTCACATTTGCGTATAAACCAGCGGACCCTAGTTCCAGTCGCGCGTAAAGTCGAACGACTCGTCTGAAAAAAAATTGGTGCGACACGAGGACTTCCCAGAAGATCACCAATCCGAGTACTACTCTCGCCAAAGCACACTTTACTGCAGAGTTCTGACGGGATCCAGTGCATTAGTGCTGGTATGATCGCACCCATTTAATTCCGCGCTGCAAATACATAAACTCCTTCTCCTTTCTTCCCCCTCCCGTCATTTGTTTCCTTGTGCGTGCGCACTGCACCTCCCGTGCTCCTTCTAATATAAAGTAAAATGCTACGGTGCCGTGACTCACATTTGCGAATAAACTTGAGGACCATAATTCAAGTCGCGCATATCGTCGAAAGAATAATCTGCAAAAAAATGGGTGGAAGACGAGGACTTCCTAAGAAAATGGGTGAAATATAAGGACTTCGCATGAGGTCACCCATCCTAGTGCTACTCTCGCCCAAGCACCCTTAACTTGCGGAGTTCTGATAGAATCCGTTGCATTGGTGCTGGTATGATTGCTCATGTTTCATTCTGCGCTGCAAATACAAACACGTTTTCTCCCCCCATCCCCCCTCCCGTCATTTGTTTCCTTGTGCGTGCACTCTGCATCTCTCCTTTTCGTTCTAATATCGATTAAAATGCCCCTGCTTCTTGACTCATATTTGCGTATAAACTAGTGGACCCTAGTTCCAGTCGCGCGTAACGTCGAACGACCCGTCTAAAAAAAAAATTAGTGCGACACGAGGACTTCCCAAGAGGTCACCCATCGGAGTACTACTCTCGCCCATGCACACTTAACTGCAGAGTTCTGATGGGATCCGGTGCATTAGTGCTAGTATGATCGCACTTGTTTAATTTTGCGCTGCAAATACATAAACTCCTTCTCCTTTCTTACCCCTCCCGTCATTTGTTTCCTTGTGCGTGCACACTGCACCTCTCGTTCTCGTTCAAATATCAAGTAAAATGCCACGACACCGTGACTCACATTTACGAATAAATCCGCAGACCATAATAAAAGTAGCGCGTAACGTCGTACGACACATCTGAAAAAAAGAAAATGGGAGCAACACGAGAACTTCCCACGAGATAACCCATCACTGTACTACTTTCGCCAAAGAACACTTAACTGCGGAGTTCTGATGGGATCCGGTGCATTTGTGCTGGTATGATCGAACCCGTTTAATTTTGCGCTACAAATACATAAACTCATTCCCCTTTCTTCCCCCTCCCGTCATTTGTTTCCTTGTGCGTGCGCACTGCACCTCCCGTTCTCGTTCTAATATCAAGTAAAATGCCACGGCGCCGTGACTCACATTTGCGAATAAACCTGAGGACCATAATTCAAGTCGCGCGTAACGTCAAAAGAATTATTTGCAAAAAAATGGGTGCAACACGAGGACTTCACAAGAAAATGGGTGAAATATAAGGACTTCGCAGGAGGTAACCCATGCTAGTACTACTCTCGCCCAAGCACTCTTACCTACGGAGTTCTGATAGAATCCGTTGTATTAGTGCTGGTATGATCCCTCATGTTTCATTATGCACTGCAAATACATACACTCTTTCTCCTTCCATCCCCCCTCCCGTCATTTGTTTCCTTGTGCGTGCACTATGCATCTCTCTTTCTCGTTCTAATATCAAGTAATATGCCCCGGCACCGTGACTCACCTTTGCAAATGAACCAGCGGTTTATAATTCCATTCGCGCGTAACGTCGAACAACCCATCCGAAAAAAAATTGGTGCAACACGAGGGCTTCCCAAGTGGTCACCCATCCGAGTACTACTCTCGCCCAAGCACACTTAACTACGGAGTTCTGATGGGATCCGGAGCTTTAGTGCTGGTATGATCGGACCTGTTTAGATTCACGCTGCAAATACATACACTCCTTCTCTTTTCTTCCCCCTCCCGTCATTTGTTTCCATGTGCGTTCACACTTCACCTCTCATTCTCGTTCTAATATCGATTAAAATGCCCCTGCTTCTTGACTCAGATTTGCGTATAAACCAGCGGACCCTAGTTCCAGACGTGTGTAACGTTGAACGACCCGTCTGAAAAAAATTGGTGCGACACGAGGACTTCCCAAGAGGTCATCCATCCGAGTACTAATCTCGCCCAAGCACACATAACTGCGGAGTTCTGATGGGATCCGGTGCATTAGTGCTGGTATGATCGCACCTGTTTAATTTCGCGCTGCAAATACATAAACTCATTCCCCTTTCTTCCCCCTCCCGTCATTTGTTTCCTTGTGCGTGCACACTGCACCTCCTGTTCTCGTTCTAATATCAAGTAAAATGTCACGGCGCCGTGACTCACATTTGCGAATAAACCTGAGGACCACAATTCAAGTCGCGCGTAACGTCGAAAGAATCATCTGCAAAAAAATGGGTGCAACACGAGGACTTTCTAGGAAAATGGGTGAAATATAAGGACTTCACAGGAGGTCACCCATCCGAGTACTTTTCTCGCCCAAGCACCCTTAACTGCGGAGTTCTGATAGAATCCGTTGCATTAGTGCTGGTATGATCCCTCATGTTTTATTCTGCACTGCAAATACATACACTCTTTCTCCTTCCATCCCCCCTCCCGTCATTTGTTTCCTTGTGCATGCACTCTGCATCTCTCTTTCTCGTTCTAATATCAAGTAATATGCCCCGGCACAGTGACTCACCTTTGCAAATGAACCAGCGGTTTATAATTCCATTCGCGCGTAACGTCGAACAACCCATCCGAAAAAAATAAGTGCAACGCGAGGACTTCCAAAGTTGTCACCCATCCGAGTACTACTCTTGCCCAAGGACACTTAAGTGCGGAGTTCTGATGGGATCCGAGGCTTTAGTGCTGGTATGATCGCACCTGTTTAATTTCGCGCTGCAAATACATACACTCCTTCTCCTTTCTTCCCCCTCCGGTCATTTGTTTCCTTGTGCGTTCACACTTCACCTCTCATTCTCGTTCTAATATCGATTAAAATGCCCCTGCTTCTTGACTCACATTTGCGTATAAACCAGCGGACCCTAGTTCCAGTCGCGCGTAACGTCGAACGACCCGTTTGAAAAAAAATTGGTGCGACACGAGGACTTCCCAAGAGGTCACCCATCCGAGTACTACTCTCGCCCAAGCACACTTAACTGCGGAGTTCTGGTGGGATCGAGTGCATTACTGCTGGAATGATTGCACCTGTTTAATTTCCTGCTGCAAATACATAAACTCATTCCCCTTTCATCCCCCTCTCGTCATTTGTTTCCTTGTGCGTGCGCACTGCAGCTCCCGTTCTCGTTCTAATATCAAGTAAAATGCTACAGCGCCGTGACTCACATTTGCGACTAAACCTGAGGACCATAATTCAAGTCGCGCATAATGTCAAAAGAATCATCTGTAAAAAAAATGGGTGCAACACGAGGACTTCCTAAGAAAATGTTTGGAATATAAGGACTTCGCAGGAGGTCACCCATCCTAGTGCTACTCTCGCCCAAGCACCCTCCATCCCCCCTCCCGTCATTTGTTTCCTTGTGCGTGCACTCTGCATCTCTCCTTCTCGTTCTAATATCGATTGAAATGCCCCTGTTTCTTGACTCACATTTGCGTATAAACCAGTGGACCCTAGTTCTAGTCGCGCGTAACGTCGAACGACCCGTCTGAAAATAAATTGGTGCGACACGAGGACTTCCCAAGAGGTCACCCATCCGAGTATTACTCTCGTCCAAGCACACTTAACTGCGGAGTTCTGATGGGATCTGGTGCATTAGTGCTGGTATGATCGCACCCGTTTAATTTCGCGCTGCAAATACATAAACTCCTTCTCTTTTCTTCCCCCTCCCGTCATTTGTTTCCTTGTGCGTGCGCACTGCACCTCTCGTGCTCGTTCTAATATCAAGTAAAATGCTACGGTGCCGTGACTCACATTTGTGAAAAAACTCGTTCTAATATCAAGTCGCGTGTATCGTCGAAAGAATCATCTGCAAAAAACTGGGTGCAACACTTGGACTTCCTAAGAAAATGGGTGAAATATAAAGACTTCGCAGGAGGTCACCATCCTAGTGCTACTCTCGCCCAAGCACCCTTAACTTGCGGAGTTCTGATAGAATCCGTTGCATTGGTGCTGGTATGATTGCTCATGTTTCATTCTGCGCTACAAATACATACACTTTTTCTCCCTCCATCCCCCCTCCCGTCATTTGTTTCCTTGTGCGTGCACTCTGCATCTCTCCTTCTCGTTCTAATATCGATTAAAATGCCCCAGCTTCTTGACTCACATTTGCGTATAAACCAATGGACTCTAATTCCGGTGCATTAGTGCTCTTATGATCGCACCTGTTTAATTTTGCGCTGCAAATACATAAACTCCTTCTCCTTTCTTCCCCCTCCCGTCATTTGTTTCCTTGTGCGTGCGCACTGCACCTCTCGTTCTCGTTCAAATATCAAGTAAAATGCCACGGCGCTGTGACTTACATTTGCGAATAAATCTGCGGACCATAATTAAAGTCGCGCGTAACGTCGAATGGCACATCTGAAAAAAAGAAAATGGGTGCAACACGAGAACTTCCCAAGAGGTAACCCATCATTGTACTACTTTCGCCAAAGCACACTTAACTGCGGAGTTCTGATGGGATCCGGTGCATTTGTGCTGGTGTGACCGCACCTGTTTAATTTCGTGCTGAAAATACATACACTCCTTCTTCCCTCCCCCCCTCCCATCATTTGTTTCCTTGTGCGTTCACACTGCACCTCTCCTTATCGTTCTAATATCAATTAAAATGCCCCTGATTCTTGACTAAAATTTGCGTATAAACCAGCGGACCATAGTTCCAGTCGTGCGTAATGTCGAACGACCCATCTGAAAAAAAATTGTTGCTATACGAGGACTTCTCAAGAGGTCACCCATCCGAGTACTACACTCGCCCAAGCACACTTAACTGCAGAGTTCTGATGGGATCCAGGGCATTAGTGCTGGTATGATGCCACTTGTTTAAATTTGCGCTTCAAATACATACACTCCTTCTCTTTTCTTCCTCTTCCCGTCATTTGTTTCCTTGTGCGTGCGCACTGCACCTCCCATACTCGTTCTAATATCAAGTAAAATGCCACGGCGCCGTGACTCACATTTGCGAATAAACCTGCGGACCATAAATCAAGTCGCGCGTAACGTCGAAAGAATCATCTGCAAAAAGATGGGTGCAACACGAGGACCTCGCAAGAAAATGGGTGAAATATAAGGACTTCGCAGGAGATCACCCATTCGAGCACTAATCTCGCCCGAGCACACATAACTGCAGAGCTCTGATGGGATTCGGTGCATTAGTGCTGGTATGATCGCACCTGTTTAATTTTGCGCAGCAAATACATAAACTCATTCTCCTTTCTTCCCCCTCCCGTCATTTGTTTCCATGTGCGTGCGCACTGCACCTCCCGTTCTCGTTCTAATATCAAGTAAAATTCTACAGCGTCTGACTCACATTTGCGAATAAACCTGAGGATCATAATTCAACTCGCGCGTAACGTCGAAAGAATCATCTGCAAAAAAATGGGTGCAACACGAGGATTTCACAAGAAAATGGGTGAAATATAAGGACTTCGCAGGAGGTAACCCATGCTAGTACTACTCTCGCCCAAGCACCCTTACCTACGGAGTTCTGATAGAATCCGTTGCATTAGTGCTGGTATGATCGCACCTGTTTCATTTCGCGCTGCAAATACATACACTCCTCCTTTCTTCCCCCTCCCGTCATTTGTTTCCTTGTGCGTGCGCACTGCACCTCTCGTTCTCGTTCAAATATCAAGTAAAATGCCACGGCGCCGTGACTCACATTTGCGAATAAATCTGCAGACCATAATTAAAGTCGCGCGTAACATCGAACGGCACATCTGAAAAAAAGAAAATGGGTGCAACACGAGAACTTCCCAGGAGGTAACCCATCATTGTACTACTTTCGCCAAAGCACACTTAACTGCGGAGTTCTGATGGGATCCGGTGCATTTGTGCTGGTGTGATCGCACCTGTTTAATTTCGTGCTGCAAATACATACACTCCTTCTCATTTCTTCCCCCTCCCGTCATTTGTTTCCTTGTGCGTTCACACTTCACCTCTCCTTCTCGTTCTAAAATCGATTAAAATACCCCTGATTCTTGACTCACATTTGAGTATAAACCAGCGGACCATAGTTCCAGTCGCGCGTAACATCGAACGACCCGTCTGAAAAAAAATTGGTGCAACACAAGGACTTCCAAGGAGGTCACCCATCCCAGTAATACTCTCACCCAAGCACACTTAACTGCAAAGTTCTGATGGGATCCAGTGCATTAGTGCTGGTATGATCGCACCCGTTAAATTTCGCGCTGCAAATACATAAACTCCTTCTCCTTTCTTCCCCCTCCCGTCATTTGTTTCCTTGTGCGTGCGCACTGCACCTCTCGTGCTCATTCTAATATCAAGTAAAACACTACGGTGCCATGACTCACATTTGCGAATAAACCTGAGCACCATAATTCAAGTCGCGCGTAACGTCGAAAGAATCATCTGCAAAAAAATGGGTGCAACACGAGGACTTCACAAGAAAATGAGTGAAATATAAGGACTTCGCAGGAGGTAACCCATGCTAGTACTACTCTCGCCGAAGCACCCTTAACTTGCAGAGTTCTGATAGAATCCGTTGCATTAGTGCTGGTATGATTGCTCATGTTTCATTCTGCGCTGCAAATACATACACTTTTTCTCCCTCCATCCCCCCTCCCATCATTTGTTTCCTTGTGCGTGCACACTCAATCTCTCCTTCTCGTTCTAATATCGATTAAAATGCCCATGCTTCTTGACTCACATTTGCGTATAAACCAGTGGACCCTAGTTCCAGTCGCGAGTAACGTCGAACGACCAGTTTGAAAAAAAAAATTAGTGCGACACGAGGACTTCCCAGGAGGTCACCCATCCGAGTACTAATCTCGCCCAAACACACTTCATTGCGGAGTTTTGATGGGATCCGGTGCATTAGTGCTGGTATAATCGCACTTGTTTCATTTTGCGCTATAAATACATAAACTCATTCCCCTTTCTTCCCCCTCCCGTCATTTGTTTCCTTGTGAGTGCGCACTGCACCTCCCGTTCTCGTTCTAATATCAAGTAAAATGCCACGGCGCCATGACTCACATTTGCGAATAAACCTGCAGACCATAAATCAAGTCGCGCATAACGTCGAAAGAATCATCTGCAAAAAGATGGGTGCAACACGAGGACCTCCCAAGAAAATGGGTGAAATATAAGGACTTCGCAGGAGGTCACCCATCCGAGTACTTTTCTCGCCCCAAGCACCCTTAACTGTTGAGTTCTGATAGAATCCGTTGCATTAGTGCTGGTATGATCCCTCATGTTTCATTTTGCACTGCAAATACATACACTCTCTCTCTTTCCATCCCCCCTCCCGTCATTTGTTTCCTTGTGCGTGCACTCTGCATCTCTCTTTCTCGTTCTAATATCAAGTAATATGCCCCGACACCGTGACTCACCTTTGCAAATGAACCAGCGGATTATAATTCCATTCGCGCGTAACGTCGAACAACCCATCCGGAAAAAAATAGGTGCAACACGAGGGCTTCCCAAGTGGTCACCCATCCGAGTACTACCCTCGCCCAAGCACACTTAACTGCGGAGTTCTGATAGGATCCGCAGTTTTAGTGCTGGTATGGTCGCACCTGTTTAATTTTGCGTTGCAAATACATACAATCCTTCCCCTTTCTTCCCCCTCCCGTCATTTGTTTCCTTGTGCGTTCACACTTCACCTCTCATTTTCGTTCTAATATCGATTAAAAAGCCCCTGCTTCTTGACTCATATTTGTGTATAAACCAGCGGACCCTAGTTCCAGATGCGCATAACGTCGAACAACCCGTTTGAAAAATAATTGGTGCGACACGAGGACTTCCCAGGAGGTCACCCATCCGAGTACTAATCTCGCTCAAACACACTTGACTGCAGAGTTCTGATGGGATCCGGTGCATTAGTGCTGGTATGATCGCACCTGTTTAACTTTGCACTGCAAATACATAAACTCATTCCCCTTTCTTCCCCCTCCCGTCATTTGTTTCCTTGTGCGTGCGCACTGCACCTCCCGTTCTGGTTCTAATATCAAGTAAAATGCTACAGCGCCGTGACTCACATTTGCGAATAAACCTGAGGACCATAATACAAGTCGCGCGTAACGTCGAACGGCCCATCTGAAAAAAAGAAAATGGGTGCAATACGAGAACTTCCCAGGAGGTAACCCATCATTGTACTACTTTCGCCAAAGCACACTTAACTGCGGAGTTCTGATGGGATCCGGTGCATTTGTGCTGGTGTGATCGTACCTGTTTAATTTCGTGCTGAAAATACATACACTCCTTCTTCCCTCCCCCCCTCCCATCATTTGTTTCCTTGTGCGTTCACACTGCACCTCTCCTTCTCGTTCTAATATCGATTAAAATGCCCTTGATTCTTGACTCACATTTGCGTATAAACCAGCGGACCATAGTTCCAGTCGCGCGTAACGTCGAACGACCCATCTGAAAAAAAATTGTTGCGATACGAGGACTTCTCAAGAGGTCACCCATCCGAGTACTAGTCTTGCCCAAGCACGCTTAACTGCAGAGTTCTGATGGGATCCAGTGCATTAGTGCTGGTATGATTCCACTTGTTTAATTTTGCGCTTCAAATACATACACTCCTTCTCTTTTCTTCCTCCTCCCGTCATTTGTTTCCTTGTGCGTGCGCACTGCACCTCCCGTACTCGTTCTAATATTAAGTAAATTGCCACGGCGCCGTGACTCACATTTGCGAATAAACCTGCGGACCATAAATCAAGTTGCGCGTAACGTCGAAAGAATCATCTGCAAAAAGATGGGTGCAACACGAGGACTTCCCAAGTGGTCACCCATCCGAGTACTACTCTCGCCCAAGCACCCTTAACTGCTGAGTTCTGATAGAATCCGTTGCATTAGTGCTGGTATGATCCCTCAAGTTTCATTGTGCACTGCAAATACATACATTCTTTCTCCTTCCATCCCTCCTCCCGTCATTTGTTTCCTTGTGCGTGCACTCTTCATCTCTCTTTCTCGTTCTAATATCAAGTAATATGCCCCGGTACCGTGACTCACCTTTGCAAATGAACCAGCGGATTATAATTCCATTCGCGCGTAACGTCGAACAACCCATCCAAAAAAAAAAAGGTGCAACACGAGGGATTCCCAAGTGGTCACCCATCCGAGTACTACCCTCGCCCAAGCACACTTAACTACGGGGTTCTGATGGGATCCGGAGCTTTAGTGCTGGTATGATCGCACCTGTTTAATTTCGCGCTGGAAATACATACACTCCTTCTCCATTCTTCCCCTTCCGATCATTTGTTTCCTTGTGCGTTCACACTTCACCTCTCATTCTCGTTCTAATATCGATTAAAATGCCCCTGCTTCTTGACTCACATTTGCGTATAAACCAGCGGACCCTAGTTCCAGACGCGCGTAACGTCGAACGACCCGTCTGAAAAAAAATTGGTGCGACACGAGGACTTCCCAGGAGGTCACCCATCCGAGTACTAATCTCGCCCAAGCACACTTCACTGCGGAGTTCTGATGGGATCCGGTGCATTAGTGCTGGTATGATCGCACCTGTTTAATTTTGCACTGCAAATACATAAACTCATTCCCCTTTCTTCCCCGTCCCGTCATTTGTTTCCTTGTGCGTGCGCACTGCACCTTCCGTTCTTGTTCTAATATCAAGTAAAATGCTAAAGCGCCGTGACTCACATTTGCGAATAAACCTGAGGACCATGATACAAGTCGCGCGTAACGTCGAAAGAATCATCTGCAAAAAAATGGGTGCAACACGAGGACTTCACAAGAAAATGGGTCAAATATAAGGACTTCGCAGGAGGTAACCCATGCTAGTACTACTCTCGCCTAAGCACCCTTACCTACGGAATTCTGATAGAATCCGTTGCATTAGTGCTGGTATGATCGCACCTGTTTAATTTCGCGATGCAAATACATACATTCCTTCTCCTTTCTTCCCCCTCCCGTCATTTGTTTCCTTGTGCGTGCGCACTGCACCTCTCGTTCTCGTTCAAATATCAAGTAAAATGCCACGGCGCCGTGACTCACATTTGTGAATAAATCTGCGGACCATAATTAAAGTCGCGCGTAACGTCGAACGGCACATCTGAAAAAAAGAAAATTGGTGCAACACGAGAACTTCCCAGGAGGTAACCCATCATTGTACTACTTTTGCCAAAGCACACTTAACTGCGGAGTTCTGATGGGACCCGGTGCATTTGTGCTGGTGTGATCGCACCTGTTTAATTTCGTGCTGCAAATACATACACTCCTTCTCATTTCTTCCCCCTTCCGTCATTTGTTTCCTTGTGCGTTCACACTTCACCTCTCCTTCTCGTTCTAAAATCGATTAAAATACCCCTGATTCTTGACTCACATTTGAGTATAAACCAGCGGACCATAGTTCCAGTCGCGCGTAACATCGAACGACCCGTCTGAAAAAAAATTGGTGCAACACAAGGATTTCCAAGGAGGTCACCCATCCCAGTAATACTCTCGCCCAAGCACACTTAACTGCAAAGTTCTGATGGGATCCAGTGCATTAGTGCTGGTATGATCGCACCCGTTTAATTTCGCGCTGCAAATACATAAACTCCTTCTCCTTTCTTCCCCCTCCCGTCATTTGTTTCCTTGTAAGTGCGCACTGCACCTCCCGTGCTCGTTCTAATATCAAGTAAAATACTACGGTGCCGTGACTCACATTTGCTAATAAACCTGAGGACCATAATTCAAGTCGCGCGTAACGTCGAAAGAATCATCTGCAAAAAAATGGGTGCAACACGAGGACTTCACAAGAAAATGAGTGAAATATAAGGACTTCGCAGGAGGTAACCCATGCTAGTACTACTCTCGCCGAAGCACCCTTAACTTGCAGGGTTCTGATAGAATCCGTTGCATTAGTGCTGGTATGATTGCTCATGTTTCATTCTGCGCTGCAAATACATACACTTTTTCTCCCTCCATCCCCCTCCCCATCATTTGTTTCCTTGTGCGTGCACTCTCCATCTCTCCTTCTCGTTCTAATATCGATTAAAATGCCCCTGCTTCTTGACTCACATTTGCGTATAAACCAGTGGACCCTAGTTCCAGTCGCGAGTAACGTCGAACGACCAGTTTGAAAAAAAAAATTAGTGCGACACGAGGACTTCCCAAGAGGTCACCCATCCGAGTACTAATCTCGCCCAAGCACACTTCATTGCGGAGTTTTGATGGGATCCGGTGCATTAGTGCTGGTATGATCGCACTTGTTTAATTTTGCGCTGTAAATACATAAACTCATTCCCCTTTCTTCCCCCTCCCGTCATTTGTTTCCTTGTACGTGCGCACTGCACCTCCCGTTCTCGTTCTAATATCAAGTAAAATGCCACGGCGCCTTGACTCACATTTGCGAATTAACCTGCAGACCATAAATCAAGTCGCGCGTAACGTCGAAAGAATCATCTGCAAAAAGATGGGTGCAACACGAGGACCTCCCAAGAAAATGGGTGAAATATAAGGACTTCGCAGGAGGTCACCCATCCGAGTACTTTTCTCGCCCCAAGCACCCTTAACTGTTGAGTTCTGATAGAATCCGTTGCATTAGTGCTGGTATGATCCCTCATGTTTCATTTTGCACTACAAATACATACACTCTCTCTCTTTCCATCCCCCCTCCCGTCATTTGTTTCCTTGTGCGTGCACTCTGCATCTCTCTTTCTCGTTCTAATATCAAGTAATATGCCCCGGCACCGTGACTCAAATTTGCAAATGAACCAGCGGATTATAATTCCATACGCGCGTAACGTCGAACAACCCATCCGGAAAAAAATAGGTGCAAGACGAGGGCTTCCCAAGTGGTCACCCATCCGAGTACTACCCTCGCCCAAGCACACTTAACTGCGGAGTTCTGATAGGATCCGGAGTTTTAGTGCTGGTATGGTCGCACCTGTTTAATTTTGCGCTGCAAATACATACAATCCTTCCCCTTTCTTCCCCCTCCCGTCATTTGTTTCCTTGTGCGTTCACACTTCACCTCTCATTCTCGTTCTAATATCGATTAAAAAGCCCCTGCTTCTTGACTCATATTTGTGTATAAACCAGCAAACCCTAGTTCCAGATGCGCATAACGTTGAACAACCCGTCTGAAAAATAATTGGTGCGACACGAGGACTTCCCAGGAGGTCACCCATCCGAGTACTAATCTCGCTCAAACACACTTGACTGCGGAGTTCTGATGGGATCCGGTGCATTAGTGCTGGTATGATCGCACCTGTTTAACTTTGCACTGCAAATACATAAACTCATTCCCCTTTCTTCCCCCTCCCGTCATTTGTTTCCTTGTGCGTGCGCACTGCACCTCCCGTTCTGGTTCTAATATCAAGTAAAATGCTACAGCGTCGTGACTCACATTTGCGAATAAACCTGAGGACCATAATACAAGTCGCGCGTAACGTCGAACGGCCCATCTGAAAAAAAGAAAATGGGTGCAATACGAGAACTTCCCAGGAGGTAACCCATCATTGTACTACTTTCGCCAAAGCACACTTAACTGCGGAGTTCTTATGGGATCCGGTGCATTTGTGCTGGTGTGACCGTACCTGTTTAATTTCGTGCTGAAAATATATACACTCCTTCTTCCCTCCCCCCCTCCCATCATTTGTTTCCTTGTGCGTTCACACTGCACCTCTCCTTCTCGTTCTAATATCGATTAAAATGCCCCTGATTCTTGACTCACATTTGCGTATAAACCAGCGGACCATAGTTCCAGTCGCGTGTAACGTCGAACGACCCATCTGAAAAAAAATTGTTGCGATACGAGGACTTCTCAAGAGGTCACCCATCCGAGTACTAGTCTTGCCCAAGCACGCTTAACTGCAGAGTTCTGATGGGATCCAGTGCATTAGTGCTGGTATGATGCCACTTGTTTAATTTTGCGCTTCAAATACATACACTCCTTCTCTTTTCTTCCTCCTCCCGTCATTTGTTTCCTTGTGCGTGCGCACTGCACCTCCCGTACTCGTTCTAATATCAAGTAAAATGCCACGGCGCCGTGACTCACATTTGCGAATAAACCTGCGGACCATAAATCAAGTCAAGCGTAACGTCGCAAGAATCATCTGCAAAAAGATGGGTGCAATACGAGGACCTCCCAAGAAAATGGGTGAAATATAAGGACTTCGCAGGAGGTCACCCATCCGAGTACTTTTCTCTCCCAAGCACCCTTAACTGTTGAGTTCTGATAGAATCCGTTGCATTAGTGCTGGTATGATCCCTCATGTTTCATTCTGCACTGCAAATACATACACTCTTTCTCCTCCCATCCCCCCTCCCGTCATTTGTTTCCTTGTGCGTGCACTCTGCATCTCTCTTTCTCGTTCTAATATCAAGTAATATGCCCCCCCACCATGACTCACCTTTGCAAATGAACCAGCGGTTTATAATTCCATTCGCGCGTAATGTCGAACAATCCATCCGAAAAAAAATAGGTGCAACACGAGGGCTTCCCAGGTGGTCACCCATCTGAGTACTACTCTCACACAAGCACACTTAAATGCGGAGTTCTGATGGGATACGGGGCTGTAGTGCTTGTATGATCGCACCTGTTTAATTTCGCGCTGCAAATACATGCACTCCTTCTCCTTTCTTCCCCCTCCCGTCATTTGTTTCCTTGTGCGTGCGCACTGCACCTCTCGTTCTCATTCAAATATCAAGTAAAATGCCACGGTGCCATGACTCACATTTGCGAATAAATCTTCGGACCATAATTAAAGTCGTGCGTAACGTCGAACGGCACATCTGAAAAAAAAGAAAATGGGTGCAACACGAGGACTTCCTGAGAAAATGGGTGAAATATAAGGACTTCGCAGGAGGTCACCCATCCTAGTGCTACTCTCGCCCAAGCACCCTTAACTTACGGAGTTCTGATAGAATCCATTGCATTGGTGCTGGTATGATTGCTCATGTTTCATTCTGCGCTGCAAATACATACACTTTTTTTCCCTCCATCCCTCCTCCCGTCATTTGTTTCGTTGTGTGTGGATTCTGCATCTCTCCTTCTCGTTCTAATATCGATTAAAATGCCCCTGCTTCTTGACTCACATTTACGTATAAACCAGTGGACCCTAGTTCCAGTCGCGCGTAACGTCGAACGACCCGTCTGAAAAAAAAATTAGTGCGACACGAGCACTTCCCAGGAGGTCACTCATCCAAGTACTACTCTCGCCCAAGCACACTTAACTGCGGAGTTCTGATGGGATCCGGTGCATTAGTGCTGGTATGATCGCACCTGTTTAATTTCGCGCTGCAAATGGATAAACTCCTTCTCCTTTCTTCCCCCTCCCGTCATTTCTTTCCTTTTGCGTGCGCACTGCATGTCTCGTTCTCGTTCAAATATCAAGTAAAATGCCACGGCGCTGTGACTCACATTTGCGAATAAATCTGCGTACCATAATTAAAGTCGTGAGTAACGTCGAACGGCACATTTGAAAAAAAGAAAATGGGTGCAACACGAGAACTTCCCAAGAGGTAACCCATCATTGTACTACTTTCGCCAAAGCACACTTAACTGCGGAGTTCTGATGGGATCCGGTGCATTTGTGCTGGTGTGACCGCACCTGTTTAATTTCGTGCTGAAAATACATACACTCATTCTTCCCTCCCCCCCTCCCATCATTTGTTTCCTTGTGTGTTCACACTACACCTCTCATTCTCGTTCTAATATCGATTAAAATGCCCCTGATTCTTGACTAACATTTGTGTATAAACCAGCGGACCATAGTTCCAGTCGCGCGTAACGTCGAACGACGCATCTGAAAAAAAATTGTTGCGATAAGAGGACTTCCCAAGAGGTCACCCATCCGAGTACTACTCTCGCCCAAGCACGCTTAACTGCAGAGTTATGATGGGATCTAATGCATTAGGGCTGGTATGATGCCACTTGTTTAATATTGCGCTTCAAATACATACAATCCTTCTCTTTTCTTCCTCCTCCCTTCATTTGTTTCCTTGTTCGTGCGCACTGCACCTCCCGTACTCGTTCTAATATCAAGTAAAATGCCACGGCGCAGTGACTCACATTTGCGAATAAATCTGCGGACCATAAATCAAGTCGTGCGTAATGTCGAAAGAATCATCTGCAAAAAGATGGGTGCAACACGAGAACCTCCCAAGAAAATGGGTGAAATATAAGGACTTCGCAGGAGGTCACCCATCCGAGTACTTTTCTCGCCTAAGCACCCTTAACTGCGGAGTTCTGATAGAATCCGTTGCATTAGTGCTGGTATGATCCCTCATGTTTCATTCTGCACTGCAAATACATACTCTCTTTCTCCTTCAATCCCCCCTCCCGTCATTTATTTCCTTTTGCGTGCACTTTGTATCTCTCTTTCTCGTTCTAATATCAAGTAATATGCCCCGGCACCGTGACTCACCTTTGTAAATGAACCAGCAGTTTATAATTCCATTCGCGCGTAACGTCGAACAACCCATCCGAAAAAAAATAGGTGCAACACGACGGCTTCCCAAGTGGTCACCCATCCGAGTACTACCCTCGCCCAAGCACACTTACCTGCGGAGTTCTGATGGGATCCGGAGCTTTACTGCTGGTATGATCGCACCTATTTAATTTCGCGCTGCAAATACATACACTCCTTCTCATTTCTTCCCCCTCCCGTCATTTGTTTCATTGTGCGTTCACACTTCACCTCTCATTCTCGTTCTAATATCGATTAAAATGCCCCTGCTTCTTGACTCACATTTGCGTATAAACCAGTGGACCCTAGTTCCAGACGAGCGTAACGTCGAACGACCCGTCTGAAAAAAAATTGGTGCGACACAAGGACTTCCCAGGAGGTCACCCATCCGAGTACTAATCTCGCCGAAGCACACTTCACTGTGGAGTTCTAATGGGATCCAGTGCATTAGTGCTGGTATGATCGCACCTGTTTAATTTTGCGCTGCAAATACATAAACTCATTTTCCTTTCTTCCCCCTCCCGTCATTTGTTTCCTTGTGCGTGCGCACTGCACCTCTCGTTCTCGTTTAAATATCAAGTAAAATGCCACGGCGCCGTGACTCACATTTGCGAATAAATCTGCAGACCATAATTAAAGTCGCGCGTAACGTCGAATGGCACATCTTAAAAAAAGAAAATGGGTGCAACAAGAGAACTTTCCAGGAGGTAACCCATCATTGTACTACTTTCGCCAAAGCACACTTAACTGCAGAGTTCTGATGGGATCCGGTGCATTTGTGCTGGTATGACTGCACCTGTTTAATTTCGTGCCGAAAATACATACACTCCTTCTTCCCTCCCCCCCCTCCCATCATTTGTTTCCTTGTGCGTTCACACTGCACCTCTCCTTCTCGTTCTAATATCATTTAAAATGCCCCTAATCCTTGACTCACATTTGCGTATAAACCAGCGGACCATAGTTCCAGTCGCGCGTAACGTCGAACGACCCATCTGAAAAAAAATTGTTGCGATACGAGGACTTTCCAAGAGGTCACCCATCCGAGTACTACTCTCGCCCAAGCACACTTGATTGCAGAGTTTCGATGGGATCCAGTGCATTAGTGCGGGTATGATGCCACTTGCTTAATTTTGCGCTTCAAATACATACACTATTTCTCTTTTCTTCCTCCTCCCGTCATTTGTTTCCTTGCGCGTGCGCACTGCACCTCCCGTACTCGTTCTAATATCAAGTAAAATGCCACGGCGCCGTGACTCACATTTGCGAATAAACCTGCGGATCATAAATCAAGTCGCCCGTAACGTCGAAAGAATCATCTACAAAAAGATGGGTGCAACACGAGGATCTCCCAAGAAAATGGGTGAAATATAAGGACTTCGCAGGAGGTCACCCATCCGAGTACTTTTCTCTCCCAAGCACCCTTAACTACGGAGTTCTGATAGAATCCGTTGCATTAGTGCTGGTATGATCCCTCATGTTTCATTCCGCACTGCAAATACATACATTCTTTCTCATTCCATCCCCCCTCCCATCATTTGTTTTCTTGTGCGTGCACTCTGCATCTCTCTTGCTCGTTCTAATATCAAGTAATATGCCCCGGCACCGTGACTCACTTTTACAAATGAACCAGCGGTTTATAATTCCATTCGCGCGTAACGTCGAACAACCGATCCGAAAAAAAATAGGTGCAACACGAGGGCTTCCCAGGTGGTCACCCATCCGAGTACTACCCTCGCCCAAGCACACTTAACTGCGGAGTTCTGATGGGATCCAGAGCTTTAGTGCTGGTATGATCGCAACTGTTTAATTTTCTACTGTAAATACATACACTCCTTATTTCTTCCCCCTCCCGTCATTTGTTTCCTTGTGCGTTCACACTTCACCTCTCATTCTCGTTCTAATAGCGATTAAAATGCCCCTGCTTCTTGACTCACATTTGCGTATAAACCAGCGGACCCTAGTTCCAGACGCGCGTAACGTCGAACGACCCGTCTGAAAAAAAAATTAGTGCGACACGAGGACTTCCCATGAGGTCACCCATCCGAGTACTAATCTCGCCCAAGCACACTTAACTGCGGAGTTCTGATTGGATCCGGTGCATTAGTGCTGGTATGATTGCACCGGTTTAATTTCGCGCTGCAAATACATAAACTCTGTCTCCTTTCTTCTCCCTCCCGTCATTTGTTTCCTTGTGCGTGCGCACTGCACCTCTCGTTCTCGTTCAAATATCAAGTAAAATGCCACGGCGCCGTGACTCACATTTGCGAATAAATCTGTGGACCATAATTAAAGTCGCGCGTAACGTCAAACGACACATCTGGAAAAAAAAAAATGGGTGCAACACGAGAACTTCCCACGAGGTAACCCATCATTGTACTAGTTTCACCAAAGCACACTTAACTGCGGAGTTCTGATGGGATCCGGTGCATTTATGCTGGTATGATCGCACATGTTTAATTTCGCGCTGCAAATACATAAACTCCTTCTCCTTTCTTCCCCCTCCCGTCATTTGTTTCCTTGTGCGTGCGCACTGCACCTCTCGTTCTCGTTCAAATATCAGGTAAAATGCCACGGCACCGTGACTCACATTTGCAAATAAATCTGCGGACCATAATTAAAGTCGCGCGTAAAGTCGAACGACACATCTGAAAAAAAGAAAATGGGTGCAATACGAGAACCTCCCAGGAGGTAACCCATCATTGTACTACTTTCGCCAAAGCAGACTTAACTGCGGAGTTCTGATGGGATCCGGTGCATTTGTGCTGGTCTGAGCGCACCTGTTTAATTTCGTGCTGAAAATACATACACTCTTTCTTCCCTCCCCCCCTCCCATCATTTGTTTCCATGTGCGTTCACACTGCACCTCTCCTTCTCGTTCTAATATCGATTAAAATGCCCCTGATTCTTGACTCACATTTGCGTATAAACCAGCGGACCATAGTTCCAGTCGCGCGTAACGGCGAACGACCCATCTAAAAAAAATTGTTGCGATACGAGGACTTCCAAAGAGGTCACCCATCCGAGTACTACTCTCGCCCAAGCACACTTAACTGCAGAGTTCTGATGGGATCCAGTGCATTAGTGCTGGTATGATGCCACTTGTTTAATTTTGTGCTTCAAATACATACACTTCTTCTCTTTTCTTCCTCCTCCCGTCATTTGTTTCCTTGTGCGTGCGCACTGCACCTCCCGTTCTCGTTCAAATATCAAGTAAAATGCCACGGCGCCGTGACTCACATTTGCAAATAAATCTGCGAACCATAATTAAAGTCGCGCGTAACATCGAACGGCACATCTGAAAAAAAAAAATGGGTGCAACACGAGAACTTCCCATGAGGTAACCCATCATTGTACTACTTTCGCCAAAGCACACTTAACTGCGGAGTTCTGATGGGATCCGGTGCATTTGTGCTGATGTGACCGCACCTGTTTAATTTCGTGCTGAAAATACATACACTCCTTCTTCCCTCCCCCCTCCCATCATTTGTTTCCTTGTGCGTTCACACTGCACCTCTCCTTCTCGTTCTAATATCGATTAAAATGCCCCTGATTCTTGACTCACATTTGCGTATAAACCAGCGGACCATAGTTCCAGTCGCGCGTAATGTCGAACGACCCATCTGAAAAAAAATTGTTGCGATACGAGGACTTCCCAAGAGGTCACCCATCATTGTACTACTTTCGCCAAAGCACACTTAACTGCGGAGTTCTGATGGGATCCGGGGCATTTGTGCTGGTGTGACCGTACCTGTTTAATTTCGTGCTGAAAATACATACACTCATTCTTCCCTCCCTGCCTCCCATCATTTGTTTCCTTGTGCGTTCACACTGCAACTCTCATTCTCGTCCTAATATCGATTAAAATGCCCATGATTCTTGACTCACATTTGCGTATAAACCAGCGGACCATAGTTCCAGTCGCGCGTAACGTTGAACGTCCCCTCTGAAAAAAAATTGCTGCGATATGAGGACTTCCCAAGAGGTCACACATCCGAGTACTACTCTCGCCCAAGCACACTTCACTGTGGAGTTCTGATGGGATCCGGTGCATCAGTGCTGGTATGATCGCACCTGTTTAATTTCGCGCTGCAAATACATAAACTCATTCCCCTTTCTTCCCCATCCCGTCATTTATTTCCTTGTGCGTGCGCACTGCACCTCTCGTTCTCGTTCAAATATCAAGTAAAATGCCACGGCGCCTTGACTCACATTTGCAAATAAATCTGCGGACCATAATTAAAGTCGCGCGTAACATCGAACGGCACATCTGAAAAAAAAAAATGGGTTCAACACGAGAACTTCCCATGAGGTAACCCATCATTGTACTACTTTCGCCAAAGCACACTTAACTGCGGAGTTCTGATGGGATCCGGTGCATTTGTGCTGGTGTGACCGCACCTGTTTAATTTCGTTCTGAAAATACATACACTCCTTCTTCCCTCCCCCCTCCCATCATTTGTTTCCTTGTGCGTTCACACTGCACCTCTTTTTCTCGTTCTAATATCGATTAAAATGCCCCTTTTTCTTAACTCACATTTGCGTATAAACCAGCGGACCATAGTTCCAGTAGCGCGTAACGTCGAACGACACATCTGAAAAAAAATTGTTGCGATACGAGGACTTCCCAAGAGGTCACGCATCCGAGTACTACTCTCGCCCAAGCACACTTAACTGCAGAGTTCTGATGGGATCGAGTGCATTAGTGCTGGTATGATGCCACTTGTTTAATTTTGCGCTTCAAATACATACACTCCTTCTCTTTTCTTCCTCCTCCCGTCATTTGTTTCCTTTTTCGTGCACACTGCACCTCTCGTTCTCGTTCTAATATCAAGTAAAATGCCACGGCGCCGTGACTCACATTTGCGAATAAACCTGCGGACCATAAATCAAGTCGCGTGTAACGTCGAAAGAATCATCTGCAAAAAGATGGGTGCAACACGAGGACCTCCCAAGAAAATGGGTGAAATATAAAGACTTCGCAGGAGGTCACCCATTCGAGTACTTTTCTCGCCAAAGCACCCTTAACTGCGGAGTTCTGATAGAATCCGTTGCATTAGGCTGGTATGATCCCTCATGTATCATTCTGCACTGCAAATACATACACTATGTCTCCTTCCATCCCCCCTCCTGTCATTTGTTTTCTTGTGCATGCACTCTGCATCTCTCTTTCTCGTTCTAATATCAAGTAATATGCCCCGGCAACGTGACTCACCTTTGCAAATGAACCAGCGGTTTATAATTCCATTCGCGCGTAACGTCAAACAACCCATCCGAAAATATATAGGTGCAACACGAGGGCTTCCCAGGTGGTCACCCATCCGAGTACTACTCTCGCCCAAGTACACTTAATTGCGGAGTTCTGATAGGATCCGGAGCTTTAGTGCTGGTATGATCGCACCTGTTTAATTTTTCGCTGCAAATACATACACTCCTTCTCCTTTCTTCCCCCTCCCGTCATTTGTTTCCTTGTGCGTTCACACTTCACCTCTCGTTCTCATTCTAACATCGATTAAAATGTCCCTGCTTCTTGACTCACATGTGCGTATAAACCAGTGGACCCTAGTTCCAGTCACGCGTAACGTCGAACGACCCATCTGAAAAAAAAATTGTTGCGATACAAGGACTTCTCAAGAGGTCACCCATCCGAGTACTACTCTCGCCCAAGCACACTTAACTGCAGAGTTCTGATGGGATCCAGTGCATTAGTGCTGGTATGATGCCACTTGTTTAATTTTGCGCTTCAAATACATACACTCCTTCTCTTTTCTTCCTCCTCTTGTCATTTGTTTCCTTGTGCGTGCGCACTGCACCTCCCGTACTCGTTCTAATATGAAGTAAATTTCCACGGCGACGTGACTCACATTTGCGAATAAACCTGAGGACCATAATTCAAGTCGCGCGTAACGTCGAAAGAATCATCTGCAAAAAAATGGGTGCAACACGAGGACTTCACAAGAAAATGGGTTAAATATAAGGACTTCGCAGGAGGTAACCCACGCTAGTACTACTCTCGCCCAAGCACCCTTACCTACGGAGTTCTGATAGAATCCGTTGCGTTAGTGCTGGTATCATCGCACCTGTTTCATTTCGTGCTGAAAATACATACACTCCTTCTCCTTCCCTCCCCCTCCCATCAATTGTTTCCTTGCGCGTTCACACTGCGCCTCTCCTTCTCGTTCAAATATCGATTAAAATGCCCCTGCTTCTTGACTCACATTTGCGTATAAACCAGCGGACCCTAGTTCCAGTCGCGCGTAACGTCGAACGACCTATCTGAAAAAAAATTGTTGCGATACGAGGACTTCGCAGGAGGTCACCCATCCGAGTACTACTCTCGCCCAAGCACAGTTAACTGCGGAGTTTTGATGGGATCCGGTGCATTAGTGCTGGTATGATAGCACCCGTTTAATTTCGCGCTGCAAATACATAAATTCCTTCTCCTTTCTTCCCCCTCCCGTCATTTGTTTCCTTGTGCGTGCACACTGCACCTCCCGTGCTCGTTCTAATATCAAGTAAAATGCTACGGTGCCGTGACTCACATTTGCGAATAAACCTGAGGACCATAATTCAAGTCGCGCGTATCGTCGAAAGAATCATCTGCAAAAAAATGGGTGCAACACGAGGACTTCCTAAGAAAATGGGTGAAATATAAGGACTTCGCAGTAGGTCACCCATCCTAGTGCTACTCTCGCCCAAACACCCTTAACTTGCGGAGTTCTGATAGAACCCGTTGCATTGGTGCTGGTATGATTGCTCATGTTTCATTCTGCGTTGCAAATACATACACTTTTTCTCCCTCCATCCCCCCTCACTTCATTTGTTTCCTTGTGCATACACTCTGCATCTCTCCTTCTCGTTCTAATATCAAGTAATATGCCCCGGCACCGTGACTCACCTTTGCAAATGAACCAGCGGTTTATAATTCAATTCGCGCGTAACGTCGAACAACCCATCCGAAAAATAATATGTGCAACACGAGGGCTTCCCAAGTGGTCACCCATCCGAGTACTTCTCTTACCCAGGCACACTTAACTGCGGAGTTCTGATGGGATCCGGAGTTTTAGTGCTGGTATGATCGCACCTCTTTAATTTTGCGCTGCAAATACTTACACTCCTTCTCCTTTCTTCCCCTTCCCGTCATCTGTTTCCTTGTGCGTTCACACTTCACCTCTCATTCTCGTTCTAATATCGATTAAAATGCCCCTTCTTCTTGACTCACATTTGCGTATAAACCAGCGGATACAAGTTCCAGACGCGCGTACCGTCGAACGACCCGTCTGAAAAAAAATTGGTGCGACACGAGGACTTCCCAGGAGGTAACCCATCCGAGTACTAATCTCGCCCAAGCACACTTCACTGCGGAGTTCTGATGGGATCCGGTGCATTAGTGCTAGTATGATCGCACCAGTTTAATTTCGCGCTGCAAATACATAAACTCATTCCCTTTTCTTCCCCCTCCCGTCATTTGTTTCCTTGTGCGTGTGCACTGCACCTCCCGTTCTCGTTCTAATATAAAGTAAAATGCTACAGCGCCGTGAATCACATTTGCGAATAAACCTGATGACCATAATTCAAGTCGCGCGTAACGTCGAAAGAATTATCTGCAAAAAAATGGGTCCAACACGAGGACTTCACAAGAAAATGGGTGAAATATAAGGACTTCGCAGGAGGTAACCCATGCTAGTGCTACTCTCGCCCAAGCACCCTTACCTACGGAGTTCTGATAGAATCCGTTGCATTAGTGCTGGTATGATCGCACCTGTTTCATTTCGTGCTGAAAATACATACACTCCTTCTCCTTTCTTCCCCCTCCCGTCATTTGTTTCCTTGTGCGTTCACACTTCACCTCTCATTCTCGTTCTAATATCGATTAAAATGCCCCTGCTTCTTGACTCACATTTTTGTATAAACCAGCGGACCCTAGTTCAAAACGCGCGTAATGTCGAATGACCCGTCTGAAAAAAAATTGGTGCGACACGAGGACTTCACAAGAAAATGGATGAAATATAAGGACTTCATAGGAGGTAACCCATGCTAGTACTACTCTCGCCCAGGCACCCTTACCTACGGAGTTCTGATAGAATCCGTTGCATTAGTGTTGGTATGATCGCACTTGTTTCATTTCGTGCTTAAAATACATACACTCCTTCTCCTTCCCTCCCCCTCCCATCAATTGTTTCCTTGTGCGTTCACACTGCACCTCTCATTCTCGTTCTAATATCGATTAAAATGCCCCTGCTTCTTGGCTCACATTTGCGTATAAACCAGCGGACCCTAGTTCCAGTCGCGCGTAACGTTAAACGACCCGTCTGAAAAAAAATTGGTGCGACACGAGGACTTCCCAGGAGGTCACCCATCCGAGTTTAACTCTCGCCCAAGTACACTTAAGTGCGGAGTTCTGATGGGATCCGGTGCATTAGTGCTGGTATGATCGCACCCATTTAATTTTGCGCTGCAAATACATAAACTCCTTCTCCTTTCTTCCCCCTCCCGTCATTTGTTTAATTGTGCGTGCGCACTGCACCTCCCAGGCTCGTTTTAATATCAAGTAAAATGCTACGGTGCCGTGACTCACATTTGCGAATAAACCTGAGGACCATAATTCAAGTCGCGCGTATCGTCGAAAGAATCATCTGCAAAAAAATGGGTGCAACACGAGGACTTCCTAAGAAAATGGGTGAAATATAAGGACTTCGCAGGAGGTCACCCATCCTAGTGCTACTCTCGCCCAAGAACCATTAACTTGCAGAGTTCTGATCGAATCCGTTGCGTTGGTGCTGGTATGATTGCTCATGTTTCATTCTGCGCTGCAAATACATACACTTTTTCTCCCTCTATCCCCCCTCCCGTCATTTGTTTCCTTGTGCGTGCACTCTGCATCTCTCCTTCTCATTCTAACATCGATTAAAATGTCCCTGCTTCTTGACTCACATGTGCGTATAAACCAGTGGACCCTAGTTCCAGTCACGCGTAACGTCGAACGACCCGTCTGAAAAAAAAAATTAGTGCGACACGAGGACTTCCCAGGAGGTCAACCATCCTAGTACTAATCTCGCCCAAGAACACATCATTGCGGAGTTCTGATGGGATCCGGTGCATTAGTGCTGGTATGATCGCACCTGTTTAATTTTGCGCTGCAAATACATAAACTCATTCCCCTTTCTTCCCTCTCCCGTCATTTCTTTCCTTGTGCGTGCGCACTGCACCTCCCGTTCTCGTTCTAATATCAAGTAAAATGCTACAGTGCCGTGACTCACATTTGCGAATAAACCTGAGGACCATAATTCAAGTCGCGTGTATCATCGAAAGAATCATCTGCAAAAAAATGGATGCAACACGAGGACTTCCTAAGAAAATTGGTGAAATATAAGGACTTCGCAGGAGGTAACCCATGCTAGTGCTACTCTCGCCCAAGCACCCTTAACTTGCAGAGTTCTGATAGAATCCGTTGCATTGGTGCTGGTATGATTGCTCATGTTTCATTCTGCGCTACAAATACAAAAACTTTTTATCCCTCCATCCCCCGCTCCCGTCATTTGTTTCCTTGTGCGTGCACTCTGCATCTCTCCTTCTCGTTCTAATATCGATTAAAATGCCCCTTCTTCTTGACTCACATTTGCGTATAAACCAGCGGACCCTAGTTCCAGTCGCGCGTAACGTCGAACGACCCGTCTGAAAATGAATTGGTGCGACACGAGGACTTCCCAGGAGGTCACCCATCCGAGTACTACTCTCGCCTAAGCACAGTTAACTGCGGAGTTCTGATGGGATCCGGTGCATTAGTGCTGGTATGATCGCACCCGTTTAATTCTGCGCTGCAAATACATAAACTCCTTCTCCTTTGTTCCCCCTCCCGTCATTTGTTTCCTTGTGCGTGCGCACTGCACCTCCCGTGCTCGTTTTAATATCAAGTAAAATGCTACGGTGCCGTGACTCACATTTGCGAATAAACTTGAGGACCATAATTCAAGTCCCCCGTAACGTCGAAAGAATCATCTGCAAAAAAATGGGTGGAACACGAGGACTTCCTAAGAAAATGGGTGAAATATAAGGACTTCGCAGGAGGTCACCCATCCTAGAGCTACTCTCGCCCAAGCACTCTTAACTTGCGGAGTTCTGATAGAATCCGTTGCATTGGTGCTGGCATGATTGCTCATGTTTCATTCTGCGCTGCAAATACATACACTTTTTCTCCCTCCATCCCCCCTCCCGTCAATTGTTTCCTTGTGCGTTCACTCTGCACATCTCCTTCTCGTTCTAATATCGATTAAAATGCCCCTGCTTCTAGACTCACATTTGGGAATAAACCTGAGGACCATAATTCAAGTCGCGCGTAACGTCGAAAGAATCATCTGCAAAAAAATGGGTGCAACACGAGGACTTTACAAGAAAATGGGTGAAATATAAGGATTTCGCAGGAGGTAACCCATGCTAGTACTACTCTCGCCCAGGCACCCTTACCTATGGAGTTCTGATAGAATCCGATGCATTAGTGCTGGTATGATCGCACCTGCTTCATTTCGTGCTGAAAATACATACACTCTTTCTCCTTCCCTCCCCCTCCCGTCATTTGTTTCCTTGTGCGTGCACTCTGCATCTCTCTTTCTCGTTCTAATATCGATTAAAATGCCCCTGCTTCTTGACTCACATTTGCGTATAAACCAGTAGACCCTAGTTGCAGTCGCGCATAACGTCGAATGACCGGTCTGAAAAAAAAAATTAGTGCGACACGAGGACTTCCCAGTAGGTCACCCATCCTAGTATTACTCTCGCCCAAGCACACTTAACTGCAGAGTTCTAATGGGATCCGGTGCATTAGTGCTAATATGATCGCACCTCTCTAATTTCGCGCTGCAAATAGATAAACTCCTTCTCCTTTCTTCCCCCTCCCGTCATTTGTTTCCTTGTTCGTGCGCACTGCACCTCACGTTCTCGTTCAAATATCAAGTAAAATGCCACGGTGCCGTGACTCACATTTGCGAAAAAATCTGCGGACCATGATTAAAGTCGCGCGTAACGTCGAACGATACATCTGAAAAAAAGAAAATGGGTGCAACACGAGAACTTCCCAGGAGGTAACCCATCATTGTACTACTTTCGCCAAAGCACACTTAACTGCGAAGTTCTGATGGGATCCGGTGCATTTGTGCTGGTGTGACCGCACCTGTTTAATTTCGTGCTGAAAATACATACGCTCCTTCTTCCCTACCCCCCTCCCATCATTTGTTTCCTTGTGCGTTCACACTGCACCTCTCCTTCTCGTTCTAATATCGATTAAAATGCCCCTGATTCTTGACCCACATTTGCGTATAAACCAGCGGACCATAGTTCCAGCCGCGCGTAACGTCGAACGTCCCCTCTGAAAAAAAATTGTTGCGATACGAGGACTTCCCAAGAGGTCACACATCCGAGTACTACTCTCGCCCAAGCACACTTCACTGTGGAGTTCTGATGGGATCCGGTGCATTAGTGCTGGTATGATCGCACCTGTTTAATTTTGCGCTGCAAATACATAAAGTCATTCCCCTTTCTTCCCCCTCCCGTCATTTTTTTCCTTGTGCATGCGCACTGCACCTCCCGTTCTCGTTCTAATATCAAGTAAAATGCTACAGAGCTGTGACTATCATTTGCGAATAAACCTGAGGACCATAATTCAAGTCGCACGTAATGTTGAAAGAATCATCTGCAAAAAAATGGGTGCAACACGAGGACTTCCCAAGTGGTCACCCATCTGAGTACTACTCTCGCCCAAGCACACTTAACTGCGGAGTTATGATGGGATCTGTTGCATTAGTGCTGGTATGATCGCACCTGATTAATTTCGCGCTGCAAATACATAAACTCCTTCTCCTTTCTTCCCCCTCCCGTCATTTTTTTCCTTGTGCGTGCACTCTGCATCTCTCTTTCTCTTTCTAATATCAAGTAATATGCCCCGGCACCATGACTCACCTTTGCAAATGAACCAGTGGTTTATAATTCCATTCGCGCCTAACGTCGAACAACCCATCCGAAAAAAAATCAGTGCAACACGAGGGCTTCCCAAGTGGTCACCCATCCGAGTACTACTCTCGCCCAAGCACTCCTAACAGCGGAGTTCTGATGGGATCCGAGGCTTTAGTGCTGGTATGATCGCACCCGTTTAATTCTACACTGCAAATACATGAACTCCTTCTCCTTTCTTCCCCCTCCCGTCATTTGTTTCCATGTGCGTTCACACTTCACGTCTCATTCTCGTTCTAATATCGATTAAAATGCCCCTGCTTCTTGACTCACATTTGCGTATAAACCAGCGGACCTTAGTTCCAGACGCGCGTAATGTCGAACGACCCGTCTGAAAAAAAATTGGTGTGACACGAGGACTTCCCAGGAGGTCACCCATCCGAGTACTAATCTCGCCCAAGCACACCTCACTGCGGAGTTCTGATGGGTTCCGGTGCATTAGTGCTGGTATGATCGCACCTGTTTAATTTCGGGCATCAAATACATAAACTCATTCCCCTTTCTTCCCCCTCCCGTTATTTGTTTCCTTGTGCGTGCGCACTGCACCTCCCGTTCTTGTTCTAATATCAAGTAAAATGCTACAGCGCCGTGACTCACATTTGCGAATAAACCTGAGGACCATAATTCAAGTCGCGCGTAACGTCGAAAGAATCATCTGCAAAAAAATGGGTGCAACACGAGGACTTCACGAGAAAATGGGTGAAATATAAGGACTTCGCAGGAGGTAACCCATGCTAGTGCTACTCTCGCCCAAGCAGCCTTACCTACGGAGTTCTGATAGAATCCGTTGCATTAGTGCTGGTATGATCGCACCTGTTTCATTTCGTGCTGAAAATACATACACTCCCTCTCCTTCCCTCCCCCTCCCATCAATTGTTTCCTTGTGCGTTCACACTGCACCCCTCCTTCTCGTTCTAATACCGATTAAAATGCCCCTGCTTCTTGACTCACATTTGCGGATAAACTAGCGGACCCTAGTTCCAATCGCGCGTAACGTCGAACGACCTGTCTGAAAAAAAATTTGTGCGACACGAGGACTTCCCAGGAGGTCACCCATCTGAGTACTACTCTCGCCCAAGCACACTTAACTGCGGAGATCTGACGGAATCCGGTGCATTAGTGCTGGTATGATCGCACCTGTTTAATTTTGCGCTACAAATACATAAACTCATTCCCCTTTCTTCCCCCTCCCGTCATTTGTATCCTTGTGCGTGCGCACTGCACCTCCCGTTCTCGTTCTAATATCAAGTAAAATAGTACATCGCCGTGACTCACATCTGCGAATAAACCATAGGACCATAATTCAAGTCGCGCGTAACGTCGAAAGAATCATCTGCAAAAAAATGGGTACAACACGAGGACTTCACAAGAAAATGGGTGAAATATAAGGACTTCGCAGGAGGTAACCCATGCTAGTACTACTCTCGCCCAAGCACCCTTACCTACGGAGTTCTGATAGAATTCGTTGCATTAGTGCTGGTATGATCGCACCTGTTTCATTTCGCGCTGCAAATACATACACTCCTTCTCCTTTCTTCCCCATCACGTCATTTGTTTCCTTGTGTGTGCGCACTGCACCTCTTATTCTCGTTCAAATATCAAGTAAAATTCCACGGCACCGTGACTCACATTTGCGAATAAATCTGCGGATCATAATTCATGTCGCGCGTAACGTCGAACGGCACATCTGAAAAAAAGAAAATGGGTGCAACACGAGAACTTTCCAGGAGGTAACCCAACATTGTACTACTTTCGCCAGAGCACACTTAACTACAGAGTTCTGATGGGATCCGGTGCATTTGTGCTGGTGTGACCGCACCTGTTTAATTTCGTGCTGAAAATACATACACTCCTTCTTCACTCCCCCCCTCCCATCATTTGTTTCCTTGTGCCTTCACACTGCAGCTCTCCTTCTCGTTCTAATATCGATTAAAATGCCCCTGATTCTTGACTCACATTTGCGTATAAACCAGCGGACCATAGTTCCAGTCGCGTGTAAAGTCGAACGATCCGTCTGAAAAAAAATTGGTGCGACACGAGGACCTCCCAGGTGGTCACCAATCCGAGTACTACTCTCTCCCAAGCACACTTAACTGCAGAGTTCTGATGGGATCTAGTGCATTAGTGCTGGTATGATCGCACCCGTTTAATTCCGCGCTGCAAGTACATAAACTACTTCTCCTTTCTTCCCCCTCCCGTCATTTGTTTCCTTGTGCGTGCACACTGCACCTCCCGTGCTCGTTCTAATATCAATTAAAATACTACGGTGCCGTGACTCACATTTGCGAATAAACCTGAGGACCATAATTCAAGTCGCGCGTATCGTCGAAAGAATCATCTGCAAAAAAATGGGTGGAACACGAGGACTTCCTAAGAAAATGGGTGAAATATAAGGACTTCGCAGGAGGTCACCTATCCTAGTGCTACTCTCGCCCAAGCACCCTTAACTTGTAGAGTTCTGATAGAATCCGTTGCATTGGTGCTGGTATGATTGCTCATGTTTCATTCTGCGCTACAAATACATACACTTTTTATCCCTCCATCCCACCCTCCCGTCATTTGTTTCCTTGTGCGTGCACTCTGTATCTCTCCTTCTCGTTCTAATATCGATTAAAATGCCCCTTCTTCTTGACTCACATTTGCGTATAAACTAGTGGACCCTAGTTCCAGTCGCGCGTAACGTCGAACGACCCGTCTGAAAAAAAAATTAGTGCGACACGAGGACTTCCCAAGAGGTCACCCATACGAGTACTACTCTCGGCAAAGCACACTTAACTGCGGAGTTCTGATGGGATCCGGTGCATTAGTGCTGGTATGATCGCACCTGTTTAATTTCGCGCTGCAAATACATAAACTGCTTCTCCTTTTTTCCCCCTCCCATTATTTGTTTCCTTTTGCGTGCGCACTGCACCTCTCGTTCTCGTTCTCGTTCAAATATCAAGTAAAATGCCATGGTGCCGTGACTCACATTTGCGAATAAATCTGTGGACCATAATTAAAGTCGCGCATAACGTCGAACGACACATCTGAAAAAAAAAATGGGTGCAACACGAGAACTTCCCAGGAGGTAACCCATCATTGTACTACTTTCCATCATTGTACTACTTTCGCCAAAGCACAGTTAACTGCGGAGTTCTGATGGGATCCGGTGCATTTGTGCTGGTGTGACCGCACCTGTTTAATTTTGTGCTGAAAATACATACACTCCTTCTTCCCTCCCCCCCTCCCATCATTTGTTTCCTTGTGCGTTCACACTGCACCTCTCCTTCTCGTTCTAATATCCATTAAAATGTCCCTGATTCTTGACTCACATTTGCGTATAAACCAGCGGACCATAGTTCCAATCGCGCGTAACGTCGAACGACCCATCTGAAAAAATATTATTGCGATACGAGGACTTCCCAAGAGGTCACCCATCCAAGTACTACTCTCGCCCAAGCACACTTAACTGCAGAGTTCTGATGGGATCCAGTGCATTAGTGCTGGTATGATGCCACTTGTTTAATTTTGCGCTTCAAATACATACACTCCTTCTCTTTTCTTCCTCCTCCTGTCATTTGATTCCTTGTGCGTGCGCACTGCACCTCCCGTACTCGTTCTAATATCAAGTAAAATGCCACGGTGCCGTGACTCACATTTGCGAATAAACCTGCGGACCATAAATCAAGTCGCGCGTAACGTCAAAAGAATCATCTGCAAAAAGATGGGTGCAACACGAGGACCTTCCAAGAAAATGGGTGAAATATAAGGATTTCGCAGGAGGTCACCCATCCGAGTACTTTTCTCGCTCAAGCACCCTTAACTGCGGAGTTCTGATAGAATCCATTGCATTAGTGCTGGTATGATCCCTCATGTTTCATTCTGCACTGCAAATACATACACTCTTTCTCCTTCCATCCCCCCTCCCGTCATTTGTTTCCTTGTGCGTGCAGTTTGCATCTCTCTTTCTCGTTTTAATATCAAGTAATATGCCTTAGCACCGTGACTCACCTTTGCAAATGAACCAGCGGTTTATAATTCCATTCGCAAGTAACGTCGAACAACCCATCCGAAAAAAAATTGGTGCAACACGAGGGCTTCCCAAGTGGTCACCCATCCGAGTACTACTCCCGCCCAAGCACACTTAACTGCGGAGTTCTGATGGGATCCGAAGATTTAGTGCTGGTATGATCGCACCTGTTTAATTTCATGCTGCAAATACATACACTCCTTCTCCTTTCTTCCCCTTCCTGTCATTTGTTTCCTTGTTCGTTCACACTTCACCTCTCATTCTCGTTCTAATATCGATTAAAATGCCCCTGCTTCTTGACTCACATTTACGTATAAACCAGCGGACCCTAGTTCCAGACGTGCGTAACGTCGAACGACCCGTCTAAAAAAAAAATTGGTGCGACACAAGTACTTCCCAGGAGGTCACCCATCCGAGTACTAATCTCGCCCAAGCACACATAACTGCGGAGTTCTGATGGGATCCGGTGCATTAGTGCTGGTATGATCGCACCTGTTTAATTTCGCGCTGCAAATACATAAACTCATTCCCCTTTCTTCCCCCTCCCGTCATTTGTTTCCTTGTGCGTGCGCATTGCACCTCCCGTTCTCGTTCTAATATCAAGTAAAATGTCACGGCACCGTGACTCACATTTGCAAATAAACCTGAGGACCATAATTAAAGTCGCGCGTAACGTCGAAAGAATCATTTGCAAAAAAATGGGTGCAACACGAGGACTTCACAAGAAAATGGGTGAAATATAAGGATTTCGCAGGAGGTAACCCATGCTAGTACTACTATCGCCAAAGCACCCTTACCTACGGAGTTCTGATAGAATCCGTTGCTTTAGTGCTGGTATGATCGCACTTGTTTCATTTCGTGCTGAAAATACATACACTCCTTCTCCTTCCCTCCCCCTCCCATCAATTATTTCCTTGTGCGTTCACACTGCACCTCTTTTTCTCGTTCTAATATCGATTAAAATGCCATAGCTTCTTGACTCACATTTGCGTATAAACCAGCGGACCCTAGTTCCTGTCGCGCGTTGCGTCGAACGACCCGGCTGAAAAAAAATTGGTGCCACACGAGGACTTCCCAGGAGGTCACCCATCCAAGTACTACTCTAGCCCGAGCACACTTAACTGCGAAGTTCTGATGGGATCCGGTGCATTAGTGCTGGTATGATCGCACCTGTTTATTTTTGCGCTGCAAATACATAAATTCCTTCTCCTTTCTTCCCGCTCCCGTCATTTGTTTCCATGTGCGTGCGCACTGCACCTCCCGTGCTCGTTCTAATATCAAGTAAAATGCTAAGGTGCCGTTACTCACATTTGCGAATAAACATGAGGACCATAATTCAAGTCGCGCGTAACGTCGAAAGAATCATCTGCAAAAAAATGGGTGCAACACGAGGACTTCCTAAGAAAATAGGTGAAATATAAGGATTTCGCATGAGGTCACCCATCCTAGTGCTACTCTCACCCAAGCACCCTTAACTTGCGGAGTTCTGATAGAATCCGTTGCATTGGTGCTTGTATGATCGCTCATGTTTCATTCTGCGCTGCAAATACATACACTCTTTCTCCCTCCATCCCCTCTCCCGTCATTTGTTTCCTTGTGCGTGCACTCTGCATCTCTCCTTCTTGTTCTAATATCAAGTAAAATACCCTGGCATCGTGACTCACCTTTGCGAATGAACCAGCGGTTTATAATTGCATTCGCGCGTAACGTCGAACGATCCATCCGAAAAGAAATGGGTGCAACACGAGGACTTCCCAGGAGGTCACCAATCCGAGCACTACTCCCGCCCAAGCACACTTAACTGCTAAGTTCCGATGGGATACGGTGCATTAGTGCTGGTATGATGGCACCTATTTAATTTAGCGCTGCAAATACGTACACTCATTCTCCTTTCTTCCCCTTCCCGTCATTTGTTTCCTTGTGCGTGTGCACTGCACCTCTCGTTCTCGTATAAATATCAAGTAAAATACCACGGCGCAGTGACTCACATTTTCGAATAAATCTGCGGACTATAATTAAAGTCGCGCGTAACGTCGAATGACACATCTAAAAAAAAAAATGGGCGCAACACGAGAACTTCCCAGGAGGGTCACATTTGCGTATAAACCAGCGGACCCTAGTTTCAGACGCGCGTAACGTCGAACGACCCGTCTGAAAAAAAATTTGTGTGACAAGAGGACTTCCCAGGAGGTCACCCATCCGAGTAATAATCTCGCCCAAGCACACTTCACTGCGGAGTTCTGATGGGATCCGGTGCATTAGTGCTGGTGTGATCGCACCTGTTTAATTTCGCGCTGCAAATACATAAACTCATTCCCCTTTCTTCCCCCTCCCGTCATTTGTTTCCTTGTGCGTGCGCACTGCACCTCCCGTTATCGTTCTAATATCAAGTAAAATGCTACAGCGCCGTGACTCACATTTGCGAATAAACCTGAGGACCATAATTCAAGTCACGCGTAACATCGAAAGAATCATCTGCAAAAAAATGGGTGCAACACGAGGACTTCACAAGAAAATGGGTGAAATATAAGGACTTCGCAGGAGGTAACCCATGCTAGTACTACTCTCACCCAAGCACCCTTACCTACGGAGATCTGATAGAATCCGTTACATTAGTGCTGGTATGATCGCACCTGTTTCATTTCGTGCTGAAAATACATACACTCTTTCTCCTTCCCTCCCCCTCCCATTAATTGTTTCCTTGTGCGTTCACACTGCACCTCTCCATCTCGTTCTAATATCGATTAAAATGCCCCTGTTTCTTGACTCACATTTGCGTATAAACCAGCGGACCCTAGTTCCAGTCGCGCGTAACGTCGAACGACCCGTCTGAAAATAAATTGGTGCGACACGAGGACTTCCCAGGAGGTCACCCATCCGAGTACTACTCTCGCCCAAGCACACTTAACTGCGGAGTTCTGATGGGATCAGGTGCATTAGTGTTGGTATGATCGAAACCGTTTAATTCAGCACTGCAAATACATAAACTCCTTCTCCTTTCTTCCTCCCTCCCGTCATTTGTTTCCTTGTGCGTGCGCACTGCACCTCCCGTGCTCATTCTAATATCAAGTAAAATGCTACAGTGCCGTGACTCACATTTACGAATAAACCTGAGGACCATAATTCAAGTCGCGCGTATCGTCGAAAGAATCATCTGCAAAAAAATGGGTGCAACACGAGGACTTCCTAAGAAAATGGGTGAAATATAAGGACTTCGCAGGAGGTCACCCATTTTAGAGCTACTCTCGCCCAAGCACCCTTAACTTGCGGAGTTCTGATAGAATCCGTTGCATTGGTGCTGGTATGATTGCTCATGTTTCATTCTGCGCTGCAAATACATACACTTTTTCTCCCTCCATCCCCCCTCCCGTCATTTGTTTCCTTTTGCATGCACTCTGCATCTCTCATTCTCGTTCTAATATAGATTAAAATGCCCCTGCTTCTTGACTCACATTTGCGTATAAACCAGTGGACCCTAGTTCCAGTCGCGCGTAACGTCGAACGACCCGTATGAAAAAAAATTGGTGCGACACGAGGACTTCCCAGGAGGTCACCCATCCGAGTACTACTCTCGTCCAAGCACACTTAACTACAGAGTTCTGATGGAATCCAATGCATTAGTGCTGGTATGATCGCACCTATTATTTTGCGCTGCAAATACATAAACTCCTTCTCCTTTCTTCCCCCTCCCGTCATTTGTTTCCTTGTGCGTGCGCACTGCACCTCTTGTTCTCGTTTAAATATCAAGTAAAATGCCACGGCGCCGTGACTCACATTTGCGAATAAATCTGCGGACCATAATTAAAGTCGCGCGTAACGTCGAACGGAACATTTGAAAAAAAGAAAATGGGTGCAACACGAGGACTTCCCAAGTGGTCACCCATCTGAGAACTCCTCTCGCCCAAGCACACTTAACTGCGGAGTTCTGATAGGTTTTAGAGCTTTAGTGCTGGTATGATCGCACATGTTTAATTTCGCGCAGCAAATACATACACTCCTTCTCCTTTCTTCCCCCTCCCGTCATTTGTTTCCTTGTGCATTCACACTTCACCTCTCATTCTCGTTCTAATATCGATTAAAATGCCCCTGCTTCTTGACTCACATTTGCGTATAAACTAGTGGACCCTAGTTCCAGTCGCGCGTAACGTCGAATGACCCGTCTGAGAAAAAAAATTAGTGCGACACGAGGACTTCCCAGGAGGTCAACCATCCGAGTACTACTCTCGCCAAAGCACACTTAACTACGGAGTTCTGATGGGATCCGGTGCATTAGTGCTGGTATGATCGCACCTGTTTAATTTCGCGCTGCAAATACATAAACTCATTCCCCTTTCTTCCCCCTCCCGTCATTTGATTCCTTGTGCGTGCGCACTGCACCTCCCGTTCTCGTTCTAATATCAAGTAAAATGCAACGGTGCCGTGACTCACAGTTGCGAATAAATCTGAGGACCATAATTCAAGTCGCGGGTAACATCGAAAGAATCATCTGCAAAAAAATGGGTGCAACACGAGGACTTCACAAGAAAATGGGTGAAATATAAGGACTTCGCAGGAGGTAACCCATGCTAGTACTACTCTCGCCCAAGCACCCTTACCTACGGAGTTCTGATAGAATTCGTTGCATTAGTGCTGGTATGATCGCACTTGTTTCATTTCGCGCTGCAAATACATAAACTCCTTCTCCTTTCTTCCCCCTCCTGTAATTTGTTTCCTTGTGCGTGCGCACTGCACCTCCCGTTCTCGTTCTAATATCAAGTAAAATGGTACAGCGCCGTGACTCACATTTGCGAATAAACCTGAGGACCATAATTCAAGTCGCGCGTAACATCGAAAGAATTATCTGCAAAACGATGGGTGCAACATGAGGACCACCCAAGAAAATGGGTGAAATATAAGGACTTCGCAGGAGGTCACCCATCCGAGTACTAATCTCTCCCAAGCACACTTCACTGCGGAGTTCTGATGGGATCTGATGCATTAGTGCTGGTATGATCGCACCTGTTTAATTTCGCGCTGCAAATACATAAATTCATTCCCCTTTCTTCCCCCTCCCGTCATTTGTTTCCTTGTGCGTGCGCACTGCACATGCCGTTCTCGTTCTAATATCAAGTAAATAGCTACAGCGCCGTGACTCACATTTGCGAATAAACCTGAGGACCATAATTCAAGTCGCACGTAACGTCAAAAGAATCATCTACAAAAAAATGGGTGCAACACGAGGACTTCACAAGAAAATAGGTGAAATATAAGGACTTCGCAGGAGGTAACCCATGCTAGTACTACTCTCGCCCAAACACACTTAACTGCGGAATTATGATAGAATCCGTTGCATTAGTGCTGGTATGATCGCACCAGTTTAATTTCGCGCTGCAAATACATAAACTCCTTCTCCTTTCTTCCCCCTCCCGTCATTTGTTTCCTTGTGCGTGCGCACTGCACCTCTCGTTCTCGTTCAAATATCAAGTAAAATGCCATGGCGCCGTGACTCACATTTGCGAATAAATCTGCGGACCATAATTAAAGTCGCGCGTAAGGTCGAACGGTACATCTGAAAAAAAGAAAATGGGTGCAACACGAGAACTTCCAAGGAGGTAACCCATCATTGTACTACTTTCGCCAAAGCACACTTAACTGCGGAGTTCTGATGGGATCCGTTGCATTTGTGCTGGTGTGATCGCACCCGTTTAATTCTGCGCTCCAAATACATAAACTCATTCTCCTTTCTTCCCCCTCCTGTCATTTGTTTCCTTGTGCGTGCGTACTGCACTTCCCGTGCTCGTTCTAATATCAAGTAAAATGCTACGGTGCCGTGACTCACATTTGCGAATAAACTTGAGGACCATAATTCAAGTCGCGCGTATCGTCGAAAGAATCATCTGCAAAAAAATGGGTGCAACACGAGGACTTCCTAAGAAAATGGGTGAAATATAAGAACTTCGCAGGAGGTCACCCATCCTAGTGCTTCTCTCGCCCAAGCACCCTTAACTTGCGGAGTTCTGATAGAATCCGTTGCATTGGTGCTGGATGATTGCACATGTTTCATTCTGCGCTGCAAATACATAAACTTTTTCTCCCTCCATCCGCCCTCCCGTCATTTGTTTCCTTGTGCGTGCACTCTGTATCTCTATTTCTCGTTCTAATATCAATTAAAATGCCCCTGTTTCTTGACTCACATTTGCGTATAAACCAGTGGACCCTAGTTCCAGTCGCGCGTAACGTCGAACGACCCATCGGAAAAAAAAAATTAGTGCGACACGAGGACTTCCCAAGAGGTCACCCATCCGAGTACTACTCTCGCCTAAGCACACTTAAATGCGGAGTTTTGATGGGATCCGGTGCATTAGTACTGGTATGATCGCAACTGTATGATTTTGCGCTGCAAATACATAAACTCATTCCCCTTTCTTCCCCCTCCCGTCATTTGTTTCCTTGTGCGTGCGCACTGCACCTCCCGTTCTCGTTCTAATATCAAGTAAAAAGCTACAGCGCCGTGACTCACATTTGCGAATAAACCTGAGGACCATAATTCAAGTCGCGCGTAACGTCGAAAGAATCATCTGCAAAAAAATGGGTGCAACACGAGGACTTTACAAGAAAATTGGTGAAATATAAGGACTTCGTAGGAGGTAACCCATGCTAGTACTACTCTCGCCCAAGCACCCTTACCTACGGAGTTCTGATAGAATCCGTTGCATTAGTGCTGGTATGATCGCACCTGTTTCATTTCGTGCTTAAAATACATACACTCCTTCTCTTTCCCTCCCCCTCCCATCAATTGTTTCCTTGTGCGTTCACACTGCACCTCTCCTTCTCGTTATAATATCGATTAAAATGCCCCTGCTTCTTGACTCACATTTGCGTATAAACCAACGGACCATAGTTTCAGTCGCGCGTAATGTCGAACGACCCATCAAAAAAAAAATTGGTGCGACACGAGGACTTACCAGGAGGTCACCCATCCGAGTACTACTCTCGCCCAAGCGCACTTAACTGCGGAGTTCTGATGGGATCCAGTGCATTTGTGCTGGTATGATCGCACCTGTTTAATTCCGCGCTGCAAATACATAAACTCCTTCTCCTTTCTTCCCCCTCCCATCATTTATTTCCTTGTGCGTGCGCACTGCACCTGTCGTTCTCGTCATTTGTTTCCTTGTGCGTGCACTCTGCATCTCTCCTTCTCGTTCTAATATCCATTAAAATGCCCCTGCTTCTTGACTCACATTTGCGTATAAACCAGTGGACCCTAGTTCCAGTCGCGCGTAACGTCGAACGACCCGTCTGAAAAAAAAAATTAGTGCGACACGAGGACTTCCCAGGAGGACACCCATCCGAGTACTACTCTCGCCCAAGAACACTTAACTGCGGAGGGGAGATGGGAGGAGAAAGAGTGTATGTATTTGCAGTGCAGAATGAAACATGATGTATCATACCAGCACTAATGCAATGGATTCTATCAGAACTCTGCAGTTAAAGGTGCTTAGGCGAGAAAAGTACTCGGATGGGTGACCTCCTGCGAAGTCCTTATATTTCACCCATTTTCTTGGGAGGTCCTCGTGTTGCACCCATCTTTTTGCAGATGATTCTTTCGACGTTACGCGCGACTTGATTTATGGTCCGTAGGTTTATTCGCAAATGTGAGTCACGGCGTCGTGGCATTTTACTTGATATTAGAACGAGTACGGGAGGTGCAGTGCGCACGCACAAGGAAACAAATGACGGGAGGAGGAAGAATAGAGAAGGAGTGTATGTATTTAAAGCGCAAAATTAAACAAGTGGCATCATACCAGCACTAATGCACTGGATCCCATTAGAACTCTGCAGTTAAGTGTGCTTGGGCGAGAGTAGTACTCGGATGGGTGACCTCTTGGGAAGTCCTCGTATCGCAACAATTTTTTTTTAGATGAGTCGTGTTACGTTAGGCGCGACTGGAACTATGGTCCGCTGGTTTATACGCAAATGTGAGTCAAGAATCAGGGGCATTTTAATCGATATTAGAACGAGAAGGAGAGGTGCAGTGTGAACGCACAAGGAAACAAATGATGGGAGGGGGGAGGGAAGAAGGAGTGTATGTATTTTCAGCACGAAATTAAACAGGTGCGGTCACACCAGCACAAATGCACCGGATCCCATTACAACTCCGCAGTTAAGTGTGCTTTGGTGAAAGTAGTACAATGATGGGTTACCTCCTGGGAAGTTCTCGTGTTGCACCCATTTTCTTTTTTTTAGATGATTCTTTCGACGATACGCGCAACTTCAATTATGGTCCTCAGGTTTATTGGCAAATCTGAGTCACGGCACCGTAGCATTTTACTTGATATTAGAACGAGCACGGGAGGTGCAGTGCGCACGCACAAGGAAACAAATGACGGGAGGGGGAAGAAAAGAGAAGGAGTTTATGTATTTGCGGCGCGGAATTAAACGGGTGCGATCATACCAGCAAAAATGCAACGGATCCCATCAGAACTCCGCAGTTAAGTGTGCTTTGGCGAAAGTAGTACAATGATGGGTTACCTCCTGGGAAGTTCTCGTGTTGCACCCATTTTCTTTTTTTCAGATGTGCCGTTCGACGTTACGTGCGACTTTAATTATGGTCCGCAGATTTATTCGCAAATGTGAGTCACGGCGCCGTGGTATTTTACTTGATATTTGAACAAGAACGAGAGGTGCAGTGCGCACGCACATGGAAACAAATGACGGGAGGGGAAAGAGAGGAGAAGGAGTTTATGTATTTACAGCGCGAAATTAAACAGGTGTGATCATACCAGCACTAATGCACCGGATCCCATCAGAACTCCGCAGTTAAGTGTGCATGGGCGAGAGTAGTACTCGGATGGGTGACCTCTTGGGATGTCCTTGTGTTGCACTAATTTTTTTTTTCAGACGGGTCGTTCGACGTTACGCGCGACTGGAACTAGGGTCCACTAGTTTATACACAAATGTGAGTCAAGAAGTAGGGGCATTTTAATCGATATTAGAACGAGAAGGAGAGATACAGAGTGCACGCACAAGGAATCCGCTGCATTAGTGCTGGTATGATCGCACCTGTTTAATCTGCACTGCAAATACATACACTCTTTCTCCTCCCATCCCCCCTCCCGTCATTTGTTTCCTTGTGCGTGCACTCTGCATCTCTCTTTCTCGTTCTAATATCAAGTAATATGCCCCGGCACCGTGACTCACATTTGCAAATAAACCAGCGGTTTATAATTCCATTCGCGTGTAACGTCGAACAACCCATCCGAAAAAAAATAGGAGCAACACGAGGGCTTCCCAGGTGGTCACCCATCTGAGTACTACCCTCGCCAAAGCACACTTAACTGCGGAGTTCTGATGGGATCCGAAGCTTTAGTGCTGGTATGATCGCACCTGTTTAATTTCGCGCTGCAAATACATACACTCCTTCTCTTTTCTTCCCCCTCCCGTCATTTGTTTCCTTGTGCGTTCACACTTCACCTCTCATTCTCGTTCTAATACGATTGAAATGCCCCTGCTTCTTGACTCACATTTGCGTATAAACTAGCGGACCCTAGTTCCAGACGCGCGTAACGTCGAACAACCCGTCTGAAAAAAAATTGGTGCGACACGAGGACTTCCCAGGAGGTCAACCATCCGAGTACTAATCTCGCCAAGCACACTTAACTGCGGAGTTCTGATGGGATCCGGGGCTTTAGTGCTGGTATGATCCCACCTGTTTAATTTCGCACTGCAAATACATACACTCCTTCACCTTTCTTCCCCCTCCCGTCATTTGTTTTCTTGTGCGTTCACACTTCACCTCTCATTCTCGTTGTAATATCGATTAAATGCCCCTGCTTCTTGACTCACATTTGCGTATAAACCAGCGGACCCTAGTTCCAGACGCGCGTAACGTCGAACGACCCGTCTGAAAAAAAAAATTGGTGCGACAAAAGGACTTCACAAGAAAATTGGTGAAATATAAGGACTTCGCAGGAGATAACCCATGCTAGTACTACTCTCGCTCAAGTACCCTTACCTACGGAGTTCTGATAGAATCCGTTGCATTAGTGTTGGTATGATCGCACCTGTTTCATTTCGTGCTGAAAATACATACACTCCTTCTCCTTCCCTCCCCCTCCCATAAATTGTTTCCTTGTGCGTTCACACTGCACCTCCCCTTCTCGTTCTAATATCGATTAAAATGCCCCTATTTTTTGACTCACATTTGAGTATAAACCAGCAGACCCTAGTTCCAGTCAAGCGTAACATCAAACGACCCGTCTGAAAAAAAATTGGTGCGACACGAGGACTTCTCAGGAGGTCACCCATCCGGGTACTACTCTCGCCCAAGCACACTTAACTGCGGAGTTCTGATGGGATCCGGTGCATTAGTGCTGGCATGATCACACCCATTTAATTCCGCGCTGCAAATACATAAACTCCTTCTCCTCTCTTGCCCCTCCCGTCATTTGTTTCCTTGTGCGTGCGCACTGCACCTCCCGTGCTCGTTCTATTATCAAGTAAAATGCTACGGTGCCGTAACTCACATTTGCGAATAAAACTGAGGACCATAATTCAAGTCGCGCGTATCGTCGAAAGAATCATCTGCAAAAAAATGGGTGCAACACGAGGACTTCCTAAGAAAATGGGTGAAATATAAAGATTTCGCAGGAGGTCACCCATCCTAGTGCTACTCTCGCCCAAGCACCCTTAACTTGCAGAGTTCTGATAGAATCCATTGCATTGATGCTGGTATGATTGCTCATGTTTCATTCTGCGCTGCAAATACATACACTTTTTCTCCCTCCACCCCCCATCCCGTCATTTGTTTCCTTGTGCGTGCACTCTGTATCTCTTTTTCTCGTTCTAATATCGATTAAAATGCCCCTGCTTCTTGACTCACATTTGCGTATAAACCAGTGGACCCTAGTCCCAGTCGCGCGTAACGTCGAACGACCCATCTGAAAAAAAAATTAGTGCGACACGAGGACTTCCCACAAGGTCTCTAATCCGAGTACTACTCTCGCCCAAGCACACTTAACTGCGGAGTTCTGATGGGATCCGGTGCATTAGTGCTGGTATGATCGCACCTGTTTAATTTCGCGCTGCAAATACGTAAACTCCTTATCCTTTCTTCCCCTTCCCGTCATTTGTTTCCTTGTGCGTGCGCACTGCACCTCTCGTTCTCATTCAAATATCAAGTAAAATGCTATGGCGCCGTGACTCACATTTGCGAATAAATCTGCGGACCATAATTAAAGTCGCGCGTAACGTCGAACGACAAATTTGAAAAAAAGAAAATGGGTGCAACACGAGAACTTCCCATGAGGTAACCCATCATTGCACTACTTTCGCCAAAGCACACTTAACTGCGGAGTTCTGATGGGATGCGGTGCATTTGTGCTAGTGTGACCACACCTGTTTAATTTCGTGCTTAAAATACATACACTCCTTCTTCCCTCCCCCCTCCCATCATTTGTTTCCTTGTGCGTTCACACTGCACCTCTCCTTCTCGTTCTAATATCGATTAAAATGCCCCTGATTCTTGACTCACATTTGCGTATAAACCAGCGGACCATAGTTCCAGTCGCGTGTAATGTCGAACGACCCATCTGCAAAAAAATTGTTGCGATACGAGAACTTCCCAAGAGGTCACCCATCCGAGTACTACTCTTGCCCAAGCACACTTAACTGCAGAGTTCTGATGGGATCCAGTGCATTAGTGCTGGTATGTTGCCACTTGTTTAATTTTGCGCTTCAAATACATACAGTCCTTCTCTTTTATTCCACATCCCGTCATTTGTTTCCTTGTGCGTGCGCACTGCACCTCCCGTACTCGTTCTAATATCAAGTAAAATGTCGCGGCGCCGTGACTCACATTTGCGAATAAACCTGCAGACCATAAATCAAGTCGCGCGTAACGTCGAAAGAATCATCTGCAAAAAGATGGGTGCAACACGAGGACCTCCCAAGAAAATGGGTGAAATATAAGGACTTCGCAGGAGGTCACCCATCCGAGTACTTTTCACGCCCAAGCACCCTTAACTGCGGAGTTCTGATAGAATCTGTTGCATTAGTGCTGGTATGATCCCTCATGTTTCATTCAGCACTGCAAATACATACACTCTTTCTTCTTCCATCCCCCCTCCTGTCATTTGTTTCCTTGTGCGTGCACTCTGCATCTCTCTTTCTCATTCTAATATCAAATAATATGCCCCGGCACCGTGACTCACCTTTGCAAATGAACCAGCGGTTTATAATTCCATTCGCGCTTAACGTTGAACAACCCATCCAAAAAAAATAGGTGCAACACGAGGGCTTCGCAAGTGGTCACCCATCCGAGTACTACTCTCGCCCAAGCACACTTAACTGCGGAGTTCTGATGGGATCCGGAGCTTTAGTGCTGGTATGATCGCAACTGTTTAATTTCGCACTGCAAATACATACACTCCTTCTCCTTTCTTCCCCTTCCCGTCATTTGTTTCCATGTGCGTTCACACTTCACCTCTCATTCTCGTTCTAATATCGATTAAAATGCCCCTGCTTCTTGACTCACATTTGCGAATAAACTAGCGGACCCTAGTTCCAGACGCGCGTAACGTCGAACGACCCGTCTGAAAAATAATTGGTGCGACACGAGGACTTCCCAGGAGGTCACCCATCCGAGTACTAATCTCACTCGAGCACACATAACTGCGGAGTTCTGATGGGATCCGGTGCATTAGTGCTAGTATGATCGCACCTGTTTAATTTCGCGCTGCAAATACATAAACTCATTCCCCTTTCTTCCCCCACCCGTTATTTATTTCCTTGTGCGTGGGCACTGCACCTCCCGTTCTTGTTCTAATATCAAGTAAAATGCTACAGCGCTGTGACTCACATTTGCGAATAAACCTGAGGACCATAATTCAAGTCGCGCGTAACGTTGAAAGAATTATCTACAAAAAAATGGGTGCAACACGAGGACTTCAGAAGAAAATGGGTTAAATACAAAGACTTCGCAGGAGGTAACCCATGCTAGTATTACTCTCGCCCAAGCACCCTTACCTACGGAGTTCTGATAGAATCCGTTGCATTAGTGCTGGTATGATCGCACCTGTTTCATTTCTTGCTGAAAATACATGCACTCCTTCTCCTTCCCTCCCCCTCCCATCAATTGTTTCCTTGTGCGTGCACTCTGCATCTCTCATTCTCGTTTTAATATCGATTAAAATGCCCCTGCTTCGTGACTCACATTTGCGTATAAACCAGCGGACCCTAATTCTAGTCGCGCGTAACGTCGAACGACCCGTCTGGAAAAAAATTAGTGCGACACGAGGACTTCTCAGGATGTCACCCATCCGAGTACTGCTCTCGCCCAAGCACACTTAACTGCGGAGTTCTGATGGGATCCGGTGCATTAGTGCTGGTATGATCGAACCTGTTTAATTTCGCGCTGCAAATACATAAACTCCTTCTCCTTTATTCCCCCTCCCGTCATTTGTTTCCTTGTGCGTGCGCACTGCACCTCTCGTTCTCGCTCAAATATCAAGTAAAATGCCACGGCGCCGTGACTCACATTTGCGAATAAATCTGCGGACCATAATTAAGGTCGCGCGTAAGGTCGAACGGCACATCTGAAAAAAAAAAAATGGGTGCAACACGAGAACTTCCAAGGAGGTAACCCATCATTGTACTACTTTCGCCAAAGCACACTTAACTGCGGAGTTCTGATGGGATCCGGTGCATTTGTGCTGGTGTGACCGCACCTGTTTAATTTCGTGCTGAAAATACATACACTCCTTCTTCCCTCCCCCCCTCCCATCATTTATTTCCTTGTGCGTGCGCACTGCACCTCTCCTTCTCGTTCTAATATCAAGTAAAATGCTACGGTGCCGTGACTCACATTTGCGAATAAACCTGAGGACCATAATTCAAGTCGCTCGTATCGTCGAAAGAATCATCTGCAAAAAAATGGGTGCAACACGAGGACTTCCTGAGAAAATGGGTGAAATATAAGGACTTCGCAGGAGGTCACCCATTCTAGTGCTACTCTCGCCCAAGCACCCTAAACTTACGGAGTTCTGATAGAATCTGTTGCATTGGTGCTGGTATGATTGCTCATGTTTCATTCTGCGCTGCAAATACATACACTATTTTTCCCTCCATCCCTCCTCCCGTCATTTGTTTCCTTGTGCCTGCACTCTGCATCTCTCCTTTTTGTTCTAATATCGATTAAAATGCCCCTGCTCCTAGTTCCAGTCGCGCGTAACGTCGAACTACCCGTTTGAAAAAAAAAATTAGTGCGACACGAGAACTTCCCAGGAGGTCACCCATCCGAGTACTCCTCTCGCCCAAGCACACTTTTCTGCAGAGTTCTGATGGAATCCGATGCATTAGTGCTGGTATGATCGCACTTGTTTAATTTCGCGCTGCAAATGGATAAACTCCTTCTCCTTTCTTCCCCCTCCCAAGAAAATAGGTGAAATATAAGGACTTCGCAGGAGGTCACCCATCCGAGTACTTTTCTCGCCCAAGCACCCTTAACTACGGAGTTCTGATAGAATCCGTTGCATTAGTGCTGGTATGATCCCTCATGTTTCATTCTGCACTGCAAATACATACACTCTTTCTCCTTCCATCCCCCCACCCGTCATTTGTTTCCTTGTGCGTGCACTCTGCATCTCTCTTTCTCTTTCTAATATCAAGTAATATGCCCCAGCACCGTGACTCACCTTTGCAAATGAACCAGCGGATTTTAATTCCATTCGCGCGTAACGTCGAACAACCCATCCGAAAAAAAATAGAAGCAACACGAGGGCTTCCCAGGTGGTCAACCAGGTGGTCACCCATCCGAGTACTACCCTCGCCCAAGCACACTTAATTGCGGAGTTCTGATGGGATCTGGAGCTTTAGTGCTGGTATGATTGCACCTGTTTATTTTCGCGCTACAAATACATACACTCCTTCTCCTTTCTTCCCCCTCCCGTCATTTGTTTCCTTGTACGTTCACACTTCACCTCTCATTCTCGTTCTAATATCGATTAAAATGCCCCTGCTTCTTGACTCACATTTGCGTATAAACCAGCAGACCCTAGTTCCAGACGCGCGTAACGTCGAACAACCCGTCTGAAAAAAAATTGATGCGACACGAGGACTTCCCAGGAGGTCACCCATCCGAGTACTAATCTCGCCCAAGCACAATTAACTGCAGAGTTCTGATGGGATCCGGTGCATTAATGCTGTTATGATCGCACCTGTTCAATTTTGCGGTGCAAATACATAAACTCATTCTCCTTTCTTCCCCCTCCCGCCATTTGTTTCCTTGTGCGTGCCTACTGCACCTCCCGTGCTCGTTCTAATACCAAGTAAAATGCTACGTTGCCGTGACTCACATTTGCAAATAAACCTGCGGACCATAATTCAAGTCGCGCGTATCGTCGAAAGAATCATCTGCAAAAAAATGGGTGCAACACGAGGAGTTCCTAAGAAAATGGGTGAAATATAAGGACTTCGCAGGAGGTCACCCATCCTAGTGCTACTCTCGCCCAAGCACCCCTAACTTGCGGAGTTCTGATAGAATCCGTTGCATTGGTGCTGGTATGATTGCTCATGTTTCATTCTGCGCTGCAAATTCATACACTTTTTCTCCCTCCATCACCCCTTCCGTCATTTATTTCCTTGTGCATGCACTCTGCATCTCTCCTTCTCGTTCTAATATCGATTAAAATGCCCCTGCTTCTTGACTCACATTTGCGTATAAACCAGTAGACCCTAGTTCCAGTCGCGCGTAACGTCGAACGACCCGTCTGAAAAAAAAAAAATTAGTGCGACACGAGGACTTCCCAGGAGGTCACCCATCCGAGTACTACTCTTGCCCAAGCACACTTATCTGCGGAGTTCTGATGGGATCCGGTGCATTAGTGCTGGTATGATCGCACCAGTTTAATTTCGCGCTGCAAATACATAAACTCCTTCTCCTTTCTTCCCCCTCCCGTCATTTGTTTCCTTGTGCGTGCGCACTGCACCTCTCATTCTCGTTCAAATATCAAGTAAAATGTCACGGCGCCGTGACTCACATTTGCGAATAAATCTGCGGACCATAATTAAAGTCGCGCGTAACGTCGAGCGGCACATCTGAAAAAAAGAAAATTGGTGCAACACGAGATCTTCCTAGGAGGTAACCCATCATTGTACTACTTTCGCCAGAGCACACTTAACTGCGAAGTTCTGATGGGATCCGGTGCATTTGTGCTGGTGTCACCGCACCTGTTTAATTTCGTGCTGAAAATACATACACTCCTTCTTCCCTCCCCCCCTCCCATCATTTGTTTCCTTGTGCGTTCACACTGCACATCTCCTTCTCGTTCTAATATCGATTAAAATGCCCCTGATTCTTGACTCACATTTGAGTATAAACCAGCGGACCATAGTTCCAGTCGCGCGTAACGTCGAACGACCCATCTGAAAGAAAATTGTTGCAATACGAGGACTTCCCAAGAGGTCACCCATCCGAGTACTACTCTCGCCCAAGCACACTTAACTACAGAGTTCTGATGGGATCCAGTGCATCAGTGCTGGTATGATGTCACTTGTTTAATTTTGCGATTCAAATACATACACTCCTTCTCCTTTCTTCCCCCTACTGTCATTTGTTTCCTTGTGCGTTCACACTTCCCCTCTCATTCTCGTTCTAATATCGATTAAAATGCCCCTACTTCTTGACTCACAATTGCGTATAAACCAGCGGACCCTAGCTCCAGACGCGCGTAACGTCGAACAACCCGTCTGAAAAGAAATTTGTGCGACACGAGGACTTCCCAGGAGGTCACCAATCCGAGTACTAATCTCGCCCAAGCACACTTCACTGCGGAGTTCTGATGGGATCCGGTGCATTAGTGCTGGTATGATCCCACCTGTTTAATTTTGTGCTGTAAATACATAAACTCATTCCCCTTTCTTCCCCCTCGCGTCAATTGTTTACTTGTGCGTGTGCACTGCACCTCCCGTTCTCGTCCTAATATCAAGTAAAATGCTACAGCGCTGTGACTCACATTTGCGAATAAACCTGAGGACCATAATTCAAGTTGCGCGTAACGTCGAAAGAATCATCTGCAAAAAAATGGGTGCAACACGAGGACTTCACAAGAAAATGGGTGAAATATAAGGACTTCGCAGGACGTAACCCATGCTAGTACTACTCTCGCCAAAGCACCCTTACCTATGGAGTTCTGATAGAATCTGTTGCATTTGTGCTGGTTTGATCGCACCTGTTTCATTTCGTGCTGAAAATACATACACTCCTTCTCCTTCCCTCCTTCTCCCATAAATTGTTTCCTTGTGCGTTCACACTGCACCTCTCCTTCTCGTTCTAATATCGATTAAAATGCCCCTGCTTCTTGACTCACATTTGCGTATAAACCAGCGGACACGAGTTCCAGTCGCGCGTAACGTCGAATGACCCGTCTGAAAGAAAATTATTACGATACAAGGACTTCCCAAGAGGTCACCCATCCGAGTACTACTCTCGCCCAAGCACACTTAACTGCAGAGTTCTGATGGGATCCAGTGCATCAGTGCTGGTATGATGCAACTTGTTTAATTTTGCGCTTCAAATACATACCCTCCTTCTCCTTTCTTCCCCCTCCCGTCATTTGTTTCCTTGTGCGTTCACACTTCACCTCTCATTCTCGTTCTAATATCGATTAAAATGCCCATGCTTCTTGACTCACATTTGCGTATAAACCAGCGGACCCTAGCTCCAGACGCGCGTAACTTCGAACAACCTGTCTGAAAAGAAATTTGTACGACACGAGGACTTCCCAGGAGGTCACCCATCCGAGTACTAATCTCGCCCAAGCACACTTCACTGCGGAGTTCTGATGGGATCCGGTGCATTAGTGCTGGTATGATCCCACCTGTTTAATTTCGCGCTGCAAATACATAAACTCATCCCCCTTTCTTCCCCCTCGCGTCATTTGTTTCCTTGTGCGTGCGCACTGCACCTCCCGTTCTCGTCCTAATATCAAGTAAAATGCTACAGCGCCGTGACTCACATTTGCGAATAAACCTGAGGACCATAATTCAAGTCGCGCGTAACATCGAAAGAATCATCTACAAAAAAATGAGTGCAACACGAGGACTTCACAAGAAAATGGGTGAAATATAAGGACTTCGCAGGAGGTAACCCATGCTAGTACTACTCTCGCCAAAGCACCCTTACCTACGGAGTTATGATAGAATCCGTTGCATTTGTGCTGGTTTGATCGCACCTGTTTCATTTCGTGCTGAAAATACATACACTCCTTCTTCTTCCCTCCTTCTCCCATAAATTGTTTCCTTGTGCATTCACACTGCACCTCTCCTTCTCGTTCTAATATCGATTAAAATGCCCCTGCTTCTTGACTCACATTTGCGTATAAACCAGCGGACACGAGTTCCAGTCGCGCGTAACGTCGAACGACCCATCTGAAAAAAAATTGTTGCGATACGAGAACTTCCCAAGAGGTCACCCATCCGAGTACTACTCTCGCCCAAGCACAATTAACTGAAGGGTTCTCATGGGATCCAGTGCATTAGCGCTTGTATGATGCCACTTGTTTAATTTTGCGCTTCAAATACATACACTCCTTCTCTTTTCTTCCTCCTCCCGTCATTTGTTTCCTTGTGCGTGCGCACTGCACCTCCCGTACTCGTTCTAATATCAAGTAAAATGCAACGGCGCCGTGACTCATATTTGCGAATAAACCTGCGGACCATAAATCAAGTCGCGCGTAACGGCAAAAGAATCATCTGCAAAAAGATGGGTGCAACACGAGGACCTCCCAAGAAAATGGGTGAAATATAAGGACTTCGCAGGAGGTCACCCATCCTAGTGCTACTCTCGCCGAAGCACCCTTAACTTGCAGAGTTCTGATAGAATCCGTTGCATTGGTGCTGGTATGATTGCTCATGTTTCATTCTGCGCTGCAAATACATACACTTTTTCTCCCTCCATCCCCCCTCCCGTCATTTGTTTCCTTGTGCGTGCACTCTGCATCTCTCATTGTCGTTCTAATATCGATTAAAATGCCCCTGCTTCTTGACTAACATTTGCGTATAAACCAGTGGACTCTAGTTCCAGTCGCGCGTAACGTCGAACGACCCGTCTGAAAAAAAAATTAGTGCAACACTAGGAATTCCCAGGAGGTCACCCATCCGAGTACTACTCTCGCACAAGCACACATAACTACAGAGTTCTGATGGGATCCGGTGCAATAGTGCTGGTATGATCACACCTGTTTAATTTTGCGCTGCAAATACATAAACTCCTTCTCCTTTTTTCTCCCTCCCGTCATTTGTTTCTTTGTGCGTGCGCACTGCACCTTTCGTGCTCGTTCTAATATCAAGTAAAATGCTACGGTGCCATGACTCACATTTGCGAATAAACTTGAGGACAATAATTCAAGTTGCGCGTATCGTCGAAAGAATCATCTGCAAAAAAATGGGTGCAACACGAGGACTTCCTAAGAAAATTGGTGAAATATAAGGACTTCGCAAGAGGTCACCCATCCTAGTGCTACTCTCGCCCAAGCACCCTTAACTTGCGGAGTTCTGATAGAATCCGTTGCATTGGTGCTAGTTTGATCGCTCATGTTTCATTATGCGCTGCAAATACATACACTTTTTCTCCCTCCATCCCCCCTTCCGTCATTTGTTTCCTTGTGCGTACACTCTGCATCTCTCATTCTCGTTCTAATATCGATTAAAATGCCCCTTCTTCTTGACTCACAATTGCGTATAAACCAGCGGACCCCAGTTCCAGTCGCGCGTAACGTCGAACGACCCGTCTGAAAAAAAAATTAGTGCGACACGAGGAATTCCCAAGAGGTCACCCATCCGGGCACAACTCTCGCCCAAGCACACTTAACTGCAGAGTTCTGATGGGATCCGGTGCATTAGTGCTGGTATGATCACACCTGTTTAATTTTGCGCTACAAATACATAAACTCATTCCCCTTTCTTCCCCCTCCCGTCATTTGTTTCCTTTTGCGTGCGCACTGCACCTCCCGTTCTCGTTCTACTATCAAGTAAAATACCACTGGCCGTGACTCACATTTGCGAATAAACCTGAGGACAATAATTCAAGTCGCGCGTAATGTCGAACGGCACATCTGAAAAAAAGAAAATGGGTACAACACGAGAACTTCCCAGGAGGTAACCCATCATTGTACTACTTTCTCCAAAGCACACTTAACTGCGGAGTTCTGATGGGATCCGGTGCATTTGTGCTGGTGTGACCGCACCTGTTTAATTTTGTGCTGAAAATACATACACTCCTTCCTCCCTCCCCCCCTCCCATCATTTGTTTCCTTGTGCGTTCACACTGCACCTCTCCTTCTCGTTCTAATATCGATTAAAATGCCCTTGATTCTTGACTCACATTTGCGTATAAACCAGCGGACCATAGTTCTAGTCACGCGTAACGTCGAACGACCCATCTGAAAAAAAATTGTTGCGATACGAGGACTTCCCAAGAGTTCACCCATTCGAGTACTACTCTCGCCCAAGCACACTTAACTGCAGAGTTCTGATGGGATCCAGTGCATTAGTGCTGGTATGATGCCACTTGTTTAATTTTGCGCTTCAAATACATACACTCCTTCTCTTTTCTTCCTCCTCCCGTCATTTGTTTCCTTGTGCGTGCGCATTGCACCTCCCGTACTCGTTCTAATATCAAGTAAAATGCCACGACGCTGTGACTCACATTTGCGAATAAACCTGCGGACCATAAATCAAGTCGCGCGTAACGTCGAAAGATTCATCTGCAAAAAGATGGGTGCACCACGAGGACCTCCCAAGAAAATAGCTGAAATATAAGGACTTCGCAGGAGGTCACCCATCCGAGTACTTTTCTCGCCCAAGCACACTTCACTGCGAAGTTCTGATGGGATCCGGTGCATTAGTGCTGGTATGATCGCACCCATTTAATTCCACGCTGCAAATACATAAACTCCTTCTCCTTTCTTCCCCCTCCCGTCATTTGTTTCCTTGTGCGTGCGCACTGCACCTCCTATGCTCGTTCTAATATCGAGTAAAATGCTACGGTGCCGTGACTCACATTTGCGAATAAACCTGAGGACAATAATTCAAGTCGCGCGTATCGTCGAAAGAATCATCTGCAAAAAAATGGGTGCAACACGAGGACTTTCTAAGAAAATTGGTGAAATATAAGGACTTCGCAGGAGGTCACCCATCCTAGTGCTACTCTCGCCCAAACACCCTTAACTTGCGGAGTTCTGATAGAATCCGTTGCATTGGTGCTTGTATGATCGCTCATGTTTCATTATGCGCTGCAAATACATACACTTTTTCTCCCTCCATCCCCCCTTCCGTCATTTGTTTCCTTGTGCGTACACTCTGCATCTCTCATTCTCGTTCTAATATCGATTAAAATGCCCCTTCTTCTTGACTCACAATTGCGTATAAACCAGCGGACCCCAGTTCCAGTCGCGCGTAACGTCGAACGACCCGTCTGAAAAAAAAATTAGTGCGACACGAGGAATTCCCAAGAGGTCACCCATCCGGGCACAACTCTCGCCCAAGCACACTTAACTGCAGAGTTCTGATGGGATCCGGTGCATTAGTGCTGGTATGATCACACCTGTTTAATTTTGCGCTACAAATACATAAACTCATTCCCCTTTCTTCCCCCTCCCGTCATTTGTTTCCTTGTACGTGCGCACTGCACCTCCCGTTCTCGTTCTAATATCAAGTAAAATGCCACGGCGCCGTGACTCACATTTGCGAATAAACTTGAGGACCATAATTCAAGTCGTGCGTAACGTCGAAAGAATCATCTGCAAAAAAATGGGTGCAACACGAGGACTTTACAAGAAAATGGGTGAAATATAAGGACTTCGCAGGAGGTAACCCATGCTAGAACTACTCTCGCCCAAGCACCCTTACCTACGGAGTTCTGATAGAATCCGTTGCATTAGTGCTGGTATGATCGCACCTGTTTCATTTCTTGCTGAAAATACATACACTCCTTCTCCTTCCTTCCCCCTCCCATCAATTGTTTTCTTGTGCGTTCACATTGCACCTCTCCTTCTCGTTCTAATATCGATTAAAATGCCCCTGCTTCTTGGCTCACATTTGCGTATAAACCAGCAGACCTTAGTTCCAGTCGTGCGTAACGTCGAACGACCCGTCTGAAAAAAAATTGGTGCGACACGAGGACTTCCCAGGAGCTCATCAATCCGAGTACTACTCTCGCCAAAGCACACTTAACTGCGGAGTTCTGATGGGATCAGGTGCATTAGTGCTGGTATGATCGCACCCGTTTAATTCCGCGCTGCAAATACATAAATTCCTTCTCCTTTCTTCCCCCTCCCGTCATTTGTTTCCTTGTGCGTACGCACTGCACCCCCCGTGCTCCTTCTAATATAAAGTAAAATGCTACAGTGCCGTGACTTATATTTGCGAATAAACCTGAGGACCATAATTCAAGACACGTGTATCGTCGAAAGAATCATCTGCAAAAAAATGGGTGGAACACTAGGACTTCCTAAGAAAATGGGTGAAATATAAGGACTTCGCATGAGGTCACCCATCCTAGTGCTACTCTCGCCCAAGCACCCTTAACTTGCGGAGTTCTGATAGAATCCGTTGCATTGGTGCTGGTATGATTGCTCATGTTTCATTCTGCGCTGCTAATACATACACATTTTCTCCCTCCATCCCCCCTCCCGTCATTTGTTTCCTTGTGCGTGCACTCTGCATCTCTTCTTCTCGTTCTAATATCGATTAAAATGCCCCTGCTTCTTGACTCACATTTGCGTATAAACCAGTGGACCCTAGTTCCAGTCGCGCGTAACGTCGAACGACCCGTCTGAAAAAAAAATTAGTGCGACACGAGGACTTCAAGGAGGTCACCCATTCGAGTACTAATCTCGCCCAAGCACACTTCACTACGGAGTTCTGATGGGATCCAGTGTATTAGTGCTGGTATGATCACACCTGTTTAATTTTGCGCTACAAATACATAAACTCATTCCCCTTTCTTCCCCCTCCCGTCATTTGTATCCTTGTGCATGCGCACTGCACCTCCCGTTCTCGTTCTAATATCAAGTAAAATACTACAGTGCCGTGACTCACATATGCGAATAAACCTGAGGACCATAATTCAAATCGCGCGTAACGTCGAAAGAATCATCTGCAAAAAAATGGGTACAACACGAGGACTTCACAAGAAAATGGGTGAAATATAAGGACTTCGCAGGAGGTAACCCATGCTAGTACTACTCTCGCCCAAGCACCCTTACCTACAGAGTTCTGATAGAATCCGTTGCATTAGTGCTGGTATAATCGCACCTGTTTCATTTCGCGCTGCAAATACATACACTCCTTCTCCTTTCTTCCCCCTCCCGTCATTTGTTTCCTTGTGCGTGCGCACTGCACCTCTCGTTCTCTTTCAAATATCAAGTAAAATGCCACGGCACCGTGACAAATATTTGCGAATAATTCTGCGGACTATAATTCAAGTCGCGCGTAACGTCGAACGGCACATCTGAAAAAAAGAAAATGGGTGCAACACGAGAACTTCCCAGGAGGTAACCCATCATTGTACTACTTTCGCCGTAGCACACTTAACTGCGGAGTTCTGATGGGATCCGGTGCATTTGTGCTGGTGTGACCGTACCTGTTTAATTTCGTGACGAAAATACATACACTCCTTCTTCCCTCCCCCCCTCCCATCATCTGTTTCCTTGTGCGTTCACACTGCACATCTCCTTCTCATTCTAATATCGATTAAAATGCCCCTGATTCTTGACTCACATTTGCGTATAAACCAGCGGACCATAGTTTCAGCTGCGCGTAACGTCGAACGACCCATCTGAAAAAAATTGTTGCGATACGAGGACTTTCTAAGTGGTCACCCATCCGAGTATTACTCTCACCCAAGCACACTCCTTCTCCTTTCTTCCCCCTCCCGTCATTTGTTTCCTTGTACGTGCGCACTGCACCTCTCGTTCTCGTTCAAATATCAAGTAAAATGCCACGGTGCCGTGACTCACATTTGCGAATAAATCTGTGGACCATAATTAAAGTCGCGCGTAACGTCGAACGACACATCTGAAAAAAAGAAAATGGGAGCAACACGAGAACTTCCCAGGAGGTAACCCATCATTGTACTACTTTCGCCAAAGCACACATAACTGCGGAGTTCTGATGGGATCCGGTGCATTTGTGCTGGTGTGACCGCACATGTTTAATTTCGTGCTAAAAATACATACACTCCTTCTTCCCTTCCCCCCTCCCATCATTTGTTTCCTTGTGGGTTCACACTGCACCTCTCCTTCTCGTTCTAATATCAATTAAAATGCCCCTGATTCTTGACTCCCATTTGCGTATAAACCAGCGGACCATAGTTCCAGTCGCGCGTAACGTCGAACGACCCATCTGAAAAAAAATTGTTGTGATATGAGGACTTCCCAAGAGGTCACCCATCCAAGTACTACTCTCGCCCAAGCACACTTAACTGCAGAGTTCTGATGGGATCCAGTGCATTAGTGCTGGTATGATGCCACTTGTTTAATTTTGTGCTTCAAATATATACACTCCTCTTTTCTTCCTCCTCCCGTCATTTGTTTCCTTGTGCGTGCGCACTGCACCTCCCGTACTCGTTCTAATATCAAGTAAAATGCCACGGCGCTGTGACTCCTATTTGCGAATAAACTTGCGGACAATAAATCAAGTCGCGCGTAACGTCGAAAGAATCTTCTGCAAAAAGATGGGTGCAACACGAGGACCTCTTAAGAAAATGGGTGAAATATATGGACTTCGCAGGAGGTCACCCATCCGAGTACTTTTCTCGCCCAAGCACCCTTAACTGCGGAGTTCTGATAGAATCCGTTGCATTAGTGCTGGTATGATCCCTCATGTTTCATTCTGCACTGCAAATACACACACTCTTTCTCCTTCCATCCCCCCACCCGTCATTTGTTTCCTTGTGCGTGCACTCTGCATCTCTCTTTCTCGTTCTAATATAAAGTAATATGCCCCGGCACCGTGACTCACCTCTGCAAATGAACCAGCGGTTTATAATTCCATTCGCGCGTAACGTCGAACAACCCATCCGAAAAAAAATAGGTGCAACACGGGAGGCTTCCCAGGTGGTCACCCATCCGAGTACTACCCTCGCCGAAGCACACTTAACTGCGGAGTTCTGATGGGATCCGGAGCTTTAGTGCTGGTATGATCGCACCTGTTAAATTTTTCGCTGTAAATACATACACTCCTCCATTCTTCCCCTTCCCGTCATTTGTTTCCTTCTGCGTTCACACTTCACCTCTCATTCTCGTTCTAATAGCGATTAAAATGCCCCTGCTTTTTTACTCATATTTGCGTATAAACCAGCGGACCCTAGTTCTAGACGCGCGTAACGTCGAACGACCCGTCTAAAAAAAAAATTGGTGCGACACGAGGACTTCCCATGAGGTCACCCATCCGAGTACTAATCTCGCCCAAGCACACTTAACTACGGAGTTCTGATGGGATCCGAGGCATTAGTGCTGGTATGATCGCACCAGTTTAATTTCACGCTGCAAATACATAAACTCCGTCTCCTTTCTTTCCCCTCCCGTCATTTGTCTCCTTGTGCGTGCGCACTGCACCTCTCGTTCTCGTTCAAATATCAAGTAAAATGCCACGGCGCCGTGACTCACATTTGCAAATAAATTTGTGGACCATAATTAAAGTCGCACGTAACGTCGAACGACACATCTGAAAAAAAGAAAATGGGTGCAACACGAGAACTTCACAAGAAAATGGGTGAAATATAAGGACTTCGCAGGAGGTAACCCACGCTAGTACTACTCTCGCCCAAGCACCCTTACCTACGGAGTTCTGATAAAATCCGTTGCATTAGTGCTGGTATGAGCGCACCTGTTTAATTTTGTGCTGAAAATACATACACTCCTTCTCCTTCCCTCCCCCTCTCATCAATTGTTTCCTTGTGCGTTCACACTGCACCTCTCCTTCTCGTTCAAATATCGATTAAAATGGCCCTGCTTCTTGACTCACATTTGCGTATAAACCAGCGGACCCCAGTTCCAGTCGTGCGTAACGTCGAACGACCCGTCTGAAAAAAAATTTGTGTTACACGAGGACTTCCCAGGAGGTCACCCATGCGAGTACTACTCTCGCCCAAGCACACTTAACTGCGGAGTTCTGATGAGATCCGGTGCATTAGTGCTGGTATGATCGCACTCGTTTAATTCCGCGCTGCAAATACATAAACTCCTTCCCCTTTCTTCCCCCTCCCGTCATTTGTTTCCTTGTGCGTGCGCACTGCACCTCCCGTGCTCGTTCTAATATAAAGTAAAATGCTACGGTGCCGTGACTCACATTTGCGAATAAACCTGACGACCATAATTCAAGTCGTGCGTATCGTCGAAAGAATCATCTGCAAAAAAATGGGTGCAACACGAGGACTTCCTTGAAAATTGGTGAAATATAAGGACTTTGCAGGAGGTCACCCATCCTAGTGCTACTCTCGCCCAAGCACCCTTAACTTGCGGAGTTTTGATAGAATCCGTCGCATTGGTGCTGGTATGATTGCTCATGTTTCATTCTGCGCTGCAAATACATACACTTTTTCTCCCTCCATCCCCCCTCCCGTCATTTGTTTCCTTGTGCGTGCACTCTGCATCTCTCCTTCTCGTTCTAATATCGATTAAAATGTCCCTGCTTCTTGACTCACATTTGCGTATGAACCAGGGGACCCTAGTTCCAGTCGCGCGTAACGTCGAACGACCCATCTAAAAAAAAATTAGTGCGACACGAGGACTTCCCAGGAGGTCACCCATCCGAGTACTACTCTCGCCCAAGCACACTTAACTGCGGAGTTCTGATGGGATCCGGTGCATTAGTGCTGGTATGATCGCACCAAATTAATTTTGCGCTGCAAATACATAAATTCCTTCCCCTTTCTTCCCCCTCCTGTCATTTGTTTCCTTGTGCGTGCGCACTGCACCTCTCGTTCTCATTCAAATATGAAGTAAAATGCCACGGCGCCGTGACTCACATTTGCGAATAAATCTGCGGACCATAATTAAAGTCGCGCGTAACTTCGAACGGCACATCTGAAAAAAAGAAAATGGGTGTAACACGAGAACTTCCCAGGAGGTAACCCATCATTGTACTACTTTCGCGAAAGCACACTTAACTGCGGAGTTCTGATGGGATCCGGTGCATTTATGCTGGTATGATCGCACCTCTTTAATTTCGCGCTGCAAATACATAAACTCCTTCTCCTTTCTTCCCCCTCCCGTCATTTGTTTCCTTGTGCGTGCGCACTGCACCTCTCGTTCTCGTTCAAATATCAGGTAAAATGCCACGGCGCCGTGACTCACATTTGCGAATAAATCTGCGGACCATAATTAAAGTCGCCCGTAACGTCGAACGGCACATCTGAAAAAAAGAAAATGGGTGCAACACGAGATCCTCCCAGAAGGTAACCCATCATTGTACTACTTTCGCCAAAGCACACTTAACTGTGGAGTTCTGATGGGATCCGGTGCATTTGTGCTGGTGTGACCGCACCTGTTTAATTTCGTGCTGAAAATACATACACTCCTTCTTCCCTCCCCCCCTCCCATCATTTGTTTCCTTGTTCGTTCACACTGCACCTCTCCTTCTCGTTCTAATATCGATTAAAATGCCCCTGATTCTTGACTCACATTTGCGTATAAACCAGCGGACCATAGTTCCAGTCGCGCGTAACGTCGAACGACCCATCTAAAAAAAATTGTTGCGATACGAGGACTTCCCAAGAGGTCACCCATCCGAGTACTACTCTCGCCAAAGCATACTTAACTGCAGAGTTCTGATAGGATCCAGTGCATTAGTGCTGGTATGATGCCACTTGTTTAATTTTGCGCTTCAAATACATACACTAATTCTCTTTTCTTCTGCATCCGTCATTTGTTTCCTTGTGCGTGCGCACTGCACCTCCCGTACTCGTTCTAATATCAAGTAAAATGCCATGGCGCCGTGACTCACATTTGCAAATAAACCTGCGGACCATAAATCAAGTCGCGCGTAACGTCGAAAGAATCATCTGCAAAAAGAAGGGTGCAACACGAGGACCTCCCAAGAAAATGGGTGAAATATAAGGACTGCGCAGGAGGTCACCCATCCGAGTACTTTTCTCGCCCAAGCACCCTTAACTGCGGAGTTCTGATAGAATCCGTTGCATTAGTGCTGGTATGATCCCTCATGTTTCATTCTGCACTCCAAATACATGCACTCTTTCTCCTTCAATCCCCCCTCTCGTCATTTGTTTCCTTCTGCATGCGCACTGCACCTCTCGTTCTCATTCAAATATCAAGTAAAATGCCACGGCACCGTGACTCACATTTGCGAATAAATCTGCGGACCATAATTAAAGTCGCGCGTAACGTCGAACGACACATCTGAAAAAAAAAAGGGTGCAACACGAGAACTTCCCATGAGGTAACCCATCATTGTACTACTTTCGCCAAAGCACATTTAACTGCGGAGTTCTGATGGGATCCGGTGCATTTGTGCTGGTGTGACCGCACCTTTTTAATTTCATGCTGAAAATACATACACTCCTTCTTCCCTCCCCCCTCCCATCATTTGTTTCCTTGTGCGTTCACACTGCACCTCTCCTTCTCGTTCTAATATCGATTAAAATGCCCCTTATTCTTGACTCACATTTGCGTATAAACCAGCGGACCATAGTTCCAGTCGCGCGTAATGTCAAACGACCCATCTGAAAAAAAAAATTGTTGCGATTCGAGAACTTCCCAAGAGGTCACCCATCCGAGCACTAATCTCGCCCAAGCACACTTAACTGCAGAATTCTGATGGGATCCAATGCATTAGTGCTGGTATGATGCCACTTGTTTAATTTTGCGCTCCAAATACATACACTTCTTCTCTTTTCTTCCCCCTCCCGTCATTTGTTTCCTTGTGCGTGCGCACTGCACCTCCCGTTCTTGTTCAAATATCAAGTAAAATGCCACGGCGCCGTGACTCACATTTGCAAATAAATCTGCGGACCATAATTAAAGTCGCACGTAACGTCGAACGGCACATCTGAAAAAAAGAAAATGGGTGCAACACGAGAACTTCCCATGAGGTAACCCATCATTGTACTACTTTCGCCAAAGCACACTTAACTGTGGAGTTCTGAAGGGATCCGGTGCATTTGTGCTGGTGTGACCGCACCTGTTTAATTTCGTGCTGAAAATACATACACTCCTTCTTCCCTCCCCCCCTCCCATCATTTGTTTCCTTGTGCGTTCAAACTGCACCTCTTTTTCTCGTTCTAATATCGATTAAAATGCCCCTTTTTCTTGACTCACATTTGCGTATAAACCAGCGGACCATAGTTCCAATCGCGCGTAACATCGAACGACCCATCTGAAAAAAAATTGTTGCGATACGAGGACTTCCCAAGAGGTCACCCATCCGAGCACTATTCTCGCCCAAGCACACTTAACTACAGAGTTCTGATGGGATCCAGTGCATTAGTCCTGGTATGATGCCACTTGTTTAATTTTGCGCTTCAAATACATACACTCCTTCTCTTTTCCTCCTCCTCCCGTCATTTGTTTCCTTGTAGGTGCGCACTGCACCTCTCGTACTCGTTCTAATATCAAGTAAAATGCCACGGTGTCGTGACTCACATTTGCGAATAAACCTGCGGACCATAAATCAAGTCGCGCGTAATGTCGAAAGAATCATCTGCAAAAAGATGGGTGCAACACGAGGACCTCCCAAGAAAATGGGTGAAATATAAGGACTTCGCAGGAGGTCACCCATTCGAGCACTAATCTCGCCCGAGCACACATAACTGCGGAGTTCTGATGGGATCCGGTGCATTAGTGCTGGTATGATCGCACCTGTTTAATTTTGCGCAGAAAATACATAAACTCATTCCCCTTTCTTCCCCCTCCCGTCATTTGTTTCCATGTGCGTGCGCACTGCAACTCCCGTTCTCGTTCTAATATCAAGTAAAATTCTACAGCGTCTGACTCACATTTGCGAATAAACCTGAGGACCATAATTCAACTCGCGCGTAACGTCGAAAGAATCATCTGCAAGAAAATGGGTGCAACACGAGGACTTCACAAGAAAATGGGTGAAATATAAGGACTTCGCAGGAGGTAACCCATGCTAGTACTACTCTCGCCCAAGCACCCTTACCTACGGAGTTCTGATAGAATCCGTTGCATTAGTGCTGGTATGATCGCACCTCTTTCATTTCGTGCTGAAAATACATGCACTCCTTCTCCGTCTGAAAAAAAATTGGTGCGACACGCGGACTTCCCAGGAGGTCACCGATCCGAGTACTACTCTCGCCCAAGCACACTTAACTGCGGAGTTCTGATGGGATCCGGTGCATTAGTGCTGGTATGATCGCACCCGTTTAATTCCGCGCTGCAAATACATAAACTCCTTCTCCTTTCTTCCCCCTCCCGTCATATGTTTCCTTGTGCGTGCGCTCTGCATCTCTCTTTCTCGTTCTAATATCAAGTAATATGCCCCGGCACCATGACTCACCTTTGCAAATAAACCAGTGGTTTATAATTCCATTCGCGCGTAACGTCGAACAACCCATCCGAAAAAAAATAGGTGCAACACGAGGGCTTCCCAGGTGGTCACCCATCCGAGTACTACTCTCGCCAAAGAACACTTAACTGCAGAGTTCTGATGGGATCCGGAGCTTTAGTGCTTGTATGATAACACCTGTTTAATTTCGCGCTGCAAATATATACACTCCTACTCCTTTCTTCCCCCTCCCGTCATTTGTTTCCTTGTGGGTTCACACTTCACCTCTCATTCTCGTTCTAATATCGATTAAAATGCCCCTGCTTCTTGACTCACATTTGCGTATAAACCAGCGGAACCTAGTTCCATACGCGCGTAACGTCGAACGACCCGTCTGAAAAAAAATTGGTGCGACACAAGGACTTCCCAGGAGGTCACCCATCTGAGTACTAATCTCGCCCAAGCAAACTTCACTGCGGAGTTCTGATGGGATCCAGTGCATTAGAGCTGGTATGATCGCACCTGTTTAATTTCACGCTGCAAATACATAAACTCATTCCCTTTTCTTCCCCCTCCCGTCATTTGTTTCCTTGTGCGTGCGCACTGCACCTCCCGTTCTCGTTCTAATATCAAGTAAAATGCTACAGCGCCGTGACTCACATTTGTGAATAAATCTGAGGACCATAATTCAAGTCGCGCGTAACGTCGAAGGAATCATCAGCAAAAAAATGGGTGCAACACGAGGACTTCACAAGAAAATGGGTCAAATATAAGGACTTCGCAGGAGGTAACCCATGCTAGTACTACTCTCGCCCAAGCACCCTTACCTACGGAGTTCTGATAGAATCCGTTGCATTAGTGCTGGTATGATCGCACCTGTTTCATTTCGTGCTCAAAATACATATACTCCTCCTCCTTCCCTCCCCCTCCCATCAATTGTTTCCTTGTGCGTTCACACTGCACCTCTCCTTCTCGTTCTAATATCGATTAAAATTCCCCTGCTTCTTGACTCACATTTGCGTATAAACCAGCAGACCCCAGTTCTAGTCACGCGTAACGTCGAACGACCGGTCTGAAAAAAAATCGGTGCGACACGAGGACTTCCCAGGAGGTCACCCATCCGAGTACTACTCTCGCCCAAGCACACTTAACTGCGGAGTTATGATGGGATCCGGTGCATTAGTGGTGGTATGATCGCATCCGTTTAATTCCGCGCTGCAAATACATAAACTCCTTCTCCTTTCTTCCCCCTCCCGTCATTTGTTTCTTTGTGCGTGCGCTCTGCATCTCTCTTTCTAGTTCTAATATCAAGTAATATGCCCCGGCACCGTGACTCACCTTTGCAAATGAACCAGTGGTTTATAGTTCCATTCTCGCGTAAAGTCGAACAACCCATCCGAAAAAAAATAGGTGCAACACGAGGGCTTACCAGGTGGTCACCCATCCGAGTACTACTCTCGCCCAAGCACACTTAACTGTGGAGTTCTGATTGGATCCGGAGCTTTAGTGCTGGTATGATAGCACCTGTTTAATTTCGCACTGCAAATACATACACTCCTTCTCTTTTCTTCCCCCTCCCGTCATTTGTTTCCTTGTGCGTTCACACTTCACCTTTCATTCTCGTTCTAATATCGATTTAAATGCCCCTGCTTCTTGACTCACATTTGCGTAAAAACTAGCGAAACCTAGTTCCAGACGCGCGTAACATCGAACGACCCGTCTGAAAAAAAATTGGTGCGACACGAGGACTTCCTAGGAGGTCAACCATCCGAGTACTAATCTCGCCAAGCACACTTAACTGCGGATTTCTGATGGGACTTGGGGCTTTAGTGCTGGTATACGCACCTGTTTAGTTTCGCGCTGCAAATACATACACTTCTTCTCCTTTCTTCCTCCTCCCGTCATTTGTTTCCTTGTGCGTTCACACTTCACCTCTCATTCTAGTTCTAATATCGATTAAAATGCCCCTACTTCTTGACTCACATTTGCGTATAAACCAGTGGACCCAAGTTGCAGACGCGCGTAACGTCGAACGACCGGTCTGAAAAAAAATTGGTGCGACACGAGGACTTCACAAATAAATTGGTGAAATATAAGGACTTCGCAGGAGGTAACCCATGCTAGTACTACTCTCGCTCAAGCACCCTTACCTACGGAGTTCTGATAGAATACGTTGCATTAGTGCTGGTATGATCGCACCTGTTTCATTTCGTGCTGAAAATACATACACTCCTTCTCCTTCCCTCCTCCTCCCATCAATTGTTTCCTTGTGCGTTCACACTGCACCTCTCCTTCTCGTTCTAATATCGATTAAAATGCCCCTGCTTTTTGACTCACATTTGCGTATGAACCAGCGGACCCTAGTTCTAGTCGCGCGTAACGTCGAACGATCCGTTAGAAAAAAAATTGGTGCGACACGAGGACTTCCCAGGAGGTCAACCATCCGAGTACTACTCTCGCCCAAGCACACTTAACTGCGGAGTTCTGAAGGGATCCGGGGCTTTAGTGCTGGTATGATCGCACCAGTTTAGTTTCGCGCTGCAAATACATACACTCCTTCTCTTTTCTTCCCCCTCCCGTCATTTGTTTCTTTGTGCGTGCACTCTGCATCTCTCTTTCTCGTTCTAATATCGATTAAAATTCCCCTGCTTCTTTACTCACATTTGCGTATAAACCAGTGGACCCTAGTTCCAGTCGTGCGTAACATCGAACGACCCGTCTGAAAAAATAATTAGTGCGACACGAGGACTTCCCAAGAGGTCTCCAATCCGAGTACTACTCTCGCCCAAGCACACTTAACTGCGGAGTTCTGATGGGATCCGGTGCATTAGTGATGGTATGATCGCACCTGTTTAATTTCGCGCTGCAAATACATAAACTCCTTCTCCTTTCTTCCCCCTCCCGTCATTTGTTTCCTTGTGCGTGCACACTGCACCTCTCGTTCTCGTTCAAATATCAAGTAAAATGCCACGGTGCCGTGACTCACATTTGCGAATCAATCTGCGGACCATAATTAAAGTCGCGCGTAACGTCGAACGATACATCTGAAAAAAAGAAAATGGGTGCAACACGAGAACTTCCCAGGAGGTAACCCATCATTGTACTACTTTCGCCAAAGCACTCTTAACTGCGGAGTTCTGATGGGATCCGGTGCATTAGTGCTGGTGTGACCGCACCTATTTAATTTCGCGCTGCAAATACAAACACTCCTTCTCATTTCTTCCCCCTCCCGTCATTTGTTTCCTTGTGCGTTCACACTTCACCTCTCATTCTCGTTCTAATATCGATTAAAATGCCCCTGCTTCTTGACTCACATTTGCGTATAAACCAGCGGACCCTAGTTCCAGACGCGCGTAACGTCGAACGACCCGTATGAAAAAAAATTGGTGCGACACGAGGACTTCCCAGGAGGTCACCCATCCGAGTACTAATCTCGCCCAAGCACACTTCACTGCGGAGTTCTGATGGGATCCGGTGCAGTAGTGCTGGTATGATCGCACCTGTTTAATTTTGCGCTGCAAATACATAAACTCATTCCCCTTTCTTCCCCCTCCCGTCATTTGTTTCCTTGTGCGTGCGCACTGCACCTCCCGTTCTCGTTCTAATATCAAGTAAAATGCTAAAGCGCCGTGACTCACATTTGCGAATAAACCTGAGGACCATGATACAAATCGCGCGTAACGTCGAAAGAATCATCTGCAAAAAAATGGGTGCAACACGAGGACTTCACAAGAAAATGGGTGAAATATAAGGACTTCGCAGGAGGTAACCCATGCTAGTACTACTCTCGCCCAAGCACCCTTACCTACGGAGTTCTGATAGAATCTGTTGCATTAGTGCTGGTCTGATCGCACCAGTTTAATTTCACGCTGCAAATACATACACTCCTTCTCCTTTCTTCCCCCTCTCGTCATTTGTTTCCTTGTGCGTGCGCACTGCACCTCTCGTTCTCGTTCAAATATCAAGTAAAATGCCATGGCGCCGTGACTCACATTTGCGAATAAACCTGCGGACCATAATTAAAGTCGCACGTAACGTCGAACGGCACATCTGAAAAAAAGAAAATGGGTGCAACACGAGAACTTCCCAAGAGGTAACCCATCATTGTACTACTTTCGCCAAAGCACACTTAACTGCGGAGTTCTGATGGGATCCGGTGCATTTGTGCTGGTGTGATCGCACCTGTTTAATTTCGTGCTGCAAATACATACACTCCTTCTCATTTCTTCCCCCTCCTGTCATTTGTTTCCCTGTGCGTTCACACTTCACCTCTCCTTCTCGTTCTAAAATCGATTAAAATACCCCTGATTCTTGACTCACATTTGAGTATAAACCAGCGGACCATAGTTCCAGTCGCGCGTAACATCGAACGACCCGTCTGAAAAAAAATTGGTGCAACACAAGGACTTCCCAGGAGGTCTCCCATCCCAGTAATACTCTCGCCCAAGCACACTTAACTGCAAAGTTCTGATGGGATCCAGTGCATTAGTGCTGGTATGATCGCACCCGTTTAATTTTGCGCTGCAAATACATAAACTCCTTCTCCTTTCTTCCCCCTCCCGTCATTTGTTTCCTTGTGCGTGCGCACTGCACCTCCCGTACTCGTTCTAATATCAAGTAAAATACTACGGTGCCGTGACTCACATTTGCGAATAAACCTGAGGACCATAATTCAAGTCGCGCGTAACGTCGAAAGAATCATCTGCAAAAAAATGGGTGCAACACGAGGACTTCACAAGAAAATGAGTTAAATATAAGGACTTCACAGGAGGTAACCCATGCTAGTACTACTCTCGCCGAAGCACCCTTAACTTGCAGAGTTCTGATAGAATTCGTTGCATTAGTGCTGGTATGATTGCTCATGTTTCATTCTGCGCTGCAAATACATACACTTTTTCTCCCTCCTTCCCCCCTCCCATCATTTATTTCCTTGTGCGTGCACTCTCCATCTCTCCTTCTCGTTCTAATATCGATTAAAATGCCCCTGCTTCTTGACTCACATTTGCGAATAAACCAGTGGACCCTAGTTCCAGTCGCGAGTAACGTCGAACGACCAGTTTGAAAAAAAAAATTAGTGCGACACGAGGACTTCCCAGGAGGTCACCCATCCGAGTACTAATCTCGCCCAAGCACACTTCATTGCGGAGTTCTGATGGGATCTGGTGCATTAGTGCTGGTATGATCGCACCTGTTTAATTTTGCGCTGTAAATACATAAACTCATTCCCCTTTCTTCCCCCTCCCGTCATTTGTTTCATTGTGCGTGCGCACTGCACCTCCCGTTCTCGTTCTAATATCAAGTAAAATGCTACAGCGCCGTGACTCACATTTGCGAATAAACCTGAGGACCATAATTCAAGTCCCGCGTAATGTCGAAAGAATCATCCGCAAAAAAATGGGTGCAACACGAGGACTTCACAAGAAAATGGGTGAAATATAAGGACTTCGCAGGAGGTAACCCATGCTAGTACTACTCTCGCCCAAGCACCCTTACCTACAGAGTTCTGATAGAATCCGATGCATTAGTGCTGGTATGACCGCACCTGTTTAATTTCGTGCTGAAAATACATACACTCCTTCTTCCCTCTTCCCCACCCATCATTTGTTTCCTTGTGCGTTCACACTACGCCTCTCCTTCTCGTTCTAATATCGATTAAAATACCCCTGATTCTTGACTCACATTTGCGTATAAACCAGCGGACCATAGTTCCAGTCGCGTGTAACGTCGAACGACCCGTCTGAAAAAAAATTGGTGCGACACAAGGACTTCCCTAGAGGTCACCCATCCGAGTACTACTCTCGCCCAAGCACACTTAACTGCAAAGTTCTGATAGGATCCAGTGCATTAGTACTGGTATGATCGCACCCGTTTAATTTCGCGCTGCAAATACATAAACTCCTTCTCCTTTCTTCCCCCTCCCGTCATTTGTTTCCTTGTGCGTGCGCACTGCACCTCCCGTGCTCGTTCTAATATCAAGTAAAATACTACGGTGCCGTGACTCACATTTGCGAATAAACCTGAGGACCATAATTCAAGTTGCGCGTAACGTCGAAAGAATCATCTGCAAAAAAATGGGTGCAACACGAGGACTTCACAAGAAAATGGGTGAAATATAAGGACTTCGCAGGAGGTAACCCATGCTAGTACTACTCTCGCCCAAGCACCCTTACCTACGGAGTTCTGATAGAATCCGATGCAATAGTGCTGCATTGACCGCACCTGTTTAATTTCGTGCTGAAAATACATACACTCCTTCTTCCCTCTTCCCCTCCCGTCATTTGTTTCCTTGTGCGTGCACTCTGCATCTCTCCTTCTCGTTCTAATATCGATTAAAATGCCCCTGCTTGTTGACTCACATTTGCGTATAAACCAGGGAAACCTAGTTCCAGTCTCGCGTAACGTCGAACGACCCGTTCGAAAAAAAAAATTAGTGCGAAACGAGGACTTCCCAGGAGGTCACCCATCGGAGTACTACTCTCGCCCAAGCACACTTAACTGCGGAGTTCTGATGGGATCCAGTGTATTAGTGCTGGTATGATCGCAACAGTTTAATTTTGCACTGCAAATACATAAATTCCTTCTCCTTTCTTCCCCCTCCGGTCATTTGTTTCCTTGTGCGTGCGCACTGCACCTCCCGTACTCATTCTAATATCAAGTAAAATGCCACGGCGCCGTGATTCACATTTATGAATAAAACTGCGGACCATAAATCAAGTCGCGCGTAACGTCGAAAGAATCATCCGCAAAAAGATGGGTGCAACACGAGGACCTCCCAAGAAAATGGGTGAAATATAAGGACTTCGCAGGAGCTCACCCATCCGAGTACTTTTCTCGCCCCAAGCACCCTTAACTGCTGAGTTCTGATAGAATCCGTTGCATTAGTGCTGGTATGATCCCTCATGTTTCATTTTGCACTGCAAATACATACACTCTCTCTCCTTTCATCCCCCCTCCCGTTATTTGTTTCGTTGTGCGTGCGCACTGCACCTCCCGTTCTCGTTCTAATATCAAGTAAAATGCTACAGCGCCGTGACTCACATTTGCGAATAAACCTGAGGACCATAATTCAAGTCGCGCGTAACGTCGAAAGAATCATCTGCAAAAAAATGGGTGCAACACAAGGACTTCACAAGAAAATGGGTGAAATATAAGGACTTCGCAGGAGGTAACCCATGCTAGTACTACTCTCGCCCAAGCACCCTTACCTACGGAGTTCTGATAGAATCCGTTGCATTAGTGCTGGAATGATCGCACCTGTTTCATTTCGCGCTAATAAAACATACTCCTTCTCCTTTCTTCCCCCTCCCGTCATTTGTTTCCTTGTGCGTGCGCACTACACCTCTCGTTCTCATTTAAATATCAAGTAAAATGCCACGGCGCCGTGACTCACATTTGCGAATAAATCTGCGGACCATAATTAAAGTCGCGCGTAACGTCGAACGGCACATCTGAAAAAAAAAAATAGGTGCAACACGAGAACTTCCTAGGAGGTAACCCATCATTGTACTACTTTCGCCAAAGCACACTTAACTGCGGAGTTCTGATGGGATCCGGTGCATTTGTGCTGGTGTGACCGCACCTATTTAATTTCGTGCTGAAAATACATACACTCCTTCTTCCCTCCCCCCTCCCATCATTTGTTTCCTTGTGCGTTCACACTGCACCTCTCCTTCTCGTTCTAATATCGATTAAAATGCCCCTGATTCTTGACTCACATTTACGTATAAACCAGCGGACAATAGTTCCAGTCGCGCGTAACGTCGAACGACCCATTTGAAAAAAAATTGTTGCGATACGAGGACTTCCCAGGAGGTCACCCATCCAAGTACTACTCTCGCCCGAGCACACTTAACTGCAGAGTTCTGATGGAATCCGATGCATTAGAACTGGTATGATCGCACCTGTTTAATTTCGCGCTGCAAATACATAAAGTCCTTCTCCTTTCTTCCCCCTCCCGTCATTTGTTTCCTTATGCGTGCGCACTGCACCTCTCGTTCTCGTTCAAATTTTAAGTAAAATGCCACGGTGCCATGACTCACATTTGCGAATAAATCTTCGGACCATAATTAAAGTCGCGCATAACGTCGAACCGCACATCTGAAAAAAAAGAAAATAGGTGCAACACGAGGACTTCCTGAGAAAATGGGTGAAATATAAGGACTTCGCAGGAGGTCACCCATCCTAGTGCTACTCTCGCCCAAGCACCCTTAACTTACGGAGTTCTGATAGAATCCGTTGCATTGGTGCTGGTATGATTGCTCATGTTTCATTCTGCGCTGCAAATACATACACTTTTTTTCCCTCCATCCCTCCTCCCGTCATTTGTTTCCTTGTGCGTTCACACTTCACCTCTCATTCTCGTTCTAGTAGCGATTAAAATGCCCCTGCTTCTTGACTCACATTTGCGTATAAACCAGCGGACCCTAGTTCCCGACGCGCGTAACGTCAAACGACCCGTCTGAAAAAATAATTAGTGCGACACGAGGACTTCCCATGAGGTCACCCATCCGAGTACTAATCTCGCCCAAGCACACTTAACTGCGAGGTTCTGATGGGATCCGGTGCATTAGTGCTGGTATGATCGCACCGGTTTAATTTCGCGCTGCAAATACATAAACTCCGTCTCCTTTCTTCCCCCTCCCGTCATTTGTTTCCTTGTGCGTGCGCACTGCACCTCTCGTTCTCGTTCAAATATCAAGTAAAATGCCACGGCGCCGTGACTCACATTTGTGAATAAATTTGTGGACCATAATTATAGTCGCGCGTAACATCGAACGGCACATCTGAAAAAAAGAAAATGGGTGCATCACGAGGACTTCACAAGAAAATGGGTGAAATATAAGGACTTCACAGGAGGTAACCCATGCTAGTACTACTCTCGCCCAAGCACCCATACCTACGGAGTTCTGATAGAATCCGTTGCATTAGTGCTGGTACGATCGCACCTGTTTCATTTCGTGCTGAAAATACATACACTCCTTCTCCTTCCCTCCCCCACCCATCAATTGTTTCCTTGTGCGTTCACACTGCACCTCTCCTTCTCGTTCTAATATCAAGTAAAATGCAACGGCACCGTGACTCAGATTTGCGAATAAATCTGCGGACCATAATTAAAGTCGCGCGTAACGTCGAACGACACATCTGAAAAAAAAAAAATGGGTGTAACACGAGAACTTCCCATGAGGTAACCCATCATTGTACTACTTTCGCCAAAGCACACTTAACTGCGGAGTTCTGATGGGATCCAGTGCATTTGTGCTGGTATGATCGCACCCGTTTAATTCCGCGCTGCAAATACATAAACTCCTTCTCCTTTCTTCCCCCTCCCGTCATTTGTTTCCTTGTGCGTGCGCACTGCACCTCCCGTGCTCGTTCTAATATGAAGTAAAATGCTACGGTGCCGTGGCTCACATTTGCGAATAAACCTGAGGACCATAATTCAAGTCGCGCGTATCGTCGAAAGAATCATCTGGAAAAAAATGGGTTCAACACGAGGACTTCCTAAGAAAATTGGTGAAATATAAGGACTTTGCAGGAGGTCACCCATCCTAGTGCTACTCTCGCCCAAGCACCCTTAACTTGCGGAGTTCTAATAGAATCCGTCGCATTAGTGCTGGTATGATTGCTCATGTTTCATTCTGCGCTGCAAATACATACACTTTTTCTCCCTCCATCCCCCCTCCCGTCATTTGTTTCCTTGTGCGTGCACTATGCATCTCTCCTTCTCGTTCTAATATCGATTAAAATGCCCCTGCTTCTTGACTCACATTTGCATATGAACCAGGGGACCCTAGTTCCAGTCGCGCGTAACGTCGAACGACCAGTATAAAAAAAAAATTAGTGCGACACGAGGACTTCCCAGGAGGTCTCCCATCTGAGTACTACTCTCGCCCAAGCACACTTAACTGCGGAGTTCTGATGGGATCCGGTGCTTTAGTGCTGGTATGATCGCACCTGATTAATTTTGCGCTGCAAATACATAAATTCCTTCCCCTTTCTTCCCCCTCCAATCATTTGTTTCCTTGTGCGTGCGCACTGCACCTCTCGTTCTCGTTCAAATATCAAGTAAAATGCCACGGCGCCGTGACTCACATTTGCGAATAAATCTGCGAACCATAATTAAAGTCGCGCGTAACGTCGAACGACACATCTGAAAAAAAGAAAATGGGTGCAACACAAGAACTTCCCACGAGGTAACCCATCATTGCACTACTTTCACCAAAGCACACTTAACTGCGGAGTTCTGATGGGATCCGGTGCATTTATGCTGGTATGATCGCACCTGTTTAATTTCGCACTGTAAATACATAAACTCCTTCTCCTTTCTTCCCCCTCCCGTCATTTGTTTCCTTGTGCGTGCGCACTGCACCTCTCGTTCTCGTTCAAATATCAGGTAAAATGCCACGGCGCCGTGACTCACATTTGCGAATAAATCTGCGGACCATAATTAAAGTCGCGCGTAATGTCGAATGGCACATCTGAAAAAAAGAAAATGGGTGCAACACGAGAACCTCCCAAGAGGTAACCCATCTTTGTACTACTTTCGCCCAAGTACACTTAACTGCGGAGTTTTGATGGGATCCGGTGCATTTGTGCTGGTGTGACCGCACCTGTTTAATTTCGTGCTGAAAATACATACACTCCTTCTTCCCTCCCCCCTCCCATCATTTGTTTCTTTGTGCGTTCACACTGCACCTCTCCTTCTCGTTCTAATATCGATTAAAATGCCCCTGATTCTTGACTCACATTTGCGTATAAACCAGCGAACCATAGTTCCAGTTGCGCATAACGTCGAACGACCCATCTAAAAAAAATTGTTGCGATACGAGAACTTCCCAAGAGGTCACCCATCCGAGTACTACTCTCGCCAAAGCATACTTAACTGCAGAGTTCTGATAGGATCCAGTGCATTAGTGCTGGTATGATGCCACTTGTTTAATTTTGCGCTTCAAATACATACACTCATTCTCTTTTCTTCCTCATCCGTCATTTGTTTCCTTGTGCGTGCGTACTGCACCTCCCGTACTCGTTCTAACATCAAGTAAAATGTCACGGCGCCGTGACTTTTCACATTTGCAAATAAACCTGCGGACCATAAATCAAGTGGCGCGTAACGTCGAACGAATCATCTGCAAAAAGAAGGGTGCAACACGAGGACCTCCCAAGAAAATGGGTGAAATATAAGGACTTCGCAGGAGGTAACCCATGCTAGTACTACTCTCGCCCAAGCACCCTTACCTACGGAGTTCTGATAGAATCCGTTGCATTAGTGCTGGTATGATCGCACCTGTTTCATTTCGTGCTGAAAATACATACACTCCTTTTCCTTCCCTCCCCCTCCCATCAATTGTTTCCTTGTGCGTTCACACGACACCTCTCTTTCTCGTTCAAATATCAAGTAAAATGCCACGGCGCCGTGACTCACATTTGCGAATAAATCTGCGGACCATAATTAAAGTTGCGCGTAACGTCGAACGGCACATCTGAAAAAAAGAAAATGGGTGTAACACGAGAACTTCCCAGGAGGTAACCCATCATTGTACTACTTTCTCCAAAGCACACTTAACTGCGGAGTTCTGATGGGATCCGGTGCATTTGTGCTGGTATGATCGCACCCGTTTAATTCCACGCTGCAAATACATAAACTCCTTCTCCTTTCTTCCCCCTCCCGTCCTTTGTTTCCTTGTGCGTGCGCACTGCACCTCCCGTGCTCGTTCTAATATCAAGTAAAATGCTACGGTGCCATGACTCACATTTGCGAATAAACCTGAGGACCATAATTCAAGTCGCGCGTCTCGTCGAAAGAATCATCTGCAAAAAAATCGGTGCAACACGAGGACTTCCTAAGAAAATGGGTGAAATATAAGCACTTCGCAGGAGATCACCCATCCTAGTGCTACTCTCGCCCAAGCACCCTTAACCTGCGGAGTTCTGAAAGAATCCGTTGCATTGGTGTTGGTATGATTGCTCATGTTTCATTCAGCGCTGCAAATACATAAACTTTTTCTCCGTCCATCCCCCCTCCCGTCATTTGTTTCCTTGTGCGTGCACTCTGCATCTCAGCTTCTCGTTCTAATATCGATTAAAATGCCGCTGCTTCTTGACTCACATTTGCGTATAAACCACCGGACCCTAGTTCCAATCGCGCGTAACGTCGAACGACCCGTCTGAAAAAAAATATGTGCGACACGAGGACTTCCCAGGAGGTCACCCATCCGAGTACTACTCTTGCCCAAGCACACTTAACTGCGGAGTTCTGATGGAATCCGATACATTAATGCTGCTATGATCACACCCGTTTAATTCCGCGCTGCAAATACATAAGTTCCTTCTCCTTTCTTCCCCCTCCCATCATTTATTTCCTTGTGCGTGCGCACTGCACCTCCCGTGCTCGTTCTAATATCAAGTAAAATGCTACGGTACCGTGACTCACATTTGCGAATAAACCTGAGGACCATAATTCAAGTCGCGCATATCGTCGAAAGAATCATCTGCAAAAAAATGGGTGTAACACGAGGACTTCTTGAGAAAATGGGTAAAATATAAGGACTTCGCAGGAGGTCACCCATCCTGGTGCTACTCTCGCCCAAGCACCCTTAACTTGCGGAGTTCTGATAGAATCCGTTGCATTGGTGTTGGTATGATTGCTCATGTTTCATTCTGCGCTGCAAATACATACACTTTTTTTCCCTCCATCCCTCCTCCCGTCATTTGTTTCCTTGTGCGTGCACTCTGCATCTCTCCTTCTCGTTCTAATATCGATTAAAATGCCCCTACTTCTTGACTCACATTTGCGTATAAACCAGTGGACCCTAGATCCAGTCGCGCGTAACGTCGAACGACGCGTCTGAAAAAAAAAATTAGTGCGACACGAGGACTTCCCAGGAGGTCACCCATCCGAGTACTACTCTCGCCCAAGCACACTTATCTGCGGAGTTATGATAGGATCCGGTGCATTAGTGCTGGTATGATCGCACCAGTTTAATTTCGCGCTGCAAATACATAAACTCCTTCTCCTTTCTTCCCCCTCCCGTCATTTGTTTCCTTGTGCGTGCGCACTGCACCTCTCGTTCTCGTTCAAATATCAAGTAAAATTCTACGGCGCCGTGACTCACATTTGCGAATAAATATGCGGACTATAATTAAAGTCGCGCGTAACGTTGAACGGCACATCTGAAAAAAAGAAAATGGGTGCAACACGAGAACTTCCCAGGAGGTAACCCATCATTGTACTACTTTCGTCAAAGCACACTTAACTTCGGAGTTCTGATGGGATCCGGTGCATTTGTGCTGGTGTGACCGCACCTGTTTAATTTTGTGCTGATAATACATACACTCCTTCTTCCCTCCCCTCCTCCCATCATTTGTTTCCTTGTGCGTTCACACTGCACCTCTCCTTCTCGTTCTAATATCGATAAAAATGCCCCTGATTTTTTACTCACATTTGCGTATAAACCAGCGGATCATAGCTCCAGTCGTGCGAAACGTCGAACGACCCATCTGAAAAAAAATTGTTGCGATACGAGGACTTCCCAAGAGGCCACCCATCCGAGTACTACTCTCACCCAAGCACACTTAACTGCAGAGTTCTGATGGGATCCAGTGTATTAGTGCTGCTATGATGCCACTTGTTTAAATTTGCGCTTCAAATACATACACTCCTTCTCTTTTCTTCCTCCTCCCGTCATTTGTTTCCTTGTGCGTGCGCACTGCACCTCTCGTACTCGTTCTAATATCAAGAAAAATACCACGGCGCCGTGACTCAAATTTGCGAATAAACCTGCAGACCATAAATCAAGTCGCGCGTAACGTCGAAAGAATCATCTGCAAAAAGATGGGTGCAACACGAGGACCTCCCAAGAAAATAGGTGAAATATAAGGACTTCGCAGGAGGTCCCCCATCCGAGTACTTTTCTCGCCCAAGCACCCTTAACTGTAGAGTTCTGATAGAATCCGTTGCATTAGTCCTGGTATGATCCCTCATGTTTCATTCTGCACTGTAAATACATACACTCTTTCTCCTTCCATCCCCCCTCCCGTCATTTGTTTCCTTGTGCGTGCACTCTGCATCTCTCTTTCTCGTTCTAATATCAAGTAATATGCCCCGGCACCGTGACTCACCTTTGCAAATGAACCAGCGGATTATAATTCCATTCGCGCGTAACGTCGAACAACCCATCCGAAAAAAAATAGGTGCAACACGAGGGCTTCCCAAGTGGTCACCCATCCGAGTACTACCCTCGCCCAAACACACTTAACTGCGGAGTTCTTATGGGATCCGGAGCTTTAGTGCTAGTATGATCGCATCTGTTTAATTTCACGCTGCAAATACATACACTCCTTCTCCTTTCTTCCCCCTCCCGTCATTTGTTTCCTTGTGCGTTCACACTTCACCTCTCATTCTCGTTCTAATATCGATTAAAATGCCCCTGCTTCTTGACACACATTTGCGTTTAAACCAGCGAACCCTAGTTCCAGACGCGCGTAACGTCGAACGACCTGTCTGAAAAAAAATTGGTGCGACACGAGGACTTCCGAGGAGGACACCCATCCGAGTACTAATCTCGCCCAAGCACACTTAACTGCGGAGTTCTGATGGGATCCGGTGCATTAGTGCTGTTATGATCGCACCTGTTTAATTTGGCGCTGCAAATACATAAACTCATTCTCCTTCCTTCCCCCTCCTGCCATTTGTTTCCTTGTGCGTGCGCACTGCACCTCCCGTGCTCGTTCTAATATCAAATAAAATGCTACAGTGCCGTGACTCACATTTGCGAATAAACCTGAGGACCATAATTCAAGTCGCGCGTATCGTCGAAAGAATCATCTGCAAAAAAATGGGTGCAACACGCGGACTTCCTAAGAAAATGGGAGAAATATAAGGACTTCGCAGGAGGTCACCCATCCTAGTGCTACTCTCGCCCAAGCACCCCTAACTTGCGGAGTTCTGATAGAATCCGTTGCATTGGTGCTTGTATGATTGCTCATGTTTCATTCTGCGCTGCAAATACATACACTTTTTCTCCCTCCATCCCCCCTCCCGTCATTTGTTTCCTTGTGCGTGCACTCTGCATCTCTCATTCTCGTTCTAATATCGATTAAAATGCCCCTACTTCTTGACTCACATTTGCGTATAAACCAGTGGACCCTAGTTCCAGTCGCGCGTAACGTCGAACGACTCGTCTGAAAAAAAAAATTAGTGCGACACGAGTACTTCCCAGGAGGTCACCCATCCGACTACTACTCTCGCCCAAGCACACTTATCTGCGGAGTTCTGATGGGATCTGGTTCATTAGTGCTGGTATGATCGCACCAGTTTAATTTCGCGCTGCAAATACAAAAACTCCTTCTCCTTTCTTCCCCCTCCCGTCATTTGTTTCCTTGTGCGTGCGCACTGCACCTCTCTTTCTCGTTCAAATATCAAGTAAAATGCCATGGCACCGTGACTCACATTTGCGAATAAATCTGCGGACCATAATTAAAGTCGCGCGTAACGTCGAACGGCACATTTAAAAAAAAGAAAATGGGTGCAATACGAGAACTTCCTAGGAGGGAACCCATCATTGTACTACTTTCGCCAAAGCACACTTAACTTCGGAGTTCTGATGGGATCCGGTGCATTTGTACTGGTGTGACCGCACCTGTTTAATTTCGTGCTGAAAATACATACACACCTTCTTCCCTCCCCCCCTCCCATCATTTGTTTCCTTGTGCGTTCACACTGCACCTCTCCTTCTCGTTGTAATATCGATAAAAATGCCCCTGATTTTTTACTCACAATTGTGTATAAACCAGCGGACCATAGTTCCAATCGTGCGTAACGTCGAACGACCCATCTGAAAAAAAATTGTTGCGATACGAGGACTTCCCAAGAGGTCACCCATCCGAGTACTACTCTCGCCCAAGCACAATTAACCGCAGAGTTCTGATGGGATCCAGTGCATTAGTGCTGGTATGATGCCACTTGTTTAATTTTGCGCTTCAAATACATACACTCCTTCTCTTTTCTTCCTCCTCCCGTCATTTGTTTCCTTGTGCGTGCGCACTGCACCTCCCGTACTCGTTCTAATATCAAGTAAAATGCCACGGGGCCGTGACTCAAATTTGCGAATAAACCTGCAGACCATAAATCAAGTCGCGCGTAACGTCAAAAGAATCATCTGCAAAAAGATGGGTGCAACACGAGGACCTTCCAAGAAAATGGGTGAAATATAAGGACTTCACTAGAGGTCACCCATCCGAGTACTTTTCTCGCCCAAGCACCCTTAACTGCGGAGTTCTGATAGAATCCGTTGCATTAGTGCTGGTATGATCCCTCATGTTTCATTCTGCACTGCAAATACATACACTCTTTCTCCTTCCATCCCCCTTCCCATCATTTGATTCCTTGTGCGTGCACTCTGCATCTCTCTTTCTCGTTCTAATATCAAGTAATATACCCTGGCACTGTGACTCACCTTTGCAAATGAACCAGCGGTTTATAATTTCATTCGCGCGTAACGTCGAACAACACATCCGAAAAAAAATAGGTGCAACACGAAGGCTTCCCAAGTGGTCACCCATCCGAGTACTACCCTCGCCCAAGCACACTTTACTACGGAGTTCTGATGGGATCCGGAGCTTACTGCTGGTATGATCGCACCTATTTAATTTCACGCTGCAAATACATACACTCCTTTTCCTTTCTTCCCCCTCCCGTCATTTGTTTCCTTGTGCGTTCACACTTCACCTCTCATTCTCGTTCTAATATCGATTAAAATACCCCTGCTTCTTGACTCACATTTGCGTATAAACCAGCGTACCCTAGTTCCAGACGCGCGTAACGTCGAACGACCCGTCTGAAAATAAATTGGTGCGACACGAGGACTTCCCAGGAGGTCACCCATCCGAGTACTAATCTCGCCCAAGCACACTTCACTGCGGAGTTCTGATGGGATCCGGTGCATTAGTGCTGGTATGATCGCACCTGTTTAATTTTGAGCTGCAAATACATAAACTCATTCTCCTTTCTTCCCTCTCCCGTCATTTTTTTCCTTGTGCGTGCGCACTGCACCTCCCGTTCTCGTTCTAATATCAAGTAAAATGCTACAGCGCCGTGACTCACATTTGCGAATAAACCTGAGGACCATAATTCAAGTCGCGCGTATCGTCGAAAGAATCATCTACAAAAAAATGGGTGCAACACGAGGACTTCACAAGAAAATGGGTGAAATATAAGGACTTCGCATGAGGTAACCCATGCTAGTACTACTCTCGCCCAAGCACCCTTACCTACGGAGTTCTGATAGAATCCGTTGCGTTAGTGCTGGTATGATCGCACCTGTTTCATTCCGTGCTGAAAATACATACACTCCTTCTCCTTCCCTCCCCCTCCCATCAATTGTTTCCTTGTGCGTTCACACTGCACTTCTCCTTCTCGTTCTAATATCGATTAAAATGCCCCTGCTTCTTGACTCACCTTTGCGTATAAACCAGCGGACCCTAGTTCCAGTCGTGCGTAGCGTCGAACGACCTGTCTGAAAAAAATTGGTGCGATACGAGGACTTCCCAGGAGGTCACCCATCCGAGTACTACACTCGCACAAGCACACATAACTGCGGAGTTCTGATCGGATCCGGTGCATTAGTGCTGGTATGATCGCACCTGTTTAATTTCGCGCTGTAAATACATACACTCCTTCTCCTTTCTTCTCCCTCCCGTCATTTGTTTCCTTGTGCGTTCACACTTCACCTCTCATTCTCGTTTTAATATCGATTAAAATACCCCTGCTTCTTGACTCACATTTGCGTATAAACCAGTGGACCCTAGTTCCAGACGCACGTAACGTCGAACGACCCGTCAGAAAAAAAATTTGTGCGACACGAGGACTTCCGAGGAGGTCACCCGTCCGAGTACTAATCTCGCCCAAGCACACTTAACTACGGAGTTCTGATCGGATCCGGTGCATTATTGCTGGTATGATCGCACCTGTTTAATTTTGCGCTGCAAATACATAAACCCATTCTCTTTTCTTCCCCCTCCCTTCATTTTTTTCCTTATGCGTGCGCACTGCACCTCCCGTTCTCGTTCTAATATCAAGTAAAATGCTACAGCATCGTGACTCACATTTGTGAATAAACCTGAGGACCATAATTCAAGTCGCCCGTATCGTCGAAAGAATCATCTGCAAAAAAATGGGTGCAACACGAGGACTTCCTAAGAAAATGGGTGAAATATAAGGACTTCGCAAGAGGTAACCCATGCTAGTACTACTCTCGCCCAAGCACCCTTACCTACGGAGTTCTGATAGAATCCGTTGCATTAGTGCTGGTATGATCGCACCTGTTTCATTTCGTGCTGAAAATACATACACTCCTTCTCCTTCCCTCCCCCTCCCATCAATTGTTTCCTTATGCGTTCACACTGCACCTCTCCTTCTCGTTCTAATATCGATTAAAATGCCCCTGCTTCTTGACTCACATTTGCGTATAAACCAGCGGACCCTAGTTCCAGTCGCGCGTAGCGTCGAACGACCTGTCTGAAAAAAATTGGTGCGATAGGAGGACTTCCTAAGAGGTCACCCATCCGAGTACTACTCTCGCACATGCACACTTAACTGCGGAGTTCTGATGGGATCCGGTGCATTAGTGCTGGTATGATCGCACCTGTTTAATTTCGCGCTGCAAATACATAAACTCCTTCTCCTTTCTTCCCCCTGCCGTCATTTATTTCCTTGTGCGTGCGCACTGCACCTACCGTGCTCGTTCTAATATCAAGTAAAATGCTACGGTGCCGTGACTCACATTTGCGAATAAACCTGAGGACCATAATTTAAGTCGCGTGTAACGTCGAAAGAATCATCTGCAAAAAAATGGGTGCAACACGAGGACTTCCTAAGAAAATAGGTGAAATATAAGGACTTCGCATGAGGTCACCCATCCTAGTGCTACTCTCGCCCAAGCACCCTTAACTTGCGGAGTTCTGATAGAATCCGTTGCATTGGTGCTGGTATGATTGCTCATGTTTCATTCTGCGCTGCAAATACATACACTCTTTCTCCCTCCATCCCATCTCTCGTTATTTGTTTCCTTGTGCGTGCACTCTGCATCTCTCCTTCTTGTTCTAATATCAAGTAAAATGCCCTGGCATCATGACTAACCTTTGCGAATGAACCAGCGGTTTATAATTGCATTCGCGCGTAACGTCGAATGATCCATCTGAAAAAAAATGGGTGCAACACGAGGACTTCCCAGGAGGTCACCAATCCGAGTACTACTCCTGCCCAAGCACACTTAACTGCTAAGTTCTGATGGGATACGGTGCATTAGTGCTGGTATGATGGCACCTATTTAATTTCGCGCTGCAAATATGTACACTCCTTCTCCTTTCTTCCCCTTCCCGTCATTTGTTTCATTGTGCATGTGCACTGCACCTCTCGTTCTCGTATAAATATCAAATAAAATGCCACGGCGCAGTGACTCACATTTTCGAATAAATCTGCAGAATATAATTAAAGTCGCGCGTAACGTCGAAGGGCACATCTGAAAAAAAAAATGAGTGCAACACGAGAACTTCCCAGGAGGTAACCCATCATTGTACTACTTTCGCCAAAGCACACTTAACTGCGGAGTTCTGATGGGATCCGGTGCATTTGTGCTGGTGTGACCGCACCTGTTTAATTTCGTGCTGAAAATACATACACTCCTTTTTCCCTCCCGCCCTCCCATCATTTGTTTCCTTTTGCGTTCACATTGCACTTCTCCTTCTCGTTCTAATATCGATTAAAATGCCCCTGCTTCTTGACTCACCTTTGCGTATAAACCAGCGGACCCTAGTTCCAGTCGTGCGTAGCGTCGAACGACCTGTCTGAAAAAAATTGGTGCGATACGAGGACTTCCCAGGAGGTCACCCATCCGAGTACTACACTCGCACAAGCACACATAACTGCGGAGTTCTGATCGGATCCGGTGCATTAGTGCTGGTATGATCGCACCTGTTTAATTTCGCGCTGTAAATACATACACTCCTTCTCCTTTCTTCTCCCTCCCGTCATTTGTTTCCTTGTGCGTTCACACTTCACCTCTCATTCTCGTTTTAATATCGATTAAAATACCCCTGCTTCTTGACTCACATTTGCGTATAAACCAGTGGACCCTAGTTCCAGACGCACGTAACGTCGAACGACCCGTCAGAAAAAAAATTTGTGCGACACGAGGACTTCCGAGGAGGTCACCCGTCCGAGTACTAATCTCGCCCAAGCACACTTAACTACGGAGTTCTGATCGGATCCGGTGCATTATTGCTGGTATGATCGCACCTGTTTAATTTTGCGCTGCAAATACATAAACCCATTCTCTTTTCTTCCCCCTCCCTTCATTTTTTTCCTTATGCGTGCGCACTGCACCTCCCGTTCTCGTTCTAATATCAAGTAAAATGCTACAGCATCGTGACTCACATTTGTGAATAAACCTGAGGACCATAATTCAAGTCGCCCGTATCGTCGAAAGAATCATCTGCAAAAAAATGGGTGCAACACGAGGACTTCCTAAGAAAATGGGTGAAATATAAGGACTTCGCAAGAGGTAACCCATGCTAGTACTACTCTCGCCCAAGCACCCTTACCTACGGAGTTCTGATAGAATCCGTTGCATTAGTGCTGGTATGATCGCACCTGTTTCATTTCGTGCTGAAAATACATACACTCCTTCTCCTTCCCTCCCCCTCCCATCAATTGTTTCCTTATGCGTTCACACTGCACCTCTCCTTCTCGTTCTAATATCGATTAAAATGCCCCTGCTTCTTGACTCACATTTGCGTATAAACCAGCGGACCCTAGTTCCAGTCGCGCGTAGCGTCGAACGACCTGTCTGAAAAAAATTGGTGCGATAGGAGGACTTCCTAAGAGGTCACCCATCCGAGTACTACTCTCGCACATGCACACTTAACTGCGGAGTTCTGATGGGATCCGGTGCATTAGTGCTGGTATGATCGCACCTGTTTAATTTCGCGCTGCAAATACATAAACTCCTTCTCCTTTCTTCCCCCTGCCGTCATTTATTTCCTTGTGCGTGCGCACTGCACCTACCGTGCTCGTTCTAATATCAAGTAAAATGCTACGGTGCCGTGACTCACATTTGCGAATAAACCTGAGGACCATAATTTAAGTCGCGTGTAACGTCGAAAGAATCATCTGCAAAAAAATGGGTGCAACACGAGGACTTCCTAAGAAAATAGGTGAAATATAAGGACTTCGCATGAGGTCACCCATCCTAGTGCTACTCTCGCCCAAGCACCCTTAACTTGCGGAGTTCTGATAGAATCCGTTGCATTGGTGCTGGTATGATTGCTCATGTTTCATTCTGCGCTGCAAATACATACACTCTTTCTCCCTCCATCCCATCTCTCGTTATTTGTTTCCTTGTGCGTGCACTCTGCATCTCTCCTTCTTGTTCTAATATCAAGTAAAATGCCCTGGCATCATGACTAACCTTTGCGAATGAACCAGCGGTTTATAATTGCATTCGCGCGTAACGTCGAATGATCCATCTGAAAAAAAATGGGTGCAACACGAGGACTTCCCAGGAGGTCACCAATCCGAGTACTACTCCTGCCCAAGCACACTTAACTGCTAAGTTCTGATGGGATACGGTGCATTAGTGCTGGTATGATGGCACCTATTTAATTTCGCGCTGCAAATATGTACACTCCTTCTCCTTTCTTCCCCTTCCCGTCATTTGTTTCATTGTGCATGTGCACTGCACCTCTCGTTCTCGTATAAATATCAAATAAAATGCCACGGCGCAGTGACTCACATTTTCGAATAAATCTGCAGAATATAATTAAAGTCGCGCGTAACGTCGAAGGGCACATCTGAAAAAAAAAATGAGTGCAACACGAGAACTTCCCAGGAGGTAACCCATCATTGTACTACTTTCGCCAAAGCACACTTAACTGCGGAGTTCTGATGGGATCCGGTGCATTTGTGCTGGTGTGACCGCACCTGTTTAATTTCGTGCTGAAAATACATACACTCCTTTTTCCCTCCCGCCCTCCCATCATTTGTTTCCTTTTGCGTTCACATTGCACTTCTCCTTCTCGTTCTAATATCGATTAAAATGCCCCTGATTCTTGACTCACATTTGCGTATAAACCAGCGGACCATAGTTCCAGTCGCGCGTAATATCGAACGACCTATCTAAAAAAAAATTGTTGCGATACGAGGACTTCTCAAGAGGTCACCCATCCGAGTACTACTCTCGCCCAAGCACACTTAACTGCAGAGTTCTGATGGGATCCAGTACATTAGTGCCGGTATGATGCCACTTGTTTAATTTTGCGCTTCAAATACATACACTCCTAATCTTTTCTTCCTCCTCCCGTCATTTGTTTCCTTGTGCGTGCGCACTGCACCTCTCGTACTCGTTCTAATATCAAGTAAAATGCCACGGCGCCGTGACTCACATTTGCGAATAAATCTGCGGACCATAATTAAAGTCGCGCGTAACGTCGAACGGCACATCTGAAAAAAAGAAAATGGGTGCAACACGAGAACTTCCCAGGAGGTAACCCATCATTTTACTACTTACGCCAAAGCCCACTTAACTGCGAAGTTCTGATGGGATCCGGTGCATTTGTGCTGGTGTGACCTCACCTGTTTAATTTTGTGCTGAAAATACATACACTCCTTCTTCCCTCCCGCCCTCCCATCATTTGTTTCCTTGTGCGTTCACACTGCACCTCTCGTTCTCGTTCTAATATCGATTAAAATGCCTCTGCTTCTTGACTCACATTTGCGTATAAACCAACAGACCCTAGTTCCAATCTCGCGTAATGTCGAACGACCCATCTGAAAAAAAATCGGTGCGACACGAGGACTTCCCAGGAGGTCACCCATCCGAGTACTACTCTCGCCCAAGCACACTTAACTGCGGAGTTCTGATGGGATCCGGTGCATTAGTGCTTGTATGATCGCACCCGTTTAATTTCGCGCTGCAAATACATAAACGCCTACTCCTTTCTTCTCCCTCCCGTCATTTGTTTCCTTGTGCGTGCGCAATACACCTCCCGTGTTCGTTCTAATATCAAGTAAAATGCTACGGTGCCATGACTCACATTTGCGAATAAACCTGAGGACCATAATTCAAGTCGCGCGTATCGTCGAAAGAATCATCTGCAAAAAAATGGGTGCAACAAGAGAACTTCCTAAGAAAATGGGTGAAATATAAGGACTTCGCAGGAAGTCACCCGTCCTAGTGCTACTCACGCCCAAGCACCTTTAACTTGCGGAGTTCTGATAGAATCCGTTGCATTGGTGCTGGTATGATTGCTCATGTTTCATTCTGCGCTGCAAATACATATACTTTTTCTCCCTCCATCCCCCCTCCCGTTATTTGTTTCCTTGTGCGTGCACTCTGCATCTCTCTTTCTCGTTCTAATATCGATTAAAATGCCCCTGCTTCTTGACTCACATTTGCGTATAAACCAGTGGACCCTTGTTCCAATCGCGCGTAACGTCGAACGACCCGTCTGAAAAAAAAAATTAGTGCGACACGAGGACTTCCCAGGAGGTCACCCATCCGAGTACTAATCTCGCCCAAGCACACTTCACTGCGGAGTTCTGATGGAATCCGTTGCATTAGTGCTGGTAAGATCGCACCTGTTTCATTTCACGCTGCAAGTACATACACTCCTTCTCCTTTCTTCCCCCTCCCGTCATTTGTTTCATTGTGTGTACGCACTGCACCTCTCGTTCTCGTTCTAGTAAAATGCCACGGTACCGTGACTCACATTTGCGAATAAATCTGCGGACCATAATTAAAGTCGCGCGTAAGGTCGAACGGCACATCTGAAAAAAAGAAAATGGGTGCAACACGAGAACTTCCCAGGAGGTAACCCATCATTGTATTACTTTCGCCAAAGCACACTTAACTGCGGAGTTCTGATGGGATCCGGTGCATTTGTGCTGGTGTGACCGCACCTGTTTAATTTCGTGCTGAAAATACATACACTCCTTCTTCCCTCCCCCCCTCCCATCATTTGTTTCCTTGTGCGTTCACACTGCACCTCTCCTTCTCGTTCTAATATCGATTAAAATGCCCCTGATTCTTGACTCACTTTTGCGTATAAACCAGCGGACCATGGTTCCAGTCGCGCGTAACGTCGAACGATCCATCTGAAAAAAAATTGTTGCGATACGAGGACTTCCCAAAAGGTCATCCATCCGAGTACTACTCTCGACCAAGCACACTTAACTGCAGAGTTATGATGGGATCCGATGCATTAGTGCTGGTATGATGCCACTTGTTTAATTTTGCGCTTCAAATACATACACTCCTTCTCTTTTCTTTCTCCTCCCGTCATTTGTTTCCTTGTGCGTGCGCACTGCACCTCCCGTACTCGTTCTAATATCAAGTAAAATGCCACAGCGCCGTGACTCACATTTGCGAATAAACCTGCGGACCATAAATCAAGTCGCGCGTAACGTCGAAAGAATCATCTGCAAAAAGATGGGTGCAACACGAGGACCTCCTAAGAAAATGGGTGAAATATAAGGACTTCGCAGGAGGTAACCCATCCGAGTACTACTCTCGCCCAAGCACACTTAACTGCAGAGTTCTGATGGGATCCGGGGCTTTAGTGCTGGTATAATCGCTCCTGTTTAATTTCGCGCTGCAGAAACATACACTCCTTCTCCTTTCTTCCCCCTCCCGTCAATTGTTTTCTTGTGCGTTCACACTGCACCTCTCATTCTCGTTCTAATATCGATTAAAATGCCCCTGCTTCTTGATTCACATTTGCGTATAAACCAGCGGACCCTAGTTCCAGTCGCGCGTAACGTCGAACGACCCGTCTGAAAAAAAATTGTTGTGACACGAGGACTTTCAGGAGGTCACCCATCCGAGTACTACTCTCGCCCAAGCACACTTAACTGCGGAGTTCTGATTGGATTCGGTGCATTAGTGGTGGTATGATCGCACCCGGTTAATTCCGCACTATAAATACATAAACTCCTTCCCCTTTCTTCCCCCTCCCATCATTTATTTCCTTGTGCGTGCGCACTGCACCTCCCGTGCTCGTTCTAATATCAAGTAAAATGCTACGATGCCGTAACTCACATTTGCGAATAATCCTGAGGACCATAATTCAAGTCGCGCGTATCATCGAAAGAATAATCTGCAAAAAAATGGGTGCAACACGAGAACTTCCTAAGAAAATGGGTGAATTATAAGCACTTCGCAGGAGGTCACCCAACCTAGTGCTACACTCGCCCAAGCACCCTTAACTTGCAGAGTTCTGATAGAATCCGTTGCATTGGTGCTGGTATGATTGCTCATGTTTCATTCTGCACTACAAATACATACACTTTTTCTCCCTCCATCCCCCCTCCCATCATTTGTTTCCTTATGCGCGCACACTGCTTCTTTCCTTCTCGTTCTAATATCGATTAAAATGCCCCTGCTTCTTGACTCACATTTGCGTATAAACCAGTGGACCCTAGTTCCAGTCGCGCGTAACGTCGAACGACCCGTCTGAAAAAAAAAATTAGTGCGACACGAGGACTTCTAAAGAGGTCACCCATCCGAGTACTACTCTCGCCCAAGCACACTTAACTGCGGAGTCCTGATGGGATCCGCTGCATTTGTGCTGGTATGATCACACCCGTTTAATTACGCTGCAAATATATAAACTCCTTCTCCTTTCTTCCCCCTCCCGTCATTTGTTTCCTTGTGCGTGCGCACTGTACCTCTCGTTCTCGTTCAAATATCAAGTAAAATGCCACGGTGTCGTGACTCTCATTTGCGAATAAATCTGCGGACCATAATTAAAGTCGTGCGTAACATCGAACGACACATCTGAAAAAAAGAAGATGGGTGCAACTCGAGGACTTCACAAGAAAATTGGTGAAATATAAGGACTTCGCAGGAGGTAACCCATGCTAGTACTACTCTCGCCCAAGCACCCTTACCTAAGGAGTTCTGATAGAATCTGTTGCATTGTTGCTGGTATGATCGCTCATGTTTCATTATGCGCTGCAAATACATACACTTTTTCTCCCTCCATCCCCCCTCCCGTCATTTGTTTCTTTGTGCGTGCATTCTGCATCTCTCATTCTCGTTCTAATATCGATTAAAATGCCCCTGCTTCTTGACTCACATTTGCGTATAAACTAGCGGACCCTAGTTCCAGTTGCGCGTAACGTCGAACGACCCGTCTGAAAAAAAATTGGTGCGACACGAGGACTTCCCAGGAGGTCATCCATCCGAGTACTACTCTCGCCCAAGCACACTTAACTGCGGAGTTCTGATGGGATCTGGTGCATTAGTGCTGGTATGATCGCACCCGTTTAATTTAACGCTGTAAATACATAAACTCCTTCTCCTTTCTTCCCCCTCCCGTCATTTGTTTTCTTGTGCGTGCGCACTGCACCTCTCGTTCTCGTTCAAATATCAAGTAAAATGCCACGGTGCCGTGACTCACATTTGCGAATAAATCTGCGGACCATAATTAAAGTCGCGCGTAACGTCGAACGGCACATCTAAAAAAAAGAAAATGGGTGCAACACGAGAACTTCCCAGGAGGTAACCCATCATTGTACTACTTTCGCCAAAGCACACTTAACTGCGGAGTTCTGATGGGATCCGATGGATTTGTGCTTGTGTGACCGCACCTGCTTAATTTCGTACTGAAAATACATACACTCCTTCTTTCCTCCCCCCCTCCCATCATTTGTTTCCTTGTGCGTTCACACTGCACCTCTCCTTCTCATTCTAATATCTATTAAAATGCCCCTGATTCTTGACTCATATTTGCGTATAAACCAGTGGACCATAGTTCCAGTCTCGCGTAACGTCGAACGACCAATCTGAAAAAAAATTGTTGCGATCCGAGGACATCCGAAGAGGTCACCCATCCGAGTACTACTCTCGCCCAAGCACACTTAACTGCAGAGTTCTAATGGGATCCAGTGCATTAGTGCTGGTATGATGCCACTTGTTTAATTTTGCGCTTCAAATACATACACTCCTTCTCTTTTCTTCCTCCTCCCGTCATTTGTTTCCTTGTGCGTGCGCACTGCACCTCCCGTACTTGTTCTAATATCAAGTAAAATGCCACGATGCCGTGACTCACATTTGCGAATAAACCTGCGGACCGTAAATCAAGTCGTGCGTAATGTCGAAAGAATCATCTGCAAAAAGATGGGTGCAACACGAGGACCTCCCAAGAAAATGGGTGAAATATAAGGACATCGCAGGAGGTCACCCATCCGAGTACTTTTCTCGCCCAAGCACCCTTAACTGCGGAGTTCTAATAGAATCCGTTGCATTAGTGCTGGTATGATCCATCATGTTTCATTCTGCACTGCAAATACATACACTCTTTCTCCTCCCATCCCCTCTCCTGTCATTTGTTTCCTTGTGCGTGCACTCTGCATCCCTCTTTCTCGTTCTAATATCAAGTAATATGCCCCGGCACCGTGACTCACCTTTGCAAATAAACCAGTGGTTTATAATTCCATTCGCGCGTAACGTCGAACAACCCATCCGAAAAAAAATAGGTGCAACACGAGGGCTTCCCAAGTGGTCACCCATCCGAGTACTACCCTCGCCCAAGCACACTTAACTGCGAAGTTCTGATGGGATCCGGAGTTTTGGTGCTGGTATGATCGCACCTGTTTAATTTCGCGCTGCAAATACATACACTCCTTCTCCTTTCTTCCCCCTCCGGTCATTTGTTTCCTTGTGCGTTCACACTTCACCTCTCATTCTCGTTCTAATATCGATTAAAATGACCCTGCTTCTTGACTCACATTTGCGTATAAACCAGTGGACCCTCGTTCCAGTCGCGCGTAACGTCAAACGACCCGTCTAAAAAAAAATTGGTGCGACGCGAAGACTTCCTAGGAGGTCACCCATCCGAGTACTTCTCTCGCCAAAGCACACTTAACTGTAGAGTTCTGATGGGATCCAGTGCATTAGTGCTGGTATGATTCCATTTGTTTAATTTTGCGCTTCAAATACATACACTCCTTCTCTTTTCTTCCTCATCCCGTCATTTGTTTCCTTGTGCGTGCGCACTGCACCTCCCGTACTCGTTCTAATATCAAGTAAAATACCACGGTGCCATGACTCACATTTGTGAATAAACCTGCGGACCATAAATCAAGTCGTGCATAACGTCGAAAGAATCATCTACAAAAAGATGGGTGCAACACGAGGACCTCCCAAGAAAATGGGTGAAATATAAGGACTTCGCAGGAGGTCACCCATCCGAGTACTTTTCTCTCCCAAGCACCCTTAACTGCGTAGTGCTGATAGAATCCGTTGCATTAGTGCTGGTATGATCCCTCATGTTTCATTCTGCACTGCAAATACATACACTCTTTCTCCTCCCATCCCCCCTCCCGTCATTTGTTTCCTTGTGCGTGCACTCTGCATCTCTCTTTCTCGTTCTAATATCAAGTAATATGACCCGGCACCGTGAGTCACCTTTGCAAATGAACCAGTGGTTTATAATTCCATTCGCGCGTAACGTCGAACAACCCATCCGAAAAAAAATAGGTGCAACACGAGGGCTTCCCAAGTGGTCACCCATCCGAGTACTACCCTCGCCCAAGCACACTTAACTGCGGAGTTCTGATGGGATCCGGAGTTTTGGTGCTGGTATGATCGCACCTGTTTAATATCGCGCTGCAAATACATACACTCCTTCTCCTTTCTTCCCCCTCCGGTCATTTGTTTCCTTGTGCGTTCACACTTTACCTCTCATTCTCGTTCTAATATCGATTAAAATGCCCCTGATTCTTGACTGAAATTTGTGTATAAACCAGCGGACCCTAGTTCCAGATGCGCGTAACGTTGAACGACACGTCTGAAAAAAAAATTGGTGCGACACGAGGACTTCCCAGGAGCTCATCCATCCGAGTACTAATCTCACCCAAGCACACTTAACTGCAGAGTTCTGATGGGATCCGGGGCTTCAGTGCTGGTATGATCGCACCTGTTTAGTTTCGCGCTACAAATACATACACTCTTTCTCCTTTCTTCCCCCTCCCGTCATTTGTTTCCTTGTGCGTTCACACTTCACCTCTCATTCTCGTTCTAATATCGATTAAAATGCCCCTGCTTCTTGACACACATTTGCGTATAAACCAGCGGACCCTAGTTCCAGTCGCGCGTAACTTCGAACGACCTGTCTGAAAAAAAATTGGTGCGACACGAGGACTTCCCAGGAGGTCACCCATCCGAGTACTACTCTCGCCCAAGCACACTTATCTGCGGAGTTCTGATGGGATCCGGTGCATTAGTGCTGGAATGATCGCACCAGTTTAATTTCGCGCTGCAAATACATAAACACCTCTCGTTCTCGTTCAAATATCAAGTAAAATGCCACGGCGCCGTGACTCACATTTGCGAATAAATCTGCGGACCATAATTAAAGTCGCGCGTAACGTCGAACGGCACATCTGAAAAAAAGAAAATGGGTGCAACACGAGAACTTCCCAGGAGGTAACCCATCATTGTACTACTTTCGCCAAAGCACACTTAACTTCGGAGTTCTGATGGGATCCGGTGCATTTGTGCTGGTGTGACCGCACCTGTTTAATTTTGTGCTGAAAATACATACACTCCTTCTTCCCTCCCCCCCTCCCATCATTTGTTTCCTTGTGCGTTCACACTGCACCTCTCGTTCTCGTTCTAATATCGATAAAAATGCCCCTGATTTTTGACTCACATTTGCGTATAAACCAGCGGACCCTAGTTCCAGTTGCGCGTAACGTCGAACGACCCGTCTGAAAAAAAATTGGTGCGACACGAGGACTTCCCAGGAGGTCACCCATCCGAGTACTACTCTCGCCCAAGCACACTTAACTGCAGAGTTCTGATGGGATCTGATGCATTAGTGCTGGTATGATCGCACCTGTTTAATCCAACGCTGCAAATACATACACTCCTTCTCCTTTCTTCCCCCTCTCGTCATTTGTTTCCTTGTGCGTTCACACTTCACCTCTCATTCTCGTTATAATATCGATTAAAATGCCCCTGCTTCTTGACTCACATTTGCGTATAAACCAGTGGACCCTAGTTCCAGACACGCGTAACGTCTAACGACCCGTCTGAAAAAAAATTGGTGCGACACGAGGACTTCCCAAGAGGTCACCCATCCGAGTACTAATCTCGCCAAAGCACACTTCACTTCGGAGTTCTGATGGGATCTGGTGCATTAGTGCTGGTATGATTGCACCTGTTTAATTTCGCGCTGCAAATACATAAACTCTTTCCCCTTTCTTCCCCCTCCCGTTCTCGTTCTAATATCGATTAAAATGCCCCTGCTTCTTGACTCATATTTGCGTATAAACCAGCGGACCCTAGTTCAAGACGAGCGTAACGTCGAACGACCTGTTTGAAAAAAAATTGGTGCGACACGAGGACTTCACAAGAAAATGGGTGAAATATAAGGACTTCGCAGGAGGTAACCCATGCTAGTACTACTCTCGCCCAAGCACCCTTACCTACGGAGTTCTGATAGAATCTGTTGCATTAGTGCTGGTATGATCGCACCTGTTTCATTTCGTGCTGAAAATACATACACTCCTTCTCCTTCCCTCCCCCCTCCCATCATTTGTTTCCTTGTGCGTTCACACTGCACCTCTTTTTCTCGTTCTAATATCGATTAATATGCCCCTGCTTCTTGACTCACATTTGCGTATAAACAAGTGGACCATAGTTCCAGTTGCGCGTAACGTCGAACGACCCGTCTGAAAAAAAATTTGTGGGACACGAGAACTTCCCAGGAGGTCACCCATCCGAGTTCTACTCTCGCCCAAGCACACTTAACTACAGAGTTATGATGGGATCCGTTGCATTAGTGCTGGTATGATCGCACCCGTTTAATTTCGCGCTGCAAATACATAAACTCATTTTCCTTTCTTCCCCCTCCCCTCATTTGTTTCCTTGTGCGTGCGCACTGCACCTCCCGTGCTCGTTTTAATATCAAGTAAAATCCTACGACGCCGTGACTCACATTTGCGAATAAACCTGAGGACCAAAATTCAAGTCGCGCGTAACGTCGAAAGAATCATCTGCAAAAAAATGGGTGCAACACGAGGACTTCCCAAGTGGTCACCCATCCGAGTACTATTCTCGCCCAAGCACACTTAACTGCGGAGTTATGATGGGATCGGTTGCATTAGTTCTGGTATGATCGCACCTGTTTAATTTCGCTCTGCAAATACATAAACTCCTTCTCCTTTCTTCCCCCTCCCGTCATTTGTTTCCCTGTGCGTGCATTCAGCATCTCTCTTTCTCGTTCTAATATCAAGTAATATGCCCCGGCACCGTGACTCACCTTTGCAAATGAACCAGTGGTTTATAATTCCATTCGCGCGTAACGTCGAACAACCCATCCGAAAAAAAATATGTGCAACACGAGGGCTTCCCAAGTGGTCACCCATCCGAGTACTAATCTCGCCCAAGCACACATAACTGCGGAGTTCTGATGGGATCTAGCGCATTAGTGCTGGTGTGATCGCACCAGTTTAATTTCGCGCTGCAAATACATAAACTCATTCCCCTTTCTTCCCCCTCCCGTCATTTGTTTCCTTGTGCGTGCGCACTGCACCTCCCGTTCTCGTTCTAATATCAAGTAAAATGCCACGGCGCCGTGACTCACATTTGCGAATAAACCTGAGGACCATAATTCAAGTCGCGCGTAACGTCGAAAGAATCATCTGCAAAAAAATGGGTGCAACACGAGGACTTAACAAGAAAATAGGTGAAATATAAGGACTTCACAGGAGGTAACCCAGGCTAGTACTACTCTCGCCCAAGCACCCTTAACTTGCGGAGTTCTAATAGAATCCGTTGCATTGGTGCTAGTATGATTGCTCATGTTTCATTCTGCGCTGCAAATACGTACACTTTTTCTCCCTCCATCCCCCCTACCGTCATTTGTTTCCTTGTGCGTGCACTCTGCATCTCTCCTTCTCGTTCTAATATCGATTAAAATGCCCCTGCTTCTTGACTCACGTTTGCGTATAAACCAGTGGACCCTACTTCCAGTCGCGCGTAACGTTGAACGACCCGTCTGAAAAAAAAATTAGTGCGACACGAGGAATTCCCAGGAGGTCACCCATCCGGGTACAACTCTCGCCCAAGCACACTTAACTGCGGAGTTCTGATGGGATCCGGTGCATTAGTGCTGGTAAGATCGCACCTGTTTAATTTCGCGCTGCAATTACATAAACTCCTTCTCCTTTCTTCCCCCTCCCGTCATTTGTTTCCTTGTGCGTGCGCACTGCACCTCTCGTTCTCGTTCAAATATCAAGTAAAATGTCACGGCGTCGTGACTCGCATTTGCGAATAAATCTGCGGATCATAATTAAAGTCGCGCGTAACGTCAAACGGCACATCTGAAAAAAAGAAAATGGGTGCAACACGAGAACTTCCCAGGAGGTAACCCATCATTGTACTACTTTCGCCAAACCACACTTAACTGCGGAGTTCTGATGGGATCCGGTGCATTTGTGCTGGTGTGACCGCACCTGTTTAATTTCGTGCTGAAAGTACATACACTCCTTCTTCCCTCTCGCCTCCCATCATTTGTTTCCTTGTGCGTTCACACTGCACCTCTCCTTCTCGTTCTAATATCGATTAAAATGCCCCTGATTCTTGACTCACATTTGCGTATAAACCAGTGGATTGTAGTTCCAGTCGCGCTTAACGTCGAACGACCCGTCTGATAAAAAATTGGTGCGACACGAGGACTTCACAAGAGGTCACCCATCCGAGTACTACTCTCGCCCAAGCACACTTAACTGCGGAGTTCTGATGGGATCCGATGCATTAGTGCTGGTATGACCGACCCGTTTAATTCCGCGCTGCAAATACATAAACTCATTCTCTTTTCTTCCCCCTCCCGTCATTTGTTTCCTTGTGCGTGCGCACTGTACCTCTCGTTCTCGTTCAAATATCAAGTAAAATACCACGGCGCCGTGACTAACATTTGCGAATAAATCTGCGGACCATAATTAAAGTCGCGCGTAACGTCGAACGACACATCTGAAAAAAAGAAAATGGGTGCAACACGAGAACTTCCCAGGAGGTAACCCATCATTGTACTACTTTCGCCAAAGCACACTTAACTGCGGAGTTCTGATGGGATCCGGTGCATTTGTGCTGGTGTGACCGCACCTGTTTAATTTCGTGCTGAAAATACATACACTCCTTCGTCCCTCTCCCCTCCCATCATTTATTTCCTTGTGCGTGCGCACTGCACCTCCCGTGCTCGTTCTAATATCAAGTAAAATGCTACGGTGCCGTGACTCACATTTGCGAAGAAACCTTAGGACCATAATTCAAGTCGCGCGTATCGTCGAACGGCACATCTGAAAAAAAGAAAACGGGTGCAACACGAGAACTTCCCAGGAGGTAACCCATCATTGTACTACTTTCGCCAAAGCACACTTAACTTTGGAGTTCTGATGGGATCCGGTGCATTTGTGCTGGTGTGACAGCACCTGTTTAATTTCGTGCTGAAAATACATACACTCCTTCTTCCCTCCCCCCCTCCCATCGTTTGTTTCCTTGTGCGTTCACACTGCACCTCTCCTTCTCGTTCTAATATCGATTAAAATGCCACTGATTCTTGACTCACATTTGCGTATAAACCAGCGGACCATAGTTCCAGTCGCGCGTAACGTCGAACGACCCATATGAAAAAAATAGGTGCAACGCGAGGGCTTCCCAAGTTGTCACCCATCCGAGTACTACTCTCACCCAAGCACACTTAAGTGCGGAGTTCTGATGTGATCCGGGGCTTTACTGCTGGTATGATCGCACCTGTTTAATTTCGCGCTGCAAATACATACACTCCTTCTCCTTTCTTCCCCCTCCGGTCATTTGTTTCCTTGTGCGTTCACACTTCACCTCTCATTCTCGTTCTAATATCGATTAAAATGCCCCTACTTCTTGACTCACATTTGCGTATAAACCAGCGGACCCTAGTTCCAGACTCGCGTAACGTCAAACGACCCGTCTGAAAAAAAATTGGTGCGACACGAGGACTTTCCAGGAGGTCACCCATCCGAGTACTAATCTCGCCCAAGCACACTTAACTGCGGAGTTCTGATGGGATCCGGGGCATTAGTGCTAGTATGATCGCACCTGTTTAATTTCGCGCTGCAAATACATAAACTCATTCCCCTTTCTTCCCCCTCCCGTCATTTCTTTCCTTGTGCGTGCGCACTGCACCGCCCGTGCTTGTTCTAATATCAAGTAAAATACCACGGTGCCGTGACTCAAATTTGCGAATAAACCTGAGGACCATAATTCAAGTCGCGCGTATCGTCGAAAGAATCATCTGCAAAAAAATGGGTGCAACACGAGGACTTCCTAAGAAAATAGGTGAAATATAAGGATTTCGCAGGAGGTCACCCATCCTAGTGCTACTCTCGCCCAAGCACCCTTAACTTGCAGAGTTCTGAAAGAATCCGTTGCATTGGTGCTGGTATGATTGCTCATGTTTCATTCTGCGCTGCAAATACATACACTTTTTCTCCCTCCATCCCCCCTCCCGTCATTTGTTTCCTTGTGCGTGCACTCTGCATCTCTCCTTCTCATTTTAATATCGATTAAAATGCCCCTGCTTCTTGACTCACATTTGCTTATAAACCAGTGGACCCTAGTTCCAGTCGCGCGTAACGTCGAACGACCCGTCTGAAAAGAAATTAGTGCGACACGAGGACTTCCTAGGAGGTCACCCATCCGAGTACTACTCTCGCCCAAGCACACTTAACTGCGGAGTTCTGATGGGATCCGGTGCATTAGTGCTGGTATGATCGAACCTGTTTAATTTCGCGCTGCAAATACATAAACTCCTTCTCCTTTCTTCCCCCTCCCGTCATTTCTTTCTTTGTGCGTGCGCACTGCAACTCTCGTTCTCGTTCAAATATCAAGTAAAATGTCACGGCGCCGTGACTCACATTTGCGAATAAATATGCGGACCATAATTAAAGTTGCGCGTAACGTCGAACGGCACATCTGAAAAAAAGAAAATGGGTGTAACACGAGAACTTCCCAGGAGGTAACCCATCATTGTACTACTCTCGCCAAAGCACACTTAACTGCGGAGTTCTGATGGGATCCGGTGCATTTGTGCTGGTATGATCGCACCCGTTTAATTCTACGCTGCAAATACATAAACTCCTTCTCCTTTCTTCCCCCTCCCGTCCTTTGTTTCCTTGTGCGTGCGCACGGCACCTACCGTGCTCGTTCTAATATCAAGTAAAATGCTACGGTGCCGTCACTCACATTTGCGAATAAACCTGAGGACTGTAATTCAAGTCGCGCGTATCGTCGAAAGAATTATCTGCAAAAAATTGGGTGAAATATAAGGACTTCGCAGGAGGTCACCTATCCTAGTGCTACTCTCGCCCAAGCACCCTTAACTTGTCGAGTTCTGATAGAATCTGTTGCATTGGTGCTGGTATGATTGCTCATGTTTCATTCTGTGCTGCAAATACATACACTTTTTCTCCCTCCATCCCCCCTCCCGTCATTTGTTTCCTTGTGCGTGCACTCTGCATCTCTCCTTCTCGTTCTAATATCGATTAAAATGCCCCTGCTTCTTGACTCACATTTGCGTATAAACCAGTGGACCCTAGTTCCAGTCGCGCGTAATGTCGAACGACCCGTCTGAAAAAAAAATTAGTGCGACATGAGGACTTCCCAAGAGGTAACCCATCCGAGTACTACTCTCGCCCAAGCACACATAACTGCGGAGTTCTGAAAGGATCCGGTGCATTAGTGCTAGTATGATCGAACTTGTTTAATTTCGCGCTGCAAATACATAAATTCCTTCTCCTTTCTTCCCCCTCCCGTCATTTGTTTCCAAGTGCGTGCGCACTGCACCTCTCGTTCTCGTTCAAATATCAAGTACAATGCCACGGCGCCGTGACTCACAGTTGCGAATAAATCTGCGGACCATAATTAAAGTCGCGCGTAACGTCTAACGACACATTTGAAAAAAAAAAAATGGGTGCAACACGAGAACTTCCCACGAGGTAACCCATCATTGTACTACTTTCACCAAAGCACACTTAACTGCGGAGTTCTGATGGGATCTGGTCCATTTGTGCTGGTATGATCGCACCTGTTTAATTTTGCGCTGCAAATACATAAACTCATTCCCCTTTCTTCCCCCTCCCGTCATTTGTTTCCTTGTCCTCCCGTGCTCGTTCTAATATAAAGTAAAATTCTACGGTGTCGTGACTCACATTTGCGAATAAACCTGAGGACCATAATTCAAGTCACCCGTATCGTCGAAAGAATCATCTGCAAAAAAATGGCTGCAACACAAGGACTTCTTAAGAAAATTTGTGAAATATAAGGACTTCGCAGGAGGTCACCCATCCTAGTGCTACTCTAGCCCAAGCACCCTTAACTTGCGGAGTTCTGATAGAATCCGTTGCATTGGTGCTGGTATGATTGCTCATGTTTCATTCTGCGCTGCAAATACATACACTTTTTCTCCCTCCATCCCCCCTCCCGTCATTTGTTTTCATGTGCGTGCGCACTGCACCTCCCGTGCTCGTTCTAATATAAAGTAAAATGCTACGGTGCCGTGACTCACATTTGCGAATAAACCTGAGGACCATAATTCAAGTCGCGCGTATCGTCGAAAGAATCATCTGCAAAAAAATGGGTGCAACACGAGGACTTCCTAAGAAAATGGGTGAAATATGAGGACTTCGCAGGAGGTCACCCATCCTAGTGCTACTCTCGCCCAAGCACCCTTAACTTGCAGAGTTCTGAAAGAATCCGTTGCATTGGTGCTGGTATGATTGCTCATGTTTCATTCTGCGCTGCAAATACATACACTTTTTCTCCCTCCATCCCCCCTCCCGTCATTTGTTTCCTTGTGCGTGCACTCTGCATCTCTCCTTCTCATTCTAATATCGATTAAAATGCCCCTGCTTCTTGACTCACATTTGCGTATAAACCAGTGGACCCTAGTTCCAGTCGCGCGTAACGTCGAACGACCCGTCTGAAAAGAAATTAGTGCGACACGAGGACTTCCTAGGAGGTCACCCATCCGAGTACTACTCTCGCCCAAGAACACTTAACTGCAGAGTTTTTATGGGATCCGGTGCATTAGTGCTGGTATGATCGCACCTGTTTAATTCCGCGCTGCAAATACATAAACTCCTTCTCCTTTCTTCCCCCTCCCGTCATTTCTTTCCTTGTGCGTGTGCACTGCACCTCCCGTGCTCGTTCTAATATCAAGTAAAATGCTAAGGTGCCGTGACTCACATTTGCGAATAAACCTGAGGACCATAATTCAAGTCGCGCGTATCGTCGAAAGAATCATCTGCAAAAATGGGTACAACACGAGGACTTCTTAAGAAAATGGGTTAAATATAAGGACTTCGCAGGAGGTCACCCATCCTAGTGCTACTCTCGCCAAAGCATTCTTAACTTTCGGAGTTCTAATAGAATCCGTTACATTGGTGCTGGTATGATTGCTCATGTTTCATTCTGCGCTGCAAATACATACACTTTTTCTCCCTCTATCCCCCCTCCCGTCATTTGTTTCCTTGTGCGTGCACTCTGCATCTCTCCTTCTCATTCTAATATTGATTAAAATGTCCCTGCTTCTTGACTCACATTTGCGTATAAACCAGTGGACCCTAGTTCCAGTCGCGCGTAACGTCGTACGACCTGTCTGAAAAAAAAAATTAGTGCGACACGTGGATTTCCCAGGAGGTCACCCATCCGAGTACTACTCTCGCCCAAGCACACTTAACTGCGGAGTTCTACTGGGATCCGATGCATTAGTGCTGGTATGATCGCACCTATTTAATTTTGCGCTGCAAATACATAAACTCCTTCTCCTTTCTTCCCCCTCCCGTCATTTGTTTCCTTGTGTGTGCGCACTGCACCTCTCGTTCTCGTTCAAATATCAAGTAAAATGCCACGGCGCCGTGACTCACATTTGCGAATAAATCTGCGGACCATAATTAAAGTCGCGCGTAACGTCGAACGACACATCTGAAAAAAAGAAAATGGGTGCAACACGAGAACTTCCCACGAGGTAACTCATCATTGTACTACTTTTCCCAAAGCACACTTAACTGCGGAGTTCTGATGGGATCCGGTCCATTTGTGCTAGTATGATCGAACCTGTTTAATTTTACGCTGCAAATACATAAACTCATTCCCCTTTCTTCCCCCTCCCGTCATTTGTTTCCTTGTGCGTGCGCACTGCACCTCCCGTGCTCCTTCTAATATAAAGTAAAATGCTACGGTGCCGTGACTCACATTTGCGAATAAACCTGAGCACCATAATTCAAGTCACGCGTATCGTCGAAAGACTCATCTGCAAAAAAAATGGGTGCATCAAAAGGACTTCCTAAGAAAATGGGTGAAATATAAGGACTTCGCAGGAGGTCACCCATCCTAGTGCTACTCTCGCCCAAGCACCCTTAACTTGCGGAGTTCTGATAGAATCCGTTGCATTGGTGCTGGTATGATTGCTCATGTTTCATTCTGCGCTGCAAATACATACACTTTTTCTCCCTCCATCCCCCATCCCGTCATTTCTTTCCTTGTGCGTGCGCACTGCACCTTCCGTGCTCGTTCTAATATAAAGTAAAATGCTACGGTGCCGTGACTCACATTTGCGAATAAACCTGAGGACCATAATTAAAGTCGCGCGTATCGTCGAACGGCACATCTGAAAAAAAGAAAACGGGTGCAACACGAGAACTTCCTAGGAGGTAACCCATCATTGTACTACTTTCGCCAAAGCACACTTAACTTTGGAGTTCTGATGGGATCCGGTGCATTTGTGCTGGTGTGACAGCACCTGTTTAATTTCGTGCTGAAAATACATACACTCCTTCTTCCCTCCCCCCCTCCCATCGTTTGTTTCCTTGTGCGTTCACACTGCACCTCTCCTTCTCGTTCTAATATCGATTAAAATGCCACTGATTCTTGACTCACATTTGCGTATAAACCAGCGGACCATAGTTCCAGTCGCGCGTAACGTCGAACGACCCATATGAAAAAAATAGGTGCAACGCGAGGGCTTCCCAAGTTGTCACCCATCCGAGTACTACTCTCACCCAAGCACACTTGAGTGCGGAGTTCTGATGGGATCCGGGGCCTTACTGCTGGTATGATCGCACATGTTTAATTTCGCGCTGCAAATACATACACTCCTTCTCCTTTCTTTCCCCTCCGGTCATTTGTTTCCTTGTGCGTTCACACTTCACCTCTCATTCTCGTTCAAATATCGATTAAAATGCCCCTGCTTCTTGACTCACATTTGCGTATAAACCAGCGGACCCTAGTTCCAGACTCGCGTAACGTCAAACGACCTGTCTGAAAAAAAATTGGTGCGACACGAGGACTTTCCAGGAGGTCACCCATCCGAGTACTAATCTCGCCCAAGCACACTTAACTGCGGAGTTCTGATGGGATCCGGGGCATTAGTGCTGGTATGATCGCACCTGTTTAATTTCGCGCTGCAAATACATAAACTCATTCCCCTTTCTTCCCCCTCCCGTCATTTCTTTCCTTGTGCGTGCGCACTGCACCGCCCGTGCTCGTTCTAATATCAAGTAAAATACTACGATGCCGTGACTCAAATTTGCGAATAAACCTGAGGACCATAATTCAAGTCGCGCGTATCGTCGAAAGAATCATCTGCAAAAAAATGGGTGCAACACGAGGACTTCCTAAGAAAATGGGTGAAATATAAGGACTTCGCAGGAGGTCACCCATCCTAGTGCTACTCTCGCCCAAGCACCCTTAACTTGCAGAGTTCTGAAAGAATCCGTTGCATTGGTGCTGGTATGATTGCTCATGTTTCATTCTGCGCTGCAAATACATACACTTTTTCTCCCTCCATCCCCCCTCCCGTCATTTGTTTCCTTGTGCGTGCACTCTGCATCTCTCCTTCTCATTTTAATATCGATTAAAATGCCCCTGCTTCTTGACTCACATTTGCGTATAAACCAGCGGACCCTAGTTCCAGACTCGCGTAACGTCAAACGACCCGTCTGAAAAAAAATTGGTGCGACACGAGGACTTTCCAGGAGGTCACCCATCCGAGTACTAATCTCGCCCAAGCACACTTAACTGCGGAGTTCTGATGGGATCCGGGGCATTAGTGCTGGTATGATCGCACCAGTTTAATTTCGCGCTGCAAATACATAAACTCATTCCCCTTTCTTCCCCCTCCCGTCATTTCTTTCCTTGTGCGTGCGCACTGCACCGCCCGTGCTCGTTCTAATATCAAGTAAAATACTACGATGCCGTGACTCAAATTTGCGAATAAACCTGAGGACCATAATTCAAGTCGCGCGTATCGTCGAAAGAATCATCTGCAAAAAAATGGGTGCAACACGAGGACTTCCTAAGAAAATGGGTGAAATATAAGGACTTCGTAGGAGGTCACCCATCCTAGTGCTACTCTCGCCCAAGCACCCTTAACTTGCAGAGTTCTGAAAGAATCCGTTGCATTGGTGCTGGTATGATTGCTCATGTTTCATTCTGCGCTGCAAATACATACACTTTTTCTCCCTCCATCCCCCCTCCCGTCATTTGTTTCCTTGTGCCTGCACTCTGCATCTCTCCTTCTCATTTTAATATCGATTAAAATGCCCCTGCTTCTTGACTCACATTTGCTTATAAACCAGTGGACCCTAGTTCCAGTCGCGCGTAACGTCGAACGACCCGTCTGAAAAGAAATTAGTGCGACACGAGGACTTCCTAGGAGGTCACCCATCCGAGTACTACTCTCGCCCAAGCACACTTAACTGCGAAGTTCTGATGGGATCCGGTGCATTAGTGCTGGTATGATCGAACCTGTTTAATTTCGCGCTGCAAATACATAAACTCCTTCTCCTTTCTTCCCCCTCCCGTCATTTCTTTCTTTGTGCGTGCGCACTGCAACTCTCATTCTCGTTCAAATATCAAGTAAAATGCCACGGCGCCGTGACTCACATTTGCGAATATATCTGCGGACCATAATTAAAGTCGCGCGTAACGTCGAACGGCACATATGAAAAAAAGAAAATGGGTGTAACACGAGAACTTCCCAGGAGGTAACCAATCATTGTACTACTCTCGCCAAAGCACACTTAACTGCGGAGTTCTGATGGGATCCGGTGCATTTGTGCTGGTATGATCGCACCCGTTTAATTCTACGTTGCAAATACATAAACTCCTTCTCCTTTCTTCCCCCTCCCGTCCTTTGTTTCCTTGTGCGTGCGCACGGCACCTACCGTGCTCGTTCTAATATCAAGTAAAATGCAACGGTGCCGTCACTCACATTTGCGAATAAACCTGAGGACTGTAATTCAAGTCGCGCGTATCGTCGAAAGAATTATCTGCAAAAAATTGTGTGAAATATAAGGACTTCGCAGGAGGTCACCTATCCTAGTGCTACTCTTGCCCAAGCACCCTTAACTTGTCGAGTTCTGATAGAATCTGTTGCATTGGTGCTGGTATGATTGCTCATGTTTCATTCTGTGCTGCAAATACATACACTTTTTCTCCCTCCATCCCCCCTCCCGTCATTTGTTTCCTTGTGCGTGCACTCTGCATCTCTCCTTCTCGTTCTAATATCGATTAAAATGCCCCTGCTTCTTGACTCACATTTGCGTATAAACCAGTGGACCCTAGTTCCAGTCGCGCGTAACGTCGAACGACCCGTCTGAAAAAAAAATTAGTGCGACATGAGGACTTCCCAAGAGGTAACCCATCCGAGTACTACTCTCGCCCAAGCACACATAACTGCGGAGTTTTGAAAGGATCCGGTGCATTAGTGCTAGTATGATCGAACTTGTTTAATTTCGCGCTGCAAATACATAAATTCCTTCTCCTTTCTTCCCCCTCCCGTCATTTGTTTCCAAGTGCGTGCGCACTGCACCTCTCGTTCTCGTTCAAATATCAAGTACAATGCCACGGCGCCGTGACTCACAGTTGCGAATAAATCTGCGGACCATAATTAAAGTCGCGCGTAACGTCTAACGACACATCTGAAAAAAAGAAAATGGGTGCAACACGAGAACTTCCCACGAGGTAACCCATCATTGTACTACTTTCACCAAAGCACACTTAACTGCGGAGTTCTGATGGGATCCGGTCCATTTGTGCTGGTATGATCGCACCTGTTTAATTTTGCGCTGCAAATACATAAACTCATTCCCCTTTCTTCCCCCTCCCGTCATTTGTTTCCTTGTCCTCCCGTGCTCGTTCTAATATAAAGTAAAATTCTACGGTGTCGTGACTCACATTTGCGAATAAACCTGAGGACCATAATTCAAGTCACCCGTATCGTCGAAAGAATCATCTGCAAAAAAATGGCTGCAACACAAGGACTTCTTAAGAAAATTTGTGAAATATAAGGACTTCGCAGGAGGTCACCCATCCTAGTGCTACTCTCGCCCAAGCACCCTTAACTTGCAGAGTTCTGAAAGAATCCGTTGCATTGGTGCTGGTATGATTGCTCATGTTTCATTCTGCGCTGCAAATACATACACTTTTTCTCCCTCCATCCCCCCTCCCGTCATTTGTTTTCTTGTGCGTGCGCACTGCACCTCCCGTGCTCGTTCTAATATAAAGTAAAATGCTACGGTGCCGTGACTCACATTTGCGAATAAACCTGAGGACCATAATTCAAGTCGCGCGTATCGTCGAAAGAATCATCTGCAAAAAAATGGGTGCAACACGAGGACTTCCTAAGAAAATGGGTGAAATATAAGGACTTCGCAGGAGGTCACCCATCCTAGTGCTACTCTCGCCCAAGCACCCTTAACTTGCAGAGTTCTGAAAGAATCCGTTGCATTGGTGCTGGTATGATTGCTCATGTTTCATTCTGCGCTGCAAATACATACACTTTTTCTCCCTCCATCCCCCCTCCCGTCATTTGTTTCCTTGTGCGTGCACTCTGCATCTCTCCTTCTCATTCTAATATCGATTAAAATGCCCCTGCTTCTTGACTCACATTTGCGTATAAACTAGTGGACCCTAGTTCCAGTCGCGCGTAACGTCGAACGACCCGTCTGAAAAGAAATTAGTGCGACACGAGGACTTCCTAGGAGGTCACCCATCCGAGTACTACTCTCGCCCAAGCACACTTAACTGCAGAATTATTATGGGATCCGGTGCATTAGTGCTGGTATGATCGCACCTGTTTAATTCCGCGCTGCAAATACATAAACTCCTTCTCCTTTCTTCCCCCTCCCGTCATTTCTTTCCTTGTGCGTGCGCACTGCACCTCCCGTGCTCGTTCTAATATCAAGTAAAATGCTAAGGTGCCGTGACTCACATTTGCGAATAAACCTGAGGACCATAATTCAAGTCGCGCGTATCGTCGAAAGAATCATCTGTAAAAATGGGTACAACACGAGGACTTCTTAAGAAAATGGGTTAAATATAAGGACTTCGCAGGAGGTCACCCATCCTAGTGCTACTCTCGCCAAAGCATTCTTAACTTTCAGAGTTCTAATAGAATCCGTTACATTGGTGCTGGTATGATTGCTCATGTTTCATTCTGCGCTGCAAATACATACACTTTTTCTCCCTCTATCCCCCCTCCCGTCATTTGTTTCCTTGTGCGTGCACTCTGCATCTCTCCTTCTCATTCTAATATTGATTAAAATGTCCCTGCTTCTTGACTCACATTTGCGTATAAACCAGTGGACCCTAGTTCCAGTCGCGCGTAACGTCGTACGACCTGTCTGAAAAAAAAATTAGTGCGACACGTGGATTTCCCAGGAGGTCACCCATCCGAGTACTACTCTCGCCCAAGCACACTTAACTGCGGAGTTCTACTGGGATCCGATGCATTAGTGCTGGTATGATCGCACCTATTTAATTTTGCGCTGCAAATACATAAACTCCTTCTCCTTTCTTCCCCCTCCCGTCATTTGTTTCCTTGTGTGTGCGCACTGCACCTCTCGTTCTCGTTCAAATATCAAGTAAAATGCCACGGCGCCGTGACTCACATTTGCGAATAAATCTGCGGACCATAATTAAAGTCGCGCGTAACGTCGAACGACACATCTGAAAAAAAGAAAATGGGTGCAACACGAGAACTTCCCACGAGGTAACTCATCATTGTACTACTTTTCCCAAAGCACACTTAACTGCGGAGTTCTGATGGGATCCGGTCCATTTGTGCTAGTATGATCGAACCTGTTTAATTTTACGCTGCAAATACATAAACTCATTCCCCTTTCTTCCCCCTCCCGTCATTTGTTTCCTTGTGCGTGCGCACTGCACCTCCCGTGCTCCTTCTAATATAAAGTAAAATGCTACGGTGCCGTGACTCACATTTGCGAATAAACCTGAGCACCATAATTCAAGTCACGCGTATCGTCGAAAGAATCATCTGCAAAAAAATGGGTGCATCAAAAGGACTTCCTAAGAAAATGGGTGAAATATAAGGACTTCGCAGGAGGTCACCCATCCTAGTGCTACTCTCGCCCAAGCACCCTTAACTTGCGGAGTTCTGATAGAATCCGTTCCATTGGTGCTGGTATGATTGCTCATGTTTCATTCTGCGCTGCAAATACATACACTTTTTCTCCCTCCATCCCCCATCCCGTCATTTGTTTCCTTGTGCGTGCGCACTGCACCTCTCGTTCTCGTTCAAAAATTAGGTAAAATGCCACGGCGCCGTGACTCACATTTGCGAATAAATCTGCGGACCATAATTAAAGTCGCGCGTAACGTCGAACGGCACATCTGAAAAAAAGAAAATGGGTGCAACACGAGAACTTCCCTGGAGGTAACCTATCATTGTACTACTTTCGCCAAAGCACACTTAACTGCGGAGTTATGATGGGATCCGGTGCATTTGTGCTGGATAGACCGCACCTGTTTAATTTCGTGCTAAAAATACATACACTCCTTCTTCCCTCCTCCCCTTCCATCATTTGTTTCCTTGTGCGTTCACACTGCACCTCTCCTTCTCGTTCTAATATCGATTAAAATGGCCCTGCTTCTTGACTCACATTTGCGTATAAACCAGCGGACCCCAGTTCCAGTTGCATGTAACGTCGAACAACCCGTCTAAAAAAAAATTGGTGCGACACGAGGACTTCCCAGGAGGTCACCCATCCGAGTACTACTTTCGCCCAAGCACACTTAACTGCGGAGTTATGATGCGATCCGGTGAATTAGTGGTGGTATGATCGCATCCGTTTAATTCCGCGCTGCAAATACATAAACTCCTTCTCCTTTCTTCCCCATCCCGTCATTTGTTTCCTTGTGCGTGCGCACTGCACCTCCCGTGCTCGTTCTAATATCAAGTAAAATGCTACGGTGCCGTGACTCACATTTGCGAATAAACCTGACGACCATAATTCAAGTGGCGCGTATCGTCGAACGGCACATCTGAAAAAAAGAAAACGGGTGCAACATGAGAACTTCCCAGGAGGTAACCCATCATTGTACTACTTTCGCCAAAGCACACTTAACTTTGGAGTTCTGATGAGATCCGGTGCATTTGTGCTGGTATGATCGCACCTGTTTAATTTCGCGATGCAAATACATAAACTCCTTCTCCTTTCTTCCCCTCCCGTCATTTGTTTCCTTGTGCGTGCGCACTGCACCTCTCGTTCTCGTTCAAATATCAAGTAAAATGCCAGGCGCCGTGACTCACATTTGCGAATAAATCTGCGGACCATAATTAAAGTCGCGCGTAACCTCGAACGGCACATCACAAAAAAGAAAATGGGTGCAACACGAGAACTTCCCAGGAGGTAACCCATCATTGTACTACTTTCGCAAAAGCACACTTAACTGAGGAGTTCTGATGGGATCCGGTGCATTTGTGCTGGTATGATCGCACCCGTTTAATTCCGCGCTGCAAATACATAAACTCCTTCTCCTTTCTTGCCCCTCCCGTCATTTGTTTCCTTGTGCGTGCGCACTGCACCTCCCGTGCTCGTTCTAATATAAAGTAAAATGCTACGGTGCCGTGACTCACATTTGCGAATAAACCTGAGGACCATAATTCAAGTCGCGCGTATCGTCGAAAGAATCATCTGCAAAAAAATGGGTGCAACACGAGGACTTCCTAAGAAAATGGGTGAAATATAAGGACTTCGCAGGAGGTCACCCATCCTAGTGCTTCTCTCGCCCAAGCACCCTTAAAATGCGGAGTTCTGATAGAATCCGTTGCATTGGTGCTGGTATGATTGCTCATGTTTCATTCTGCGCTGCAAATACATACAGTTTTTCTCCTTTCTTCCCCCTCCCGTCATTTGTTTTCTTGTGCGTGCGCACTGTACCTCTCGTTCTCGTTCAAATATCAAGAAAAATGCCACGGCGCCGTGACTCACATTTGCGAATAGATCTGCGGACCATAATTAAAGTCGCGCGTAACGTCGAACGGCACATCTGAAAAAAAGAAAATGGGTGCAACACGAGAACTTCCCAGAAGGTAACCCATCATTGTACTACTTTCGCCAAAGCACACTTAACTGCGTAGTTCTGATGGGATCCGGTGCATTTGTGTTGGTGTGACCGCACCTGTTTAATTTCGTGCTGAAAATACATACACTCCTTCTTCCCTCCCCCCCTCCCATCATTTGTTTCCTTGTGCGTGCACTATGCATATCTCTTTCTCGTTCTAATATCAAGTAATATGCCCCAGCGCCGTGACTCACCTTTGCAAATGAACCAGCGGTTTATAATTCCATTTGCGCGTAACGTCGAAAAACCCATCCGAAAAAAAATAGGTGCAACACGAGGGCTTCCCAAGTGGTCACCCATCCGAGTACTACTCTCGCCCAAGCACACTTAACTGCAGAGTTCTGATGGGATCCGGTGCATTAGTGCTGGTATGATCGAACCTGTTTAATTTCGCGCTGCAAATACATAAATTCATTCCCCTTTCTTTCCCCTCCCGTCATTTGTTTCCTTGTGCGTGAGCACTGCACCTCCCGTACTCGTTCTAATATCAAGTAAAATGCCACGGCGCCGTGATTCACATTTGCGAATAAATCTGCGGACCATAATTAAAGTCGCGCGTAAAGTCGAACGGCACATCTGAAAAAAAGAAAATGGGTGTAACACGAGAACTTCCCAGGAGGTAACCCATCATTGTACTACTTTCTCCAAAGCACACTTAACTGCGGAGTTCTGATGGGATCCGGTGCATTTGTGCTGGTATGATCGCACCCGTTTAATTCCTCGCTGCAAATACATAAACTCCTTCTCCTTTCTTCCCCCTCCCGTCATTTGTTTACTTGTGCGTGCGCACTGCACCTCCCGTGCTCGTTCTAATATCAAGTAAAATGCTACGGTGCCATGACTCACATTTGCGAATAAACCTGAGGACCATAATTCAAGTCGCGCGTATCGTCGAAAGAATCATCTGCAAAAAAATGGGTGCAACACGAGGACTTCCTAAGAAAATGGGTGAAATATAAGGACTTCGCAGGAGGTCACCCATCCTAGTGCTACTATCGCCCAAGCACCCTTAACTTGCGGAGTTTGATAGAATCCGTTGCATTGGTGCTGGTATGATTGCTCATGTTTCATTCTGCGCTGCAAATACATACACTTTTTCGCCCTCCATCCCCCCTCCCGTCATTTGTTTCCTTGTGCGTGCACTCTGCATCTCTCCATCTCTTTCTAATATCGATTAAAATGCCCCTGCTTCTTGACTCACATTTGCGTATAAACCAATGGACCCTAGTTTCAGTCGCGCGTAACGTCGAACGACCCGTCTGAAAAAAAAAATTAGTGCGACACGAGGACTTCCGAGGAGGTCAACCATCCGAGTACTACTCTCGCCCAAGCACACTTAATTGCAGAGTTCTGATGGGATCCGGTGCATTAGTGCTGGTATGATCGCACCTGTTTAATTTCGCGCTGCAAATACATAAACTGCATCTCCTTTCGTCCCCCTCCCGTCATTTGTTTCCTTGTGCGTGCGCACTGCACCTCCCGTTCTCGTTCTAATATCAAGTAAAATGCTACAGCGCCGTGACTCACATTTGTGAATAAACCTGAGGACCATAATTCAAGTCGCGCGTAACGTCGAAAGAATCATCTGCAAAAAAATGGGTGCAACACGAGGACTTCACAAGAAAATGGTTGAAATATAAGGACTTCGCAGCAGGAAACCCATGCTAGTACTACTCTCTCCCAAGCACCCTTACCTACGGAGTTCTGATAGAATCCGTTGCATTAGTGCTGGTATGATCGCACCTGTTTCATTTCGTGCTGAAAATACATACACTCCTTCTCCTTCCCTCCCCCTCCCATCAATTTTTTCCGGGTGCGTTCACACTGCACCTCTCCTTCTCGTTCTAATATCGATTAAAATGGCCCTGCTTCTTGACTCACATTTGCGTATAAACCAGCGGACCCCAGTTCCAGTTGCAAGTAACGTCGAACGACCCGTCTAAAAAAAAATTGGCGCGACACGAGGACTTCCCAGGAGGTCACCCATCCGAGTACTACTTTCGCCCAAGCACACTTAACTGCGGAGTTATGATGCGATCCGGTGCATTAGTGGTGGTATGATCGCATCCGTTTAATTCCGCGCTGCAAATACATAAACTCCTTCTCCTTTCTTCCCCATCCCGTCATTTGTTTCCTTGTGCGTGCGCACTGCACCTCCCGTGCTCGTTCTAATATCAAGTAAAATGCTACGGTGCCGTGACTCACATTTGCGAATAAACCTGAGGACCATAATTCAAGTCGCGCGTATCGTCGAACGGCACATCTGAAAAAAAGAAAACGGGTGCAACACGAGAACTTCCCAGGAGGTAACCCATCATTGTACTACTTTCGCCAAAGCACACTTAACTTTGGACTTCTGATGGGATCCGGTGCATTTGTGCTGGTGTGACAGCACCTGTTTAATTTCGTGCTGAAAATACATACACTCCTTTTTCCCTCCCCCCCTCCCATCGTTTGTTTCCTTGTGCGTTCACACTGCACCTCTCCTTCTCGTTCTAATATCGATAAAAATGCCCCTGATTTTTGACTCACATTTGCGTATAAACAAGCAGAACATAGTTTCAGTCGCGCGTAACGTCGAACGATCCATCTGAAAAAAAATTGTTGCGATACGAGGACTTCCCAAGAGGTCACCCATCCGAGTACTACTCTCGCCCAAGCACACTTAACTGCAGATTTCTGATGAGATCCAGTGCATTAATGCTGGTATGATGCCACTTGTTTAATTTTGCGCATCAAATACATACACTCCTTCTCTTTTCTTTCTCCTCCCGTCATTTGTTTCCTTGTGCGTGCACACTGCACCTCCCGTACTCGTTATAATATCAAGTAAAATGCCGCGGCGCCGTGACTCAAATTTGCGAATAAACCTGCGGACCATAAATCAAGTCGCGCGTAACGTCGAAAGAATCATCTGTAAAAAGATGGGTGCAACACGAGGACCTCCCAAGAAAATGGGTGAAATATAAGGACTTCGCAGGAGGTCACCCATCCGAGTACTTTTCTCGCCCAAGCACCCTTAACTGCAGAGTTCTGATAGAATCCGTTGCATTAGTGCTGGTATGATCCCTCATGTTTCATTCTGCACTGCAAATACATACACTCTTTCTCCTTCCATCCCCCCTCCCGTCATTTGTTTCCTTGTGCGTGCACTCTGCATCTCTCTTTCTCGTTCTAATATCAAGTAATATGCCCCGGCACCGTGACTCACCTTTGCAAATGAACCAACGGATTATAATTCCATTCGCACGTAAAGTCGAACAACCCATCCGAAAAAAAATAGGTGCAACACGAGGGCTTCCCAGGTGGTCACCCATCCGAGTACTACCCTCGCCCAAGCACACTTAACTGCGGAGTTCTGATGGGATCCGAAGGTTTAGTGCTGGTATGATCGCACCTGTTTAATTTCGCGCTGCAAATACATACACTCCTTCTCTTTTCTTCCCCCTCCCGTCAATTGTTTCCTTGTGCGTTCACACTTCACCTCTCATTCTCGTTCTAATATCGATTAAAATGCCCCTGCTTCTTAACTCACATTTGCGTATAAACCAACGGACTCTAGTTCCAGACGCGCGTAACGTCGAATGACCTGTCTGAAAAACAATTGGTGCGACACGAGGACTTCCTAAGAGGTCACCCATCTGAGTTATAATCTCGCCCAAGCACACTTAACTGCGGAGTTCTGATTGGATCCGGTGCATTAGTGCTGGTATGATCGCAATTGTTTAATTTTGTGCTGCAAATACATAAACTCATTCCCCTTTCTTTCCCCTCCCGTCATTTGTTTCCTTGTGCGTGAGCACTGCACCTCCCGTTCTCGTTCTAATATCAAGTAAAATGCTACAGCGCCGTAACTCACATTTGCGAATAAACCTGAGGACCATAATACAAGTCGCGCGTAACGTCGAAAGAATCATCTGCAAAAAAATGGGTGCAACACGAGGACTTCACAAGAAAATTGGTCAAATATAAGGACTTCGCAGGAGGTAACCCATGTTAGTACTACTCTCGCCCAAGCACCCTTACCTACGGAGTTCTGATAGAATCCGTTGCATTAGTGCTGGTATGATCGCACCTGTTTCATTTCGCGCTGCAAATACATACACTCCTCCTTTCTTCCCCCTCCCGTCATTTGTTTCCTTGTGCGTGCGCACTGCACCTCTCGTTCTCGTTCAAATATCAAGTCAAATACCACGGCGCCGTGACTCATATTTGCGAATAGATCTGCGGACCATAATTAAAGTTGCGCGTAACGTCGAACGGCACATCTGAAAAAAAGAAAATGGGTGCAACACGAGAACTTCCCAGGAGGTAACCCATCATTGTACTACTTTCGCCACAGCACACTTAACTGCAGAGTTCTGATGGGATCCGGTGCATTTGTGCTGGTGTGACCGCACCTGTTTAATTTCGTGCCGAAAATACATACACTCCTTCTTCCCTTCCCCCTCCCATCATTTGTTTCCTTGTGCGTTCACACTGCACCTCTCCTTCTCGTTCTAATATCGATTAAAATGCCCCTGATTCTTGACTCACATTTGCGTATAAACCGGACCATAGTTTCAGTCGCGCGTAACGTCGAACGACCCATCTGAAAAAAAATTGTCGCGATACGAGGACTTTCCAAGAGGTCACCCATCCGAGTATTACTCTCGCCCAAGCACACTTAACTGCAGAGTTCTGATGGGATCCAGTGCATTAGTGCGGGTATGATGCCACTTGTTTAATTTTTCGCTTCAAATACATACACTCTTTCTCTTTTCTTCCTCTTCTCGTCATTTGTTTCCTTGTGCGTGCGCACTGCACCTCCCGTACTCCTTCTAATATCAAGTAAAATGCCACGGCCCCGTGACTCACATTTGCGAATAAACCTGCGGACCATAAATCAAGTCGCCCGTAACGTCGAAAGAATCATCTGCAAAAAGATGGGTGCAACACGAGGACCTCCCAAGAAAATGGGTGAAATATAAGGACTTCGCAGGAGGTCACCCAACTGAGTACTTTTCTCGCTCAAGCACCCTTAACTGCGGAATTCTGATAGAATCCGTTGCATTAGTGCTGGTATGATCCCTCATGTTTAATTCCGTACTGCAAATACATACCTTCTTTCTCATTCCATCCCCCCTCCCGTCATTTGTTTTCTTGTGCGTGCACTCTGCATCTCTTTTTCTCGTTCTAATATCAAGTAATATGCCCCGGCACCGTGACTCACCTTTGCAAATTAACCAGCGGTTTATAATTCCATTCATGCGTAACGTCTAACAACCCATCTGAAAAAAAATAGGTGCAACACGAGGGCTTCCCAGGTGGTCACCCATCCGAGTACTACCCTCGCCCAAGCACACTTAACTGCGGAGTTCTGATGGGATCCGGTACATTAGTTGTGGTATGATCGCACCTGTTTAATTCTGCGCTGCAAATACATAAACTCCTTCTCCTTTCTTCCCGCTCCCGTCATTTCTTTCCTTGTGCGTACGCATTGCACCTCCCGTGCTCGTTCTAATATCAAGTAAAATGCTAAGGTTCCGTGACTCACATTTGCGAATAAACCTGAGGACCATAATTCAAGTCGCGCGTATCGTCGAAAGAATCATCTGCAAAAAAATGGGTACAACACGAGGACTTCTAAAGAAAATGGGTGAAATATAAGGACTTCGCAGGAGGTCACCCATCCTAGTGCTACTCTCGCCCAAGCACCCTTAACTGCGGAGTTCTGATGGGATCCGGAGCTTTAGTGCTGGTATGATCGCACCTGTTTAATTTTTCACTGTAAATACATACACTCCTTCTCCTTTCTTCCCCCTCCCGTCATTTGTTTCCTTGTGCGTTCACACTTCACCTCTCATTCTCGTTCTAATAGCGATTAAAATGCCCCTACTTCTTGACTCACATTTGCGTATAAACCAGCGGACCCTAGTTCCAGACGCGCATAACGTCGAACGACCCGTCTGAAAAAAAAACTGGTGCGACACGAGGACTTCCCATGAGGTCACCCATCCGAGTACTATTCTCGCCCAAGCACACTTAACTGCGGAGTTCTGTAGGGATCCGGTGCATTAGTGCTGGTATGATCGCACCGGTTTAATTTCGCGCTGCAAATACATAAACTCCTTCTCCTTTCTTCCCCCTCCCGTCATTTATTTCCTTGTGCGTGCGCACTGCACCTCTCGTTCTCGTTTAAATATCAAGTAAAATGCCACGGCGCCGTGACTCACATTTGCGAATAAATTTGTGGACAATAATTAAAGTCGCGCGTAACGTCGAACGACACATCTAAAAAAAAGAAAATGGGTGCAACCCGAGGACTTCACGAGAAAATGGGTGAAATATAAGGACTTCGCAGGAGGTAACCCATGCTAGTACTACTCTCGCCCAAGCACCCTTACCTACGGAGTTCTGATAGAATCCGTTGCATTAGTGCTGGTATGATCGCACATGTTTCATTTCGTGCTGAAAATACATACACTCCTTCTCCTTCCCTCCCCCTCCCATCAATTGTTTCCTTGTGCGTTCACACTGCCCTCTCATTCTCGTTCTAATATCGATTAAAATGGCCTTGCTTCTTGACTCACATTTGCGTATAAACCAGCGGACCCCAGTTCCAGTCGCGCGTAACGTCGAACGACCTGTCTGAAAAAAAATTAGTGCGACACGAAGACTTCCCAGGAGGTCACCCATGCGAGTACTACTCTCCCCCAAGCACACTTAACTGCAGAGTTCTGATGAGATCCGGTGCATTAGTGCTGGTATGATCGCACTCGTTTAATTCTGCGCTGCAAATACATAAATTCCTTCCCCTTTCTTCCCCCTCCCGTCATTTGTTTCCTTGTGCGTGCGCACTGCACCTCCCGTGCTCGTTCTAATATCAAGTAAAATGCTACGGTGCCGTGACTCACATTTGCGAATAAACCTGACGACCATAATTCAAGTCGCGCTTATCGTCGAAAGAATCATCTGCAAAAAAATGGGTGCAACACGAGGACTTCCTAAGAAAATTGGTGAAATATAAGGACTTTGCAGGAGGTCACCCATCCTAATGCTACTCTCGCCCAAGCACCCTTAACTTGCGGAGTTCTGATAGAATCCGTCGCATTTGTGCTAGTATGATTGCTCATGTTTCATTCTGCGCTGCAAATACATACACTTTTTCTCCCTCCATCCCCCCTCCTGTCATTTGTTTCCTTGTGCGTGCACTCTGCATCTCTCCATCTCGTTCTAATATCGATTAAAATGCCCCTGCTTCTTGACTCACATTTGCGTATGAACCAGGGGACCCTAGTTCCAGTCGCGCGTAACGTCGAACGACCTGTCTAAAAAAAAAATTAGTGCGACACGAGGACTTCCCAGGAGGTCACCCATCCGACTACTACTCTCGCCCAAGCACACTTAACTGCGGAGTTCTGATGGGATCCGGTGCATTAGTGCTGGTATGATCGCACCTAATTAATTTCGCGCTGCAAATACATAAATTCCTTCCCCTTTCTTCCCCCTCCCGTCATTTGTTTCCTTGTGCGTGCGCACTGCACCTCTCGTTCTCATTCAAATATCAAGTAAAATGCCATGGCGCCGTGACTCACATTTGCGAATAAATCTGTGGACCATAATTAAAGTCGCGCGTAACGTCAAACGACACATCTGAAAAAAAGAAAATGGGTGCAACACGAGAACTTCCCACGAGGTAACCCATCATTGTACTACTTTCACCAAAGCACACTTAACTGCGAAGTTCTGATGGGATCCGGTGCATTTATGCTGGTATGATCGCACCTGTTTAATTTCGCGCTGCAAATACATAAACTCCTTCTCCTTTCTTCCCCCTCCCGTCATTTGTTTTCTTGTGCGTGCGCACTGTACCTCCCGTGCTCGTTCTAATATCAAGTAAAATGCTATAGTGCCGTGACTCACATTTGCGAATAAACCTGACAACCATAATTCAAGTCGTGCGTATCGTCGAAAGAATCATCTGCAAAAAAATGGGTGCAACATGAGGACTTCCTAAGAAAATGGGTGAAATATAAGGACTTCGCAGGAGGTCACCCATCCTAGTGCTACTCTCGCCCAAGCACCCTTAACTTGCAGAGTTCCGATAAAATCCGTTGCATTGGTGCTGGTATGATTGCTCATGTTTCATTCTGCGCTGCAAATACATACACTTTTTCTCCCTCCATCCCCCCTCCCGTCATTTGTTTCCTTGTGCGTGCACTCTGCATATCTCATTCTCGTTCTAATATCGATTAAAATGCCCCTGCTTCTTGACTCACATTTGCATATAAATCAGTGAACCATAGTTCCAGTCGCGCGTAACGTCGAACGACCCGTCTGAAAAAAAAATTAGTGCGACACGAGAACTTCCCAAGAGGTCACCCATCCGAGTACTACTCTCGCCCAAGCACACTTACCTTCAGGGTTCTGATGGGATCCAGTGCATTAGCGCTTGTATGATCGCACCCGTTTAATTTCACGCTGCAAATACATAAACTCCTTCTCCTTTCTTCCCCCTCCCGTCATTTATTTTCTTGTGCGTGCGCACTGTACCTACCGTGCTCGTTCTAATATCAAGTAAAATGCTACGGTGCCGTGACTCACATTTGCGAATAAACCTGACAACCATAATTCAAGTCGTGCGTATCGTCGAAAGAATCATCTGCAAAAAAATGGGTGCAACATGAGGACTTCCTAAGAAAATGGGTGAAATATAAGGACTTCGCAGGAGGTCACCCATCCTAGTTCTACTCTCGCCAAAGCACCCTTAACTTGCGGAGTTCTGATAGAATCCGATGCATTGGTGCTGGTATGATTGCTCATGTTTCATTCTGCGCTGCAAATACATACACTTTTTCTCCCTCCATCCCCCCTCCCGTCATTTGTTTCCTTGTGCGTGCACTCTGCATCTCTCATTCTCGTTCTAATATCGATTAAAATGCCCCTGCTTCTTGACTCACATTTGCATATAAATCAGTGGACCATAGTTCTAGTCGCGCGTAACGTCGAACGACCCGTCTGAAAAAAAAATTAGTGCGACACGAGAACTTCCCAAAAGGTCACCCATCCGAGTACTACTCTCGCCCAAGCACACTTAACTGGAGAGTTCTGATGGGATCTGGTGCATTAGTGCTGGTATGATCGCACCTATTTAATTTCGCGCTGCAAATACATAAACTCCTTCTCCTTTCTTCCCCCTCCCATCATTTGTTTCCTTGTGCGTGCGCACTGCACCAACCGTGCTCGTTCTAATATCAAGTAAAATGCTACGGTGCCGTGACTCACATTTGCGAATAAACCTAAGAACCATAATTCAAGTCGCGCGTATCATCGAAAGAATCATCTGCAAAAAAATGGCTGCAACACGAGGACTTCCTAAGAAAATGGGTGAAATATAAGGACTTCGCAGGAGGTCACCCATCCGAGTACTACTCTCGCCCAAGCACACTTAAATGCGGAGTTGTGATGGGATCCGGTGCATTAGTGCTGGTATGATCGCACCTGTTTAATTTCGCGCTGCAAATACATAAACTCCTTCTCCTTTCTTCCCCCTCCCGTGATTTGTTTCCTTGTGCGTGCGCACTGCACCTCTCGTTCTCGTTCAAATATCAGGTAAAATGCCACGGCCCCGTGACTCACATTTGCGAATAAATCTGCGGACCATAATTAAAGTCGCGCGTAACGTCGAACGGCACATCTGAAAAAAATAAAATGGGTGCAACACGAGAACCTCCAAGGAGGTAACCCATCATTGTACTACTTTCGCCAAAGCACACTTACTGCGGAGTTCAGATGGGATCCTGTGCATTTGTGCTGGTGTGACCGCACCTGTTTAATTTCGTGCTGAAAATACATCACTCCTTCTTCCCTCCCCCCCTCCCATCATTTGTTTCCTTGTGCGTTCACACTGCACCTCTCCTTCTCGTTCTAATATCGATTAAAATGCCCCTGATTCTTGACTCACATTTGCGTATAAACCAGCGGACCATAGTTCCAGTCGCGCGTAATGTCGAACGACCCATCTGAAAAAAAATTATTGCGATACGAGGACTTCCAAAGAGGTCACCCATTCGAGTACTACTCTCGCCCAAGCACACTTAACTACAGAGTTCTGATGGGATCCAGTGCATTAGTGCTGGTATGATGCCACTTGTTTAATTTTGTGCTTCAAATACATACACTTCTTCTCTTTTCTTCCTCCTCCCGTCATTTGTTTCCTTGTGCATGCGCACTGCACCTCCCGTTCTCGTTCAAATATCAAGTAAAATACCATAGCGCCGTGACCCACATTTGCGAATAAATCTGCGGACCATAATTAAAGTCGCGCGTAACGTCGAACGACACATCTGAAAAAAAGAAAATGGGTGCAACACGAGAACTTTCATGGAGGTAAACCATCATTGTACTACTTTCGCCAAAGCACACTTAACTGCGGAGTTCTGATGGGATCCAGTGCATTTGTGCTGGTGTGACCGCACCTGTTTAATTTCGGGCTGAAAATACATACACTCCTTCTTCCCTCCCTGCCTCCCATCATTTGTTTCCTTGTGCGTTCACACTGCAACTCTCATTCTCGTCCTAATATCGATTAAAATGCCCTTGATTCTTGACTCACATTTGCGTATAAACCAGCGGACCATAGTTCCAGTCGCGCGTAACGTCGAACGTCCCCTCTGAAAAAAAATTGTTGCGATACGAGGACTTCCCAAGAGGTCACACATCCGAGTACTACTCTCGCCCAAGCACACTTCACTGTGGAGTTCTGATGGGATCCGGTGCATCAGTGCTGGTATGATCGCACCTGTTTAATTTCGCGCTGCAAATACATAAACTCATTCCCCTTTCTTCCCCCTCCCGTCATTTATTTCCTTGTGCGTGCGCACTGCACCTCTCGTTTTCGTTCAAATATCAAGTAAAATGCCACGGCGCCGTGACTCACATTTGCAAATAAATCTGCGGTCCATAATTAAAGTCGCGCGTAACGTCGAACGGCACATCTGAAAAAAAGAAAATGGGTGCAACACGAGAACTTTCCAGGAGGTAACCCATCATTGTACTACTTTCGCCAAAGCACACTTAACTGTGGAGTTCTGAAGGGATCCGGTGCATTTGTGCTGGTGTGACCGCACCTGTTTAATTTCGTGCTGAAAATACATACACTCCTTCTTCCCTCCCCCCTCCCATCATTTGTTTCCTTGTGCGTTCACACTGCACCTCTTTTTCTCGTTCTAATATCGATTAAAATGCCCCTTTTTCTTAACTCACATTTGCGTATAAACCAGCGGACTATAGTTCCAGTAGCGCGTAACGTCGAACGACACATCTGAAAAAAAATTGTTGCGATACGAGGACTTCCCAAGAGGTCACGCATCCGAGTACTACTCTCGCCCAAGCACACTTAACTGCAGAGTTCTGATGGGATCGAGTGCATTAGTGCTGGTATGATGCCACTTGTTTAATTTAGCGCTTCAAGTACATACACTCCTTCTCTTTTCTTCCTCCTCCCGTCATTTGTTTCCTTTTGCGTGCGCACTGCACCTCTCGTTCTCGTTCTAATATCAAGTAAAATGTCACGGCGCCGTGACTCACATTTGCGAATAAACCTGCGGACCATAAATCAAGTCGCGCGTAACGTCGAAAGAATCATCTGCAAAAAGATGGGTGCAACACGAGGACCTCCCAAGAAAATGGGTGAAATATAAGGACTTCGCAGGAGGTCACCCATTCGAGTACTTTTCTCGCCCAAGCACCCTTAACTGCGGAGTTCTGATAGAATCCGTTGCATTAGTGCTGGTATGATCCCTCATGTATCATTCTGCACTGCAAATACATACACTCTGTCTCCTTCCATCCCCCCTCCTGTCATTTGTTTTCTTGTGCGTGCACTCTGCATCTCTCTTTCTCGTACTAATATCAAGTAATATGCCCCGGCAACGTGACTCACCTTTGCAAATGAACCAGCGGTTTATAATTCTATTCGCGCGTAACGTCGAACAACCCATCCGAAAATATATAGGTGCAACACGTGGGCTTCCCAGGTGGTCACCCATCCGAGTACTACTCTCGCCCAAGCAAACTTAATTGCGGAGTTCTGATGGGATCCGGAGCTTTAGTGCTGGTATGATCGCACCTGTTTAATTTTGCGCTGCAAATACATACACTCCTTCTCCTTTCTTCCCCCTCCCGTCATTTGTTTCCTTGTGCGTACACACTTCACCTCTCGTTCTCGTTCTAATATCGATTAAAATGCGCCTGCTTCTTGACTCACATTTGCGTATAAACCAGCGGACCCTAGTTCCAGACGCGCGTAACGTCGAACGACCCGTCTGAAAAAAAATTGGTGCGACACGAGGATTTCACAAGAAAATGGGTGAAATATATAGACTTCGCAGGAGGTATCCCATGCTAGTACTACTCTCGCCCAAGCACCCTTACCTACGGAGTTCTAATAGAATCTGTTGCATTAGTGCTGGTATGATTGCACCTGTTTCATTTCGTGCTGAAAATACATACACTCCTTCTCCTTCCCTCCCCCTCCCATCAATTGTTTCCTTGTGCGTGCGCACTGCACCTCTCGTGCTCGTTCTAATATCAAGTAAAATGCTACGGTGCCGTGACTCACATTTGCGAATAAACCTGAGGACCATAATTCAAGTCGCCCGTATCGTCGAAAGAATCATCTGCAAAAAAATGGGTGCAACACGAGGACTTCCTAAGAAAATGGGTGAAATATAAGTACTTCGCAGGAAGTCACCCATCCTAGTGCTACTCTCGCCCAAGCACCCTTAACTTGCGGAGTTCTGATAGAATCCGTTGTATTGGTGCTGGTATGATTGCTCATGTTTCATTCTGCGCTGCAAATACGTACACTTTTTCTCCCTCCATCCCCCCTCCCGTCATTTGTTTCCTTGTGCGTGCATTCTGCATCCCTTTTTCTCGTTCTAATATCGATTAAAATGCCCATGCTTCTTGACGCACATTTGCGTATAAACCAGTGGACCCTAGTTGCAGTCGCGCGTAACATCGAACGACCCGTCTGAAAAAATAATTAGTACGACACGAGGACTTCCCAAGAGGTCACCCATCCGAGTACTACTCTCGTCCAAGCACACTTAATTACGGAGTTCTGATGGGATCCGGTGCATTAGTGCTAGTATGATCGCACCTGTTTAATTTCGCGCTGCCAATACATAAACTCCTCCTCCTTTCTTCCCCCTCCCATCATTTGTTTCCTTGTGCGTGCGCACTGCACCTCTCGTTCTCGTTCAAATATCAAGTAAAATGCCACGGCGCCGTGACTCACATTTGCAAATAAATCTGCAGACCATAATTAAAGTCGCGCGTAACGTCGAACGGCACATCTGAAAAAAGGAAAATGGGTGCAACACGAGAACTTCCCAGGAGGTAACCCATCATTGTACTACTTTCGCCAAAGCACACTTAACTGCGGAGTTCTGATGGGATCCGGTGCATTTGTGCTGGTGTGACCGCACCTGTTTAATTTCTTGCTGAAAATACATACACTCCTTCTTCCCTCCCCGCTCCCATCATTTGTTTCCGTGTGCGTTCACACTGCACCTCTCCTTCTCGTTCTAATATCGATTAAAATGCCCCTGATTCTTGACTCACATTTGCATATAAACCAGCAGACCATAGTTCAAGTCGCGCGTAACGTCGAACGACCCATCTGAAAAAAAATTGTTGCGATACGAGGACTTCCCAAGAGGTCACCCATCCGAGTACTACTCTCGCCCAAGCACACTTAACTGCAGAGTTCTGATGGGATCTAGTGCATTAGTGCTGGTATGATGCCATTTCTTTAATTTTGCGCTTCAAATAGACACATTCCTTCTCTTTTCTTCCTCCTCCCGTCATTTGTTTCCTTGTGCATGCGCACTGCACCTCCTGTACTCGTTCTAATATCAAGTAAAATGCCACGGCACCGTGACTCACATTTGCGAATAAACCTGCGGACCATAAATCAAGTCACGCGTAACGTCGAAAGAATCATCTACAAAAAGATGGGTGCAACACGAGGACCTCGCAAGAAAATGGGTAAAATATAAGGACTTCGCAGGAGGTCACCCATCCGAGTACTTTTCTCGCCCAAGCACCCTTAACTGCGGAGTTCTGATAGAATCCGTTGCATTAGTGCTGGTATGATCCCTCATATTTCATTCTGCACTGCAAATACATACACTCTTTCTCCTTCCATCCCCCCTCCCGTCATTTGTTTCCTTGTGTGTGCACTCTGCATCTCTCTTTCTCGTTCTAATATCAAGTAATATGCCCCGGCACCGTGACTCACCTTTGCAAATGAACCAGCGGTTTATAACTCCATTTGCGCGTAACGTCGAACAACCCATCCGAAAAAAAAATAGGTGCAACACGAGGGCTTCCCAGGTGGACTCCCATCCGAGTACTACTCTCGCCCAAGCACACTTAACTGCGGAGTTCTGATGGGATCCGGAGGTTTAGTGCTGGTATGATCGCACCTGTTTAATTTCGCGCTGCAAATACATACACTCCTACTCCTTTCTTCCCCCTCCCGTCATTTGTTTCCTTGTGCGTTCATACTTCACCTCTCATTCTCGTTCTAATATCGATTAAAATGCCCCTGCTTCTTGACTCACATTTGCGTATAAACCAGCAGACCCTAGTTCCAGACGCGCGTAACTTCGAACGACTCGTCTGAAAAAAAATTGGTGCGACACGAGGATTTCCCAGGAGGTCAACCATACGAGTACTAATCTCGCCCAAGCACACTTAACTGCGGAGTTCTAATGGGATCCGGGGCTTTAGTGCTGGTATGATCGCACCTTTTTAGTTTCGCGCTGCAAATACATACACTCCTTCTCCTTTCTTCCCCCTCCCGTCATTTGTTTCCTTGTGCGTTCACACTTCACCTCTCATTCTCGTTCTAATATCGATTAAAATGCCCCTGCTTCTTGACTCACATTTGTGTATAAACCAGCGGACCCTAGTTCCAAACGCACGTAATGTCGAACGACCCGTCTGAAAAAAAATTGGTGCGACACGAGGACTTCACAGGAGGTAACCCATGCTAGTACTACTCTCGCCCAAGCACCCTTACCTACATAGTTCTGATAGAATCCGTTGCATTAGTGCTGGTATGATCGCACTTGTTTCATTTCGTGCTTAAAATACATACACTCCTTCTCCTTCCCTCCCCCTCCCATCAATTGTTTCCTTGTGCGTTCACACTGCACCTCTCCTTCTCGTTCTATTATGGATTAAAATCCCCCTACTTCTTGACTCACATTTGCGTATAAACCAGCGGAACCTAGTTCCAGTCGCGCGTAACGTCGAACGACTCGTCTGAAAAAAAATTGGTGCGACACGAGGACTTCGCAGGAGGTCACCCATCCGAGTACTACTCTCGCCCAAGCACACTTAACTGCGGTGTCCTGATGGGATCCGGTGCATTAGTGTTGGTATGATCGCACCCGTTTAATTCCGCGCTGCAAATACATAAACTCCTTCTCCTTTCTTCCCCCTCCCATCATTTGTTTCCTTGTGAGTGCGCACTGCACCTACCGTGCTCGTTCTAATATCAAGCAAAATGCTACGGTGCCGTGAGTCACATTTGTGAATAAACCTGAGGACCATAATTCAAGTCGCGCGTATCGTCGAAAGAATTATCTGCAAAAAAATGGGTGAAATATAAGGACTTCGCAGGAGGTCACCCATCCTAGTGCTACTCTCGCTCAAGCACCCTTAACTTGTGGAGTTCTAATAGAATCTGTTGCATTGGTGCTGGTATGATTGCTCATGTTTCATTCTGTGCTGCAAATACATACACTTTTGCTCCCTCCATCCCCCCTCCCATCATTTGTTTCCTTGTGCGTGCACTCCGCATCTCTCCTTCTCATTCTAATATCGATAAAAAATTCCCCTGCTTCTTGACTCACATTTGCGTATAAACCAGTGGACCCTAGTTCCAGTCGCGCGTAACGTCGAACGACCCGTCTGAAAAAAAAATTAGTGCGACACGAGGACTTCCCAGGAGGTCACCCATCCAAGAATTACTCTCGCCCAAGCACAATTAACTGCGGAGTTCTGATGGGATCCGGTGCATTAGTGCTGGTATGATCGCACCTGTTAATTTCGCGCAGCAAATACATAAATTCCTTCTCCTTTCTTCCCCCTCCCGTCATTTGTTACCAAGTGCGTGCGCACTGCACCTCTCGCTCTCGTTCAAATATCAAGTACAATGCCATGGCGCCGTGACTCACATTTGCGAATAAATCTGCGGACCATAATTAAAGTCGCGCGTAACGTCGAACGGCACATCTGAAAAAAAGAAAATGGGTGCAACACGAGAACTTCCCACGAGGTAACCCATCATTGTACTACTTTCACCAAAGCACACTTAACTGCGGAGTTCTGATGGGATCCGGTGCATTTGTGTTGGTATGATCGCATCTGTTTAATTTTCCGCTGCAAATACATAAACTCATTCCCCTTTCTTCCCCCTCCCATCATTTGTTTCCTTGTGCGTGCACACTGCACCTCCCGTGCTCCTTCTAATATAAAGTAAAATGCTACGGTGCCGTGACTCACATTTGCGAATAAACTTGAGGACCATAATTCAAGTCGCGCGTATCGTCGAAAGAATCATCTGCAAAAAAATGGGTGCAACACGAGGACTTCCTAAGAAAATGAGTAAAATATAAGGACTTCGCAGGAGGTAACCCATGCTAGTACTACTCTCGCCCAAGCACCCTTACATATGTAGTTCTGATAGAATCCGTTGCATTAGTGCTGGTATGATCGCACCAGTTTAATTTCGCGCAGCAAATACATAAACTCCATCTCCTTTCTTCCCCCTCCCGTCATTTGTTTCCTTGTGCGTGCGCACTGCACCTCTCGTTCTCGTTCAAATATCAAGTAAAATGCCACGGCGCCGTGACTCACATTTGCGAATAAATCTGCGGACCATAATTAAAGTCGCGCGTAACGTTGAACGGCACATCTGAAAAAAAAAAATGGGTGCAACTCTAGAACTTCCCAGGAGGTAACCCATCATTGTACTACTTTCGCCAAAGCACACTTAACTGCGGAGTTCTGATGGGATCCGGTGCATTAGTGCTGGTGTGACCGCACTTGTTTAATTTCGTGCTGAAAATACATACACTCCTTCTTCCCTCCCCCCCTCCCATCATTTGTTTCCTTGTGCGTTCACACTGCACCTCTCCTTCTCGTTCGAATATCGATTACAATGCCCATGATTCTTGACTCACATTTGCGTATAAACCAGCGGACCATAGTTCCAGTCGCGCGTAATGTCGAAAGACCCATCTGAAAAAAAATTATTGCGATACGAGGACTTCCCAAGAGGTCACCCATCCGAGTACTACTCTCGCCCAAGCACCCTTAACTGCAGAGTTCTGATGGGATCCAGTACATTAGTGCTGGTATGATGCCACTTGTTTAATTTTGCGCTTCTAATACATACACTCCTTCTCTTTTCTTCCTCCTTCCGTTATTTGTTTCCTTGTGCGTGTGCACTGCACCTCCCGTACTCGTTCTAATATCAAGTAAAATGCTACAGCGCCGTGACTCACATTTGCGAATAAACCTGATGACCATAATTCAAGTCGCGCGTAACATCGAAAGAATCATCTGCAAAAAAATGGGTGCAACACGAGGACTTCACAAGAAAATGGGTGAAATATAAGGGACTTCCCAGGAGGTAACCCATGCTAGTACTACTATCGCCCAAGCACCCTTACCTACGGAGTTCTGATAGAATCCGTTGCATTAGTGCTGGTATGATCGCACCTGTTTCATTTCGCGCTGCAAATACATAAACTCCTTCTCCTTTCTTCCCCCTCCCGTAATTTGTTTCCTTGTGCGTGCGCACTGCACCTCCCGTACTCGTTCTAATATCAAGTAAAATGTCACGGCGCCGTGACTCACATTTGCGAATAAACCTGCGGACCATAAATCAAGTCGCGCGTAACGTCGAAAGAGTCATCTGCAAAAAGATGGGTGCAACACGAGGACCTCCTAAGAAAATGGGTGAAATATAAGGACTTCGCAGAAGGTCACCCATCCGAGTACTTTTCTCGCCCAAGAACCCTTAATTGCGGAGGTCTAATCGAATCCGTTGCATTAGTGCTGGTATGATCCCTCATGTTTCATTCTGCACTGCAAATACATACACTCTTTCTCCTCCCATCCCCCCTCCCGTCATTTGTTTCCTTGTGCGTGCACTCTGCATCTCTCTTTCTCGTTCTAATATCAAGTAATATGCCCCTGCACCGTGACTCGTCTTTGCAAATAAACCAGCGGTTTATAATTCTATTCGCGCGTAACGTCGTATGACCCATCTGAAAAAAAAATTAGTGCGACACGAGGACTTCCCAGGAGGTTACCCATCCGAGTACTACGCTCGCCCAAGCACACTTAACTGCGGAGTTCTGATGGGATCTGGAGCTTTAGTGCTGGTATGATCGCACCTGTTTACTTTCGCGCTGCAAATACATACACTCCGTCTCCTTTCTTCCCCTTCCCGTCATTTGTTTCCTTGTGCGTTCACACTTCACCTCTCATTCTCGTTCTAATATCGATTAAAATGCCCCTGCTTCTTGACTCACATTTGCGTATAAACCAGCGGACCCTAGTTCCAGAAGCGCGTAACGTCGAACGACCCGTCTGAAAAAAAATTGGCGCAACACAAGGACTACCCAGGAGGTCACCCATCCGAGTACTAATCTCGCCCAAGCACACTTCACTGCGGAGTTCTGATGGGATCCGGTGCATTAGTGCTGGTATGATCGCACCTGTTTCATTTCGCGCTGCAAATACATAAACTCATTCCCCTTTCTTCCCCCTCCCGTCATTTGTTTCCTTGTGCGTGCGCACTGCACCTCCCGTTCTCGTTCTAATATCAAGTAAAATGCTACAGCGCCATGACTCACATTTGCGAATAAACCTGATGAACATAATTCAAGACGCGCGTAACATCGAAAGAATCATCTGCAAAAAAATGGGTGCAACACGAGGACTTCACAAGAAAATGGGTGAAATATAAGGACTTCCCAGGAGGTAACCCATGCTAGTACTACTCTCGCCCAAGCACCCTTACCTACGGAGTTCTGATAGAATCCGTTGCATTAGTGCTGGTATGATCGCACCTGTTTCATTTCGCGCTGCAAATACATAAACTCCTTCTCCTTTCTTCCCCCTCCCGTAATTTGTTTCCTTGTGCGTGCGCACTGCACCTCCCGTTCTCGTTCTAATATCAAGTAAAATGGTACAGCACCTTGACTCACAAAGCACACTTAACTGCGGAGTTCTGATGGGATCCGGTGCATTTGTGCTGGTGTGACCGCACCTGTTTAATTTCGTGCTGAAAATACAAACTCATTCCCCTTTCTTCCCCCTCCCGTCATTTGTTTCCTTGTGCGTGCGAACTGCACCTCCCGTTCTCGTTCACATATCAAGTAAAATGCCACGGCTCCTTGACTCACATTTGCGAATAAACCTGAGGACCATAATTCAAGTCGCGCGTAACGTCGAAAGAATCATCTGCAAAAAAATGGGTGCAACACGAGGACTTCACAAGAAAATGGGTGAAATATAACGACTTCGCAGGAGGTAACCCATGCTAGTACTACTCTCGCCCAAGCACCCTTACCTACGGAGTTCTGATAGAATCCGTTGCATTAGTGCTGGTATGATCGCACCTGTTTCATTTCGTGCTGAAAATACATACACTCCTTCTCCTTCCCTCCCCCTCCCATCAATTGTTTCCTTGCGCATTCACACTGCGCCTCTCCTTCTCGTTCAAATATCGATTAAAATGCCCCTGCTTCTTGGCTTACATTTGCGTATAAACCAGCGGACCCTAGTTCCAGTCGCGCGTAACGTCGAACGACCTATCTGAAAAAAAATTGTTGCAATACGAGGACTTCCCAGGAGGTCACCCATCCGAGTACTCTTCTCGCCCAAGCACAGTTAACTGCGGAGTTTTGATGGGATCCGGTGCATTAGTGCTGGTATGATAACACCCGTTTAATTTCGCACTGCAAATACATAAATTTCTTCTCCTTTCTTCCCCCACCCGTCATTTGTTTCCTTGTGCGTGCGCACTGCACCTCCCGTGCTCGTTCTAATATCAAGTAAAATGCTACGGTGCCGTGACTCACATTTGCGAATAAACCTGAGGACCATAATTCAAGTCGCGCGTATCGTCGAAAGAATCATCTGCAAAAAAATGGGTGCAACACGAGGACTTCACAAGAAAATGGGTGAAATATAAGGACTTCGCAGGAGGTAACCCATGCTAGTGCTACTCTCGCCCAAGCAGCCTTACCAACGGAGTTCTGATAGAATCCGTTGCATTAGTGCTGGTATGATCGCACCGATTTCATTTCGTGCTGAAAATACATACACTCCCTCTCCTTCCCTCCCCCTCCCATCAATTGTTTCCTTGTGCGTTCACACTGCACCCCTCCTTCTCGTTCTAATACCGATTAAAATGCCCCTGCTTCTTGACTCACATTTACGGATAAACCAGCGGACCCTAGTTCCAATCGCGCGTAACGTCGAACGACCCGTCTGAAAAAAAATTTGTGCGACACGAGGACTTCCCAGGAGGTCACCCATCTGAGTACTACTCTCGCCCAAGCACACTTAACTGCGGAGTTCTGACAAAATCCGGTGCATTAGTGCTGGTATGATTGCACCTGTTTAATTTTGCGCTACAAATACATAAACTTATTCCCCTTTCTTCCCCCTCCCGTCATTTGTATCCTTGTGCGTGCGCACTGCACCTCCCGTTCTCGTTCTAATATCAAGTAAAATACTGCACCGCCGTGACTCACATCTGCGAATAAACCATAGGACCATAATTCAAGTCGCGCGTAACGTCGAAAGTATCATGTGCAAAAAAATGGGTACAACACGAGGACTTCACAAGAAAATGGGTGAAATATAAGGACTTCGCAGGAGGTAACCCATGCTAGTACTACTCTCCCCCAAGCACCCTTACCTACGGAGTTCTGATAGAATTCGTTGCATTAGTGCTGGTATGATCGCACCTGTTTCATTTCGCGCTGCAAATACATACACTCCTTCTCCGTTCTTCCCCCTCACGTCATTTGTTTCCTTGTGCGTGCGCACTGCACCTCTTGTTCTCGTTCAAATATCAAGTAAAATTCCACGGCACCGTGACTCACATTTGCGAATAAATCTGCGGACCATAATTCAAGTCGCGCGTAACGTCGAACGGCACATCTGAAAAAAAAAAAATGGGTGCAACACGAGAACTTCCCAGGAGGTAACCCATCATTGTACTACTTTCGCCAAAGCACACTTAACTACGGAGTTCTGATGGGATCCGGTGCATTTGTGCTGGTGTGACCGCACCTGTTTAATTTCGTGCTGAAAATACATACACTCCTTCTTCACTCCCCCCCTCCCATCATTTGTTTCCTTGTGCGTTCACACTGCACCTCTCCTTCTCATTCTAATATCGATTAAAATGCCCCTGATTCTTGACTCACATTTGTGTATAAACCAGCGGACCATAGTTCCAGTCGCGTGTAAAGTCGAACGATCCGTCTGAAAAAAAATTGGTGCGACACGAGGACTTCCCAGGTGGTCACCAATCCGAGTACTACTCTCGCCCAAGCACACTTAATTGCAGAGTTCTGATGGGATCCAGTGCATTAGTGCTGGTATGATCGCACCCGTTTAATTCCGCGCTGCAAGTACATAAACTACTTCTCCTTTCTTCCCCCTCCCGTCATTTGTTTCCTTGTGCGTGCGCACTGCACCTACCGTGCTCGTTCTAATATCAATTAAAATACTACGGTGCCGTGACTCACATTTGTGAATAAACCTGAGGACCATAATTCAAGTCGCGCGTATCGTCGAAAGAATCATCTGCAAAAAAATGGGTGGAACACGAGGACTTCCTAAGAAAATGGGTGAAATATAAGGACTTCGCAGGAGGTCACCCATCCTAGTGCTACTCTCTCCCAAGCACCCTTAACTTGCAGAGTTCTGATAGAATCCGTTGCATTGGTGCTGGTATGATTGCTCATGTTTCATTCTGCGCTACAAATACATGCACTTTTTATCCCTCCATCCCCCCCTCCCGTCATTTGTTTCCTTGTGCGTGCACTCTGCATCTCTCCTTCTCGTTCTAATATCGATTAAAATGCCCCTTCTTCTTGACTCACATTTGCGTATAAACCAGTGGACCCTAGTTCCAGTCGCGCGTAACGTCGAACGACCCCTCTGAAAATAAAATTAGTGTGACACGAGGACTTCCCAAGAGGTCACCCATACGAGTACTACTCTCGCCAAAGCACACTTAACTGTGGAGTTCTGATGGGATCCGGTGCATTAGTGCTGGTATGATCGCACCTGTTTAATTTCGCGCTGCAAATACATAAACTCCTTCTCCTTTTTTCCCCCTCCCGTCATTTGTTTCCTTTTGCGTGCGCACTCCACCTCTCGTTCTCGTTCAAATATTAAGTAAAATGTCATGGTGCCGTGAGTCACATTTGCGAATAAATCTGTGGACCATAATTAAAGTCGCGCATAACGTCGAACGGCACATCTGAAAAAAAAAATGGGTGCAACACGAGAACTTCCCAGGAGGTAACCCATCATTGTACTACTTTCCATCATTGTACTACTTTCGCCAAAGCACAGTTAACTGCGGAGTTCTGATGGGATCCGGTGCATTTGTGCTGGTGTGACCGCACCTGTTTAATTTTGTGCTGAAAATACATACACTCCTTCTTCCCTCCCCCCCTCCCATCATTTGTTTCCTTGTGCGTTCACACTGCACTTCTCCTTCTCGTTCTAATATCGATTAAAATGTCCCTGATTCTTGACTCACATTTGCGTATAAACCAGCGGACCATAGTTCCAATCACGTGTAACGTCAACGACCCATCTGAAAAAATATTATTGCGATACGAGGACTTCCCAAGAGGTCACCCATCCGAGTACTACTCTCGCCCAAGCACACTTAACTGCAAAGTTCTGATGGGATCCAGTGCATTAGTGCTGGTATGATGCCACTTGTTTAATTTTGCGCTTCAAATACATACACTCCTTCTCCTTTCTTCCTCCTCCTGTCATTTGTTTCCTTGTGCGTGCGCACTGCACCTCCCGTACTCGTTCTAATATCAAGTAAAATGCCACGGTGCCGTGACTCACATTTGCGAATAAACCTGCGAACCATAAATCAAGTCGCGCGTAACGTCGAAAGAATCATCTGCAAAAAGATGGGTGCAACACGAGGACCTCCCAAGAAAATGGGTGAAATATAAGGACTTCGCAGGAGGTCACCCATCCGAGTACTTTTCTCGCTCAAGCACCCTTAACTGCGGAGTTCTGATAGAATCCTTTCCATTAGTGCTGGTATGATCCCTCATGTTTCATTCTGCACTGCAAATACATACACTCTTTCTCCTCCCATCCCCCCTCCCGTTATTTGTTTCCTTGTGCGTGCACTTTGCATCTCTCTTTCTCGTTCTAATATCAAGTAATATGCCCTGGCACTGTGACTCACCTTTGCAAATTAACCAGCGGTTTATAATTCCATTCGCAAGTAACGTCGAACAACCCATCCGAAAAAAAATGGGTGCAACACGAGGGCTTCCCAAGTTGTCACCCATCCGAGTACTACTCCCGCCCAAACACACTTAACTACTGAGTTCTGATGGGATCCGGAGATTTAGTGCTGGTATGATCGCACCTGTTTAATTTCACGCTGCAAATACATACACTCCTTCTCCTTTCTTCCCCTTCCTGTCATTTGTTTCCTTGTTCGTTCACACTTCACCTCTCATTCTCGTTCTAATATCGATTAAAATGCCCCTGCTTCTTGACTCACATTTGCGTATAAACCAGCGGACTCTAGTTCCAGACGTGCGTAACGTCGAACAACCCGTCTGAAAAAAAGATTGGTGCGACACAAGTACTTCCCAGGAGGTCACCCATCCGAGTACTAATCTCGCCCAAGCACACATAACTGCGGAGTTCTGATGGGATCCGGTGCATTAGTGATGGTATGATCGCACCTGTTTAATTTCGCGCTGCAAATACATAAACTCATTCCCCTTTCTTCCCCCTCCCGTCTTTTGTTTCCTTGTGCGTGCGCACTGCACCTCCCATTCTCGTTCTAATATCAAGTAAAATGTCACGGCACCATGACTCACATTTGCAAATAAACCTGAGGACCATAATTCAAGTCGCGCGTAACGTCGAAAGAATCATTTGCAAAAAAATGGGTGCAACACGAGGACTTCACAAGAAAATGGGTGAAATATAAGGATTTCGCAGGAGGCAACCCATGCTAGTACTACTCTCGCCAAAGCACCCTTACCTACGGAGTTCTGATAGAATCCGTTGCTTTAGTGCTGGTATGATCGCACCTGTTTCATTTCGTGCTGAAAATACATACACTCCTTCTCCTTCCCTCCCCCTCCCATCAATTGTTTCCTTGTGCGTTCACACTGCACCTCTTCTTCTCGTTCTAATATCGATTAAAATGCCCATGCTTCTTGACTCACATTTGAGTATAAACCAGCGGACCCTAGTTCCAGTCGCGCGTAGCGTCGAACGACCCGTCTGAAAATAAATTGGTGCCACACGAGGACTTCCCAGGAGGTCACCCATCAGAGTACTACTCTAGCCCAAGCACACTTAACTGCGGAGTTCTGATGGGATCCGGTGCATTAGTGCTGGTGTGATCGCACCTGTTTACTTTAGCGCTGCAAATACATAAACTCATTCCCCTTTCTTCCCCCTCCCGTCATTTGTTTCCTTGTGCGTGCGCACTGCACCTCCCGTTCTCGTTCTAATATCAAGTAAAATGCCACGACGCCGTGACTCACATTTGTGAATAAACCTGCGGACCATAAATCAAGTCGCGCGTAACATCGAAAGAATCATCTGCAAAAAGATAGGTGCAACACGAGGACCTCCCAAGAAAATGGGTGAAATATAAGGACTTCGCAGGAGGTCACCCATCTGAGTACTTTTCTCGCCCAAGCACCCTTAACTGCGGAGTTCTGATAGAATCTGTTGCATTAGTGCTGGTATGATCCCTCATGTTTCATTCTGCACTGCAAATACATACACTCCTTCTCCTTTCTTCCCGCTCCCGTATTTTGTTTCCATGTGCGTGCGCACTGCACCTCTCGTGCTCGTTCTAATATCAAGTAAAATGCTAAGGTGCCGTGACTCACATTTGCGAATAAACCTGAGGACCATAATTTAAATCGCGCGTAACGTCGAAAGAATCATCTGCAAAAAAATGGGTGCAACACGAGAACTTCCTAAGAAAATAGGTGAAATATAAGGACTTCGCATGAGGTCACCCATCCTAGTGCTACTCTCGCCCAAGCACCCTTAACCTGCGGAGTTCTGATAGAATCCGTTGTATTGGTGCTGGTATGATTGCTCATGTTTCATTCTGGGCTGTAAATACAGACACTTTTTCTCCCTCCATCCCCCCTCCCGTCATTTGTTTCCTTGTGCGTGCATTCTGCATCTCTCCTTCTCGTTCTAATATCAATTAAAATGCCCTTGCTTCTTGACTCACATTTGCGTATAAACCAGTGGACCCTAGTTCCAGTCGCGCGTAATGTCGAACGACCCGTCTGAAAAAAAAAATTAGTGCAACACGAGGACTTCCCAGGAGGTCACCAGTCCGAGTACTACTCTCACCCAAGCACACTTAACTGCGGAGTTCTGATGGGATCCGGTGCATTAATGCTGGTATGATCGCACCTATTTAATTTCGCGCTGCAAATACATAAACTCCTTTCCCTTTCTTCCCCCTCCCGTCATTTCTTTCCTTGTGCGTGCGCACTGCACCTCTCGTTCTCGTTCAAATATCAAGTAAAATGCCACGGCGCCGTGACTCACATTTGCGAATAAATCTGCGGACCATAATTAAAGTCGCGCGTAACGTCGAACGGCACATCTGAAAAAAAAAAGTGGGTGCAACACGAGAACTTCCTAGGAGGTAACCCATCATTGTACTACTTTCGCCAAAGCACAGTTAACTGCGGAGTTCTGATGGGATCCGGTGCATTTGTGCTGGTGTGACCGCACCTGTTTAATTTCGTGCTGAAAATACATACACTCCTTCTTCCCTCCCCCCCTCCCGTCATTTATTTCCTTGTGCGTTCACACTGCACCTCTCCTTCTCGTTCTAATATCGATTAAAATGCCTCTGATTCTTGACTCACATTTGCGTATAAACCAGCAGACCATAGTTCCAGTCGCGCGTAACGTCGAACGACCCATCTGAAAAAAAATTGTTGCGATACGAAGACTTCCCAAGATGTCACCCATCCGAGTACTACTCTCGCCCAAGCACACTTAACTACAGAGTTCTGATGGGATCCAGTGCATTAATGCTGGTATGATGCCACTTGTTTAATTTTGCGCTTCAAATACATACACTCCTTCTCTTTTCTTTCTCCTCCCGTCATTTCTTTCCTTGTGCGTGCGCACTGCACCTCCCGTACTCGTTCTAATATCAAGTAAAATGCCACGACGCGGGGACTCACATTTGCGAATAAACCTGCGGATCGTAAATCAAGTCGCGCGTAACGTCGAAAGAATCATCTGCAAAAAGATGGGTGCAACACGAGGACCTCCCAAGAAAATGGGTGAAATATAAGGACTTCGCAGGAAGTCACCCATCCGAGTACTTTTCTCGCTCAAGCACCCTTAACTGCGGAGTTCTGATAGAATCCGTTGCATTAGTGCTGGTATGATCCATCATGTTTCATTCTACACTGCAAATACATACACTCTTTCTTCTCCCATCCCCCCTCCCGTCATTTGTTTCCTTGTGCGTACACTCTGCATCTCTCTTTCTCGTTCTAATATCAAGTAATATGCCCCGGGACCGTGACTCACCTTTGTAAATGAACCAGCGGTTTATAATTCCATTCGCACGTAACGTCGAACAACCCATCCGAAAAAAAATAGGTGCACCACGAGAGCTTCCCAAGTGGTCACCCATCCGAGTACTACTCTCGCCAAAGCACACTTAACTGCGGAGTTCTGATGAGATCCGGGGCTTTGGTGCTGGTATGATCGCATAAGTTTAATTTTGCGCTGCAAATACATACACTCCTTCTCCTTTCTTCCCCCTCCCGTCATTTGTTTCCTTGTGCGTTCACACTTCACTTCTCATTTTCGTTCTAATATCGATTAAAATGCCCCTGCTTCTTGACTCACATTTGCGTATAAACCAGTGGACCCTAGTTCCAGACGCGCGAAACGTCGAACGACCCGTCTGAAAAAAAATTGGTGCGACACGAGGACTTCCCAGGAGGTCACCCATCCGAGTACTAATCTTGCCAGAGCACACTTAATTGCGGAGTTCTGATAGGATCCGGTGCATTAGTGCTGGTATGATCGCACCCATTTAATTCTTCGCTGCAAATACATAAATTCCTTCTCCTTTCTTCCCCCTCCCGTCATTTGTTTCCTTGTGCGTCCGCACTGCAACTCCCGTGCTCGTTCTAATATTAAGTAAAATGCTACGGTGCCGTGACTCACATTTGCGAATAAACCTGAGGACCATAATTCAAGTCGCGCGTATCGTCGAAAGAATCATCTGCAAAAAAATGGGTGCAACACGAGAACTTCCTAAGAAAATGGGTGAAATATAAGGAGTTCGCAGGAGGTAACCCATGCTAGAACTACTCTCGCCCAAGCACCCTTACCTACGGAGTTTTGATAGAATCCGTTGCATTAGTGCTGGTATGATCGCACCTGTTTCATTTCGTGCTGAAAATACATACACTCCTTCTCCTTCCCTCCCCCTCCCATCAATTGTTTCCTTGTGCGTTCACACTACACCTCTCCTTCTCGTTCTAATATCGATTAAAATGCCCCTGCTTCTCGACTCACATTTGCGTATAAACCAGCGGACCCTCGTTCCAGTCGCGCGTAACGTCGAACGACCCATCTGAAAAAAATTAGTGCGACGTGAGGACTTCCCAGGAGGTCAGCCATCCGAGTACTACTCTCGCCCAAGCACACTTAATTGCAGAGTTCTGATGGGATCCAGTGCATTAGTGCTGGTATGATGCCATTTGTTTAATTTTGCGCTTCAAACACATACACTCCTTCTCTTTTCTTCCTCATCCCGTCATTTGTTTCCTTGTGCGTGCGCACTGCACCTCCCGTACTCGTTCTAATATCAAATAAAATGCCACGGCGCCATAACTCACATTTGCGAATAAACCTGCGGACTATAAATCAAGTCGCGCGTAACGTCGAAAGAATCATCTGTAAAAAGATGGGTGCAACACGAGGACCTCCCAAGAAAATGGGTGAAATATAAGGACTTCGCAGGAGGTCACCCATCCGAGTACTTTTCTCGCTCAAGCACCCTTAACTGCGGAGTTCTGATAGAATCCATTGCATTAGTGCTGGTATGATCCCTCATGTTTCATTTTGCACTGCAAATACATACACTCTTTCTCCTCCCATCCCCCCTCCCGTCATTTGTTTCCTTGTGCGTGCTCTCTGCATCTCTCTTTCTCGTTCTAATATCAAGTAATATGCCCCGGCACTATGACTCACCTTTGTAAATGAACCAGCGGTTTATAATTCTATTCGCGCGTAACGTCGAACAACCCATCCGAAAAAAAATAGGTGCAACACGAGGGCTTCCCAGGTGGTCACCGATCCGAGTACTACTCTCGCCCAAGCACACTTAACTGCGGAGTTCTGATGGGATCCGGGGCTGTAGTGCTGGTATGATCGCACCGGTTTAATTTCGCGCTGCAAATACATACACTCCTCCTTTCTTCCCCCTCCCGTAAATTGTTTCCTTGTGCGTTCACACTTCACCTCTCATTCTCATTCTAATATCGATTAAAATGCCCCTGCTTCTTGACTCACATTTGCGTATAAACCAGCGGACCCTAGTTCCATACGCGCGTAACGTCGAACGACCCGTCTGAAAAAAAATTGGTGCGACATGAGGACTTCCCAGGAGGTCACCCATCCGAGTGCTACTCTCGCCCAAGCACACTTAACTGCAGAGTTCTAAGGGGATCTGGTGTATTAGTGCTGGTATGATCGCAGCCATTTAATTCCGCGCTGCAAATACATAAAATCCTTCTCCTTTCTTCCCCCTCCCGTCATTTGTTTCCTTGTGCGTGCGCACTGCACCTCTCGTTCTCGTTCAAATATCAAGTAAAATGCCATGGCGCCGTGTCTCACATTTGCGAATAAATCTGCGGACCATAATTAAAATCACGCGTAACGTCGAACGGCACATCTGAAAAAAAGAAAATGGGTGCAACACGAGTACTTCACAAGAAAATGGGTGAAATATAAGGACTTCGCAGGAGCTAACCCATGCTACTACTACTCTCGCCCAAGCACCCTTACCTACGGAGTTCTGATAGAATCCATTGCATTAGTGCTGGTATGATCGCACCTGTTTTATTTCGTGCTGAAAATACATACACTCCTTCTCCTTCCCTCCCCCTCCCATCAATTGTTTCCTTGTGCGTTCACACTGCACCTCTCCTTCTCGTTCTAATATCGATTAAAATGCCTTTGCTTCTTGATTCACATTTGCGTATAAACCAGCGGACCCTAGTTCAAGTCGTGCTTAACGTCGAACGACCCGTCTGAAAATAAATTTGTGCGACACAAGGACTTCACAGGAGGTCACCCATCCGAGTACTACTCTTGCCCAAGCACACTTAACTGCGGAGTTCTGATGGGATCCGGTGCATTAGTGCTGGTATGATCGCACCCATATAATTTTGCGCTACAAATACATAAACTCCTTCTCCTTTCTTCCCCCTCCCGTCATTTGTTTCCTTGTGCGTGCGCACTGCACCTCCCGTGCTCGTTCTAATATCAAGTAAAATGCTACGGTGCCGTGACTCACATTTGCGAATAAACCTGAGGACCATAATTCAAGTCGCGCGTATCGTCGAAAGAATCATCTGCAAAAAAATGGGTGCAACACGAGGACTTCCTAAGAAAATGGGTGAAATATAAGGACTTCGCAGGAGGTCACCCATCCTAGTGCTACTCTCGCCCAAGCACCCTTAACTTGTGGAGTTCTGATAGAATCCGTTGCATTGGTGCTGGTATGATGGCTCATGTTTCATTCTGCGTTGCAAATACATACACTTTTTCTCCCTCCATCCCCCCTCCCGTCATTTGTTTCCATGTGCGTGCACTCTGTATCTCTCCTTCTCGTTCTAATATTGATTAAAATGCCCCTACTTCTTGTCTCACATTTGCGTATAAACCAACGGACCATAGTTCTAGTCGCGCGTAACGTCGAACGACCCGTCTGAAAAAAAAATTGGTGCGACACGAGGACTTCCCAGGAGGTCACCCATCCGAGTACTACTCTTGCCCAAGCACACTTAACTGCGGAGTTCTGATGGGATCCGGCGCATTAGTGCTGGTATGATCGCGCCCCTTCAATTCCACGCTGCAAATACATAAACTCCTCTCCTTTCTTCCCCCTCCCGTCATTTGTTTCCTTGTGCGTGCGCACTGCACCTCTCGTTCTCGTTCAAATATCAAGTAAAATGCCACGGCGCCGTCACTCACATTTGCGAATAAATCTGCTGACCATAATTAAAGTCGCGCATAACGTCGAACGGCACATCTGAAGAAAAGAAAATGGGTGCAACACGAGAACTTCCCAGGAGGTAACCCATCATTGTACTACTTTCGCCAAAGCACACTTAACTGCGGATTTCTGATGGGATCCGGTGCATTAGTGCTGGTATGATCGCACCTGTTTAATTTCGCCTGCAAATACATAAACTCCTTCTCTTTTCTTCCCCCTCCCGTCATTTGCTTCCTTGTGCGTGCGCACTGCACCTCTCGTTCTCGTTCAAATATCAAGTAAAATGCCACGGCGCCGTCACTCACATTTGCGAATAAATCTGCGGACCATAATTAAAGTCGCGCGTAACGTCGAACGCCACATTTGAAAAAAAGAAAATGGGTGCAACACGAGAACTTCCCAGGAGGTAACCCATCATTGTACTACTTTCGCCAAAGCACACTTACCTGCGGAATTCTGATGGGATCCGGTGCATTTGTGCTGGTGTGACCGCACCTGTTTAATTTCGTGCTGAAAATACATACACTCCTTCTTCCCTCCCCCCCTCCCATCCTTTGTTTCCTTGTGCGTTCACACTGCACCTCTCCTTCTCGTTCTAATATCGATTAAAATGCCCCTTTTTCTTGACTCACATTTGCGTATAAACCAACGGACCATAGTTCCAGTCGCGCGTAACGTCGAACGACCCATCTGAAAAATAATTGTTGCGATACGAGGACTTCCAAGAGGTCACCCATACGAGCACTACTCTCGCCCAAGCACCCTTAACTGTAGAGTTCTGATGGGATCTAGTGCATTAGTGCTGGTATGATGCAACTTGTTTAATTTTGCGCTTCAAATACATACACTCCTTCTCTTTTCTTCCTCCTCCCGTCATTTGTTTTCTTGTGCGTGCGCACTGCACCTCCCGTACTCGTTCTAATATCAAGTAAAAAACCACGGTGCCGTGACTCACATTTGCGAATAAACCTGCGGACCATAAATCAAGTCCCGCGTAACGTCGAAAGAATCATCTGCAAAAAGATGGGTGCAACACGAGGACCTCCCAAGAAAATGGGTGAAATATAATGACATCGGAGGAGGTCACCCATCCGAGCACACATAACTGCGGAGTTCTGATGGGATCCGGTGCATTAGTGCTGGTATGATTGCACCTGTTTAATTTTGCGCTGCAAATAAATAAACTCATTCCCCTTTCTTCCCCCTCCCGTCATTTGTTTCCTTGTGCGTGCGCACTGCACCTCCCGTTCTCGTTCTAATATCAAGTAAAATTCTACAGCGCCGTGACTCACATTTGCGAATAAACCTGAGGACCATAATTCAAGTCGCGCGTAACATCGAAAGAATCATCTGCAAAAAAATGGGTGCAACATGAGGACTTCACAAGAAAATGGGTGAAATATAAGGACTTCGTAGGAGGTAACCCATGCTAGTACTACTCTCACCCAAGCACCCTTACCTACGGAGTTCTGATAGAATCCGTTGCATTAGTGCTGGTATGATCGCACCTGTTTCATTTCGTGCTGAAAATACATACACTCCTTCTCCTTCCCTCCCCCTCCCATCAATTGTTTCCTTGTGCGTTCACACTGCACCTCTGCTTCTCGTTCTAATATCGATTAAAATGCCCCTGCTTCTTGAAGCACATTTGCGTATAAACCAACGGACCCTAGTTCCAGTCGCGCGTAACGTCGAAAGACCCGTCTGAAAAAAAATTGGTGCGACACGAGGACTTCCCAGGAGGTCAACCATCCGAGTACTAATCTCGCCAAGCACACTTAACTGCGAAGTTCTGATGGGATCCAGTGCACCGTGACTCACCTTTGCAAATGAACCAGCGGATTATAATTCCATTCGCGCGTAACGTCGAACAACCCATCCGAAAAAAAATAGGTGCAACACGAGGGCTTCCCAGGTGGTCACCCATCCAAGTACTACCCTCGCCCAAGCACACTTTACTGCGGAGTTCTGATGGGATCCGTTGCATTAGTGCTGGTATGATCGCACCTGTTTCATTTCGTGCTGAAAATAAATACACTCCTTCTCCTTCCCTCCCCCTCCCATCAATTGTTTCCTTGTGCGTTCAAACTGCACCTATCCTTCTCGTTCTAATATCGATTAAAATGCCCTTTCTTTTTTACTCACATTTGAGTATAAACCAGCGGACCCTAGTTCCAGTCGCGCGTAACGTCGAACGACCCGTCTGAAAAAAAATTGGTGCGACACGAGGACTTCCCATGAGGTCACCCATCTGAGTACTACTCTCGCCCATGCACACTTAACTGCGGAGTTCTGATGGGATCCAGTGCATTAGTGATGGTATGATCGCACCTGTTTAATTCTGCGCTGCAAATACATAAACTCCTTCTCCTTTCTTCCCCCTCCCGTCATTTGTTTCCTTGTGCGTGCGCATATGCATCTCCCGTGCTCGTTCTAATATCAAGTAAAATGCTACGGTGCCGTTACTCACATTTGCGAATAAACCTGAGGACCATAATTCAAGTCGCACGTATCGTCGAAAGAATCATCTGCAAAAAAATAGGTGCAACACGAGGACTTCCTAAGAAAATGGGTGAAATATAAGGACTTAGCAGGAGGTCACCCATCCTAGTCCTACTCTCACCCAAGCACCCTTAACTTGCGGAGTTCTGATAGAATTCGTTGCATTGGTGCTGGTATGATTGCTCATGTTTCATTCTGCGCTGCAAATACATACACTTTTTCTCCCTCCATCCCTCCTCCCGTCATTTGTTTCCTTGTGCGTGCACTCTGCATCTCTCTTTCTCGTTCTAATATCGATTAAAATGCCCCTGCTTCTTGACTCACATTTGCGTATAAACCAGTGGACCCTAGTTCCAGTCGCGCGTAACGTCGAACGACCCGTCTGAAAAAAAATTAGTGCGATACGAGGACTTCCCAGGAGGTCTCCAATCTGAGTACTACTCTCGCCCAAGCACACTTAACTGCGGAGTTCTGATGGGATCCGGTGCATTAGTGCTGGTATGATTGCACCTGTTTAATTTCGCGCTGCAACTACATAAACTCCTTCTCCTTTCTTCCCCCTCCCGTCATTTGTTTCCTTGTGCGTGCGTACTGCACCTCTCGTTCTCGTTCAAATATCAAGTAAAATACCACGGCGCCGTGACTAACATTTGCGAATAAATCTGCAGACCATAATTTAAGTCGTGCGTAACGTCGAACGACACATCTGAAAAAAAGAAAATGGGTGCAACACGAGAACTTCCCATGAGGTAACCCATCATTGTACTACTTTCGCCAAAGCAAACTTAACTGCGTAGTTCTGATGGGATCCGGTGCATTTGTGCTGGTATGACCGCACCTGTTTAATTTCGTGCTGAAAATACATACACTCCCTCTTCCCTCCCCCCTCCCATCATTTGTTTCCTTGTGCGTTCACACTGCACCTCTCCTTCTCGTTCTAATATCGATTAAAATGCCCCTGATTCTTGACTCACATTTGCGTATAAACCAGCGGACCATAGTTCCAGTCGCGCGTAACGTCGAACGACCCATCTGAAAAAAAATTGTTGCGATACGAGAACTTCCTAAGAGGTCACCCATCCGAGTACTACTCTCGCCCAAGCACACTTAACTACAGAGTTCTAATGGGATCCAGTGCATTAGTGCTGGTATGATGCCACTTGTTTAATTTTGCGCTTCAAATACATACACTCCTTCTCTTTTCTTCCTCCTCCCGTCATTTGTTTTCTTGTGCGTGCGCACTGCACCTCCCGTACTCGTTTTAATATCAAGTAAAATGCCACGGCGCCGTGACTCACATTTGCGAATAAACCTGCGGACCATAAATCAAGTCGCGCGTAACGTCGAAAGAATCATCTGCAAAAAGATGGGTGCAACACGAGGACCTCCCAAGAAAATGGGTGAAATATAAGGACTTCGCAGGAGGTCACCCATCCGAGTACTTTTCTCGCCCAAGCACCCTTAACTCCGGAGTTCTGATAGAATCAGTTGCATTAGTGCTGGTATGATCCCTCATGTTTCATTCTGCACTGTAAATACATACACTCTTTCTCCTCCCATCCCCCCTCCCGTCATTTGTTTCCTTGTGCGTGCACTCTGTATCTCTCTTTCTCGTTCTAATATCAAGTAATATGCCCCGGCACCGTGACTCACCTTTGCAAATGAACCAGCGGTTTATAATTCCATTCACGCGTAACGTCGAACAACCCATCCGAAAAAAAATAGGAACAACACGAGGGCTTCCCAAGTGGTCACACATCCGAGTACTACTCTCGCCCAAGCACACTTAACTGCAGAGTTCTGTTTAGATCCGGAGCTTTAGTGCTGGTATGATCGCACCTGTTTAATTTCGCGCTGCAAATACATAAACTCCTCTTTTCTTCCCCCTCCCGTCATTTGTTTCCTTGTGCGTGCGCACTGCACCTCACGTTCTCGTTCAAATATCAAGTAAAATGCCACGGCACCGTGACTCACATTTGCGAATAAATTTACGGACCATAATTAAAGTCGCGCGTAACGTCGAATGGCACATCTGAAAAAAAGAAAATGGGTGCAACACGAGAACTTCCCAGGAGGTAACCCATCATTGTACTACTTTCGCTAAAGCACACTTAACTGCGGAGTTCTGATGGGATCCGGTGCATTTGTGCTGGTGTGACCGCACCTGTTTAATTTCGTGCTGAAAATACATACACTCCTTCTTCCCTCCCCCTCTCCCATCATTTGTTTCCTTGTGCGTTCACACTGCACCTCTCATTCTCGTTCTAATATCGATTAAAATGCCCCTGATTCTTGACTCACATTTGCGTATAAACCAGCAAACCATAGTTCCAGTCGCGCGTAACGTCGAACGACCCATCTGAAAAAAAATTGTTGCGATACGAGGACTTACCAGGAGGTCACCCATATGAGTACTACTCTCGCCCAAGCACACTTAACTGCGGAGTTCTGACGGGATCCGGTGCATTAGTGCTTGTATGATGCCACTTGTTTAATTTTGCGCTTCAAATACATACACTCCTTCTCTTTTCTTCCTCCTCCCGTCATTTGTTTCCTTGTGCGTGCGCACTGCACCTCCCGTACTCGTTCTAATATCAAGTAAAATGCCACGGCGCCGTGACTCACATTTGCGAATAAACCTGTGGACCATAAATCAAGTCGCGCGTAACGTCGAAAGAATCATTTACAAAAAGATGGGTGCAACACGAGGACCTCCCAAGAAAATGGGTGAAATATATGGACTTCGCATTAGGTCACCCATCCGAGTACTTTTCTCGCCCAAGCACCCTTAACTGCGGAGTTCTGATAGAATCCGTTGCATTAGTGCTGGTATGATCCCTCATGTTTCATTCTGCACTGCAAATACATACACTCTTTCTCCTCCTATCCCACCTCCCATCATTTGTTTCCTTGTGGGTGCACTCTGCATCTCTCTTTCTCGTTCTAATATCAAGTAATATGCCCCGGCACCGTGATTCACCTTTGCAAATGAATCAGCGGTTTAAAATTCCATTCGCGTGTAACGTCGAACAACCCATCCGAAAAAAAATAGGTGCAACACGAGGGCTTCCCAAGTGGTCACCCATCCGAGTACTACCCTCACCCAAGCACACTTAACTGCGGAGTTCTGATGGGATCTGGAGCTTTAGTGCTGGTATGATCGCACCAGTTTAGCTTCGCGCTGCAAATACATACACTCCTTCTCCTTTCTTCCCCCTTCCATCATTTGTTTCCTTGTGCGTTCACACTTCACCTCTCATTAAAATGCTCTTGCTTCTTGACTCATATTTGCGTATAAACCAGTGGACCCTAGTTCCAGTCGCGCGTAACGTCGAATTTCCCGTCTGAAAAAAAAAATTAGTGCGACACGAGGACTTCCCAGGAGGTCACCCATCCGAGTACTAATCTCGGCCAAGCACACTTCACTGCGGAGTTCTGATGGGATCCGGTGCATTAGTGCTGGTATGATCGTACCTGTTTAATTTTGTGCTGCAAATACATAAACTCATTCCCCTTTCTTCCCCCTCCCGTCATTTGTTTCCTTGTGCGTGCGCACTGCACCTTCCGTTCTCGTTCTAATATCAAGTAAAATGCTACAGCGCCGTGACTCACATTTGCGAATAAACCTGAGGACCATAATTCAAGTCGTGCGTAACGTCGAAAGAATCATCTGCAAAAAAATGGGTGCGACACGAGGACTTACCAACTGGTCACCCATCCGAGTACTACTCTCGCCCAAGCACACTTAACTGCGGAGTTATGATGGGATCTGTTGCATTAGTGCTGGTATGATCGCACCTGATTAATTTCGCGCTACAAATACATAAACTCCTTCTCCTTTCTTCCCCCTCCCGTCATTTGATTCCTTGTGCGTGCACTCTGCATCTCTCTTTCTCGTTCTAATATCAAGTAATATGCCCCGGCACCGTGACTCACCTTTGCAAATGAACCAACGGTTTATAATTCCATTCGCGCGTAACGTCGAACAACCCATCCGAAAAAAAATAGGTGCAACACGAGGGCTTCCCAAGTGGTCACCCATCCGAGTACTACTCTCGCCCAAGCACACCTAACTGCGGAGTTCTGATGGGATCCGAGGCTTTAGTGCTGGTATGATCGCACCTTTTTAATTTCGCGCTGAAAATACATAAACTCCTTCTCCTTTTTTCCCCCTCCTGTCATTTGTTTCCTTGTGCGTTCACACTTCACCTCTCATTCTCGTTCTAATATTGATTAAAATGCCCCTGCTTCTTGACTCACATTTGCGTATAAACAAGCGAATCCTAGTTCCAGACGCGCGTAACATGGAACGACCCGTCTGAAAAAAAATTGGTGCGACACGAGAACTTCCCAGGAGGTCACCCATCCGTGTACTAATCTCGCCCAAGCACACTTCACTGCGGAGTTCTAATGGGATCCAGTGCATTAGTGCTGGTATAATCGCACCTGTTTAATTTCGCGCTGCGAATACATAAACTCATTCCCCTTTCTTCCCCCTCCCGTCATTCGTTTCCTTGTGCGTGCGCACTGCACCTCCCGTTCTCGTTCTAATATCAAGTAAAATGCTACAGCGCCGTGACTCACATTTGCGAATAAACCTGAGGACCATAATTCAAGTCGCGCGTAACATCGAAAGAATCATCTGCAAAAAAATGGGTGCAACACGAGGACTTCATAAGAAAATGGGTGAAATATAAGGACTTCGCAGGAGGTAACCCATGCTAGTACTACTCTCGCCCAAGCACCCTTACCTACGCAGTTCTGATAGAATCCGTTGCATTAGTGCTGGTATGATCGCACTTGTTTCATTTCGTGCTGAAAATACATACACTCCATCTCCTTCCCTCCCTTTCCCATCAATTGTTTCCTTGTGCGTTCACACTGCACCTCTCCCTCTCGTTCTAATATCGATTAAAATGCCCCTGCTTCTTGACTCACATTTGCGTATAAACCAGCGGACCCTTGTTCCAGTCGCGCGTAAAGTCGAACGACCCGTCTGAAAAAAAATTGGTGCGACACGAGGACTTCCTAAGAGGTCACCCATGTGAGTACTACACTCACCCAAGCACACTTAACTGCGGAGTTCTGATGGGATCCGGTGCATTAGTGCTGGTATGATCGCACCTGTTTAATTTCGCGCTGCAAATACATAAACTCCTTCTCCTTTCTTCCCCCTCCCGTCATTTGTTTCCTTGTGCGTGCGCACTGCACCTCTCGTTCTCGTTCAAATATCAAGTAAAATGCCACGGCGCCGTCACTCACATTTGCGAATAAATCTGCGGACAATAATTAAAGTCGCGCGTAACGTCGAACGGCACATCTGAAAAAAAGAAAATGGGTGCAACACGAGAACTTCCCAGGAGGTAACCCATCATTGTACTACTTTCGCCAAAGTACAATTAACTGCGGAGTTCTAATGGGATCCGTTGCATTCGTGCTGGTGTGACCGCACCTGTTTAATTTCGTGCTGAAAATATATACACTCCTTCTTCTGTCGCCCCCTCCCATCATTTGTTTCCTTGTGCGTTCACACTGCACCTCTCCTTCTCGTTCTAATATCGATTAAAATGCCCCTGATTCTTGACTCACATTTGCGTATAAACCAGTGGACCATAGTTCCAGTCGCGCGTAACGTCGAACGACCCATCTGAAAAAAAATTGTTGCGATACGAGGACTTCCCAAGAGGTCACCCATCCGAGTACTACTCTCGCCCAAGCACGCTTAACTGCTGAGTTCTGATGGGATCCAGTGCATTAGTGCTGGTATGATGCCACTTTTTTAATTCTGCGCTTTAAATACATACTCTCCTTCCTTTTTCTTCATCATCCCGTCATTTGTTTCCTTGTGCGTGCGCACTGCACCTCCCGTACTCGTTCTAATATCAAGTAAAATGCCACTGCGCCGTGACTCACATTTGCGACTAAACCTGCAGACCATAAATCAAGTCGCGCGTAACGTCGAAAGAATCATCTGCAAAAAGATGGGTGCAACACGAGGACCTCCCAAGAAAATGGGTGAAATATAAGGACTTCGCAGGATCACCCATCTAAGTACTTTTCTCGCCCAAGCACCCTTAACTGCGGAGTTCTGATAGAATCCGTTGCATTAGTGCTGGTATGATCCCTCATGTTTCATTCTGCACTGCAAATACGTACACTCTTTCTCCTCCCATCCCTTTTCCCGTCATTTGTTTCCTTGTGCGTGCACTCTGCATCTCTCTTTCTCGTTCAAATATCAAGTAATATGCCCCAGCACCGTGACTCACCTTTGTAAATGAACCAGCAGTTTATAATTTCATTCGCGCGTAACGTCGAACAACACATCCGAGAAAAAAAAGGTGCAACACGAGGGCTTCCCAAGTGGTCACCCATCCGAGTACTACTCTCGCCCAAGCACACCTAACTGCCGAGTTCTGATGGGATCCGAGGCTTTAGTGCTGGTATGATCGCACCTGTTTAATTTCGCGCTGCAAATACATACACTCCTTCTCCTTTCTTCCCCCTCCGTCATTTGTTTCCTTGTGCGTTCACACTTCATCTCTCCTTCTCGTTCTAATATCGATTAAAATGCCCCTGCTTCTTGAGTCACATTTGCGTATAAACCAGCGGACCCTAGTTCCAGAGGCGCGTAGCGTCGAACGACCCGTTTGAAAAAAAATTGGTGCGACACGAGGACTTCTCAGGAGGTCCCCATCCGAGTACTACTCTTGCCCAAGCACACTTAATTGCGGAGTTCTGATGGGATCCGGTTCATTAGTGCTGGTATGATCGCAGCTGTTTAATTTTGTGCTGCAAATACATAAACTCCTCCTCCTTTCTTCCCCCTCCAGTCATTTGTTTCCTTGTGCGTGCGCACTGCACCTCTCGTTGTCGTTCAAATATCATGTAAAATGCCACGGCGCCGTGACTCACATTTGCGAATAAATCTGCGGACCATAATTAAAGTCGCGCATAATGTCGAACGACACATCTGAAAAAAAAAAAATGGGTGCAACACGAGAACTTCCCAGGAGGTAACCCATCATTGTACTACTTTCGCCAAAGCACACTTAACTGCGGAGTTCTGATGAAATCCGGTGCATTTGTGCTGGTGTGACCGCACCTGTTTAATTTCGTGCTGAAAATACATACACTCCTTCTTCCCTCCCCCCCTCCCATCATTTGTTTCTTTGTGCGTTCACACTGCACCTCTCATTCTCGTTCTAATATCGATTAAAATACCCCTGCTTCTTGACTCCCATTTGCGTATAAACCAGCGGACCATAGTTCCAGTTGCGCGTAACGTCGAACGACCCATCTGAAAAAAAATTGTTGTGATACGAGGACTTCCCAAGAGGTCATCCATCCGAGTACTACTCTCGCCCAAGCACGCTTAACTGCAGAGTTCTGATGGGATCCAGTGCATTAGTGCTGGTATGATGCCACTTGTTTAATTTTGCGCTTCAAATACATACACTCCTTCTCTTTTCTTCCTCCTCCTGTCATTTGTTTCCTTGTGCGTGCGCACTGCACCTCCCGTATTCGTTCTAATATCAAGTAAAATGCCACGGCGCCGTGACTCACATTTGGAATAAACCTGCGGACCATAAATCAAGTCGCGCGTAACGTCGAAAGAATCATCTGCAAAAAGATGGGTGCAACACGAGGACTTCCCAAGAGGTCACCCATCCGAGTACTACTCTCGCCCAAACACACTTAACTGCGGAGTTCTGATGGGATCCGGTGCATTAGTGCTGGTATGATCGCACCTGTTTAATTTTGCGGTGCAAATACATACACTCCTTCTCCTTTCTTCCCCCACCCGTCATTTGTTTCCTTGTGCGTGCGCACTGCACCTCTCGTTCTCGTTCAAAAATCAAGTAAAATACCACGGCGCCGTGACTCATATTTGCGAATAAATCTACGGACCATAATTAAAGTGGCGCGTAACGTCGAACGGCACATCTGAAAAAATGAAAATGGTTGCAACAAGAGAACTTCCCAGGAGGTAACCCATCATTGTACTACTTTCGCCAAAGCACACTTAACTACGGAGTTCTGATGGGATTCGGTGCATTTGTGCTGGTGTGACCGCACCTGTTTAATTTCGTGCTGAAAATACATACACTCCTTCTTCCCTCCCCCCCTCCCATCATTTGTTTCCTTGTGCGTTCACACTGCACCTCTCCATCTCGTTCTAATATCGATTAAAATACCCCTGATTCTTGACTCACATTTGCGTATAAACCAGCGGACCATAGTTCAAGTTGCACGTAACGTCGAACGACCCGTCTAAAAAAAAATTGGTGCAACACAATGACTTCCCAGGAGGTCACCAATCTGAGTACTACTCTCGCCCAAGCACACTAAACTGCGGAGTTCTGATGGGATCCAGTGCATTAGTGCTGGTATGATCGCACCCGTTTAATTCCGCGCTGCAAATACATAAACTCCTTCTCCTTCCTTCCCCCTCCCATTATTTGTTTCCTTGTGCGTGCGCACTGCACCTCCCGTGCTCGTTCTAATATCAAGTAAAATACTACGGTGCCGTGACTCACATTTCCGAACAGACCTGAGGACCATAATTGAAGTCCTGCATAACGTCGAAAGAATCATCTGCAAAAAAATGGGTGCAACACGAGAACTTCACAAGAAAATGGGTGAAATATAAGGACTTCGCAGGAGGTAACCCATGCTAGTACTACTCTCGCCCAAGCACCCTTACCTACGGAGTTCTGATAGAATCCTTTGAATTAGTGCTGGTATGATAGCACTTGTTTCATTTCGTGCTGAAAATATATACACTTCTTCTCCTTCCCTCCCCCTCCCATCAATTGTTTCCTTGTGCATTCACACTGCACCTCTCTTTCTCGTTCTAATATCGATTAAAATGCCCCTGCTTCTTGACTCACATTTGCGTATAAACAAGCGGACCATAGTTCCAGTCGCACGTAACGTCGAACGAACCGTCTGAAAAAAAATTGGTGCGACACGAGGACTTCCCAGGAGGTCAACCATCCGAGTACTACTCTCACCCAAGCACACTTAACTGCGGAGTTCTGAGGGGATACGGTGCATTAGTGCTGGTATGATCGCACCCGTTTAATTTTGCGCTGCAAATACATAAACTTCTTCTCCTTTCTTCCCCCTCCCGTCATTTGTTTAATTGTGCGTGCGCACTGCACCTCCCGTGCTCGTTCTAATATCAAGTAAAATGCTACGGTGCCGTGACTCACATTTGCGAATAAAACTGAGGACCATAATTCAAGTCGCGCGTATCGTCAAAAGAATCATCTACAAAAAAATGGGTGCAACACGAGGACTTCCTAAGAAAATGGGTGAAATATAAGGACTTCGCAGGAGGTCACCCATCCTAGTGCTACTCTCGCCCAAGCACCCTTAACTTGCGGAGTTCTTATAGAATCCGTTGCATTGGTGCTGGTATGATTGCTCATGTTTCATTCTGCGCTGCAAATACATACACTTTTTCTCCCTCCATCCCCGCTCCCATCATTTGTTTCCTTGTGCGTGCACTCTGCATCTCTCCTTCTCATTCTAATATCGATTAAAATGCCCCTGCTTCTTGAGTCACATTTGCGTATAAACCAGTTGACCCTAGTTCCAGTCGCGTGTAACGTCGAACGACCCGTCTGAAAAAAAAATTAGTGCGACACGAGGACTACCCAGGAGGTCTCCAATCCGAGTACTACTCTCGCCCAAGCACACTTAACTGCGGAGTTCTGATGGGATCCGGAGCTTTAGTGCTGGTATGATCGCACCTGTTTAATTTCGCGCTGCAAATACATACACTCCTTCTCCTTTCTTCCCCCTCCCGTCATTTGTTTCCTTGTGCGTTCACACTTCACCTCTCATTCTCGTTCTAATATCGATTAAAATACCGCTGCTTCTTGACTCACATTTGCGTATAAACCAGCGGACCCTAGTTCCAGTCGCGCGTAACTTCGAACGACCCGTCTGAAAAAAAATTGGTGCGACACGAGGACTTCCCAGGAGGTCACCCATCCGAGTACTACTCTCGCCCAAGCACACTTAATTGCGGAGTTCTGATGGGATCCGGTGCATTAGTGCTGGTATGATCACACCCATTTAATTCTGCGCTGCAAATACATAAACTCCTTCTCCTTTATTCCCCCTCCCGTCATTTGTTTCCTTGTGCGTGCACACTGCACCTCCCGTGCTCGTTCTAATATCAAGTAAAATGCTACGGTGCCGTGACTCACATTTGCGAATAAACCTGAGGACCATAATTCAAGTTGCGCGTAACGTCGAAAGAATCATCTGCAAAAAAATGGGTGCAACACGAGGACTTCCTAAGAAAATAGGTGAAATATAAGGACTTCGCATGAGGTCACCCATCCTAGTGCTACTCTCGCCCAAGCACCCTTAACTTGCGAAGTTCTGATAGAATCCGTTGCATTGGTGCAGGTATGATCGCTCATGTTTCATTCTGCGCTGCAAATACATACACTCTTTCTCCCTCCATCCCCTCTCCCGTTATTTGTTTCCTTGTGCGTGCACTCTGCATCTCTCCTTCTCGTTCTAATATCAAGTAAAATGCCCTAGCATCGTGACTCACCTTTGCGAATGAACAAGCAGTTTATAATTGCATTCGCGCGTAACGTCGAACGACCCATCCGAAAAAAAATGGGTGCAACACGAGGACCTCCCAGGAGGTCACCAATCCGAGTACTACTCCCGCCCAAGCACACTTAACTGCTGAGTTCTGATGGGATACGGTGTATTAGTGCTGGTATGATGGCACCTATTTAATTTCGCGCTGCAAATACGTACACTCCTTCTCCTTTCTTCCCCTTCCCGTCATTTGTTTCCTTGTGCGTGCGCACTGCACCTCTCGTTCTCGTATAAATATCAAGTAAAATGCCACGGCGCAGTGACACACATTTTCGAATAAATCTGCGGACTATAATTAAAGTCGCCCGTAACGTCGAATGGCACATCTGAAAAAAAAAATGGGTGCAACACGAGAACTTCCCAGAAGGTAACCCATCCTTGTACTACTTTCGCCAAAGCACACTTAACTGCGGAGTTCTAATGGGATCCGGTGTATTTGTGCTGGTGTGATAGCACCTGTTTAATTTCGTGCTGAAAATAAAAACACTCCTTCTCCTTCCCTCCCCCCTCCCATCATTTGTTTCCTTGTGCGTTCACACTGCACCTCTTTTTCTCGTTCTAATATCGATTAATATGCCCCTACTTCTTGACTCACATTTGCGTATAAACAAGTGGACCATAGTTCCAGTTGCGCGTAACGTCGAACGACCCGTCTGAAAAAAAATTTGTGCGACACGAGAACTTCCCAGGAGGTCACCCATCCGAGTACTACTCCCCCCCAAGCACACTTAACTGCAGAGTTATGATGGGATCCGTTGCATTAGTGCTGGTATGATCGCATCCGTTTAATTTCGCGCTGCAAATACATAAACTCCTTCTCCTTTCTTACCCCACCCGTCATTTGTTTCCTTGTGCGTGCACACTGCACCTCCCGTGCTCGTTTTAATATCAAGTAAAATGCTACGACGCCGTGACTCACATTTGCGAATAAACCTGAGGACCAAAATTCAAGTCGCGTGTAACGTCTAAAAAATCATCTGCAAAAAAATGGGTGCAACACGAGTACTTCCCAAGTGGTCACCCATTCGAGTACTACTCTCGCCCAAGCACACATAACTGCGGAGTTATGATGGGATCGGTTGCAATAGTGCTGGTACGATCGCACCTGTTTAATTTCGCGCTGCAAATACATAAACTCCTTCTCCTCTCTTCCCCCTCCCGTCATTTGTTTCCTTGTGCGTGCACTCTGCATCTTTTTTTCTCGTTCTAATATCAAGTAATATGCCCCGGCACCGTGACTCACCTTTGCAAATGAACCAGTGGTTTATAATTCCATTCGTGCGTAACGTCGAACAACCCATCCGAAAAAAAATAGGTGCACCACGAGGGCTTCCCAAGTGGTCACCCATCCGAGTACTACTCTCGCCCAAGCACACTTAACTGCGGAGTTCTGATGGGATCCGGAGCTTTAGTGCTGGTATGATCGCACCTATTTAATTTCGCACTGCAAATACATACACTCCTTCTCCTTTCTTCCCCCTCCCGTCATTTGTTTCCTTGTGCGTTCACACTTCACCTCTCATTCTTGTTCTAATATCGATTAAAATGCCCATGCTTATTGACTCACATTTGCGTATAAACCAGCGGACCCTAGTTCCAGACGCGCGTAACGTCGAACGACCCGTCTGAAAAAAATTGGTGCGACACGAGGACTTCCCAGGAGGTCACCCATCCGAGTACTAATCTCGCCCAAGCACACCTCACTGCGGAGTTCTGATGGGATCCGGTGCATTAGTGCTGGTGTGATCGCACCTGTTTAATTGTTGCGATACGAGGACTTCCCAAGAGGTCACCCATCCGAGTACTACTTTCGCCCAAGCACACTTAACTGCAGAGTTCTGATGGGATCCAGTGCATTATTGCTGGTATGATGCCACTTGTTTAATTTCGCGCTACGAATACATACGCTCCTTCTCTTTTCTTCCTCCTCCCGTCATTTGTTTCCTTGTGCGTGCGCACTGCACCTCCTGTACTCGTTCTAATATCAAGTAAAATGCCACGACGCCGTGACTCACATTTGCGAATAAACCTGCGGACCATAAATCAAGTCACGCGTAACGTCGAAAGAATCATCTGCAAAAAGATGGGTGCAACAGGAGGACCTCCCAAGAAAATGGGTGAAATATTAGGACTTCGCAGGAGGTCACCCATCCGAGTACTTTTCTCGCCCAAGCACCCTTAACTCCGGAGTTCTGATAGAATCCGTTGCATTAGTGCTGGTATGATCCCTCATGTTTCATTCTGCACTGCAAATACATACACTCTTTCTCCTCCCATCCTCCCTCCCGTCATTTGTTTCCTTTTGCGTGCATTCTGCATCTCTCTTTCTCGTTCTAATATCAAGTAATATGCCCCGGCACCGTGACTCACCTTTGCAAATGAACCTGCGGTTTATAACTCCATTCGCGCGTAACGTCGAACAACCCATCCGAAAAAGAAATAGGTGCAACAGGAGGGCTTCCCAGGTGGACACCCATCCGAGTACTACTCTGGCCCAAGCACACTAAACTGTGGAGTTCTGATGGGATCCGGAGCTTTAGTGCTGGTATGATCGCACCTGTTTAATTTCGCGCTGCAAATACATACACTCCTTCTCCTTTCTTCCCCCTCCCGTCATTTGTATCCTTGTGCGTTCACACTTTACCTCTCATTCTCGTTCTAATTTCGATTAAAATGCCCCTGCTTCTCGACTCACATTTGCGTATAAACCAGCGGACCCTAGTTCCAGACGCGCGTAACGTCTAACGACCCATCTGAAAAAAAATTGGTGCGACACGAGGACTTCCCAGGAGGTCAACCATCCGAGTACTAATCTCGCCAAGCACACTTAACTGCAGAGTTCTGATGGGATCCGAGGCTTTAGTGCTGGTATGATCGCACCTGTTTAGTTTCGCGCTGCAAATACATACACTCCTTCTCATTTCTTCCCTCTCCCGTCATTTGTTTCCTTGTGCGTTCACACGTCACCTCTCATTCTCGTTCTAATATCGATTAAAATGCCCCTGCTTCTTGACTCACATTTGCGTATAAACCAGCGGATCCTAGTTCCAGACGAGCATAACGTCGAAAGAATCATCTGCAAAAAGATGGGTGCAACACGAGGACCTCCCAAGAAATTGGGTGAAATATAAGGACTTCGCAGGAGGTCACCCATCCGAGTACTTTTCTCGCCCAAGCACCCTTAACTGCGGAGTTTTGATAGAACCCGTTGCATTAGTGCTGGTATGATCCCTCATGTATCATTCTGCACTGCAAATACATACACTCTTTCTCCTCCCATCCTTCCTCCCGTCATTTGTTTCCTTTTGCGTGCACTCTGCATCTCTCTTTCTCGTTCTAATATCAAGTAATATGCCCCGGCACCGTGACTCACCTTTGCAAATGAACCTGCGATTTATAATTCCATTCACGCATAACGTCGAACAACCCATCCGAAAAAAAAATTAGTCCAACACGAGGGCTTCCCAGGTGGACACCCATCCGAGTACTACTCTCGCCCAAGCACACTTAACTGCGGAGTTCTGATGGGATCCGGAGCTTTAGTGCTGGTATGATCGCACCTGTTTAATTTCGCGTTGCAAATACATACACTCCTTCTCCTTTCTTCCCCCTCCCGTCATTTGTTTCCATGTGCGTTCACACTTTACCTCTCATTCTCGTTCTAATTTCGATTAAAATGCCCCTGCTTCTCGACTCACATTTGCGTATAAACCAGCGGACCCTAGTTCCAGACGCGCGTAACGTCGAACGACCCGTCTGAAAAAAAATTGGTGCGACACGAGGACTTCCCAGGAGGTCAACCATCCAAGTACTAATCTCGCCAAACACACTTAACTGCGGAGCTCTGATGGGATCCGGGGCTTTAGTGCTGGTATGATCGCACCTGTTTAGTTTCGCGCTGCAAATACATACACTCCTTCTCCTTTCTTCCCCCTCCCGTCATTTGTTTCCTTGTGCGTTCACACTTCACCTCTCATTCTCGTTCTAATATCGATTAAAATGCCCCTGCTTCTTGACTCACATTTGCGTATAAACCAGTGGACCCTAGTTCCAGACGAGCGTAACGTCGAACGACCCGTCTGAAAAAAAATTGGTGCGACACGAGGACTTCAGAAGAAAATGGGTGAAATATAAGCACTTCGCAGGAGGTAACCCATGCTAGTACTACTCTCGCCCAAGCATCCTTACCTACGGAGTTCTGATAGAATCTGTTGCATTAGTGCTGGTATGATCGCACCTGTTTCATTTCGTGCTGAAAATACATACACTCATTCTCCTTCCCTCCCCCTCCCATAATTTATTTCCTTGTGCGTTCACACTGCACCTCTCCTTCTCGTTCTAATATCGATTAAAATGCCCCTTCTTTTTGACTCACATTTGCGTATAAACCAGCGGACCCTAGTTCAAGTCGCGCGTAACGTCGAACGACCCGTCTGAAAAAAAATTGTTGCGACACGAGGACTTCCCAGGAAGTCACCCATCCGAGTACCACTCTCGCCCATGCACACTTAACTGCGGAGTTCTGATGGGATCCGGTGCATTAGTGCTGGTATGATCGCACCTGTTTAATTTCGCGCTGCAAATACATACACTCCTTCTCTTTTCTTCCCCCTCCCGTCATTTGTTTCCTTGTGCGTGCGCACTGCACCTCCCATACACGTTCTAATATCAAGTATAATGCCACGGCGCCGTGACTCACATTTGCGAATAAACCTGCGGACCATAAATCAAGTCGCGCGTAACATCGAAAGAATCATCTGCAAAAAGATGGGTGCAACACGAGGACCTCCCAAGAAAATGGGTGAAATATAAGGACTTTTCAGGAGGTCACCCATCCGAGTACTTTTCTCGCCCAAGCACCCTTAACTGCGGAGTTCTGATAGAATCCGTTGCATTAGTGCTGGTATGATCCCTCATGTTTCATTCTGCACTGCAAATACACACACTCTTTCTCCTCCCATCCCCCCTACCGTCATTTGTTTCCTTTTGCGTGCACTCTGCATCTCTCTTTCTCGTTTTAATATCAAGTAATATGCCCCAGCACCGTGACTCACCTTTGCAAATGAACCTGCGGTTTATAATTCCATTAGCGCGTAACGTCGAACAACCCATCCGAAAAAAAATAGGTGCAACACGAGGGCTTCCCAGGTGGACACCCATCCGAGTACTACTCTCGCCCAAGCACACTTAACTGCGGAGTTCTGATGGGATCCGAAGCTTTAGTGCTGGTATGATCGCACCTGTTTAATTTCGCGCTGCAAATACATACACTCCTTCTCCTTTCTTCCCCCTCCTGTCATTTGTTTCCTTGTGCGTTCACACTTTACCTCTCATTCTCGTTCTAATTTCGATTAAAATGCCCCTACTTCTCGACTCACATTTGCATATAAACCAGCGGACCCTAGTTCCAGACACGCGTAACGTCGAACGACCCGTCTGAAAAAAAATTGGTGCGACACGAGGACTTCCCAGGAGGTCAACCATCCGAGTACTAATCTCGCCAAGCACACTTAACTTCGGAGTTCTGATGGGATCTGGGGCTTTAGTGCTGGTATGATCGCAGCTGTTTACTTTCGCGCTGCAAATACATACACTCCTTCTCCTTTCTTCCCCCTCCCGTCATTTATTTCCTTGTGCGTTCACACTTCACCTCTCATTCTCGTTCTAATATCGATTAAAATGCCCCTGCTTCTTGACTCACATTTGCGTATAAACCAGCGGACCCTAGTTCCAGACGAGCGTAACGTCGAACAACCCGTCTGAAAAAAAATTGGTGCGACACGAGGACTTCACAAGAAAATGGGTGAAATATAAGCACTTCGCAGGAGGTAACCCATGCTAGTACTACTCTCGCCCAAGCACCCTTACCTACGGAGTTCTGATAGAATCTGTTGCATTAGTGCTGGTATGATCGCACCTGTTTCATTTCGTGCTGAAAATACATACACTCATTCTCCTTCCCTTCCCCTCCCATAATTTGTTTCCTTGTGCGTTCACACTGCACCTCTCCTTCTCGTTCTAATATCGATTAAAATACCCCTTCTTTTTGACTCACATTTGCGTATAAACCAGCGGACCCTAGTTCAAGTCGCGCGTAACGTTGAACGACCCGTCTGAAAAAAAATTGTTGCGACACGAGGACTTCCCAGGAGGTCACCCATCCGAGTACCACTCTCGCCCAAGCACACTTAACTGCGGAGTTCTAATGGGATCCGGTGCATTAGTGCTGGTATGATCGCACCTGTTTAATTTCGCACTTCAAATACATACACTCCTTCTCTTTTCTTCCCCCTCCCGTCATTTGTTTCCTTGTGCGTGCGCACTGCACCTCTCGTTCTCGTATAAATATCAAGTAAAATGCCACGGCGCAGATTCTCACATTTTCGAATAAATCTGCGGACTATAATTAAAGTCGCGCGTAACGTCGAACGGCACATCTGAAAAAAAAATGGGTGCAACACGAGAACTTCCCAGAAGGTAACCCATCGTTGTACTACTTTCGCCAAAGCACACTTAACTGCGGAGTTCTGATGGGATCCGATGTATTTGTGCTGGTGTGATAGCACCTGTTTAATTTCGTGATGAAAATAAAAACACTCCTTCTCCTTCCCTCCCCCCTCCCATCATTTGTTTCCTTGTGCGTTCACACTGCACCTCTTTTTCTCGTTCTAATATCGATTAATATGCCCCTGATTCTTGACTCACATTTGCGTATAAACAAGTGGACCATAGTTCCAGTTGCGCGTAACGTCGAACGACCCGTCTGAAAAAAAATTGTTGCGACACGAGGACTTCCCAGGAGGTCACCCATCCGAGTACCACTCTCGCCCAAGCACACTTAACTGCGGAGTTCTGATGGGATCCGGTGCATTAGTGCTGGTATGATCACTGTTTAATTTCGCGCTGCAAATACATACACTCCTTCTCTTTTCTTCCCACTCCCGTCATTTGTTTCCTTGTGGGTGCGCACTGCACCTCCCGTACTCGTTCTAATATCAAGTATAATGCCACGGCGCCGTGACTTACATTTGCGAATAAACCTGCGGACCATAAATCAAGTCGCGCGTAACGTCGAAAGAATCATCTGCAAAAAGATGGGTGCAACACGAAGACCTCCCAAGAAAATGGGTGAAATATAAGGACTTTGCAGGAGGTCACCCATCCGAGTACTTTTCTCGCCCAAGCACCCTTAACTGCGGAGTTCTGATAGAATCCGTTGCATTAGTGCTGGTATGATCCCTCATGTTTCATTCTGCACTGCAAATACACACACTCTTTCTCCTCCCATCCCCCCTCCCGTCATTTATTTCCTTGTGCGTGCACTCTGCATCTCTTTTTCTCATTCTAATATCAAGTAATATGTCCCGGCACCGTGACTCACCTTTGCAAATGAACCAGCGGTTTATAATTCCATTCGCGCGTAACGTCGAACAACCCATCCGAAAAAAATAGGTGCAACACGAGGGCTTCCCAGGTGGTCACCGATCCGAGTACTACTCTCCCCCAAGCACACTTAACTGCGGAGTTCTGATGGGATCCGGGGCTGTAGTGCTGGTATGATCGCACCTATTTAATTTCGCGCTGCAAATACATACACTCCTTCTCCTTTCTTCCCCCTCCCGTCATTTGTTTCCTTGTGCGTGCGCACTGCACCTCTCGTTCTCGTTCAAATATCAAGTAAAATGCCACGGCACCATGACTCACATTTGCGAATAAATCCGCGGACCATAATTAAAGTCGCGCGTAACGTCGAACGGCACATCTGAAAAAAAGAAAATGGGTGCAACACGAGAACTTCCCAGGAGGTAACCCATCATTGTACTACTTTCGCCCAAGCACACTTAACTGCAGAGTCCTGATGGGATTTGGTGCATTTGTGCTGGTGTGACCGCACCTGTTTAATTTCGTGCCGAAAATACATACACTCCTTCTTCCCTCCCCCCTTCCCATCATTTGTTTCCTTGTGTGTTCACACTGCACCTCTCCTTCTCGTTCTAATATCGATTAAAATGCCCCTGATCCTTGACTCACATTTGCGTATAAACCAGCGGACGATAGTTCCAGTCGCGCGTAACGTCGAAAGAATCATCTGCAAGAAGATGGGTGCAACACGAGGACCTCCCAAGAAAATGGGCGAAATATAAGGACTTCGCAGAAGGTCACCCATCCGAGTACTTTTCTCGCCCAAGCACCCTTAACTGCGGAGTTCTGATAGAATCTGTTGCATTAGTGCTGGTATGATCCCTCATGTTTCATTCTGCACTGCAAATACATACACTCTTTCTCCTCTCATCCCCCCTCCCGTCATTTGTTTCCTTGTGCGTGCACTCTGCATCTCTCTTTCTCGTTCTAATATCAAGTAATATGCCCCGGCACCGTGACTCACCTTTGAAAATGAACCAGCGGTTTATAATTACAGTCGCGCGTAACGTCGAACAACCCATCCGAAAAAAATAGGTGCAACACGAGGGCTTCCCAGGTGGTCACCGATCCGAGTACTACTCTCCCCCAAGCACACTTAACTGCGGAGTTCTGATGGGATCCGGGGCTGTAGTGCTGGTATGATCGTACCTATTTAATTTCGCGCTGCAAATACATACACTCCTTCTCCTTTCTTCCCCCTCCCGTCATTTGTTTCCTTGTGCGTGCGCACTGCACCTCTCGTTCTCGTTCAAATATCAAGTAAAATGCCACGGTGCCGTGACTCACATTTGCGAATAAATCTGCGGACCATAATTAAAGTCGCGCGTAACGTCGAATGGCACATCTGAAAAAAAGAAAATGGGTGCAACACGAGAACTTCCAAGGAGGTAACCCATCATTGTACTACTTTCGCCAAAGCTCACTTAATTGCGGAGTTCTGATGGGATCTGGTGCATTAGTGCTGGTGTGACCGCACCTGTTTAATTTCGTTCTGAAAATACATACACTCCTTCTTCCCTCCCCCCCTCTCATCATTTGTTTCCTTGTGCGTTCACACTTCACCTCTCATTCTCGTTCTAATATCGATTAAAATGCCCATGCTTCTTGACTCACATTTGCGTATAAACCAGCGGACCATAGTTCCAGTCGCGCGTAACGTCTAACGACCCATCTGAAAAAAAATTGTTGCGATACGAGGACTTCCCAAGAGGTCACCCATCTGAGAACTACTCTCGCCCAAGCACACTTAACTGCGGAGTTCTGATGGGATCAGGAGCTCTAGTGCTGGTATGATCGCACCTGTTTAATTTCGTGCTGCAAATACATACACTCCTTCTAATTTCTTCCCCCTTCCGTCATTTGTTTCCTTGTGCGTTCACACTTCACCTCTCATTCTCGTTCTAATATCGATTAAAATGCCCCTGCTTCTTGACTCACATTTGCGTATAAACCAGCGGACCCTAGTTCCAGACGCGCGTAACGTCGAACGACCTGTTTGAAAAAAAATTAGTGCGACACGAGGACTTCCCAGGAGGTCACCCATCCGAGTACTAATCTCGCCCAAGCACACTTCACAGCGGAGTTCTGATGGGATCCGGTGCATTAGTGCAGGTATGATCGCACCCGTTTAATTCCGCTCTGCAAATACATAAACTCCTTCTCCTTTCTTCCCCCCTCCCGTCATTTGTTTCCTTGTGCGTGCGCACTGCACCTCCCGTGCTCATTCTAATATCAAGTAAAATGCTACGGTGCCGTGTCTCACATTTGCGAATAAACCTGAGGACCATAATACAAGTCGCGCGTAACGTCGAAAGAATCATCTGCAAAAAAATGGGTGCAACACGAAGACTTCACAAGAAAATGGGTCAAATATAAGGACTTCGCAGGAGGTAACCCATGCTAGTACTACTCTCACCCAAGCACCCTTACCTACGGAGTTCTGATAGAATCCGTTGCATTAGTGCTGGTATGATCGCACCTGTTTCATTTCGCGCTGCAAATACATACACTCCTTCTCCTTTCTTCCCCCTCCCGTCATTTGTTTCCTTGTGCGTGCGCACTGCACCTCTCGTTCTCGTTCAAATATCAAGTAAAATGCCACGGCACCGTGACTCACATTTGCGAATAAATCCGCGGACCATAATTAAAGTCGCGCGTAACGTCGAACGGCACATCTGAAAAAAAGAAAATGGGTGCAACACGAGAACTTCCCAGGAGGTAACCCATCATTGTACTACTTTCGCCCAAGCACACTTAACTGCAGAGTCCTGATGGGATTTGGTGCATTTGTGCTGGTGTGACTGCACCTGTTTAATTTCGTGCCGAAAATACATACACTCCTTCTTCCCTCCCCCCTTCCCATCATTTGTTTCCTTGTGTGTTCACACTGCACCTCTCCTTCTCGTTCTAATATCGATTAAAATGCCCCTGATCCTTGACTCACATTTGCGTATAAACCAGCGGACGATAGTTCCAGTCGCGCGTAACGTCGAACGACCCATCTGAAAAAAAATTGTTGCGATACGAGGACTTTCCAAGAGGTCACCCATCCGAGTACTACTCTCGCCCAAGCACACTTAACTGCAGAGTTCTGATGGGATCCAGTGCATTAGTGCGGGTATGATGCTACTTGTTTAATTTTGCGCTTCAAATACATACACTCTTTCTCTTTTCTTCCTCCTCCCGTCATTTGTTTCCTTGTGCGTGCGCACTGCACCTCCCGTACTCCTTCTAATATCAAGTAAAATGCCACGGCGCCGTGACTCACATTTGCGAATAAACCTGCGAACCATAAATCAAGTCGCCCGTAACGTCGAAAGAATCATCTGCAAAAAGATGGGTGCAACACGAGGATCTCCCAAGAAAATGGGTGAAATATAAGGACTTCGCAGGAGGTCACCCATCCGAGTACTTTTCTCGACCAAGCACCCTTTACTACGGAGTTCTGATAGAATCCATTGCATTAGTGCTGGTATGATCCCTCATGTTTCATTCCACACTGCAAATACATACATTCTTTCTCATTCCATCCCCCCTCCCGTCATTTGTTTTCTTGTGCGTGCACTCTGCATCTCTCTTTCTCGTTCTAATATCAAGTAATATGCCCCAGCACCGTGACTCACCTTTGCAAATGAACCAGCGGTTTATAATTCCATTCGCGCGTAACGTCGAACAACCCATCCGAAAAAAAATAGGTGCAACACGAGGGCTTCCCAGGTGGTCACCCATCCGAGTACTACCCTCGCCCAAGCACACTTAACTGCAGAGTTCTGATAGGATCCGGAGCTTTAGTGCTGGTATGATCGCACCTGATAAATTTTCTGCTGTAAATACATACACTCCTTCTCCTTTCTTCAACCTCCCGTCATTTGTTTCCTTGTGCGTTCACACTTCACCTCTCATTCTCATTCTAATAGCGATTAAAATGCCCCTGCTTCTTGACTCACATTTGCGTATAAACCAGCGGACCCTAGTTCCAGACGCGCGTAACGTCGAACGACCCGTCTGAAAAAAAAATTAGTGCGACACGAGGACTTCCCATGAGGTCACCCATCCGAGTACTAATCTCGCCCAAGCACACTTAACTGCGGAGTTCTGATGGGATCCGGTGCATTAGTGCTGGTATGATCGCACCGGTTTAATTTTGCGCTGCAAATACATAAACTCCTTCTCCTTTCTTCCCCCTCCCGTCATTTGTTTCCTTGTGCGTGCGCACTGCACCTCTCGTTCTCGTTCAAATATCAAGTAAAATGCCACGGCGCCGTGACTCACATTTGCGAATAAATTTGGGGACCATAATTAAAGTCGCGCGTAACGTCGAACGGCACATCTGAAAAAAAGAAAATGGGTGCATCACGAGGACTTCACAAGAAAATGGGTGAAATATAAGGACTTCGCAGGAGGATACCCATGCTAGTACTACTCTCGCCCAAGCACCCTTACCTACGGAGTTCTGATAGAATCCGTTGCATTAGTGCTGGTATGATCGCACCTGTTTCATTTCGTGCTGAAAATACATACACTCCTTCTCCTTCCCTCCCCCTCCCATCAATTGTTTCCTTGTGCGTGCACACGGCACCTCTCCTTCTCGTTCAAATATCAAGTAAAATACCACGGCGCCGTGACTCACATTTGCGAATAAATCTGCGAACCATAATTAAAGTCGCGAGTAACGTCGAACGGCACATCTGAAAAAAAGAAAATGGGTGTAACACGAGAACTTCCCAGGAGGTAACCCATTATTGTGCTACTCTCGCCCAAGCACACTTAACTGCGGAGTTCTGATGGGATCCGGTGCATTAGTGCTGGTTTGATTGCACCTATTTAATTTCGTGCGGAAAATACATACACTACTTCTTCCCTCCCCCCTCCCATCATTTGTTTCCTTGTGCGTTCACACTGCACCTCTCCTTCTCATTCTAATATCGATGAAAATGCCCCTGATTCTTGACTCACATTTGCGTATAAACCAGCGGACCATAGTTCCAGTCGAGTGTAACGTCGAACGACCCATATGAAAAAAAATTGTTGCGATACGAGAACTTTCCAAAAGGTCACCCATCCGAGTACTACTCTCGCCCAAGCACACTTAATTGCATAGTTCTGATGGGATCAAGTGCATTAGTGCTGGAATGATGCCACTTGTTTAATTTTGCGCTTCAAATACACACACTCCTTCTCTTTTCTTCCTCCTCCCGTCATTTGTTTCCTTGTGCGTGCGCACTGCACCTCCCGTAGTCGTTCTAATATCAAGTAAAATGCCACGGCGCCGTGACTCACCTTTGCAAATGAACTAGCAGTTTATAATTATATTCGCGCGTAACGTCGAAAGAATCATCTCCAAAAAGATGGGTGCAACACGAGGACCTCCCAAGAAAATGGGTGAAATATAAGGACTTCGCAGGAGGTCACCCATCCGAGTACTTTTCTCGCCCAAGCACCCTTAACTGCAAAGTTCTGATAGAATCCGTTGCATTAGTGCTGGTATGATCCCTCATGTTTCATTCTGCACTGCAAATGCATACACTCTTTTTTCTTCCATCCCCCGTCCCGTCATTTGTTTCCTTGTGCGTGCGTACTGCACCTCTCGTTCTCGTTCAAATATCAAGTAAAATGCCACGGCGCCGTGACTCACCTTTGCAAATGAACCAGCGGTTTATAATTTCATTCGCGCGTAACGTCGAACAACCCATCCGAAAAAAAATAGGTGCAACACGAGGGCTTCCCAAGTAGTCACCAATCCGAGTACTACTCTCGCCCAAGTACACTTAACTGCGGAATTCTGATGGGATCCGGGGCTTTAGTGCTGGTATGATCGCACCTGTTTAAATTCGCGCTGCAAATACATACATTCCTTCTCCTTTCTTCCCCCTCCCGTCATTTGTTTCCTTGTGCGTTCACACTTCACCTCTCATTCTCGTTCTAATATCGATTAAAATGCCCCTGCTTCTTGACTCACATTTGCGTATAAACCAGCGGACCCTAGTTCCAGACGCGCGTAACGTCGAACGACCCGTCTCAAAAAAAATTGGTGCGACACGAGAACTTACCAGGAGGTCACCCATCCGAGTACTAATCTCGCCCAAGCACACTTCACTGCGGAGTTCTGATGGGATCCGGTGCATTAGTGCTGGTATGATCGCACCTGTTTAATTTCGCGCTGCAAATACATAAACTCATTCCCCTTTCTTCCCCCTCCCGTCATTTGTTTCCTTGTGCGTGCGCACTGCACCTCCTGTTCTCGTTCTAATATCAAGTAAAATGCTACAGCTTCGTGACTCACATTTGTGAATAAACCTGAGGACCATAATTCAAGTCGCGCGTAACGTCGAAAGAATCATCTGCAAAAAAATGGGTGCAACACGAGGACTACACAAGAAAATGGGTGAAATATAAGGACTTCGCAGGAGGTAACCCATGCTAGTACTACTCTCGCCCAAGCACCCTTACCTACGGAGTTCTGATAGAATCCGTTGCATTTGTGCTGGTATGATCCCTCATGTTTCATTCTGCACTGCAAATGCATACACTCTTTTTTCTTCCATCCCCCGTCCCGTCATTTGTTTCCTTGTGCGTTCACACTGCACCTCTCCTTCTCGTTCAAATATCAAGTAAAATGCCACAGCGCCGTGACTCACCTTTGCAAATGAACAAGCGGTTTAGAATTCCATTCGCGCGTAACGTCGAACAACCCATCTGAAAAAAAATAGGTGCAACACGAGGGCTTCCCAGGTGGTCACCGATCCGAGTACTACTCTCGCCCAAGCACACTTAACTGCGGAGTTCTGATGGGATCCGGGGCTGTAGTGCTGGTATGATCGCACCTGTTTAATTTCGCGCTGCAAATACATACACTCCTCCTTTCTTCCCCCTCCCGTCATTTGTTTCCGTGTGCGTTCACACTTCACCTCTCATTCTCGTTCTAATATCAATTAAAATGCCCCTGCTTCTTGACTCACATTTGCGTATAAACCAGGAGACCCTAGTTCCAGACGCGCGTAACGTCGAACAACCCGTCTGAAAAAAAATTTGTGCGACACGAGGACTTCCAAGGAGATCAACCATCCGAGTACTAATCTCGCCCAAGCACACTTAACTGCGGAGTTCGGATGGGATCCGGGGCTTTAGTGCTGGTATGATCGCACCTGTTTAGTTTTGCGCTGCAAATACATAAACTCATTCCCCTTTCTTCCCCCTCCCGTCATTTGTTTCCTTGTGCGTGCGCACTGCACCTCCCATTCTCGTTCTAATATCAAGTAAAACGCTACAGCGCCGTGACTCACATTTGCGAATAAAGCTGAGGACCATAATTCAAGTCATGCGTAACGTCGAAAGAATCATCTGCAAAAAAATGGGTGCAACACGAGGACTTCACAAGAAAATGGGTGAAATATAAGGACATCGCAGGAGGTAACCCATGGTAGTACTACTCTCGCCCAAGCACCCTTACCTACGGAGTTCTGATAGAATCCGTTGCATTTGTGCTGGTTTCATCGCACCTGTTTCATTTCGTGCTGAAAATACATACACTCCTTCTCCTTCCCTCCCCCTCCCATCAATTGTTTCCTTGTGCGTTCACACTGCACCTCTCCTTCTCGTTCAAATATCAAGTAAAATGCCACGGCGCCGTGACTCACATTTGCGAATAAATCTGCGGACCATAATTAAAGTCGCGCGTAACGTCGAACGGCACATCTGAAAAAAAGAAAATGGGTGTAACACTAGAACTTCCCAGGAGGTAACCCATCATTGTACTACTTTCGCCAAAGCACACTTAACTGCGGAGTTCTGATGGGATCCGGTGCATTAGTGCTGGTATGATCGCTCCCGTTTAATTCCGCGCTGCAAATACATAAACTCCTTCTCCTTTCTTCTCCCTCCCGTCATTTGTTTCCTTGTGCGTGAGCACTGCACCTCTCGTGCTCGTTCTAATGTAAAGTAAAATGCTACGGTGCCGTGACTCACATTTGCGAATAAACCTGTGGACCATAATTCAAGTCGCGCGTATCGTCGAAAGAATCATCTGCAAAAAAATAGGTACAACAAGAGGACTTCCTAAAAAAATGGGTGAAAAATAAGGACTTCGCAGGAAGTCACCCATCCTAGTGCTACTCTCGCCCAAGCACCCTTAACTTGCGGAGTTCTGATAGAATCCGTTGCATTGGTGCTGGTATGATCGCACCTGTTTCATTTCGCGCTGCAAATACATAAACTCCTTCTCCTTTCTTCCCCCTCCCGTCATTTGTTTCCAAGTGCGTGCGCACTGCACCTTTCGTTCTCGTTCAAATATCAAGTACAATGCCACGGCGCCGTGACTCACATTTGCGAATAAATCTGCGGACCATAATTAAAGTCGCGCGTAACATCGAACGGCACATCTGAAAAAAAGAAAATGGGTGCAACACGAGAACTTCCCACGAGGTAACCCATCATTGTACTACTTTCACCAAAGCACACTTAACTGCGGAGTTCTGATGGGATCCGGTGCATTTGTGCTGGTATGATCGCACCTGTTTAATTTTGCGCTGCAAATACATACACTCCTTCTTCCCTCCCCCCCTCCAATCATTTGTTTCCTTGTGCGTTCACACTGCACCTCTCCTTCTCGTTCTAATATCGATTAAAATGCCCCTGATTCTTTACTCACATTTGCGTATAAACAAGCGGACCATAGTTCCAGTCGCGCGTAACGTCGAACGACCCATCTGAAAAAAAATTGTTGCGATACGAGGACTTCCCAAGAGGTCACCCATCCGAATACTACTCTCGCCAAAGCACACTTAACTGCAGAGTTCTGATGGTATGATGCCACTTGTTTAATTTTGCGCTTCAAATACATACACTCCCTCTCTTTTCTTCCTCATCCCGTTATTAATTTCCTTGTACGTGCGCACTGCACCTCCCGTACTCGTTCTAATATCAAGTAAAATGCAACGGCGCCGTGACTCACATTTGCGAATAAACCTGCGGACTATAAATCAAGTCGCGCGTAACGTCGAAAGAATCATCTGCAAAAAGATGGGTGCAACACAAGGACCACCAAAGAAAATGGGTGAAATATAAGGACTTCGCAGGAGGTCACCCATCCGAGTACTTTTCTCGCCCAAGCACCCTTAACTGCGGAGTTCTGATAGAATCCGTTGCATTAGTGCTGGTATGATCCCTCATGTTTCATTCTGCACTGCAAATACATACACTCTTTCTCCTTCCAACCCCCTCCCGTCATTTGTTTCGTTGTGCGTGCACTCTGCATCTCTCTTTGTCGTTCTAATATCAAGTAATATGCCCCGGCACCGTGACTCACCTTTGCAAATGAACCAGCGGTTTATAATTCCATTCGCGCGTAACGTCGAACAACCCATCCGAAAAAAAAAATAGGTGCAACACGAGGGCTTTCCAGGTGGTGACCCATCCGAGTACTACTCTCGCCCAAGCACACTTAACTGCGGAGTTCTTATGGGATCCGGAGCTTTAGTGCTGGTATGATCGCACCTGTTTAATTTCGTGCTTCAAATACATACACTCCTTCTCATTTCTTCCCCCTCCCGTCATTTGTTTCCTTGTGCGTTCACACTTCACCTCTCATTCTCGTTCTAATATCAATTAAAATGCCCCTGTTTCTTGACTCACATTTGCGTATAAACCCGCGGACCCTAGTTCCAGAAGCGCGTAACGTCGAACGACCTGTCTGAAAAAAAATTGGTGCGACACAAGGACTTCCCAGGAGGTCACCCATCCGAGAACTAATCTCGCCCAAGCACACTTCACTGCGGAGTTCTGATGGGATCCGGTGCATTAGTGCTGGTATGATAGCACCTATTAAATTTTGCGCTGCAAATACATAAATTCATTCCCTTTTCTTCCCCCTCCCGTCGTTTGTTTCCTTGTGCGTGCGCACTGCACCTCCCGTTCTCGTTTTAATATCAAGTAAATAGCTACAGTGCCGTGACTCACATTTGCGAATAAACCAGAGGACCATAATTCAAGTCGCGCGTAACGTCGAACGAATCATCTGCAAAAAAATGGGTGCAACACGAGGACTTCACAAGAAAATGGGTGAAATATAAGGACTTCGCAGGAGGTAACCCTTGCTAGTACAACTCTCGCCCAAGCACCTTTACATACGTAGTTCTGATAGAATTCGTTGCATTAGTGCTGGTATGATCGCACCAGTTTAATTTCGCGCTGCAAATACATAAACTCCATCTCCTTTCTTCCCCCTCCCGTCATTTGTTTCCTTGTGCATGCGCACTGCACCTCTCGTTCTCGTTCAAATATCAAGAAAAATGCCACGGCGCCGTGACTCACATTTATGAATAAATCTGCGGACCGTAATTAAAGTCGCGCGTAACGTCGAACGGCACATCTGAAAAAAAAAATGGGTGCAACACGAGAACTTCCCAGGAGGTAACCCATCATTGTACTACTTTCGCCAAAACACACTTAACTGCGGAGTTCTGATGGGTTCCGGGGCATTAGTGCTGGTGTGACCGCACCTGTTTAATTTCGTGCTGAAAATACATACACTCCTTCTTCCCTACCCCCCTCCCATCATTTGTTTCCTTGTGCGTTCACACTGCACCTCTCATTCTCGTTCGAATATCGATTAAAATGCCCCTGATTCTTGACTGACATTTGCGTAAACACCAGCGGACCATAGTTTCAGTCCCGCGTAATGTCGAACGGCCCATCTGAAAAAAAATTATTGCGATACGAGGACTTCCCAAGAGGTCACCCATCCGAGTACTACTCTCGCCCAAGCACCCTTAACTGCAGAGTTCTGATGGGATCCAGTACATTAGTGCTGGTATGATGCCACTTGTTTAATTTTGCGCTTCAAATACATACACTCCTTCTCTTTTCTTCCTCCTCCCGTTATTTGTTTCCTTGTGCGTGTGCACTGCACCTCCCGTACTCGTTCTAATATCAAGTAAAATGCCACGGCGCCGTGACTCACATTTGCGAATAAACCAGCGGACCATAAATCAAGTCGCGCGTAACGTCGAAAGAATCATCTGCAAAAAGATGGGTGCAACACGAGGACCTCCCAAGAAAATGGGTGAAATATAAGGACTTCGCAGGAGGTCACCCATCCGAGTACTTTTCTCGCCCAAGCACCCTTAACTGCGGAGTTCTGATAGAATCCGTTGCATTAGTGCTGGTATGATCCCTCATGTTTCATTCTGCACTGCAAATACATACACTCTTTCTCCTCCCATCCCCCCACCCGTCATTTGTTTCCTTGTGCGTGCACTCTGCACCTCTCTTTCTCGTTCTAATATCAAATAATATGCCCCGGCACCGTGACTCACCTTTGCAAATGAACCAGCGGTTTATAATTCCATTCGCGCGTAACGTTGAACAACCCATCCGAGAAAAAAAAGGTGCAACACGAGGGCTTCCCAAGTGGTCACCCATCCGAGTACTACTCTCGCCCAAGCACACCTAACTGCGGAGTTCTGATGGGATCCGGAGCTTTAGTTCTGGTATGATCGCACCTGTTTAATTCCGCGCTGCAAATACATATACTCCTTCTCCTTTCTTCCCCCTCCGTCATTTGTTTCCTTGTGCGTTCACACTTCATCTCTTCTTCTCGTTCTAATATCGATTAAAATGCCCCTGCTTCTTGACTCACATTTGCGTATAAACCAGCGGACCCTTGTTCCAGACTCGCGTAACGTTGAACGACCCGTCTGAAAAAAAATTGGTGCGACACGAGGACTTTCCAGGAGGTCACCCATCTGAGTACTAATCTCGCCCAAGCACACTTAACTGCGGAGTTCTGAAGGGATCCGGTGCATTTGTGCTGGTATGATCGCACCTGTTTAATTTCGCGCTGCAAATACATAAACTCATTCCCCTTTCTTCCCCCTCCCGTCATTTCTTTCCTTGTGCGTGCGCACTGTACCTCTCGTTCTCGTTCAAATATCAAGTAAAATGCCACGGCGCCGTGACTCACATTTGCGAATAAATCTGCGGACCATAATTAAAGTCGCGCGTAACGTGACTCACCTTTGCAAATGAACCAGCGGTTTATAATTCCATTCGTGCGTAACGTCGCACAACCCATCCGAAAAAAAATAGGTGCAACACGAGGGCTTCCCAAGTGGTCACCCATCCGAGTACTACCCTCGCCCAAGCACACTTAACTGCGGAGTTCTGATGGGATCCGAAGTTTTGGTGCTGATATGATCGCACCTGTTTCATTTCGTGTTGAAAATACATACACTCCTTCTCCTTCCCTCCCCCTCCCATCAATTGTTTCCTTGTGCGTTCAGACTGCACCTCTCCTTCTCGTTCTAATATCGATTAAAATGCCCCTGCTTATTGACTCACATTTGCGTATAAAGCAGCGGACCCTAGTTCCAATCGCGCGTAACGTCGAACGACCCGTCTGAAAAAAAATTGGTGCGACACGAGAACTTCCTAGGAGGTCACCCATCCGAGTACTACTCTCGCCCAAGCACACTTAACTCCGGAGTTCTGATGGGATCCGGTGCATTAGTGCTGGTATGATCACACCCTTTTAATTTCGCGCTGCAAATATATAAACTCCTTCTCCTTTCTTCCCCCTCCCGTCATTTGTTTCCTTGTGCATGCGCATTGCACCTCCCGTGCTCGTTCTAATATCAAGTAAAATGGTACGGTGCCGAGACGCACATTTGTGAATAAACCTGAGGACCAAAATTCAAGTTACGCGTATCAAGTCGCGCGTAACATCGAACGACCCGTCTGAAAAAAAAAATTAGTGCGACACAAGGACTTCCCAGGAGGTCACCCATCCGAGTACTACTCTCGACCAAGCACGCTTAACTGTAGAGTTCTGATGGGATCCAGTGCATTAGTGCTGGTATGATGCCACTTAATTAATTTTGCGCTTCAAATAGATACACTCCTTCTCTTTTCTTCCACCCCCCGTCATTTGTTTCCTTGTGCGTGCGCACTGCACCTCCCATACTCGTTCTAATATCAAGTAAAATGCCACGGCGCCGTGACTCACATTTACGAATAAACCTGCGGACCATAAATCAAGTCGCGAGTAACGTCGAAAGAATCATCTGCAAAAAGATGGGTGCAACACGAGGACCTCCCAAGAAAATGGGTGAAATATATGGACTTCGCAGGAGGTAACCCATCCGAGTACTACTCTCGCCCAAGCACACTTAACTGCGGAGTTCTGATGGGATCCGGGGCTTTAGTGCTGGTATGATCGCACCTGTTTAATTTCGCGCTGCAAATACATACACTCCTTCTCCTTTATTCCCCCTCCCGTCAATTGTTTCCTTGTGCGTCCACACTGCACCTCTCATTCTCGTTCTAATATCGATTAAAATGCCCCTGCTTCTTAACTCACATTTGAGTATAAACCAGCGGACCCTAGTTCCAGTCGCGCGTAACGTCGAACGACCCGTCTGAAAGAAAATTGTTGCGACACGAGAACTTCCCAGGAGGTCACCCATCCGAGTACTACTCTCGCCCAAGCACACTTAACTGCGGAGTTCTGATGGGATCAAGTGCATTAGTGCTGATATGATCGCACCCGTTTAATTTAGCGCTGCAAATACATAAACTCCTTCTCATTTCTTTTCCCTCCCGTCATTTGTTTCCTTGTGCGTGCGCACTGCACCTCCCGTGCTCGTTCTAATATCAAGTAAAATGCCACGGCGCCGTGACTCACATTTGCGAATAAACCTGCGGACCATAAATCATGTCGCGCGTAACGTCGAAAGAATCATTTGCAAAAAGATGGGTGCAACACGAGGACCTCCCAAGAAAATGGGTGAAATATAAGGACTTCGCAGGAGGTCACCCATCTGAGTACTTTTCTCGCCCAAGCACCCTTAACTGCGGAGTTCTGATAGAATCCGTTACATTAGTGCTGGTATGATCCCTCATGTTTCATTCTGCACTGCAAATACATACACTCTTTCTCCTCCCATCCCCCCTCCCGTCATTTGTTTCCTTGTGCGTGCACTCTGTATCTCTCTTTCTCGTTCTAATATCATGTAATATGCCCCGGCACAGTGACTCACCTTTGCAAATGAACCAGCGGTTTATAATTCCATTCGCGCGTAACGTCGAACAACCCATCCGAAAAAAAAATAAGTGCAACACGAGGGCTTCCCAGGTGGACACCCATCCGACTACTACTCTCGCCCAAGTACACTTAACTGTGGAGTTCTAATGGGATCCGTAGCTTTAGTGCTGGTCTGATCGTACCTGTTTAATTTCGCGCTGCAAATACATGCACTCCTTCTCCTTTCTTCCCCCTCCCGTCATTTGTTTCCTTGTGCGTTCACACTTCACCTCTCATTCTCGTTCTAATATCGATTAAAATGCCCCTGCTTCTTGACTCACATTTGCGTATAAACCAGTGGACCCTAGTTCCAGACGCGCGTAACGTCGAACGACCCGTCTGAAAAAAAATTGGTGGGACACGAGGACTTCCCAGGAGGTCAACCATCCGAGTACTAATCTCGCCAAGCACACTTAACTACGGAATTCTGATGGCATCCGGGGCTTTAGTGCTGCTATGATTGCACCTGTTTAGTTTCGCGCTGCAAATACATACACTCCTTCTCCTTTCATCCCCCTTCCGTCATTTGTTTCCTTATGCGTTCACACTTCACCTCTCATTCTCGTTCTAATATCGATTAAAATGCCCCTGCTTCTTGACTCATATTTGTGTATAAACCAGCGGACCCTAGTTCCAGACGAGCGTAACATCGAACGACCCGTCTGAAAAAAAATTGGTGCGACACGAGGACTTCACAAGAAAATGGGTGAAATATAAGGACTTCGCAGGAGGTAACCCATGCTAGTACTCCTCTCGCCCAAGCACCCTTACCTACGGAGTTCTGATAGAATCTGTTGCATTAGTGCTGGTATGATCGCACCTGTTTCATTTCGTGCTGAAAATACATACACTCCTTCTCCTTCCCTCCCCCCTCCCATCATTTGATTCCTTGTGCGTTCACACTGCACCTCTTTTTCTCATTCTAATATCGATTAATATGCCCCTGCTTCTTGACTCACATTTGCGTAAAAACAAGTGGACCATAGTACCAGTTGAGCGTAACGTCGAACGACCCGTCTGAAATAAAATTTGTGCGACACGAGAACTTCCCAGGAGGTCACCCATCCGAGTACTACTCTCGCCCAAGCACACTTAACTGCAGAGTTATGATGGGATCCGTTGCATTAGTGCTGGTATGATCGCACCCGTTTAATTTCGCGCTGCAAGTACATAAACTCTTTCTCCTTTCTTTCCCCTCCCGTCATTTGTTTCCTTGTGCGTGCGCACTGCACCTCCCGTGCTCGTTTTAATATCAAGTAAAATGTTACGACGCCGTGACTCACATTTGCGAATAAACCTGAGGACCAAAATTCAAGTCGCGCGTAACATCGAAAGAATCATCTGCAATAAAATGGGTGCAACACGAGGACTTCCCAAGTGGTCACCCATCCGAGTACTACTCTCGCCCAAGCACACTTAACTGCGGAGTTATGATGGGATCGGTTGCATTAGTGCTGGTATGATCGCACCTTTTTAATTTCACGCTGCAAATACATATACTCCTTCTCCTTTCTTCCCCCTCCCATCATTGTACTACTTTCGCCAAAGCACACTTAACTGCGGAGTTCTGATGGGATCCGGTGCATTTGTGCTGGTGTGACCGCACCTGTTTAATTTCGTGCTGAAAATACATACACTCCTTCTTCCCTCCCCCCCCCCCCCATCATTTGTTTCCTTGTGCGTTTACACTGCACCTCTCCTTCTCGTTCTAATATCGATTAAAATGCCCCTGATTCTTGACCCACATTTGCGTATAAACCAGCGGACCATAGTTCAAGTCGCGCGTAACGTCGAACGACCCATCTGAAAAAAAATTATTTCGATACGAGGACTTCCCAAGAGGTCACCCATCCGAGTACTACTTTCGCCCAAGCACACTTAAGAGCAGAGTTCTGATGGGATCCAGTGCATTAGTGCTGGTATGATGCCACTTGTTTAATTTTGCGCTTCAAATACATACACTCCTTCTCTTTTCTTCCTCCTCTTGTCATTTGTTTCCTTGTGCGTGCGCACTGCACCTCCCGTACTCTTTCTAATATCAAGTAAAATGCCACGGTGCCGTGACTCACATTTGCGAATAAATCTGCGGACCATAAATCAAGTCGTGCGTAAAGTCGAAAGAATCATCTGCAAAAAGATGGGTGCAACGCGAGGACCTCCCAAGAAAATGGGTGAAATATAAGGACTTCGCAGGAGGTCACCCATCCGAGTACTTTTCTCGCCCAAGCGCCCTTAATTGCGGAGTTCTCATAGAATCCGTTGCATTAGTACTGGTATGATCCCTCATGTTTCATTCTACACTGCAAATACATACACTCCTTCTTCCCTCCCCCCCTCCCGTCATTTGTTTCTTTGTGCGTTCACACTTCACCTCTCATTCTCGTTCTAATATCGATTAAAATGCCCCTGCTTCTTGACTCACATTTGCGTATAAACCAGCGGACCCTAGTTCCAGACGCGCGTAACGTCAAACGATCCGTCTGAAAAAAAATTGGTGCGACACGAGGACTTCCCAGGAGGTCACCCATCCGAGTACTAATCTCGCCCAAGCACACTTCACTGCGGAGTTCTGATGGGATCCGGTGCATTAGTGGTGATATGATCGCACCTGTTTAATTTCGCGCTGCAAAACTAAAAAACTCATTCCCCTTTCTTCCCCCTCCCGTCATTTGTTTCCTTGTGCGTGCGCACTGCACCTCCCGTTCTCGTTCTAATATCAAGTAAAATGCTACGGCGCCGTGACTCACATTTGCGAATAAACCTGAGGACCATAATTCAAGTCGCGCGTAACGTCGAAAGAATCATCTGCAAAAAAATGGGTGCAACACGAGGACTTCACAAGAAAATGGGTGAAATATAAGGACTTCGCAGGAGGTAACCCATGCTAGTACTACTCTCGCCCAAGCACCCTTACCTACGGTGTTCTGATTGAATCCGTTGCATTAGTGCTGGTATGATCGCACCTGTTCCATTTCGTGCTGAAAATACATACACTCCTCCTTCCCTCCCCCTCCCATCAATTGTTTCCTTGTGCGTTCACACTGCACCTCTCCTTCTAGTTCTAATATCGATTAAAATGCCCCTGCTTCTTGACTCACATTTGCGTATAAACAAGCGGACCCCAGTTCCAGTCGCGCGTAACGTCGAACGACCCATCTGAAAAAAAATTGGTGCGACACGAGGACTTCCCAGGAGGTCACCCATTCGAGTACTACTCTCGCCCAAGCACACTTAACTGCGGAGTTCTGATGGGATCCGGTGTATTAGTGCTGGTATGATCGCAACCTTTTAATTCTGCGCTGCAAATACATAAACTCCTTCTCCTTTCTTCCCCCTCCCGTCATTTGTTTCCTTGTGCGTGCGCATTGCACCTCCCGTTCTCGTTCTAATATCAAGTAAAATGCTACGGTGCCATGACTCACATTTCCGAATAAACCTGAGGACCATAATTCAAGTCGCGCGTATCGTCGAAAGAATCATCTGCAAAAAAATGGGTGCAACACGAGGACTTCCTAAGAAAATGGGTGAAATATAAGGACTTCGCAGGAGGTCACCCATCCTAGAGCTACTCTCGCCCAAGCACCCTTAACTTGCGGAGTTCTGATAGAATCAGTTGCATTGGTGCTGGTATAATTGCTCATGTTTCATTCTGTGCTGCAAATACATACATTTTTTCTCCCTCCATCCCCCCTCCCGTCATTTGTTTCCTTTTGCGTGCACTCTGCATCTCTCGTTCTCGTTCTAATATAGATTAAAATGCCCCTGCTTCTTGACTCAAATTTGCGTATAACCCAGTGGACCCTAGTTCCAGCCGCGCGTAACGTCGAACGACCTGTCTGAAAAAAAATTGGTGCGACAGGAGGACTTCCCAAGAAGTCACCCATCCGAGTACTACTCTCGCCCAAGCACACTTAACTACAGAGTTCTGATGGAATCCAATGCATTAGTGCTGGTATGATCGCACCTCTTATTTTGCGCTGTAAATACATAAACTCCTTCTCCTTTCTTCCCCCTCCCGTCATTTGTTTCCTTGTGCGTGCGCACTGCACCTATCGATCTCGTTTAAATATCAAGTAAAATGCCACGGCGCCGTGACTCACATTTGCGAATAAATCTGCGGACCATAATTAAAGTTGCGCGTAACTTCGAACGGCACATCTGAAAAAAAAAATGGGTGCAACACGAGGACTTCCCAAGTGGTCACCCATCCGAGAACTACTCTCGCCCAAGCACACTTAACTGCAGAGTTCTGATGGGATCTGGAGCTTTTGTGCTGGTATGATCACACATGTTTAATTTCGCGCTGCAAATACATACACTCCTTCTCCTTTCTTCCCCCTCCCGTCATTTGTTTCCTTGTGCATTGACACTTCACCTCTCATTCTCGTTCTAATATCGATTAAAATGCCCCTGCTTCTTGACTCACATTTGCGTATAAACCAGTGGACCCTAGTTCCAGTCGCGCGTAACGTCGAATGACCCGTCTGAGAAAAAAAACTAGTGCGACACGAGGACTTCACAGGAGGTCAACAATCCGAGTACTACTCTCGCCAAACCACACTTAACTACGGAGTTCTGATGGGATCCGGTGCATTAGTGCTGGTATGATCGCACCTGTTTAATTTTGCGCTGCAAATACATACACTCCTTCTCCTTTCTTCCCCCTCCCGTAATTTGTTTCCTTGTGCGTGCGCACTGCACCTCCCGTTCTCGTTCTAATATCAAGTAAAATGGTACAGCGCCGTGACTCACATTTGCAAATAAACCTGAGGACCATAATTCAAGTTGCGTGTAACGTCGAAAGAATCATCTGCAAAACATTGGGTGCAACACGAGGACCACCCAAGAAAATGGGTGAAATATAAGGACTTCGCAGGAGGTCACCCATCCGAGTAGTTTTTCTCGCCCAAGCACCCTTAAATGCGGAGTTCTGATAGAATCCGTTGCATTAGTGCTGGTATGAGCCCTCATGTTTCATTCTGCACTGCAAATACATACACTCTTTCTCCTTCAAACCCCCCTCCCGTCATTTGTTTCCTTGTGCGTGCACTATGCATCCCTCTTTCTTGTTTTAATATCAAGTAATATGCCCCGGCACCATGACTCACGTTTGCAAATGAACCAGCGGAGTTCTGATGGGATCCGGAGCTTTAGTGCTGGTATGATCGCACCTGTTTAATTTCGTGCTGCAAATACATACACTCCTTCTCATTTCTTCCCCCTCCCGTCATTTGTTTCCTTGTGCGTTCACACTTCACCTCTCATTCTCGTTCTAATATCGATTAAAATGCCCCTGCTTCTTGACTCACATTTGCGTATAAACCAGCGGACCCTAGTTCCAGACGCGCGTAACGTCGAACGACCTGTTTGAAAAAAAATTAGTGCGACACGAGGACTTCCCAGGAGGTCACCCATCCGAGTACTAATCTCGCCCAAGCACACTTCACAGCGGAGTTCTGATGGGATCCGGTGCATTGGTGCTGGTATGATCGCACCCGTTTAATTCCGCACTGCAAATACATAAACTCCTTCTCCTTTCTTCCCCCTCCCGTCATTTCTTTCCTTGTGCGTGCGCACTACACCTCCCGTGCTCGTTCTAATATCAAGTAAAATACTACGGTGTTGTGGCTCACATTTGCGAATAAACCTGAGGACCATAATTCAAGTCGCGCGTAACGTCGAAAGAATCATGTGCAAAAAAATGGGTGCAACACGAGGACTTTACAAGAAAATTTGTGAAATATAAGGACTTCGCAGGAGGTAACCCATGCTAGTACTACTCTCGCCCAAACACCCTTACCTATGGAGTTCTGATAGAATCCGATGCATTAGTGCTGGTGTGATTAGTGCTGGTATGATCGCACCTGTTTCATTTCGTGCTGAAAATACATACACTCTTTCTCCTTCCCTCCCCCTCCCGTCATTTGTTTCCTTGTGCGTGCACTCTGCATCTCTCTTTCTCATTCTAATATAGATTAAAATGCCCCTGCTTCTTGACTCACATTTGCGTATAAACCACTGGACCCTAGTTGCAGTCGCGCATAACGTCCAACGACCGGTCTGAAAAAAAAAATTAATGCGACACGAGGACTTCCTAGGAGGTCACCCATCCGAGTATTACTCTCGCCCAAGCACACTTAACTGCGGAGTTCTAATGTGATTCGGTGCATTAGTGCTAGTATGATCGCATTTGTTTAATTAAGCGCTGCAAATACATAAACTCCTTCTCCTTTCTTCCCCCCTCCCGTCATTTGTTTCCTTGTGCGTGCGCACTGCACCTCCCGTGCTCATTCTAATATCAAGTAAAATGCTACGGTGCCGTGACTCACATTTACGAAAAAACCTGAGGACCATAATTCAAGTCGCGCGTATCGTCGAAAGAATCATCTGCAAAAAAATAGGTGCAACACGAGGACTTCCTAAGAAAATGGGTGAAATATAAGGACTTCGCAGGAGGTCACCCATCCAAGAGCTACTCTCGCCCAAGCACCCTTAACTTGCGGAGTTCAGATAGAATCCGTTGCATTGGTGCTGGTATGATTGCTCATGTTTCATTCTGCGCTGCAAATACATACACTTTTTCTCCCTCCATCCCCCCTCCCGTCATTTGTTTCCTTGTGCGTGCACTCTGCATCTCTCATTCTCGTTCTAATATCGATTAAAATGCCCCTGCTTCTTGACTCACATTTGCGTATAAACCAGCGGACCCTAGTTCCAGCCGCGCGTAACGTCGAACGTCCCGTCTGAAAAAAAAAATAGGTACAACACGTGGGCTTCCCAAGTGGTGACCCATCCGAGTACTACTCTCGCCCAAGCACACTTAACTACGGAGTTCTGATGGGATCAGGAGCTCTAGTGCTGGTATGATCGCACCTGTTTAATTTCGTGCTGCAAATACATACACTCCTTCTCATTTCTTCCCCCTCCCGTCATTTGTTTCCTTGTGCGTTCACACTTCACCTCTCATTCTCGTTCTAATATCGATTAAAATGCCCTTGCTTCTTGACTCACATTTGCGTATAAACCAGCGGACCCTAGTTCCAGACGCGCGTAACGTCGAAGGAGCTGTTTGAAAAAAAATTAGTGCGACACGAGGACTTCCCAGGAGGTCACCCATCCGAGTACTAATCTCGCCCAAGCACACTTCACAGCGGAGTTCTGATGGGATCCGGTGCATTAGTGCAGGTATGACCGAACCCGTTTAATTCAACGCTGCAAATACATAAACTCCTTCTCCTTTCTTCCCCCTCCCGTCATTTGTTTTCTTGTGCGTGCGCACTGCACCTCTCGTTCTCGTTCAAATATCAAGTAAAATGCCACTGTGCCGTGACTCACATTTGCGAATAAATATGCGGACCATAATTAAAGTCGCGCGTAACGTCGAACGGCACATCTAAAAAAAAAAAATGGGTGCAACACGGGATCTTCCCAGGAGGTAACCCATCATTGTACTACTTTCGCCAAAGCACACTTAACTGCGGAGTTCTGATGGGATCCGATGGATTTGTGCTGGTGTGACCGCACCTGTTTAATTCCGTGCTGAAAATACATACACTCCTTCTTCCCTCCCCCCCTCCCATCATTTGTTTCCTTGTGCGTTCACACTGCACCTCTCCTTCTCATTCTAATATCGATTAAAATGCCCCTGATTCTTGACTCATATTTGCGTATAAACCAGTGGACCATAGTTCCAGTCTCGCGTAACGTCGAATGACCAATCTGAAAAAAAATTGTTGCGATACGAGGACTTCCCAAGAGGTCACCCATCTGAGTACTACTCTTGCCCAAGCACACTTAACTGCAGATGGGTGCAATACGAGGACCTCCCAAGAAAATGGGTGAAATATAAGGACTTCGCAGGAGGTCACCCATCCGAGTACTTTTCTCGCCCAAGCACCCTTAACTGCGGAGTTCTGATAGAATTCGTTGCATTAGTGCTGGTATGATCCATCATGTTTCATTCTGCACTGCAAATACATACACTCTTTCTCCTCCCATCCCCCCTCCTGTCATTTGTTTCCTTGTGCGTGCACTCTGCATCTCTCTTTCTCATTCTAATATCAAGTAATATGCCCCGGCACCGTAACTCACCTTTGCAAATGAACCAGTGGTTTATAATTCCATTCGCGCGTAACGTCGAACAACCCATCCAAAAAAAAATAGGTGCAACACGAGGGCTTCCCAAGTGGTCACCCATCCGAGTACTACTCTCGCCCAAGCACACTTAAATGCGGAGTTCTGATGGGATCCGAGGCTTTAGTGCTGGTATGATCGAACCTGTTTAATTTCGCACTGCAAATACATACACTCCTTCTCCTTTCTTCCCCCTCCCGTCATTTGTTTCCTTGTGCGTTCACACTTCACCTCTCATTCTCGTTTTAATATCGATTAAAATGCCCCTGCTTCTTGACTCACATTTGCGTATAAACCAGCGGACCCTAGTTCCAGACACGCGTAACGTCGAACGACCCCTCTGAAAAAAGATTGGTGCGACACGAGGACTTCACAAGAAAATGGGTGAAATATAAGGACTTCGCAGGAGGTCACCCATCCGAGTACTTTTCTCGCCCAAGCACCCTTGACTGCGGAGTTCAGATAGAATCCGTTGCATTAGTGCTGGTATGATCCCTCATGTTTCATTCTACACTGCAAATACATACACTCTTTCTCCTCCCATCCCCTCTCCCGTCATTTATTTCCTTGTGCGTGATCTCTGCATCTCTCTTTCTCGTTCTAATATAAAGTAATATGCCCCGGCACCGTGACTCACCTTTGTAAATGAACCAGCGGTTTATAATTCCATTCGCGCGTAACGTCGAACATCCCATCCGAAAAAAAATAGGTGCAACACGAGGGCTTCCCAGGTGGTCACCGATCCGAGTACTACTCTCGCCCATGCACACTTAACTGCGGAGTTCTGATGGGATCCGGGGCTGTAGTGCTGGTATGATCGCACCGGTTTAATTTCGCGCTGCAAATACATACACTCCTTCTCCTTTCTTCCCCCTCCCGTCAATTGTTTCCTTGTGCGTTCACACTTCACCTCTCATTCTCGTTCTAATATCGATTAAAATGCCCCTGCTTCTTGACTCACATTTGCGTATAAACCAGCGGACCCTAGTTCCAGACGCGCGTAACGTCGAACGACCCGTCTGAAAAAAAAATTTGTGCGACACGAGGACTTCCCAGGAGATCAACCATCCAAGTACTAATCTCACCCAAGCACAATTAACTGCGGAGTTCAGATGGGATCCGGGGCTTTAGTGCTGGTATGATCGCACCTGTTTAGTTTTCCGCTGCAAATACATACACTCCTTCCCCTTTCTTCCCCCTCTCGTCATTTGTTTCCTTGTGCGTGCGCACTGCACCTCCCGTTCTCGTTCTAATATCAAGTAAAATTCTACAGCACCGTGACTCACATTTGCGAATAAACCTGAGGACCATAATTCAAATCGCGCGTAACGTCGAAAGAATCATCTGCAAAAAAATGGGTGCAACACAAGGACTTCACAAGAAAATGGGTGAAATATAAGGACTTCGCATGAGGTAACCCATGCTAGTACTACTCTCACCCAAGCACCCTTACCTACGGAGTTCTGATAGAATCCGTTGCATTAGTGCTGGAAGGATCGCACCTCTTTCATTTCGTGCTGAAAATACATACTCTCCTTCTCCTTCCCTCCCCCTGCCATCAATTGTTTCCTTGTGCGTTCACACTGCACCTCTCCTTCTCGTTCTAATATCGATTAAAATGCCCCTGCTTCTTGACTCACATTTGCATATAAACCAACGGACCCTAGTTCCAGTAGCGCGTAACGTCGAACGACTCGTCTGAAAAAAAATTGGTGAGACACGAGGACTTCCCAGGAGGTCACCCATCCTAGTACTACTCTCGCCCAAGCACACTTAACTGCGGAGTTCTGATGGGATACGGTGCATTAGTGCTGGTATGATCGCAACCGTATAATTTAGCGCTGCAAATACATAAATTCCTTCTCATTTCTTCCCCCTCTCGTCATTTGTTTCCTTGTGCGTGCGCACTGCACCTCCCGTGCTCGTTCTAATATCAAGTAAAATGCTACGGTGCCGTGACTCACATTTGCGAATAAACCTGCGGACCATAAATCAAGTCGCGCGTATCGTCGAAAGAATCATCTGCAAAAAAATGGGTGCAACACGAGGACTTCCTAAGAAAATGGGTGAAATATAAGGATTTCGCAGGAGGTCACCCATCCTAGTGCTACTCTCTCCCAAGCACCCTTATCTTGCAGAGTTCTGAAGGAATCCCGTGCATTGGTGCTGGTATGATTGTTCATGTTTCATTCTGCGCGTTAAATACATACACTTTTTCTCCCTCCATCCCCCCTCCCGTCATTTGTTTCCTTGTGCGTGCACTCTGCATCTCTGCTTCTCGTTCTAATATCGATTAAAATAACCCTGCTTCTTGACTCACATTTGCGTATAAACCACCGGACCTTAGTTCCAATCGCGCGTAACGTCGAACGACCCGTCTGAAAAAAAATATGTGCAACACGAGGACTTCCCAGGAGGTCACCCATCCGAGTACTACTCTCTCCCAAGCACACTTAACTGCGGAGTTCTGATGGAATCCGATGCATTAATGCTGGTATGATCGCACCCGTTAAATTCCGCGCTGCAAATACATAAATTCCTTCTCCTTTCTTCCCCCTCCCATCATTTATTTCCTTGTGCGTGCGCACTGCACCTCCCGTGCTCGTTCTAATATCAAGTAAAATGCTACAGTACCGTGACTCACATTTGCGAATAAACCTGAGGACCATAATTCAAGTCGCGCGTATCGTCGAAAGAATCATCTGCAAAAAAATGGGTGCAACACGGGGACTTCCTGAGAAAATGGGTGAAATATAAGGACTTCGCAGGAGGTCACCCATCCTAGTGCTACTCTCGCCCAAGCACCCTTAACTTGCGGAGTTCTGATAGAATCCGTTGCATTGGTGCTGGTATGATTGCTCATGTTTCATTCTGCGCTGCAAATACATACACTTTTTTTCCCTCCATCCCTCCTCCCGTCATTTGTTTCCTTGTGCGTGCAATCTGCATCTCTCCTTCTCGTTCTAATATCGATTAAAATGCCCCTGCTTCTTGACTCACATTTACGTATAAACAAATGGACCCTAGTTCCAGTCGCGAGTAACGTCGAACGACCCGTCTGAAAAAAAAAATTAGTGCGACACGAGGACTTCCCAGGAGGTCACCCATCCGAGTACTACTCTCGCCCAAGCACACTTATCTGTGGAGTTCTGATGGGATCCGGTGCATTAGTGCTGGTATGATCGAACCCGTTTAATTTCGCGCTGCAAATACATAAACTCCTTCTCCTTTCTTCCCCCTCCCGTCATTTGTTTCCTTGTGCGTGCGCACTGCACCTCTCGTTCTCGTTCAAATATCAAGTAAAATGCCACGGTGCCGTGACTCACATTTGCGAATAAATCTGCGGACCATAATTAAAGTCGCGCATAACGTCGAACGGCACATCTGAAAAAAAGAAAATGGGTGCAACACGAGAACTTCCCAGGAGGTGACCCATCATTGTACTACTTTCGCCAAAGCACACTTAACTGCGGAGTTCTGATGGGATCCGGTGCATTTGTGGTGGTGTGACCGCATCTGTTTAATTTCGTGCTGAAAATACATACACTCCTTCTTCCCTCCCCCCCTCCCATCATTTGTTTCCTTGTGCGTGCGCACTGCACCTCTCCTTCTCTTTCTAATATCAAGTAAAATGCTACGGTGTCGTGACTCACATTTGCGAATAAACCTGAGGACCATAATTCAAGTCGCTCGTACCGTCGAAAGAATCATCTGCAAAAAAATGGGTGCAACACGAGGACTTCCTGAGAAAATCGGTGAAATATAAGGACTTCGCAGGAGGTCACCCATCCTAGTGCTACTCTCGCCCAAGCAACCTTAACTTACAGAGTTCTGATAGAATCCGTTGCATTGGTGCTGGTATGATTGCTCATGTTTCATTCTGCGCTGCAAATACATACACTATTTTTCCCTCCATCCCTCCTCCCGTCATTTGTTTCCTTGTGCCTGCACTCTGCATCTCTCCTTTTTGTTCTAATATCGATTAAAATGCCCCTGCTCCTAGTTCCAGTCGCGCGTAACGTCGAACAACCCGTCTGAAAAAAAAATTAGTGCGACACGAGAACTTCCCAGGAGGTCACCCATCCGAGTACTACTCTCGCCCAAGCACACTTATCTGCAGAGTTCTGATGGGATCCGGTGCATTAGTGCTGGTATGACGCACCTGTTTAATTTCGCGCTGCAAATACATAAACTCATTCTCCTTTCTTCCCCCTCCCGCCATTTGTTTCCTTGTGCGTGCCTACTGCACCTCCCGTGCTCGTTCTAATATCAAGTAAAATGCTACGTTGCCGTGACTCACATTTGTAAATAAACCTGAGGACCATAATTCAAGTCGCGCGTTTCGTCGAAAGAATCATCTGCAAAAAAATGGGTGCAACACGAGGACTTCCTAAGAAAATGGGTGAAATATAAGGACTTCGAAGGAGGTCACCCATCCTAGTGCTACTCTCACCCAAGCACCCCTAACTTGCGGAGTTCTGATAGAATCCGTTGCATTGGTGCTGGAATGATTGCTCATGTTTCATTCTGCGCTGCAAATACATACACTTTTTCTCCCTCCATCACCCCTTCCGTCATTTATTTCCTTGTGCGTGCACTCTGCATCTCTCCTTCTCGTTCTAATATCGATTAAAATGCCCCTGCTTCTTGACTCACATTTGCGTATAAACCAGTAGACCCTAGTTCCAATCGCGCGTAACGTCGAACGACCCGTCTGAAAAAAAAAAATTAGTGCGACACGAGGACTTCCCAGGAGGTCACCCATCCGAGTACTACTCTCGCCCAAGCACACTTATCTGCGGAGTTCTGATGGGATCCGGTGCATTAGTGCTGGTATGATCGCACCAGTTTAATTTCGCGCTGCAAATACATAAACTCCTTCTCCTTTCTTCCCCCTCCCGTCATTTGTTTCCTTATGCGTGCGCACTGCACCTCTCGTTCTCGTTCAAATATCAAGTAAAATGCCACGGCGCCGTGACTCACATTTGCGAATAAATCTGCGGACCATAATTAAAGTCGCGCGTAACGTCGAGCGGCACATCTGAAAAAAAAAAATTGGTGCAACACGAGAACTTCCCAGGAGGTAACCTATCATTGTACTACTTTCGCCAGAGCACACTTAACTGCGAAGTTCTGATGGGATCCGGTGCATTTGTGCTGGTGTGACCGCACCTATTTAATTTCGTGCTGAAAATACATACACTCCTTCTTCCCTCCCCCCCTCCCATCATTTGTTTCCTTGTGCGTTCACACTACACCTCACCTTCTCGTTCTAATATCGATTAAAATGCCCCTGCTTCTTGACTCACATTTGAGTATAAACCAGCGGACCATAGTTCCAGTCGCGCGTAACGTCGAACGACCCATCTGAAAGAAAATTGTTGCGATACGAGGACTTCCCAAGAGGTCACCCATCCGAGTACTACTCTCGCCCAAGCACACTTAACTATAGAGTTCTGATGGGATCCAGTGCATCAGTGCTGGTATGATGTCACTTGTTTAATTTTGCGATTCAAATACATACACTCCTCCTTTCTTCCCCCTCCCGTCATTTGTTTCCTTGTGCGTTCACACTTCACCTCTCATTCTCGTTCTAATATCGATTAAAATGCCACTGCTTCTTGACTCACATTTGCGTATAAACCAGCGGACCCTAGCTCCAGACGCACGTAACGTCGAACAACCCGTCTGAAAAGAAATTTGTGCTACACGGGGACTTCCCAGGAGGTCACCAATCTGAGTACTAATCTCGCCCAAGCACACTTCACTGCGGAGTTCTGATGGGATCCGGTGCATTAGTGCTGGTATGATCCCACCTGTTTAATTTCGCGCTGTAAATACATAAACTCATTCCCCTTTCTTCCCCCTCGCGTCATTTGTTTCCTTGTGCATGCGCACTGCTCTTCCCGTTCTCGTCCTAATATCAAGTAAAATGCTACAGCGCCGTGACTCACATTTGCGAATAAACCTGAGGACCATAATTCAAGTTGCGCGTAACGTCGAAAGAATCATCTGCAAAAAAATGGGTGCAACACGAGGACTTCACAAGAAAATGGGTGAAATATAAGGACTTCGCAGGACGTATCCCATGCTAGTACTACTCTCGCCAAAGCACCCTTACCTACGGAGTTCTGATAGAATCCGTTGCATTTGTGCTGGTTTGATCGCACCTGTTTCATTTCGTGCTGAAAATACATACACTCCTTCTCCTTCCCTCCTTCTCCCATAAATTGTTTCCTTGTGCGTTCACACTGCACCTCTTCTTCTCGTTCTAATATCGATTAAAATGCCCCTGCTTCTTGACTCACATTTGCGTATAAACCAGCGGACACGAGTTCCAGTCGCGCGTAACGTCGAACAACCCATCTGAAAAAAAATTGTTGCGATACGAGGACTTCCCAGGAGGTCACCCATCCGAGTACTACTCTCGCCCAAGCACACTTAACTGCAGGTTTCTCATGGGATCCAGTGCATTAGCGCTTGTATGATGCCACTTGTTTAATTTTGCGCTTCAAATACATACACTCCTTCTCTTTTCTTCGTCCTCCCGTCATTTGTTTCCTTGTGCGTGCGCACTGCACCTCCCGTACTCGTTCTAATATCAAGTAAAATGCCACGACGCCGTGACTCACATTTGCGAATAAACCTGCGGACCATAAATCAAGTCGCGCGTAACGTCGAAAGAATCATCTGCAAAAAGATGGGTGCAACACGAGGACCTCCCAAGAAAATGGGTGAAATATAAGGACTTCGCAGGAGGTCACCCATCCTAGTGCTACTCTCGCCCAAGCACCCTTAACTTGCAGAGTTCTGATAGAATCCGTTCCATTGGTGCTCGTATGATTGCTCATGTTTCATTCTGCGCTGCAAATACATACACTTTTTCTCCCTCCATCCCCCCTCCCGTCATTTGTTTCCTTGTGCGTGCACTCTGCATTTCTCCTTCTCGTTCTAATATCGATTAAAATGTCCATGCTTCTTGACTCACAATTGCGTATAAACCAGTGGACCCCAGTTCCAGTCGCGCGCAACGTCGAACGACCCGTCTGAAAAAAAATTAGTGCGACACGAGGACTTCCCAGGAGGTCACCCATCCGAGTACTAATCTCGCCCAAGCACACTTAACTGCGGAGTTCTGATGGGATCCGGTGCATTAGTGCTGGTATGATCGCACACATTTAATTCCACGCTGCAAATACATAAACTCCTTCTCCTTTCTTCCCCCTCCCGTCATTTCTTTCCTTGTGCGTGCGCACTACACCTCCCGTGCTCGTTCTAATTTCAAGTAAAATGCTACGGTGCCGTGACTCACATTTGCGAATAAACCTGAGGACCATAATTCAAGTCGTGCGTTTCGTCGAAAGAATCATCTGCAAAAAAATGGGTGCAACACCAGGACTTCCTAAGAAAATTGGTGAAATATAAGGACTTCGCAGGAGGTCACCCATCCTAGTGCTACTCTCGCCCAAGTACCCTTAACTTGCGGAGTTCTGATAGAATCCGTTGTACTGGTGGTGGTATGATTGCTCATGTTTCATTCTGCGCTGCAAATACATACACTTTTTCTCCCTCCATCCCCCCTCCCGTCATTTGTTTACTTGTGCGTGCACTCTGCATCTCTCCTTCTCGTTCTAATATCGATTAAAATGCCCCTGCTTCTTGACTCACATTTGCGTATGAACCAAGGGACCCTAGTTCCAGTCGCGCGTAACGTCGAACGACCCGTCTAAAAAAAATTAGTGCGACACGAGGACTTCCCAGGAGGTCACCCATCCGAGTACTAATCTCGCCCAAGCACACTTAACTGCGGAGTTTTGATGGGATCCGGTGCATTCGTGCTGGTATGATCGCACCGGTTTAATTTTGCGCTGCAAATACATAAACTCCTTCTCCTTTCTTCCCCCTCCTGTCATTTGTTTCCTTGTGCGTGCGCACTGCATCTCTCGTTCTCGTTCAAATATCAAGTAAAATACCACAGTGCCGTGACTCACATTTGCGAATAAATCTGCGGACCATAATTAATGTCGCGGGTAACGTCGAACGGTACATCTGAAAAAAAAATGGGTGCAACACGAGAACTTCCCAGGAGGTAACCCATCATTGTACTACTTTCACCAAAGCACAGTTAACTGCGGAGTTCTGATGGGATCCGGTGCATTTGTGCTAGTGTGACCGCACCTGTTTAATTTGGTGCTGAAAATACATACACTCCTTCTTCCCTCCCCCCCTCCCATCATTTGTTTCCTTGTGCGTTCACACTGCACCTCTCCTTCTCGTTCTAATATCGATTAAAATGCCCCTGATTCTTGACTCACATTTGCGTATAAATCTGCGGACCATAGTTCCAGTCGCGCGTAACGTCGAATGACGCATCTGAAAAAAAATTGTTACGATACGAGGACTTCCCAAGAGGTCACCCATCCGAGTACTAATCTCGCCCAAGCACACTTAACTGCGGAGTTTTGATGGGATCCGGTGCATTCGTGCTGGTATGATCGCACCGGTTTAATTTTGCGCTGCAAATACATAAACTCCTTCTCCTTTCTTCCCCCTCCTGTCATTTGTTTCCTTGTGCGTGCGCACTGCATCTCTCGTTCTCGTTCAAATATCAAGTAAAATACCACAGTGCCGTGACTCACATTTGCGAATAAATCTGCGGACCATAATTAAAGTCGCGGGTAACGTCGAACGGTACATCTGAAAAAAAAAATGGGTGCAACACGAGAACTTCCCAGGAGGTAACCCATCATTGTACTACTTTCGCCAAAGCACAGTTAACTGCGGAGTTTTGATGGGATCCGGTGCATTTGTGCTAGTGTGACCGCACCTGTTTAATTTGGTGCTGAAAATACATACACTCCTTCTTCCCTCCCCCCCTCCCATCATTTGTTTCCTTGTGCGTTCACACTGCACCTCTCCTTCTCGTTCTAATATCGATTAAAATGCCCCTGATTCTTGACTCACATTTGCGTATAAATCTGCGGACCATAGTTCCAGTCGCGCGTAACGTCGAATGACGCATCTGAAAAAAAATTGTTACGATACGAGGACTTCCCAAGAGGTCACCCATCCGAGTACTACTCTCGCCCAAGCACACTTAACTGCAAAGTTCTGATGGGATCCAGTGAATTAGTGCTGGTATGATCGCACCCGTTTAATTTCGCGCTACAAATACATAAATTCCTTCTCCTTTCTTCCCCCTCCCGTCATTTTTTTCCTTGTGCGTGCGCACTGCACCTCCCGTGCTCGTTCTAATATCAAGTAAAATGCTACGGTGCCGTGACTCACATTTGCGAATAAACCTGAGGACCATAATTCAAGTCGCGCGTAATATCGAAAGAATCATCTGCAAAAAAATGGGTGCAACACGAGGACTTCCTAAGAAAATAGGTGAAATATAAGGACTTCGCATGAGGTCACCCATCCTAGTGCTACTCTCGCCCAAGCACCCTTAACTTGCGGAGTTCTGATAGAATCCGTTGCATTGGTGCTGGTATGATTGCTCATGTTTCATTCTGCGCTGCAAATACATACACTCTTTCTCCCTCCATCCCATCTCCCGTTATTTGTTTCCTTGTGCGTGCACTCTGCATCTCTCCTTCTTGTTCTAATATCAAGTAAAATGCCCTGGCATCATGACTCACCTTTGCGAATGAACCAACGGTTTATAATTGCATTCGCGCGTAACGTCGAATGATCCATCTGAAAAAAAATGGGTGCAACACGAGGACTTCCCAGGAGGTCACCAATCCGAGTACTACTCCCGCCCAAGCACACTTAACTGCTAAGTTCTGATCGGATACGGTGCATTAGTGCTGGTATGATGGCACCTATTTAATTTCGCGCTGCAAATACGTACACTCCTTCTCCTTTCTTCCCCTTCCCGTCATTTGTTTCGTTGTGCGTGTGCACTACACCTCTCGTTCTCGTATAAATATCAAGTAAAATGTCACGGCGCAGTGACTCACATTTTCGAATAAATCTGCGGAATATAATTAAAGTCGCGCGTAACGTCGAATGGCACATCTGAAAAAAAAAATGGGTGCAACACGAGAATTTCCCAGGAGGTAACCCATCATTGTACTACTTTCGCCAAAGCACACTTAACTGCGGAGTTCTAATGGGATCCGGTGCATTTGTGCTGGTGTGACCGCACCTGTTTAATTTCGTGCTGAAAATACATACACTCCTTTTTCCCTCCCGCCCTCCCATCATTTGTTTCCTTTTGCGTTCACAGTGCACTTCTCCTTCTCGTTCTAATATCGATTAAAATGCCCTTGATTCTTGACTCACATTTGCGTATAAACCAGCGAACCATAGTTCCAGTCGCGCGTAATGTCGAACGACCTATCTGAAAAAAAATTGTTGCGATACGAGGACTTCTCAAGAGGTCACCCATCCGAGTACTACTCTCGCCCAAGCACACTTAACTGCAGAGTTCTGATGGGATCCAGTACATTAGTGCCGGTATGATGCCACTTGTTTAATTTTGCGCTTCAAATACATACACTCCTAATCTTTTCTTCCTCCTCCCGTCATTTGTTTCCTTGTGCGTGCGCACTGCACCTCACGTACTTGTTCTAATATCAAGTAAAATGCCACGGCGCCGTGACTCACATTTGCGAATAAATCTGTGGACCATAATTAAAGTCGCGCGTAACGTCGAACGGCACATCTGAAAAAAAGAAAATGGGTGCAACACGAAAACTTCCCAGGAGGTAACCCATCATTGTACTACTTACACCAAAGCACACTTAACTGCGAAGTTCTGATGGGATCCGGTACATTTGTGCTGGTGTGACCTCACCTGTTTAATTTCGTGCTGAAAATACATACACTCCTTCTTCCCTCCCCTCTCCCATCATTTGTTTCCTTGTGCGTTCACACTGGACCTCTCCTTCTCGTTCTAATATCGATTAAAATGCCCCTGATTCTTGACTCACATTTGCGTATAAACCAACGGACCGTAGTTCCAGTCGCGCGTAACGTCGAACGACCCATCTGAAAAAAATTGTTGCAATACGAGGACTTCCCAAGAGGTCACCCATCTGAGTACTACTCTCGCCCAAGCACACTTAACTGCAGAGTTCTGATGGGATCCAGTGCAGTAGTGCTGGTATGATGCCACTTGTTTAATTTTGCGCTTCAAATACATACACTCATTCTCTTTTCTTCCTCATCCCGTCATTTGTTTCCTTGTGCGTGAGCACTGCACCTCCCGTACTCGTTCTAATATTAAGTAAAATGCGACGGTGCCGTGACTCACATTTGCGAATAAATCTGTGGACCATAAATCAAGTCGCGCGTAACGTCGAAAGAATAATCTACAAAAAGATGGGTGCAACACGAGGACCTCCCAAGAAAATGGGTGAAATATGAGGACTTCGCAAGAGGTCACCCATCCGAGTACTACACTCACCCAAGAACACTTAACTGCGGAGTTCTGATGGGATCCGGAGCTTTAGTGCTGGTATGATCGCACCTGTTTAATTTCGCGCTGCAAATACATATACTCCTTCTCCTTTCTTCCCCCTCCCGTCATTTGTTTCCTTGTGCGTTCACACTTCACCTCTCATTCTCGTTCTAATATCGATTAAAATGCCCCTGCTTCTTGACTCACATTTGCGTATAAACCAGCGGACCCTACTTCCAGACGTGCGTAATGTCGAACGACCCGTCTGAAAAAAAATTAGTGCGACACGAGGACTTCCCAGGAGGTCACCCATCCGAGTACTAATCTCGCCCAAGCACACGAGGGCTTTAGTGCTGGTATGATCGCACCTGTTTAATTTTGCACTGCAAATACATAAACTCATTCCCCTTTCTTCCCCCTCCCGTCATTTGTTTCCTTGTGCGTGCGCACTGCACCTCCCGTTCTCGTTCTAATATCAAGTAAAATGCTACATCACCGTGACTCACATTTGCGAATAAACCTGAGGACCATAATTCAAGTCGCGCGTAACGTCGAAAGAATCATCTGCAAAAAAATGGGTGCAACACGAGGACTTCACAAGAAAATGGGTGAAATATAAGGACTTCGCAGGAGGTAACCCATGCTAGTACCACTCTTGCCCAAGCACCCTTACCTACGGAGTTCTGATAGAATCCGTTGCATTAGTGCTGGAATGATCGCACCTGTTTCATTTCGCGCTGCAAATACATACTCCTTCTCCTTTCTTCCCCCTCCCGTCATTTGTTTCCTTGTGCGTCCGCACTGCACCTCTCGTTCTCGTTCAAATATCAAGTAAAATGCCACGGCGCCGTGACTCACATTTGCGACTAAATCTGCGGACCATAATTAAAGTCGCGCGTAACGTCGAGCGGCACATCTGAAAAAAAGAAAATGGGTGCAACACGAGAACTTCCCAGGAGGTAACCCATCATTGTACTACTTTCGCCAAAGCACACTTAACTGTGGAGTTCTGATGGGATCCGGTGCATTTGTGCTGGTGTGACCGCACCTGTTTAATTTGGTGCTGAAAATACATACACTCCTTCTTCCCTCCCCCCCTCCCATCATTTGTTTCCTTGTGCGTGCACTCTGCATCTCTCTTTCTCGTTCTAATATCAAGTAATATGCCCCGGCACCGTGACTCACCTTTGCAAATGAACCAGCGGTTTATAATTCCATTCGCGCGTAACGTCGAAAAACCATTCCGAAAAAAATAGGTGCAACACGAGAGCTTCCCAAGTGGTCACCCATCCAAGTACTACTCTCGCCCAAACACACTTAACTGCAGAGTTCTGATGGGATCCGATGCATTAGTGCTGGTATGGTCGCACCTGTTTAATTTCGCGCTGCAAATACATAAACTCCTTCTCCTTTCTTCCCCCTCCCGTCATTTGTTTCCTTGTGCGTGCGCACTGCACCTCTCGTTCTCGTTCAAATATCAAGTAAAATGCCACGGCGCCGTGACTCACATTTGCGAATAAATCTGCGATCCATAATTAAAGTCGTGCGTAACGTCGAACGACACATCTGAAAAAAAGAAAATGGGTGCAACACGAGAACTTCCCAGGAGGTAACCCATCATTGTACTACTTTCGCCAAAGCACACTTAACTGCGAAGTTCTGATGGGATCCGGTGCATTTGTGCTGGTGTGACCGCACCTGTTTAATTTGGTGCTGAAAATACATAACACTCCTTCTCGTTCTAATATCGATTAAAATGCCCCTGATTCTTGACTCACATTTGCGTATAAACCAGCGGACCATAGTTCTAGTCGCGCGTAACGTCGTACGACCCATCTGAAAGAAAATTGTTGCGATACGAGGACTTCCCAAGAGGTCACCCATCCGAGTACTACTCTCGCCCAAGCACACTTAACTGCAGAGTTCTGATGGGATCCGATGCATTAGAGTTGGTATGATCGCACCTGTTTAATTTCGCGCTGCAAATACATAAACTACTTCTCCTTTCTTCCCCCTCCCGTCATTTGTTTTCTTGTGCGTGCACACTACACCTCTCGTTCTCGTTCAAATATCAAGTAAAATGCCATGGCGCCGTGACTCACATTTACGAATAAATCTGCGGACCATAATTAAAGTCGCGCGTAACGTCGAACGGCACATCTGAAAAAAAAGAAAATGGGTGCAACACGAGAACTTCCCAAGAGGTAACCCATCATTGTACTACTTTTGCCAAAGCACACTTAACTGCGGAGTTCTGATGGGATCCGGTGCATTTGTGCTAGTGTGACAACACCTGTTTAATTCTGCGCTGTAAATACATAAACTCCTTCTCCTTTCTTCCCCCTCCCGTCATTTGTTTCCTTGTGCGTTCACACTGCACATCTCCTTCTCGTTCTAATATCGATTAAAATGCCCCTGATTCTTGACTCACATTTGCGTATAAACCAGTGGACCATAGTTCTAGTCGCGCGTAACGTCGAATGACCCATCTGAAAAATAATTATTGCGACACGAGGAATTCCCAGGAGGTCACCCATCCGAGTACTACTCTCGCTCAAGCACACTTAACTGCAGGGTTCTGATGGGATACAGTGCATTAGCGCTTGTATGATGCCACTTGTTTAATTTTGCGCTTCAAATACATATACTCCTTCTCTTTTCTTCCTCCTCCCGTCATTTGTTTCCTTGTGCGTGCGCAATGCACCTCCCGTACTCGTTCTAATATCAAGTAAAATGCCATGGCGCCGTGACTCACATTTGCGAATAAACCTGCGGACCATAAATCAAGTTGCACGTAACGTCGAAAGAATCATCTGCAAAAAGATGGGTGCAACACGAGGACCTCCCAAGAAAATGGGTGAAATATAAGGACTTCGCAGGAAGTCACCCATCCGAGTACTTTTCTCGCCCAAGCACCCTTAACTGCAGAGTTCTGATAGAATCCGTTGCATTAGTGCTGGTATGATCCTCATGTTTCATTCTGCACTGCAAATACATACACTCTTTCTCCTTCCATCCCCCCTCCCGTCATTTGTTTCCTTGTGCGTGCACTCTGCATCTCTCTTTCTGTTTCTAATATCAAGTAATATGGCCCGGCACCGTGACTCACCTTTGCAAATGAAGCAGCGGTTTATAATTCCATTCGCGCGTAACGTCGAACAACCCATCCGAAAAAAAATAAGTGCAACACGAGGGCTTCCCAAGTGGTAACCCATCCGAGTACTACTCTCGCCCAAGCACACTTAACTGCGGAGTTCTGATGGGATCCGGGGCTTTAGTGCTGGTATGATCGAACCTGTTTAATTTCGCGCTGCAAATACATACACTCCTTCTCCTTTCTTCCCCCTCCCGTCAATTGTTTCCTTGTGCATTCACAATGCACCTCTCATTCTCGTTCTAATATCGATTAAAATGCCCCTGCTTCTTGACTCACATTTGCGTATAAACCAGCGGACCCTAGTTCCAGTCGTGCGTAACGTCGAACGACCCGTCTGAAAAAAAAATTAGTGCGACACGAGGACTTCCAAGGAGGTCACCCATCCGAGTACTACTCTCGCCCAAGCACACTTAACTGCGGAGTTCTGATGGGATCCGGTGTATTAGTGCTGGTATGATCGAACCTGTTTAATTTCGCGCTGCAAATACATAAACTCCTTCTCCTTTCTTCCCCCTCCCATCATTTCTTTCCTTGTGCGTGCGCACTGCACCTCTCGTTCTCGTTCAAATATCAAGTAAAATGCCACGGCGCCGTGACTCACATTTGCGAATAAATCTGTGGACCATAATTAAAGTCGCGCGTAACGTCGAATGGCACATCTGAAAAAAAGAAAATGGGTGCAACATCAGAACTTCCGAGGAGGTAACCCATGCTAGTACTACTCTCGCCCAAGCACCCTTACCTACGGAGTTCTGATAGAATCCGTTGCATTAGTGCTGGTATGATCGCACCTGTTTCATTTCGTTCTGAAAATACATACACTCCTTCTCCTTCCCTCCCCCTCCCATCAATTGTTTCCTTGTGCGTTCACACTGCACCTCTCCTTCTCGTTCTAATATCGATTAAAATGCCCCTGCTTCTTGACTCACAATTGCGTATAAACCAGCGGATCATAGTTCCAGTCGCGTGTAACGTCAAACGACCCATCTGAAAAAAAATTGTTGCAATACGAGGACTTCCCAAGAGGTCACCCATCCGAGTACTACTCTCGCCCAAGCACACTTAACTGCAGAGTTCTGATGGGATCTAGTGCAGAAGTGCTGGTATGATGCCACTTGTTTAATTTTGCGCTTCAAATACATACACTCATGCTCTTTTCTTCCTCATCCCGTCATTGGTTTCCTTGTGCGTGCGCACTGCACCTCCCGTACTCGTTCTAATATCAAGTAAAATGCCACGGTGCCGTGTCTCACATTTGCAAAAAAACCTACGGACCATAAATCAAGTCGCGCGTAACGTCGTAAGAATCATCTGCAAAAAGATGGGTGCAACAGGAGGACCACCCAAGAAAATGGGTGAAATATAAGAACTTCGCAGGAGGTCACCCATCCTAGTACTTTTCTCGCCCAAGCACCCTTAACTGCGGAGTTCTAATAGAATCCGTTGCATTAGTGCTGGTATGATCCCTCATGTTTCATTCTGCGCTGCAAATACATACACTCTTTCTCCTCCCATCCCCCCTCCCGTCATTTGTTTCCTTGTGCGTGCACTCTGCATCTCTCTTTCCCGTTCTAATATCAAGTAGTATGCCCCGGCACCGTGACTCACCTTTGCAAATGAACCAGCGATTTATAATTCCATTCGCGCGTAACGTCGAACAACCCATCCGAAAAAAAATAGGTGCAACACGAGGGCTTCCCAAGTGGTCACCCATCCGAGTACTACCCTCGGCCAAGCACACTTAACTTTGGAGTTCTGATGGGATCCGGAGCTTTAGTGCTGGTATGATCGCACCTGTTTAATTTCGTGCTGCAAATACATACACTCCTTCTCCTTTCTTCCCCCTCCTGTCATTTGTTTCCTTGTGCGTTCACACTTCACGTCTCATTCTCGTTCTAATATTGATTAAAATGCCCCTGATTCTTGACTCACATTTGCGTATAAACCAGTGGACCATAGTTCCAGGTCGCGCGTAACGTCGAACGACCCGTCTGAAAAAAAATTGGTGTGATACGAGGACTTCCCAGGAGGTCACCCATCCGAGTACTACTCTCTCCCAAGCACACTTAACTACAGAGTTCTAATGGGATCTAATGCATTAGTGCTGGTATGATCGCACCCGTTTAATTCCGCGCTGCAAATACATAAACTTCTTCTCCTTTCTTCCCCCTCCCGTCATTTGTTTCCTTGTGCGTGCGCACTGCACCTCCCGTGCTCGTCCTAATATAAGGTAAAATACTATGGTGCCGTGACTCACATTTGCGAATAAACCTGAGGATCATAATTCAAGTCACGCGTATCGTCGAAAGAATCATCTGCAAAAAAGTGGGTGCAACACGAGGACTTCCTAAGAAAATGGGTGAAATATAAGGACTTCGCAGAAGGTCACCCATCCGAGTACTTTTCTCGCCCAAGCACCCTTAACTGCGTAGTTCTGATAGAATCTGTTGCATTGGTACTGGTATGATTGCTCATGTTTCATTCTGCACTGCAAATGCATACACTTTTTCTCCCTCCATCCCCCCTCCTGTCATTTGTTTCCTTGTGCGTGCACTCTACATCTCTCCTTCTCGTTCTAATATCGATAAAAATGCCCCTACTTCTTGGCTCACTTTTGCGTATAAACTAGTGAACCCTAATTCCAGTCGCGCGTAACGTCGAACGACCCGTCTGAAAAAAAAAATTTGTGCGACACGAGAACTTCCCAGGAGGTCACCCATCCGAGTACTAATCTCGCCCAATCACACTTCACTGCGGAGTTCTGATGCGATCCGGTGCATTAGTGCTGGTATGATCGCACCTGTTTAATTTTGCGCTACAAATACATAAACTCATTCCCCTTTCTTCTCCCTCCCGTCATTTGTATCCTTGTGCGTTCGCACTGCACCTCCCGTTCTCGTTCTAATATCAAGTAAAATACTACAGCGCCGTGACTCACATCTGCGAATAAACCATAGGACCATAATTCAAGTCGCGCGTAATGTCGAAAGAATCATCTGCAAAAAAATGGGTACAACACGAGGACTTCACAAGAAAATGGGTGAAATATAAGGACTTCGCAAGAGGTAACCCATGGTAGTACTACTCTCGCCCAAGCACACTTACCTACGGAGTTCTGATAGAATCCGTTGCATTATTGCTGGTATGATCGCACCTGTTTCATTTGGCGCTGCAAATACACACACTCCTTCTCCTTTCTTTCCCGTCATTTGTTTCCTTGTGCGTGCGCACTGCACCTCTTGTTCTCGTTCAAATATCAAGTAAAATGCCACGGCGCCGTGACTCACATTTGCGAATAAATCTGCGGACCATAATTCAAGTCGCGCGTAACGTCGAACGGCACATCTGAAAAAAAGAAAATGGGTGCAACACGAGAACTTCCCAGGAGGTAACCCATCATTGTACTACTTTCGCCAAAGTACACTTAACTGCGGAGTTCTGATGGGATCCGGTGCATTTGTGCTGGTGTGACCGCACCTGTTTAATTTCGTGCTAAAAATACATACACTCATTCTTCCCTCCCCCCTCCCATCATTTGTTTCCTTGTGCGTCACACTGCACCTCTCCTTCTCGTTCTAATATCGATTAAAATGCCCCTGATTCTTAACTCACATTTGCGTATAAACCAGCGGACTATATTTCCAGTTGCGCGTAACGTCGAACGATCCGTCTGAAAAAAAATTGGTGTGACACGAGGACTTCCCAAGAGGTCACCCATCCGAGTACTACTCTCGACCAACCACACTTAACTAGAGAGTTCTGATGTGATCCAGTGCATTAGTGCTGGTATGATGCCACTTGTTTAATTTTGCGCTTCAAATACATACACTCCTTCTCTTTTCGTCCTCCTCCCGTCATTTGTTTCCTTGTGCGTGCGCACTGCACCTCCCGTTCTCGTTCTAATATCAAGTAAAAAGTCACGGCGCCGTGACTCATATTTGCGAATAAACCTGCGGACCACAATTAAAGTCGCACGTAACGTCGAACGACATATCTGAAAAAAAGAAAATGGGTGCAACACGAGGACTTCACAAGAAAATGGGTGAAATATAAGGACTTCGCAGGAGGTAACCCATGCTAGTACTACTCTCGCCCAAGCACCCTTACCTACGGAGTTCTGATAGAATCCGTTGCATTAGTGCTGGTATGATCGCACCTGTTTCATTTTGTGCTGAAAATACATACACTCCTTCTCCTTCCCTCCCCCTCCCATCAATTGTTTCCTTGTGCGTTCACACTGCACCTCCCCTTCTCGTTCTAATATCGATTAAAATGCCTCTTCTTCTTGATTCACAATTGCGTATAAACCAGCGGACCCCAGTTCCAGTCGCGCGTAACGTCGAACGACCCGTCTGAAAAAAAATTGGTGCGACACGAGGACTTCCCAAGAGGTCACCCATCCGAGTACTACTCTCGCCCAAGCACACTTAACTGCGGAGTTCTGATGGGATCCGGTGCATTAGTGCTGGTATGATCGCACCCGTTTAATTCCGCGCTGCAAATACATAAACTCCTTCTCCTTTCTTCTCCCTCCCGTCATTTGTTTCCTTGTGCGTGCGCACCGCACCTCCCGTACTCGTTCTAATATCAAGTAAAATGCTACGGTGCCGTGACTCACATTTGCGAATAAACCTGAGGACCATAATTCAAGTCGCGAGTATCGTCGAAAGAATCATCTGCAAAAAAATGGGTGCAACACGAGGACTTCCTAAGAAAATGGGTGAAATATAAGGACTTCGCAGGAGGTCACCCATCCTAGTGCTACTCTCGCCCAAGCAGCCTTAACTTGCGGAGTTCTGATAGAATCCGTTGCATTGGTGCTGGTATGATTGCTCATGTTTCATTCTGCGCTGCAAATACATACATTTTTTCTCCCTCCATCCCCCTCCCGTCATTTGTTTCCTTGTGCGTGCACTCTGCATCTCTCTTTCTCGTTCTAATATCGATTAAAATGCCCCTGCTTCTTGACTCACATTTGCGTATAAACCAGTGGACCCTAGTTCCCGTCGCGCGTAACTTCGAACGACCCGTTTGAAAAAAAATTAGTGCGACACGAGGACTTCGCAGGAGGTCACCCATCTGAGTACTACTCTCGCCCAAGCACACTTAACTTGCAGAGTTCTGATAGAATCCGTTGCATTGGTGCTGGTATGATCGCAGCTGTTTAATTTTGCGCTGCGAATACATAAACTCATTTCCCTTTCTTCCACATCCCGTCATTTGTTTCCTTGTGCTTGCGCACTGCATCTCTCGTTCTCGTTCTAATATCAAGTAAAATGCCACGGCGCCGTGAGTCACATTTGCGAATAAATCTGCGGACCATAATTAAAGTCGCGCGTAACGTCGAACTTCACATCTAAAAAAAAGAAAATGGGTGAAACACGAGAACTTCCCAGGAGGTAACACATCATTGTACTACTTTCGCCAAAGCACACTTAACTGCGGAGTTCTGATGAGATCCGGTGCATTTGTGCTGGTATGATCGCACCCGTTTAATTCCGCGCTGCAAATACATAAACTCCTTCTCCTTTCTTCCCCCTCCCGTCATTTGTTTCCTTGTGCGTGCGCACCGCACCTCCCGTGCTCGTTCTAATATCAAGTAAAATGCTACGGTGCCCTGACTCACATTTGCGAATAAACCTGAGGACCATAATTCAAGTCGCGCGTATCGTCGAAAGAATCATCTCCAAAAAAATGGGAGCAACACGAGGACTTCCTAAGAAAATGGGTGAAATATAAGGACTTCGCAGGAGGTCACCCATCCTAGTGCTACTCTCGCCCAAGCACCCTTAACTTGCGGAGTTCTGATAGAATCCGTTGCATTGGTGCTGGTATGATTGCTCATATTTCATTCTGCGCTGCAAATACATACACTTTTTCTCCCTCCATCCCCCTTCCCGTCATTTGTTTCCTTGTACGTGCACTCTGCATCTCTCCTTCTCGTTCTAATATCGATTAAAATGCCCTGTTTCTTGACTCACATTTGCGTATAAACAAGGGGAACCTAGTTCCAGTCGCGCGTAACGTCGAACGACCCGTCTGAAAAAAAAATTAGTGCGACACGAGGACTTCCCAGGAGGTCACCCATCCGAGTACTACTCTCGCCCAAGCACACTTAACTGCAGAGTTCTGATGGGATCCGATGCAATAGTGTTGGTATGATCGCACCTGTTTAATTTTGCGCTGCAAATACATAAACTCCTTCTCCTTTCTTCCCACTCCCGTCATTTGTTTCCTTGTGCGTGTGCACTGCACCTCTCATTCTCGTTCAAATATCAAGTAAAATGCCACGGCGCGGTGACTCACATTTGCGAAAAAATCTGCGGACCATAATTAAAGTCGAGCGTAACGTCGAACGGTACATCTGAAAAAAAGAAAATGGGTGCAGCACGAGAACTTCCCAGGAGGTAACCCATCATTGTACTACTTTCGCCAAAGCACACTTAACAACGGAGTTCTGATGGGATCCTGTGCATTTGTGCTGGTGTGACCGCACCTGTTTAATTTCGTGCTGAAAATACATACACTCCTTCTTCCCTCCACCCCTCCCATCATTTGTTTCCTTGTGCGTTCACACTGGACCTCTCCTTCTCGTTCTAATATCGATTAAAATGCCCCTGCTTCTTGACTCACATTTGCGTATAAACCAGCGGACGCTAGTTCTAGACGCGCGTAACGTCGAACGACCCGTCTGAAAAAAAATTGGTGCAACACGAGGACTTCCCAAGAGGTCACCCATCCGAGTACTAATCTCGCCCAAACACACTTCACTGCGGAGTTCTGATGGGATCCGGTGCATTAGTGCTGGTATGATCGCACCTGTTTAATTTCGCGCTGCAAATACATAAACTCATTCCCCTTTCTTCCCACTCCCGTCATTTGTTTCCTTGTGCGTGTGCACTGCACCTCTCATTCTCGTTCAAATGTCAAGTAAAATGCCACGGTGCGGTGACTCACATTTGCGAATAAATCTGCGGACCATAATTAAAGTCGAGCGTAACGTCGAACGGCACATCTGAAAAAAAGAAAATGGGTGCAGCACGAGAACTTCCCAGGAGGTAACCCATCATTGTACTACTTTCGCCAAAGCACACTTAACAACGGAGTTCTGATGGGATCCGGTGCATTTGTGCTGGTGTGACCGCACCTGTTTAATTTCGTGCTGAAAATACATACACTCCTTCTTCCCTCCTCCCCTCCCATCATTTGTTTCCTTGTGCGTTCACACTGGACCTCTCCTTCTCGTTCTAATATCGATTAAAATGCCCCTGTTTCTTGACTCACATTTGCGTATAAACTAGCGGACCCTAGTTCTAGACGCGCGTAACGTCGAACGACCCGTCTGAAAAAAAATTGGTGCAACACGAGGACTTCCCAAGAGGTCACCCATCCGAGTACTAATCTCGCCCAAACACACTTCACTGCGGAGTTCTGATGGGATCCGGTGCATTAGTGCTGGTATCATCGCACCTGTTTAATTTCGCGCTGCAAATACATAAACTCATTCCCCTTTCTTCCCCCTCCCGACATTTGTTTCCTTGTGCGTGCGCACTGCACCTCCCGTTCTCGTTCTACTATCAAGTAAAATACCACGGCGCCGTGACTCACATTTGCGAATAAACCTGAGGACCATAATTCAAGTCGCGCGTAACGTCGAACGGCACATCTGAAAAAAAGAAAATGGGTACAACACGAGAACTTCCCAGGAGGTAACCCATCATTGTACTACTTTCGCCAAAGCACACAAAACTGCGGAGTTCTGATGGGATCCGGTGCATTTGTGCTGGTGTGACCGCACCTGTTTAATTTGGTGCTGAAAATACATACACTCCTTCTTCCCTCCCCCCCTCCCATCATTTGTTTCCTTGTGCGTTCACACTGCACATCTCCTTCTCGTTCTAAAATCGATTAAAATTCCCCTGATTCTTGACTCACAATTACGTATAAACCAGCGGACCATAGTTTTAGTCACGCGTAATGTCGAACGACCCATCTGAAAAAAAATTGTTGCGATACGAGGACTTTCCGAGAGGTCACCCATCCGAGTACTACTCTCGCCCAAGCACACTTAACTGCAGAGTTCTGATGGGATCCAGTGCATTAGTGCTGGTATGATGCCACTTGTTTAATTTTGCGCTTCAAATACATACACTCCTTCTCTTTTCCTCCTCCTCCCGTCATTTGTTTCCTTGTGCGTGCGCACTGCACCTCCCGTACTCGTTCTAATATCAAGTAAAATGCCACGGCGCCGTGACTCACATTTGCGAATAAACCTGCAGACCATAAATCAAGTCGCGCGTAACGTCGAAAGATTCATCTGCAAAAAGATGGGTGCAACACGAGGACCTCCCAAGAAAATGGGTGAAATATAAGGACTTCGCAGGAGGTCACCCATCCGAGTACTTTTCTCACCCAAGCACCCTTAACTGCGGAGTTCTGATAGAATCCGTTGCATTAGTGCTGGTATGATCCATCTTGTTTCATTCTGCACTGCAAATACATACACTCTTTCTCCTCCCATCCCCCCTCCCGTCATTTGTTTCCTTGTGCGTGCACTCTGCATCTCTCTTTCTTGTTCTAATTTCAAGTAATATGACCCGGCACTGTGACTCACCTTTGCAAATGAACCAGCGGTTCATAATTCCATTCGCGCGTAACGTCGAACAACCCATCCGAAAAAAAATAGGTGCAACACGAGGGCTTCCCAAGTGGTCACCCATCCGAGTACTACTCTCACCCAAGCACACTTAACTGCGGAGTTATGATGGGATCCGGGGCTTTAGTGCTGGTATGATCGCATAAGTTTAATTTTGCGCTGCAAATACATACACTCCTCCTTTCTTCCCCCTCCCGTCATTTGTTTCCTTCTGCGTTCACACTTCACCTCTCATTCTCGTTCTAATATCGATTAAAATGCCCCTGCTTCTTGACTCACATTTGCGTATAAACCAGCGGACCCTAGTTCCAGACGCGCATAACATCGAACGACCCGTCAGAAAAAAAATTGGTGCGACACGAGGACTTCCCAGGAGGTAACCCATCCGAGTACTAATCTCGTCCAAGCACACTTAACTGCGGAGTTCTGATAGGATCCGGTGCATTAGTGCTGGTATGATCGCACCCATTTAATTATGCGCTGCAAATACATAAACTCATTCTCCTTTCTTCCCCCTCCCGTCATTTGTTTCCTTGTGCGTGCGCACTGCACCTCCCGTGCTCGTTCTAATATCAAGTAAAATGCTACGGTGCTGTGACTCACATTTGTGAATAAACTTGAGGACCATAATTAAAGTCGCGCGTATCGTGGAAAGAATCATCTGCAAAAAAATAGGTGCAACACGAGGACTTCCTAAGAAAATGGGTGAAATATAAGGACTTCGCAAGAGGTAACCCATGCTAGAACTACTCTTGCCCAAGCACCCTTACCTTCGGAGTTCTGATAGAATTCGTTGCATTAGTGCTGGTATGATCGCACCTGTTTCATTTCGTGCTGAAAATACATACACTCTTTCTCCTTCCCTCCCCCTCCCATCAATTGTTTCCTTGTGCGTTCACACTGCACCTCTCCTTCTCGTTCTAATATCGATTAAAATGTCCCTGCTTCTTGACTCACATTTGCGTATAAACCAGCGGACCTTCGTTCCAGTCGCGCGTAACGTCGAACGACCCGTCTGAAAAAAAATTGGTGCGACACGAGGACTTCCCAGGAGGTCAACCATCTGAGTACTACTCTCGCCCAAACACACTTAACTGCAGAGTTCTGATGGGATCGAGTGCATTAGTGCTGGTATGATGCCATTTGTTTAATTTTGCGCTTCAAATACATACACTCCTTCTCTTTTCTTCCTCATCCCGTCATTTGTTTCCTTGTGCGTGCGCACTGCACCTCCCGTACTCGTTCTAATATCAAGTAAAATGCCACGGCGTCTTGACTCACATTTGCGAATAAATCTGCGGACTATAAATCAAGTCGCGCGTAACGTCGAAAGAATCATCTGCAAAAAGATGGGTGCAACACGAGGACCTCCCAAGAAAATGGGTGAAATATAAGGACTTCGCAGGAGGTCACCCATCCGAGTACTTTTCTCGCCCAAGCACCCTTAACTGCGGAGTTCTAATAGAATCCGTTGCATTAGTGCTGGTATGATCCCTCATGTTTCATTCTGCGCTGCAAATACATACACTCTTTCTCCTCCCATACCCCCTCTCGTCATTTGTTTCCTTTTGCGTGCACTCTGCATCTCTCTTTCTCGTTCCAATAAGCAAATGTGAGTCAAGAAGAAGGGGCATTTTAATCGATATTAGAATGAGAATGAGATGTGAAGTGTGAACGCACAAGGAAACAAATGACGGGAGGGGGAAGAAAGGAGAAGGAGTGTATGCATTTGCAGCGCGAAATTAAACAGGTGCGATCATACCAGCACTAATACAACGGATTCTATCAGAACTCCGTAGGTAAGGGTGCTTGGGCGAGAGTAGTACTAGCATGGGTTACCTACTGCGAAGTCCTTATATTTCACCCATTTTCTTGTGAAGTCCTCGTGTTGCATCCATTTTTTTGCAGATGATTCTTTCGACGTTATGCGCTACTTGAATTATGGTCCTCAGGTTTATTCGCAAATGTGATTCACGGCGCTGTAGCATTTTACTTGATATTAGAATAAGGACGGGAGGTGCAGTGCGCACGCACAAGGAAACAAATGACGGGAGGGGGAAGAAAGGAGAAGGAGTGTATATATTTGCAGCGCGAAACTAAACAGGTGCGATCATACCAGCACTAAAGCCCCGGATCCCATCAGAACTCCGTAGTTAAGTGTGCTTGGGCGAGATTAGTACTCGGATGGTTGACCTCCTGGGAAGTCCTCGTGTCGCACCAATTTTTTTTCAGACGGGTCGTTCGACGTTACGCGCATCTGAAACTAGGGTCCGCTGGTTTATACGCAAATGTGAGTCAAGAAACAGGGGCATTTTAATCGATATTAGAACGAGAATGAGAGGTGAAGTGTGAACGCACAAGGAAACAAATGACGGGAGGGGGAAGAAAGGAGAAGGAGTGTATGTATTTGCAGCGCAAAATTAAATAGGTGCGATCATACCAGCACTAAAGCTCCGGATCCCATCAGAACTCCGCAGTTAAGTGTGCTTGGGAGAGAGTAGTACTTGGATGGGTGTCCACCTGGGAAGCCCTCGTGTTGCACCTATTTTTTTTTTGGATGGGTTGTTCGACGTTACGCGCGAATGGAATTATAAACCGCTGGTTCATTTGCAAAGGTGAGTCACAGTGCCGGGGCATATTACTTGATATTAGAACGAGAAAGAAAGATGCAGAGGGGATGGAAGGAGAAAGAGTGTATGTATTTGCAGTGCAGAATGAAACTTGAGGGATCATACCAGCACTAATGCAACGGATTCTATCAGAACTCCGCAGTTAAGGGTGCTTGGGCGAGAAAAGTACTCGGATGGGTGACCTCCTGCGAAGTCCTTATATTTCACTCAATTTCTTGGGAGGTCCTCGTGTTGCACCCATATTTCTGCAGATGATTCTTTCGACGTTACGCGCGACTTGATTTATGGTCCGCAGGTTTATTCGCAACTGTGAGTCACGGCGCCGTGGCATTTTATTTGATATTAGAACGAGTACGGGAGGTGCAGTGCGCACGCACAAGGAAATAAATGACGGGAGGAGGAAGAAAAGATTAGGAGTGTATGTATTTGAAGCGCAAAATTAAATAAGTGGCATCATACCAGCACTAATGCACTGGATCCCATCAGAACTCTGCAGTTAAGTGTGCTTGGGCGAAAGTAGTACTCGGATGGGTGACCTCTTGAGAAGTCCCCGTATCGCAACAATTTTTTTTCAAAAGAAAGAGTGTATGTATTTGCAGTGCAGAATGAAACATGAGGGATCATACCAGCACTAATGCAACGAATTCTATCAGAACTCCGCAGTTAAGGGTGCTTGGGCGAGAAAAGTACTCGGATGGGTGACCTCCTGCGAAGTCCTTATATTTCACCCAATTTCTTGGGAGGTCCTCGTGTTGCACCCATCTTTCTGCAGATGATTCTTTCGACGTTACGCGCGACTTGATTTATGGTCCGCAGGTTTATTCGCAAATGTGAGTCACGGCGCCGTGGCATTTTACTTGATATTAGAACGAGTACGGGAGGTGCAGTGCGCACGCACAAGGAAATAAATGACGAGAGGAGGAAGAAAAGATTATGAGTGTATGTATTTGAAGCGCAAAATTAAACAAGTGGCATCATACCAGCACTAATGCACTGGATCCCATTAGAACTCTGCAGTTAAGTGTGCTTGGGCGAAAGTAGTACTCGGATGGGTGACCTCTTGAGAAGTCCCCGTATCGCAACAATTTTTTTCAGATAGGTCGTTCGACATTACACGCGACTGGAACTATGGTCCGCTGGTTTATACGCAAATGTGAGTCAAGAATTAGGGGCATTTTAATCGATATTAGAACGAGAAGGAGCGGTGCGGTGTGAACGCACAAGGAAGCAAATGATGGGAGGCGGGGAGAGAAGAAGGAGTGTATGTATTTTTAGCACAAAATTAAACAGGTGCGGTCACACCAGCACAAATGCACCGGATCCCATCAGAACTCCGCAGTTAAGTGTGCTTTGACGAAAGTAGTACTCGGATGGGTGACCACCTGGGAAGCCCTCGTGTTGCACCTATATTTTTTCATATGTGCCGTTCGATGTTATGTGCGACTTTAATTATGGTCCGAAGATTTATTCGCAAATGTGAGTCACGGCACCGTAGCATTTTACTTGATATTAGAACGAGCACGGGAGGTGCAGTGGGCACGCACAAGGAAAGAAATGACGGGAGGGGGAAGAAAGGAGAAGGAGTTTATGTATTTGCAGCGCGGAATTAAACGAGTGCGATCATACCAGCACTAATGCACCGGATCCCATCAGAACTCCGCAGTTAAGTGTGCTTGGGCGAGAGTAGTACTCGGAAGGGTGACCTCTTGGGAAGTCCTCGTGTCGCACCAATTTTTTTTCAGACGGGTCGTTCGACGTTACGCGCGACTGGAACTAGGGTCCACTGGTTAATACGCAAATGTGAGTCAAAAAACATGGGCATTTTAATCGATATTAGAACGAGAAGGAGCGGTGCAGTGTGAACGCATAAGGAAACAATTGATGGGAGGGGGAGGGAAGGAGAAGGAGAAGGAGTGTATGTATTTTCAGCACGAAATGAAACAGGTGCGATCATACTAGCACTAATGCAACGGATTCTATCAGAACTCCGTAGGTAAGGGTGCTTGGGCGAGAGTAGTACTAGCATGGGTTACCACCTGCGAAGTCCTTATATTTCACCTATTTTCTGGTGAAGTCCTTGTGTCGCACCAATTTTTTTTCAGACGGGTCGTTCGACGTTACGCGCGTCTGGAACTAGGGTTCGCTGGTTTATACGCAAATGTGAGTCAAGAAACAGGGGTATTATAATCGATATTAGAACGAGAATGAGAGATGCAGAGTGCACGCACAAGGAAACAAATGACGGGAGGGGGGATGGAGGGAGAAAAAGTGTATGTATTTGCAGCGCAGAATGAAACATGAGCAATCATACCAGCACCAATGCAACGGATTCTATCAGAACTCCGCAAGTTAAGGGTGCTTGGGCGAGAGTAGCACTAGGATGGGTGACCTCCTGCGAAGTCCTTATATTTCACCCATTTTCTTAGGAAGTCCTCGTGTTGTACCCATTTTTTTGCAGATGATTCTTTCGACATTACGCGCGACTTGAATTATGGTCCTTAGGTTTATTCGCAAATGTGAGTCACGGCGCTGTAGCATTTTACTTGATATTAGAACGAGAACGGGAGCTACAGTGCGCACGCACAAGGAAACAAATGACGGGAGGGGGACGAAAGGGGAATGAGTTTATGTATTTGCAGCGCGAAATTAAACAGGTGCAATCATTCCAGCACTAATGCACCCGATCCCATCAGAACTCCGCAGTTAAGTGTGCTTGGGCGAGAGTAGTACTCGGATGGGTGACCTCTTTGGAAGTCCTCGTGTCGTACTAATTTTTTTTCAGACGGGTCGTTCGACGTTACGCGCGACTGGAATTAGGGTCCGCTGGTTTATACGCAAATGTGAGTCAAGAAGCAGAGACATTTTAATCGATATTAGAACGAGAATGAGAGGTGAAGTGTGAACGCACAAGGAAACAAATGACCGGAGGGGGAAGAAAGGAGAAGGAGTGTATGTATTTGCAGTGCGAAATTAAACAGGTGCGATCATACCATCACTAAAGCCCCGGATCCCATCAGAACTCCACAGTTAAGTGTGCTTGGGCGAGAGTAGTACTCGGATGGGTGACCACTTGGGAAGCCCTCGTGTTGCACCTATTTTTTTCGGATGGGTTGTTCGACGTTACGCGCGAATGGAATTATAAACCGCTGGTTCATTTGTAAAGGTGAGTCACGGTGCCGGGGCATATTACTTGATATTAGAACGAGAAAGAGAGATGCAGAGTGCACGCACAAGGAAACAAATGACAGGAGGGGGGATGGGAGGAGAAAGAGTGTATGTATTTGCAGTGCAAAATGAAACATGAGGGATCATACCAGCATTAATGCAAAGGATTCTATCAGAACTCCGCAGTCAAGGGTGCTTGGGCGAGAAAAGTACTTGGATGGGTGACCTCCTGCGAAGTCCTTATATTTCACCCATTTTCTTGGGAGGTCCTCGTGTTGCACCCATCTTATTGCAGATGATTCTTTCGACGTTACGCGCGACTTGATTTATGGTGACCTCTTGGGAAGTCCTCATGTTGCACCCATTTTTTTTCGGATGGGTCGCTCGACGTTACGCGCGAATGCAATTATAAACCGCTGGTTCATTTGCAAAGGTGAGTCACGATGCTTGGGCATTTTACTTGATATTAGAACGAGAAAAAGAGATGCAGAGTGCACGCACAAGGAAACGAATGACGGGAGAGGGGATGGAGGGAGAAATAGTGTATGTATTTGCAGCGCATAATGAAATATGAGCGATCAAACCAGCACCAATGCAACGGATTCTATCAGAACTCTGCAAGTTAAGGGTGCTTGGGCGAGAGTAGCACTAGGATGGGTGACCTCATCCGAAGTCCTTATATTTCACCTATTTTCTTAGAAAGTCCTCGTGTTGCACCCATTTTTTTGCAGATGATTCTTTCGACGTTACGCGCGACTTGAATTATGGTCCTCAGGTTTATTCGCAAATGTGAGTCACGGCACCGTAGCATTTTACTTGATATTAGAACGAGCACGGGAGGTGCAGTGCGCACGCACAAGGAAACAAATGACGGGAGGGGGAAGAAAGGAGAAGGAGTTTATGTATTTGCAGCGCGAAATTAAATGGGTGCGATCATACCAGCACTAATGCACCGGATCCCATCAGAACTCCGCAGTTAAGTGTGCCTGGGCGAGAGTAGTACTCGGATGGGTGACCTCTTGGGAAGTCCTCGTGTCGCGCCAATATTTTTTCAGACGGGTCGTTGGACGTTACGCACGTCTGGAACTAGGGTCCACTGGTTTATACATAAATGTGAGTCAAGAATAAGGGGCATTTTAAACGATATTAGAACGAGAATGAGAGGTAAAGTGTGAACACACAAGGAAACAAATGACCGTAGGGGGAAGAAAGGAGAAGGAGTGTATGTAATTGCAGCGCGAAATTAAATAGGTGCGATCATACCAGCACTAAAGCTCCGGATCCCATCAGAACTCCGCAGTTAAGTGTGCTTGGGCGAGGGTAGTACTCGGATGGGTGACAACTTGGGAAGCCCTCGTGTTGCACCTATTTTTTTTCGGATGGGTTGTTCGACGTTACGCGCGAATGGAATTATAAACCGCTGGTTCATTTGCAAAGGTGAGTCACGGTGCTGGGTCATTTTACTTGATATTAGAACGAGAAAGAGAGATGCAGAGTGCACGCACAAGGAAACAAATGACGGGAGGGGGGATGGGAGGAGAAAGAGTGTATGTATTTGCAGTGCAGAATGAAACATGATGGATCATACCAGCACTAATGCAACGGATTCTATCAGAACTCCGCAGTTAAGGGTGCTTGGGCGAGAAAAGTACTCGGATGGGTGACCTCCTGCGAAGTCCTTATATTTAACCCATTTTCTTGGGAGGTCCTCGTGTTGCACCCATCTTTTTGTATATGATTCTTTTGACGTTACGCGCGACTTGATTTATGGTCCGCAGGTTTATTCGAAAATGTGAGTCACGGCGCCGTGGCATTTTACTTGATATTAGAACGAGTACGGGAGGTGCAGTGCGCACGCACAAGGAAACAAATGACGGGAGGAGGAAGAAAAGAGAAGGAGTGTATGTATTTGAAGCGCAAAATTAATCAAGTGGCATCATACGAGCACTAATGCACTCGATCCCATCAGAACTCTGCAGTTAAGTGTGCTTGGGCGAGAGTAGTACTCGGATGGGTGACCTCTTGGGAAGTCCTCGTATCGCAACAATTTTTTTTCAAATTGGTCGTTCGACGTTACGCGCGACTGGAACTATGGTCTGCTGGTTTATACGCAAATGTGAGTCAAGAATCAGGGGCATTTTAATCGATATTAGAACGAGAAGGAGAGGTGCAGTGTGAACGCACACGGAAACAAATGATGGGAGGGGGGAGGGAAGAAGGAGTGTATGTATTTTCAGCAAGAAATTAAACAGGTGCGGTCACACTAACACTAATGCACCGGATCCCATCAGAACTCCGCAGTTAAGTGTGCTTTGGCGAAAGTAGTACAATGATGGGTTACCTCCTGGGAAGTTCTCGTGTTGCACCCATTTTCTTTTTTTCAGATGTGCCGTTCGACGTTATGCGCGACTTTAATTATGGTCCGCAGATTTATTTGCAAATTTGAGTCACGGCGCCGTGGCATTTTACTTGATATTTGAACGAGAACGAGAGGTGCAGTGCGCACGCACAAGGAAACAAATGATGGGAGGGGGAAGAAAGGAGAAGGAGTTTATGTATTTGCAGCGCGAAATTAAACAGGTGCGATCATACCAGCACTAATGCGAAGTCCTTATATTTCACCCACTTTCTTAGGAAATCCTCGTGTTGCACCCATTTTTTTGCAGATGATTCTTTCGACGATACGCGCGACTTGAATTATGGCCCTCAGGTTTATTCGCAAATGTGAGTCACGGCACCGTAGCATTTTACTTGATATTAGAACGAGCACGAGAGGTGCAGTGTGCACGCACAAGGAAACAATTGATGGGAGGGGGAGGGAAGGAGAAGGAGTGTATGTATTTTCAGCATGAAATGAAACAGGTGCAATCATACCAGCACTAATGCAACGGATACTATCAGAACTCCGTAGGTAAGGGTGCTTGGGTGAGAGTAGTACTAGCATGGGTTACCTCTTGCGAAGTTCATATATTTCACCCATTTTCTTGTGAAATCCTCGTGTCGCACCAATTTTTTTTCAGACGGGTCGTTCGACGTTTCGCGCGTCTGGAACTAGGGTCCGCTGGTTTATACGCAAATGTGAGTCAAGAAGCAGGGGCATTTTAATCGATATTAGAACGAGAACGAGAGGTGAAGTGTGAACGCACAAGGAAACAAATGACGGGAGGGGGAAGAAAGGTGAAGGAGTGTATGTATTTGCAGCGCAAAATGCGATCATACCAGCACTAAAGCTCCGGATCCCATCAGAACTCCGCAGTTAAGTGTGCTTGGGCGAGAGTAGTACTCAGATGGGTGACCACCTGGGAAGCCCTCGTGTTGCACCTATATATTTTCGGATGGGTTGTTCGACATTACGCGCGAATGGAATTATAAACCGTTGGTTTTCATTTGCAAATGTGAGTCACGGTGCCGGGGCATATTACTTGATATTAGAACGAGAAAGAGAGATGCAGAGTGCACGCACAAGGAAACAAATTACGGGAGGGGGGATGGAAGGAGACAGAGTGTATGTATTTGCAGTGCAAAATGATACATGAGGGATCATACCAGCACTAATGCAACGGATTCTATCAGAACTCCGCAGTTAAGGGTGCTTGGGCGAGAAAAGTACTCGGATGGGTGACCTCCTGCGAAGTCCTTATATTTCACCCATTTTCTTGGGAGGTCCTCGTGTTGCACCCATCTTTTTGCAGATGATTCTTTCGACGTTACGCGCGACTTGATTTATGGTCCGCAGGTTTATTCGCAAATGTGAGTCACGGTGCCGTGGCATTTTACTTGATATTAGAACGAGAACGGGAGGTGCAGTGCGCACGCAAAAGGAAACGAATGATGGGAGGAGGAAGAAAAGAGAAGGAGTGTATGTATTTGAAGTGCAAAATTAAACAAGTGGCATCATACCAGCACTAATGCACTCGATCTCATTAGAACTCTGCAGTTAAGTGTGCTTGGGCGAGAGTAGTACTCGGATGCGTGACCTCTTGGGAAGTCCTCGTATCGCAACAATTTTTTTTCAGATGTGTCGTTCGACGTTACGCGCTACTGGAACTATGGTCCGCTGGTTTATACGCAAATGTGAGTCAAGAATCAGGGGCATTTTAATCGATATTAGAACGAGAATGAGAGGTGCAGTGTGAACGCACAAGGAAACAAATGATGGGAGGGGGGAGGGAAGAAGGAGTGTATGTATTTTCAGCACGAAATTAAACAGGTGCGGTCACACCAGCACAAATGCACCGGATCCCATCAGAACTTCGCAGTTAAGTGTGCTTTGGCGAAAGTAGTACAATGATGGGTTACCTCATGGGAAGTTCTCGTGTTGCACCGATTCTCTTTTTTTCAGATATGCCGTTCGACGTTACGCGCGACTTTAATTATGGTCCGCAGATTGATTCGCAAATGTGAGTCACGGCGCCGTGGCATTTTACTTGATATTTGAACGAGAACGAGAGGTGCAGTGCGCACGCACAAGGAAACAAATGACGGGAGGGGGAAGAAAGGAGAAGGAGTTTATGTATTTGCATCGCGAAATTAAACAGGTGCGATCATACCATCACTAATGCACCGGATCCCATCAGAACTCCGCAGTTATGTGTGCTTGGGCGAGAGTAGTACTCGGATTGGAGTCCTATTGGGAAGTCATCGTGTCGCACTAATTATTTTTTCAGACAGGTCGTTCGACGTTACGCGCGACTGGAACTAGGGTCCACTTGTTTATACACAAATGTGAGTCAAGAAGCAGGGGCATTTTAATCGATATTAGAACGAGAAAGAGAGATGCAGAGTGCACGCACAAAGAAACAAATAACGGGAGGGGGAAGAAAAGAGAAGGAGTGTATGTATTTGCAGCGTGAAACTAAACTGGTGCGATCATACCAGCACTAAAGCCCCGGATCCCTTCAGAACTCCGCAGTTAAGTGTGCTTGGGCGAGAGTAGTACTCGGATGGTTGACCTCTTGGGAAGTCCTCGTGTCACACCAATTTTTTTTCAGACGGGTCGTTCGACGTTACGCGCGACTTGAACTAGGGTCCGCTGGTTTATACGCAAATATGAGTCAAGAAGTAGGGGCATTTTAATCGATATTAGAACGAGAAGGAGAGGTGCAGTGTGAACGCACAAGGAAACAATTGATGAGAGGGGGAGGGAAGGAGAAGGAGTGTATGTATTTTTAGCACGAAATGAAACAGGTGCGATCATACCAGCACTAATGCAACGGATTCTATCAGAACTCCGTAGGTAAGGATGCTTGGGCGAGAGTAGTACTAGCATGGGTTACCTCCTGCGAAGTCCTTATATTTCACCAATTTTCTTGTGAAGTCCTCGTGTCGCACAAACTTTTTTTCAGACGGGTCGTTCGACGTTACGCGCGTCTGGAACTTGGGTCCGCTGGTTTATACGCAAATGTGAGTCAAGAAGCAGGGGCATTTTAATCGATATTAGAACGAGAATGAGAGGTGAAGTGTGATCGCACAAGGAAATAAATGACGGGAGGGGGAAGAAAGGAGAAGGAGTGTATGTATTTGCAGCGCGAAACTAAACAGGTGCGATCATACCAGCACTAAAGCCCCAGGTCCCATCAGAACTTCGCAGTTAAGTGTGCTTGGCGAGATTAGTACTCGGATGGTTGACCTCTTGGGAAGTCCTCGTGTCGCACAAACTTTTTTTCAGACGGGTCGTTCGACGTTACGCGCGTCTGGAACTAGGGTCCGCTGGTTTATACGCAAATGTGAGTCAAGAAGCAGGGGCATTTCAATCGATATTAGAACGAGAATGAAAGGTGAAGTGTGAACGCACAAGGAAACAAATGACGGGAGGGGGAAGAAAAGAGAAGGAGTGTATGTATTTGCAGTGCGAAATTAAACAGGTGCTATCATACCAGTACTAAAGCTCCGGATCCCATCAGAACTCCGCAGTTAAATGTGCTTGGGCGAGAGTAGTACTCGGATGGGTGACCACCTGGTAAGCCCTCGTGTTGCACCTATTTTTTTTCGGATCGGTTGTTCGATGTTACGCGCGAATGGAATTATAAACCGCTGGTTCATTTGCAAAGGTGAGTCACGGTGCCGGGGCATATTACTTGATATTAGAACGAGAAAGAGAGATGCAGAGCGCACGCACAAGGAAACATATGACGGGAGGGGGAAGAAAGGAGAAGGAGTTTATGTATTTGCAGCGCGAAATTAAACGGGTGCGATCATACCAGCACTAATGCACCGGATCCCATCAGAACTCCGCAGTTAAGTGTGGTTGGGCGAGAGTAGTACTCGGATGGGTGACCTCTTGGGAAGTCCTCGTGTCGCACCAATTTTTTTTCAGACGGGTCGTTCGACGTTACGCGCGACTGGAACTAGGGTCCGCTGGTTTATACGCAAATGTGAGTCAAGAAGTAGGGGCATTTTAATCGATATTAGAACGAGAAGGAGAGGTGCAGTGTGAACGCACAAGGAAACAATTGATGAGAGGGGGAGGGAAGGAGAAGGAGTGTATGTATTTTGAGCACGAAATGAAACAGGTGCGATCATACCAGCACTAATGCAACGGATTCTATCAGAACTCCGTAGGTAAGGATGCTTGGGCGAGAGTAGTACTAGCATGGGTTACCTCCTGCGAAGTCCTTATATTTCACCCATTTTCTTGTGAAGTCCTCGTGTTGCACCCACTTTTTTACAGATGATTCTTTCGACGTTACGCGCGACTTGAATTATGGTCCTCAAGTTTATTCGCAAATGTGAGTCACGACACTGTAGAATTTTACTTGATATTAGAACGAGAACGGGAGGTGCAGTGCGCACGCACAAGGAAACAACTGACGGGAGGGGGAAGAAAGGGGAATGAGTTTATGTATTTGCAGCGCAAAATTAAACAGGTGCGATCATACCAGCACTAATGCACCGGATCCCATCAGAACTCTGCATTTATGTGTGCTCGGGCGAGATTAGTGCTCGGATGGGTGACCTCCTGCGAAGTCCTTATATTTCACCCATTTTCTTGGGAGGTCCTCGTGTTGCACCCATCTTTTTGCAGATGATTCTTTCGACGTTACGCGCGACTTGATTTATGGTCCGCAGGTTTATTCGCAAATGTGAGTCACGGCACCGTGGCATTTTACTTGATATTAGAACGAGTACAGGAGGTGCAGTGCGCACCCACAAGGAAACAAATGACGGGAGGAGGAAGAAAAGAGAAGGAGTGTATGTATTTGGAGCGCAAAATTAAACAAGTGGCATCATACCAGCATTAATGCACTGGATCCCATCGGAACTCTGCAGTTAAGTGTGTTGGGCGAGAGCAGTGCTCGGATGGGTGACCTCTTGGGAAGTCCTCGTAGCGCAACAATTTTTTTTCGGATGGGTCGTTCGACATTACGTGCGACTGGAACTATGGTCCGCTGGTTTATACGCAAATGTGAGTTAAGAAAAAGGGGCATTTTAATCGATATTAGAACGAGAAAAAGAGGTGCAGTGTGAGCGCACAAGGAAACAAATGATGGGAGGGGGGAGGGAAGAAGGAGTGTATGTATTTTCAGCACGAAATTAAACAGGTGCGGTCACACCAGCACAAATGCACCGGATCCCTTCAGAACTCCACAGTTAAGTGTGCTTTGGCGAAAGTAGTACAATGATGGGTTACCTCCTGGAAAGTTCTCGTGTTGCACCCATTTTCTTTTTTTCAGATGTGCCGTTCGACGTTACGCGCGACTTTAATTATGGTCTGCAGATTTATTCGCAAATGTGAGTCACGGCGCCGTGGCATTTTACTTGATATTTGAACGAGAACGGGAGGTGCAGTGCGCACGCACAAGGAAACAAATGACGGGAGGAGGAAGAAAAGAGAAGAAGTGTATGTATTTGAAGCGCAAAATTAAACAAGTGGCATCATACCAGCACTAATGCATTGGATCCCATCAGAATTCTGCAGTTAAGTGTGCTTGGGCGAGAGTAGTAGTCGGATGGGTGACCTCTTGGGAAGTCCTCGTATCGCAACAACTTTTTTTCAGATGGGTCCTTCGACATTACGCGAGACTGGAACTATGGTCCGCTGGTTTATACGCAAATGTGAGTCAAGAATTAGGGGCATTTTAATCGATATTAGAACGAGAAGGAGAGGTGTAGTGTGAACGCACAAGGAAACAAATGATGGGAGGGGGGAGGGAAGAAGAAGTGTATGTATTTTCAGAACGAAATTAAACAGGTGCGGTCACACCAGCACAATTGCAACGGATCCCATCAGAACTCCGCAGTTAAGTGTGCTTTGGCGAAAGTAGTACAATGATGGGTTACCTCATGGGAAGTTCTCGTGTTGCACCCATTTTTTTTTTTCAGATGTGCCGTTCGACGTTACACGCGACTTTAATTACGGTCCGCAGATTTATTTGCAAATGTGAGTCACGGCGCCGTGGCATTTTACTTGATATTTGAACGAGAACGAGAGGTGCAGTGCGCACGCACAAGGAAACAAATGACAGGAGGGGGAAGAAAGGGGAATGAGTTTATGTATTTGCAGCGCGAAATTAAACAGGTGCGATCATACCAGCACTCATGCACCGGATCCCATCAGAACTCCGCAGTGAAGTGTGCTTGGGCGAGATTAGTACTCGGATGGGTGACCTCCTGGGAAGTCCTCGTGTCGCACAAATTTTTTTTCAGACGGGTCATTTGACGTTACGCGCGTTTGGAACTAGGGTCCGCTGGTTTATACGCAAATGTGAGTCAAGAAGCAGGGGCATTTTAATCGATATTAGAACGAGAATGAGAGGTGAAGTGTGAACACACAGGTAAACAAATGACGGGAGGGGGAAGAAGGGAGAAGGAGTGTATGTATTTGCAGCGCGAAATTAAACAGGTTCGATCATACCAGCACTAATGCAACGAATTCTATCGGAAGTCCGCAGTTAAGTGTGCTTGGGCGAGAGTAGCACTCGGATGGGTGACCACTTGGGAAGCCCTCGTGTTGCACCTATTTTTTTTCGGATGGTTTGTTCGACGTTACGCGCGAATAGAATTATAAACCGCTGGTTCATTTGCAATGGTGAGTCACGGTACTGGGGCATATTACTTGATATTAAAATGAGAAAGAGAGATGCAGAGTGCACGCACAAGGAAACAAATGACGGGAGGGGGGATGGGAGGAGAAAGAGTGTATGTATTTGCAGTGTAGAATGAAACATGAGGGATCATACCAGCACTAATGCAACAGATTCTATTCTTAACTCCGCAGTTAAGGGTGCTTGGGCGAGAAAATGTACTCGGATGGGTGACCTCCTGCGAAGTCCTTATATTTCACCCATTTTCTTGGGAGGTCCTCGTGTTGCACCCATCTTTTTGCATATGATTCTTTCGACGTTACGCGCGACTTGATTTATGGTCCGCAAGTTTATTCACAAATGTGAGTCACGGCGCCGTGGCATTTTACTTGATATTAGAACGAGTACGGGAGGTGCAGTGCGCACGCACAAGGAAACAAATGACGGGATGAGGAAGAAAAGAGAAGGAGTGTATGTATTTGAAGCGCAAAATTAAATAAGTGGCATCATACCAACACTAATACACTGGATCCCATCAGAACTCTGTAGTTAAGTGTGCTTGGTCGAGAGTAGTACTCGGATGGGTGACCTCTTTGGAAGTCCTCGTATCGCAACAATTTTTTTTCAGATGGGTCGTTCGACGTTACGCGCGACTAGAACTATGGTCCACTGGTTTATACGCAAATGTGAGTCAAGAATCATGGGCATTTTAATCGATATTAGGACGAGAAGGAGAGTTGCAGTGTGAACGCACAAGGAAACAAATGATGGGAGGCAGGGAGGGAAGAAGGAGTGTATGTATTTTCACACGAAATTAAACAGGTGCGGTCACACCAGCACAAATGCACCGGATCCCATCAGAACTCCGCAGTTAAGTGTGCTTTGGCGAAAGTAGTACAATGATGGGTTACCTCCTGGGAAGTTCTCGTGTCGCACCCATTTTTTTTTTTTCAGATGTGCCGTTCGACGTTACGCGCGACTTTAATTATGGTCCGCAGATTTATTCGCAAATGTGAGTCACGGCGTCGTGGCATTTTAGTTGATATTTGAACGAGAACGAGAGGTGCAGTGCGCACGCACAAGGAAACAAATGACTGGAGGGGGAAGAAAGGAGAAGGAGTTTATGTATTTGCAGCGCGAAATTAAACAGGTGCGATCATACCAGCACTAATGCACCGGATCCCATCAGAACTCCGCAGTTAAGTGTTGTTGCGCGAGAGTAGTACTCGGATGGGTGACCTCTTGGGAAGTCCTCGTGTCCCACTAATTTTTTTTTCAGACGGGTCGTTCGACGTTACGCGCGACTGGAACTAGGGTCCACTGGTTTATACGCAAATGTGAGTCAAGAAGTAGGGGCATTTTAATCGATATTAGAACGAGAAGGAGAGATGCAGAGTGCACGCACAAGGAAACAAATGACGGGAGGGGGGATGGAGGGAGAAAAAGTGTATGTATTTGCTGCGCAGAATGAAATATGAGCAATCACACCAGCACCAATGCAACGGATTCTATCAGAACTCCGCAAGTTAAGGGTGCTTGGGCGAGAGTAGCACTAGGATGGGTGACCTCCTGCGAAGTCCTTATATTTCACCCATTTTCTTAGGAAGTCCTCGTGTTGCAATCATTTTTTTGCAGATGATTCTTTCGACGATACGCGCGACTTGAATTATGGTCCTCAGGTTTATTCGCAAATGTGAGTCACGTCACCGTAGCATTTTACTTTATATTAGAACGAGCACGGGAGGTGCAGTGCGCACGCACAAGGAAACAAATGACAGGAGGGGGAAGAAAGGAGAAGGAGTTTATGTATTTACAGCGCGGAATTAAACGGGTGCGATCATACTAGCACTAATGCACCGGATCCCATCAGAATTCCGCAGTTAAGTGTGCTTCGGCGAGAGTAGTACTCGGATTTGTGACCTCCTGGGAAGTCTTCGTGTCGCACCAATTTTTTTTCAGACGGGTCGTTCGACGTTACGCGCGACTGGAACTAGGGTCCACTGGTTTATACGCAAATGTGAGTCAAGAAGCAAGGGCATTTTAATCGATATTAGAACGAGAAGGAGAGGTGCAGTGTGAACGCACAAGGAAACAATTGATGGGAGGGGGAGGGAAGGAGAAGGAGTGTATGTATTTTCAGCACGAAATGAAACAGGTGCGATCATACCAGCACTAATGCAACGGATTCTATCAGAACTTCGTAGGTAAGTGTGCTTGGGCAAGAGTAGTACTAGCATGGGTTACCTCTTGCGAAGTCCTTATATTTCAACCATTTTCTTCTGAAGTCCTCGTGTTGCACCCATTTTTTTGCAGACGATTCTTTCGACGTTAAGTGCGACTTGAATTATGGTCCTCAGGTTTATTCGCAAATGTGAGTCACAGCGCCGTAGCATTTTACTTGATATTAGAACGAGAACGGGAGGTGCAGTGCGCACGCACAAGGAAACAAATGACGGGAGGGGGAAGAAAGAGGAATGAGTGTATGTATTTGCAGCGTGAAATGAAACAGGTGCGATCATACAAGCACTAATGCACCGGATCCCATCAGAACTCCGCAGTTAAGTGTGCTTTGGCGAAAGTAGTACAATGATGGGTTACCTCCTGGGAAGTTCTCGTGTTGCACCCATTTTCTCTTTTCCAGATGTGCCGTTCGACGTTACGTGCGACTTTAATTATGGTTCGCAGATTTATTTGCAAATGTGAGTCACGACGCCTTGGCATTTTACTTGATATTTGAACGAGAATGAGAGGTGCAGTGCGCACGCAAAAGGAAACAAATGACGGGAGGGGGAAGAAAGGGGAAGGAAGAGTTTATGTATTTGCAGCGCAAAATTAAACAGGTGTGATCATACCAGCACTAATGCACCGGATCCCATCAGAACTCTGCAGTTAAGTGTGCTTGGGCGAGAGTAGTACTCGGATTGGTGACCTCCTGGGAATTCCTAGTATTGCACTAATTTTTTTTTCAGACGGGTCGTTCGACGTTACGCGCGACTGGAATTAGGGTCCACTGGTTTATACGCAAATGTGAGTCAAGAAGCAGGGGCATTTTAATCGATATTAGAACGAGAAAGAGAGATGCAGAGTGCACGCACAAGGAAACAAATGACGGGAGGGGGGATGGAGGGAGAAAAAGTGTATGTATTTGCAGCGCAGAATGAAACATGAGCAATAATACCAGCACCAATGCAACGGATTCTATCAGAACTCCGCAAGTTAAGGGTGCTTGGGCGAGAGTAGCATTAGGATGGGTGACCTCCTGCGAAGTCCTTATATTTCACCCATTTTCTTAGGAAGTCCTCGTGTTGCACCCATTTTTTTGCAGATGATTCTTTCGACGATACGCGCGACTTGAATTATGGTCCTCAGGTTTGTTCGCAAATGTGAGTCACGGCACCGTAGCATTTTACTTGATATTAGAACGAGCACAGTAGGTGCAGTGCGCACGCACAAGGAAACAAATGACGGCAGGGGGAAGAAAGGAGAAGGAGTTTATGTATTTGCAGCGCGAAATTAAACAGGTGCGATCATACCAGCACTATTGCACCGGATCCCATCAGAACTCCGCAGTTATGTGTGCTCGTGCGAGAGTAGTACTCGGATGGTTGACCTCCTGGGAGGTCCTCGTATCGCACCAATTTTTTTTCAGACGGGTCGTTCGACGTTACGCGCGACTGGAACTAGGGTTCGCTGATTTATACGCAAATGTGAGTCAAGAAGCAGGGGCATTTTAATCGATATTAGAACGAGAAGGAGAGGTGCAGTGTGAACGCACAAGGAAACAATTGATGGGAGGGGGAGGGAAGGAGAAGGAGTGTATGTATTTTCAGCCCGAAATGAAACAGGTGCGATCAAACCAGCACTAATGCAACGGATCCCATCAGAACTCCGTAGGTAAGGGTGCTTGGGCGAGAGTAGTACTAGCATGGGTTACCTCCTGCGAAGTCCTTATATTTCACCCATTTTCTTGTGAAGTCCTCGTGTTGCACTCATTTTTTTGCAGATGATTCTTTCGATGTTACGCGCGACTTGAATTATGGTCCTCAGGTTTATTCGCAAATGTGATTTACGGCGCTGTAGCATTTTACTTTATATTAGAACGAGTACGGGAGGTGCAGTGCGCACACACAAGGAAACAAATGACGGGAGGGGGAAGAAAGGGGAATGAGTTTATGTATTTGCAGCGCAAAATTAAATAGGTGCGATCATACCAGCACTAATGCACCGGATCCCATCAGAACTCCGCAGTGAAGTGTGCTTGGGCGAGATTAGTACTCGGATGGGTGACCTCCTGGGAAGTCCTCGTGTCGCACCAATTTTTTTTCAGACGGGTCGTTCGACGGTACGCGCGTCTGGAACTAGGGTCCGCTGGTTTATACGCAAATGTGAGTCAAGAAGTAGGGGCATTTTAATCGATATTAGAACGAGAATGAGAGGTGAAGTGTGAACGCACAAGGAGACAAATGACGGGAGGTGGAAGAAAGGAGAAGGAGTGTAGGTATTTGCAGCGCGAAATTAAACAGGTGCGATCATACCAGCACTAAAGCTCCGGATCCCATCAGAACTCCGCAGTTAAGTGTGCATGGGCAAGAGTAGTACTTGGATGGGTGACCACTTGGGAAGCCCTCGTGTTGCACATATTTTTTTTCGGATGGGTTGTTCGACGTTACGCGCGAATGGAATTATAAACCGCTGGTTCATTTGCAATGGTGAGTCACGGTGCCGGGGCATATTACTTGATATTAGAACGAGAAGGAGAGATGCAGAGTGTATGAACAAGGAAACAAATGAAGGGAGGGGGGATGGAGGGAGAGAAAGTGTATGTATTTGATGCCCAGAATGAAACATGAGCAATCATACCAGCACCAATGCAACGGGTTCTATCAGAACTCCGCAAGTTAAGGGTGTTTGGGCGAAAGTAGCACTAGGATGGGTGACCTCCTGCGAAGTCCTTATATTTCACCCATTTTCTTAGGAAGTCCTCGTGTTGCACCCATTTTTTTGCAGATGATTCTTTCGACGATACGCGCGACTTGAATTATGGTCCTCAGGTTTATTCGCAAATGTGAGTCACGGCACCGTAGCATTTTACTTGATATTAGAACGAGCACAGGAGGTGCAGTGCGCACGCACAAGGAAACAAATGACGGGAAGGGGAAGAAAGGAGATGGAATTTATGTATTTGCAGCGCAAAATTATATGGGTGCTATCATACCAGCACTAATGCACCAGATCCCATCAAAACTCCGCAGTTAACTGTGTTTGGGCGAGAGTAGTACTCGGATGGGTGACCTCCTGGGAAGTCCTCGTATCGCAACAATTTTTTTCAGATAGGTCGTTCGACCTTACGCGCGACTGGAACTAGAGTCCACTGGTTTATACGCAAATGTGAGTCAAGAAGCAGGGACATTTTAATCGATATTAGAACGAGAAGAAGAGGTGCAGTGTGAACGCACAAGGAAACAATCGATGGGAGGGGGAGGGAGGGAGAGGGAGTGTATGTATTTTCAGCACGAAATGAAACAGGTGCGATCATACCAAAACTAATGCAACGGATTATATCAGAACTCCGTAGGTAAGGGTGCTTGGGCGAGAGTAGTACTAGCATGGGTTACCTCCTGCGAAGTCCTTATATTTCACCCATTTTCTTGTGAAGTCCTCGTGTTGCACCCATTTTTTTACAGATGATTCTTTCGACGTTACGCGTGACTTGAATTATGGTCCTCAGGTTTATTCGCAAATGTGAGTCACGGCGCCGTGGCATTTTACTTTATATGTGAATGAGAACGGGAGGTGCAGTTCGCACGCACAAGGAAACAAATGACGGGAGGGGGAAGAAACGGGAATGAGTTTATGTATTTGCAGCGCAAAATTAAATAGGTGCGATCACACCAGCACTATTGCACTGGATCCCATCAGAACTCCGCCGTTAAGGGTGCTTGGGCGAGATTAGTACTCGGATGGGTGACCACTTGGGAAGTCCTCGTGTTGCACTAATTTTTTTTCAGACGGGTCGTTCGACGTTATGCGCGTCTGGAACTAGGGTCCGCTGGTTTATACGCAAATGTGAGTCAAGAAGTAGGGGCATTTTAATCGATATTAGAACGAGAATGAGAGGTGAAGTGTGAACGCACAAGGAAACAAATGACGGGAGGGGGAAGAAAGAAGAAGGAGTGTATGTATTTGCAGCGCGAAATTAAACAGGTGTGATCATACCAGTACTAAAGCCCCGGATCCCATCAGAACTCCGCAGTTAAGTGTGCTTGGGCGAGAGTAGTACTCGGATGGGTGACCACTTTGGAAGCCCTCGTGTTGTACCTATTTTTTTTCGGATGGGTTGTTCGACGTTACGCGCGAATGGTATAAACCGCTGGTTCATTTGCAAAGGTGAGTCACGGTGCCGGGGCATATTACTTGATATTAGAACGAGAAAGAGAGATGCAGAGTGCACGCACAAGGAAACAAATGACGGGAGGGGGGATGGAAGGAGAAAGAGTGTATGTATTTGCAGTGCATAATGAAACAGGTGCGATCATACCAGCACTAATGCAATGGATTCTATCGGAACTCCGTAGGTAAGGGTGTTTGGGCGAGAGTAGTACTAGCATGGGTGACCTCCTGAGAAGTCCTTATATTTCACCCATTTTCTTGGGAGGTCCTCGTGTTGCACCGATCTTTTTGCAGATGATTCTTTCGACGTTACGCGCGACTTGATTTATGGTCCGCAGGTTTATTCGCAAATGTGAGTCAAGGCGCCGTGGTATTTTACTTGATATTAGAACGAGTACGGGAGGTGCAGTGCGCACGCACAAGGAAACAAATGACGGGAGGAGGAAGAAAAAAGAAGGAGCGTATGTATTTGAAGCGCAAAATTAAACAAGTGGCATCATACCAGAACTAATGCACTGGATCCCATCATAACTCTGCAGTTAAGTGTGCTTGGGTGAGAGTAGTACTCGGATGGATGACCTCTTGGGAAGTCCTCGTATCGCAAAAATTTTTTTTCAGATGGGTCGTTCGACGTTACGTGCGACTGGAACTATGGTCCTTCTGGTTTATACGCAAATGTGAGTCAAGAATCAGGGGCATTTTAATCGATATTAGAACGAGAAGGAGAGGTGCAGTGTGAACACACAAGGAAACAAATGATGGGAGGGGGGGAGAGAAGAAGGAGTGTATGCATTTTCAGCACGAAATTAAACAAGTGCGGTCACACCAGCACAAATGCACCGGATCGCATCAGAACTCCGCAGTTAAGTGTGCTTTGGCGAAAGTAGTACAATGATGGGTTACCTCCTGGGAAGTTCTCGTGTTGCACCCATTTTCTTTTTTTCAGATGTGCCGTTCGACGTTATGCGCGACTTTAATAATGATCCGCAGATTTAGTCGCAAATGTGAGTAACGGCGCCGTAGAATTTTACTTGATATTTGAATAAGAACGAGAGGTGCAGTGCGCACGCACAAGGAAACAAATGACGGGAGGGGGAAGAAATGAGGAGCTTATATAGTTGCAGCGCAATATTAAACATGTGCGATCATACCAGCACTAATGCACCGGATCCCATCAGAACTTCGCAGTTAAGTGTGCTTCGGCGAGAGTAGTACTCAGATGGGTGACCTCTTGGGAAGTCCTCGTGTCGCACTAATTTTTTTTTTCAGACGGGTCGTTCGACGTTACGCGCGACTGGAACTAGGGTCCACTGGTTTATACGCAAATGTGAGTCAAGAAGCAGGGGCATTTTAATCGATATTAGAACTAGAAGGAGAGATGCAGAGTGCACGCACAAGGAAACAAATGACGGGAGGGGGAATGGAGGGAGAAAAAGTGTATGTATTTGCAGCTCAGAATGAAACATGAGCAATCATACCAGCACCAATGCAACGGATTCTATCAGAACTCCGCAAGTTAAGGGTGCTTGGGCGAGAGTAGCACTAGGATGGGTGACCTCTTGCGAAGTCCTTATATTTCACCCATTTTCTTAGGAAGTCCTCGTGTTGCACCCATTTTTTTGCAGATGATTCTTTCGATGTTACGCGCGACTTGAATTATGGTCCTCAAGTTTATTCGCAAATGTGAGTCACGGAACCGTAGCATTTTACTTTATATTAGAACGAGCACGGGAGGTGCAGTGCGCACGCACAAGGAAACAAATGACGGGAGGGGGAAGAAAGGAGAAGGAGTTTATGTATTTGCAGCGCAAAATTAAACGGGTGCGATCATACCAGCACTAATGCACCGGATCCCGTCAGAACTCCGCAGTTAAGTGTGCTTGGGCGAGAGTAGTACTCAGATGGGTGACCTCTTGGGAAGTCCTCTTGTCGCACCAATTTTTTTTCAAACGGGTCGTTCGACGTTATGCGCGACTGGAACTAGGGTCCGCTGGTTTATCCGCAAATGTGAGTCAAGAAGCAGGGGCATTTTAATCGATATTAGAACGAGAATGAGAAGTACAGTGTGAACGCACAAGGAAACAATTGATGGGAGGGGGAAGGAAGGAGAAGGAGTGTATGTATTTTCAGTACGAAATGAAACAGGTGCAATCATACCAGCACTAATGCAACGGATTCTATCAGAACTCCGTAGGTAAGGGTGCTTGGGCGAGAGTAGTACTAGCATGGGTTACCTCCTATGAAGTCCTTATATTTCACCCATTTTCTTGTGAAGTCCTCGTGTTGCACCCATTTTTTTGCAGATGATTCTTTCGACGTTACGCGCGACTTGAATAATGGTCCTCAGGTTTATTCGCAAATGTGATTCACGGCGCTGTAGCATTTTACTTTATATTAGAATGAGAACGGGAGGTGCAGTGCGCACGCACAAGGAAACAAATGATGGGAGGGGGAAGAAAGGGGAATGAGTTTATGTATTTGCAGCGCGAAATTAAACAGGTGCGATCATACCAGCACTAATGCACCGGATCCCATCAGAACTCCGCAATGAAGTGTGCTTGGGCGAGATTAGTACTCGGATGGGTGACCTTCTGGGAAGTCCTCGTGTCGCACCAATTTTTTTTCAGACGGGTCGTTCGACGGTACGCGCGTCTGGAACTAGGGTCCGCTGGTTTATACGCAAATGTGAGTTAAGAAGTAGGGGCATTTTAATCGATAATAGAACGAGAATGAGAGGTGAAGTGTGAACGCACAAGGAAAGAAATGACGGGAGGGGGAAGAAAGGAGAAGGAGTGTATGTATTTGCAGAACGAAATTAAACAGGTGCGATCATACCAGCACTAAAGCTCCGGATCTCATCAGAACTCCGCAGTTAAGTGTGCCTCGGCAAGAGTAGTACTCGGATGGGTGACCACTTGGGAAGCCCTCGTGTTGCACATATTTTTTTTCGGATGGGTTGTTCGACGTTACGCGCGAATGGAATTTTAAACCGTTGGTTCATTTGCAAAGGTGAGTCACGGTGCCGGGGCATATTACTTGATATTAGAACGAGAAGGAGAGATGCAGAGTGTATGCACAAGGAAACAAATGAAGGGAGGGGGGATGGAGGGAGAGAAAGTGTATGTATTTGCAGCGCAGAATGAAACATGAGCAATCATACCAGCACCAATACAACAGGTTCTATCAGAACTCCGCAAGTTAAGGGTGTTTGGGCGCGAGTAGCACTAGGATGGGTGACCTCCTGCGAAGTCCTTATATTTCACCCATTTTCTTAGGAAGTCCTCGTGTTGCACCCATTTTTTTGCAGATGATTCTTTCGACGATACGCGCGACTTGAATTATGGTCCTCAGGTTTATTCGCAAATGTGAGTCACGGCGCCGTGGCATTTTACTTGATATTAGAACGAGCACGGGAGGTGCAGTGCGCACGCACAAGGAAATAAATGACGGGAGGGGGGATGGGAGGAGAAAGAGTGTATGTATTTGCAGTGCAGAATGAAACATGAGGGATCATACCAGCACTAATGCAACGGATTCTATCAGAACTCCGCAGTTAAGGGTGCTTGGGCGAGAAAAGTACTCGGATGGGTGACCTCCTGCGAAGTCCTTATATTTCACCCATTTTCTTGGGAGGTTCTCGTGTTGCACCCATCTTTTTGCAGATGATTCTTTCGACGTTACGCGCAACTTGATTTATGGTCCGCAAGTTTATTCGCAAATGTGAGTCACGGCATCGTGGCATTTTACTTGATATTAGAACGAGTACGGGAGGTGCAGTGCGCACGCACAAGGAAACAAATGACGGGAGGAGGAAGAAAAGAGAAGGAGTGTATGTATTTGAAGCGCAAAATTAAATAAGTGGCATCATACCAGCACTAATGCACTGGATCCCATCAGAACTCTGCAGTTCAGGGTGCTTGGGCGAGAGTAGTACTCGGATGGGTGACCTCTTGGGAAGTCCTCGTATCGCAATAATTTTTTTTCAGATGGGTCGTTCGACGTTACGCGCGACTGGAACTATGGTCCGCTGGTTTATACGCAAATTTGAGTCAAGAATCAGGAGCATTTTAATTGATATTCGAACGAGAAGGAGAGGTGCAGTGTGAACGCACAAGGAAACAAATGATGGGAGGGGGGGAGGGAAGAAGGAGTGTATGTATTTTAAGCACGAAATTAAACAGGTGCGGTCACACCAGCACTAATGCACCGAATCCCATCAGAACTCCGCAGTTAAGTGTGCTTTGGCGAAAGTAGTACAATGATGGGTTACCTCCTGGGAAGTTCTCGTGTTGCACCCATTTTTTTTTTCAGATGTGCCGTTCGACGTTACGCGCGACTTTAATTATGGTCCGCAGATTTATTTGCAAATGTGAGTCACGGCGCCGTGGCATTTTACTTGATATTTGAACGAGAACGAGAGGTGCAGTGTGAACGCACAAGGAAACAAATGATAGGAGGGGGGGAGGGAAGAAGGAGTGTATGTATTTTCAGCACAAAATTAAACAGGTGCGGTCACACCAGCAAAAATGCACCGGATCCCATCAGAACTCCGCAGTTAAGTGTGCTTTGGCGAAAGTAGTACAATGATGGGTTACCTCATGGGAAGTTCTCGTGTTGCACCCATTTTCTTTTTTTCAAATGTGCCGTTCGACGTTACGCGCGACTTTAATTATGGTCCGCAGATTTATTCGCAAATGTGAGTCACGGCGCCGTGGCATTTTACATGATATTTGAACGACAACGAGAGGTGCAGTGCGCACGCACAAGGAAACAATTGATGGGAGGGGGAGGGAAGGAGAAGGAGTGTATGTATTTTCAACGCGAAATGAAACAGGCGCGATCATACCAGCACTAATGCATTGGATTCTATCAGAACTCCGTAGGTAAGTGTGCTTGGGTTAGAGTAGTACTAGCATGGGTTACCTCCTGCGAAGTCCTTATATTTCACCCATTTTCTTATGAAGTCTTCGTGTTTTACCCATTTTTTTGCAGATGATTCTTTCGACGTTACGCGCAACTTGAATTATGATCCTCAGGTTTATTCGCAAATGTGAGTTACAGCGTTGTGGCATTTTACTTGATATTAGAACGTGAACGGGAGGTGCAGTGCGAATGCACAAGGAAACAAATGACGGGAGGGGGAAGAAAGGGGAATGAGTTTAGGTATTTGCAGCGCGAAATTAAACAGGTGCGATCGAACCAGCACTAATGCACCGGATCCCATCAGAACTCCACAGTTATGTGTGCTTGGGCGAGATTAGTACTTGGAAGGGTGACCTCCTGAGAAGTCCTCGTGTCGCACCAATTTTTTTCAGACGGGTCGTTCGACGTTACCCGCGTCTGGAACTAGGGTCCGTTGGTTTATACGCAAATGTGGGTCAATAAGCAAGGGCATTTTAATCGATATTAGAACGAGAATGAAAGGTGAAGTGTGAACGCACAAGGAAACAGATGACGGGAGGGGGAAGAAAGGAGAAGGAGTGTATGTATTTGCAGTGCAAAATTAAACAGGTGCGATCATACCAGCACTAAAGCTCCGGATCCCATCAGAACTCCGCAGTTAAGTGTGCTTGGGCGAGAGTAGTACTCGGATCGGTGACCACTTGGGAAGCCCTCGTCTTGCACCTATTTTTTTTCGGATGGGTTGTTCGATGTTACGCGCGAATGGAATTATAAACCACTGGTTCATTTACAAAGGTGAGTCACGGTGCCGGGATATATTACTTGATATAAGAACGAGAAAGAGAGATGCAGTGCGCACGCACAAGGAAACAAATGACGGGAGGGGGAAGAAAGGGGAATGAATTTATGTATTTGCAGCGCGAAATTAAACAGGTGCGATCACACCAGCACTAATGCACCGGATCCCATCAGAACTCCGCAGTTATGTGTGCTTGAGCGAGATTAGTTCTCGGATGGGTGACCTCCTAGGAAGTCCTCGTGTCGCACCAATTTTTTTCAGACGGGTCGTTCGACGTTACGCGCGACTAGAACTATGGTCCGCTGGTTTATACGCAAATGTGAGTCAAGAATCAGGGGCATTTTAATCGATATTAGAACGAGAATGAGAGGTACAGTGTGAACGCACAAGGAAACAAATGATGGGAGGGGGGGAGGGAAGAAGGAGTGAATGTATTTTCAGCACAAAATTAAACAGGTGCGGTCACACCACCACAAATGCACCGGATCCCATCAGAACTCCGCAGTTAAGTGTGCTTTGGCGAAAGTAGAACAATGATTGGTTACCTCCTGGGAAGTTCTCGTGTCGCACCCATTTTCTTTTTTTCAGATGTGCCGTTCGACGTTACGCGCGACTTTAATTATGGTCCGCAGATTTATTCGCAAATGTGAGTCACGGCGCCTTGGCATTTTACTTGATATTTGAACGAGAACGAGAGGTACAGTGCGCAAGCACAAGGAAACAAATGACGGGAGGGGGAAGAAAGGAGAAGGAGTTTATGTATTTGCAGCGCGAAATTAAACAGGTGCGATCATACCAGCACTAATGCACCGGATCCAATCAGAACTCCGCAGTTAAGTTTGCTTGGGCGAGAGTAGTACTCGGATGGGTGACCTCCTGGGAAGTCCTCGTGTCGCACTAATTTTTTTTTCAGACGGGTCGTTCGATGTTACGCACGACTGGAACTAGGGTCCACTGGTTTATACGCAAATGTGAGTCAAGAAGCAGGAGCATTTTAATCGATATTAGAACTAGAAGGAGAGATGCAGAGTGCACGCAAAAGGAAACAAATGACGTGATGGGGGATGGAGGGAGAAAAAGTGTACGTATTTGCAGCGCAGAATGAAACATGAGCAATCATACCAGCACCAATGCAACGGATTCGATCAGAACTCCGCAAGTTAAGGGTGCTTGGGCGAGACTAGCACTAGGATGGGTGACCTCCTGCGAAGTCCTTATATTTCTCCCATTTTCTTAGGAAGTCCTCGTGTTGCACCCATTTTTTTGCAGATGATTTTTTCGACGATACGCGCGACTTGAATTATGGTCCTCAGGTTTATTCGCAAATGTGAGTCACGGCACCGTTGCATTTTACTTGATATTAGAACGAGCACGGGAGGTGCAGTGCGCACGCACAAGGAAACAAATGACGGGAGGGGGAAGAAAGGAGAAGGAATTTATGTATTTGCAGCGCAGAATTAAACGAGTGCGATCATACCAGCACTAATGCACCGGATCTCATCAGAACTCCGCAGTTAAGTGTGTTTGGGCGAGAGTAGTACTCGGATGGGTGACCTCCTGGGAAGTCCTTGTGTCGCACAAATTTTTTTTCAGACGGGTCGTTCGACGTTACGCGCGACTGGAACTGGGGTCCGCTGGTTTATACGCAAATGTGAGTCAAGAAGCAGGGTCATTTTAATCGATATTAGAACGAGAAGGAGAGGTGCAGTGTGAACGCACAAGGAAACAATTGATGGGAGGGGGAGGGAAGGAGAAGGAGTGTATGTATTTTCAGCACGAAATGAAACAGGTGCGATCATACCAGCACTAATGCAACGGATTCTATCAGAACTCCGTAGGTAAGGGTGCTTGGGCGAGAGTAGTACTAGCATGGGTTACCTCCTGCGAAGTCCTTATATTTCACCCATTTTCTTGTGAAGTCCTCGTGTTGCATCCATTTTCTTTTTTTCAGATGTGTCGTTCGACATTACGCGCGACTTTAATTATGGTCCACAAATTTATTCGCAAATGTGAGTCACGGCGCCGTGGCATTTTACTTGATATTTGAACGAGAACGAGAGGTGCAGTGCGCACGCACAAGGAAACAAATGACGGGAGGGGGAAGAAAGGAGAAAGAGTTTATGTATTTACAGTGCAGAATTAAACTGGTGCGATCATACCAGCACTAATGCACCGGATCCCATCAGAGCTCTGCAGTTTAGTGTGCTTGGGCGAGAGTAGTACTCGGATGGGTGACCTCCTGGGAAGTCCTCGTGTCGCACCAATTTTTTTTTAGGACGGGTCGTTCGACGTTACGCGGGACTAGAACTGGGGTCCACTGGTTTATACGCAATTGTGAGTCAAGAAGCAGGGGCATTTTAATTGATATTAGAACGAGAAGAAGAGGTGCAGTGTGAATGCACAAGGAAACAATTGATGGGAGGGGGAGGGAAGGAGAAGGAGTGTATGTATTTTCAGCACGAAATGAAACAGGTGCGATCATACCAGCACTAATGGAACGGATTCTATCAGAACTCCGTAGGTAAGGTTGCTTGGGCGAGAGTAGTACTAGCATGGGTTACCTCCTGCGAAGTCCTTATATTTCACCCATTTTCTTGTGAAGTCCTCGTGTTGCATCCATTTTCTTTTTTTCAGATGTACTGTTCGACGTTACGCGCGACTTTAATTATGGTCCACAAATTTATTCGCAAATGTGAGTCACGGCGCCGTGGCATTTTACTTGATATTTGAACGAGAACGAGAGGTGCAGTGCGCACGCACAAGGAAACAAATGACGGGAGGGGGAAGAAAGGAGAAGGAGTTTAAGTATTTGCAGCGCAAAATTAAGCCGGTGCGATCATACCAGCACTAATGCACCGGATCCCATCAGAACTCCGCAGTTAAGTGTGCTTGGGCGAGATTAGTACTCGGATGGGTGACCTCATGGGAAGTCCTCGTGTCGCACCAATTTTTTTTTCAGACGGGTCGTTCGACGTTACGCGCTTTTTGAACTAGGGTCCGCTGGTTTATACGCAAATGTTAGTCAAAAAGCAGGGGCATTTTAATCGCTATTAGAATGAGAATGAGAGATGAAGTGTGAACGCACAAGGAAACAAATGACGGGAGGGGGAAGAAAGGAGAAGGAGTGTATGTATTTACAGCGAAAAATTAAACAGGTGCGATCATACCAGCACTAAAGCTCCGGATCCCATCAGAACTCCGCAGTGAAGTGTGCTTGGGCGAGAGTAGTACTCGGATGGGTAACATTCTGGGAAGTTCTCGTGTCGCAATTTTTTTTCAGACGGGTCGTTCGACGTTACGCGTGACTGGAACTGGGGTCCGCTGGTTTATACGCAAATGTGAGTCAAGAAGCGGGGGCATTTTAATCGATATTAGAACGAGAAGGAGAGATGCAGAGTGCACGCACAAGGAAACAAATGACGGGAGGGGGGATGAAGGGAGAAAAAGTGTATGTATTTGCAGCGCAGAATGAAACATGAGCTATCATACCAGCACCAATGCAACGGATTCTATCAGAACTCCGCAAGTTAAGGGTGCTTGGGCGAGAGTAGCACTAGGATGGGTGACCTCCGGCGAAGTCCTTATATTTCACCGATTTTCTTAGGAAGTCCTCGTGTTGCACCCATTTTTTTGCAGATAATTCTTTCGACGATATGCGCGACTTGAATTATGGTCCTCAGGTTTATTCGCAAATGTGAGTCACAGCACTGTAGCATTTTACTTGATATAAGAACGAGCACGGGAGGTGAAGTGCGCACGCACAAGGAAACAAATGACGGGAGGGGGAAGAAAGGAGAAGGAGTTTATGTATTTTCAGCGGGAAATTAAACTGGTGCGATCATACCAGCACTAATGCACCAGATCCCATCAGAACTCCGCAGTTAAGTGTGCTTGGGCGAGAGTAGTACTCGGATCGGTGACCACCTGGGAAGCCCTCGTGTTGCACCTATTTTTTTTCAGATGGGTTGTTCGACGTTACGCACGAATGGAATTATAAACCGCTGGTTCATTTGCATTTTACCTGATATTTGAACGAGAACGAGAGGTGCAGTGCGCACGCACAAGGAAACAAATGACTGGAGGGGGAAGAAAGGAGAAGGAGTTTATGTATTTGCAGCGCGAAATTAAAGAGGTGCGATCATACCAGCATAAATGCACCGGATCCCATCAGAACTCCGCAGTTAAGTGTGCTTTGGCGAAAGTAGTACAATGATGGGTTACCTCCTGGGAAGTTCTCGTGTTACACCCATTTTCTTTTTTTCAGATGTGCCGTTCGAAGTTACGCGCGACTTTAATTATGGTCCGCAGATTTATTCGCAAATGTGAGTCACGGCGCCGTGGCATTTTACTTCATATTTGAATGAGAACGAGAGGTGCAATCATACCAGCACTAATGCACCAGATCCCATCAGAACTCCGCAGTTAAGTGTGCTTGGGCGAGAGTAGTACTCGGATGGGTGACCTCCTGGGAAGTCCTCGTGTCGCACTAATTTTTTTTTAGACGGGTCGTTCGACGTTACGCGCGACTGGAACTAGGGTCCCCTGGTTCATACGCAAATGTGAGTCAAGAAGCAGGGGCATTTTAATCGATATTAGAACGAGAAGGAGAGATGCAGAGTGCACGCAGAAGGAAACAAATGACGGGAGGGGGGATGGAGGGAGAAAAATTGTATGTATTTGCAGCACAGAATGAAACATGAGCAATCATACCAGCACCAATGCGACGGATTCTATCAAAACTCCGCAAGTTAAGGGTGCTTGGGCGAGAGTAGCACTAGGATGGGTGACCTCCTGCAAAGTCCTTATATTTCACCAATTTTTTTAGGAAGTCCTCGTGTTGCACCCATTTTTTTGCAGATGATTCTTTCGACGATACGCACGACTTGAATTATGGTCGTCAGGTTTATTCGCAAATGTGAGTCACGGCACCGTAGCATTTTACTTTATATTAGAACGAGCACGGGAGGTGCAGTGCGCACGCACAACGAAACAAATGACGGGAGGGGGAAGAAAGGGGAAGGAGTTTATGTATTTGCAGCGCGGAATTAAACGAGTGCGATCATACCAGCTCTAATGCACCAGATCTCATCAGAACTCCGCAGTTAAGTGTGCTTGGGCGAGAGTAGTACTCGCATGAGTGACCTCCTGGGAAGTCCTCGTGTCGCACAAATTTTTTTTCAGACGGGTCGTTCGACATTACGCGCGACTGGAACTGGGGTCCGCTGGTTTATACGCAAATGTGAGTCAAGAAGCAGGGCCATTTTAATCTATATTAGAACGAGAAGGAGAAGTGCAGTGTGAACGCACAAGGAAACAATTGATGGGAGGGGGAGGGAAGGAGAAGGAGTGTTTGTATTTTCAGCACGAAATGAAACAGGTGCGATCATACCAGCACTAATGCAACGGATTCTATCAGAACTCCGTAGGTAAGGGTGCTTGGGCGAGAGTAGTACTAGCGTGGGTTACCTCCTGCGAAGTCCTTATATTTCACCCATTTTCTTTTTTTCAAATGTGTCGTTCGACGTTACGCGCGACTTTAATTATGGTCCACAAATTTATTTGCAAATGTGAGTCACGGCGTCGTGGCATTTTACTTGATATTTGAACGAGAACGAGAGATGCAGTGCGCACGCACAAGGAAACAAATGACGGGAGGGGAAAGAGAGGAGAAGGAATTTATGTATTTACAGCGCGAAATTAAACCGGTGCGATCATACCAGCACTAATGCATCGGATCCCATCAGAACTCCGTAGTTAAGTGTGCTTGGGCGAGATTAGTACTCGGATGGGTGACCTCATGGGAAGTCCTCGTGTCGCACCAATTTTTTTTTTAGACGGGTCGTTCGACGTTACGCGTGTCTGGAACTAGAGTCCGCTGGTTTATACGCAAATGTGAGTCAAGTAGCAGGGGCATTTTAATCGCTATTAGAACGAGAATGAGAGGTGAAGTGTGAACGCACATGGAAACAAATGACGGGAGGGGGAAGAATGGAAGAGTGTATGTATTTACAGCGAAAAATTAAACAGGTGGGATCATACCAGCACTAAAGCTCCGGATCCCATCAGAACTCCGCAGTTAAGTGTGCTTCGGCGAGGGTAGTACTCGGATGGGTGACCACCTGGGAAGCCCTCGTGTTGCACCTATTTTTTTTCGGATGGGTTGTTCGACGTTACGCGCGAATGGAATTATAAACCACTGGTTCATTTGCAAAGGTGAGTCACGGTGCCGGGGCATATTACTTGATATTAGAACGAGAAAGAGAGATGCAGTGTAACGGCCCCGGAAATATTAGAAAGAAATGAGTATTTAAATATATCAAATGCGGAAGCGAGATCAAAATTTCAGTTAACATCCCTTACACGAAAGACCAGAAACGTACTTAAAATATAAAAGGTTAAACTAACTAAGAAAGAAAACTCGAAAATAAACTATGCGTATGACTACAGAGTCTCTAGGCATCTCCTTCGTCGTCCTCCTGCGGAACGGGCTCGGGAACCATGTCTTCCTGATCTGAAATGGTTAATTAAGGAGTGAGCTACACTAGCCCAGTAAGAACATCACGATATCTCACCGTCACGGAGATAAAGGTGGGTAGAAAAACACAAAAAGACCAATGGAGCATAATTTACAATAAACTCGTTTATTAACATGAAAACCTTTACCATCCACTTACCTCGGTGGAATTTATGAAAACAATATAAGAAAAATAATAACATTATCACAATCATGGAATAATATAAGCTGTAAAACATAGCACTTATCACGCCTTTTGTAATTCAATCATTATACAACATATCCTTTTCTCATTTACCAGCCTACTAGTATCCATGGGGGTCCCTAGGGGTCCCGCTACCCGTTAACCTTTAACATTCATAATCAGTTTCCAGGGCCGTCCCCATACCCCGTCCGGTATGGGCGCCAAAACCATAAACCTCAATACCCCGTCCGGTATGAGGGTGAAACGGGCCGTCCCCATACCCCGTCCGGTATGGGCGCCAAAACCATAAGATCTCCACACCCCGTCCGGTATGTGAGACCACAATCCCGGTAGGGTTCCCTACGGACCCGGTCCGTCCACCATCTCCCAGGATATCTAGTCAGGCTGACCCCATCATACAATTATCAGTCTATACAATGTTTCATTTCACTTTTCCTCAATAAGCATCATCAATTCACATTTAAACAAGCAAATCATAATTCATGCCGAACAGACAACATACAGTATCACTTCTTCAGTCATTCAACCCATAATTAATAAAACAGTAATATATGCATTCGAAACTATAAAATGAACACATCAAACCCCATAATGCATTTAAAGCTGTAAAACAGGCCAAATAACAGTAAATCATCAATCACACTAGACTCGGGCTCCATTAGCAACCTTAAGCAATTTCACACATGCGTTAATTCAAGAAATACCGTTTTATCATTTTGAACTTTAATACCGTGATAGGAAATAGGGTGAGGGGTCCTTACCTGTTTTCGGGATCCGAATACGATTCACAGTGCGCCTGCAGGCTGTCCCTAATTTTCCCTGAATTTTTTCCCGGGAAACTGAAACACACTAACAGTACCTGCACGTGTTCCAAAAAAAATCCAAATTAGGCCCAGGGCCTCCTTCGGCCCAAATCGCAACTCTGGCACGGCGGCTCCGCCGTGCTCCGGCGACGGCGCCGCCGCTGGCGGCGGCGAGTCGCCTCGGGTTGGCTGTTTTCGGCCGTTTTCGGCCGAATTCGGCCACGCTCGCATTGGTCCTTGTCAGAAAACAACCCTAGGGCCCTCGGGGGGCCAAAAAATCACGGAAAAACGGAGCTTACCGGCGGCGGCGCTCTCGGGTGCAGCGGCTCTCCGGCGAGGTTCGTGTTTTGGTGATTCGGCTCCGGTCAACCTGTAGAGAAAAGAATGGTGATCACGGTGATATAAAAATTGCATCGAACGGAGGCCGGGAAGGGCCTCGTCGGAGGCAAAAACCGAGAGGGGGCGCGGCGGCGCCGCTGGGCTTCGGCCGCGTATTCCGGCCGTTTGGCCGGGATTTCGGCTTCGATTTGGCCATAGGAGGAATCAGTGGGGAAAAACGAGTCGGGGGTATGAAATTTACCTCGATCGGCGGTCGGAAATTTCCCCGGTGCGGCGGCGAGTGGCGGCGGGTGGCGGCGGTCGGCCTCTGGTTCGTCTTCTCCGGCGAGCGGCTGGCGGCTAGGGTTTGTGGTCTGGTGTGAGGGTTCTATTTATAACCCCTTGCCTTTTGATCACAGCCGTTCATTTTGTTTTAATCTGGGCCGTTCGTTTTTGATTGAATCTGGGCCGTCCGTGCGATTGAATCTGGGCCGTCCGATCGCGTGATTGATCTGGGCCGTCGGATCGCACCCACGCGGATCGCCAACGTGGCTCCTTTTGGAGTGACGCGGTCTTGCCACGTGGTAAGCCCTGGTTGGCCGGGTGCTGACCGGGCTTGCTGACGTGGCTGCTGACGTGGCCTTCCCTTTTTTTTTTTTTTTTTTTTTTTTTTTTTTTTCTTTTTTTTCCGGGTGCTACATGCAGAGTGCACGCACAAGGAAACAAATGACGGGTGGGGGGATGGAAGGAGAAAGAGTGTATGTATTTGCAGTGCAGAATGAAACATGAGGGATCATACCAGCACTAATGCAACGGATTCTATCAGAACTCCGCAGTTAAGGGTGCTTGGGCGAAAAAAGTACTCGGATGGGTGACCTCCTGCGAAGTCCTTATATTTCACCCATTTTCTTGGGAGGTCCTCGTGTTGCACCCATCTTTTTGCAGAAGATTCTTTCGACGTTACGCGCGACTTGATTTATTGTCCGCAAGTTTATTCGCAAATATGAGTCACAGCGCCGTGGCATTTTACTTGATATTAGAACGAGTACGGGAGGTGCAGTGCGCATGCACAAGGAAACAAATGACGGGAGGAGGAAGAAAAGAGAAGGAGTGTATGTATTTGAAGCACAAAATTAAACAAGTGGCATCATACCAGCACTAATGCACTGGATCCCATCAGAACTCTGCAGTTAAGTGTGCTTGGGCGAGAGTAGTACTTGGATGGGTGACCTCTTGGGAAGTCCTCATATCACAACAATTTTTTTTCAGATGGGTCGTTCGACGTTACGCGCGACTGGAACTATGGTCTGCTGGTTTATACGCAAATGGGAGTCAAGAATCAGGGGCATTTTAATCGATATTAGAAGGAGAAGGAGAGGTGCAGTGTGAACGCACAAGGAAACAAATGATGGGAGGGGGGGAAGAGAAGAAGGAGTGTATGTATTTTCAGCACTAAATTAAACAGGTGCGGTCACACCAGCACAAATGCACCGGATCCCATCAGAACACCGTAGTTAAGTGTGCTTTGGCGAAAATAGTACAATGATGGGTTACCTCCTGGGAACTTCTCGTGTTGCACCCATTTTCTTTTCTTCAGATGTGCCGTTCGACGTTACGTGCGACTTTAATTATGGTCTGCAGATTTATTCGCAAATGTGAGTCACGGCGCTGTGGCATTTTACTTAATATTTGAACGAGAACGAGAGGTGCAGTGCGCATGCACAAGGAAACAAATGACGGGAGGGGGAAAAAAGGAGAAGGAGTTTATGTATTTGCAGCGCAAAATTAAACAGGTGCGATCATACCAGCACTAATGCACCGGATCCCATCAGAACTCCACAGCGAAGTGTGCTTGGGCGAGATTAGTACTCGGATGGGTGACCTCCTGGGAAGTCCTCGTGTCGCACCAATTTTTTTTCAGACGGGTCGTTCGACGTCACGCTCGTCTGGAACTAGGGTCCGCTGGTTTATACGCAAATGTGAGTCAAGAAGCAGGGGCATTTTAATCGATATTAGAACGAGAATGAGAGGTGAAGTGTGAACGCACAAGGAAACAAATGACGGGAGGGGGAAGAAATGAGAAGGAGTGTATGTATTTGCAGCGCAAAAATAAACTTATGCGATCATACCAGCACTAAAGCCCCGGATCCCATCAGAACTCTGCAGTTAAGTGTGCTTGGGCGAGAGTAGTACTCGGATGGGTGACCACCTGGGAAGCCCTCGTGTTGCACCTATTTTTTTTCGGATTGGTTGTTCAACGTTACGCGCGAATGGAATTATGAACCGCTGGTTCATTTGCAAAGGTGAGTCACAGTGTCGGGTCATATTACTTGATATTAGAACGAGAAAGAGAGATGAAGAGTGCACGCACAAGGAAACAAATGACGGGAGGGGGGATGGGAGGAGAAATAGTGTATGTATTTGCAGTGCAGAATGAAACATGATGGATCATACCAGCACTAATGGAACGGATTCTATCAGAACTCCGCAGTTAAAGATGCTTGGGCGAGAAAAGTACTCGTATGGGTGACCTCCTGCGAAGTCCTTATATTTCACCCATTTTCTTGGGAGGTCCACGTGTTGCACCCATCTTTTTGCAGATGATTCTATCGACGTTACGCGCGACTTGATTTACGGTCCGCAGGTTTATTCGCAATTGTGAGTCACTGCGTCGTGGCATTTTACTTGATATTAGAACGAGTACGGGAGGTGCAGTGCGCACGCACAAGGAAACAAATGACGGGAGGAGGAAGAAAAGAGAAGGAGTGTATGTATTTGAAGCGCAAAATTAAACAAGTGGCATCATACCAGTATTAATGCACTGGATCCCATCAGAACTCTGCAGTTAAGTGTGCTTGGGCGAGAGTAGTACTCGGATGGGTGACCTCTTAGGAAGTCCTCGTATCGCAACAATTTTTATTCAGATTGGTCGTTCGACGTTACGCGCGACTGGAACTATAGTCTACTGGTTTATACGCAAATGTGAGTCAAGAATCAGGGGCATTTTAATCGATATTAGAAGGAGAAGGAGAGGTGCAGTGTGAACGCACAAGGAAACAAATGATGGGAGGGGGGGAGGGAAGAAGGAGTGTATGTATTTTCAGCACGAAATTAAACAGGTGCGGTCACACCAGCACAAATCCACCGGATCCCATCAGAACTCCGCAGTTAAGTGTGCTTTGGCGAAAGTAGTACAATGATGGGTTACCTCCTCGGAAGTTCTCGTGTTGCACCCATTTTCTTTTTTTTAGATGTACAGTTCGACGTTACGCGCGACTTTAATTATGGTCCGCAGATTTATTCACAAATGTGAGTCACGGCACCGTGGTATTTTACTTGATATTTGAACGAGAACGAGAGGTGCAGTGCGCACGCACAAGGAAACAAATGACGGGAGGGGGAAGAAAGGAGAAGGAGTTTATGTATTTGTAGCGTTGAATTAAACGGGTGCGATCATACCAGCACTAATGCACCGGATCCCATCAGAACTCTGCAGTTAAGTGTGCTTGGGCGAGAGTAGTACTCGGATGGGTGACCTCCTGGGAAGTTCTCGTGTCGCACCAATTTTTTTTCAGACGGGTCGTTCGACGTTACGCGCGACTGGAACTAGGGTCCGCTGGTTTATACGCAAATGTGAGTCAAGAAGCAGGGGCATTTTAATCGATATTAGAACGAGAAGGAGAGATGCAGAGTGCACGCACAAGGAAACAAATGACCGGAGGGGGGATGGAGGGAGAAAAAGTGTATGTATTTGCAGCGCATAATGAAACATGAGCAATCATACCAGCACCAATGCAACGGATTCTATCAGAACTCCGCAAGTTAAGGGTGCTTGGGCGAGAGTAGCACTAGGATGGGTGACCTCCTGCGAAGTCCTTATATTTCACAAATTTTCTTAGGAAGTCCTCGTGTTGCACCCATTTTTTTGCAGATGATTGTTTCGACGATACGCGCGACTTGAATTATGGTCCTCAGGTTTATTCGCAAATGTGAGTCACGGCACCGTAACATTTTACTTGATATTAGAACGAGCACGGAAGGTGCAGTGCGCACGCACAAGGAAACAAATGACGGGAGGGGGAAGAAAGGAGAAGGAGTTTATGTATTTGCAGTGCGAAATTAAACGTGTGCGATCATACCAGTATTAATGCACTGGATCCCATCAGAACTTTGCAGTTAAGTGTGCTTGGGCGAGAGTAGTACTCGGATGGGTGACCTCCTGGGAAGTCCTCGTGTCGCACCAATTTTTTTTAAGACGGGTTGTTCGACGTTACGCGCGACTGGAAATGGGGTCCGCTGGTTTATACGCAATTGTGAGTCAAGAAGCAGGGGAATTTTAATCGATATTAGAACGAGAAGGAGAGGTGCAGTGTGAACACATAAGGAAACAATTGATGGGAGGGGGAGGGAAGGAGAAGGAGTGTATGTATTTTCAGCACGAAATGAAACAGGTGCGATCATACCAGCACTAATGCAACGGATTCTATCAGAACTCCGTAGGTAAGGGTGCTTGGGCGAGCGTAGTACTAGCATGGGTTACCTCCTGCGAAGTCCTTATATTTCACCCATTTTCTTGTGAAGTCCTCGTGTTGCACCCATCTTTTTTTTTTTAGATGTGCCGTTCGACGTTACGCGCGACTTTAATTATATTCCGCAGATTTATTCGCAAATGAGAGTCACGGCACCGCGGCATTTTACTTGATATTTGAACGAGAACGATAGGTGCAGTGCGCACGCACAAGGAAACAAATGACGGGAAGGGGAAGAAAGGATAAGGAGTTTATGTATTTGCAGCGCGAAATTAAACAGGTGCGATCATACCAGCACTAATGCACCGGATCCCATCAGAACTCCGCAGTTAAGTGTGCTTGGGCGAGAGTAGTACTCGGATTGGAGACCTCCTAAGAAATCCTCGTGTCGCACTAATTTTTTTTTCAGACGGGTCGATCGACGTTACGTGCGACTGGAACTAGGGTCCACCGGTTTATACGCAAATGTGAGTCAAGAAGCAGGGGCATTTTAATCGATATTAGAACAAGAAAGAGAGATGCAGAGTGCACGCACAAGGAAACAAATGACGGGAGAGGGGTGGAGCGAGAAAAAGTGTATGTATTTGCAGCGCAGAATGAAACATGAGCAATCATACCAGCACCAATGCAACGGATTCTATCAGAACTCCGCAAGTTAAGGGTGTTTGGGCGAGAGTAGTACTAGGATGGGTGACCTCCTGCGAAGTCCTTATATTTCACCCATTGTCTTAGGAAGTCCTCGTGTTGCACCCATTTTTTTGCAGATGATTCTTTCGACGATACGCGTGACTTGAATTATGGTCCTCAGGTTTATTCGCAAATGTGAGTTACGACACCGTAGCATTTTACTTGATATTAGAACGAGCACGGGAGGTGCAGTGCGCACGCACAAGGAAATAAATGACGGGAGGGGGAAGAAATGAGAAGGAGTTTATGTATTTGCAGCGCAGAATTAAACGGGTGGGATTATACCAGCACTATTGCACCAGATCCCATCAGAACTCCGCAGTTAAGTGTGCTTTGGCGAAAGTTGTACAATGATGGGTTACCTTGTGGGAAGTTCTCGTGTTGCACTCATTTTTTTTTTTCAGATGTGCCGTTCGACGTTACGCGCGACTTTAATTATGGTCCGCAGATTTATTCGCAAATGTGAGTCACGGTGTCGTGGTATTTTACTTGATATTTAAACGAGAACGAGCGGTGCAGTGAGCACGCGCAAGGAAACAAATGACGGGAGGGGAAGAAAGGAGAAGGAGTTTATGTATTTGCAGTGCAAAATTAAATAGGCGCGATCATACCAGCACTAATGCACCGGATCCCATCAGAACTCCACAGTTAAGTGTGCATGGGCGAGAGTAGTACTCGGATGGGTGACCTCTTGAGAAGTCCTCGTGTCGAACTAATTTTTTTTTCAGATGGGTCGTTCGACGTTACGCGCGACTGGAACTATGGTCTGCTGGTTTATACGCAAATGTGAGTCAAGAATCAGGGGCATTTTAATCGATATTAGAACGAGAAGAAGAGGTGCAGTGTGAACGCACAAGGAAACAAATGATGGGAGGGGGGGAGGGAAGAAGGAGTGTATGTATTTTCAGCACAAAATTAAACAGGTGCGGTCACGCCAGCACAAATGCACCGGATCCCATCAGAACTCCGTAGTTAAGTGTGCTTTGGCGAAAGTAGTACAATGATGGGTTACCTCCTGGGAAGTTCTCGTGTTGCACCCATTTTCTTTTCTTCAGATGTGCCGTTCGACGTTACGCGCGACTTTAATTATGGTCCGCAGATTTATTCGCAAATATGAGTCACGGCGCCGTGGCATTTTACTTCATATTTGAACGAGCACGAGAGGTGCAGTGCGCACGCACAAGGAAAAAAACACGGGAGGGGGAAGAAAGGAGAAAGAGTTTATGTATTTGCAGCGCGAAATGAAACAGGTGCGATCATACCAGCACTAATGCAACGGATTCTATCAGAACTCCGTAGGTAAGGGTGCTTGGGCGAGAGTAGTACTAGAATGGGTTACCTCCTGCGAAGTCCTTATATTTCACCCATTTTCTTGTGAAGTCCTCGTGTTGCACCCATTTTTTTGCAGATGATTCTTTCGACGATACGCGCGACTTGAATTATGGTCCTCAGGTTTATTCGCAAATGTGAGTCACGGCGCTGTACCATTTTACTTGATATTAAAACGAGAACGGGAGGTTCAGTGCGCACGCACAAGGAAACAAATTACGGGAGGGGGAAGAAAGGAGAAGGAGTTTATGTATTTGCAGCGCGAAATGAAACAGGTGCGATCATACCAGCACTAATGCAACAGATTCTATCAGAACTCTGTAGGTAAGGGTGCTTGGGCGAGAGTAGTACTAGCATGGGTTACCTCCTGGGAAGTCCTTATATTTCACCCATTTTCTTGTGAAGTCCTCGTGTTGCACCCATTTTTTTGCAGATGATTCTTTCGACGTAACACGCGACTTGAATTATGGTCCTCAGGTTTATTCACAAATGTGAGTCACGGCGCTGTAGCATTTTACTTGATATTAGAACGAGAACGGGAGGTGCAATGCGCACGCACAAGGAAACAAATGACGGGAGGGGGAAGAAAGGGGAATGAGTTTATGTATTTGCAGCGCGAAATTAAACAAGTGCGATCATACTAGCACTAATGCACTGGATCCCATCAGAACTCCGCAGTGAAGTGTGCTTGGGCTAGATTAGTACTCGGATGGGTGACCTCCTGGGAAGTCCTCGTGTCGTACCAATTTTTTTTCAAACGGGTCGTTCGACTTTACGCGCGTCTGGAACTAGGGTCCGCTGGTTTATACGCAAATGTGAGTCAAGATGCAGGGGCATTTTAATCGATATTAGAACGAGAATGAGAGGTGAAGTGTGAACGCACAAGGAAACAAATGACAGGAGGGGGAAGAAAGGAGAAGGAGTGTATGTATTTGCAGCGCGAAAGTAAACAGGTGCGATCATACTAGCACTAAAGCTCCGGATCCCATCAGAACTCTGCAGTTAAGTGTGCTTGGGCGAGCATAGTACTCGAATGGGTGACCACTTGGGAAGCCCTCGTGTTGCACCTATTTTTTTTCGGATGGGTTGTTAAACGTTACGCGCGAATAGAATTATAAACCGCTAGTTCATTTGCAAAGATGAGTCACGGTGCCGAGGTATATTACTTGATATTAGAACGAGAAAGAGAAATGCAGAGTGCACGCACAAGGAAACAAATGACGGGAGGGGGGATGGGAGGAGAAAGAGTGTATGTATTTGCAGTGCAGAATGAAACATGAGGGATCATACCAGCACTAATGCAATGGATTCTATCAGACCTCCGCAGTTAAGGGTGCTTGGGCGAGAAAAGTACTCGGATGGGTGACCTCCTGCGAAGTCCTTATATTTCACCCATTTTCTTGGGAGGTCCTCGTGTTGCTCCCATCTTTTTTGCAGATGATTCTTTCGACTTTACGCGCGACTTGATTTATGGTCTGCAGGTTTATTCGCAAATGTGAGTCACGGCGCCGTGGCATTTTACTTGATATTAGAACGAGTACGGGAGGTGCAGTGCGCACGCACAAGGAAACAAATGACGGAAGGAGGAAGAATAGAGAAGGAGTGTATGTATTTAAAGTGCAAAATTAAACAAGTGGCATCATGCCAGCACTAATGCACTGGATCCCATCAGAACTCTGCAGTTAAGTGTGCTTGGGCGAGAGTAGTACTCGGATGGGTGACCTCTTGGGAAGTCCTCGTATCGCAACAATTTTTTTTCAGATTGGTCGTTCGACGTTACGCGCGACTGGAGCTATGGTCCGCTGGTTTATACGCAAATGTGAGTCAAGAATCACGGGCATTTTAATCGATATTCGAACGAGAAGGAGAGGTGCAGTGTGAATGCACAAGGAAACAAATGATGGGAGGGGGGGAGGGAAGAATTAGTGTATGTATTTTCATCATGAAATTAAACTGGTGCGGTCACACCAGCACTAGTGCACCGGATCCCATCAGAACTCCGCAGTTAAGTGTGCTTTGGTGAAAGTAGTACAATGACGGGTTACCTCCTGGGAAGTTCTCATGTTGCACCCATTTTCTTTTTTTCAGATGTGCCGTTCGACGTTACGCGCGACTTTAATTATGGTCCACAGATTTATTCGCAAATGTGAGTCACGGCGCCGTGGCATTTTACTTGATATTTGAACGAGAACGAGAGGTGCAGTGCGCACGCACAAGGAAACAAATGATGGGAGGGGGAAGAAAGGAGGAGTTTATGTATTTGCAGCGTGGAATTAAATAGGTGCGGTCATACCAGTACTAATGCACCGGATCCCATCAGAACTCCGCAGTTAAGTGTGCTTGGGCGAGAGTAGTACTCGGATGGGTGACCTCTTGGGAAGTCCTCGTGTCGCACCAATTTTTTTTCAGACGGGTCGTTCGACGTTACGCGCGACTGGAACTATAATCCGCTGGTTTATACGCAAATGTGAGTCAAGAATCTGGGGCATTTTAATCGATATTAGAACGAGAAGGAGAGGTGCAGTGTGAATGCACAAGGAAACAAATGATGGGAGGGGAGGAGGGAAGAAGGAGTGTATGTATTTTCAGCCCGAAATTAAACAGGTGCGCTCACACCAGCACAAATGCACCGGATCCCATCAGAACTCCGCAGTTAAGTGTGCTTTGACAAAAGTAGTACAATGATGGGTTACCTCCTGGGAAGTTCTCGTGTTGCACCCATTTTCTTTTTTCCAGATTTGCCGTTCGACCTTACGCGCGACTTTAATTATGGTCCGCAGATTTATTGGCAAATGTGAGTCACGGCACTGTGGAATTTTACTTGATATTTGAACGAAAACAAGAGGTGTAGTTCGCACGCACAAGGAAACAAATGACGGGAGGGGGAAGAACGGAGAAGTAGTTTATGTATTTGCAGCGCGAACTTAAACGGGTGCGATCAAACCAGCACTAATGCACCGGATCCCATCAGAACTCCGCAGTTAAGTGTGCTTGGGCGAGAGTAGTAGTCGGATCGGTGACCTCCTGGGAAGTCCTCGTGTCGCACTAATTTTTTTTTTCAGACGTGTCGTTCGACGTTACGCGCGACTGGAACTAGGGTCCACTGGTTTATACGCAAATGTGAGTCAAGAAGCAGGGCATTTTAATCGATATTAGAACGAGAAGGAGAGATGCAGAGTGCACGCACAAGGAAACAAATGACGGGAGGGGGGATGGAGGGAGAAAAAGTTTATGTATTTGCAGCGCAGAATGAAACATGAGCAATCATACCAGCACCAATGCAACGGATTCTATCAGAACTCCGCAAGTTAAGGGTGCTTGGGCGAGAGTAGCACTAGGATGGGTGACCTCCTGCGAAGTCCTTATATTTCACCCATTTTCTTAGGAAGTCCTCGTGTTGGACCCATTTTTTTGCAGATGATTCTTTTGACGTTACGCGCGACTTGAATTATGGTCCTCAGGTTTATTCGCAAATGTGAGTCACGGCGCTGTAGCATTTTACTTGATATTAGAACGAGAACGGGAGCTGCAGTGCGCACGCACAAGGAAACAAATGACGAGAGGGGGACGAAAGGGGAATGAGTTTATGTATTTGCAGCGGGAAATTAAACAGGGGCAATCATTCCAGCAGTAATGCACCACATCCCATCAGAACTCTGCAGTGAAGTGTGCTTGGGCGAGAGTAGTACTCGGATGGGTGACCTCTTGGGAAGTCCTCGTGTCGCACCAATTTTTTTTCAGACGGGTTGTTTGACGTTACGCGCGACTGGAACTAGGGTCTGCTGGTTTATACACAAATGTGAGTCAAGAAGCAGGGGCATTTGAATCGATATTAGAACGAGAATGAGAGGTGAAGTGTGAACGCACAAGGAAACAAATGACCGGAGGGGGAAGAAAGGAGAAGGAGTGTATGTATTTGCAGCGCGAAATTAAACAGGTGCGATCATACCAGCACTAAAGCCCTGGATCCCATCAGAACTCCGCACTTAAGTGTGCTTGCACCTATTTTTTTCGGATGGGTTGTTCGACGTTACGCGCGAATGGAATTATAAACTGCTGGTTCATTTGTAAAGGTGAGTCACGGTGCGGGGGCATATTACTTGATATTTGAACGAGAAAGAGAGATGCAGAGTGCACACACAAGGAAACAAATGACGGGAGGGGGGATGGGAGGAGAAAGAGTGTACGTATTTGCAGTCCAGAATGAAACATGAGGGATCATACCAGCACTAATGAAAAGGATTCTATCAGAACTCCGCAGTTAAGGGTGCTTGGGCGAGAAAAGTACTAGGATCGGTGACCTCCTGCGAAGTCCTAATATCGATTAAAATGCCCCTGCTTCTTGACTCACATTTGCGTATAAACCAGTGGACCCTAGTTCCAGTCGTGCGTAACGTCGAACGACCCATCTGAAAAAAAAATTAGTGCGACACGAGGACTTTCTAGGATGTCACCCATCCGAGTACTACTCTCGCCCAAGCACACTTAACTGCGGAGTTCTGATGGGATCCGGTGCATTAGTGCTAGTATGATCACACCTGTTTAATTTCGCACTGCAAATACATAAACTCCTTATCCTTTCTTCCCCCTCCCGTCATTTGTTTCCTTGTGCGTGCGCACTGCACCTCCCGTTATCGTTCAAATATCAAGAAAATGCTACAGCACCGTGACTCACATTTGCGAATAAACCTGAGGACCATAATTCAAGTCGCGCGTAACGTCGAAAGAATCATCTGCAAAAAAATGGGTGCAACACGAGGACTTCACAAGAAAATGGGTGAAATATAAGGACTTCGCAGGAGGTCACCCATCCGAGTACTTTTCTCGCCCAAGCACCCTTAACTGCGGAGTTCTGATAGAATCCGTTGCATTAGTGCTGGTATGATCCCTCATGTTTCATTCTGCACTGCAAATACATACACTCTTTCTCCTCCCATCCCCCCTCCCGTCATTTGTTTCCTTGTGCGTGCACTCTACATCTCTCTTTTTCGTTCTAATATCAAGTAATATGCCCCGGCACCGTGACTCACCTTTGCAAATTAACCAGCGGTTTATAATTCCATTCGCGCGTAACATCGAACAACCCATACGAGAAAAAAAAGGTGCAACACGAGGGCTTCCCAAGTGGTCACCCATCCGAGTACTACTCTCGCCCAAGCACACCTAACTGCGGAGTTCTGATGGGATCCGGGGCTTTAGTGCTGGTATGATCGCACCTGTTTATTTCCGCGCTGCAAATACATACACTCCTTCTCCTTTCTTTCCCTTCCGTCATTTGTTTCCTTGTGCGTTCACACTTCATCTCTCCTTCTCGTTCTAATATCGATTAAAATGCCCCTGCTTCTTAACTCACATTTGCGTATAAACCAGCGGACCCTAGTTCCAGACGCGCGTAACGTCGAACGACCCGTCTGAAAAAAAATTGGTGCGACACGAGGATTTCCGAGGAGGTCTTCCATCCTAGTACTAATATCGCCCAAGCACACTTAACTGCGGAGTTCTGATGGGATCCGGTGCATTAGTGCTGGTATGATAGCACCTGTTTAATTTCGCGCTGCAAATACATACACTCATTCCCCTTACTTCCACCTCCCGTCATTTGTTTCCTTGTGCGTGCACACTGCACCTCCCGTTCTCGTTCTAATATCAAGTAAAATGCTACAGCGCCGTGACTCACATTTGCGAATAAACCTGAGGACCATAATTCAAGTCGCGCGTAACGTCGAAAGAATCATCTGCAAAAAAATGGGTGCAACACGAGAACTTCACAAGAAAATGGGTGAAATATAAGGACTTCGCAGGAGGTAACCCATGCTAGTACTACTCTCGCCCAAGCACCCTTACCTACGGAGTTCTGATAGAATCCATTGCATTAGTGTGTTATGATCGCACCTGTTTCATTTCGCGCTAAAAATACATACACTCCTTCTCCTTCCCTCCCCCTCCCATCAATTATTTCCTTGTGCGTTCACACTGCACCTCTACTTCTCGTTCTAATATCGATTAAAATGCCCCTGCTTCTTGACTCACATTTGCGTATAAACCAGTGGACCCTAGTTCCAGTCGCGCGTAACGTCGTAGGACCCGTCTAAAAAAAAAATTAGTGCGACACGAGGACTTCCCAGGAGGTCACCCATCCGAGTACTACTCTCGCCCAAGCACACTTAGCTGTGGAGTTCTGATGGGATTCGGTGCATTAGTGCTGGTATGATCGCACCTGTTTAATTTCGCGCTGCAAATACATAAACTCCTTCTCCTTTCTTCCCCCTCCCGTCATTTGTTTCCTTATGCGTGCGCACTGAACCTCTCGTTCTCGTTCAAATATCAAGAAAAATACCACGTCGCCGTGACTCACATTTACGAATAAATCTGCGGACCATAATTAAAGTCGCGCGTAACGTCGAACGGTACATCTGAAAAAAAAAATGGGTGCAACACGAGAACTTCCCAGGAGGTAACCCAAAATTGTACTACTTTCGCCAAAGCACACTTAACTGCGGAGTTCTGATGGGATCCGGTGCATTTGTGCTGGTGTTACCGCACCTGTTTAATTTCGTGCTGAAAATACATACACTCCTTCTTCCCTCCCGCCCTCCCATCATTTGTTTCCATTTGCGTTCACATTGCACCTCTCCTTCTCGTTCTAATATCGATTAAAATGCCCCTGATTCTTGACTCACATTTGCGTATAAACCAGCGGACCATAGTTCCAGTCGCGCGTAATGTCGAACGACCTATCTGATAAAAAATTGTTGCGATATGAGGACTTCTCAAGAGTTCACCCATCCGAGTACTACTCTCGCCCAAGCACACTTAACTGCAGAATTCTGATGGGATCTAGTGGATTAGTGCTAGTATGATGCCACTTGTTTAATTTTGCGCTTCAAATACATACACTCCTTCTCTTTTCTTCCTCCTCCCGTCATTTGTTTCCTTGTGCGTGCGCACTGCACCTCCCGTACTCGTTATAATATCAAGTAAAATGCCATGGCGCCGTGACTCAAATTTGCGAATAAACATGCGGACCATAAATCAAGTCGCGCCTAACGTCAAAAGAATCATCTGCAAAAAGATGGGTGCAACACGAGGACCTCCCAAGAAAATGGGTGCAACACGAGGACTTCCCAAGTGGTCACCCATCCGAAGTACTACTCTCGCCCAAGCACCCTTAACTGTGGAGTTCTGATAGAATCCGTTGCATTAGTGCTGGTATGATCCCTTATGTTTCATTCTACACTGCAAATACATACACTCTTTCTCCTTCCATCCCTCTTCCCGTCATTTGTTTCCTTGTGCGTGCACTCTTCATCTCTCTTTCTCGTTCTAATATCAAGTAATATGCCCCGGCACCGTGACTCACCTTTGCAAATGAACCAGCGGTTTATAATTCCATTCGCGCGTAACGTCGAACAACCCATCCGAAAAACAATAGGTGCAACACGAGGGCTTCCCAAGTGCTCACCCATCCGAGTACTAGCCTCGCCCAAGCACACTTAACTACGGGGTTCTGATGGGATCCGTAGCTTTAGTGCTGGTATGATCGCACCTGTTTAATTTCGCGCTGCAAATACATACACTCCTTCTCCATTCTTCCCCCTCCCGTCATTTGTTTCCTTGTGCGTTCACACTTCACCTCTCATTTTCGTTCTAATATCGATTAAAATGCCCCTGCTTCTTGACTCACATTCGCGTATAAACCAGCGGACCCTAGTTCCAGACGCGCGTAACGTCGAATGACCCATCTGAAAAAAAATTGGTGCGACACGAGGACTTCCCAGGAGGTCACCCATCCGAGTACTAATCTCACCCAAGAACACTTCACTGCGGAGTTCTGATGGGATCCGGTGCATTAGTGCTGGTATCATCGCACCTGTTTAATTTTGAGCTGCAAATACATAAACTCATTCCCCTTTCTTCCCCCTCCCGTCATTTGTTTCCTTGTGCGTGCGCACTGCACCTCCCGTTCTCGTTCTAATATCAAGTAAAATGCTACAGCGCCGTGACTCACATTTGCGAATAAACCTGAGGACCATAATACAAGTCGCGCGTAACGTCGAAAGAATTATCTGCAAAAAAATGGGTGCAACACGAGGACTTCACAAGAAAATAGGTCAAATATAAGGACTTCGCAGGAGGTAACCCATGCTAGTACTACTCTCGCCTAAGCACCCTTACCTACGGATTTCTGATAGAATCCGTTGCATTAGTGCTGGTATGATCGCACCTGTTTCATTTCGCGCTGCAAATACATACACTCCTTCTCCTTTCTTCCCCCTCCCGTCATTTGTTTCCTTGTGCGTGCGCATTGCACCTCTCGTTCTCGTTCAAATATCAAGCAAAATGCCACGGCGCCGTGACTCACATTTGCGAATAAATCTGCGGACCATAATTAAAGTCGCGCTTAACGTCGAACGGCACATCTGAAAAAAAGAAGATGGGTGCAACACGAGAACTTCCCAGGAGGTAACCCATCATTGTACTACTTTCGCCAAAGCACACTTCACTGCGGAGTTCTGATGGGATCCGGTGCATTTGTGCTGGTGTGACCGCACCTATTTAATTTCGTTCTGAAAATACATAAACTCCTTCTTCCCTCCCCCCCTTCCATCATTTGTTTCCTTGTGCGTTCACACTGCACCTCTCATTCTCGTTCTAATATCGATTAAAATGCCCCTGATTCTTGACTCACATTTGCGTATAAGCCAGCGGACCATAGTTCCAATTGCGCGTAACGTCGAACGACCCATCTGAAAAAAAATTGTTGCGATAGGAGGACTTCCCAAGAGGTCACCCATCCAAGTATTAATCTCGCCCAAGCACACTTAACTGCAGAGTTCTGATGGGATCTAGTGCATTAGTGCTGGTATGATGCCACTTGTTTAATTTTGCGCTTCAAATAGATACACTCCTTCTCTTTCTTCCTCCTCCTGTCATTTGTTTCCTTGTGCGTGCGAACTGCACCTCCCGTACTTGTTTTAATATCAAGTAAAATGCCACGGCACCGTGACTCATATTTGCGAATAAACCTGCGGACCATAAATCAAGTCACGAGTAACGTCGAAAGAATCATCTGCAAAAAGATGGGTGCAACACGAGGACCTCCCAAGAAAATGGGTGAAATATAAGGACTTCGCAGGAGGTCACCCATCCGAGTACTTTTCTCGCCCAAGCAACCTTAACTGCGGAGTTCTGATAGAATCCGTTGCATTAGTGCTGGTATGATCCCTCATGTTTCATTCTGCACTGCAAATACATACACTCTTTCTCCTCCCATCCCCCCTCCTGTCATTTGTTTCCTTGTGCGTGCACTCTGCATCTCTCTTTGTCGTTCTAATATCAAGTAATATGCCCCGGCACCGTGACTCACCTTTGAAAATGAACCAGCGGTTTATAATTCCATTAGCGCGTAACGTCGAACAACCCATCCGAAAAAAAATAGGTGCAACACGAGGGCTTCCCAGGTGGTCACCGATCCGAGTACTACTCTCACCCAAGCACACTTAACTGCAGAGTTCTGATGCGATCCGGGGCTGTAGTGCTGGTATGATCGCACCTGTTTAATTTCGTGCTGCAAATACATACACTCCTTCTACTTTATTTCCTCTCCCGTCATTTGTTCCCTTGTGCGTGCGCATTGCACCTCTCGTTCTCGTTCAAATATCAAGTAAAATGCCATGGCGCCGTGACTCACATTTGCGAATAAATATGCGGACCATAATTAAAGTCGCGCGTAACGTCGAACGGCACATCTGAAAAAAAGAAAATGGGTGCAACACGAGAACTTCCCAGGAGGTAACCCATCATTGTACTACTTTCGCCAAAGCACACTTAACTGCAGAGTTCTGATGGGATCCGGTGCATTAGTGCTGGTGTGACCGCACCTGTTTAATTTCGTGCTGAAAATACATACACTCCTTCTTCCCTCCCCCCCTCTCATCATTTGTTTCCTTGTGCGTTCACACTGCACCTCTCCTTCTCGTTCGAATATGGATTAAAATGCCCCTGATTCTTGACTCACATTTGCGTATAAACCAGCGGACCATAGTTCCAGTCGCGCGTAACGTCGAACAACCCATCTGAACAAAAATTGTTGCGATACGAGGACTTCCCAAGAGGTCACCCATCCGAGTACTACTCTCGCCCAAGCACACTTAACTGTAGAGTTCTGATGGGATCCAGTGCATTAGTGCTGGTATGATGCCACTTGTTTAAATTTGGGCTTCAAATACATACACTCCTTCTCTTTTCTTTCTCCTCCCGTCATTTGTTTCCTTGTGCGTGCGAACTGCACCTCCCGTACGCGTTCAAATATCAAGTAAAATGCCACGGCGCCGTGAATCACATTTGCGAATAAACCTGCGGACCATAAATCAAGTCGCGCTTAACGTCGAAAGAATCATCTGCAAAAAGATGGGTGCAACACGAGGACCTCCCAAGAAAATGGGTGAAATATAAGGATTTCGCAGGAGGTCACCCATCCGAGTACTTTTCTCGCCCAAGCACCCTTAACTGCGGAGTTCTGATAGAATTCGTTGCATTAGTGCTGGTATGATCTCTCATGTTTCATTCTGCACTGCAAATACATACACTCTTTCTCATCCCATCCCCCCTCCCGTCATTTGTTTCCTTGTGCGTGCACTCTGCATCTCTCTTTCTCGTTCTAATATCAAGAAATATGCCCCGGCACCGTGACTCACCTTTGCAAATGAACCAGCGGTTTATAATTCCATTCGCGCGTAACGTCGAACAACCCATCCGAGAAAAAAAAGATGCAACACGAGGGCTTCCCAAGTGGTCACCCATCCGAGTACTACTCTTGCCCAAGCACACCTAACTGCGTAGTTCTAATGGGATCCGGGGCTTTAGTGCTGGTAATTTAATTTCGCGCTGCAAATACATACACTCCTTCTCCTTTCTTCCCCCTCCGTCATTTGTTTCCTTGTGCGTTCACACTTCATCTCTCATTCTCGTTTTAATATCGATTAAAATGCCCCTGCTTCTTGACTCACATTTGCGTATAAACCAGCGGACCCTACTTCTAGACGCGCGTAACGTCGAACGACCCGTCTGAAAAAAAATTGGTGCGACACGGGGATTTCCCAGGAGGTCACCCATCCGAGGACTAATATCGCCCAAGCACACTTAACTGCGGTGTTCTGATGGGATCCGGTCCATTAGTGCTGGTATGATAGCACCTGTTTAATTTCGCGCTGGAAATACATAAACTCATTCCCCTTTCTTCCCCCTCCCGTCATTTGTTTCCTTGTGCGTGCGCACTGCATCTCCCGTTCTCGTTCTAATATCGAGTAAAATGCTACAGCGTCGTGACTCACATTTGCGAATAAACCTGAGGACCATAATTCAAGTCGCGCGTAACATCGAAAGAATCATCTGAAAAAAAATGGGTGCAACACGAGGACTTCACAAGAAAATGGGTGAAATATAAGGACTTCGCAAGAGGTAACCCATGCTAGTACTACTCTCGCCCAAGCACCCTTACCTACGGAGTTCTGATAGAATCCATTGCATTTGTGTGGTATGATCGCACCTGTTTCATTTCGCGCTGAAAATACATACACTCCTTCTCCTTCCCTCCCCCTCCCATCAATTGTTTCCTTGTGCGTTCACACTGCACCTCTCCTTCTCGTTCTAATATCGATTAAAATGCCCCTGCTTCTTGACTCACATTTGCGTATAAACCAGCGGACCCTAGTTCCAGACGCGCGTAATGTCGAACGACCCGTCTGAAAAAATATTGGTGCGACATGAGGACTTCCTAGGAGCTCACCCATCCGAGTACTAATCTCGCCCAAGCACACTTAACTGCGGAGTTCTGATAGGATCCGGTGCATTAGTGCTGTTATGATCGCACCTGTTTAATTTCGCGCTGCAAATACATAAACTCATTCTCCTTTCTTACCCCTCCCGCCATTTGTTTCCTTGTGCGTGCGCACTGCACCTCCCGTGCTCGTTCTAATATCAGGTAAAATGCTACGGTGCCATGACTCACATTTGCAAATAACCCTGAGGACCATAATTCAAGTCGCGCGTATCGTCGAAAGAATCATCTGCAAAAAAATGGGTGCAACACGAGGACTTCTTAAGAAAATGGGTGAAATATAAGGACTTCGAAGGAGGTCACCCATCCTAGTGCTACTCTCGCCCAAGCACCCCTAACTTGCGGAGTTCTGATAGAATCCGTTGCATTGGTGCTGGTATGATTGCTCATGTTTCATTCTGCGCTGCAAATACATACACTTTTTCTCCCTCCATCACTGCTCTCGTCATTTGTTTCCTTGTGCGTGCACTCTGCATCTCTCCTTCTCGTTCTAATATCGATTAAAATGCCCCTGCTTCTTGACTCACATTTGCGTATAAACCAGTGGACCCTAGTTCCAGTCGCGCGTAACGTCGAACGACCCGTCTGAAAAAAAAAATTAGTGCGACACGAGGACTTCCCAGGAGGTCACCCATCCGAGTACTACTCTCGCCCAAACACACTTATCTGCGGAGTTCTGATGGGATCTGGTGCATTAGTGCTGGTATGATCGCGCCAGTTTAATTTCGCGCTGCAAATACATAAACTCCTTCTCCTTTCTTCCCCCTCCCGTCATTTGTTTCCTTGTTCGTGCGCACTGCACCTCTTGTTCTCGTTCAAATATCAAGTAAAATGCCACGGTGCCGTGACTCACATTTGCGAATAAATCTACGGACCATAATTAAAGTCGCGCGTAACGTCGAACGGCACATCTGAAAAAAAAAAATGGGTGCATCACGAGAACTTCCCAAGAAAATGGGTGAAATATAAGGACTTCGTAGGAGGTAACCCATGCTAGTACTACTCTCGCCCAAGCACCCTTACCTACGGAGTTCTGATAGAATCCGTTGCATTAGTGCTGGTGTGATCGCACCTGTTTCATTTCGTGCTGAAAATACATACACTCCTTCTCCTTCCCTCCCCCTCCCGTCAGTTGTTTCCTTGTGCGTTCACACTGCACCTCTCCTTCTCGTTCTAATATCGATTAAAATGCCCCTGCTTCTTGACTCACATTTGCGTATAAACCAGCGGACCCTAGTTCGAGTCGCGCGTAACGTAGAACGACCCATCTGAAAATAAATTGGTGCGACACGAGGACTTCCCAGGAGGTCACCCATCTGAGTACTACTCTCGCCCAAGCACACTTAACTGCGGAGTTCTGATGGGATCCGGTGCATTAATGCTGGTATGATCACACCCGTTTAATTTTGCGCTGCAAATACATAAACTCCTCCTTTCTTCCCCCTCCCGTCATTTGTTTCCTTGTGCGTGCGCACTGCACCTCCCGTGCTCGTTCTAATATCAAGTAAAATGCTACGGTGCCGTGACTCACATTTGCGAATAAACCTGAGGACCATAATTCAAGTCGCGCGTATCGTCGAAAGAATCATCTGTAAAAAAATGGGTGCAACACGAGGACTTCCTAAGAAAATGGGTGAAATATAAGGACTTCGCAGGAGGTCACCCATCCTTGTGCTACTCTCGCCCAAGCACCCTTTAACTTGCGGAGTTCTGATAGAATCCGTTGCATTGGTGCTGGTATGATTGCTCATGTTTCATTCTGCGCTGCAAATACATACACTTTTTCTCCCTCCATCCCCCCTCCCGTCATTTGTTTCCTTGTGCGTGCACTCTGCATCTCTCCTTCTCGTTCTAATATCGATTAAAATGCCCCTGCTTCTTGACTCACATTTGCGTATAAACCAGCGGACCCTAGTTCCAGATGCGCGTAACGTCGAACGACCCGTCTGAAAAAAAATTGGTGGGACACGAGGACTTCCCAGGAGGTCACCCATCCGAGTACTAATCTCGCCCAAGCACACTTCACTGCGGAGTTCTGATGGGATCTGGTACATTAGTGCTAGTATGATCGCACCTGTTTAATTTCGGGCTGCAAATACATAAACTCATTCCCCTTTCTTCCCCCTCCCTTCATTTGTTTCCTTGTGCGTGCGCACTGCACCTCCCGTTCTCGTTCTAATATCAAGTAAAATGCTACGGCGCCGTGACTCACATTTGCAAATAAACCTGAGGACCATAATTCAAGTCGCGCGTAACGTCAAAAGAATCATCTGCAAAAAAATGGGTGCAACACGAGGACATCACAAGAAAATGGGTGAAATATAAGGACTTCGCAGGAGGTAACCCATTCTAGTACTACTCTCGCCCAAGCACCCTTACCTACGGAGTTCTGATAGAATCCGTTGCATTAGTGCTGGTATGATCGCACCTGTTTCATTTCGTGCTGAAAATACATACACTCCTTCTCCTTCCCTCCCCCTCCCGTCAATTGTTTCCTTGTGCGTTCACACTGCACCTCTCCTTCTCGTTCTAATATCGATTAAAATGCCCCTGCTTCTTGACTCACATTTGTGTATAAACCAGTGGACCCTAGTTCCAGTCGCACGTAACGTCGAACGACCCGTCTGAAAAAAAAAATTAGTGCGACACGAGGACTTCCCAAGAGGTCACCCATCCGAGTACTACTCTCGCCCAAGCACACTTAACTGCGGAGTTATGATGGGATCCGCTGCATTTGTGCTGGTATGATCGCACCTGTTTAATTTTGCGCTGCAAATACATAAACTCCTTCTCCTTTCTTCCCCCTCCCGTCATTTGTATCCTTGTGCGTACGCACTGCACCTCTCGTTCTCGTTTAAATATCAAGTAAAATGCCACGGCACGTGACTCAAATTTGTGAATAAATCTACGGACCATAATTAAAGTCGCGCGTAACTTCGAACGACACATCTGAAAAAAAGAAAATGGGTGCAACACGAGAACTTCCCAGGAGGTAACCCATCATTGTACTACTCTCACCCAAGCACACTTAACTGCGGAGTTCTGATGGGATCCGGTGCATTTGTGCTGGTATGATCGCACCCGTTTAATTCCGCGCAGCAAATACATAAACTCCTTCTCCTTTCTTCCCCCTCCCGTCATTTGTTTCCTTGTGCGCGCGCACTGCACCTCCGGTGCATTTGTGCTGGTATGATGCGTGACCTCCTGCGAAGTCCTTATATTTCACCCATCTTCTTGGGAGGTCCTCGTGTTGCACCCATCTTTCTGCAGATGATTCTTTCGACGTTACGCGCGACTTGATTTATGGTCCGCAGGTTTATTCGCAAATGTGAGTCACGGCGCCGTGGCATCTTACTTGATATTAGAACGAGTACGGGAGGTGCAGTGCACACGCACAAGGAAACAAATGACGGGAGGAGGAAGAAAAGATTAGGAGTGTATGTATTTGAAGCGCAAAATTAAACAAGTGGCATCATACCAGCACAAATGCACTGGATCCCATCAGAACTCTGCAGTTAAGTGTGCTTGGGCGAGAGTAGTACTCGGATGGGTGACCTCTTGAGAAGTCCTCGTATCGCAACAATTTTTGTTCAGATAGGTCGTTCGACATTACGCGCGACTGGAACTATGGTCCGCTGGTTTATACGCAAATGTGAGTCAAGAATCAGGGGCATTTTAATCGATATTAGAACGAGAAGGAGAGGTGCAATGTGAACGCAAAAGGAAACAAATGATGGGAGGGCAGGAGGGAAGAAGAAGTGTATGTATTTTCAGCACGAAATTAAACAGTTGCGGTCACACCAGCACAAATGCAACGGATCCCATCAGAACTCCGCAGTTAAGTGTGCTTTGGCGAAAGTAGTACAATGATGGGTTACCTCTTGGGAAGTTCTCGTGTTGCACCCATTTTTTTTTTTCAGATGTGCCGTTCGACGTTACGCGCGACTCTAATTATGGTCCGCAGATTTATTCGCAAATGTGAGTCACGGCGCCGTGGCATTTTTCTTGATACCTGAACAAGAACGAGAGGTTCAGTGCGCACGCACAAGGAAACAAATGACGGGAGGGGGAAGAAAGGAAAAGGAGTTTATGTATTTGCAGCGCGAAGTTAAACAGGTGCGATCATACCAACACTAATGCACCGGATCCCGTTAGAACTCCGCAATTAAGTGTGCTTGGGCGAGATTAGTACTCGGATGGGTGACCCCCTGGGAAGTTCTCGTGTCGCACTAATTTTTTTTTAGACGGGTCGTTCGACGTTACGCGCAACTGGAACCTGGGTCCCCTGGTTTATACGCAAATGTGAGTCAAGAAGCAAGGGCATTTTAATCGATATTAGAACGAGAATGAGAGATGCAGAGTGCACGCACAAGGAAACAAATGACGGGAGGGGGGATGGAGGGAGAAAAAGTGTATGTATTTGCAGTGCAGAATGAAACATGAGCAATCATACCAGCACCAATGCAACGGATTCTATCAGAACTCCGAGAGTTAAGGGTGCTTGGGCGAGAGTAGCACTAGGATGGGTGACCTCCTGCGAAGTCCTTATATTCCACCCATTTTCTTAGGAAGTCCTCGTGTTGCTCCTATTTTTTTGCAGATGATTCTTTCGACGATACGCGCGACTGGAACTATGGTCCTCAGGTTTATTCGCAAATGTGAGTCACAGCATCGTAGCATTTTACTTGATATTAGAACGAGCACGGGAGGTGCAGTGCGCATGCACAAGGATACAAATGACGGGAGGGGGAAGAAAGGAGAAGGAGTTTATCTATTTGCAGCGCGGAATTAAATGGGTGCCATCATACCAGCACTAATGCACCGGATCCCATCAGAACTCTGCAGTTAAGTGTGCTTGGGCGAGAGTAGTACTCGGATGGGTGACCTCCTGGGAAGTCCTTGTGTCGCACCAATTTTTTTTCAGACGGGTCGAGAATGAGAGGTGAAGTGTGAACGCACAAGGAAACAAATGACGGGGGGGGAAGAAAGGAGGAGTGTATGTATTTGCGGCGCGAAATTAAAGAGGTGCTATCATACCAGCACTAAAGCCCCGGATCCCATCAGAACTCCGCAGTTAAGTGTGTTTGGGCGAGAGTAGTACTCGGATGGGTGACCACCTGGGAAGCCCTCGTGTTGCACCTATGTTTTTTCGGATGGGTGGTTCAACGTTACGCGCGAATAGAATTATAAACCGCTGGTTCATTTGCAAAGATGAGTCACGGTGCCGGGGCATATTACTTGATATTAGAACGAGAAAGAGAAATGAAGAGTGCACGCACAAGGAAACAAATGACGGGAGGGGGGATGGGAGGAGAAAGAGTATATGTATTTGCAGTGCAGAATGAAACATGAGGGATCATACCAGCACTAATGCAACGGATTCTATCAGACCTCCGCAGTTAAGGGTGCTTGGGCGAGAAAAGTACTCGGATGGATGACCTTCTGCGAAGTCCTTATATTTCACCCATTTTCTTGGGAGGTTCTCGTGTTGCACCCATCTTTTTGCAGATGATTCTTTCGACGTTACGCGCGACTTGATTTATGGTCCGCAGGTTTATTCGCAAATGTGAGTCACGGCGCCGTGGCATTTTACTTGATATTAGAACGAGTACGGGAGGTGCAGTGCGCACGCACAAGGAAACAAATGACGGGAGGATGATGAAAAGAGAAGGAGTGTATGTATTTGAAGCGCAAAATTAAACAAGTGGCATCATACCAGTACTAATGCACTGGATCCCATCAGAACTCTGCAGTTAAGTGTGCTTTAGCGAAAGTAGTACAATGATGGGTTACCTCATGGGAAGTTCTCGTGTTGCACCCATTTTCCTTTTTTCAGATGTGCCGTTCGACGTTACGCGCGACTTTAATTATGGTCCGCAGATTTTTTCGCAAATGTGAGTCACGGCGTTGTGGCATTTTACTTGATATTTGAATGAGAACGAGAGGTGCAGTGCGCACGCACAAGGAAACAAATGACGGGAGGGGGAAGAAAGGAGAAGGAGTTTATCTATTTGCAGCGCGAAATTAAACAGGTGCGATCATACCAGCACTAATGCACCGAATCCCATCAGAACTCCGCAGTTAAGTGTGCTTGGGCGAGAGTAGTACTCGGGTGGGTGACCTCATGGGAAGTCCTCCTATCGCAACAATTTTTTTTCAGATGGGTCGTTCGACGTTACGCGTGACTGGAACTATGGTCCGCTGGCTTATACGAAAATGTGAGTCAAGAATCAGGGGCATTTTAATCGATATTAGAACGAGAAGGAGATGTGCAGTGTGAACGCACAAGGAAATAAATGATGGAAGGGGGGGAGGGAAGAAGGAGTGTATGTATTTTCAACACGAAATTAAACAGGTGCGGTCACACCAGCACAAATGCACCGGATCCCATCAGAACTCCGCAGTTAAGTGTGCTTTGGCGAAAGTAGTACAATGATGGGGTACCTCCTGGGAGGTTCTCGTGTTGCACCCATTTTTTTTTTCAGATGTGCCGTTCGACATTACGCGCGACTTTAATTATGGTCCGCAGATTTATTCGCAAACATGAGTCACGGCGCCGTGGCATTTTACCTGATATTTGAACGAGAACGAGAGGTGCAGTGCGCACGCACAAGGAAACAAATGACGGGAGGGGGAAGAAAGGAGAAGGAGTTTATGTATTTGCAGCGCTGAATTAAACGGGTGCGATCATACCAGCATTAATGCACCGGATCCCATCAGAACTCCGCAGTTAAGTGTGCTTGGGCGAGAGTAGTACTCGGATGGGTGACCTCTTGGGAAGTCCTCGTGTCGCACCAATTTTTTTCAGACGGGTCGTTCGACGTTACGCGCGACTGGAATTGGGGTCCGCTGGTTTATACGCAAATGTGAGTCAAGAAGCAGGGGCATTTTAATCGATAATAGAACGAGAAAGAGAGGTGCAGTGTGAACGCATAAGGAAACAATTGATGGCAGGGGGAGGGAAGGAGAAGGAGTGTATGTATTTTCAGCACGAAATGAAACAGGTGCGATCATACCAGCACTAATGTAACGGATTCTATCAGAACTCCGTAGGTAAGGGTGCTTGGGCGAGAGTAGTACTAGCATGGGTTACCTCCTGCGAAGTCCTTATATTTCACCCATTTTCTTGTGAAGTTCTCGTGTTGCACCCATTTTTTTGCAGATGATCCTTTCGACATTACGCGCGACTTGAATTATGGTCCTCATGTCTATTCGCAAATGTGAGTCACGACACCGTAGTATTTTACTAGATATTAGAACGAGCACGGGAGGTGCAGTGCGCACGCACAAGGAAACAAATGACGGGAGGGGGAAGAAAGGAGAAGGAGTATATGTATTTGAAGCGCAAAATTAAACGGGTGCGATCATACCAGCATTAATGCACCGGATCCCATCAGAACTCCGCAGTTAAGTGTGCTTTGGCGAGAGTAGTACTCGGATTGGTGACCTCTTGGGAAGTCTTCGTGTCGCACCAATTTTTTTTCAGACGGGTCGTTCAACGTTACGCGCGACTGGAACTAGGGTCCAATGGTTTATACGCAAATGTGAGTCAAGAAGCAGGGGCATTTAAATCGATATTGGAACGAGAATGAGAGGTGCAGTGTGAACGCACAAGGAAACAAATGACGGGAGGGGGAAGAAAGGAGAATGAGTGTATGTATTTTCAGCACGAAATGAAACAGGTGCGATCATACCAGCACTAATGCAACGGATTCTATCAGAACTCCGTAGGTAAGGGTGCTTGGGCGAGAGTAGTACTAGCATGGTTCATTTGCAAAGGTGAGTCACGGTGCCGGGGCATATTACTTTATATTAGAATGAAAAAGAGAGATGCAGAGTGCACGCACAAGGAAACAAATGAAGGGAGGGGGGATGGAGGGAGAAAAAGTGTATGTATTTGCAGCGCAGAATGAAACATGAGCTATCAAACCAGCACCAATGCAACGGGTTCTATCAGAACTCCGCAAGTTAAGAGTTCTTGGGCGAGAGTAGCACTAGGATGGGTGACCTCCTGCGAAGTCCTTATATTTCACCCATTTTCTTAGGAAGTCCTCGTGTTGCACCCATTTTTTTGCAGATGATTCTTTCGACGATACGCGTGACTTGAATTATGGTCCTCAGGTTTATTCGCAAATGTGAGTCACGACACCGTAGTATTTTACTTGATATTAGAACGAGCACGGGAGGTGCAGTGCGCACGCACAAGGGAACAAATGACGGGATGGGGAAGAAAGGAGAAGGAGTTTATGTATTTGCAGCGCGAAATTAAACGGGTGCGATCATACCAGTACTAATGCACTAGATCCCATCAGAACTCAACAGTTAAGTGTGCTTGGGCGAGAATAGTATTCGGATGGGTGACCTCCTGGGAAGTCCTCGTGTCGCACCAATTTTTTTTCAGACGGGTCATTCGACGTTACGCGCGACTGGAACTAGGGTCTGCTGGTTTATACGCAAATGTGAGTCAAGAATCAGGGGCATTTTAATCGATATTAGAACGAGAAGGAGAGGTGCAGTATGAACGCACAAGGAAACAAATGATGGGAGGGGGGGAGGGAAGAAGGAGTGTATGTATTTTCAGCACGAAATTAAACAGGTGCGGTCACACCAGCACAAATGCACCGGATCCCATCAGAACTCCGCAGTTAAGTGTGTTTTGGCGAAAGTAGTACAATGATGGGTTACCTCCTGGGAAGTTCTCGTGTTGCACCCTTTTTTTTTTTTCAGATGTGCCGCTCAACGTTACGCGTGACTTTAATTATGGTCCGCAGATTTATTCGCAAATGTGAGCCACGGCGCCGTGGCATTTTACTTGATATTTGAACGAGAACGAGAGGTGCAGTGCGCACGCACAAGGAAACATATGACGGGAGGGGGAAGAAAGGAGAAGGAGTGTATGTATTTGCAGCGCGAAATGAAACAAGTACGATCATACCAGCATTAATGCAACGGATTCTATCAGAACTCCGTAGGTAAGGGTGCTTGGGCGAGAGTAGTACTAGCATGGGTTACCTCCTGCGAAGTCCTGATATTTCACCCATTTTCTTGTGAAGTCCTCGTGTTGCACCCATTTTTTTGCAGATGATTCTTTCGACGTTACGCGCGATTTAAATTATGATCCTCAAGTTTATTCGCAAATGTGAGTCACGGCGCTGTAGCGTTTTACTTGATATTAGAACGAGAATGGGAGGTGAAGTGCGCACGCACAAGGAAACAGATGACGGGAGGGGGAAGAAAGGGGAATGAGTTTATGTATTTGCAGCGCAAAATTAAAGAGGTGCGATCAAACCAGCACTAATGCACCGGATCCAATCAGAACTCCGCAGTGAAGTGTGCTTGGGCGAGATTAGTACTCGGATGGGTGACCTCCTGGGAAGTCTTCGTGTCGCACCAATTTTTTTTCAGACGGGTCGTTCGACATTACGCGCGTCTGGAACTAGGGTCCGCTGGTTTATACGCAAATGTGAGTCAAGAAGCAGGGGCATTTTAATCGATATTAGAACGAGAATAAGAGGTGAAGTGTGAATGCACAAGGAAACAAATGATGGGAGGGGGGAAGGGAAGAAGGAGTGTATGTATTTTCAGCACGAAATTAAACAGGTGCGGTCACACCAGCACAAATGCACCGGATCCCATTAGAACTCCGCAGTTAAGTGTGCTTTGGCGAAAGTAGTACAATGATGGGTTACCTCCTGGGAAGTTCTCGTGTTGCACCCATTTTCTTTTTTTCAGATGTGCCATTCGACGTTACGCGCGACTTTAATTATGGTCCGCAGATTTATTCGCAAATGTGAGTCACGGCGCCGTGGAATTTTACTTGATATTTGAGCGAGAACGAAAGGTGCAGTGCGCACGCACAAGGAAACAAATGACGGGAGGGGGAAGAAAGGAGAAGGAATTTATGTATTTGCAGCGCGAAATTAAAGAGGTGCAATCATACCAGCAGTAATGCACCGGATCCCATCAGAACTCCGCAGTTAAGTGTGCTTGGGCGAGAGTAGTACTCGGATGGGTTACCTCTTGGGAAGTCCTCGTGTCGCACTAATTTTTTTTTCAGACGGGTCGTTCGACGTTACGCGCAACTGGAACAAGGGTCCACTGGTTTATACGCAAATGTGAGTCAAGAAGCAGGGGCATTTTAATCGATATTAGAACGAGAAAGAGAGATGCAGACTGCACGCACAAGGAAACAAATGACGGGAGGGGGGATGAAGGGAGAAAAAGTATATGTATTTGCAGCGCAGAATGAAACATGAGCAATCATACCAGCACCAATGCAACGGATTCTATCAGAACTCTGCAAGTTAAAGGTGCTTGGGCGAGAGTAGCACTAGGTTGGGTGACTTCCTGCGAAGTCCTTATATTTCACCCATTTTCTTAGGAAGTCCTCGTGTTGCACCCATTTTTTTGCAGATGATTCTTTCAACGATACGCGCGACTTGGAATATGGTCCTCAGGTTTATTCGCAAATGTGAGTCATGGCACCGTAGCATTTTATTTGATATTAGAACGAGCACAGGAGGTGCAGTGCGCACGCACAAGGAAACAAATGACGGGAGGGGGAAGAATGGAGAAGGAGTTTATGTATTTGCAGCGTGGAATTAGACGGGTGCGATCATACCAGCATTAATGCACCGGATCCCATCAGAACTACGCAGTTAAGTGTGCTTGGGCGAGAGTAGTACTCGGATGGGTGATCTCCTGGGAAGTCCTCGTGTCGCACCAATTTTTTTTCAGACAGGTTGTTCGACGTTACACGCGACTGGAACTAGGGTCCGCTGGTTTATACGCAAATGTGAGTCAAGAAGCAGGGGCATTTTAATCGATATTAGAACGAGAAGGAGAGGTGCAGTGTGAACGCATAAGGAAACAATTGATGGGAGGGGGAGGGAAGGAGAAGGCGTGTATGTATTTTCAGCACAAAATGAAACAGGTGCGATCATACCAGCACTAATGCACCGGATCCCATCAGAACTCCGCAGTTATGTGTGCTTGGGCGAGAGTAGTACTCGGATGGGTGACCTCCTGGGAAGTCCTCGTGTCACACCAATTTTTTTTCAGACGGGTCATTTGACGTTACGCAGGACTGGAACTAGGGTCCGCTGGTTTATACGCAAATGTGAGTCAAGAAGCAGGGGCATTTTAATCGATATTAGAACGAGAAAGAGAGGTGCAGTGTGAACGCACAAGGAAACATTTGATGGGAGGGGGAGGGAAGGAGAAGGAGTGTATGTATTTGCAGAGCGAAATTAAAGAGGTGCGATCAAAGCAGCACTAAAGCCCCGGATCCCATCAGAACTCCGCAGGTAAGTGTGCTTGGGCGAGAGTAGTACTCGGATGGGTGACCACCGGGGAAGCCCTCGTGTTGCACCTATTTTTTTTCGGATGGGTTGTTCGATGTTACGCGCGAACTGAATTATAAACCGCTGGTTTATTTGCAAAGGTGAGTCACGGTGCCGGGGAATATTACTGGATATTAGAACGATAAAGAGAGATGCAGAGTGCACGCACAAGGAAACAAATGATGGGAGGGGGAAGAAAGGAGAAGGAGTTTATGTATTTGCAGCGCGAAATTAAACAGGTGCGATCATACCAGCACTAATGCACCGGATCCCATCAGAACTCCGCAGTTAAGTGTGCTTGGGCGAGAGTAGTACTTGAATGGGTGACCTCCTTGGAAGTCCTACTGTCGCATTAATTTTTTTTTCAGACGGGTCGTTCGACGTTACGCGCGACTGGAACTAGGGTCCACTGGTTTATACGCAAATATGAGTCAAGAAGCAGGGGCATTTTAATCGATATTAGAACGAGAAGGAGAGATGCAGAGTGCACGCACAAGGAAACAAATGACGGGAGGGGGGATGGAGGGAGAAAAAGTGTATGTATTTGCAGCGCAGAATGAAACATGAGCAATCATACCAGCACCAATGCAACGGATTCTATCAGAACTCCGCAAGTTAAGGGTGCTTGGGCGAGAGTAGCACTAGGATGGGTGACCTCCTGCGAAGTCCTTATATTTCACCCATTTTCTTAAGAAGTCCTCGTGTTGCACCCATTTTTTTGCAGATGATTCTTTCTACGATACGCGCGACTTGAATTATGGTCCTCAGGTTTATTCGCAAATGTGAGTCACGGCACCGTAGCATTTTACTTGATATTAGAACGAGCACGGGAGGTGCAGTGCGCACGCACAGGGAAACAAATGACGGGAGGGGGAAGAAAGGAGAAGGAGTATATGTATTTGCAGCGCAAAATTAAACGGGTGCGATCATACCAGCATTAATGCAGGTGCATTAGTGCTGGTATGATCCCACTCGTTTAATTCCGCGCTTCAAATACATAAATTCCTTCTCCTTTCTTCCCCCTCCCGTCATTTGTTTCCTTGTGCGTGCGCACTGCACCTCCCGTGCTCGTTCTAATATCAAGTAAAATGCTACGGTGCCGTGACTCACATTTGCGAATAAACCTGACGACCATAATTCAAGTCGCGCATATCGTCGAAAGAATCATCTGCAAAAAAATGGGTGCAACACGAGGACTTCCTAAGAAAATTGGTGAAATATAAGGACTTTGCAGGAGGTCACCCATCCTAGTTCTACTCTCGTCCAAGCACCCTTAACTTGCGGAGTTCTGATAGAATCCGTCGCATTGGTGCTGGTATGATTGCTCATGTTTCATTCTGCGCTGCAAATACATACACTTTTTCTCCCTCCATCCCCCCTCCCGTCATTTGTTTCCTTTTGCGTGCACTCTGCATCTCTCCTTCTCGATCTAATATCGATTAAAATGCCCATTCTTCTTGACTCACATTTGCGTATGAACCAGGGGGCCCTAGTTCCAGTTACGCGTAACGTCGAACGACCCGTCTAAAAAAAAAATTAGTACGACACGAGGACTTCCCAGGAGGTCACCCATCCGAGTACTACTCTCGCCCAAGCACACTTCACTGCGGAGTTCTGATGGGATACGGTGCATTAATGCTAGTATGATCGCACCTGTTAAATTTTTCGCTGCAAATACATAATTTCCTTCCCCTTTCTTCCCCCTCCCGTCATTTGTTTCCTTGTGCGTGCGCACTGCACCTCTCGTTCTCGTTCAAATATCAAGTAAAATGTCACGGTGCCGTGACTCACATTTGCGAATAAATCTGCGGACCATAATTAAAGTCGCGCGTAACATCGAACGGCACATCTGAAAAAAAGAAAATGGGTGCAACACGAGAACTTCCCACGAGGTAACCCATCATTGTAATACTTTCCCCAAAGCACACTTAACTGCAGAGTTCTGATGGGATCCGGTGCATTTGTGCTGGTATGATCGCACCTGTTTAATTTCGCGCTGCAAATACATAAACTCCTTCTCCTTTCTTCCCCCTCCCGTCATTTGTTTCCTTGTGCATGCGCACTACACCTCTCGTTCTCGTTCAAATATCAGGTAAAATGCCACGGCGCCGTGACTCACATTTGCAAATATATCTGTGGACCATAATTAAAATCGCGCGTAACGTCGAACGGCACATCTGAAAAAAAAAATGGGTTCAACACGTGAACCTCCCAGGAGGTAACCCATCATTGTACTACTTTCGCCAAAGCACACTTAACTGCGGAGTTCTGATGGGATCCGGTGCATTTGTGCTGGTGTGACCGCACCTGTTTAATTTCGTGCTGAAAATACATACGAGTTCTTCCCTCCCCCCCTCCCATCATTTGTTTCCTTGTGCGTTCACACTGCACCTCTCCTTCTCGTTCTAATATCGATTAAAATGCCCCTTATTCTTGACTCACATTTGCGTATAAACCAGCGGACCATAGTTCCAGTCGCGCGTAACGTCGAACGAACCATCTAAAAAAAAATTGTTGCGATACGAGGACCTCCTAAGAGGTCACCCATCCGAGTACTACTCTCGCCAAAGCACAATTAACTGCAGAGTACTGATAGGATCCAGTGCATTAGTGCTGGTATGATGCCGCTTGTTTAATTTTGCACTATAAATACATACACTTATTCTCTTTTCTTCCTCATCCGTCATTTGTTTCCTTGTGCGTGCGCACTGCACCTTCTGTACTCGTTCTAATATCAAGTAAATGCCACAGCGCCGTGATTCACATTTGGAAATAAACCTGCGGACCATAAATCAAGTCGCACGTAACGTCGAAAGAATCATCGGCAAAAACATGGGTGCAACACGAGGACCTCCCAAGAAAATGGGTGAAATATAAGGACTTCGCAGGAGGTAAGCCATGCTAGTACTACTCTCGCCAAAGCACCCTTACCTACAGAGTTCTGATAGAATCCGTTGCATTAGTGATGGTATGATCGCACTTGTTTCATTTCGTGCTGAAAATACATACACTCCTTCTCCTTCCCTCCCCCTCCCATCAATTGTTTCCTTGTGCGTTCACACTGCACCTATCCTTCTGGTTCTAATATCGATTAAAATGCCCCTGCTTCTTGACTCACATTTGCGTATAAACCAGCGGACCCTAGTTTCAGTCGCGCGTAACGTCGAACGACCCGTCTGAAAAAAAATTGGTGCGACACGAGGACTTCCCAGGAGGTCACCCATCCGAGTACTACTCTCGCCCAAGCACAATTAACTGCAGAGTTCTGATGGGATCCGGGGCTTTAGTGCTGGTAAGACCGCACCTGTTTAGTTTTGCGCTGCAAATACATACACTCCTTCTCTTTTCTTCCTCCTCCCGTCATTTGTTTCCTTGTTCGTGCGCGCTAAACCTCCCGTTCTCATTCTAATATCAAGTAAAATGCTACAGCACCGTGACTCACATTTGTGAATAAACCTGAGGACCATAATTCAAGTCGCGCGTAACGTCGAAAGAATCATCTGCAAAAAAATGGGTGCAACACGAGAACTTCACAAGAAAATGGGTGAAATATAAGGACTTCGCAGGAGGTAACCCATGTTAGTACTACTCTCGCCCAAGCACCCTTACCTACGGAGTTCTGATAGAATCCATTGCATTAGTGTGGTATGATCGCACCTGTTTCATTTCGCGCTAAAAATACATACACTCCTTCTCCTTCCCTCCCCCTCCCATCAATTATTTCCTTGTGCGTTCACACTGCACCTCTCCTTCTCGTTCTAATATCGTTTAAAATGCCCCTGCTTCTTGACTCACATTTGCGTATAAACCAGCGGACCCTAGTTCCAGTCGCGCGTAACGTCGAACGACCCGTCTGAAAAAAAATTGGTGTGACACGAGAACTTCCCAAGAGGTCACCCATCCGAGTACTACTCTCGCCCAAGCACTCTTAACTGCAGAGTTCTGATGGGATCCGGTGCTTTAGTGCTGGTATGATCGCACCCGTTTAATTCTGCACTGCAAATACATAAACTCCTTCTCCTTTCTTCCCCCTCCCGTCATTTGTTTCCTTGTGCGTGCGCACTGCACCTCCCGTGCTCGTTCTAATATCAATAAAATGCTAAGGTGCCGTGACTCACATTTGTGAATGAACCTGAGGACCATCATTCAAGTCGCACTTATCGTCGAAAGAATCATCTGCAAAAAAATGGGTGCAACACGAGGACTTCCAAAGAAAATGGGTGAAATATAAGGACTTCGCAGGAGGTCACCCATCCTAGTGCTACTCTCGCCCAAGCACCCATAACTTGCGGATTTCTGATAGAATCTGTTGCATTCGTGCTGGTACGATTGCTCATGTTTTATTCTGCGCTGCAAATACATACACTTTTTCTCCCTCCATCCCCCCTCCCGTCATTTATTTCTTTGTGCCTGCACTCTGCATCTCTCCTTTTCGTTCTAATATCGATTAAAATGCCCCTGCTTCTTGACTCACATTTGCTTATAAACCAGTGGACCCTAGTTCTTGTCGCGCGTAACGTCGAATGACCCGTCTGAAAAAAAAATTAATACGACAAGAGGACTTCCTAGGAGGTCACCCATCCGAGTACTACTCTCGCCCAAGCAAACTTAACTGCGGAGTTCTGATGGGATCCGGTGCATTAGTGCTGGTATGATAGCAACTGTTTAATTTTGCGCTGCAAATACATAAAATCCTTCACCTTTATTCCCCCTCCCGTCATTTGTTTCCTTGTGCGTGCGCACTGCACCTCTCGTTGTCGTTCAAATATCAAGTAAAATGCCATGGCGTCGTGACTCACATTTGCGAATAAATCTGCGGACCATAATTAAAGTCGCGCGTAACGTCGAACTGCACATCTGAAAAAAAGAAAATGGGTGTAAAACGAGAACTTCCCAAGAGGTAACGCATTATTGTACTACTTTTGCCAAAGCACACTTAACTGTAGAGTTCTGATGGGATCCGGTGCATTTGTGCTGGTGTGACCGCACCTGTTTAATTTCGTGCTGAAAATACATACACTCCTTCTTCCCTCCCCCCTCCAATCATTTGTTTCCTTGTGCGTTCACACTGCACCTCTCCTTCTCGTTCTAATATCGATTAAAATGCCCCTGATTCTTGACTCACATTTGCGTATAAACCAGCGGACCATAGTTCCAGTCGTGCGTAACGTCGAACGACCCATCTGAAAAAAAATTGTTGCGATACGAGGACTTCCCAAGAGGTCACCCATCCGAGTACTACTCTAACCCAAGCACGCTTAACTGCAGAGTTCTGATGGGATCCAGTGCATTAGTACTGGTATAATGCCACTTGTTTAACTTTGCGCTTCAAATACATACACTCTTTCTCTTTTCTTCCTCCTCCCGTCATTTGTTTCCTTGTGCGTGCGCACTGCACCTCCCGTACTCGTTCTAATATCAAGTAAAATGCCACGGCTCCGTGACTCACATTTGCGAATAAACCTGCGGACCATAAATCAAGTCGCGCGTAACGTCGAAAGAATCATCTGCAAAAAGATGGGTGCAACACGACGACCTCCCAAGAAAATGGGTGAAATATAAGGACTTCGCAGGAGGTCACCCATCCGAGTACTTTTCTCGCCCAAGAACCCTTAACTGCGGAGTTCTGATAGAATCCGTTGCATTAGTGCTAGTATGATCCCTCATGTTTCATTCTGCACTGCAAATACATACTCTTTCTCCTCCCATCCCCCCTCCCGTCATTTGTTTCCTTGTGCGTGCACTCTGCATCTCTCTTTCTCGTTCTAATATCAAGTAATATGCCCCGGCACCGTGACTCACCTTTGCAAATGAACCAGCGGTTTATAATTTCATTCGCGCGTAACGTCGAACAACCCATCCGAAAAAAAATAGGTGCAACATGAGGGCTTCCCAGGTGGTCACCCATCAGAGTACTATTCTCGCCAAGCACACTTAACTGCGGAGTTCTGATGGGATCCGGGGCTTCAGTGCTGCTATGATCGCACCTCTTTAATTTCGCGCTGCAAATACATACACTCCTCCTTTCTTCCCCCTCCCGTCATTTGTTTCCCTGTGCGTTCACACTTCACCTCTCATTCTCGTTCTAATATCGATTAAAATGCCCCTGCTTCTTGACTCACATTTGCGTATAAACCAGCGGACCCTAGTTCCAGACGCGCGTAACGTCGAACGACCAGTCTAAAAAAAAATTTGTGCGACACGAGGACTTCCCAGGAGGTCACCCATCCGAGTACTAATCTCGCCCAAGCACAATTCACTGCGGAGTTCTGATGGGATCCGGTGCATTAGTGCTGGTATGATCGCACCTGTTTAATTTCGCGCTGCAAATACATAAACTCATTACCATTTCTTCCCCCTCCCGTTCTCGTTCTAATATCAAGTAAAATGCTACAGCGCCGTGACTCACATTTGCGAATAAACCTGAGGACCATAATTCAAGTCGCGCGTAACGTCGAAAGAATCATCTGCAAAAAAATGGGTGCAACACGAGGACTTCACAAGAAAATGGGTGAAATATAAGGACTTCCCAAGAGGTCACCCTTCCGAGTAATACTCTCGCCCAAACACACCTAACTGCGGAGTTCTGATGGGATCCGGGGCTTTAGTGCTGGTACGATCGCACCTGTTTAATTTCGCGCTGCAAATACATACACACCTTCTCCCCTCTTCCCCCTCCGTCATTTGTTTCCTTGTGCGTTCACACTTCACCTCTCCTTCTCGTTCTAATATCGATTAAAATGCCCCTGCTTCTTGACTCACATTTGCGTATAAACCAGCGGACCCTAGTTCCAGTCGCGCGTAACGTCGAACGACCCGTCTGAAAAAAAATTGGTGCGACACGAGGACTTCCCAGGAGGTCACCCATCCGAGTACTAATCTCACCCAAGCACACTTCACTGCGTAGTTCTGATGGGATCCGGTACATTAGTGCTGGTATGATCGCACCTGTTTAATTTTGCGCTGCAAATATATAAACTCATTCCCCTTTCTTCCCCCTCCCGTCATTTGTTTCCTTGTGCGTGCGCACTGCACTTCCCGTTCTCGTTCTAATATCAAGTAAAATGCTACAGTACCGTGACTCATATTTGCGAATAAACCTGAGGACCATAATTCAAGTCGCGCGTAATGTCGAAAGAATCATCTGCAAAAAAATGGGTGCAAAACGAGGACTTCACAAGAAAATGGGTGAAATATAAGGACTTCGCAGGAGGTAACCCATGCTAGTACTACTCTCGCCCAAGCACCCTTACCTACGGAGTTCTAATAGAATCCGTTGCATTAGTGCTGGTATGATCGCACCTGTTTCATTTCGCGTTGCAAATACATAAACTCCTTCTCCTTTCTTCCCCCTCCCGTCATTTGTTTCCTTGTGCGTGCGCACTGCACCTCTCGTTCTCGTTCAAATATCGATTAAAATGCCCTTGCTTCTTGACTCACAATTGCGTAGAAACCAGCGGACCCCAGTTCCAGTCGAGCGTAACGTCGAATTACCCGTGTAAAAAAAAATTGGTGCGACACGAGGACTTCCCAGGAGGTCACCCATCCGAGAACTACTCTCGTCCAAGCACAGTTAACTGCGGAGTTCTGATGGGATCCGGTGCATTAGTGATGGTATGATCGCACCCGTTTAATTCCGCACTGCACCTACCGAGCTCGTTCTAATATCAAGTAAAATGCTACGGTGCTGTGACTCACATTTGCGAATAAATCTGAGGACCATAATTAAAGTCCCGTGTATCGTCGAAAGAATCATCTGCAAAAAAATTGGTGAAATATAAGGACTTCGCAGGAGGTCACCCATCCTAATGCTACTCTCGCCCAAGCACCCTTAACTTGCGGAGTTCTGATAGAATCCGTTGTATTGGTGCTGGTATGATTGCTCATGTTTCATTCGGCGCTGCAAATACAAACACTTTTTCTCCCTCCATCCCCCCTCCCGTCATTTGTTTCCTTGTGCGTGCACTCTGCATCTCTCCTTCTCGTTCTAATATCGATTAAAATGCCCCTGCTTCTTGACTCACATTTGCGTAAAAACACGTGGACCCTAGTTCCAGTCGCGCGTAACGTCGAACGACCCGTTTGAAAAAAAAATTAGTGCGACACGAGGACTTCCCAGGAGGTCACTTATCCGAGTACTACTCTCACCCAAGCACACTTAACTGCGGAGTTCTGATGGGATACGGTGCATTAGTGCTAGTATGATCGCACCTGTTTAATGTTGCGCTGCAAATACATAAATTCCTTCTCCTTTCTTCCCCCTCCCATCATTTGTTTTCTTGTGCGTGTGCACTGCACCTCCCGTGCTCGTTCTAATATCAAGTAAAATGCTACGGTGCCGTGACTCACATTGGCGAATAAACCTGACGACCATAATTCAAGTCGCGCGTAACGTCGAAAGAATCATCTGCAAAAAAATGGGTGCAACACGAGGACTTCCTAAGAAAATAGGTGAAATATAAGGACTTCGCATGAGGTCACCCATCCTAGTGCTACTCTCGCCCAAGCACCCTTAACTTGCGGAGTTCTGATAGAATCCGTTTCATTGGTGCTGGTATGATCGCTCATGTTTCATTCTGCGCTGCAAATACATACACTCTTTCTCCTCCCATCCCCCCTCCCGTCATTTGTTTCCTTGTGCGTGCACTCTGCATTTCTCTTTCTCGTTCTAATATCAAGTAATATACCCCGGCACCGTGACTCATCTTTGCAAATGAACCAGCGGTTTATAATTCTATTCGCGCGTAACATCTAACAACCCATCCGAAAAAAAATAGGTGCAACACGAGGGCTTCCCAAGTGGTCACCCATCCGAGTACTATGCTCGCCCAAGCACACTTAACTGCAGAGTTCTGATGGGATCCGGAGCTTTAGTGCTGGTATGATCGCACCTGTTTACTTTCGCACTGCAAATACATACACTCCTTCTCCTTTCTTCCCCCTCCTGTCATTTGTTTCCTTGTGCGTTCACACTTCACCTCTCATTCTCGTTCTAATATCGATTAAAATGCCCCTGCATCTTGACTCACATTTGCGTATAAACCAGCGGACCCTAGTTCCAGACGCGCATAAAGTCGAACGACCCGTCTGAAAAAAAATTGGTGCGACACGAGGACTTCCCAGGAGGTCACCCATCCGAGTACTAATCTCGCCCAAGCACACTTCACTGCGGAGTTCTGATGGGATCCAGTGCATTAGTGCTAGTATGATCTCACCTGTTTAATTTCGCGCTGCAAATACATAAACTCATTCCCCTTTCTTCCCCCTCCCGTCATTTGTTTCCTTGTGCGTGCGCATTGTACCTCCCGTTCTCGTTCTAATATCAAGTAAAATGCTACAGCGCCGTGACTCACATTTGCGAATAAACCTGAGGACCATAATTCAAGTCGCGCGTTACGTCGAAAGAATCATCTGCAAAAAAATGGGTGCAACACGAGGACTTCACAAGAAAATGGGTGAAATATAAGGACTTCCCAGGAGGTAACCCATGCTAGTACTACTCTCGCCCAAGCACCCTTACCTATGGAGTTCTGATAGAATCCGTTGCATTAGTGCTAGTATGATCGCACCTGTTTCATTTCGCGCTGCAAATACATAAACTCTTTCTCCTTTCTTCCCCCTCCCGTGTTTTTTTCCTTGTGCGTGCGCACTGCACCTCTCGTGCTCGTTCAAATATCAAGTAAAATGCCACGGCGCCGTGACTCATATTTGCGAATAAATCTGCGGACCATAATTAAAGTCGCGCGTAACGTCGAACGGCACATCTGAAAAAAAGAAAATGGGTGCAACACGAGAACTTCCCAGGAGGTAACCCATCATTGTACTACTTTCGCCAAAGCACACTTAACTGCGGAGTTCTAATGGGATCCGGTGCATTTGTGCTGGTGTGACCGCACCTGTTTAATTTCGTGCTGAAAATACATACACTCCTTCTTCCCTCCCCCCCTCCCATCATTTGTTTCCTTGTGCGTTCACACTGCACCTCTCCTTCTCCTTCTAATATCGATTAAAATACCCCTGATTCTTGACTCACATTTGCGTATAAACCAGGGGACCATAGTTCCAGTCGCGCGTAACGTCGAACGACCCGTCTGAAAAAAATTTGTTGAACACAAGGACTTCCCAAGAGGTCACCCATCCGAGAACTACTCTCACCCAAGCACACTTAACTGCCGAGTTCTGATGGGATCCAGTGCATTAGTGCTGGTATGATCGCACCCGTTTAATTTCGAACTGCAAATACATAAACTCCTTCTCCTTTCTTCCCCCTCCCGTCATTTGTTTCCTTGTGCGTGTGCACTGCACCTCCCGTGCTCGTTCTAATATCAAGTAAAATACTACGGTGCCGTGACTCACATTTGCGAATAGACCTGAGGACCATAATTCAAGTCGCGCGTAACGTCGAAAGAATCATTTGCAAAAAAATAGGTTCAACACGAGAACTTTACAAGAAAATGGGTGAAATATAAGGACTTCGCAGGAGGTAAGCCATGCTAGTACTACTCTCGCCCAAGCACCCTTACCTACGGAGTTCTGATAGAATCCGCTGCATTAGTGCTGGTATGATCGCACCTGTTTAATTCTGCACTGCAAATACATACACTCTTTCTCCTCCCATCCCCCCTCCCGTCATTTGTTTCCTTGTGCGTGCACTCTGCATCTCTCTTTCTCGTTCTAATATCAAGTAATATGCCCCGGCACCGTGACTCACCTTTGCAAATAAACCAGCGGTTTATAATTCCATTCGCGTGTAACGTCGAACAACCCATCCGAATACTAATCTCGCCCAAGCAAACTTCACTGCAGAGTTCTGATGGGATCCGGTGCATTAGTGCTGGTATGATCGCACCTGTTTAATTTTGCGCTGCAAATACATAAACTCATTCCCCTTTCTTCCCCCTCCCGTCATTTGTTTCCTTGTGCGTGCGCACTGCACCTCCCGTTCTCGTTCATATATCAAGAAAATGCTACAGCACCGTGACTCACATTTGCGAATAAACCTGAGGACCATAATTCAAGTCGCGCGTAACGTTGAAAGAATCATCTGCAAAAAAATGGGTGCAACACGAGGACTTCACAAGAAAATGGGTGAAATATAAGGACTTCGCAGGAGGTAACCCATGCTAGTACTACTCTCGCCCAAGCACCCTTACCTACGGAGTTCTGATAGAATCTGATGCATTAGTGCTAGTATGACCACACCTGTTTAATTTCATGCTGAAAATACATACACTCCTTCTTCCCTCCCCCCCTCCCATCATTTGTTTCCTTGTGCGTTCACACTGCACCTCTCCTTCTCGTTCTAATATCGATTAAAATACCCCTGATTCTTGACCCTCATTTGCGTATAAACCAGCGGACCATAGTTCCAGTCGCGCGTATTGTCGAACGACCCGTCTGAAAAAAAATTGGTGCAACACAAGGACTTCCCAGGAGGTCACCCATCCGAGTACTACTCTCGCCCAAGCACACTTAACTGCGGAGTACTGATGGGATCCAGGGCAATAGTGCTGGTATGATCGCGCCCGTTTAATTTCGTGCTGCAAATAGATAAACTCCTTCTCCTTTCTTCCACCTCCCGTCATTTGTTTCCTTGTGCGTGCGCATTGCACGTCCCGTGCTCATCCTAATATCAGGTAAAATACTACGGTGCCGTGACTCACATTTACGAATAAACCTGAGGACCATAATTCAAGTCGCGCATAATGTCGAAAGAATCATCTGCAAAAAAATGGGTGCAACACGAGGACTTCACAAGAAAATGAGTGAAATATAAGGACTTCGCAGGAGGTAACCCATGCTAGTACTACTCTCGCCGAAGCACCCTTACCTACGGAGTTCTGATAGAATCTGCTGCATTAGTGCTGGTATGATCGCACTTGTTTCATTTCGTGCTGAAAATACATACACTCCTTCTTTCCTCCCCCTCCCATCAATTGTTTCCTTGTGCGTTCACACTGCACCTCTCCTTCTCGTTCTAATATCAATTAAAATGCCCCTGCTTCTTGACTCACATTTGTGTATAAACCAGCGGAACCCAGTTCCCGTCGCGCGTAACGTCGAACGACCCGTCTAAAAAAAAAATTAGTGCGACACGAGGACTTCCCAAGAGGTCACCCATCCGAGTACTACTCTCGCCCAAGCGCACTTCACTGCGAAGTTCTGATGGGATCCGGTGCATTAGTCCTGGTATGATCGCACCCATTTTATTCTGCGCTGCAAAAACATAAACTCCTTCTCCTTTCTTCCCCCTCCCGTCATTTGTTTCCTTGTGCGTGCGCACTGCACCTCCCGTGCTCGTTCTAATATCAAGTAAAATGCTACGGTGTCGTGACTCATATTTGCGAATAAACCTGAGGACCATAATTCAAGTCGCGAGTATCGTCGAAAGAATCATCTGCAAAAAAATGGGTGCAACACGAGGACTTCCTAAGAAAATGGGTGAAATATAAGGACTTCGCAGGAGGTCACCCATCCTAGAGCTACTCTCGCCCAAGAACCCTTAACTTGCGGAGTTCTAATAGAATCCGTTGCATTGGTGCTGGTATGATTGCTCATGTTTCATTCTGCGCTGCAAATACATACACTTTTTTTTCCCTCCATCCCCCCTCCCGTCATTTGTATCCTTTTGCGTGCACTCTGCATCTCTCCTTCTCGTTCTAATATCGATTAAAATGCCCCTGCTTCTTGACTCACATTTGCGTATAAACCAGTGGACCCTAGTTCCAGTCGTGCGTAACGTCGAACGACCCGTCTGAAAAAAAAATTAGTGCGACATGTGGACTTCCTAGGATGTCACCCATCCGAGTACTACTCTCACCCAAGCACACTTACCTGCGGAGTTCTGATGGGATCCGGTGCATTAGTGCTGGTATGATCACACCTGTTTAATTTTGCACTGCAAATACATAAACTCCTTATCCTTTCTTCCCCCTCCCGTCATTTAGATCCAGTCGCGCGTAACCTCGAACGACCCGTCTGAAAAAAAATTGGTGCGACATGAGAACTTCCCAGGAGGTCACCCATCCGAGTACTACTCTCGCCCAAGCGCACTTAACTGCGAAGTTCTGATGGGATCTGGTTCATTAGTGCTGGTATGATCGCACCCTTTTAATTTTGCGCTGCAAAAACATAAACTCCTTCTCCTTTCTTCACCCTCCCGTCATTTGTTTCCTTGTGCGTGCGCACTGCACCTCCCGTGCTCGTTCTAATATCAAGTAAAATGCTACGGTGCCGTGACTCACATTTGCGAATAAACCTGAGGACCATAATTCAAGTCGCGCGTATCGTCGAAAGAATCATCTGCAAAAAAATGGGTGCAACACGAGAACTTCCTAAGAAAATGGGTGAAATATAAGGACTTCGCAGGAGGTCACCCAACCCAGTGCTACACTCGCCCAAGCACCCTTAACTTGCGGAGTTCTGATAGAATCCGTTGCATTGGTGCTGGTATGATTGCTCATGTTTCATTCTGCGCTGCAAATACATACACTTTTTCTCCCTCCATCCCCCCTCCCGTCATTTGTTTCCTTGTGCGTGCACTCTACATCTCTCCTTCTCGTTCTAATATTGATTAAAATGCCCCTGCTTCTTGACTCACATTTGCGTATAAACCAGGGGACCCTAGTTCTAGTCGCGCGTAACGTCGAACGACCCGTCTGAAAAAAAAAATTAGTGCGACACAAGGACTTCCAGGAGGTCACCCATCCGAGTACTACTCTCGCCCAAGCACACTTAACTGCAGAGTTCTGATGGGATCCGGTGCATTAGTGCTGGTATGATCGCACCTGTTTAATTTCGCCCTGCAAATACATAAACTCCTTCTCCTTTCTTCCCCCTCCCGTCATTTGTTTCCATGTGCGTGCGCACTGCACCTCTCGTTCTCGTTCAAATATCAAGTAAAATACCACGGCGCCGTGACTCACATTTGCGAATAAATCTGCGGACCATAATTAAAGTCGCGCGTAACGTCGAACGACACATCTGGAAAAAAAAATGGGTGCAACACGAGAACTTCCCAGGAGGTAACCCATCATTGTACTACTTTCGCCAAAACACAGTTAACTGCGGAGTTCTGATGGGATCCGGTGCATTTGTGCTGGTGTGACCGCACCTGTTTAATTTTGTGCTGAAAAAACATACACTCCTTCTTCCCTCCCCCCCTCCCATCATTTGTTTCCTTGTGCGTTCACACTGCACCTCTCATTCTCGTTCTAATATCGATTAAAATGCCCCTGATTCTTGACTCACATTTGCGTATAAACCAGCGGACCATAGTTCCAGTCGCGCGTAACGTCGAATGGGTTGTTCGACGTTACGCGCGAATGGAATTATAAACCGCTGGTTCATTTGCAAAGGTGAGTCACGATGCCAGGGCATACTACTTGATATTAGAACGAGAGAGAGAGATGCAGAGCGCACGCACAAGGAAACATATGACGGGAGGGGGAAGAAAGGAGAAGGAGTTTATGTATTTGCAGCGCGGAATTAAACGAATGCGATCATACCACCACTAATGCACCGGATCCCATCATAACTCCGCAGTTAAGTGTGTTTGGGCGAGAGTAGTACTCGGATGGGTGACCTCCTGGGAAGTCCTCGTGTATGTATTTTCCGCACGAAATGAAACAGGTGCGATCATACCAGCACTAATGCAACGGATTCTATCAGAACTCCGTAAGTAAGGGTGCTTGGGCGAGAGTAGTACTAGCATGGGTTACCTCCTGCGAAGTCCTTATATTTCACCCATTTTCTTGTGAAGTCCTCGTGTTGCACCCATTTTTTTGTAGATGATTCTTTCGATGATACGCGCGACTTGATTTATGGTCCGCAGGTTTATTCGCAAATGTGAGTCACGGCACCGTGGCATTTTACTTGATATTAGAACGAGTACGGGAGGTGCAGTGCGCACGCACAAGGAAACAAATGACGGGAGGTGGAAGAAAAGAGAAGGAGTGTATGTATTTGAAGCGCAAAATTAAAGTCGCGCGTAACGTCGAACGGCACATCTGAAAAAAAAAATGGGTTCAACACGTGAACCTCCCAGGAGGTAACCCATCATTGTACTACTTTCGCCAAAGCACACTTAATTGCGGAGTTCTGATGGGATCCGGTGCATTTGTGCTGGTGTGACCGCACCTGTTTAATTTCGTGCTGAAAATACATACGAGTTCTTCCCTCCCCCCCTCCCATCATTTGTTTCCTTGTGCGTTCACACTGCACCTCTCCTTCTCGTTCTAATATCGATTAAAATGCCCCTTATTCTTGACTCACATTTGCGTATAAACCAGCGGACCATAGTTCCAGTCGCGCGTAACGTCGAACGAACCATCTAAAAAAAAATTGTTGCGATACGAGGACCTCCTAAGAGGTCACCCATCCGAGTACTACTCTCGCCAAAGCACAATTAACTGCAGAGTACTGATAGGATCCAGTGCATTAGTGCTGGTATGATGCCGCTTGTTTAATTTTGCACTATAAATACATACACTTATTCTCTTTTCTTCCTCATCCGTTATTTGTTTCCTTGTGCGTGCGCACTGCACCTTCTGTACTCGTTCTAATATCAAGTAAATGCCACAGCGCCGTGATTCACATTTGGAAATAAACCTGCGGACCATAAATCAAGTCGCACGTAACGTCGAAAGAATCATCGGCAAAAACATGGGTGCAACACGAGGACCTCCCAAGAAAATGGGTGAAATATAAGGACTTCGCAGGAGGTAAGCCATGCTAGTACTACTCTCGCCCAAGCACCCTTACCTACAGAGTTCTGATAGAATCCGTTGCATTAGTGATGGTATGATCGCACCTGTTTCATTTCGTGCTGAAAATACATACACTCCTTCTCCTTCCCTCCCCCTCCCATCAATTGTTTCCTTGTGCGTTCACACTGCACCTATCCTTCTGGTTCTAATATCGATTAAAATGCCCCTGCTTCTTGACTCACATTTGCGTATAAACCAGCGGACCCTAGTTTCAGTCGCGCGTAACGTCGAACGACCCGTCTGAAAAAAAATTGGTGCGACACGAGGACTTCCCAGGAGGTCACCCATCCGAGTACTACTCTCGCCCAAGCACAATTAACTGCGGAGTTCTGATGGGATCCGGGGCTTTAGTGCTGGTAAGACCGCACCTGTTTAGTTTTGCGCTGCAAATACATACACTCCTTCTCTTTTCTTCCTCCTCCCGTCATTTGTTTCCTTGTTCGTGCGCGCTAAACCTCCCGTTCTCGTTCTAATATCAAGTAAAATGCTACAGCACCGTGACTCACATTTGCGAATAAACCTGAGGACCATAATTCAAGTCGCGCGTAACGTCGAAAGAATCATCTGCAAAAAAATGGGTGCAACACGAGAACTTCACAAGAAAATGGGTGAAATATAAGGACTTCGCAGGAGGTAACCCATGTTAGTACTACTCTCGCCCAAGCACCCTTACCTACGGAGTTCTGATAGAATCCATTGCATTAGTGTGGTATGATCGCACCTGTTTCATTTCGCGCTAAAAATACATACACTCCTTCTCCTTCCCTCCCCCTCCCATCAATTATTTCCTTGTGCGTTCACACTGCACCTCTCCTTCTCGTTCTAATATCGTTTAAAATGCCCCTGCTTCTTGACTCACATTTGCGTATAAACCAGCGGACCCTAGTTCCAGTCGCGCGTAACGTCGAACGACCCGTCTGAAAAAAAATTGGTGCGACACGAGAACTTCCCAAGAGGTCACCCATCCGAGTACTACTCTCGCCCAAGCACTCTTAACTGCAGAGTTCTGATGGGATCCGGTGCTTTAGTGCTGGTATGATCGCACCCGTTTAATTCTGCACTGCAAATACATAAACTCCTTCTCCTTTCTTCCCCCTCCCGTCATTTGTTTCCTTGTGCGTGCGCACTGCACCTCCCGTGCTCGTTCTAATATCAATAAAATGCTAAGGTGCCGTGACTCACATTTGTGAATGAACCTGAGGACCATCATTCAAGTCGCACTTATCGTCGAAAGAATCATCTGCAAAAAAATGGGTGCAACACGAGGACTTCCAAAGAAAATGGGTGAAATATAAGGACTTCGCAGGAGGTCACCCATCCTAGTGCTACTCTCGCCCAAGCACCCATAACTTGCGGATTTCTGATAGAATCTGTTGCATTCGTGCTGGTACGATTGCTCATGTTTTATTCTGCGCTGCAAATACATACACTTTTTCTCCCTCCATCCCCCCTCCCGTCATTTATTTCTTTGTGCCTGCACTCTGCATCTCTCCTTTTCGTTCTAATATCGATTAAAATGCCCCTGCTTCTTGACTCACATTTGCTTATAAACCAGTGGACCCTAGTTCTTGTCGCGCGTAACGTCGAATGACCCGTCTGAAAAAAAAATTAATACGACAAGAGGACTTCCTAGGAGGTCACCCATCCGAGTACTACTCTCGCCCAAGCAAACTTAACTGCGGAGTTCTGATGGGATCCGGTGCATTAGTGCTGGTATGATAGCAACTGTTTAATTTTGCGCTGCAAATACATAAACTCCTTCACCTTTATTCCCCCTCCCGTCATTTGTTTCCTTGTGCGTGCGCACTGCACCTCTCGTTGTCGTTCAAATATCAAGTAAAATGCCATGGCGTCGTGACTCACATTTGCGAATAAATCTGCGGACCATAATTAAAGTCGCGCGTAACTTCGAACTGCACATCTGAAAAAAAGAAAATGGGTGTAAAACGAGAACTTCCCAAGAGGTAACGCATTATTGTACTACTTTTGCCAAAGCACACTTAACTGTAGAGTTCTGATGGGATCCGGTGCATTTGTGCTGGTGTGACCGCACCTGTTTAATTTCGTGCTGAAAATACATACACTCCTTCTTCCCTCCCCCCTCCAATCATTTGTTTCCTTGTGCGTTCACACTGCACCTCTCCTTCTCGTTCTAATATCGATTAAAATGCCCCTGATTCTTGACTCACATTTGCGTATAAACCAGCGGACCATAGTTCCAGTCGTGCGTAACGTCGAACGACCCATCTGAAAAAAAATTGTTGCGATACGAGGACTTCCCAAGAGGTCACCCATCCGAGTACTACTCTAACCCAAGCACGCTTAACTGCAGAGTTCTGATGGGATCCAGTGCATTAGTACTGGTATAATGCCACTTGTTTAACTTTGCGCTTCAAATACATACACTCTTTCTCTTTTCTTCCTCCTCCCGTCATTTGTTTCCTTGTGCGTGCGCACTGCACCTCCCGTACTCGTTCTAATATCAAGTAAAATGCCACGGCTCCGTGACTCACATTTGCGAATAAACCTGCGGACCATAAATCAAGTCGCGCGTAACGTCGAAAGAATCATCTGCAAAAAGATGGGTGCAACACGACGACCTCCCAAGAAAATGGGTGAAATATAAGGACTTCGCAGGAGGTCACCCATCCGAGTACTTTTCTCGCCCAAGAACCCTTAACTGCGGAGTTCTGATAGAATCCGTTGCATTAGTGCTAGTATGATCCCTCATGTTTCATTCTGCACTGCAAATACATACTCTTTCTCCTCCCATCCCCCCTCCCGTCATTTGTTTCCTTGTGCGTGCACTCTGCATCTCTCTTTCTCGTTCTAATATCAAGTAATATGCCCCGGCACCGTGACTCACCTTTGCAAATGAACCAGCGGTTTATAATTTCATTCGCGCGTAACGTCGAACAACCCATCCGAAAAAAAATAGGTGCAACATGAGGGCTTCCCAGGTGGTCACCCATCAGAGTACTATTCTCGCCAAGCACACTTAACTGCGGAGTTCTGATGGGATCCGGGGCTTCAGTGCTGCTATGATCGCACCTCTTTAATTTCGCGCTGCAAATACATACACTCCTCCTTTCTTCCCCCTCCCGTCATTTGTTTCCCTGTGCGTTCACACTTCACCTCTCATTCTCGTTCTAATATCGATTAAAATGCCCCTGCTTCTTGACTCACATTTGCGTATAAACCAGCGGACCCTAGTTCCAGACACGCGTAACGTCGAACGACCAGTCTAAAAAAAAATTTGTGCGACACGAGGACTTCCCAGGAGGTCACCCATCCGAGTACTAATCTCGCCCAAGCACAATTCACTGCGGAGTTCTGATGGGATCCGGTGCATTAGTGCTGGTATGATCGCACCTGTTTAATTTCGCGCTGCAAATACATAAACTCATTACCATTTCTTCCCCCTCCCGTTCTCGTTCTAATATCAAGTAAAATGCTACAGCGCCGTGACTCACATTTGCGAATAAACCTGAGGACCATAATTCAAGTCGCGCGTAACGTCGAAAGAATCATCTGCAAAAAAATGGGTGCAACACGAGGACTTCACAAGAAAATGGGTGAAATATAAGGACTTCCCAAGAGGTCACCCTTCCGAGTAATACTCTCGCCCAAACACACCTAACTGCGGAGTTCTGATGGGATCCGGGGCTTTAGTGCTGGTACGATCGCACCTGTTTAATTTCGCGCTGCAAATACATACACTCCTTCTCCCCTCTTCCCCCTCCGTCATTTGTTTCCTTGTGCGTTCACACTTCACCTCTCCTTCTCGTTCTAATATCGATTAAAATGCCCCTGCTTCTTGACTCACATTTGCGTATAAACCAGCGGACCCTAGTTCCAGTCGCGCGTAACGTCGAACGACCCGTCTGAAAAAAAATTGGTGCGACACGAGGACTTCCCAGGAGGTCACCCATCCGAGTACTAATCTCACCCAAGCACACTTCACTGCGTAGTTCTGATGGGATCCGGTACATTAGTGCTGGTATGATCGCACCTGTTTAATTTTGCGCTGCAAATATATAAACTCATTCCCCTTTCTTCCCCCTCCCGTCATTTGTTTCCTTGTGCGTGCGCACTGCACTTCCCGTTCTCGTTCTAATATCAAGTAAAATGCTACAGTACCGTGACTCATATTTGCGAATAAACCTGAGGACCATAATTCAAGTCGCGCGTAATGTCGAAAGAATCATCTGCAAAAAAATGGGTGCAAAACGAGGACTTCACAAGAAAATGGGTGAAATATAAGGACTTCGCAGGAGGTAACCCATGCTAGTACTACTCTCGCCCAAGCACCCTTACCTACGGAGTTCTAATAGAATCCGTTGCATTAGTGCTGGTATGATCGCACCTGTTTCATTTCGCGCTGCAAATACATAAACTCCTTCTCCTTTCTTCCCCCTCCCGTCATTTGTTTCCTTGTGCGTGCGCACTGCACCTCTCGTTCTCGTTCAAATATCGATTAAAATGCCCTTGCTTCTTGACTCACAATTGCGTAGAAACCAGCGGACCCCAGTTCCAGTCGAGCGTAACGTCGAATTACCCGTGTGAAAAAAAATTGGTGCGACACGAGGACTTCCCAGGAGGTCACCCATCCGAGAACTACTCTCGTCCAAGCACAGTTAACTGCGGAGTTCTGATGGGATCCGGTGCATTAGTGATGGTATGATCGCACCCGTTTAATTCCGCACTGCACCTACCGAGCTCGTTCTAATATCAAGTAAAATGCTACGGTGCTGTGACTCACATTTGCGAATAAATCTGAGGACCATAATTAAAGTCCCGTGTATCGTCGAAAGAATCATCTGCAAAAAAATTGGTGAAATATAAGGACTTCGCAGGAGGTCACCCATCCTAATGCTACTCTCGCCCAAGCACCCTTAACTTGCGGAGTTCTGATAGAATCCGTTGTATTGGTGCTGGTATGATTGCTCATGTTTCATTCGGCGCTGCAAATACAAACACTTTTTCTCCCTCCATCCCCCCTCCCGTCATTTGTTTCCTTGTGCGTGCACTCTGCATCTCTCCTTCTCGTTCTAATATCGATTAAAATGCCCCTGCTTCTTGACTCACATTTGCGTAAAAACACGTGGACCCTAGTTCCAGTCGCGCGTAACGTCGAACGACCCGTTTGAAAAAAAAATTAGTGCGACACGAGGACTTCCCAGGAGGTCACTTATCCGAGTACTACTCTCACCCAAGCACACTTAACTGCGGAGTTCTGATGGGATACGGTGCATTAGTGCTAGTATGATCGCACCTGTTTAATGTTGCGCTGCAAATACATAAATTCCTTCTCCTTTCTTCCCCCTCCCATCATTTGTTTTCTTGTGCGTGTGCACTGCACCTCCCGTGCTCGTTCTAATATCAAGTAAAATGCTACGGTGCCGTGACTCACATTGGCGAATAAACCTGACGACCATAATTCAAGTCGCGCGTAACGTCGAAAGAATCATCTGCAAAAAAATGGGTGCAACACGAGGACTTCCTAAGAAAATAGGTGAAATATAAGGACTTCGCATGAGGTCACCCATCCTAGTGCTACTCTCGCCCAAGCACCCTTAACTTGCGGAGTTCTGATAGAATCCGTTTCATTGGTGCTGGTATGATCGCTCATGTTTCATTCTGCGCTGCAAATACATACACTCTTTCTCCTCCCATCCCCCCTCCCGTCATTTGTTTCCTTGTGCGTGCACTCTGCATTTCTCTTTCTCGTTCTAATATCAAGTAATATACCCCGGCACCGTGACTCATCTTTGCAAATGAACCAGCGGTTTATAATTCTATTCGCGCGTAACATCTAACAACCCATCCGAAAAAAAATAGGTGCAACACGAGGGCTTCCCAAGTGGTCACCCATCCGAGTACTATGCTCGCCCAAGCACACTTAACTGCAGAGTTCTGATGGGATCCGGAGCTTTAGTGCTGGTATGATCGCACCTGTTTACTTTCGCACTGCAAATACATACACTCCTTCTCCTTTCTTCCCCCTCCTGTCATTTGTTTCCTTGTGCGTTCACACTTCACCTCTCATTCTCGTTCTAATGTCGATTAAAATGCCCCTGCATCTTGACTCACATTTGCGTATAAACCAGCGGACCCTAGTTCCAGACGCGCATAAAGTCGAACGACCCGTCTGAAAAAAAATTGGTGCGACACGAGGACTTCCCAGGAGGTCACCCATCCGAGTACTAATCTCGCCCAAGCACACTTCACTGCGGAGTTCTGATGGGATCCAGTGCATTAGTGCTAGTATGATCTCACCTGTTTAATTTCGCGCTGCAAATACATAAACTCATTCCCCTCTCTTCCCCCTCCCGTCATTTGTTTCCTTGTGCGTGCGCATTGTACCTCCCGTTCTCGTTCTAATATCAAGTAAAATGCTACAGCGCCGTGACTCACATTTGCGAATAAACCTGAGGACCATAATTCAAGTCGCGCGTTACGTCGAAAGAATCATCTGCAAAAAAATGGGTGCAACACGAGGACTTCACAAGAAAATGGGTGAAATATAAGGACTTCCCAGGAGGTAACCCATGCTAGTACTACTCTCGCCCAAGCACCCTTACCTATGGAGTTCTGATAGAATCCGTTGCATTAGTGCTAGTATGATCGCACCTGTTTCATTTCGCGCTGCAAATACATAAACTCTTTCTCCTTTCTTCCCCCTCCCGTGTTTTTTTCCTTGTGCGTGCGCACTGCACCTCTCGTACTTGTTCAAATATCAAGTAAAATGCCACGGCGCCGTAACTCATATTTGCGAATAAATCTGCGGACCATAATTAAAGTCGCGCGTAACGTCGAACGGCACATCTGAAAAAAAGAAAATGGGTGCAACACGAGAACTTCCCAGGAGGTAACCCATCATTGTACTACTTTCGCCAAAGCACACTTAACTGCGGAGTTCTAATGGGATCCGGTGCATTTGTGCTGGTGTGACCGCACCTGTTTAATTTCGTGCTGAAAATACATACACTCCTTCTTCCCTCCCCCCCTCCCATCATTTGTTTCCTTGTGCGTTCACACTGCACCTCTCCTTCTCCTTCTAATATCGATTAAAATACCCCTGATTCTTGACTCACATTTGCGTATAAACCAGCGGACCATAGTTCCAGTCGCGCGTAACGTCGAACGACCCGTCTGAAAAAAATTGGTTGAACACAAGGACTTCCCAAGAGGTCACCCATCCGAGTACTACTCTCACCCAAGCACACTTAACTGCCGAGTTCTGATGGGATCCAGTGCATTAGTGCTGGTATGATCGCACCCGTTTAATTTCGAACTGCAAATACATAAACTCCTTCTCCTTTCTTCCCCCTCCCGTCATTTGTTTCCTTGTGCGTGTGCACTGCACCTCCCGTGCTCGTTCTAATATCAAGTAAAATACTACGGTGCCGTGACTCACATTTGCGAATAGACCTGAGGACCATAATTCAAGTCGCGCGTAACGTCGAAAGAATCATTTGCAAAAAAATAGGTTCAACACGAGAACTTTACAAGAAAATGGGTGAAATATAAGGACTTCGCAGGAGGTAAGCCATGCTAGTACTACTCTCGCCCAAGCACCCTTACCTACGGAGTTCTGATAGAATCCGCTGCATTAGTGCTGGTATGATCGCACCTGTTTAATTCTGCACTGCAAATACATACACTCTTTCTCCTCCCATCCCCCCTCCCGTCATTTGTTTCCTTGTGCGTGCACTCTGCATCTCTCTTTCTCGTTCTAATATCAAGTAATATGCCCCGGCACCGTGACTCACCTTTGCAAATAAACCAGCGGTTTATAATTCCATTCGCGTGTAACGTCGAACAACCCATCCGAATACTAATCTCGCCCAAGCAAACTTCACTGCAGAGTTCTGATGGGATCCGGTGCATTAGTGCTGGTATGATCGCACCTGTTTAATTTTGCGCTGCAAATACATAAACTCATTCCCCTTTCTTCCCCCTCCCGTCATTTGTTTCCTTGTGCGTGCGCACTGCACCTCCCGTTCTCGTTCATATATCAAGAAAATGCTACAGCACCGTGACTCACATTTGCGAATAAACCTGAGGACCATAATTCAAGTCGCGCGTAACGTTGAAATAATCATCTGCAAAAAAATGGGTGCAACACGAGGACTTCACAAGAAAATGGGTGAAATATAAGGACTTCGCAGGAGGTAACCCATGCTAGTACTACTCTCGCCCAAGCACCCTTACCTACGGAGTTCTGATAGAATCTGATGCATTAGTGCTAGTATGACCGCACCTGTTTAATTTCATGCTGAAAATACATACACTCCTTCTTCCCTCCCCCCCTCCCATCATTTGTTTCCTTGTGCGTTCACACTGCACCTCTCCTTCTCGTTCTAATATCGATTAAAATACCCCTGATTCTTGACCCTCATTTGCGTATAAACCAGCGGACCATAGTTCCAGTCGCGCGTATTGTCGAACGACCCGTCTGAAAAAAAATTGGTGCAACACAAGGACTTCCCAGGAGGTCACCCATCCGAGTACTACTCTCGCCCAAGCACACTTAACTGCGGAGTACTGATGGGATCCAGGGCAATAGTGCTGGTATGATCACACCCGTTTAATTTCGTGCTGCAAATAGATAAACTCCTTCTCCTTTCTTCCACCTCCCGTCATTTGTTTCCTTGTGCGTGCGCATTGCACGTCCCGTGCTCATCCTAATATCAGGTAAAATACTACGGTGCCGTGACTCACATTTACGAATAAACCTGAGGACCATAATTCAAGTCGCGCATAATGTCGAAAGAATCATCTGCAAAAAAATGGGTGCAACACGAGGACTTCACAAGAAAATGAGTGAAATATAAGGACTTCGCAGGAGGTAACCCATGCTAGTACTACTCTCGCCGAAGCACCCTTACCTACGGAGTTCTGATAGAATCCGCTGCATTAATGCTGGTATGATCGCACTTGTTTCATTTCGTGCTGAAAATACATACACTCCTTCTTTCCTCCCCCTCCCATCAATTGTTTCCTTGTGCGTTCACACTGCACCTCTCCTTCTCGTTCTAATATCAATTAAAATGCCCCTGCTTCTTGACTCACATTTGTGTATAAACCAGCGGAACCCAGTTCCCGTCGCGCGTAACGTCGAACGACCCGTCTAAAAAAAAAATTAGTGCGACACGAGGACTTCCCAGGAGGTCACCCATCCGAGTACTACTCTCGCCCAAGCGCACTTCACTGCGAAGTTCTGATGGGATCCGGTGCATTAGTCCTGGTATGATCGCACCCATTTTATTCTGCGCTGCAAAAACATAAACTCCTTCTCCTTTCTTCCCCCTCCCGTCATTTGTTTCCTTGTGCGTGCGCACTGCACCTCCCGTGCTCGTTCTAATATCAAGTAAAATGCTACGGTGTCGTGACTCATATTTGCGAATAAACCTGAGGACCATAATTCAAGTCGCGAGTATCGTCGAAAGAATCATCTGCAAAAAAATGGGTGCAACACGAGGACTTCCTAAGAAAATGGGTGAAATATAAGGACTTCGCAGGAGGTCACCCATCCTAGAGCTACTCTCGCCCAAGAACCCTTAACTTGCGGAGTTCTAATAGAATCCGTTGCATTGGTGCTGGTATGATTGCTCATGTTTCATTCTGCGCTGCAAATACATACACTTTTTTTTCCCTCCATCCCCCCTCCTGTCATTTGTATCCTTTTGCGTGCACTCTGCATCTCTCCTTCTCGTTCTAATATCGATTAAAATGCCCCTGCTTCTTGACTCACATTTGCGTATAAACCAGTGGACCCTAGTTCCAGTCGTGCGTAACGTCGAACGACCCGTCTGAAAAAAAAATTAGTGCGACATGTGGACTTCCTAGGATGTCACCCATCCGAGTACTACTCTCACCCAAGCACACTTACCTGCGGAGTTCTGATGGGATCCGGTGCATTAGTGCTGGTATGATCACACCTGTTTAATTTTGCACTGCAAATACATAAACTCCTTATCCTTTCTTCCCCCTCCCGTCATTTAGATCCAGTCGCGCGTAACCTCGAACGACCCGTCTGAAAAAAAATTGGTGCGACATGAGAACTTCCCAGGAGGTCACCCATCCGAGTACTACTCTCGCCCAAGCGCACTTAACTGCGAAGTTCTGATGGGATCTGGTTCATTAGTGCTGGTATGATCGCACCCTTTTAATTTTGCGCTGCAAAAACATAAACTCCTTCTCCTTTCTTCACCCTCCCGTCATTTGTTTCCTTGTGCGTGCGCACTGCACCTCCCGTGCTCGTTCTAATATCAAGTAAAATGCTACGGTGCCGTGACTCACATTTGCGAATAAACCTGAGGACCATAATTCAAGTCGCGCGTATCGTCGAAAGAATCATCTGCAAAAAAATGGGTGCAACACGAGAACTTCCTAAGAAAATGGGTGAAATATAAGGACTTCGCAGGAGGTCACCCAACCCAGTGCTACACTCGCCCAAGCACCCTTAACTTGCGGAGTTTTGATAGAATCCGTTGCATTGGTGCTGGTATGATTGCTCATGTTTCATTCTGCGCTGCAAATACATACACTTTTTCTCCCTCCATCCCCCCTCCCGTCATTTGTTTCCTTGTGCGTGCACTCTACATCTCTCCTTCTCGTTCTAATATTGATTAAAATGCCCCTGCTTCTTGACTCACATTTGCGTATAAACCAGGGGACCCTAGTTCTAGTCGCGCGTAACGTCGAACGACCCGTCTGAAAAAAAAAATTAGTGCGACACAAGGACTTCCAGGAGGTCACCCATCCGAGTACTACTCTCGCCCAAGCACACTTAACTGCAGAGTTCTGATGGGATCCGGTGCATTAGTGCTGGTATGATCGCACCTGTTTAATTTCGCCCTGCAAATACATAAACTCCTTCTCCTTTCTTCCCCCTCCCGTCATTTGTTTCCATGTGCGTGCGCACTGCACCTCTCGTTCTCGTTCAAATATCAAGTAAAATACCACGGCGCCGTGACTCACATTTGCGAATAAATCTGCGGACCATAATTAAAGTCGCGCGTAACGTCGAACGACACATCTGGAAAAAAAAATGGGTGCAACACGAGAACTTCCCAGGAGGTAACCCATCATTGTACTACTTTCGCCAAAACACAGTTAACTGCGGAGTTCTGATGGGATCCGGTGCATTTGTGCTGGTGTGACCGCACCTGTTTAATTTTGTGCTGAAAAAACATACACTCCTTCTTCCCTCCCCCCCTCCCATCATTTGTTTCCTTGTGCGTTCACACTGCACCTCTCATTCTCGTTCTAATATCGATTAAAATGCCCCTGATTCTTGACTCACATTTGCGTATAAACCAGCGGACCATAGTTCCAGTCGCGCGTAACGTCGAACGACCCATATGAAAAAATATTATTGCGATACGAGGACTTCCCAAGAGGTCACCCATCCGAGTACTACTCTTGCCCAAGCACACTTAACTACAGAGTTCTAATGGGATCCAGTGCATTAGTGCTGGTATGATGCTACTTGTTTAATTTTGCGCTTCAAATACATACACTCCTTCTCTTTTCTTCCTCCTCCTGTCATTTGTTTCCTTGTGCGTGCGCACTACACCTCCCCTACTCGTTCTAATATCAAGAAAAATGCCACGGTGCCATGACTCACATTTGCGAATAAACCTGCGGACCATAAATCAAGTCGCGCGTAACGTCGAAAGAATCATCTGCAAAAAGATGGGTGCAACACGAGGACCTCCCAAGAAAATGGGTGAAATATAAGGACTTCGCAGGAGGTCACCCATCCGAGTACTTTTCTCGCTCAAGCACCCTTAACTGCGGAGTTCTGATAGAATCCATTGCATTAGTGCTGGTATGATCCCTCATGTTTCATTCTGCACTGCAAATACATACACTCTTTCTCCTTCCATCCCCCCTCCCGTCTTTTATTTCCTTGTGCGTGCACTATGCATCTCTCTTTCTCGTTCTAATATCAAGTAATATTCCCCGGCACTGTGACTCACCTTTGCAAATGAACCAGCAGTTTATAATTCCATTCACAAGTGACGTCGAACAACCCATCCGAAAAAAAATTGGTGCAACACGAGGGCTTCCTAAGTGGTCACCCATCCGAGTACTACTCCCGCCCAAGCACACATAACTGCGGAGTTCTGATGGGATCCGGATATTTAGTGCTGGTATGATCGCACCTGTTTAATATCACGCTGCAAATACATACACTCCTTCTCCTTTCTTCCCCTTCCTGTCATTTGTTTCCTTGTTCGTTCACACTTCAACTCTCATTCTCGTTCTAATATCGATTAAAATGCCCCTGCTTCTTGACTCACATTTGCGTATAAACCAGCGGACCCTAATTCCAGACGTGCGTAACGTCGAACGACCGGTCTGAAAAAAAATTGGTGCGACACAAGGACTTCCAGGAGGTCACCCATCCGAGTACTACTCTCGCCCAAGCACACTTAACTGCGGAGTTCTGATGGGATCCGGTGCATTAGTGCTGGTATGATCGCACCTGTTTAATTTCGCCTGCAAATACATAAACTCCTTCTCCTTTCTTCCCCCTCCCGTCATTTGCTTCCTTGTGCGTGCGCACTGCACCTCTCATTCTCGTTCAAATATCAAGCAAAATTCCACGGCGCCGTGACTCACATTTGCAAATAAATCTGCGGACCATAATTAAAGTCGCGCGTAACGTCGAACGGCACATCTGAAAAAAAGAAAATGGGTGCAACACGAGAACTTCCCAGGAGGTAACCCATCATTGTACTACTTTCGCCAAAGCATACTTACCTGCGGAATTCTGATGGGATCCGGTGCATTTGTGCTGGTGTGACCGCACCTGTTTAATTTCATGCTGAAAATACATACACTCCTTCTTCCCTCCCGCCCTCCCATCATTTTTTTCCTTGTGGGTTCACACTGCACCTCTCCTTCTCATTCTAATATCGATTAAAATGCCCCTTTTTCTTGACTCACATTTGCGTATAAACCAGCGGACCATAGTTCTAGTCGCGCGTAACGTCGAACGACCCATCTGAAAAAAATTGTTGCGACACGAGGACTTCCAAGAGGTCACCCATCCGAGCACTACTCTCGCCCAAGCACCCTTAACTGCAGAGTTCTGATGGGATCCAGTGCATTAGTGCTGGTATGATGCCACTTGTTTAATTTTGCGCTTCAAATACATACACTCCTTCTCTTTTCTTCCTCCTCCCGTCATTTGTTTCCTTATAGGTGCGCACTGCACCTCTCGTAATCGTTCTAATATCAAGTAAAATGCCACAGTGTCGTGACTCACATTTGCGAATAAACCTGCGGACCATAAATCAAGTCCCGCGTAACGTCGAAAGAATCATCTGCAAAAAGATGGGTGCAACACGAGGACCTCCCAAGAAAATGGGTGAAATATAAGGACTTCGCAGGAGGTCACCCATCCGAGCACAAATCTCGCCCGAGCACACATAACTGCGGAGTTCTGATGTGATCCGGTGCATTAGTGCTGGTATGATCGCACCTGTTTAATTTTGCGCTGCAAATAAATAAACTCATTCCCCTTTTTTCCCCCTCCCGTCATTTGTTTCCTTGTGCGTGCGCACTGCACCTCCCGTGCTCGTTCTAATATCAAGAAAAAATCTACGGTGCCGTGACTCACATTTGCGAATAAACCTAAGGACCATAATTCAAGTCGCGGGTATCGTCGAAAGAATCATCTGCAAAAAAATGTGTGCAACACGAGGACTTCCAAAGAAAATGGGTGAAATATAAGGACTTCGCAGGAGGTCACCCATCCTAGTGCTACTCTCGCCCAAGCACCCTTAACTTGCGGAGTTCTAATAGAATCCGTTGCACGTGTGCTGGTATGATTGCTCATGTTTCATTCTGCACTGCAAATACATACACTTTTTCTCCCTCCATCCCCCCTCCCGTCATTTGTTTCCTTGTGTGTGCACTCTGCATCTCTCCTTCTCGTTCTAATATCGATTAAAATGCCCCTGCTTCTTGACTCACATTTGCGTATAAACCAGTGTACCCTAGTTCCATTCGCGCGTAACGTCGAATGACCCGTCTGAAAAAAAAAATAGTGCGTCAGGAGGACTTCCAAGGAGGTCACCCATCTGAGTACTACTCTCGCCCAAGCACACTTAACTGCAGAGTTCTAATGGGATCCGGTGCATTAGTACTGGTATGATGGCAACTATTTAATTTTGCGCTGTAAATACATAAACTCCTTCTCCTTTCTTCCCCTTCCCGTCATTTGTTTCCTTGTGCGTGCGCACTGCACCTCTCGTTCTCGTTCAAATATCAAGTAAAATGCCACGGCGCCGTGACTCACATTTGGGAATAAATCTGCGGACCATAATTAAAGTTGCGCGTAACATCGAACGGCACATCTGAAAAAAAAAATGGGTGCAACACGAGAACTTCCCAAGAGGTAACCCATCATTGTACTACTTTCGCCAAAGCACACTTAACTGCGGAGTTCTGATGGATCCGGTGCATTTGTGCTGGTGTGACAGCACCTGTTTAATTTTGTGCTGAAAATACATACACTCCTTCTTCCCTCCCCCCCTCCCATCATTTGTTTCCTTGTGCGTTCACACTGCACCTCTCATCGTTATAATATCGATTAAAATACCCCTGATTCTTGACTCACATTAAACCAGCGGACCAAAGTTCCAGTCGCGCGTAACGTCGAATGACCCATCTGAAAAAAAATTGTTGCGATACGAAGACTTCCCAAGAGGTCACCCATCCGAGTACTACTCTCGCCCAAGCACACTTAACTGCAGAGTTCTGATGGGATCCAGTGCATTAGTGCTGGTATGATGCCACTTGTTTAATTTTGCGCTTCAAATACATACACTCCTTCTCTTTTCTTCCTCCTCCCAACATTTGTTTCCTTGTTCGTGCGCACTGCACCTCCCGTACTCGTTCTAATATCAAGTAAAATGCCACGGCGCCGTGACTCACATATTCGAATAAATCTGCGGACCATAATTAAAGTCGCGCGTAACGTCGAACGACACATCTGAAGAAAAGAAAATGGGTGCAACACGAGAACTTCCCAGGAGGTAACCCATCATTGTACTACTTTCGCCAAAGCACACTTAACTGCAGAGTTCTGATGGGATCCGGTGCATTTGTGCTGGTGTTACCTCACCTGTTTAATTTCGTGCTGAAAATACATACACTTCTTCTTCCCTCCCGCCCTCCCATCATTTGTTTCCTTTTGCGTTCACATTGCACCTCTCCTTCTCGTTCTAATATCGATTAAAATGCCCCTGATTCTTGACTCACATTTGCGTATAAACCAGCGGAACATAGTTCCAATCGCACGTAATGTCAAACGACCTATCTGAAAAAAAATTGTTGTGATACGAGGACTTCTCAAGAAGTCACCCATCCGAGTACTACTCTTGCCCAAGCACGCTAAACTGCAGAGTTCTGATGGGATCCAGTGCATTAGTGCTGGTATGATGCCACTTGTTTAATTTTGCGCTTCAAATACATACACTCCTAATCTTTTCTTCCTCCTCCCGTCATTTGTTTCCTTGTGCGAGCGCACTGCACCTTCCGTACTTGTTCTAATATCTAAGTAAAATGCCACGGCGCCGTGACTCACATTTGCGAATAAACCTGCAGACCATAAATTAAGTCGCGCATAACGTCGAACGGCACGTCAGAAAAAAAAAAAAGGGTGCAATATGAGAACTTCCCATGAGGTAACCCATCATTGAACTACTTTCGCCAAAGCACACTTAACTGCGGAGTTCTGATGGGATCCGGTGCTTTTGTGCTGGTGTGACCGCACCTGTTTAATTTCGTGCTGAAAATACATACACTCCTTCTTCCCTCCCCCCTCCCATCATTTGTTTCCTTGTGCGTTCACACTGCACCTCTCCTTCTCGTTCTAATATCGATTAAAATGCCCCTGATTCTTGACTCACATTTGCGTATAAACCAGCAGACCATAGTTCCAGTAGCGCGTAACGTTGAACGACACATCTGAAAAAAAATTGTTGCGATACGAGGACTTCCCAAGAGGTCACGCATCCGAGTACTACTCTCGCCCAAGCACACTTAACTGCAGAGTTCTGATGGGATCGAGTGCATTAGTGCTGGTATGATGCCACTTGTTTAATTTTGCGCTTCAAATACATACACTCCTTCTCTTTTCTTCCTCCTCCCGTCATTTGTTTCCTTTTGCGTGCGCACTGCACCTCCCGTTCTCGTTCTAATATCAAGTAAAATGCCACGGCCCCGTGACTCACATTTGCGAATAAACCTGTGGACCATAAATCAAGTCGCGCGTAACGTCAAAAGAATCATCTGCAAAAAGATGGGTGCAACATGAGGACCTCCCAAGAAAATGGGTGAAATATAAGGACTTCGCAGGAGGTCACCAATCCGAGTACATTTCTCGCCCAAGCACCCTTAACTGCGGAGTTCTGATAGAATCCGTTGCATTAGTGCTGGTATGATCCCTCATGTATCATTCTGCACTGCAAATACATACACTCTGTCTCCTTCTATCCCCCCTCCCGTCATTTGTTTCCTTGTGCGTGCACTCTGCATCTCTCTTTCTCGTTCTAATTTCAAGTAATATGCCCCGGCACCGTGACTCACCTTTGCAATTGTACCAGCGGTTTATAATTCCATTCGCGCATAACGTTGAACAACCCATCCGAAAATATGTAGGTGCAACACGAGGGCTTCCCAGGTGGTCACCCATCCGAGTACTACTCTCGCCCAAGCACACTTAACTGCGGAGTTCTGATGGGATCCGGAGCTTTAGTGCTGGTATGATCGCACCTGTTTAATTTTGTGCTGCAAATACATACACTCCTTCTCCTTTCTTCCCCCTCCCGTCATTTGTTTCCTTGTGCGTTCACACTTCACATCTCGTTCTCGTTCTAATATCGATTAAAATGCCCCTGCTTCTTGACTCACATTTGCATATAAACCAGCGGACCCTAGTTCCAGACGCGCGTAACGTCGAACGACCCGTCTGAAAAAAAATTGGTGCGACACGAGAACTTCCCGTGCTCGTTCCAATATCAAGTAAAATGCTACGGTGCCGTGACTCACATTTGCGAATAAACCTGAGGACCATAATTAAAGTCGCGCGTAACGTCGAACGGCACATTTGAAAAATAGAAAATGGGTGCAACACGAGAACTTCCCAGGAGGTAACCCATCATTGTACTACTTTCGCCAAAGCACACTTAACTGCAGAGTTCTGGTGGGATCCGGTGCATTTGTGCTAGTGTGACTGCACCTGTTTAATTTCGTGCTGAAAATACATACACTCCTTATTCCCTCCCGCCCTCCTATCATTTGTTTCCTTGTGCGTTTACACTGCACCTCTTCTTCTCGTTCTAATATCGACTAAAATGCCCTTGATTCTTGACTCACATTTGCGTATAAACCAGCAGACCATAGTTCCAGTCGCGCGTAACGTCGAACGACCCATCTGAAAAAAAATTATTGCGATACGAGGACTTCCCAAAAGGTCAACCATCCGAGTACTACTCTCGCCCAAGCACACTTAACTGCAGAGTTCTAATGGGATCCAGTGCATTAGTGCTGGTATGATGCCACTTGTTTAATTTTGCGCTTCAAATACATACACTCCTTCTCTTTTCTTCCTCATCCCGTCATTTGTTTCCATGTGCGTGCGCACTGCACCTCCCTTACTCATTCTAATATCAAGTAAAATGCCACAGCGCCGTGACTCACATTTGCGAATAAACCTGCGAACCATAAATCAAGTCGCGCGTAACGTCGAAAGAATCATCTGCAAAAAGATGGGTGCAACACGAGGACCTCCCAAGAAAATGGGTGAAATATAAGGACTTCGCAGGAGGTCACCCATCCGAGTACTTTTCTCGCCTAAGCACCCTTAACTGCGGAGTACTGATAGAATCTATTGCATTAGTGCTGGTATGATCCCTCATGTTTCATTCTGCACTGCAAATACATACACGAGGACTTCCCAGGAGGTCACCCATCCGAGTACTACTCTCGCCCAAACACACTTAACTGCGGAGTTATGATGGGATCCGGTGCATTAGTGGTGGTATGATCGCATTCGTTTAATTCCGCGCTGCAAATACATAAACTCCTTCTCCTTTCTTCCCCCTCCCGTCATATGTTTCCTTGTGCGTGCGCTCTGCATCTCTCTCTCTCGTTCTAATATCAAGTAGTATGCCCTAGCATCGTGACTCACCTTTGCAAATGAACCAGCGGTTTATAATTCCATTCGCGCGTAACGTCGAACAACCCATCCGAAAAAATAGGTGAAACACGAGGGCTTCCCAAGTGGTCACCCATCCGAGTACTACTCTCGCCCAAGCACACTTAACTGCGGAGTTCTGATGGGATCCGGGGCTTTAGTGCTGGTATGATCGCACCTATTTAATTTCGCGCTGCAAATACATACACTCCATCTCCTTTCCTCCCCGTCCGGTCATTTGTTTCCTTGTGCGTTCACACTTCACCTCTCATTCTCGTTCTAATATCGATTAAAATGCCCCTGCTTCTTGACTCACATTTGCGTTTAAACCAGCGAACCCTAGTTTCAGTCGCGCGTAACGTCGAACGACCCATCTGAAAAACAATTGGTGCGACACGAGGACTTCCCAAGAGGTCACCCATCCGAGTACTAATCTTGCCCAAGCACACTTCACTGCGGAGTTCTGATGGGATCCGGTGCATTAGTGCTGGTATGATCGCACCTGTTTAATTTTGCGCTGCAAATACATAAACTCATCCCCTTTCTTCCCCCCCTCGTCATTTGTTTCCTTGTGCGTGCACACTGTACCTCCCGTTCTCGTTCTAATATCAAGTAAAATGCTACAGCGCCGGGACTCACATTTGCGAATAAACCTGAGGACCATAATTCAAGTCGCGCGTAACGTCGAAAGAATCATCTGCAAAAAAATGGGTGCAACACGAGGACTTCACAAGAAAATGGGTGAAATATAAGGACTTCGCAGGAGGTAACCCATGCTAGTACTACTCTCGCCCAAGCACCCTTACCTACGGAGTTCTGATAGAATCCGTTGCATTAGTGCTGGTATGATCGCACCTGTTTAATTTCGCGCTGCTAATGCATACACTCCTTCTCCTTTCTTCCCCCTCCCGTCATTTGTTTCCTTGTGCGTTCACACTTCACCTCTCATTCTCGTTCTAATATCGATTAAAATGCCCCTACTTCTTGACTCACATTTGCTTATAAACCAGCGGACCCTAGTTCCAGACACGCCTACCATCGAACGACCCGTCTGAAAAAAAATTAGTGCGACACGAGGACTTCCCAGGAGGTCACCCATCCGAGTACTAATCTCGCCTAAGCACAATTCACTGCGGAGTTCTGATGGGATCCGGTGCATTAGTACTGTTACGATCGCACCTCCGCAGTTAAGTGTGCTTGGGCGAGAGTAGTACTCGGATGGGTGACCTCTTGGGAAGTCCTCGTGTCGCACCAATTTTTTTTCAGATGGGTCGTTCGACGTTACGCGCGACTGGAACTAGGGTCCGCTGGTTTATACGCAAATGTGAGTCAAGAAGCAGGGGCATTTTAATCGATATTAGAACGAGAAGGAGAGGTGCAGTGTGAACGCACAAGGAAACAATTTATGGGAGGGGGAGAGAAGGAGAAGGAGAAACAGGTGCGATCATACCAGCACTAATTCAACGGATTCTATCAGAACTCCGTAGGTAAGGGTGCTTGGGCGAGAGTACTACTAGCATGGGTTACCTCCTGCGAAGTCCTTATATTTCACCCATTTTCTTGTGAAGTCCTCGTGTTGCACCCACTTTTTTGCAGATGATTCTTTCGACATTACGCGCGACTTGAATTATGGTCCTCAGGTTTATTCGCAAATGTGATTCACGGCGCTGTAGCATTTTACTTGATATTAGAACGAGAACGGGATGTGCAGTGCGCACGCACAAGGAAATAAATGACGGGAGGGGGAAGAAAGGGGAATGAGTTTATGTATTTGCAGTGCAAAATTAAACAGATGTGCCGTTCGACGTTACGCGCGACTTTAATTATGGTCCGCAGATTTATTCGCAAATGTGAGTCACAGCGCTGTGGCATTTTACTTGATATTTGAACGAGAACGAGAGGTGCAGTGCGCACGCACAAGGAAACAAATGACGGGAGGGGGAAGAAAGGAGAAGGAGTGTATGTATTTTCCGCACGAAATGAAACAGGTGCGATCATACCAGCACTAATGCAACGGATTCTATCAGAACTCCGTAAGTAAGGGTGCTTGGGCGAGAGTAGTACTAGCATGGGTTACCTCCTGCGAAGTCCTTATATTTCACCCATTTTCTTGTGAAGTCCTCGTGTTGCACCCATTTTTTTGTAGATGATTCTTTCGATGATACGCGCGACTTGATTTATGGTCCGCAGGTTTATTCGCAAATGTGAGTCACGGCACCGTGGCATTTTACTTGATATTAGAACGAGTACGGGAGGTGCAGTGCGCACGCACAAGGAAACAAATGACGGGAGGTGGAAGAAAAGAGAAGGAGTGTATGTATTTGAAGCGCAAAATTAAACAAGTGGCATCATACCAGCACTAATGCACTGGATCCCATCAGAACTCTGCAGTTAAGTGTGCTTGGGCGAGAGTAGTACTCGGATGGTTGACCTCTTGGGAAGTCCTCGTATCGCAACAATTTTTTTTCAGATGGGTCGTTCGACGTTACGCGCGACTGGAACTATGGTCCGCTGGTTTATACGCAAATGTGAGTCAAGAATCAGGGACATTTTAATCGATATTAGAACGAGAAGGAGAGGTGCAGTGTGAACGCACAAGGAAACAAATGATGGGAGGGGGGGAGGGAAGAAAGAGTGTATGTATTTTGAGCACGAAATGAAACAGGTGCGATCATACCAGCACTAATGCAACGGATTCTATTAGAACTCCGTAGGTAAGGGTGCTTGGGCGAGAGTAGTACTAGCATGGGTTACCTCCTGCGAAGTCTTTATATTTCACCCATTTTCTTGTGAAGTCCTCGTGTTGCACCCATTTTTTTGCAGATGATTCTTTCGACGATACGCGCGACTTGAATTATGGTCCTCAGGTTTATTCGCAAATATAAGTCACGACACCTTAGCATTTTACTTGATATTAGAACGAGCACGGGAGGTGTAGTGCGCACGCACAAGGAAACAAATGACGGGAGGGGGAAGAAAGGAGAAGGAGTTTATGTATTTGCAGCGCGGAATTAAAGGGGTGCGATCATACCAGCACTAATGCAACGGATTCTATCAGAACTCCGCAGTTAAGGGTGCTTGGGCGAGAAAAGTACTAGGATGGGTGACCTCCTGCGAAGTCCTTATATTTCACTCATTTTCTTGGGAGGTCCTCGTGTTGCACCCATCTTTTTGCAGATGATTCTTTCGACGTTACGCGCGACTTGATTAATGGTCCGCAAGTTTATTCGCAAATGTGAGTCACGGCGCCGTGGCATTTTACTTGATATTAGAACGAGTACGGGAGGTACAGTGCGCACGCACAAGGAAACAATTGACGGGAGGGGGAAGAAAGGAGAAGGAGTTTATGTATTTACAGTGCGAAATTAAACAAGTGGCATCATGCCAGCACTAATGCACTGGATCCCATCAGTACTCTGCAGTTAAGCGTGCTTGGGCGAGAGTAGTACTCGGATGGATGACCTCTTGGGAAGTCCTCGTATCGCAACAATTTTTTTTTCAGATGGGTCGTTCGACGTTACGCGCGACTGGAACTATGGTCAGCTGGTTTATACGCAAATGTGAGTCAAGAATCAGGGGCATTTTAATCGATATTAGAACGAGAATGAGAGCTGCAGTGTGAACGCACAAGGAAATAAATGATGGGAGGGGGGGAGGGAAGAAGGAGTGTATGTATTTTCAGCACGAAATTAAACAGGTGCGGTCACACCAGCACAAATGCACCGGATCCCATCAGAACTCCACAGTTAAGTGTGCTTTAGCGAAAGTAGTACAATGATGGGTTACCTCCTGGGAAGTTCTCGTGTTGCACCCATTTTTTTTTTTTCAAATGTGCCGTTCGACATTACGCGCGACTTTAATTATGGTCCGCAGATTTATTCGCAAATGTGAGTCACGGCGCCGTGGCATTTTACATTATATTTGAACGACAACGAGAGGTGCAGTGCGCACGCACAAGGAAACAAATGACGGGAGGGGGAAGAAAGGAGAAAGAGTTTATGTATTTGCAGCGCAAAATTAAACAGGTGCGATCATACCAGCACTAATGCACCGGATCCCATCAGAACTCTGCAGTTAAGTGTGCTTGGGCGAGAGTATTACTCGGATGGGTGACCTCTTGGGAAGTCCTCGTGCCGCAGTAATTTTTTTTTCAGACGGGTCGCTCGACGTTACGTGCGACTAGAACTAGGGTCCACTGGTTTATACGCAAATGTGAGTCAAGAAGCAGGGGCATTTTAATCGATATTAGAACGAGAAGGAGAGTTGCAGAGTGCACGCACAAGGAAACAAATGACGGGAGGGGGGATGGAGGGAGAAAAAGTGTATGTATTTGCAGCGCAGAATGAAACATGAGTAATCATACCAACATGAATGCAACAGATTCTATCATAAATGCGCAAGTTAAGGGTGCTTGGGCGAGAGTAGCACTAGGATGGGTGACCTCCTGCGAAGTCCTTATATTTCACCCATTTTCTTAGGAAGTCCTCGTGTTGCAACCATTTTTTTTGCAGATGATTCTTTCGACGATACGCACGACTTGAATTATGGTCCTCAGGTTTATTCGCAAATGTGAGTCACGGCACCGTAGCATTTTACTTGATATTAGAACGAGAACGGGAGGTACAGTGCGCACGCACAAGGAAACAAATGACGGGAGGGGGAAGAAAGGAGAACGAGTTTATGTATTTGCAGCGCGGAATTAAACGGGTGCGATCATACCAGCACTAATGCACCGAATCCCATCAGAACTCCGCAGTTAAGTGTGCTTAGGCGAGAGTAGTACTCGGATGGGTGACCTCTTAGGAAGTCCTCGTGTCGTACCAATTTTTTTTCAGACGGGTCGTTCGACGTTACGCGTGACTGGAACTAGGGTCTGCTAGTTTATATGCAAATGTGAGTCAAGAAGCAGGGGCATCTTAATCGATATTAGAACGAGAAGGAGAGTTGCAATGTGAATGCACAAGGAAACAATTGATGGGAGGGGGAGGGAAGGAGAAAATGTGTATGTATTTGCAGCGCAGAATGAAACAGGTGCGATCATACCAGCACTAATGCAACGGATTCTATCAGAACTCCGTAAGTAAGGGTTCTTGGGCGAGAGGAGTAATAGCATGGATTACCTCCTGCGAAGTCCTTATATTTCACCCATTTTCTTGTGAAGTCCTCGTGTTGCACCCATTTTTTTGCAGATGATTCTTTCGACGTTACGCGCGACTTGAATTATGGTCCTCAGGTTTATTCGCAAATGTGAGTCACGGCGCTGTAGCATTTTACTTGATATTAGAACGAGAACGGGAGGTGCAGCGCGCACGCACAAGGAAACAAATGACGGGAGGGGGAAGAAAAGAGAGGGAATGTATGTATTTGCAGCGCGAAACTAAACAGGTGCGATCATACCAGCACTAAAGCCAAGGATCCCATCAGAACTCCGCAGTTAAGTGTACTTGGGCGAGATTAGTACTCGGATGGTTGACCTCCTGGGAAGTCCTCGTGTCGCACAAATTTTTTTTCAGACTCGTCGTTCGACGTTACGCGCATCTGGAACTAGGGTCCGCTGGTTTATACGTAAATGTGAGTCAAGAAGCAAGGGCATTTTAATCGATATTAGAACGAGAATGAGAGGTGAAGTGTGAACGCACAAGGAAACAAATGACGGGAGGGGGAAGAAAGGAGGAGTGTATGTATTTGCAGCGTGGAATTAAAGAGGTGCGATCATAGCAGCACTAAAGCCCCGGATCCCATCAGAACTCCGCAGTTAAATGTGCTTGGGCGAGAGTAGTACTCGGATGGGTGACCACCTGGGAAGCCCTCGTGTTGCACCTATTTTGTTTTGGATGGGTTGTTCGACGTTACGCGCGAATGGAATTATAAACCGCTGGTTCATTTGCAAAGGTGAGTCATGGTGCCGGAGCATATTACTTGATATTAGAACGAGAAAGAGAGATGCAGAGTGCACGCACAAGGAAACAAATTACGGGAGGGGGGATGGGTGGAGAGAGAGTGAATGTATTTACAGTGCAGAAAGAAACATGAGGGATCATACGAGCAATAATGCAACAGATTCTATCAGAACTCCGCAGTTAAGGGTGCTTGGGCGAAAAAAGTACTCGAATGGGTGACATCCTGCGAAGTCCTTATATTTCACCCATTTTCTTAGGAGGTCCTCGTGTTGCACCCATCTTTTTGGATATGATTCTTTCGACGCTACGCGCAACTTGATTTATGGTCCGCAGGTTTATTCGTAAATGTGAGTCACGGTACCGTGGCATTTTACTTGATATTAGAACGAGTACGGGAGGTGCAGTGCGCACGCACAAGGAAACAAATGACGGGAGGAGGAAGAAAAAAGAAGGAGTGTATGTATTTGAAGCGCAAAATTAAACAAGTGGCATCATACCAGCACTAATGCACTGGATCCCATCAGAACTCTGCAGTTAAGCGTGCTTGGGCGAGAGTAGTCCTTGGATGGATGACCTCTTGGGAAGTCCTCGTATCGCAATAATTTTTTTTCAGATGGGTCGCTCGACGTTACGCGCGACTGGAACTATGGTCCGCTGGTTTATACGCAAATGTGAGTCAAGAATCAGGGGCATTTTAATCGATATTAGAACGAGAATGAGAGGTGTAGTGTGAACGCATAAGGAAACAAATGACGGGAGGGGGAAGAATGGAGGAGTGTATGTATTTGCAGCGCAAAATTAAAGATGTGCGATCATAGCAGCACTAAAGCCCCGGATCCCATCAGAACTCCGCAGTTAAGTGTGCTTGGGCGAGAGTAGTACTCGGATGGGTGACCACCTGGGAAACCCTCGTGTTGCACCTATTTTTTTCGGATGGGTTTTTCGACATTACGCGCGAATGGAATTATAAACTGCTGGTTCATTTGCAAAGGTGAGTCACGGTGCCGGGGCATATTACTGGATATTAGAACGATAAAGAGAGATGCAGAGTGCACGCACAAGGAAACAAATGACGGGAGGGGGAAGAAAGGAGAAGGAGTATATGTATTTGCAGCGCGAAATTAAACAGGTGCGATCATACCAGCACTAATGCACCGGATCCCATCAGAACTCCGCAGTTAAGTGTGCTTGGGGGAGAGTAGTACTTGGATGGGTGACCTCCTTGGAAGTCCTCGTGTCGCATTAATTTTTTTTTCAGACGGGTCGTTCGACGTTACGCGCGACTAGAACTAGGGTCCACTGGTTTATACGCAAATGTGAGTCAAGAAGCAGGGACATTTTAATCGATATTAGAACGAGAAGGAGAGATGCAGAGTGCACACACAAGGAAACAAATGACGGGAGGGGGATGGAAGGAGAAAAAGTGTATGTATTTGCAGCGCAGAATGAAACATGAGCAATCATACCAGCACGAATGCAACGGATTCTATCAGAACTCCGCAAGTTAAGGGTGCTTGGGCGAGAGTAGCACTAGGATGGGTGACCTCCTGCGAAGTCCTTAAATTTCACCCATTTTCTTAGGAAGTCCTCGTGTTGCACCCATTTTTTTGCAGATGATTCTTTCGACGATACGCGCGACTTGAATTATGGTCCTCAGGTTTATTCGCAAATTTGAGTCACGACACTTTAGCATTTTACTTGATATTAGAACGAGCACGGGAGGTGTAGTGCGCACGCACAAGGAAACAAATGACGGGAGGGGGAAGAAAGGAGAAGGAGTTTATGTATTTGCAGCGCGGAATTAAAGGGGTGCGATCATACCAGCACTAATGCGCCGGATCCCTTCAGAAGTCCGCAGTTAAGTGTGCTTGGGCGAGAGTAGTACTCGGATGGGTGACCTCCTAGGAAGTCCTCGTGTCGCACCAATTTTTTTTCAGACTGGTCGTTCAACGTTACGCGCGACTGGAATTAGGGTCCGCTGGTTTATACGCAAATGTGAGTCAAGAAGCAGGGGCATTTTAATCGATATTAGAACGAGAAGGAGAGGTGCAGTGTGAACGAACAAGGAAACAATTGATGGGAGGGGGAGGGAAGGAGAAGGAGTGTATGTATTTGCAGTGCGAATTTAAACAGGTGCGATCTTACCAGCACTAAAGCCCCGGATCCCATCAGAATTCCGCAGTTAAGTTTGCTTGGGCGAGAGTAGTACTCGGATGGGTGACCACTTGGGAAGCCCTCGTGTTGCACCTATTTTTTTTCGGATGGGTTTCTCGACGTTACGCGCGAATGGAATTATAGACCGCTGGTTCATTTGCAAAGGTGAGTCACGGTGCAGGGGCATATTACTTGATATTAGAATGAGAAAGAGAGATGTAGAGTGCACGCACAAGGAAACGAATGACGGGAAAAAGGATGGAAAGAGAAAGAGTGTATGTATTTGCAGTGCAGAATGAAACATGAGGGATCATACCAGCACTAATGCAACAGATTCTATCAGAACTCCGCAGTTAAGGGTGCTTGGGCGAGAGTAGTACTCGGATGGGTGACCACTTCGGAAGTCCTCGTGTTGCACCCATTTTCTTGGGAGGACCTCGTGTTGCACCCATCTTTTTGCAGATGATTCTTTCGACGTTACGCGCGACTTGATTTTTGGTCCGAAGGTTTATTCGCGCGTAACGTCGAACGGCACATCTGAAAAAAAGAAAATGGGTGCAACATGAGAACTTCCCAGGAGGTAACCCATCATTGTACTACTTTCGCCAAAGCACACTTAACTGCGGAGTTCTGATGGGATCCGGTGCAGTTGTGCTGGTGTGACCGCACCTGTTTAATTTCGTGCTGAAAATAAATACACTCCTTCTTCCCTCCCCCCCTCCCATCATTTGTTTCCTTGTGCGTTCACACTGCATCTCTCATTCTCGTTTTAATATCGATTAAAATGCCCCTGATTCTTGACTCACATTTGCGTATAAACCAGCGGACCATAGTTCCAGTCGCGCGTAACGTCGAACAACCCATCTGAAAAAAAATTGTTGCGATACGAGGACTTCCCAAGAGGTCAACCATCCGAGTACTACTCTCGCCCAAGCACACTTAACTGCAGAGTTCTGATGGGATCCAGTGCATTAGTGCTGGTATGATGCCACTTGTTTAATTTTGCGCTTCAAATACATACACTCCTTCTCTTTTCTTCCACCTCCCGTCATTTGTTTCCTTGTGCGTGCGCACTGCACGTCCCGTACTCGTTCTAATATCAAGTAAAATGCCACGGTGCCGTGACTCACATTTGCGAATAAACCTGCGGACCATAAATCAAGTCGCGCGTAACGTCGAAAGAATCATCTGCAAAAAGATGGGTGCAACACGAGGACCTCCCAAGAAAATGGGTGAAATATAAGGACTTCGCAGGAGGTCACCCATCCGAGTACTTTTCTTGCCCAAGCACCCTTAACTGCGGAGTTCTGATAGAATTCGTTGAATTAGTGCTGGTATGATCCCTCATGTTTCATTCTGCACTGCAAATACATACACTCTTTCTCCTCCCATCCCCCCTCCCGTCATTTGTTTCCTTGTGCGTGCACTCTGCATCTCTCCTTCTCGTTCTAATATCGATTAAAATGCCCCTGCTTCTTGACTCACATTTGCGAATAAACCAGTGGACCCTAGTTCCAGTCGCGCGTAACGTCGAACGACCCGTCTGAAAAAAAATTGTTGCGATACGAGTACTTCCCAAGAGGTCAACCATCCGAGTACTACTCTCGCCCAAGCACGCTTAACTGCAGAGTTCTGATGGGATCCAGTGCATTAGTGCTGGTATGATGCAACTTGTTTAATTTTGCGCTTCAAATACATACACTCCCTCTCTTTTCTTCCTCCTTCCATCATTTGTTTCCTTGTGCGTACGCACTGCACCTCCCGTACTCGTTCTAATATCAAGTAAAAAGCCACGGCGCCGTGACTCACATTTGGGAATAAACCTGCGGACCATAAATCAAGTCGCGCGTAACGTCGAAAGAATCATCTGCAAAAAGATGGGTGCAACACGACGACCTCCCAAGAAAATGGGTAAAATATAAGGACTTCGCAGGAGGTCACCCATCCGAGTACTTTTCTTGCCCAAGCACCCTTAACTGCGGAGTTCTGATAGAATTCGTTTAATTAGTGCTGGTATGATCCCTCATGTTTCATTCTGCACTGCAAATACAAACACTCTTTCTCCTCCCATCCCCCCTCCCGTCATTTGTTTCCTTGTTCGTGCACTCTGCATCTCTCTTTCTCGTTCTAATATCAAGTAATATTCCCTGGCACCATGACTCACCTTTGCAAATGAACCAGCGGTTTATAATTCCATTCGCGAGTAACGTCGAACAATCCATCCGAAAAAAAATTGGTGCAACACGACGGCTTCCCAAGTGGTCACCCATCCGAGTACTACCCTCGCCCAAGCACACTTAACTGCGGAGTTCTGATGGGATCCGGAGCTTTAGTGCTGGTATGATCGCACCTGTTTAATTTCGCGCTGCAAATACATACACTCCTTCTCCTTTCTTCCCCCTCCCGTCATTTGTTTCCTTGTGCGTTCACACTTCACCTCTCATTCTCGTTCTAATATCGATTAAAATGCCCCTGCTTGTTGACTCACATTTGCGTATAAACCAGCGGACCCAAGTTCCAGACGCGCGTAACGTCGAACGACCCGTCTGAAAAAAAATTTGTGCGACACGAGAACTTCACAAGAAAATGGGTGAAATATAAGGACTTCGCAGGAGGTAACCCATGCTAGTACTACTCTCGCCCAAGCACCCTTACCTACGGAGTTCTGATAGAATCCGTTGCATTAATGCTGGTATAATCGCACCTGTTCCATTTCGTGCTGAAAATACATACACTCCCTCCCCTTCCCTCCCCCTCTCATCAATTGTTTCCTTGTGCGTTCACACTGCACCTCTCCTTCTCGTTCTAATATCGATTAAAATGCCCCTGTTTCTTGACTCACATTTGCGTATAAACCAGCGGACTCTAGTTCCAGTCGCATGTAACGTCGAACAACCCGTCTGAAAAAAAATTGGTGCGACACGAGGACTTCCTAGGAGGTCACCCATTCGAGTACTACTCTCGCCCAAGCACACTTAACTGCGGAGTTCTGATGGGATCCGGTGCATTAGTGCTGGTATGATCGCATAAGTTTAATTTTGCGCTTCAAATACATAAACTCCTTCTCCTTTCTTCCCCCTCCCGTCAATTGTTTCCTTGTGCGTGCGCACTGCACCTCCCGTGCTCGTTCTAATATCAAGTAAAATGCCACAGTGCCGTGACTCACATTGGCGAAAAAACCTGCGGACCATAAATCAAGTCGTCCGTAACGTCGTAAGAATCATCTGTAAAAAGATGGGTGCAACACGAGGACCTCCCAAGAAAATGGGTGAAATATAAGGACTTCGCAGGAGGTCACCCATCCGAGTACTTTTCTCGCCCAAGCACCCTTAACTGCGGAGTTATGATAGAATCCGTTGCATTAGTGCTGGTATGATCCCTCATGTTTCATTCTGCACTGCAAATACATACACTATTTCTCCTCCCATCCCCCCTCCCGTCATTTGTTTCCTTGTGCGTGCACTCTGCATCTCTCTTTCTCGTTCTAATATCAAGTAATATGCCCCGGCACCGTGACTCACCTTTGCAAATGAACCAGCGGTTTATAATTCCATTCGAGCGTAACGTCGAACAACCCATCCGAAAGAAAATTGGTGCAACACGAGGGCTTCCCAAGTCGTCACCCATCCGAGTACTACTCCCACCCAAGCACACTTAACTGTGGAGTTCTGATGGGATCAGGAGCTTTAGTGCTGGTATGATCGCACCTGTTTAATTTCACGCTTCAAATACATACACTCCTTCTCCTTTCTTCCCCCTCCCGTCATTTGTTTCCTTGTGCGTTCACACTTCACCTCTCATTCTCGTTCTAATATCGATTAAAATGCCCCTGCTTCTTGACTCACATTTGTGTATAAACCAGCGGACCCTAGTTCCAGAAGTGCATAACATCGAACGACCCGTCTGAAAAAAAATTGGTGCGACACGAGGACTTCCCAAGAGGTCACCCATCCTAGTACTAATCTCGCCCAAGCATACTTCACTGTGGAGTTCTGATGGGATCCGGTGCAATAGTGCTGGTATGATCGCACCCGTTTAATTTTGCGCTGCAAATACATAAACTCATTCCCCTTTCTTCCCCCTCCCGTCATTTGTTTCCTTGTGCGTGCGCACTGCACCTCCCGTTCTCGTTCTAATATCAAGTAAAATGCCATGGCGCCGTGACTCACATTTGCGAATAAACCTGAGGACCATAATTCATGTCGCCCGTAACGTCGAAAGAATCATCTGCAAAAAATTGGGTGCAACACGAGGACTTCACAAGAAAATGGGTGAAATATAAGGACTTCGCAGGAGGTAACCCATGCTAGTACTACTCTCGCCAAAGCACCCTTACCTACGGAGTTCTGATAGAATCCATTGCATTAGTGCTGGTATGATCGCACTTATTTCATTTCGCGCTGCAAATACATACACTCCTTCTCATTTCTTCCCCCTCCCGTCATTTGTTTCCTTGTGCGTGCGCACTGCACCTCTCGTTCTCGTTCAAATATCAAGTAAAATGCCACGGCGCCGTGGCTCACATTTGCGAATAAATCTGCGGAGCATAATTAAAGTCGCGCGTAACGTCGAGCGTCACATCTGAAAAAAAGAAAAAGGGTGCAACACGAGAACTTCCCAGGAGGTAACCCATCATTGTACTACTTTCGCCAAAGCACAGTTAACTGCGGAGTTCTGATGGGATCCGGTGCATTTGTGCTGGTGTGACCACACCTGTTTAATTTCGTGCTGAAAATACATACACTCCTTCTTCCCTCCTCCCCTCCCATCATTTGTTTCCTTGTGCGTTCACACTGCACCTCTCCTTCTCGTTCTAATATCGATTAAAATGCCCCGGATTCTTCACTCACATTTGTGTATAAACCAGTGGACCATAGTTTCAGTCGCGCGTAACGTCGAACGACCCATCTGAAAAAAAATTGTTGCGATACGAGGACTTCCCAAGAGGTCATCCATCCGAGTACTACTCTCGACCAAGCACACTTAACTGTAGAGATCTGATGGGATCAAGTGCATTAGTGCTGGTATGATGCCACTTGTTTAATTTTGCGCTTCAAATACATACACTCATTCTCTTTTCTTCCTCCTCCCGTCATTTGTTTCCTTGTGCGTGCGCACTGCACCTCCCGTACTCGTTCTAATATCAAGTAAAATGCCACGGCGCCGTGACTCACATTTGCGAATAAACCTGCGGACCATAAATCATGTCGCGCGTAACGTCGAAAGAATCATCTGCAAAAAGATGGGTGCAACACGAGGACCTCCCGAGAAAATGGGTGAAATATAAGGACTTCGCAGGAGGTAACCCATCCGAGTACTACTCTCGCCCAAGCACACTTAACTGCAGAGTTCTGATGGGATCCGGGGCTTTAGTGCTGGTATGATCGCACCTGTTTAATTTCGCGCTGCAAATACATACACTCATTCTCCTTTCTTCCCCCTCCCATCAATTGTTTCCTTGTGCGTTCACACTGCACCTCTCATTCTCGTTCTAATATCGATTAAAATGCCCCTGCTTCTTGACTCACATTTGCGTATAAACCAGCGGACCCTAGTTCCAGTCGCGTGTAACGTTGAACGACCCGTCTGAAAAAAAATTGTTGCGACACGAGGACTTCCCAGGAGGTCACCCATCCGAGTACTACTCTCGCCCAAGCACACTTAACTGCAGAGTTCTGATAGGATCCGGTGCATTAGTGGTGGTATGATCGCACCCGGTGAATTCCGCGCTGCAAATACATAAACTCCTTCCCATTTCTTCCCCCTCCCGTCATTTATTTCCATGTGCGTGCGCACTGCACCTCCCGTGCTCGTTCTACTATCAAGTAAAATGTTACGGTGCAGTGACTCACATTTGCGAATAAACCTGAGGACCATTATTCAAGTCGCGCGTATCGTTAAAAGAATCATTTGCAAAAAATGGGTGCAACACGAGGACTTCCCAAGAAAATGGGTGAAATATAAGGACTTCGCAGGAGGTCACCCATCCGAGTACTTTACTCGCCCAAGCACCCTTAACTGCAGAGTTCTGATAGAATCCGTTGCATTAGTGCTGGTATGATCCCTCATGTTTCATTCTGCACTGCAAATACATACACTCTTTCTCCTCCCATCCCCCCTCCCGTCATTTGTTTCCTTGTGCGTGCACTCTGCATCTCTCTTTCTCGCTCTAATATCAAGTAATATGCCCCTGCACCGTGGCTCACCTTTGAAAATGAACCAGCGGTTTATAATTCCATTCGCGCGTAACGTCGAACAACCCATCCGAAAAAAAATTGGTGCACCACGAGGGCTTCCCAAGTGGTCACCCATCCGAGTACTACACTCGCCCAAGCACACTTAACTGCGGAGTTCTGATGGGATCCGGAGCTTTAGTGCTGGTATGATCGCACCTATTTAATTTCGCACTGCAAATAGATACACTCCTTCTCCTTTCTTCCCCCTCCCGTCATTTGTTTCCTTGTGCGTTCACACTTCACCTCTCATTCTTGTTTTAATATCGATTAAAATGCCCCTGCTTATTGACTCACATTTGCGTGTAAACCAGCGGACCCTAGTTCCAAACGCGCGTAACGTCGAACGACCCGTCTGAAAAAAATTGGTGCGACACGAGGACTTCCCAGGAGGTCACCCATCCGAGTACTAATCTCGCCCAAGCACACTTCACTGCGGAGTTCTGATGGGATCCGGTGCATTAGTGCTGGTGTGATCGCACCTGTTTAATTGTTGCGATACGAGTACTTCCCAAGAGGTCACCCATCCGAGTACTACTCTTGCCCAAGCACACTTAACTGCAGAGTTCTGATGGGATCCCGTGCATTATTGCCGGTATGATGCAACTTGTTTAATTTTGCGCTACGAATACATACGCTCCTTCTCTTTTCTTCCTCCTCCCGTCATTTGTTTCCTTGTGCGTGCGCACTGCACCTCTCCTTCTCGTTTTAATATCGATTAAAATGCCCTTGCTTCTTGACTCACAATTGCGTATAAACCAGCGGACCCCAGTTCTAGTCGCGTGTAACGTCGAACGACCTCTCTGAAAAAAAATTTATGCGACACAAGGAATTCCCAGGAGGTCACCCATCCGAGTTCTACTCTCGCCCAAGCACACTTAACTGCGGAGTTCTGATTGGATCCGGTGCATTAGTGCTGGTATGATCGCACCCGTTTAATTTCGCGCTGCAAATACATAAACTCCTTCTCCTTTCTTCCCCCTCCCGTCATTTGTTTCCTTGTGCGTGCGCACTGCACCTCCCGGGCTCGTTCTAATATCAAGTAAAATCCTACGGTGCCGTGACTCACATTTGCGAATAAACTTGAGGACCATTATTCAAGTCGCGCGTATCGTCGAAAGAATCATCTGTAAAAAAATGGGTGCAACACGAGGACTTCCTAAGAAAATGGGTGAAATATAAGGACTTCGCAGGAGGTCACCCATCCTAGTGCTACTATCGCCCAAGCACCCTTAACTTGAGGAGTTCTGATAGAATCCGTTTCATTGGTGCTGGTATGATTTCTCATGGTTCATTCTGCGTTGCAAATACATAAACTTTTTCTCCCTCCATCCCCCCTCCCGTCATTTGTTTCCTTGTGCGTGCACTCTGCATCTCTCCTTCTCATTCTAATATCGATTAAAATGCCCCTGCTTCTTGACTCACATTTGCGTATAAACCAGCGGACCCCAGTTCCAGTCGCGCGTAACGTCAAACGACCCGTCTGGAAAAAAATTTGTGCGACACGAGGACTTCCCAGGAAGTCACCCATCCGAGTACTACTCTCGCCCAAGCACACTTGACTGCGGAGTTCTGATGGAATCTGGTGCATTAGTGCTGGTATGATCGCAACCGTTTAATTCCGCGATGCATATACATAAACTCCTTCTCCTTTCTTCCCCCTCCCGTCATTTGTTTCCTTGTGCGTGCACACTGCACCTCTCGTTCTCATTCAAATATCAAGTAAAATGTCAGGGCGCCGTGACTCACATTTGCGAATAAATTTACGGACCATAATTAAAGTCGCGCGTAACGTCGAACAGCACATCTGAAAAAAAAAAATGGGTGTAACACGAGAACTTCCCAGGAGGTAACCCATCATTGTACTACTTTCGCCAAAGCACACTTAACTGCGGAGTTCTGATGGGATCCGGTGCATTTGCGCTAGTGTGACCGCACCTGTTTAATTTCGTGCTGAAAATACATACACTATTTCTTCCCACCCCCCTCCCATCATTTGTTTCCTTGTGCGTTCACACTGCACCTCTCATTCTCGTTCTAATATCGATTAAAATGCCCCTGATTCTTGACTCACATTTGCGTATAAACCAGCAGACCATAGTTCCAGTCGCGCGTAACGTCGAACGACCCGTCTGAAAAAAAATTGGTGCGACACAAGGACTTCCCAGGTGGTCACCCATCCGAGTACTACTCTCGCCCAAGCAAACTTAACTGCAGAGTTCTGATGGGATCCAGTGCATTAGTGCTGGTATGATCGCACCCGTTTAATTCCGCACTGCAAATACATAAACTCCTTCTCCTTTCTTCCCCCTCCCGTCATTTGTTTCCTTGTGCGTGCGCACTGCACCTCCCGTGCTCGATCTAATATCAAGTAAAATGCCACGGCGCCGTGACTCACATTTGCGAATAAACCTGCAGACCATAAATCAAGTCGCGCGTAACGTCGAAAGAATCATCTGCAAAAAGATGGGTGCAACACGAGGACCTCCCAAGAAAATGGGTGAAATATAAGGACTTCGCAGGAGGTCACCCATCCGAGTACTTTACTCGCCCAAGCACCCTTAACTGCAGAGTTCTGATAGAATCCGTTGCATTAGTGCTGGTATGATCCCTCATGTTTCATTCTGCACTGCAAATACATACACTCTTTCTCCTCCCATCCCCCCTCCCGTCATTTGTTTCCTTGTGCGTGCACTCTGCATCTCTCTTTCTCGCTCTAATATCAAGTAATATGCCCCGGCACCGTGGCTCACCATTGAAAATGACCCAGCGGTTTATAATTCCATTCACGCGTAACGTCGAACGACCCATCCGAAAAAAAAAGGTGCAACACGAGGGCTTCCCAGGTGGTCACCGATCCGAGTACTGCTCTCACCCAAGCACACTTAACTGCGGAGTTCTGATGGGATCCGGGGCTGTAGTGCTGGTATGATCGCACCTGTTTAATTTCGCGCTGCAAATACATACACTCATTCTCCTTTCGTCACCCTCCCGTCATTTGTTTCCTTGTGCGTGTGCCCTGCACCTCTCGTTCTCGTTCAAATATCATGTAAAATGCCATGGCGCCGTGACTCACATTTGCGAATAAATCTGCGGACCATAATTAAAGTCGCGCGTAACGTCGAACGGCACATCTGAAAAAAGGAAAATGGGTGCAACATGAGAACTTCCCAGGAGGCAACCCATCATTGTACTACTTTCGCCAAAGCACACTTAACTGCGGAGTTCTGATGGGATCCGGTGCATTAGTGCTGGTGTGACCGCACCTGTTTAATTTCGTGCTGAAAATACATACACTCCTTCTTCCCTCCCCCCTCTCATCATTTGTTTCCTTGTGCGTTCACACTGCACCTCTCATTCTCGTTCTAATATCGATTAAAATGCCCCTGATTCTTGACTCACATTTGCGTATAAACCAGCAGACCATAGTTCCAGTCGCGCGTAACGTCGAACGACCCGTCTGAAAAAAAATTGGTGCGACACAAGGACTTCCCAGGTGGTCACCCATCCGAGTACTACTCTCGCCCAAGCAAACTTAACTGCAGAGTTCTGATGGGATCCAGTGCATTAGTGCTGGTATGATCGCACCCGTTTAATTCCGCACTGCAAATACATAAACTCCTTCTCCTTTCTTCCCCCTCCCGTCATTTGTTTCCTTGTGCGTGCGCACTGCACCTCCCGTGCTCGATCTAATATCAAGTAAAATGCCACGGCGCCGTGACTCACATTTGCGAATAAACCTGCAGACCATAAATCAAGTCGCGCGTAACGTCGAAAGAATCATCTGCAAAAAGATGGGTGCAACACGAGGACCTCCCAAGAAAATGGGTGAAATATAAGGACTTCGCAGGAGGTCACCCATCCGAGTACTTTACTCGCCCAAGCACCCTTAACTGCAGAGTTCTGATAGAATCCGTTGCATTAGTGCTGGTATGATCCCTCATGTTTCATTCTGCACTGCAAATACATACACTCTTTCTCCTCCCATCCCCCCTCCCGTCATTTGTTTCCTTGTGCGTGCACTCTGCATCTCTCTTTCTCGCTCTAATATCAAGTAATATGCCCCGGCACCGTGGCTCACCATTGAAAATGACCCAGCGGTTTATAATTCCATTCACGCGTAACGTCGAACGACCCATCCGAAAAAAAAAGGTGCAACACGAGGGCTTCCCAGGTGGTCACCGATCCGAGTACTGCTCTCACCCAAGCACACTTAACTGCGGAGTTCTGATGGGATCCGGGGCTGTAGTGCTGGTATGATCGCACCTGTTTAATTTCGCGCTGCAAATACATACACTCATTCTCCTTTCGTCACCCTCCCGTCATTTGTTTCCTTGTGCGTGTGCCCTGCACCTCTCGTTCTCGTTCAAATATCATGTAAAATGCCATGGCGCCGTGACTCACATTTGCGAATAAATCTGCGGACCATAATTAAAGTCGCGCGTAACGTCGAACGGCACATCTGAAAAAAGGAAAATGGGTGCAACATGAGAACTTCCCAGGAGGCAACCCATCATTGTACTACTTTCGCCAAAGCACACTTAACTGCGGAGTTCTGATGGGATCCGGTGCATTAGTGCTGGTGTGACCGCACCTGTTTAATTTCGTGCTGAAAATACATACACTCCTTCTTCCCTCCCCCCTCTCATCATTTGTTTCCTTGTGCGTTCACACTGCACCTCTCCTTCTTGTTCGAATATGGATTAAAATGCCCCTGATTCTTGACTCACATTTGCGTATAAACCAGTGGACCATAGTTCCAGTCGCGCGTAACGTCGAACGACCCGTCTGAAAAAAAATTGGTGCGACACGAGGACTTCCCAGGTGGTCACCCATCTGAGTACTACTCTCGCCCAAGCACACCTAACTGCAGAGTTCTGATGGGATCCAGTGCATTAGTACTGGTATGATCGCACCCGTTTAATTCCGCACTGCAAATACATAAACTCCTTCTCCTTTCTTCCCCCTCCCGTCATTTGTTTCCTTGTGCGTGCGCACTGCACCTCCCGTGCTCGATCTAATATCAAGTAAAATGCCACGGCGCCGTGACTCACATTTGCGAATAAACCTGCAGACCATAAATCAAGTCGCGCATAACGTCGAAAGAATCATCTGCAAAAAGATGGGTGCAACACGAGGACCTCCCAAGAAAATGGGTGAAATATAAGGACTTCGCAGGAGGTCACCCATCCGAGTACTTTACTTGCCCAAGCACCCTTGACTGTAGAGTTCTGATAGAATCCGTTGTATTAGTGCTGGTATGATCCCTCATGTTTCATCCTGCACTGCAAATACATACACTCTTTCTCCTCCCATCCCCCCTCCCGTCATTTGTTTCCTTGTGCGTGCACTCTGCATCTCTCTTTCTCGTTCTAATATCAAGTAATATGCCCCGGCACCGTGACTCACCTTTGAAAATGAACCAGCGGTTTATAACTCCATTCGCGCGTAACGTCGAACAACTCATCCGAAATAAAATAGGTGCAACACGAGGGCTTCCCAGGAGCTCACCCATCCGAGTACTAATCTCGCCCAAGCACACTTAACTGCGGAGTTCTGATGGGATCCGGTGCATTAGTGCTGTTATGATCGCACCTGTTTAATTTCGCGCTGCAAATACATAAACTCATTCTCCTTTCTTACCCCTCCCGCCATTTGTTTCCTTGTGCGTGCGCACTGCACCTCCTGTGCTCGTTCTAATATCAAGTAAAATGCTACGGTGCCGTGACTCACATTTACGAATAACCCTGAGGACCATAATTCAAGTCGCGCGTATCGTCGAAAGAATCATCTGCAAAAAAATGGGTGCAACACGAGGACTTCCTAAGAAAATGGGTGAAATATAAGGACTTCGCAGGAGGTCACCCATCCTAGTGCTACTCTCGCCCAAGTACCCCTAACTTGCGGAGTTCTGATAGAATCCGTTGCATTGGTGCTGGTATGATTGCTCATGTTTAATTCTGCGCTGCAAATACATACACTTTTTCTCCCTCCATCACCGCTCTCGTCATTTGTTTCCTTGTGCGTGCACTCTGCATCTCTCCTTCTCGTTCTAATATCGATTAAAATGCCCCTCCTTCTTGACTCACATTTGCGTATAAACCAGTGGACCCTAGTTCCAGTCGCGCGTAACGTCGAACGACCCGTCTGAAAAAAAAAATTAGTGCGACACGAGGACTTCCCAGGAGGTCACCCATCCGAGTACTACTCTCGCCCAAGCACACTTATCTGCGGAGTTCTGATGGGATCCGGTGCATTAGTGCTGGTATGATCGCACCAGTTTAATTTCGCACTGCAAATACATAAACTCCTTCTCCTTTCTTCCCCCTCCCGTTATTTGTTTCCTTGTTCGTGCGCACTGCACCTCTTGTTCTCGTTCAAATATCAAGTAAAATGCCACGGTGCCATGACTCACATTTGCGAATAAATCTACGGACCATAATTAAAGTCGCGCGTAACGTCGAACGGCACATCTGAAAAAGAGAAAATGGGTGCAACACGGGAACTTCCCAGGAGGTAACCCATCATTGTACTACTTTCACCAAAGCACACTTAACTTCGGAGTTCTGATGGGATCCGGTGCATTTGTGCTGGTGTGACCGCACCTGTTTAATTTCGTGCTGAAAATACATACACTCTTTCTTCCCTCCCCCCCTCCCATCATTTGTTTTCTTGTGCGTTCACACTGCACCTCTCCTTCTCGTTCTAATATCGATTAAAATGCCCCTGATTTTTGACTCACATTTGCGTATAAACTAGTGGACTATAGTTCCAGTCGCGCGTAACGTCGAACGACCCATCTGAAAAAAAATTGTTGCGATACGAGGACTTCCCAAGAGGTCACCCATCCGAGTACTACTCTCGCCCAAGCACAGTTAACTGCAGAGTTCTGATGGGATCCAGTGCATTAGTGCTGGTATGATGCCACTTGTTTAATTTTGCGCTTTAAATATATACACTCCTTCTCTTTTCCTTCTCCTCCCGTCATTTGTTTCCTTGTGCGTGCGCACTGCACCTCCCCTACTCGTTATAATATCAAGTAAAATGCCACGGTGCCGTGACTCAAATTTGCAAATAAACCTGCGGACCATAAATCAAGTCGCGCGTAACGTCGAAAGAATCATCTGCAAAAAGATGGGTGCAACACGAGGACCTCCCAAGAAAATGGGTGAAATATAAGGACTTCGCAGGAGGTCACCGATCCGAGTACTTTTCTCGCCCAAGCACCCTTAACTGCGGAGTTCTGATAGAATCCGTTGCATTAGTGCTGGTATGATCCCTCATGTTTCATTCTGCACTGCAAATACATACACTCTTTCTCCTTCCATCCCCCCTCCCGTCATTTGTTTCCTTGTGCGTGCACTCTGCATCTTTCTTTCTCGTTCTAATTTCAAGTAATATGCCCCGGCACCGTGACTCACCTTTGCAAATGAACCAGCGGATTATAATTCCATTCTCGTGTAACGTCGAACAACCCATCTGAAAAAAAATAGGTGCAACACGAGGGCTTCCCAGGTGGTCACCCATTCGAGTACTACCCTCGCCCAAGCACACTTAACTGCGGAGTTCTGATGGGATCCGGAGCTTTAGTGCTGGTATGATCGCACCTGTTTAAGTTCGCGCTGGAAATACATACACTCCTTATCCTTTCTTCCACCTCCCGTCATTTGTTTCCTTGTGCGTTCACACTTCACCTCTCATTCTCGTTCTAATATCGATTAAAATGACCCTGCTTCTTGACTCACATTTGCGTATAAACCAGCGGACCCTAGTTCCAAATGTGCGTAACGTCGAACGACCCGTCAGAAAAAAAATTGGTGCGACACGAGGACTTCCTAGGAGGTCACCCATCCGAGTACTAATCTCGCCCAAGCACAGTTAACTGCGGAGTTCTGATGGGATCCGGTGCATTAGTGCTGTTATGATCGCACCTGTTTAATTTCGCGCTGCAAATACATAAACTCATTCTCCTTTCTTCCCCCTCCCGCCATTTGTTTCCTTGTGCGTGCGCACTGCACCTCCCGTGCTCGTTCTAATATCAAGTAAAATGCTACGTTGCCGTGACTCACATTTGCGAATAAACCTGAGGACCATAATTCAAGTCGCGCGTAACGTCGAAAGAATCATCTGCAAAAAAATGCTTACAACACGCGGACTTCCTAAGAAAATGGGTGAAATATAAGGACTTCGCAGGAGGTCACCCATCCTAGTGCTACTCTCGCCCAAGCACCCCTAACTTGCGGAGTTCTGATAGAATCCGTTGCATTGGTGCTGGTATGATTGCTCATGTTTCATTCTGCGCTGCAAATACATACACTTTTTCTCCCTCCATCCCCCCTCCCATCATTTGTTTCCTTGTGCGTGCACTCTGCATCTCTCCTTCTCGTTCTAATATCCATTAAAATGCCCCTACTTCTTGACTCACATTTGCGTATAAAACAGTGGACCCGAGTTCCAGTCGTGCGTAACGTCGAACGACTCGTCTGAAAAAAAAAATTAGTGCGACACGAGGACTTCCCATGAGGTCACCCATCCGAGTACTACTCTCGCCCAAGCACACTTATCTGCGGAGTTCTGATGGGATCTGTTGCATTAGTGCTGGTATGATCGCACCAGTTTAATTTCGTACTGCAAATACATAAACTCCTTCTCCTTTCTTCCCCCTCCCGTCATTTGTTTCCTTGTGCGTGCGCACTGCACCTCTCGTTCTCGTTCAAATATCAAGTAAAATGCCACGGCGCCGTGACTCACATTTGCGAATAAATATGCAGACCATAATTAAAGTCGCGCGTAACGTCGAACGGCACATCTGAAAAAAAGAAAATGGGTGCAATACGAGAACTTCCTAGGAGGTAACCCATCATTGTACTACTTTCGCCAAAGCACACTTAACTTCGGAGTTCTGATGGGATCCGGTGCATTTGTGCTGGTGTGACCGCACCTGTTTAATTTCGTGCTGAAAATACATACACTCCTTCTTCCCTCCCCCCCTCCCATCATTTATTTCCTTGTGCGTTCACACTGCACCTCTCCTTCTCGTTCTAATATCGATAAAAATGCCCCTGATTTTTTACTCACATTTGCGTATAAACCAGCGGACCATAGTTCCAGTCGCGCGTAACGTCGAACGACCCATCTGAAAAAAAATTGTTGCAATACGAGGACTTCCCAAGAGGTCACCCATCCGAGTACTACTCTCGCCCAAGCACACTTAACTGCAGAGTTCTGATGGGATCCAGTGCATTAGTGCTGATATGATGCCACTTGTTTAATTTTGCGCTTCAAATACATACACTCCTGTTTTCTTCATCCTCCCGTCATTTGTTTCCTTGTGCGTGCGCACTGCACCTCCCGTACTCGTTCTAATATCAAGTAAAATGCCACGGCGCCGTGACTCAAATTTGTGAATAGACCTGCGGACCATAAATCAAGTCGCGCGTAACGTCGAAAGAATCATCTGCAAAAAGATGGGTGCAACACGAGGACCTCCCAAGAAAATGGGTGAAATATAAGGACTTCGCAGGAGGTCACCCATCCGAGTACTTTTCTCGCCCAAGCACCCTTAACTGCGGAGTTCTGATAGAATCCGTTGCATTAGTGCTGGTATGATCCCTCATGTTTCATTCCGCACTGCAAATACATACATTCTTTCTCATTCTATCCCCCCTCCCGTCATTTGTTTTCTTGTGCGTGCACTCTGCATCTCTCTTTCTCCTTCTAATATCAAGTAATATGCCCCGGCACCGTGACTCACCTTTGCAAATGAACCAGCGGTTTATAATTTCATTCGTGCGTAACGTCGAACAACCCATCTGAAAAAAAATAGGTGCAACACGAGGGCTTCCCAAGTGGTCACCCATCCGAGTACTACTCTCGCCCAAGCACACTTAACTACGGAGCTCTGATGGGATCCGGAGCTTTAGTGCTGGTTTGATCGCACCTATTTAATTTCGCGCTGCAAATACATACACTCCTTCTCCTTTCTTCCCCCTCCCGTCATTTGTTTCCTTGTGCGTTCACACTTCACCTCTCATTCTCGTTCTAATATCGATTAAAATGCCCATGCTTCTTGACTAACATTTGCGTATAAACCAGCGGACCCTACTTCCAGACGCGCGTAACGTCGAACGACCCGTCTGAAAAAAAATTGGTGCGACACGAGGACTTCCCAGGAGGTCACCCATCCGAGAACTAATCTCGCCTAAGCACACTTCCCTGCGGAGTCCTGATGGGATCCGGTGCATTAGTGCTGGTATGATCGCACCTGTTTAATTTTGTGCTGCAAATACATAAACTCATTCTCCCTTCTTCCCACTCCCGTCATTTTTTTCCTTGTGCGTGCGCACTGCACCTCCTGTTCTCGTTCTAATATCAAGTAAAATGCTACAGCGCCGTGACTCACATTTGCGAATAAACCTGAGGACCATAATTCAAGTCGCGCGTAACGTCGAAGGAATTATCTGCAAAACAATGGGTGCAATACGAGGACTTCACAAGAAAATGGGTGAAATATAAGGACTTCGCAGGAGGAAACCCATGCTAGTACTACTCTCGCCCAAGCACCCTTACCTACGGAGTTCTGATAGAATCCGTTGTATTATTGCTGGTATGATCGCACCTGTTTCATTCCTTGCTGAAAATACATACACTCCTTCTCCTTCCCTCCCCCTCCCATCAATTGTTTCCTTGTGCGTTCACACTGCACTTATCATTCTCGTTCTAATATCGATTAAAATGCCCCTGCTTCCTGACTCACATTTGCGTATAAACCAGCGGACCCTAGTTCCAGTCGCGCGTAGCGTCTAAAGACCTGTCTGAAAAAAATTAGTGCGATACGAGGACTTCCCAAGAGGTCACCCATCCGAGTACTACTCTTGCACAAGTACACATAACTGCGGAGTTCTGATGGGATCCGGTGCATTAGTGCTGGTATGATTGCACCTGTTTAATTTCGCGCTGCAAATACATACACTCCTTCTCCTTTCTTCCCCCTCCCGTCATTTGTTTCCTTGTGCGTTCACACTTCACCTCTCATTCTCGTTCTAATATCGATTAAAATACCCCTGCTTCTAGACTCACATTTGCGTATAAACCAGCGGACCCTAGTTCCAGACGCGCGTAACGTCGAACGACCCGTCTGAAAAAAAATTGGTGCGACACGAGGACTTCCCAGGAAGTCACCCATCCGAGTACTAATCTCGCCCAAACACACTTCACTGCGGAGTCCTGATGGGATCCGGTGCATTAGTGCTGGTATGATCGCACCTGTTTAATTTTGCGCTGCAAATACATTAACTCATTCTCCTTTCTTCCCACTCCCGTCATTTTTTTCCTTGTGCGTGCGCACTGCACCTCCTGTTCTCGTTCTAATATCAAGTAAAATGCTACAGCGCCGTGACTCACATTTGCGAATAAACCTGAGGACCATAATTAGAGTCGCCCGTATCGTCGAAAGAATCATCTGCAAAAAAATGGGTGCAACACGAGGACTTCACAAGAAAATGGGTGAAATATAAGGACTTCGCAGGAGGTAACCCATGCTAGTACTACTCTCGCCCAAGCACCCTTACCTACGGAGTTCTAATAGAATCCGTTGCATTAGTGCTGGTATGATCGCACCTGTTTCATTTTGTGCTGAAAATACATACACTCCTTCTCCTTCCCTCCCCCTCCCATCAATTATTTCCTTGTGCGTTCACACTGCACCTCTCCTTCTCGTTCTAATATCGATTAAAATGCCCCTGCTTCTTGACTCACATTTTCGTATAAACCAGCGGACCCTAGTTCCAGTCGCGCGTAGCGTCGAACGACCCGTCTTAAAAAAATTGGTGCGATACGAGGACTTGCTAGGAGGTCACCCATCCGAGTACTACTCTCGCACAAGCACACTTAACTGCGGAGTTCTGATGGGATCCGGTGCATTAGTGCTGGTATGATCGCACTTGTTTAATTGCGCGCTGCAAATACATAAACTCCTTCTCCTTTCTTCCCCCTGTCGTCATTTGTTTCCTTGTGCGTGCGCACTGCACCTACCGTGCTCGTTCTAATATCAAGTAAAATGCTACGGTGCCGTGACTCACATTTGCGAATAAACCTGAGGACCATAATTCAAGTCACCCGTATCGTCGAAAGAATCATTTGCAAAAAAATGGGTGCAACACGAGGACTTCCTAAGAAAATGGGTGAAATATAAGGACTTCGCAGAAGGTCACCCATCCTAGTGCTACTCTCGCCCAAGCACCCTTAACTTGCGGAGTTCTGATTGAATCCGTTGCGTTGGTGCTGGTATGATTGCTCATGTTTCATTCTGCGCTGCAAATACATACACTTTTTCTCCCTCCATCCCCCCTCCATCATTTGTTTCCTTGTGCGTGCACTCTACATCTCTCCTTCTCGTTCTAATATCGATTAAAATGCTCCTGCTTCTTAACTCACATTTGCGTATAAACCAGTGGACCCTAGTTCCAGTCGCGCGTAACGTCGAACGACCCATCTGAAAAAAAAATTAGTGCGACACGAGAAATTCCCAGGAGGTCACCCATCCGAGTACAACTCTCGCTCAAGCATACTTAACTGCGGAGTTCTAATGGGATCCGGTGCATTAGTGCTGGTATGATCACACCTATTTAATTTTGCGCTGCAAATACATAAACTCGTTCTCCTTTTTTCCCCCTCCCGTCATTTGTTTCCTTGTGCGTGCGCACTGCAGCTCTCGTTCTCGTTCAAATATCAAGTAAAATGCCACGGCGTCGTGACTCACATTTGCGAATAAATCTGCAAACCATAATTAAAGTCGCGCGTAACGTCAAACGGCACATCTGAAAAAAAGAAAATGGGTGCATTACGTGAACTTCCCAGGAGGTAACCCATCATTGTACTATTTTCGCCAAACCACACTTAACTACGGAGTTCTGATGGGATCCGGTGCATTTGTGCTGGTGTGACCGCACCTGTTTAATTTTGTGCTGAAAATACATACACTCCTTCTTCCCTCCCCCCTCCCATCATTTGTTTCCTTGTCCGTTCACACTGCACCTCTCATTCTCGTTCTTATATCGATTAAAATGCCCCTGATTCTTGACTCACATTTGCGTATAAACCAGCAAACCAAAGTTCCAGTCGCGCGTAACGTCGAACGACCCATCTGAAAAAAAATTGTTGCGATACGAGAACTTCCCAAGAGGTCACCCATCAGAGTACTATTCTCGCCCAAGCACACTTAACTGCAGAGTTCTAATGGGATTCAGTGTAGTAGTGTTAGTATGATGCCACTTGTTTAATTTTGCGCTACAAATATATACACTCATTCTCTTTTCTTCCTCCTCCCGTCATTTGTTTCTTTGTGCGTGCGCACTGCACCTCCCGTACTCGTTCTAATATCAAGTAAAATGCCACGGCGCCGTGACTCAAATTTGCGAATAAACCTGCGGACCATAAATCAAGTCGCGCGTAACGTCGAAAGAATTATCCGCAAAAAGATGGGTGCAACACGAGGACCTCCCAAGAAAATGGGTGAAATATAAGGACTTCGCAGGAGGTCACCCATCCGAGTACTTTTCTCGCCCAAGCACCCTTAACTGCGGAGTTCTGATAGAATCCGTTGCATTAGTGCTGGTATGATCTCTCATGTTTCATTCTGCACTGCAAATACATACACTCTTTCTCCTTTCATCCCCCCTCCCATCATTTGTTTCCTTGTGCGTGCACTCTGCATCTCTCTTTCTCGTTCTAATATCAAGTAATATGCTCCGGCACCGTGACTCACCTTTACAAATGAACCAGCAGTTTATAATTCCATTCGCGCGTAACGTCGAACAACCCATCCGAAAAAAAATAGGTGCAACACGAGGGCTTCCCAAGTCGTCACCCATCCGAGTACTACCCTCGCCCAAGCACACTTAACTGCGGAGTTCTGATGGGATCCGGAGCTTTAGTGCTGGTATGATCGCACCTGTTTAAGTTCGCGCTGCAAATACATACACTCCTTATCCTTTCTTCCACCTCCCGTCATTTGTTTCCTTGTGCGTTCACACTTCACCTCTCATTCTCGTTCTAATATCGATTAAAATGCCCCTGCTTCTTGACTCACATTTGCGTATAAACCAGCGGACCCTAGTTCCAGACGATCGTAACGTCGAACGACCCGTCTGAAAAAAAATTGGTGCGACACGAGGACTTCCCCGGAGGTCACCCATCCGAGTACTAACCTCGCCCAAGCACACTTCACTGTGGAGTTCTGATGGGATCCGGTGCATTAGTGCTGGTATGATCGCACATTTTTAATTTTGCGCTGTAAATACATAAACTCATTCCCCTTTCTTCCCCCTCCCGTCATTTGTTTCCTTGTGCGTGCGCACTGCACCTCCCGTTCTCGTTCTAATATCTAGTAAAATTCTACAGCGCCGTGACTCACATTTGCGAATAAACCTGAGGACCATAATACAAGTCGCGCGCAACGTCGAAAGAATCATCTGCAAAAAAATGGGTGAAACACGAGGAGTTCACAAGAAAATTGGTGAAATATAAGGACTTCGCAGGAGGTACCCCATTCTAGTATTACTCTCGCCCAAGCACTTTTACCCACGGAGTTCTGATAGAATCCGTTGCATTAGTGCTGGTATGATCGCACTTGTTTCATTTTCGGCTGTAAATACATACACTCCTTCTCCTTTCTTCCCCCTCCCGTCATTTGTTTCCTTGTGCGTGCGCACTGCACCTCTCGTTCTCGTTCAAATATCAAGTAAAATGCCACGGCGCCGTGACTCACATTTGCGAATAAATATGCAGACCATAATTAAAGTCGCGCGTAACGTCGAACGGCACATCTGAAAAAAAAAATGGGTGCAACACGAGAACTTCCCAGGAGGTAACCCATCATTGTACTACTTTCGCCAAAGCACACTTAACTGCGGAGTTCTGATGGGATCCGGTGCATTTGTGCTGGTGTGACCGCACCTGTTTAATTTCGTGCTGAAAATACATACACTCCTTCTTCCCTCCCTCCCTCCCATCATTTGTTTCCTTTTGCGTTCACATTGTACCTCTCATTCTCGTTCTAATATCGATTAAAATACCCATGATTCTTGACTCACATTTGCGTATAAACCAGCGGACCATAGTTCCAGTCGCACGTAATGTCGAACGACCTATCTGAAAAAATATTGTTGCGATACGAGGACTTCTCAAGAGGTCACCCATCCGAGTACTACTCTCGCCCAAACACACTTAACTGCAGAGTTCTGATGGGATCCAGTGCATTAGTGCTGGTATGATGCCACTTGTTTAATTTTGCGCTTCAAATACATACACTCCTAATTTTTTCTACCTCCTCCCGTCATTTGTTTCCTTGTGCGTGCGCACTGCACCTCCCGTACTCGTTCTAATATCAAGTAAAATGCCACGGCGCCGTGACTCACATTTGCGAATAAACCTGCGGACCATAAATCAAGTCGCGCGTAACGTCGAAAGAATCATCTGCAAAAAGATGGGTGCAACACGAGGACCTCCCAAGAAAATGGGTGAAATATAAGGACTTCACAGGAGGTCACCCATCCGAGTACTTTTCTCGCCCAAGCACCCTTAACTGCGGAGTTCTGATAGAATCCGTTGCATTAGTGCTGGTATGATCCCTCATGTTTCATTCTGCACTGCAAATACATACACTCTTTCTCCTTCCATCCCCCCTCCCGTCATTTGTTTCCTTGCGCGTGCACTCTGCATCTCTCTTTCTCGTTCCAATATCAAGTAATATGACCCGGCACCGTGACTCACCTTTGCAAATGAACCAGCGGTTTATAATTCCATTCGCGCGTAACGTCGAACAACCCATCCCAAAAAAAATAGGTGCAACACGAGGGCTTCCCAAGTCGTCACCCATCCGAGTACTACTCTCGCCCAAGCACACTTAACTACGGAGCTCTGATGGGATCCGGATCTTTAGTGCTGGTATGATCGCACCTATTTAATTTCGCGCTGCAAATACATACACTCCTTCTCCTTTCTTCCCCCTCCCGTCATTTGTTTTTTTGTGCATTCAAACTTCACCTCTCATTCTCGTTCTAATATCGATTAAAATGCCCCTGCTTCTTGACTCACATTTGCGTATAAACCAGCGGACCATAGTTCCAGTCGCGCGTAACGTCGAACGACCCATTTAAAAAAAAATTGTTGCGATACGAGGACTTCCCAAGAGGTCACCCATCCGAGTACTACACTCGCCCAAGCACACTTAACTGCAGAGTTCTGATGGGATCAAGTGCATTAGTGCTGGTATGATGCCACTTGTTTAATTTTGCACTTCAAATACATACACTCCTTCTCTTTTCTTCCTCCTCCCGTCATTTGTTTCCATGTGCGTGCGCACTGCACCTCCCGTACTCGTTTTAATATCAAGTAAAATGCCACGGCGCCGTGACTCACATTTGCGAATAAACCTGCGGACCATAAATCAAGTCGCGCGTAACGTCGAAAGAATCATCTATAAAAAGATGGGTTCAACACGAGGACCTACCAAGAAAATGGGTGAAATATAAGGACTTCGCAGGATGTCACCCATCCGAGTACTTTTCTCGCCCAAGTACCCTTAACTGCGGAGTTCTGATAGAATCCGTTGCATTAGTGCTGGTATGATCCATCATGTTTCATTCTGCACTGCAAATACATACACTCTTTCTCCTCCCATCCCCCCTCCCGTCATTTGTTTCCTTGTGCGTTCACGCTGCACCTCTCATTCTCGTTCTAATATCGATTAAAATGCCCATGCTTATTGACTCACATTTGCGTATAAACCAGCGGACCCTAGTTCCAGACGTGCCTAACGTCGAACGACCCGTCTGAAAAAAAATTGGTGCGACACGAGGACTTCCCAGGAGGTCACCCATTCGAGTACTAATCTCGCCCAAGCACACTTAACTACAGAGTTCTAATGAGATCCAGTGCATTAGCGCTGGTATGATGCCACTTGTTTAATTTTGCGCTTCAAATACATACACTCCTTCTCTTTTCTTCCTCCTCCCGTCATTTGTTTCCTTGTGCGTGCGCAATGCACCTCCCGTACTCGTTTTCTAATATCAAGTAAAATGCCACGGCGCCGTGACTCACATTTGCGAATAAACCTGAGGACAATAATTCAAGTCGCGCGTAACGTCGAAAGAATCATCTGCAAAAAAATGGGTGCAACACGAGGACTTCACAAGAAAATGGGTGAAATATAAGAACTTCGCAGGAGGTAACCCATGCTAGTACTACTCTCGCCCAAACACCCTTACCTACGGAGTTCTGAAAGAATCCGTTGCATTAGTGCTGGTATGATCGCACCTGTTTCATTTCTTGCTGAAAATACATACACTCCTTCTCCTTCCTTCCCCCTCCCATCAATTGTTTCCTTGTGTGTTCACACTGCACCTCTCCTTCTCGTTCTAATATCGATTAAAATGCCCCTGCTTCTTGACTCACATTTGCGTATAAACCAGCGGACCCTAGTTCCAGTCACGCGTAACGTCGAACGACCCGTCTGAAAAAAAATATTTGCGACACGAGGACTTCCTAGGAGATCACCAATCCGAGTACTACTCTCGCCAAAGCACACTTAACTGCGGAGTTCTGATGGGATCCGGTGCATTAGTGCTGGTATGATCGCACCCGTTTAATTCCGCACTGCAAATACATAAACTCCTTCTCCTTTCTTCCCCCTCCCGTCATTTGTTTCCTTGTGCGTGCGCACTGCACCTCCCGTGCTCCTTCTAATATAAAGTAAAATGCTAGGGTGCCGTGACTCACATTTGCGAATAAACCTGAGGACCATAATTCAAGTCGCGCGTATCGTCGAAAGAATCATCTGCAAAAAAATGGGTGGAACACGAGGACTTCCAAAGAAAATGGGTGAAATATAAAGACTTCGCATGAGGTCACCCATCCTAGTGCTACTCTCGCCCAAGCACCCTTAACTTGCGGAGTTCTGATAGAATCCGTTGCATTGGTGCTGGTATGATTGCTCATGTTTCATTCTGCGCAGCAAATACATACACGTTTTCTCCCTCCATCCCCCCTCCCGTCATTTGTTTCCTTGTGCGTGCACTCTGCATCTCTCCTTCTCGTTCTAATATCGATTAAAATGCCCCTGCTTCTTGACTCACATTTGCGTATAAACCAGTGGACCCTAGTTCCAGTCGCGCGTAACGTCGAACAACCCGTCTGAAAAAAAAATTAGTGCGACACGAGGACTTCCCAAGAGGTCACCCATCCGAGTACTACTCTCGCCCATGAACACTTAACTGCGGAGTTCTGATGGGATCCGGTGCATTAGTGCTGGTATGATCGCACCTGTTTAATTTTGCGCTGCAAATACATAAACTCCTTCTCCTTTCTTCCCCCTCCCGTCATTTGTTTCCTTGTGCGTGCACACTGCACCTCTCGTTCTCGTTCAAATATCAAGTAAAATGCCACGACACTGTGACTCACATTTGCGAATAAATCTGCGGACCATAATAAAAGTAGCGCGTAACGTCGTACGGCACATCTGAAAAAAAGAAAACGGGTGCAACACGAGAACTTCCCACGAGGTAACCCATCATTGTACTACTCTCGCCTAAGCACACTTAACTGCGGAGTTCTGATGGGATCCGGGGCTTTAGTGCTGGTAAGATCGCACCTCTTTAATTTCGCGCCGAAAATACAAACACTCCTCCTTTCTTCCCCCTCCCGTCATTTGTTTCCTTGTGCGTTCAAACTTCACCTCTCATTCTCGACCCGTCTGAAAAAAAATTGGTGCGACACAAGAACTTCCCAAGTGGTCATCCATCCGAGTACTACTCTCGCCCAAGCACACTTAACTGCGGAGTTCTGATGGGATCTGGTGCATTAGTGCTGGTATGATGCCACTTGTTTAATTTTGCGCTTCAAATACATACACTCCTTCTCTTTTCTTCCTCTTCCCGTCATTTGTTTCCTTGTTCGTGCGCACTGCACCTCTCGTACTCGTTCTAATATCGATTAAAATGCCCCTAATTCTTGACTCACATTTGCGTATAAACCAGTGGACCCTCGATCCAGTCGCGCGTAACATCGAATGACCCATCTGAAAAAAAATTGTTGCGATACGAGGACTTCCCAAGAGGTCACCCATCCGAGTACTACTCTCGCCCAAGCACACTTAACTGCAGAGTTCTGATGGGATCCAGTGCATTAGTGCTGGTATGATGCCACTTGTTTAATTTTGCGCTTCAAATACATACACTCCTTCTCTTTTCTTCCTCTTCCCGTCATTTGTTTCCTTGTTCGTGCGCACTGCACCTCCCGTACTCGTTCTAATATCAAGTAATATGCCCCGGCACCGTGACTCACCTTTGCAAATGAACCAGCGGTTTATAATTCCATTCGCGCGTAACGTTGAACAACCCATCCGAAAAAAAATAGGTGCAACACGAGGGCTTCCCAAGTGGTCACCCATCTGAGTACGACTCTCGCCCAAGCACACTTAACTGCGGAGTTATGATGGGATCCGGGGCTTTAATGCTGGTATGATCGCACCTGTTTAATTTTGCGCTGCAAATAAATACACTCCTTCTCTTTTCTTCCCCCTCCCGTCAATTGTTTCCTTGTGCATTCACACTGCACCTCTCATTCTCGTTTTAATATCGATTACAATGCCCCTGCTTCTTGACTCACATTTGCGTATAAACCAACGGACCCTAGTTCCAGTCGCGTGTAATGTCGAACGACCCGTCTGAAAAAAAAATTGTTGCGACACGAGGACTTCCCAGGAGGTCACCTATCCGAGTACTACTCTCGCCCAAGCACACATAACTCTGGAGTTCTGATGGGATCCGGTGCATTAGTGGTGGTATGATCGCACCCGTTCAACTTCGCACTGCAAATACATAAACTCCTTCCCCTCTCTTCCCCCTCCCGCCATTTGTTACCTTGTGCGTGCGCACTGCACCTTCCGTGCTCGTTCTAATATCAAGTAAATTGCTATGGTGCCGTGACTCACATTTGCGAATAAACCTGAGGACCATAATTCAAGTCGTGCGTATCGTCGAAAGAATCATCTGCAAAAAAATGGGTGCAACACGAGGACTTCCTAAGAAAATGGGTGAAATATAAGGACTTCTTAGGAGGTCACCCATCCTAGTGCTACTCTCGCCCAAGCACCCTTAACTTGCGGAGTTCTGATAGAATCCGTTGCATTGGTGCTGGTATGATTGCTCATGTTTCATTCTGCGCTGCAAATACATACACTTTTTCTCCCTCCATCCCCCCTCCCGTCATTTGTTTCCTTGCGCGTGCACTCTGCATCTCTCATTCTCGTTCTAATATTGATTAAAATGCCCCTGCTTCTTGACTCACATTTGCGTATAAACCAGTGGACCTTAGTTCCAGTCGCGCGTAACGTCGAACGACCCGTCTGAAAAAAAAAATTAGTGCAACAAGAGGACTTCCCCGGAGGTCACCTATCCGAGTACTACTCTCGCCTAAGCACACTTAACTGCGGAGTTCTGATGGGATCCGGTGCATTAGTGCTGGTATGATCGCAACTGTTTAATTTCGCGCTGCAAATACATAAACTCCTTCTCATTTCTTCCCCCTCCCGTCATTTGTTTCCTTGTGCGTGCGCACTGCACCTCTCGTTCTTGTTCAAATATCAAGTAAAATGCCACGGCGCCGTGACTCACATTTGCGAATAAAGCTGCGGACCATAATTAAAGTCCCGCGTAACGTCAAACGGCACATCTGAAAAAAAAAAATGGGTGTAACACGAGAACTTCCCAGGAGGTAACCCATCATTGTACTACTTTCGCCAAAGCACACTTAACTGCGGAGTTCTGATGGGATCTGGTGCATTTGTGCTGGTATGATCGCACCCGTTTAATTCCGCGCTGCAAATACATAAACTCCTTCTCCTTTCTTCCCCCTCCCGTCATTTGTTTCCTTGTGCGTGCGCACTGCACTTTCCGTGCTCGTTCTAATATCAAGTAAAATGCTACGGTGCCGTGACTAACATTTGCGAATAAACCTGCGGACCATAAATCAAGTCGCGCGTAACGTCGAAAGAATCATCTGCAAAAAGATTGGTGCAACACGAGGACCTCCCAAGAAAATGGGTGAAATATAAGGACTTCGCAGGAGGTCACCCAACCGAGTACTTTTCTCGCCCAAGCACCCTTAACTACGAAGTTCTGATAGAATCCGTTGCATTAGTGCTGGTATGATCCCTCATGTTTCATTCTGCATTGCAAATACATACACTCTTTCTCCTCCCATCCCCCCTCCCGTCATTTATTTCCTTGTGCGTGCACTCTGCATCTCTTTTTCTCGTTCTAATATCAATTAAAATGCCCCTGATTCTTGACTCACATTTGCGTATAAACCAGTGGACCCTCGTTCCAGTCGCGCGTAACGTCGAAGGACCCGTTTAAAAAAAAAATTAGTGCGACATGAGGACTTCCCAGGAGGTCACCCATCCGAGTACTACTCTCGCCCAAGCACACTAAACTGCAGAGTTCTGATGGGATCCGATGCATTAGTGCTGGTATGATCGCACCTGTTTCATTTCGTGCTGAAAATACATACACTCCTTCTCCTTCCCTCCCCCTCCCCTCAATTGTTTCCTTGTGCGTTCACACTGCACCTCTCCTTCTCGTTCTAATATCGATTAAAATGCCCCTGCTTCTTGACTCACAATTGCGTATAAACCAGCGGACCCCAGTTCCAGTCGCGCGTAACGTCGAACGACCCTTCTGAAAAAAAATTGGTGCGACACAAGGACTTCCCAGGAAGTCACCCATCCGAGTACTACTCTCGTCCAAGCACACTTAATTGCGGAGTTCTGATGGGATCCGGTGCATTAGTGCTGGTATGATCGCACCCCTTTAATTCCACACTGCAAATACATAAACTCCTTCTCCTCTCTTCCCCCTCCCGTCATTTGTTTCCTTGTGCGTGCGCACTGCACCTCCCGTGCTCGTTCTAATATCAAGTAAAATGCTACGGTGCCGTGACTCACATTTGCAAATAAACTTGAGGACCATAATTCAAGTCGCGCGTATCGTCGAAAGAATTATCTGCAAAAAAATGGGTGCAACACGACGACTTCCTGAGAAAATGGGTGAAATATAAGGACTTCGCATGAGGTCACCCATCCTAGTGCTACTCTTGCCCAAGCACCCTTAACTTGTGGAGTTCTGATAGAATCCGTTGCATTGGTGCTGGTATGATTGCTCATGTTTCATTCTGCGCTGCAAATACATACACATTTTCTCCCTCCATCCCCCCTCCCGTCATTTGTTTCCTTGTGCGTGCACTCTGCATCTCTCCTTCTCGTTCTAATAACGATTAAAATGCCCCTGCTTCTTGACTCACATTTGCGTATAAACCAGTGGACCCTAGTTCCAGTCGCGCGCAACGTCGAACGACCCGTCTAAAAAAAAAATTAGTGCGACACAACGACTTCCCAGGAGGTCACCCATCCGAGTACTACTCTCGCCCAAGCACACTTAACTGCGGAGTTCTGATGTGATCCGATGCATTAGTGCTGGTATGATCGCACCTATTTAATTTTGCGCTGCAAATACATAAATTCCATCCCCTTTCTTCCCCCACCCGTCATTTGTTTCCTTGTGCGTGCGCACTGTACCTCTCTTTCTCGTTCAAATATCAAGTAAAATGCCACGGTGCCGTGACTCACATTTGCGAATAAATCTGCGGACCATAATTAAAGTCGCGCGTAACGTCGAACGACACATCTGAAAAAAAGAAAATGGGAGCAACACGAGAACTTCCCAGGAGGTAACCCATCATTGTACTACTTTCCCCAAAGCACACATAACTGCGGAGTTCTGATGGGATCCGGTGCATTTGTGCTGGTGTGACCGCACATGTGTAATTTCGTGCTGAAAATACATACACTCCTTCTTCCCTCCCCCCCTCCCATCATTTGTTTCCTTGTGGGTTCACATTGCACCTCTCCTTCTCGTTCTAATATCGATTAAAATGCCCCTGATTCTTGACTCACATTTGCGTATAAACCAGCGGACCATAGTTCCAGTCGCGCGTAACGTCGAACGACCCATCTGAAAAAAAATTGTTGTGATACAAGGACTTCCCAAGAGATCACCCATCCGAGTACTACTCTCGCCCAAGCACACTTAACTGCAGAGTTATGATGGGATCCAGTGCATTAGTGCTGGTATGATGCCACTTGTTTAATTTTTTGCTTCAAATACATACACTCTTTCTCTTTTCGTCCTCATCCCGTCATTTGTTTCCTTGTGCGTGCGCACTGCACCTCCTGTACTCATTCTAATATCAAGTAAAATGCCACGGCGCCGTGACTCACATTTGCGAATAAACCTGCGGACCATAAATCAAGTCGCGCGTAACGTCGAAAGAATCATATGAAAAAAAAAATGGCTGCAACACGAGAACTTCCCATGAGGTAACCCATCATTGTACTACTTTCGCCACAGCACACTTAACTGCGGAGTTCTGATGGGATCCGGTGCATTTGTGCTGGTGTGACCGCACCTGTTTAATTTCGTGCTGAAAATACATACACTCCTTCTTCCCTCCCTCCCACCCATCATTTGTTTCCTTGTGCGTTCACACTGCAACTCTCCTTCTCGTTCTAATATCGATTAAAATGCCCCTGATTCTTTACTCACATTTGCGTATAAACCAGCGGACCATAGTTCCAGTCGCGCGTAACGTTGAACGACCCATCTGAACAAAAATTGTTGCGATACGAGGACTTCCAAAGAGGTCACCCATCCGAGTACTACTCTCGACCAAGCACAGTTAACTGCAGATTTCTGATGGGATCCAGTGCATTAGTGCTGGTATGATGCCACTTGTTTAATTTTGTGCTTCAAATACATACACTCCTTCTCTTTTCTTCCTCATCCCGTCATTTGTTTCCTTGTGCGTGCGCACTGCACCTCCTGTACTCGTTCTAATATCAAGTAAAATGCCACGGCGCCGTGACTCACATTTGCGAATAAACCTGCGGACCATAAATCAGCACGAAATGAAACAGGTGCAATCATACCAGCACTAATGCAACGGATTCTATCAGAACTCCGTAGGTAAGGGTGCTTGGGCGAGAGTAGTACTAGCATGGGTTACCTCCTGCGAAGTCCTTATATTTCACCCATTTTCTTGTGAAATCCTCGTGTCGCACCAATTTTTTTTCAGACAGGTCGTTCGACGTTACGCGCGTCTGGAACTAGGGTCCCCTAGTTTATACGCAAATGTGAGTCAAGAAGCAGGGGCATTTTAATCGATATTAGAACGAGAATGAGAGGTGAAGTGTGAACGCACAAGGAAACAAATTACGGGAGGGGGAAGAAAGGAGAAGGAGTGTATGTATTTGCAGCGCGGAATTAAAAGGGTGCGATCATACCAGCACTAATGCACCGGATCCCATCAGAACTCCGCAGTTAAGTGTGCTTGGGCGAGAGTAGTACTCGGGTGGGTGACCTCCTGGGAAGTCTTTGTGTCGCACAAATTTATTTTCAGACGGGTCGTTCGACGTTACGCGCGACTTGAACTAGGGTCCGCTGGTTTATACGCAAATGTGAATCAAGAAGCATAGGCATTTTAATCGATATTAGAACGAGAAGGAGAGGTGCAGTGTGAACGCACAAGGAAACAATTGATGGGAGGGGGAGGGAAGGAGAAGGAGTATATGTATTTTCAGCACGAAATGAAACAGGTGCGATCATACCAGCACTAATGCAACGGATTCTATCAGAACTCCGTAGGTAAGGGTGCTTGGACGAGAGTAGTACTAGCATGGGTTACCTCCTGCGAAGTCCTTATATTTCACCAATTTTCTTGTGAAGTCCTCGTGTTGCACCCATTTTTTTTTTTTCAGATGTGCCGTTCGACGTTATGCGCGACTTTAATTATGGTCCGCAGATTTATTCGCAAATGGGAGTCACGGCGCCGTGGCATTTTACTTGATATTTGAACGAGAACGAGAGGTGCAGTGCGCACGCACAAAAAAACAAATGACGGGAGGGGGAAGAAAGGGGAATGAGTTTATGTATTTGTAGCGCAAAATTAAACAGTTGCGATCATACCAGCACTAATGCACCGGATCCCATCAGAACTCCGCAGTGAAGTGTGCTTGGGCGAGATTAGTACTCGGATGGGTGACCTCCTGGGAAGTCCTCGTGTCGCACCAATTTTTTTTCAGACGGGTCGTTCGACGTTACGCGCGTCTGGAACTAGGGTCCGCTGGTTTATACGCAAATGTGAGTCAAGAAGCAGGGGCATTTTAATCGATATTAGAACGAGAATGAGAGGTGAAGTGTGAACGCACAAAGAAACAAATGACGGGAGGGGGAAGAAAGGAGAAGGAGTGTATGTATTTGCAGCGCGAAATTAAACAGGTGCGATCATACTAGCACTAAAGCTCCGTATCCCATCAGAACTCCGCAGTTAAGTGTGCTTGGGCGAGAGTAGTACTCGGATGGGTGACCACTTGGGAAGCCCTCGTGTTGCACCTATTTTTTTTCGGATGGGTTGTTCGACGTTACGCGCGAATGGAATTATAAACCGCAGGTTCATTTGCAAAGGTGAGTCACGGTGCCGAGACATATTACTTGATATTAGAACGAGAAATAGAGATGCAGAGTGCACGCACAAGGAAACAAATGATGGGAGGGGGGATGGAAGGAGAAAGAGTGTATGTATCTGTAGTGCAGAATGAAACATGAGGGATCATACCAGCACTAATGCAACGGATTCTATCAGAACTCCGCAGTTAAGGGTGTTTGGGCGAGAAAAGTACTCGGATGCGTGACCTCCTGCGAAGTCCTTATATTTCACCCATCTTCTTGGGAGGTCCTCGTGTTGCACCCATCTTTCTGCAGATGATTCTTTCGACGTTACGCGCGACTTGATTTATGGTCCGTAGGTTTATTCGCAAATGTGAGTCACGGCGCCGTGACATTTTACTTGATATTAGAACGAGTACGGGAGGTGCAGTGCGCACGCACAAGGAAACAAATGACGGGAGGAGGAAGAAAAGATTAGGAGTGTATGTATTTAAAGCGCAAAATTAAACAAGTGGCATCATACCAGCACTAATGCACTGGATCCCATCAGAACTCTGCAGTTAAGCGTGCTTGGGCGAGAGTAGTACTCGGATGGGTGACCTGTTGAGAAGTCCTCGTATCGCAACAATTTTTTTTCATATAGGTCGTTCGACATTACGCGCGTTCGGAACTATGGTCCGTTGGTTTATACGCAAATGTGAATCAAGAATCAGGGGCATTTTAATCGATATTAGAACGAGAATGAGAGGTGCAATGTGAACGCAAAAGGAAACAAATGATGGGAGGGCGGGAGGGAAGAAGGAGTGTATGTATTTTCAGCACGAAATTAAACAGGTGCGGTCACACCAGCACAAATGCACCGGATCCCATCAGAACTCCGCAGTTAATTGTGCTTTGGCGAAAGTAGTACAATGATGGGTTACCTCCTGGGAAGTTCTCGTGTTGCACCCATTTTTTTTTTCAGTTGTGCCGTTCGACGTTACGCGCGACTCTAATTATGGTCCGCAGATTTATTCGCAAATGTGAGTCACGGCGCCGTGGCTTTTTTCTTGATATTTGAACGAGAATGAGAGGTTCAGTGCGCATGCACAAGGAAACAAATAACGGGAGGGGGAAGAAAGGAGAAGGAGTTTATGTATTTGCAGCGCGAAATTAAACAGGTGCGATCATACCAGCACTAATGCACCGAATCCCGTCAGAACTCCGCAGTTAAGTGTGCTTGGGCGAGAGTAGTACTCGGATGGGTGACCTCCTAGGAAGTCCTCGTGTCGCACTAATTTTTTTTTAGACGGGTCGTTCGACGTTACGCGCGACTGGAACCTGGGTCCACTGGTTTATACGCAAATGTGAATCAAGAAGCAAGGGCATTTTAATCGATATTAGAACGAGAATGAGAGATGCAGAGTGCACGCACAAGGAAACAAATGACGGGAGGGGGGATGGAGGGAGAAAAAGTGTATGTATTTGCAGCGCAGAATGAAACATGAGCAATCATACCAGCACCAATGCAAGGGATTCTATCAGAACTCCGCAAGTTAAGGGTGCTTGGGCGAGAGTAGCACTAGGATGGGTGACCTCCTGCGAAGTCCTTATATTTCACCCATTTTCTTAGGAAGTCCTCGGGTTGCACCCATTTTTTTGCAGATGATTCTTTCGACGATACGCGCGACTGGAACTATGGTCCTCAGGTTTATTCGCAAATGTGAGTCACGGCACCGTAGGATTTTACTTGATATTAGAACGAGCACGGTAGGTGCAGTGCGCACGCACAAGGAAACAAATGACGGCAGGGGGAAAAAAGGAGAAGGAGTATATGTATTTGCAGCGCGAAATTAAACAGGTGCGATCATACCAGCACTAATACACCGGATCCCATCAGAACTCCGCAGTGAAGTGTGCTTGGGCGAGATTAGTACTCGGATGGGTGACCTCCTGGGAAGTCCTCGTGTCGCACCAATTTTTTTTCAGACAGGTCGTTCGACGTTGCGCGCGTCTGGAACTAGGGTCCGCTGGTTTATACGCAAATGTGAGTCAAGAAGCAGGGGCATTTTAATCGATATTAGAACGAGAATGAGAGGTGAAGTGTGAACGCACAAGGAAACAAATGACGGGAGGGGGAAGAAAGGAGAAGGAGTGTATGTATTTGCAGCGCAAAATTAAACATGTGCGATCATACCAGCACTAAAGCCCCGGATCCCATCAAAACTCCGCAGTTAAGTCTGCTTGGGCGAGAGTAGTACTCGGATGGTTGACCACTTGGGAAGCCCTCGTGTTGTACCTATTTTTTTTCGGATGGGTTGTTCGACGTTACGCGCGAATGGTATAAACCGCTGGTTCATTTGCAGAGGTGAGTCACGGTGCCGGGGCATATTACTTGATATTAGAACGAGAAATAGAGATGCAGAGTGCACGCACAAGGAAACAAATGATGGGAGGGGGGATGGAATGAGAAAGAGTGTATGTATTTGCAGTGCAGAATGAAACATGAGGGATCATACCAGCACTAATGCAACGGATTCTATCAGAACTCCGCAGTTAAGGGTTCTTGGGCGAGAAAAGTACTTGGATGGGTGACCTCCTGCGAAGTCCTTATATTTCACCCATTTTCTTGGGAGGTCCTCGTGTTGCACCGATCTTTTTGCAGATGATTCTTTCGACGTTACCGCGACTTGATTTATGGTATGCAGGTTTATTCGCAAATGTGAGTCACGGCGCCGTGGCATTTTACTTGATATTAGAACGAGTACGGGAGGTGCAGTGCGCATGCACAAGGAAACAAATGACGGGAGGAGGATGAAAAGAGAATGAGTGTATGTATTTGAAGCGCAAAATTAAACAAGTGGCATCATACCAGCACTAATGCACTGGATCCCATCAGAACTCTGCAGTTAAGGGTGTTTGGGCGAGAGTAGTACTCGGATGGGTGACCTCTTGGGAAGTCCTCGTATAGCAATAATTTTTTTTCAGATGGGTCGTTCGACGTTACGCGTGACTGGAACTATGGTCCGCTGGTTTATACGCAAATTTGAGTCAAGAATCTGGGGCATTTTAATCGATATTCGAACGAGAATGAGAGGTGCAGTGTGAACGCACAAGGAAACAAATGATGGGAGGGGGGGAGGGAAGAAGGAGTGTATGTATTTTCAGCACGAAATTAAACAGGTGCGGTCACACCAGCACTAATGCACCGGATCCCATCAGAACTCCGCAGTTAAGTGTGCTTTGGCGAAAGTAGTACAATGATGGGTTACCTCCTGGGAAGTTCTCGTGTTGCACCCATTTTTTTTTTTCAGATTTGCCATTCGACGTTACGCACGACTTTAATTATGGTCCGCAGATTTATTCGCAAATGCGAGTCACAGCGCCGTGGCATTTTACTTGATATTTGAACGAGAACGAGAGGTGCAGTGCGCACACACAAGGAAACAAATGACGGGAAGGGGAAGAAAGGAGAAGGAGTTTATGTATTTGCAACGCAAAATTAAACAGGTGCGATCATACCAGCACTAATGCACCGGATCCCATTAGAACTCCGCAGTTAAGTGTGCTTGGGTCCGAGTAGTACTCGGATGGGTGACCTCTTGGGAAGTCCTCGTATCGCAACAATTTTTTTTCAGATGAGTCATTCGACGTTACGAGCGACTGGAACTATGGTCCGCTAGTTTATATGCAAATGTGAGTCAAGAATCAGGGGCATTTTAATCGATATTAGAACGAGAAGGAGAGGTGCAGTGTGAACGCACAAGGAAACAAATGGTGGGAGGGGGGGAGGGAAGAAGGAGTGTATGTATTTGCAGCGCGAAATTAAACAAGTGCGATCATACCAGCACAAATGCACCGGATCCCATCAAAACTCCGCAGTTAAGTGTGCTTTGGCGAAAGTATTATAATGATGGGTTACCTCGTGGGAAGTTCTCGTGTTGCACCCATTTTCTTTTTTTCAGATGTGCTGTTCAACGTTATGCGCGACTTTAATTATGGTCCGCAGATTTAATCACAAATGTGAGTCACGGTGTCGTGGCATTTTACTTGATATTTGAATGAGAACGAGAGGTGCAGTGTGCACGCACAATGAAACAAATAACGGGTGGGGGAAGAAAGGAGAAGGAGTTTATGTATTTGCAGCGCAAAATTAAACAGGTGCGATCATACCAGCACTAATGCACCGGATCCCATCAGAACTCCGTAGTTAAGTGTGCTTGGGCGAGAGTAGTACTCGGATGGGTGACCTCTTGGGGAGTCCTCGTGTCGCACTAATTTTTTTTTCAGACGGGTCGTTCGACGTTACGCGCGACTGGAACTAGGGTCCACTGGTTTATACGCAAATGTGAGTCAAGAAGCATGGGCATTTTAATCGATATTAGAACGAGAATGAGAGATGCAGAGTGCACGCACAAGGAAACAAATGACGGGAGGGAGGATGGAGGGAGAAAAAGTGTATGTATTTGCAGCGCAGAATGAAACATGAGCAATCATACCAGCACCAATGCAACGGATTCTATCAGAACTCTGCAAGTTAAGGGTGCTTGGGCGAGAGTAGCACTAGGATGGGTGACCTCCTGCGAACTCCTTATATTTCACCCATTTTCTTAGGAAGTCCTCGTGTTCCACCCATTTTTTTGTAGATGATTTTTTCGACGATACGCGCGACTGGAACTATGGTCCTCAGGTTTATTCGCAAATGTGAGTCACGGCACCGTAGCATTTTACTTTATATTGAAACGAGCACGGGAGGTGCAGTGCGCACGCACAAGGAAACAAATGACGGGAGGGGGAAGAAAGGAGAAGGAGTTTATGTATTTGCAGAGCGGAATTAAACGGGTGCGATCATACCAGCACTAATGCACCGGATCCCGTCAGAACTCCGCAGTTAAGTGTGCTTTGGCGAGAGTAGTACTCGGATTGGTGAACTCTTGGGAAGTCCTCGTGTCGCACCAATTTTTTTTCGGACTGGTCTTTCGACGTTACGCGTGACTGGAACTAGGGTCCGCTGGTTTATACGCAAATGTGAGTTAAGAAGCAGGGGTATTTTAATCGATATTAGAACAAGAAGGAGACGTGCAGTGTGAACGCACAAGGGAACAATTGATGGGAGGGGGAGGGAAGGAGAAGGAGTGTATGTATTTTCAGCAAGAAATGAAACAGGTGCGATCATACCAGCCCTAATGCAACGGATTCTATCAGAACTCCGTAGGTAAGGGTGCTTGGGCGAGAGTAGTACTAGCATGGGTTACCTCCTGCGAAGTCCTTATATTTCACCCATTTTCTTGTGAAGTCCTTGTGTTGTACCCATTTTTTTGCAGATGATTCTTTCGACGTTACGCGCGACTTGAATTATGGTCCTCAGGTTTATTCGCAAATGTGAGTCACGGCGCCGTGGCATTTTACTTGATATTAGAACGAGAACGAGAGGTACAGTGCGCACGCACAAGGAAACAAATGACGGGAGGGGGAAGAAAGGGGAATGAGTTTATGTAATTATAGCGCAAAATTAAACGGGTGCGATCATACCAGCACTATTGCACCGGTTCCCATCAGAACTCCGCAGCTAAGTGTGCTTGGGCGAGAGTAGTACTCTGATGGGTGACCTCTTGGGAAGTCCTCGTGTCGCACTAATTTTTTTTTCAGACGGGTCGTTCGACGTTACGCGCGACTGGAACTAGGGTCCACTGGTTTATACGCAAATGTGAGTCAAGAAGCAGGGGTATTTTAATCGATATTAGAACGAGAAGGAGAGATGCAGAGTGCACGCACAAGGAAACAAATGACGGGAGGGGGGATGGAGGGAGAAAAAGTGTATGTATTTAATGTGCAGAATGAAACATGAGCAATCATACCAGCACCAATGCAACAGATTCTATCAGAACTCCGCAAGTTAAGGGTGCTTGGGCGAGAGTAGCACTAGGATGGGTGACCTCTTGCGAAGTCCTTGTATTTCACGCATTTTCTTAGGAAGTCCTCGTGTTCCACCCATTTTTTTGCAGATGATTCTTTCGACGTTACGCGCGACTTGTATTATGGTCCTCAGGTTTATTCGCAAATGTGAGTCACGGCGCCGTAGCATTTTACTTGATATTAGAACGAGCACGGGAGGTGCAGTGCGCACGCACAAGGAAACAAATAGAGGGAGGGGGAAGAAAGGAGAATGAGTTTATGTATTTGCAGCGCGAAATTATACAGGCGCGATCATAACAGCTCTTATGCACCAGATCCCATCAGAACTCCGCAGTTAAGTGCTCTTGGGCGAGATTAGTACTCGGATGGGTGACCTCCTAGGAAGTCCTCGTGTCGCACCAATTTTTTTTTAAACGGGTCGTTCGACGTTACGCACTTCTGGAACTAGGGTCCGCTGGTTTATACGCAAATGTGAGTCAAGAAGCAGGGGCATTTTAATCGATATTAGAACGAGAATGAGAGGTGAAGTGTGAACGCACAAGGAAACAAATTACGGGAGGGGGAAGAAAGGAGAAGGAGTGTATCTATTTGCAGCGCGAAATTAAACAGGTGTGATCATACCAGCACTAAAGCCCCGAATCCCATCAAAACTCCGCAGTTAAGTGTGCTTGGGCGAGGGTAGTCCTCGGATGGGTGACCACCTGGGAAGCCCTCGTGTTGCACCTATTTTTTTTCGGATGGGTTTTTCGACGTTACGCGCGAATGGAATTATAATCCGCTGGTTCATTTGCAAAGGTGAGTCACGGTGCCGGGGCATATTACTTGATATTAGAACGAGAAAGAGAGATGCAGATTGCACGCACAAGGAAACAAATGACGGGAGGGGGGATGGAAGGAGAAAGTGTGTATGTATTCGCAGTGCAGAATGAAACATGAGGGATCATACCAGCACTAATGCAACGGATTCTATCAGAACTCCGCAGTTAAGGGTGCTTGGGCGAGAAAAGTACTCGGATGGGTGACCTCCTTCGAAGTCCTTATATTTCACCCAATTTCTTGGGAGGTCCTCCTGTTGCACCCATCCTTTTGCAGATGACTCTTTCGACGTTACGCGCGACTTGATTTATGGTCCGCAGGTTTATTTACAAATTTGAGTCACGGCGCCGTGGCATTTTACTTGATATTATAACGAGCACAGGAGGTGCAGTGCGAATGCACAAGAAAACAAATGACGGGAGGGGGAAGAAAGGAGAAGGAGTTTATGTATTTGCAGCGCGGAATTAAAAGGGTGCGATCATACCAGCACTAATGCACTGGATCCCATCAGAACTCCGCAGTTAAGTGTGCTTGGGCGAGAGTAGTACTCGGGTGGGTGACCTCCTGGGAAGTCCTTGTGTCGCACAAATTTATTTTCAGACGGGTCGTTCGACGTTACACGCGACTTGAACTAGGGTCCGCTGGTTTATACGCAAATGTGAATCAAGAAGCAGGGGCATTTTAATCGATATTAGAACGAGATGGAGAGGTGCAGTGTGAACGCACAAGGAAACAATTGATGGGAGGGGGAGGGAAGGAGAAGGAGTGTATGTATTTTCAGCACGAAATGAAACAGGTGCGATCATACCAGCACTAATGCAACGGATTCTATCAGAACTCCGTAGGTAAGGGTGCTTGGGCGAGAGTAGTACTAGCATGGGTTACCTCCTGCGAAGTCCTTATATTTCACCAATTTTCTTGCGAAGTCCTCGTGTTGCACCCATTTTCTTTTTTTCAGATGTGCCGTTCGACGTTACGCGCGACTTTAATTATAGTCCGCAGATTTATTCGCAAATGTGAGTCACGGCGCCGTGGCATTTTACTTGATATTTGAACGAGAACGAGAGGTGCAGTGCGCACGGACAAAAAAACAAATGACGGGAGGGGGAAAAAAGGGGAATGAGTTTATGTATTTGTAGCGCAAAATTAAACAGTTGCGATCATACCAGCATTAATGCATCGGATCCCATCAGAACTCCGCAGTGAAGTGTGCTTGGGCGAGATTAGTACTCGGATGGGTGACCTCCTGGGAAATCCTCGTGTCGCACCAATTTTTTTTCAGACGGGTCGTTCGACGTTGCGCGCGTCTGGAACTAGGGTCCGCTGGTTTATACGCAAATGTGAGTCAAGAAGCAGGGGCATTTTAATCGATATTAGAACGAGAATGAGAGGTGAAGTGTGAACGCACAAAGAAACAAATGACGGGAGGGGGAAGAAAGGAGAAGGAGTGAATGTATTTGCAGCGCGAAATTAAACAGGTGCGATCATACCAGCACTAAAGCTCCGGATCCCATCAGAACTCCGCAGTTAAGTGTGCTTGGGCGAGAGTAGTACTCGGATGGGTGACCACTTGGGAAGCCCTCGTGTTGCACCTATATTTTTTCTGATGGGTTGTTCGACGTTGCGCGCGAATGGAATTATAGACCGCTGGTTCATTTGCAAAGGTGAGTCACGGTGCCGGGGCATATTACTTGATATTAGAACGAGAAATAGAGATGCCGAGTGCACGCACAAGGAAACAAATGACGGGAGGGGGGATGGAAGGAGAAAGAGTGTATGTATCTGTAGTGCAGAATGAAACATGAGGGATCATACCAGCACTAATGCAACGGATTCTATCAGAACTCCGCAGTTAAGGGTGTTTGGGAGAGAAAAGTACTCAGATGCGTGACCTCCTGCGAAGTCCTTATATTTCACCCATCTTCTTGGGAGGTCCTCGTGTTGCACTCATCTTTCTGCAGATGATTCTTTCGACGTTACGCGCGACTTGATTTATGGTCCGCAGGTTTATTCGCAAATGTGAGTCACGGCGCCGTGGCATCTTACTTGATATTAGAACGAGTACGGGAGGTGCAGTGCGCACGCACAAGGAAACAAATGACGGGAGGAGGAAGAAAAGATTAGGAGTGTATGTATTTGAAGCGCAAAATTAAACAAGTGGCATCATACCAGCACTAATGCACTGGATCCCATCAGAACTCTGCAGTTAAGTGTGCTTGGGTGAGAGTAGTACTCGGATGGGTGACCTCTTGAGAAGTCCTCGTATCGCAATAATTTTTTTTCAGATAGGTCGTTCGACGTTACGCGCGACTGGAACTATGGTCCGCTGGTTTATACGCAAATGTGAGTCAAGAATCAGGGGCATTTTAATCGATATTAGAACGAGAAGGAGAGGTGCAATGTGGACGCAAAAGGAAACAAATGATGGGAGGGCGGGAAGGAAGAAGGATTGTATGTATTTTCAGCACGAAATTAAACAGGTGCGGTCACACCAGCACAAATGCAACGTATCCCATCATAACTCCGCAGTTAAGTGTGCTTTGGCGAAAGTAGTACAATGATGGGTTACCTCCTGGGAAGTTCTCGTGTTGCACCCATTTTTTTTTTTTAGATGTGCCGTTCGACGTTACGCGCGACTCTAATTATGGTCCGCAGATTTATTCGCAAATGTGAGTCACGGCGCCGTGGCATTTTTCTTGATACCTGAACAAGAACGAGAGGTTCAGTGCGCACGCACAAGGAAACAAATGACGGGAGGGGGAAGAAAGGAAAAGGAGTTTATGTATTTGCAGCGCGAAGTTAAACATGTGTGATCATGCCAGCACTAATGCACCGGATCCCGTCAGAACTCCGCAGTTAAGTGTGCTTGGGCGAAATTAGTACTCGGATGTGTTACCCCCTGGGAAGTCCTCTTGTCGCACTAATTTTTTTTTTAGAAGGGTCGTTCGACGTTACGCGCGACTGGAACCTGGGTTCACTGGTTTATACGCAAATGTGTGTCAAGAAGCATGGGCATTTTAATCGATATTAGAACGAGAATGAGAGATGCAGAGTGCACGCACAAGGAAACAAATGACGGGAGGGGGGATGGAGGGAGAAAAAGTGTATGTATTTGCAGCGCAGAATGAAACATGAGCAATCATACCAGCACCAATGCAACGGATTCTATCAGAACTCCGAGAGTTAAGGGTGCTTGGGCGAGAGTAGCACTAGGATGGGTGACCTCCTGCGAAGTCCTTATATTTCACCCATTTTCTTAGGAAGTCCTCGTGTTGCTCCCATTTTTTTGCAGATGATTCTTTCGACGATACGCGCGACTGGAACTATGGTCCTCAGGTTTATTCGCAAATGTGAGTCACGGCACCGTAGCATTTTACTTGATATTAGAACGAGCACGGTAGGTGCAGTGCGCACGCACAAGGAAACAAATGACGGCAGGGGGAAGAAAGGAGAAGGAGTTTATGTATTTGCAGCGCGAAATTAAACAGGTGCGATCATACCAGCACTAATACACCGGATGCCATCAGAACTCCGCAGTTAAGTGTGCTTGTGCGAGAGTAGTACTCAGATGGGTGACCTCTTGGGAAGTCCTCGTATCGCACCAATTTTTTTTCAGACGGGTCGTTCGACGCTACGCGCGACTGGAATTAAGGTCCGCTGGTTTATACGCAAATGTGAGTCAAGAAGCAGGGGCATTTTAATCGATATTAGAACGAGAAGGAGAGGTGCAGTGTGAACGCACAAGGGAACAATTGATGGGAGGGGGAGGGAAGGAGGAGTGTATGTATTTTCAGCACGAAATGAAACAGGTGCGATCATGCCAGCACTAATGCAACGGATTCTATCAGAACTCCGTAGGTAAGGGTGCTTGGGCGAGAGTAGTACTAGCATGGGTTACCTCCTGCGAAGTCCTTATATTTTACCCATTTTCTTGTGAAGTCCTCGTGTTGCACCCATTTTTTTGAAGATGATTCTTTCGACATTACGCGCAACTTGAATTATGGTCCTCAGGCTTATTCGCAAATGTAAGTCACAGCGCTGTAGCATTTTACTTGATATTAGAACGAGAACGGGAGGTGCAGTGCGCACGCACAAGGAAAAAAATGACGGGAGGGGGAAGAAAGGAAAATGAGTTTATGTATTTGCAGCACGAAATTAAACAGGTTCGATCATACCAGCACTAATGCACCGGATCCCATCAGAACTCCGCAGTGAAGTGTGCTCGGGCGAGATTAGTACTCGGATGGGTGACCTCCTAGGAAGTCCTCGTGTCGCACCAATTTTTTTTTAAACGGGTCGTTCGACGTTACCCGCGTCTGGAACTAGGGTCCGCTGGTTTATACGCAAATGTGAGTCAAGAAGCAGGGGCATTTTAATCGATATTAGAACAAGAATGAGAGGTGAAGTGTGAACGCACAAGGAAACAAATGATGGGAGGGGGGGAGGGAAGAAGGAGTGTATGTATTTTCAGCACGAAATTAAACAGGTGCGGTCACACCAGCACAAATGCACCGGATCCCATCAGAACTCCGCAGTTAAGTGTGCTTTGGCGAAAGTAGTATAATGATGGGTTACCTCCTGGGATGTTCTCGTGTTGCACCCATTTTCTTTTTTTCAGATGTGCCGTTCAACGTTGCGCGCGACTTTAATTATGGTCCGCAGATTTATTCGTAAATGTGAGTCACGGCACCGTGGCATTTTACTTGATATTTGAACGAGAACGAGAGGTGCAGTGCGCACGCACAAGGAAACAAATGACGGGAGGGGGAAGAAAGGAGAAGGAGTTTATGTATTTGCAGCTTGAAATTAAACAGGTGCGATCATACCAGCACTAATGCACCGGATCCCATCAGAATTCCGCAGTTAAGTGTGCTTGGGCGAGAGTAGTACTCGGATGGGTGACCTCCAGCGAAGTCCTTATATTTCACCCATTTTCTTAGGAAGTCCTCGTGTTGCACCCATTTTTTTGCAGATTATTCTTTTGACGATACGCGCGACTTGAATTATGGTCCTCAGATTTATTCGCAAATGTGAGTCACGGCACCGTAGCATTTTACTTGATATTAGAACGAGCACGGTTGGTGCAGTGCGCATGCACAAGAAAACAAATGACGGGAGGGGGAAGAAAGGAGAAGGAGTTTATGTATTTGCAACGCGAAATTAAACGGGTGCGATCATACCAGCACTAATGCACCGGATCCCATCAGAACTCCGCAGTTAAGTGTGCTTGGGCGCGAGTAGTACTCGGATGGGTGATCTCCTGGGAAGTCCTCGTGTCGCACCAATTTTTTTTCAGACGGGTCGTTCAACGTTACGCGCGACTGGAACTTGGGTCCGCTGGTTTATACGCAAATGTGAGTCAAGAAGGAGGGGCATTTTTAATCGATATTAGAACGAGAAGGAGAGATGCAGTGTGAACGCATAAGGAAACAATTGATGGGAGGGGGAGGGAACGAGAAGGAGTGTATGTATTTTCAGCACGAAATGAAACAGGTGCGATCATACCAGCACTAATGCAACGGATTCTATCAGAACTCCGTAGGTAAGGGTGCTTGGGCGAGAGTAGTACTAGCATGGGTTACCTCATGCGAAGTCCTTATATTTCACCCATTTTCTTGTGAAGTCCTCGTGTTGCACCCATTTTTTTGCAGATGATTCTTTCGACGTTACGCGCGACTTGTATTATGGTCCTCAGGTTTGTTCGCAAATGTGAGTCATGGCGCTGTAGCATTTTACTTGATATTAGAACGAGAACGGGAGGTGCAGTGCGCACGCACAAGGAAACAAATGATGTGAGGGGGAAGAAAGGGGAATGAGTTTATGTATTTGCAGCGCAAAATTAAACAGGTGCGATCATACCAGCACTAATGCACCGAATCCCATCAGAACTCCGCTGTTAAGGGTGCTTGGGCGAGACTAGTACTCGGATGGGTGACCTCCTGGGAAGTCCTCGTGTCGCACAAATTAAACAGGTGCGATCTTACCAGCACTAAAGCCCCGGATCCCATCAGAACTACGCAGTTAAATTTGCTTGGGCGAGAATAGTACTCGGATGGGTGACCAATTGGGAAGCCCTCGTGTTGCACCTATTTTTTTTTGGATGGGTTGTTCGACGTTACGCGCGAATGGAATTATTAACCGCTGGTTCATTTGCAAAGGTGAGTCACGGTGCGGGGGCATATTACTTGATATTAGAATGAGAAAGAGAGATGCAGAGTGCACACACAAGGAAACAAATGACGGGAGAAGGGATGGAAGGAGAAAGAGTGTATGTATTTGCAGTGCAGAATGAAACATGAGGGATCATACTAGCACTAATGCAACAGATTCTATCAGAACTCCGCAGTTAAGGGTGCTTGGGCGAGAGTAGAACTCGGATGGTTGACCACTTCGGAAGTCCTCGTGTTGCACCCATTTTCTTGGGAGGTCCTCGTGTTGCACCCATCTTTTTACAGATGATTCTTTCCACGTTACGCGCGACTTGATTTTTGGTCCGCAGGTTTATTCGCGCGTAACGTCGAACGGCACATATGAAAAAAAGAAAATGGGTGCAACATGAGAACTTCCTAGGAGGTAACCCATCATTGTACTACTTTCGCCAAAGCACACTTAACTGCGGAGTTCTGATGGGATCCGGTGCATTTGTGCTGGTGTGACCGCACCTGTTTAATTTCGTGCTGAAAATACATACACTCCTTGTTCCCTCCCCCCCTCCAATCATTTGTTTCCTTGTGCGTTCACACTGCATCTCTCATTCTCGTTTTAATATCGATTAAAATGCCCCTGATTCTTGACTCACATTTGCATATAAACCAACGGACCATAGTTCCAGTCGCGCGTAACGTCGAACGACCCATCTGAAAAAAAATTGTTGCGATACGAGGACTTCCCAAGAGGTCACCCATCCGAGTACTACTCTCGCCCAAACACGCTTAACTGCAGAGTTCTGATGGGATCCAGTGCCTTAGTGCTGGTATGATGCCACTTGTTTAATTTTGCGCTTCAAATACATACACTCCTTCTTTTTTCTTCCTTCTCCCGTCGTTTGTTTCCTTGTGCGTTCACTCTGCACCTCCCGTACTCGTTCTAATATCAAGTAAAATGCCACGGTGCCGTGACTCACATTTGCGAATAAACCTGCGGACCATAAATCAAGTCGCGCGTAACGTCGAAAGAATCATCTGCAAAAAGATGGGTGCAACACGACGACCTCCCAAGAAAATGCGTGAAATATAAGGACTTCGCAGGTGGTCACCCATCCGAGTACTTTTCTCGCCCAAGCACCCTTAACTGCGGAGTTCTGATAGAATCCGTTGCATTAGTGCTGGGATGGTCCCTCATGTTTCATTGTGCACTGCAAATACATACACTCTTTCTCCTCCCATCCCCCCTCCCGTCATTTGTTTCCTTGTGCGTGCACTCTGCATCTCTCTTTCTCGTTCTAATATCAAGTAATATGCCCCGGCACCGTGACTCACCTTTGCAAATGAACCAGCGGTTTATAATTCCATTCGCGCGTAACGTCGAACAACCCATCCGAAAAAAAATAGGTGGAACACGAGGGCTTCCCAGGTGGTCACCCATCTGAGTACTACTCTCGCCCAAGCACACTTAACTGCGGAGTTCTGATGGGATCCGGGGCTTTAGTGCTGGTATGATCGCACCTCTTTAATTTCGCGCTACATACACTCCTCCTTTCTTCCCCCTCCCGTCATTTGTTTCCTTGTGCGTTCACACTTCACCTCTCATTCTCGTTCTAATATCGATTAAAATGCCCTTGCTTCTTGACTCACATTTGCGTATAAACCAGCGGACCCTAGTTCCAGACGCGCGTAACGTCGAACGACCAGTCTGAAAAAAAATTGGTGCGACACGAGGACTTCCCAGGAGGTCAACCATCCGAATACTAATCTCGCCCAAGCACACTTAACTGCGGAGTTCTGATGGGATCCAGGGCTTTAGTGCTGGTATGATCGCGCCTGTTTAGTTTCGCGCTGCAAATTCATACACTCCTTCTCTTTTCTTTCCCCTCCCGTCATTTGTTTCCTTGTGCGTGCGGGCTGCACCTCCGGTTCACGTTCTAATATCAAGTAAAATGCTACAGCGCCGTGACTCACATTTGCGAATAAACCTGAGGACCATAATTCAAGTCGTGCGTAACGTTGAAAGAATCATCTGCAAAAAAATGGGTGCAACAAAAGGACTTCACAAGAAAATGGGTGAAATATAAGGACTTCGCTGGAGGTAACCCATGCTATTACTACTCTCGCACAAGCACGCTTACCTACGGAGTTCTGATAGAATCCGTTGCATTAGTGCTGGTATGATCGCACCTGTTTCATTCTGCGCTGCAAATACAAACAATTTTTATCCTTCCCTCCCCCTCCCATCAATTGTTTCCTTGTGCGTTCACACTGCACCTCTCCTTCTCGTTCTAATATCGATTAAAATGCCCCTGCTTCTTGACTCACATTTGCGTATAAACCAGCGGACCCTAGTTCCAGTCGCGCGTAACGTCGAACGACCCGTCTGAAAAAAAATTGGTGCGACACGAGGACTTCCCAAGAGGTCACCCATCCGAGTACTACTCTCGCCCAAGCACACTTAACTGCGGAGTTCTGACGGGATCCGGTGCATTAGTGCTGGTATGATCGCACCCGTTTAATTCTGCGCTGCAAATACATAAACTCCTTCTCCTTTCTTCCCCCTCCCGTCATTTGTTTCCTTGTGCGTGCGCATTGCACCTCCCGTGCTCGTTCTAATATCAAGTAAAATGCTACGGTGCCGTGACTCACATTTGCGAATAAACCTGAGGACCATAATTCAAGTCGCGCGTATCGTCGAAAGAATCATCTGCAAAAAAATGGGTGCAACACGAGGACTTCCTAAGAAAATGGGTGAAATATAAGGACTTCGAAGGAGGTCACCCATCCTAGTGCTACTCTCGCCCAAGCACCCTTAACTTGCGGATTTCTGATAGAATCTGTTGCATTCGTGCTGGTATGATTGCTCATGTTTCATTCTGCGCTGCAAATACATACACTTTTTCTCCCTCCATCCCCCCTCCCGTCATTTGTTTCATTGTGCGTGCACTCTGCATCCATCCTTCTCGTTCTAATATCGATTAAAATGCCCCTGCTTCTTGACTCACATTTGCGTATAAACCATTGGACCCTAGTTCTAGTCGCGCGTAACGTCGAACGACCCGTCTCAAAAAAAAATTAATACAACACGAGGACTTCCCAGGAGGTCACCCATCCGAGTACTACTCTCGCCCAAGCACACTTAACTGCAGAGTTCTGATGGGATCCGGTGCATTAGTGCTGGTATGATAACAACTGTTTAATTTTGCGCTGCAAATACATAAACTCCTTCACCTTTATTCCCCCTCCCGTCATTTGTTTCCTTGTGCGTGCGCACTGCACCTCTCGTTGTCATTCAAATATCATGTAAAATGCCACGGCGCCGTGACTCACATTTGCAAATAAATCTGCGGACCATAATTAAAGTCGCGCGTAACGTCGAACTGCACATCTGAAAAAAAGAAAATGGGTGCAACACGAGAACTTCCCAGGAGGTAACCCATCATTGTACTACTTTCGCCAAAGCACACTTAACTACGGAGTTCTGAGGGGATCCGGTGCATTTGTGCTGGTGTGACCGCACCTGTTTAATTTCATGCTGAAAATACATACACTCCTTCTTCCCTCCCGCCTCCAATCATTTGTTTCCTTGTGCGTTCACACTGCACCTCTCATTCTCGTTCTAATATCGATTAAAATGTCCCTGATTCTTGACTCACATTTGCGTATAAACCAGCGGACCATAGTTCCAGTCACGCGTAACGTCGAACGACCCATCTGAAAAAAAATTGTTGCGATACGAGGACTTCCCAAGAGCTCACCCATCCGAGTACTACTCTCGCCCAAGCACGCTTAACTGCAGAGTTCTGATGGGATCCAGTGCATTAGTGCTGGTATGATGCCACTTGTTTAATTTTGCGCTTCAAATACATACACTCCTTCTCTTTTCTTCCTCCTCCTGTCATTTGTTTCCTTGTGCGTGCGCACTGCACCTCCCGTACTCGTTCTAATATCAAGTAAAATGCCACGGCGCCGTGACTCACATTTGCGAACAAACCTGTGGACCATAAATCAAGTCGCGCGTAACGTCGAAAGAATCATCTGCAAAAAGATGGGTGCAAGACGAGGACCTCCCAAGAAAATGGGTGAAATATAAGGACTTTGCAGGAGGTCACCCATCCGAGTACTTTTCTCGCCCAAGCACCCTTAACTGCGGAGTTCTGATAGAATCCGTTGCATTAGTGCTGGTATGATCTCTCATGTTTCATTATGCACTGCAAATACATACACTATTTCTCCTCCCATCCCCCCTCCCGTCATTTGTTTCCTTGTGCGTGCACTCTACATCTCTCTTTCTCGTTCTAATATCAAGTAATATGCCCCGGCACCGTGACTCACCTTTGCAAATGAACCAGCGGTTTATAATTCCATTCGCGCGTAACGTCGAACAACCCATCCAAAAAAAAATAGGTGGAACACGAGGGCTTCCCAGGTGGTCACCCATCAGAGTACTATTCTCGCCAAGCACACTTAACTGCGGAGTTCTGATGGGATCCGGGGCTTTAGTGCTGCTATGATCGCACCTCTTTAATTTCGCGCTGCAAATACATACACTCCTCCTTTCTTCCCCCTCCCGTCATTTGTTTCCTTGTGCGTTCACACTTCACCTCTCATTCTCGTTCTAATATCGATTAAAATGCCCCTGCTTCTTGACTCACATTTGCGTATAAACCAGCGGACCCTAGTTCCAGACGCGCGTAACGTCGAACGACCAGTCTGAAAAAAAATTGGTGCGACACGAGGACTTCCCAGGAGGTCAACCATCCGAGTACTAATCTCGCCCAAGCACACTTAACTGCGGAGTTCTGATGGGATCCGGGGCTTTAATGCTGGTATGATCGCACCTGTTTAGTTTCGCGCTGCAAATACATACACTCCTTCTCTTTTCTTTCCCCTCCCGTCATTTGTTTCCTTGTTCGTGCGCGCAAAACCTCCCATTCTCGTTCTAATATCAAGTAAAATGCTACAGCGCTGTGACTCACATTTGCGAATAAACCTGAGGACCATAATTCAAGTCGCACGTAACGTCGAAAGAATCATCTGCAAAAAAATGGGTGCAACACGAGGACTTCACAAGAAAATGGGTGAAATATAAGGACTTCGCAGGAGGTAACCCATGCTATTACTACTCTCGCCCAAGCACCCTTACCTACGGAGTTCTGATAGAATCCGTTGCATTAGTGCTGGTATGATCGCACCTGTTTCATTCTGCGCTGCAAATACATACACTTTTTCTCCTTCCCTCCCCCTCCCATCAATTGTTTCCTTGTGCGTTCACACTGCACCTCTCCTTCTTGTTCTAATATCGTTTAAAATGCCCCTGCTTCTTGACTCACATTTGCGTATAAACCAGCGGACCCTAGTTCCAGTCGCGCGTAACGTCGAACGACCCGTCTGAAAAAAAATTGGTTCGACACGAGGACTTTCCAAGAGGTCACCCATCTGAGTTCTACTCTCGCCCAAGCACACTTAACTACGGAGTTCTGATGGGATCAAGTGCATTAGTACTGGTATGATCGCACCCGTTTAATTCCGCGCTGCAAATACATAAACTCCTTCTCCTTTCTTCCCCCTCCCGTCATTTGTTTCCTTGTGCGTGCGCACTGCACCTCCCGTGCTCGTTCTAATATAAAGAAAAATGCTAGGGTGCCGTGACTCACATTTGCGAATAAACCTGAGGACTATAATTCAAGTCGCGCGTATCGTCGAAAGAATCATCTGCAAAAAAAATGGGTGCAACAAGAAAACTTCCTAAGAAAATGGGTGAAATATAAGGACTTCGCAGGAGGTCACCCATCCTAGTGCTACTCTCGCCCAAGCACCCTTAACTTGTGGATTTTTGAAAAAATCTGTTGCATTCGTGCTGGTATGATTGCTCATGTTTCATTCTGCGCTGCAAAAACATGCACTTTTTCTCCCTCCATCCCCCCTCCCGTCATTTGTTTCCTTGTGCGTGCACTCTGCATCTCTCCTTCTCATTCTAATATCGATTAAAATGCCCCTGCTTCTAGACTCACATTTGCGTATAAACTAGTGGACCCTAGTTCTAGTCGCGCGTAACGTCGAACGACCTGTCGGAAAAAAAATTAATGCGACACGAGGACTTCCCAGGAGGTCACCCATCCGAGTACTACTCTCGCCCAAGCAAACTTAACTGCGGAGTTCTGATGGGATCCGGTGCATTAGTGCTGGTATGATCGCACCTGTTTAATTTTGCGCTGCAAATACATAAACTCCTTCTCCTTTCTTCCCCCTCCCGTCATTTGTTTCCTTGTGCGTGCGCACTGCACCTCTCGTTGTCGTTCAAATATCATGTAAAATGCCACGGCGCCGTGACTCACATTTGCGAATAAATCTGCGGACCATAATTAAAGTCGCGCGTAACATCGAACGGCACATCTGAAAAGAAGAAAATGGGTGCAACACGAGAACTTCCCAGGAGGTAACCCATCATTGTACTACTTTCGCCAAAGCACACTTAACTGCGGAGTTTTGATGGGATCCGGTGCATTTGTGCTAGTGTAACCGCACCTGTTTAATTTCGTGCTGAAAATACATACACTCCTTCCCTCCCTCCCTCCCATGATTTGTTTCCTTGTGCGTTCACACTGCACCTCTCCTTCTCGTTCTAATATCGATTAAAATGCCCCTGATTCTTGACTCACATTTGCGTATAAACCAGCGGACCATAGTTCCAGTCGCGCGTAACGTCGAACGACCCATCTGAAAAAAAATTGTTGCGATACGAGGACTTCCCAAGAGGTCATCCATCCGAGTACTACTCTCGCCCAAGCACACTTAACTGCGGAGTTCTGATGGGATCCGGTGCATTAGTGCTTGTTTGATCGCATAAGTTTAATTCCGCGCTTCAAATACATAAACTCCTTCTCCTTTCTTCCCCCTCCCGTCAATTGTTTCCTTGTGCGTGCGCACTGCACCTCCCGTGCTAGTTCTAATATCAAGTAAAATGCTACGGTGCCGTGACGCACATTTGCGAATAAACCTGAGGACCATAATTCAAGTCGCGCGTATCGTCGAAAGAATCATCTGCAAAAAAATGGGTGTAACACGAGGACTTCCTAAGAAAATGGGTGAAATATAAGGACTTCGCATGAGGTCACCCATCCTAGTGCTACTCTCGCCCAAGAACCCTTAACTTGCGGAGTTCTGATAGAATCCGTTGCATTGGTGCTGGTATGATTGCTCATGTTTCATTCTGCGCTGCAAATACATACACTTTTTCTCCCTCCATCCCCCCTCCCGTCATTTGTTTCCTTGTGCGTGCACTCTGCATCTCTCCTTCTCGTTCTAATATCGATTAAAATGCCCCTGCTTTTTTACTCACATTTGCGTATAAACCAGTGGACTCTAGTTCCAGTCGCGCGTAACGTCGAACAACCCGTCTGAAAAAAAATTGGTGCGACACGAGGACTTCCTAGGAGGTCACCCATCCGAGTACTACTCTCGCCTAAGCACACTTAACTACGGAGTTCTGATGGGATCCGGTGCATTAGTGCAAGTATGATCGCATAAGTTTAATTCCGCGCTTCAAATACATAAACTCCTTCTCCTTTCTTCCCCCTCCCGTCAATTGTTTCCTTATGCGTGCGCACTGCACCTCCCGTGCTCGTTCTAATATCAACTAAAATGCTACGGTGCTGTGACTCACATTTGCGAATAAACCTGAGGACCATAATTCAAGTCGCGCGTATCGTCGAAAGAATCATCTGCAAAAAAATGGGTGTAACACGAGGACTTCCTAAGAAAATGGGTGAAATATAAGGACTTCACAGGTGGTCACCCATCCTAGTGCTACTCTCGCCCAAGCACCCTTAACTTGCGGAGTTCTGATAGAATCCGTTGCATTGGTGCTGGTATGATTGCTCATGTTTCATTCTGCGCTGCAAATACATACACTTTTTCTCCCTCCATCCCCCCTCCCGTCATTTGTTTCCTTGTGCGTTCACACTGCACCTCTCGTTCTCGTTCAAATATCAAGTAAAATGCCACATCGCCGTGACTCGCATTTGCGAATAAATCTGCGGATCATAATTAAAGTCACGCGTAACGTCGAACGGCACATCTGAAGAAAAGAAAATGGGTGCAACACGAGAACATCCCAGGAGGTAACCCATCATTGTACTACTTTCGCCAAAGCATACTTAACTGCGGAGTTCTGATGGGATCCAGTGCATTAGTGCTGGTATGATGCCACTTGTTTAATTTTGCGCTTCAAATAAATACGCTCCTTCTCTTTTCTTCCCCCTCCCGTCATTTGTTTCCTTGTGCGTCTGCACTGCACCTCCCGTACTCATTCTAATATCAAGTAAAATGCCACGGCGCCGTGACTCACATTTGCGAAAAAGCCTGCGGACCATAAATCAAGTCGCGCGTAATGTTGAAAGAATCATCTGCAAAAAGATGTGTGCAACACGACTACCTCCCAAGAAAATGGGTGAAATATAAGGACTTCGCAGGAGGTCACCCATCCGAGTACTTTTCTCGCCCAAGCACCCTTGACTGCGGAGTTCTGATAGAATCCGTTGCATTAGTGCTGGTATGATCGCACCGGTTTAATTTCGCGCTGCAAATACATACACTCCTTCTCCTTTCTTCCCCCTCCCGTCAATTGTTTCCTTGTGCGTTCGCACTGCACCTCTCATTCTCGTTCTAATATCGATTAAAATGCCCCTTCTTCTTGACTCACATTTGCGTATAAACCAGCGGACCCTAGTTCCAGTCGCGCGTAACGTCGATTGACCCGTCTGAAAAAAAAAATTTGCGACACGAGGACTTCCCAGGAGGTCACCCATCCGAGTACTGCTCTCGCCCAAGCACACTTAACTGCGGAGTTCTGATGGGATACGTTGCATTAGTGGTGGTATGATCGCACCCGGTGAATTCTGCGCTGCAAATACATAAACTCCTTTCCATTTCTTCCCCCTCCCGTCATTTGTTTTCTTGTGCGTGCGCACTGCACATCCCGTGCTCGTTCTAATATCAAGTAAAATGCTACGGTGCCGTGACTCACATTTGCGAATAAACCTGAGGACCATAATTCAAGTCGAACGTATCGTCGAAAGAATCATCTGCAAAAAAATAGGTGCAACACGAGGACTTCCTAAGAAAATGGGTGAAATATAAGGACTTCGCCGGAGGTCACCCATCCTAGTGCTACTCTCGCCCAAGCACCCTTAACTTGCAGAGTTCTGATAGAATCCGTTGCATTGGTGCTGGTATGATTGCTCATGTTTCATTCTGCGCTGCAAATACATACACTTTTTCTCCCTCCATCCCCCCTCCCGTCATTTGTTTCCTTGTGCGTGCACTCTGCATCTCTATTTCTCGTTCTAATATCGATTAAAATGCCCCAGCTTCTTGACTCACATTTGCGTATAAACCAGTGGACCCTAGTTCCAGTCGCGCGTAACGTCGAACGACCCGTCTGAAAAAAAAAATTAGTGCGACAAAAGGACTTCCCAGGAGGTCACCCATCCTAGTGCTACTCTCGCCCAAGCACCCTTAACTTGCGGAGTTCTGATAGAATCCGTTGCATTGGTGCTGGTATGATTGCTCATATTTCATTATGCGCTGCAAATACATACACTTTTTCTCCCTCCATCCCCCCTCCCGTCATTTGTTTCCTTGTGCGTGCACTCTGCATCTCTCCTTCTCGTTCTAATATCAATTAAAATGCCCCTGCTTCTTGACTCACATTTGCGTATAAACCAGCGGACTCTAGTTTCAGTCGCGCGTAACGTCGAATGACCCGTCTGAAAAAAAAAATTAGTGCGACACGAGGACTTCCCAGGAGGTCACCCATCCGAGTACTACCCTCGCCCAAGCACACTTAACTGCGGGGTTCTGATGGGATCCGGTGCATTAGTGCTGGTATGATCGCACCTGTTTAATTTCGCCTGCAAATACATAAACTCCTTCTCCTTTCTTCCCCCTCCCGTCATTTGTTTCCTTGTGCGGGTGCACTGCACCTCCTGTGCTCGTTCTAATATCAAGTAAAATGCTATGATGTCGTTACTCACATTTGCAAATAAACATGAGAACCATAATTCAAGTCGCGCGTATCGTCGAAAGAATCATCTGCAAAAAAATGGGTGCAACACGAGGACTTCCTAAGAAAATGGGTGAAATATAAGGACTTCGCAGGAGGTCACCCATCCTAGTGCTTCTCTCGCCTAAGCACCCTTAACCTGCGGAGTTCTGATAGAATCCGTTGCATTGGTGCTGGTATGATTGCTTATGTTTCATTCTGCGCTGCAAATACATACACTTTTTCTCCCTCCATCCCCCCTCCCGTCATTTGTTTCCTTTTGCGTGCACTCTGCATGTCTCCTTCTCGTTCTAATATCAATTAAAATGCCCCTGCTTCTTGACTCACATTTGCGTATAAACCAGCGGACCCTAGTTCAAGTCGCGCGTAACGTCGAACGACCCGTCTGAAAAAAAAAATTAGTGCGACACGAGGACTTCCCAAGAGGTCACCCATCCGAGTACTACTCTCGCCCAAGCACACTTAACTGCGGAATTCTAATAGGATCCGGTGCATTAGTGCTGGTATGATCGCACCTGTTTAATTTCGCACTGCAAATACACAAACTCCTTCTCCTTTCTTCTCCCTCCCGTCATTTGTTTCCTTGTGCGGGTGCACTGCACCTCCTGTGTTCGTTCTAATATCAAGTAAAATGCTATGATGCCGTTACTCACATTTGCAAATAAACATGAGGACCATAATTCAAGTCGCGCGTATCGTCGAAAGAATCATCTGCAAAAAAAATGGGTGCAACACGAGGACTTCCTAAGAAAATGGGTGAAATATAAGGACTTCGCAGGAGGTCACCCATCCTAGTACTTCTCTCGCCTAAGCACCCTTAACCTGCGGAGTTCTGATAGAATCCGTTGCATTGGTGCTGGTATGATTGCTCATGTTTCATTCTGCGCTGCAAATACATACACTTTTTCTCCCTCCATCCCCCCTCCCGGCATTTGTTTCCTTTTGCGTGCACTCTGCATGTCTCCTTCTCGTTCTAATATCAATTAAAATGCCCCTGCTTCTTGACTCACATTTGCGTATAAACCAGCGGACCCTAGTTCCAGTTGCGCGTAACGTCGAACGACCCGTCTGAAAAAAAAAATTAGTGCGACACGAGGACTTCCCAAGAGGTCACCCATCCGAGTACTACTCTCGTCCAAGCACACTTAACTGCGGAATTCTAATGGGATCCGGTGCATTAGTGCTGGTATGATCGCACCTGTTTAATTTTGCACTGCAAATACACAAACTCCTTCTCATTTCTTCCCCCTCCCGTCATTTGTTTCCTTGTGCGTGCACACTGCACCTCTCGTTCTCGTTCTAATATCAAGTAAAATGCTACGGTGCCGTGACTCACATTTGCGAATAAACCTGACGACCATAATTCAAGTCGCGCATATCGTCGAAAGAATCATCTACAAAAAAATGGGTGCAACACGAGGACTTCCTAAGAAAATTGGTGAAATATAAGGACTTTGCAGGAGGTCACCCATCCTAGTGCTACTCTCGTCCAAGCACCCTTAAGTTGCGGAGTTCTGATAGAATCCGTCGCATTGGTGCTGGTATGATTGCTCATGTTTCATTCTGCGCTGCAAATACATTCACTTTTTCTCCCTCCATCCCCCCTCCCGTCATTTGTTTCCTTTTGCGTGCATTCTGCATCTCTCCTTCTCGTTCTAATATCGATTAAAATGCCCATGCTTCTTGACTCACATTTGCGTATGAACCAGGGGGCCCTAGTTCCAGTTACGCATAACGTCGAACGACCCGTCTAAAAAAAAAATTAGTGCGACACGAGAACTTCCCAGAAGGTCACCCATCCGAGTACTACTCTCACCCAAGCACACTTAACTGCGGAGTTCTGATGGGATCCGGTGCATTAGTGCTAGTATGATCGCACCTGTTAAATTTTTCGCTGCAAATACATAAATTCCTTCCCCTTTCTTCCCCCTCCCGTCATTTGTTTCCTTGTGCGTGCGCACTGCACCTCTCGTTCTCGTTCAAATATCAAGTAAAATGCCACGGCGCCGTGACTCACATTGGCGAATAAATCTGCGGACCATAATTAAAGTCGCGTGTAACATCGAACGGCACATCTGAAAAAAAGAAAATGGGTGCAACACGAGAACTTCCCACGAGGTAACCCATCATTGTAATACTTTCCCCAAAGCACACTTAACTGCGGAGTTCTGATGGGATCCGGTGCATTTGTGCTGGTATGATCGCACCTGTTTAATTTCGCGCTGCAAATACATAAACTCCTTCTCCTTTCTTCCCCCTCCCGTCATTTGTTTCCTTGTGCGTGGGCACTGCACCTCTCGTGCTCGTTCAAATATGAAGTAAAATACCACGGCGCCGTGACTCATATTTGCGAATAAATCTGCGGACCATAATTAAAGTCACGCGTAACGTCGAACGGCACATCTGAAGAAAAGAAAATGGGTGCAACACGAGAACTTCCCAGGAGGTAACCCATCATTGTACTACTTTCGCCAAAGCACACTTAACTACGGAGTTCTGATGGGATCCGGTGCATTTGTGCTAGTGTGACCGCACCTGTTTAATTTCGTGCTGAAAATACATACACTCCTTTTTCCCTCCCCCCCTCCCATCATTTGTTTCCTTGTGCGTTCACACTGCACCTCTCCTTCTCGTTCTAATATCGATTAAAATGCCCCTGATTCTTGACTCACATTTGCGTATAAACCAGCGGACCATAGTTCCAGTCGCGCGTAACGTCGAACGAACCATCTAAAAAAAAATTGTTGCGATACGAGGACCTCCTAAGAGGTCACCCATCCGAGTACTACTCTCGCCAAAGCACAATTAACTGCAGAGTACTGATAGGATCCAGTGCATTAGTGCTGGTATGATGCCGCTTGTTTAATTTTGCACTATAAATACATACACTCATTCTCTTTTCTTCCTCATACGTCATTTGTTTCCTTGTGCGTGCGCACTGCACCTTCTGTACTCGTTCTAATATCAAGTAAAATGCCACAGCGCCGTGACTCACATTTGTAAATAAACCTGCGGACCATAAATCAAGTCGCGCGTAACGTCGAAAGAATCATCTGCAAAAAGATGGGTGCAACACGAGGACCACCCAAGAAAATGGGTGAAATATAAGGATTCGCAGGAGGTAACCCATGCTAGTACTACTCTCGCCCAAGCACCCTTACCTACGGAGTTCTGATAGAATCCGTTGCATTAGTGATGGTATGATCGCACCTGTTTCATTTCGTGCTGAAAATACAAACACTCCTTCTCCTTCCCTCCCCCTCCCATCAATTGTTTCCTTGTGCGTTCACACTGCACCTATCCTTCTCGTTCTAATATCGATTAAAATGCCCCTGCTTCTTGACTCACATTTGCGTATAAACCAGCGGACCCTAGTTTCAGTCGCGCGTAACGTCGAACGACCCGTCTGAAAAAAAATTTGTGCGACACGAGGACTTCCCAAGAGGTCACCCATCTGAGTACTACTCTCACCCAAGCACAATTAACTGCGGAGATCTGATGGGATCCGGGGCTTTAGTGCTGGTATGATCACACCTGTTTAGTTTTGCGCTGGAAATACATACAGTCCTTCTCTTTTCTTCCTCCTCCCGTCATTTGTTTCCTTGTTCGTGCGCGCTAAACCTCCCGTTCTCGTTCTAATATCAAGTAAAATGCTACAGCGCCGTGACTCACATTTGCGAATAAACCTGAGGACCATAATTCAAGTCGCGCGTAACGTCGAAAGAATCATCTGCAAAAAAATGGGTGAAACACGAGGACTTCACAAGAAAATGGGTGAAATATAAGGACTTCGCAGGAGGTAACCCATGCTATTACTACTCTCGCCCAAGCACCCTTACCTATGGAGTTCTGATAGAATCCGTTGCATTAGTGCTGGTATGATCGCACCTGTTTCATTCTGCGCTGCAAATACATACACTTTTTCTCCTTCCCTCCCCCTCCCATCAATTGTTTCCTTGTGCGTTCACACTACACCTCTCCTTCTCGTTCTAATATCGTTTAAAATGCCCCTGCTTCTTGACTCACATTTGCGTATAAACCAGCGGACCTTAGTTCCAGTCGCGCGTAACGTCGAATAACCCGTCTGAAAAAAAATTGGTGCGACACGAGGACTTCCCAAGAGGTCACCCATCCGAGTACTACTCTCGCCCAAGCACACTTAACTGCAGAGTTCTGATGGGATCCGGTGCATTAGTGCTGGTATGATCGCACCCGTTTAATTCTGTGCTGCAAATACATAAACTCCTTCTCCTTTCTTCCCTCTCCCGTAATTTGTTTCCTTGTGCGTGCGCACTGCACCTCCCGTGCTCGTTCTAATATCAATAAAATGCTAAGGTGCCGTGACTCACATTTGTGAATGAACCTGAGGACCATAATTCAAGTCGCACTTATCGTCGAAAGAATCATCTGCAGAAAAATGGGTGCAACACGAGGACTTCCAAAGAAAATGGGTGAAATATAAGGACATCGCAGGAGGTCACCCATCCTAGTGCTACTCTCGCCCAAGCACCCTTAACTTGCGAATTTCTGATAGAATCTGTTGCATTCGTGCTGGTACGATTGCTCACGTTTCATTCTGCGCTGCAAATACATACACTTTTTCTCCCTCCATCCCCCCTCCCGTCATTTGTTTCTTTGTGCGTGCACTCTGCATCTCTCTTTTTCGTTCTAATATCGATTAAAATGCCCTTGCTTCTTGACTCACATTTGCTTATAAACCAATGGACCCTAGTTCTTGTCACGCGTAACGTCGAAGACCCGTCTGAAAAAAAATTAATACGACAAGAGGACTTCCCAGTAGGTCACCCATCCGAGTACTACTCTCGCCCAAGCACACTTAACTGCGGAGTTCGGATGGGATCCGGTGCATTAGTGCTGGTATGATAGCAACTGTTTAATTTTGCGCTGCAAATACATAAACTCCTTCACCTTTATTCCCCCTCCCGTCATTTGTTTCCTTGTGCGTGCGCACTGCACCTCTCGTTGTCGTTCAAATATCAAGTAAAATGCCATGGCGTCGTGACTCACATTTGCAAATAAATCTGCGGACCATAATTAAAGTCGCGCGTAACGTCGAACTGCACATCTGAAAAAAAGAAAATGGGTGCAAAACGAGAACTTCCCAGGAGGTAACGCATTATTGTACTACTTTTGCCAAAGCACACTTAACTACGGAGTTCTGATGGGATCCGGTGCATTTGTGCTGGTGTGACCGCAGCTGTTTAATTTCGTGCTGAAAATACATACACTCCTTCTTCCCTCCCCCCTCCAATCATTTGTTTCCTTGTGCGTTCACACTGCACCTCTCCTTCTCGTTCTAATATCGATTAAAATGCCCCTGATTCTTGACTCACATTTGCGTATAAACCAGCGGACCAAAGTTCCAGTCGTGCGTAACGTCGAACGACCCATCTGAAAAAAAATTATTGCAATACGAGGACTTCCCAAGAGGTCACCCTTCCGAGTACTACTCTCACCCAAGCACGCTTAACTGCAGAGTTCTGATGGGATCCAATGCATTAGTACTGGTATGATGCCACTTGTTTAATTTTGCGCTTCAAATACATACACTCCTTCTCTTTTCTTCCTCCTCCCGTCATTTGTTTCCTTGTGCGTGCGCACTGCACCTCCCGTACTCGTTCTAATATCAAGTAAAATACCACAGCTCCGTGACTCACATTTGCGAATAAACCTGCGGACCATAAATCAAGTCGCGCGTAACGTCAAAAGAATCATCTGCAAAAAGATGGGTGCAACACGACGACCTCCCAAGAAAATGGGTGAAATATAAGGACTTCGCAGGAGGTCACCCATCCGAGTACTTTTCTCGCCCAAGAACCCTTAACTGCGGAGTTCTGATAGAATCCGTTGCATTAGTGCTGGTATGATCCCTCATGTTTCATTCTGCACTGCAAATACATACTCTTTCTCCTCCCATCCCCCCTCCCGTCATTTGTTTCCAATCGCGCGTAACGTCGAACAACCCATCTGAAAAAAAATTGGTGCGACACGAGGACTTCCCAGGAGGTCACCAATCCGAGTACTACTCTCGCCCAAGCACAATTAACTGCGGAGTTCGGATGGGATCCGGCGCATTAGTGCTGGTATGATCGTACCCCTTTAATTCCGCGCTGCAAATACATAAACTCCTTCTCCATTCTTCCCCCTCCCGTCATTTGTTTCCTTGTGCGTGCGCACTGCACCTCCCGTACTCGTTCTAATATCAAGTAAAATGCTACGGTGCTGTGACTCACATTTGCGAATAAACCTGATGACCATAATTCAAGTCGCGCGTATCGTCGAAAGAATTATCTGCAAAAAAATGGGCGCAACACGAGGACTTCCTAAGAAAATGGGTGAAATATAAGGATTTCGCAGGAGGTCACCCATCCGAGTACTACTCTCGCCCAAGCACACTTAACTGCAGAGTTCTGATGGGATCAAGTGCATTAGTTCTGGTATGATGCCACTTGTTTAATTTTGCGCTTCAAATACATACACTCCTTCTCTTTTCTTCCTCCTCCCGTAATTTGTTTCCTTGTGCGTGCGCACTGCACCTCCCGTACTCGTTCTAATATCAAGTAAAATGCCACGGCGCCGTGACTCACATTTGCGAATAAAACTGCGGACCAGAAATCAAGTCGCGCGTAACGTCGAAAGAATCATCTGCAAAAAGATGGGTGCAACACGACGACCTCCTAAGAAAATGGGTGAAATATAAGGACTTCGCAGGAGGTCACCCATCCAAGTACTTTTCTCGCCCAAGCACCCTTAACTGCGGAGTTCTGATAGAATCCGTTGCATTAGTGCTGGTATGATCCCTCATGTTTCATTCTGCACTGCAAATACATACACTCTTTCTCCTCCCTTCCCCCCTCCCGTCATTTGTTTTCTTGTGCGTGCACTCTGCATCACTCTTTCTTGTTCTAATATCAAGTAATATTCCCCGGCACCATGACTCACCTTTGCAAATGAACCAGCGGTTTATAATTCCATTCGCGCGTAACGTCGAACAACCCATCCGAAAAAAAATAGGTGCAACAAGAGGGCTTCCCAAGTGGTCACCCATTCGAGTACCACCCTCGCCCAAGCACACTTAGCTGCGGAGTTCTGATGGGATCCGGAGCTTTAGTGCTGGTATGATCGCACCTGTTTAATTTCGCGCTGCAAATACATACACTCCTCCTTTCTTCCCCCTCCCGTCATTTGTTTCTTGTGCGTTCACACTTCACCTCTCATTCTCGTTCTAATATCGATTAAAATGCCCCTGCTTCTTGACTCACATTTGCGTATAAACCAGCGGACCCTAGTTCCAGACGCACGTAACGTCGAACAACCCGTTTGAAAAAAAATTGGTGCGACATGAGGACTTCACAAAAAAATGGGTGAAATATAAGGACTTCGCAGGAGGTAACCCATGCTAGTACTACTCTCGCCCAAGCACCCTTACCTACGGAGTTCTGATAGAATCCATTGCATTAGTGCTGGTATGATCGCACCTGTTTCATTTCGTGCTGAAAATACATACACTCCTTCTCCTTCCCTCCCCCTCCCATCAATTGTTTCCTTGTGCATTCACACTGCACCTCTCCTTCTCGTTCTAATATCGATTAAAATGCCCCTGCTTCTTGACTCACATTTGCGTATAAACAAGCGAACCCTAGTTCCAGTCGCGCGTAACGTCGAACGACCCGTCTGAAAAAAAATTGGTGCGACACAAGGACTTCCCAGGAGGTCACCAATCCGAGTACCACTCTCGCCCAAGCGCACTTAACTGCGGAGTTCTGATGGGATCCGGTGCATTAGTGCTGGTATGATCGCACCCGTTTAATTTCGCGCTGCAAATACATAAACTCCTTCTCCTTTCTTCCCCCTCCCGTCATTTGTTTCCTTGTGCGTGCGCACTGCACCTCCCGTGCTCGTTCTAATATCAAGTAAAATGCTAAGGTGTCGTGACTCACATTTGCGAATAAACCTGATGACCATAATTCAAGTCGCGCGTATCGTCGAAAGAATCATCTGCAAAAAAATGGGTGCAACACGAGGACTTCCTAAGAAAATGGGTGAAATATAAGGACTTCGCAGGAGGTCACCCATCCTAGTGCTACTCTCGCCCAAGCACCATTAACTTGCGGAGTTCTGATAGAATCCGTTGCATTGGTGCTGGTATGATTGCTCATGTTTCATTCTACGCTGCAAATACATACACTTTTTCTCCCTCCATCCCCCCTCCCGTCATTTGTTTCCTTGTGCGTGCACTCTGCATCTCTCATTCTCGTTCTAATATCGATTAAAATGCCCCTGTTTCCTTGTGCGTGGTATGATTGCACCTGTTTAGTTTCGCGCTGCAAATACATATACTCCTTTTCTTTTCTTCCCCCTCCCGTCATTTGTTTCCTTGTTTGTGCGCGCTAAACCTCCCGTTCTCGTTCAATTATCAAGTAAAATGCTACAGCGCCGTGACTCACGTTTGCGAATAAACCTGAGGACCATAATTCAAGTCGCGCGTAACGTCGAAAGAATCATCTGCAAAAAAATGGGTGCAACACGAGAACTTCACAAGAAAATGGGTGAAATATAAGGACTTCGCAGGAGGTAACCCATGCTATTACTACTCTCGCCCAAGCACCCTTACCTACGGAGTTCTGATAGAATCCGTTGCATTAGTGCTGGTATTATCGCACCTGTTTCATTCTGCGCTGCAAATACATACACTTTTTCTCCTTCCCTCCCCCTCCCATCAATTGTTTCCTTGTGCGTTCACACTACACCTCTCGTTCTCGTTCAAATATCGATTAAAATGCCCCTGCTTCTTGACTCAGATTTGCGTATAAACCAGCGGACCCTAGTTCCAGTCGCGCGTAACGTCGAACGACCCGTCTGAAAAAAAATTGGTGCGACACAAAGACTTCCCAAGAGGTCACCCATCCGAGTACTACTCTCGCCCAAGAACACTTAACTGCGGAGTTCTGATGGGATCCGGTGCATTAGTGCTGGTATGATCGCACCCGTTTAATTCCGTGCTGCAAATACATAAACTCCTTCTCCTTTCTTCCCCCTCCCGTCATTTGTTTCCTTGTGCGTGCACTCTGTATCTCTCTTTCTCATTCTAATATCAAGTAATATGCCCCTGCACCGTGACTCACCTTTGCAAATGAACCAGCGATTTATAATTCCATTCGCGCGTAACGTCGAACAACCCATCCGAAAAAAAATTGGTGCAACATGAGGGCTTCCCAGGTCGTCACCCATCCGAGTACTACTCTCGCCCAAGCACACTTAACTGCGGAGTTCTAATGGGATCCGGGGCTTTAGTGCTGCTATGATTGCACCTCTTTAATTTCGCGCTGCAAATACATACACTCCTCCTTTCTTCCCCCTCCCGTCATTTGTTTCCTTGTGCGTTCACACTGCACCTCTCATTCTCGTTCTAATATCGATTAAAATGCCCCTGATTCTTGACTCACATTTGCGTATAAACCAGCGGACCATAGTTCCAGTCGCGCGTAACGTCGAACGACCCATCTGAAAAAAAATTGTTGCGATACGAGGACTTCCCAAGAGGTCATCCATCCGAGTACTACTCTCGCCCAAGCACGCTTAACTGCATAGTTCTGAAGGGATCCAGTGCATTAGTGCTGGTATGATGCCACTTGTTTAATTTTGCGCTTCAAATACATACACTCCTTCTCTTTTCTTCCTCCTCCCGTCATTTGTTTCCTTGTGCGTGCACACTGCACCTCCCGTACTCGTTCTAATATCAAGTAAAATGCCACGGCGCCGTGACTCACATTTGCGAATAAACCTGCGGACCATAAATCAAGTCGCGCGTAACGTCGAAAGAATCATCTGTAAAAAGATGGGTGCAACACGAGGACCTCCCAAAAAAATGGGTGAAATATAAGGACTTCGCAGGATGTCACCCATCCGAGTACTTTTCTCACCCAAGCACCCTTAACTGTGGAGTTCTAATAGAATCCGTTGCATTAGTGCTGGTATGATCCCTCATGTTTCATTCTGCACTGTAAATACATACACTCTTTCTACTCCCATCCCCCCTCCCTTCATTTGTTTCCTTGTGCGTGCACTCTGCATCTCTCTTTCTCGTTCTAATATCAAGTAATATGCTCCGGCACCGTGACTCACCTTTGCAAATGAACCAGCGGTTTATAATTCCATTCGCGCGTAACGTCGAACAACCCATCCAAAAAAAAATAGGTGCAACACGAGGGCTTCCCAGGTGGTCACCCATCCGAGTACTATTCTCGCCAAGCACACTTAACTGCGGAGTTCTGATGGGATCCGAGGCTTTAGTGCTGCTATGATCGCACCTCTTTAATTTCGCGCTGCAAATACATACACTCCTCCTTTCTTCCCCCTCCCGTCATTTGTTTCCTTGTGCGTTCACACTTCACCTCTCATTCTCGTTCTAATATCAATTAAAATGCCCCTGCTTCTTGACTCACATTTGCGTATAAACCAGCGGACCCTAGTTCCAGACGCGCGTAACGTCGAACGACCAGTCTAAAAAAAAATTGTTGCGACACGAGGACTTCCCAAGAGGTCAACCATCCGAGTACTAATCTCACCCAAGAACACTTAACTGCGGAGTTCTGATGGGATCCGGGGCTTTAGTGCTGGTATGATCGCACCTGTTTAGTTTCGCGCTGTAAATATATACATTCCTTCTCTTTTCTTCCCCCTCCCGTCATTTGTTTCCTTGTGCGTGCGCGCTGCACCTCCCGTTCTCGTTCTAATATCAAGTAAAATGCTACAGCGCCGTGACTCACATTTGCGAATAAACCTGAGGACCATAATTCAAGTCGCGCGTAACGTCGAAAGAATCATCTGCAAAAAAATGGGTGTAACATGAGGACTTCACAAGAAATTGGGTGAAATATAAGGACTTCCCAAGAGGTCACCCTTCCGAGTAATACTCTCGCCCAAGCACACCTAACTGCGGAGTTCTGATAAGATCCGGGGCTTTAGTGCTGGTACGCGAACCTGTTTAATTTCGCGCTGCAAATACATACACTCCTTCTCCTCTCTTCCCCCTCCGTCATTTGTTTCCTTGTGCGTTCACATTTCATCTCTCCTTCTCGTTCTAATATCGATTAAAACGCCCCTGCTTCTTGACTCACATTTGCGTATAAACCAGCGAACCCTAGTTCCAGACGCGCGTAACGTCGAACGACCATTCTGAAAAAAAATTGGTGCGACACGAGAACTTCCCAGGAGGTCACCCATCCGACTACTAATATCACCCAAGCACACTTAACTGCGGAGTTCTGATGGGATCCAGTACATTAGTGCTGGTATGATCGCACCTATTAAATTTCGCGCTGCAAATTCATAAACTCATTCCCCTTTCTTCCCCCTCTCGTCATTTGTTTCCTTGTGCGTGCGCACTGCAGCTCCCGTTCTCGTTCTAATATCAAGTAAAATGCTACAGCGCCGCGACTCACATTTGCAAATAAACCTGAGGACCATAATTCAAGTCGCGCATAACGTCAAAAGAATCATCTGCAAAAAAATGGGTGCAACACGAGGACTTCACAAGAAAATGGGTGAAATATAAGGACTTCGCAGGAGGTAACCCATGCTAGACTACTCTCGCCCAAGCACCCTTACCTACGGAGTTCTGATAGAATCCGTTGCATTAGTGCTGGTATGATCGAACCTGTTTCATTTCGTGCTGAAAATACATACACTCCTTCTCCTTCCCTCCCCCTCCCTTCAATTGTTTCCTTGTACGTTCACACTGCACCTCTCCTTCCTGTTCTAATATCGATTAAAATGCCCCTGCGTCTTGACTCACATTTGCGTATAAACCAACAGACCCTAATTCCAGTCGCGCGTAACGTCGAACGACCCGTCTGAAAAAAAATTAGTGCGACACGAGGACTTCCTAAGAGGTCACCCATCCGAGTACTACTCTCGCCCAAGCACACTTAACTGCAGAGTTCTGATGGGATCCGGTGCATTAGTGCTGGTATGATCGCACCCGTTTAATTCCGCGCTGCAAATACATAAACTCCTTCTCCTTTCTTCCCCCTCCCGTCATTTGTTTCCTTGTGCGTACGCCCTGCACCTCCTGTGATCGTTCTAATATCAAGTAAAATTCTACGGTGCCGTGACTCACATTTGCGAATAAACCTGAGGACTATAATTCAAGTCGAGCGTATCGTCGAAAGAATCATCTGCAAAAAAATGGGTGCAACACGAGGACTTCACAAGAAAATGGGTGAAATATAAGGGCTTCGCAGGAGGTAACCCATGCTAGTACTACTCTCGCCCAAGCACCCTTACCTACGGAGTTCTGATAGAATCCGTTGCATTAGTGCCGGTATGATCGCACCTGTTTCATTTCGTGCTGAAAATACATACACTCCTTCTCCTTCCCTCCCCCTCCCATCAATTGTTTCCTTGTACGTTCACACTGCACCTCTCCTTCCTGTTCTAATATCGATTAAAATGCCCCTGCTTCTTGACTCACATTTGCGTATAAACCAACAGACCCTAATTCCAGTCGCGCGTAACGTCGAACGACCCGTCTGAAAAAAAATTAGTGCGACACGAGGACTTCCTAAGAGGTCACCCATCCGAGTACTACTCTCGCCCAAGCACACTTAACTGCAGAGTTCTGATGGGATCCGGTGCATTAGTGCTGGTATGATCGCACCCGTTTAATTTCGCGCTGCAAATACATAAACTCCTTCTCCTTTCTTCCCCCTCCCGTCATTTGTTTCCTTGTGCGTGCTCCCTGCACCTCCTGTGATCGTTCTAATATCAAGAAAAATTCTACGGTGTCGTGACTCACATTTGCGAATAAACCTGAGGACTATAATTCAAGTCGAGCGTATCGTCGAAAGAATCATCTGCAAAAAAATGGGTGCAACACGAGGACTTCACAAGAAAATGGGTGAAATATAAGGACTTCGCAGGAGGTAACCCAGGCTAGTACTACTCTCGCCCAAGCACCCTTACCCACGGAGTTCTGATAGAATCCGTTGCATTAGTGCTGGTATGATCGCACCTGTTTCATTTCGTGCTGAAAATACATACACTCCTTCTCCTTCCCTCCCCCTCCCATCAATTGTTTCCTTGTACGTTCACACTGCACCTCTCCTTCCTGTTCTAATATTGATTAAAATGCCCCTGCTTCTTGACTCACATTTGCGTATAAACCAACAGACCCTAATTCCAGTCGCGCGTAACGTCGAACGACCCGTCTGAAAAAAAATTAGTGCGACACGAGGACTTCCTAAGAGGTCACCCATCCGAGTACAACTCTCGCCCAAGCACACTTAACTGCAGAGTTCTGATGGGATCCGGTGCATTAGTGCTGGTATGATCGCCCCCGTTTAATTCCGTGCTGCAAATACATAAACTCCTTCTCCTTTCTTCCCCCTCCCGTCATTTGTTTCCTTGTGCGTGCGCCCTGCACCTCTGTGATCGTTCTAATATCAAGTAAAATTCTACGGTGCCGTGACTCATATTTGCGAATAAACCTGAGGACTATAATTCAAGTCGAGCGTATCGTCGAAAGAATCATCTACAAAAAAATGGGTGCAACACGAGGACTTCACAAGAAAATGGGTGAAATATAAGGACTTCGCAGGAGGTAACCCAGGCTAGTACTACTCTCGCCCAAGCACCCTTACCTACGGAGTTCTGATAGAATCCGTTGCATTAGTGCTGGTATGATCGCACCTGTTTCATTTTGTGCTGAAAGTACATACACTCATTCTCCTTCCCTCCCCCTCCCATCAATTGTTTCCTTGTGCGTTCACACTGCACCTCTCTTTCTCGTTCTAATATCGATTAAAATGGGTGCAACACGAGGACTTCACAAGAAAATGGGTGAAATATAAGGACTTCCCAGGTGGTCACCCATCCGAGTAATACCATCGCCCAAGCACACTTAACTGCGGAGTTCTGCTGGGATCCAGAGCTTTAGTGCTGGTATGATCGCACCTGTTTAATTTCGCGCTGCAAATACATACACTCCTTCTCCTTTCTTCCCCCTCCTGTCATTTGTTTCCTTGTGCGTTCACACTTCACCTCTCATTCTCGTTCTAATATCGATTAAAATGCCCCTGCTTCTTGACTCACATTTGCGTATAAACCAGCGGACCCAAGTTCCAGTCCTGCGTAACGTCGAACGACCCGTTTGAAAAAAAATTGGCGCAACACGAGGACCTCCCAAGAAAATGGGTGAAATATAAGGACTTCGCAGGAGGGCACCCATCCGAGTACTTTTCTCGCCCAAGCACCCTTAACTGCGGAGTTCTGATAGAATCCGTTGCATTAGTGCTGGTTTGATCCCTCATGTTTCATTCTACACAGCAAATACATACACTCTTTCTCCTCCCATCCACCCTCCCGTCATTTGTTTCCTTGTGCGTGCACTCTGCATCTCTCTTTCTCGTTCTAATATCAAGTTATATGCTCCGGCACCGTGACTCACCTTTGCAAATGAACCAGCGGTTTATAATTCCATTCGCGCGTAATGTCGAACAACCCATCCAAAAAAAAATAGGGGCAACACGAGGGCTTCCCAGGTGGTCACCCATCTGAGTACTACTCTCGCCCAAGCACACTTAACTGCGGAGTTCTGATGGGATCCGGGGCTTTAGTGCTGCTATGATCGCACCACTTTAATTTCGCGCTGCAAATACATACACTCCTCCTTTCTTCCCCCTCCCGTCATTTGTTTCCTTGTGCGTTCACACTTCTCCTCTCATTCTCGTTCTAATATCGATTAAAATGCCCCTGCTTCTTGACTCACATTTGCGTATAAACCAGCGGACCCTAGTTCCAGACGCGGGTAACGTTGAACGACCAGTCTGAAAAAAAATTTGTGCGACATGAGGACTTCCCAAGAGGTCAACCATCCGAGAACTAATCTCACCCAAGCACACTTAACTGCGGAGTTCTGATGGGATCCGGGGCTTTAGTGCTGGTATGATCGCACCTGTTTAGTTTCGCGCTGCAAATACATACACTACTTCTCTTTTCTTCCCCCTCCCGTCATTTGTTTCCTTGTGCGTGCGCGCTGCACCTCCCGTTCTAGTTCTAATATCAAGTAAAATGCTACAGCGCCGTGACTCACATTTGCGAATAAACCTGAGGACCATAATTCAAGTCGCACGTAACGTCGAAAGAATCATCTGCAAAAAAATGGGTGCAACACGAGGACTTCACAAGAAAATGGGTGAAATATAAGGACTTCGCAGGAGGTAACCCAGGCTATTACTACTCTCGCCCAAGCACCCTTACCTACGGAGTTCTGATAGAATCCGTTGCATTAGTGCTGGTATGATCGCACCTGTTTCATTCTGCGCTGCAAATACATACACTTTTTCTCCTTCCCTCCCCCTCCCATCAATTGTTTCCTTGTGCGTTCACACTGCACCTCTCCTTCTCGTTCTAATATCGATTAAAATGCCCCTGCTTCTTGACTCACATTTGCGTATAAACCAGCGGACCCTAGTTCCAGTCGCGCGTAACGTCGAACGACCCGTCTGAAAAAAAATTGGTGCGACACGAGGACTTCCCAGGAGGTCACCCATCCGAGTACTAATCTCGCCCAAGAACACTTCACTGCGGAGTTCTGATGGGATCCGGTACATTAGTGCTGGTATGATCGCACCTGTTTAATTTTGCGCTGCAAATACATAAACTCATTCCCCTTTCTTCCCCCTCCCATCATTTGTTTCCTTGTGCGTGCGCACTGCACTTTCCGTTCTCGTTCTAATATCAAGTAAAATGCTACAGTGCCGTGACTCATATTTGCGAATAAACCTGAGGACCATAATTCAAGTCGCGCGTAATGTCGAAAGAATCATCTGCAAAAAAATGGGTGCAACACGAGGACTTCACAAGAAAATGGGTGAAATATAAGGACTTCGCAGGAGGTAACCCATGCTAGTACTACTCTCGCCCAAGCACCCTTACCTACGGAGTTCTGATAGAATCCGTTGCATTTGTGCTGGTATGATCGCACCTGTTTCATTTCGCGCTGCAAATACATACACTCCTTCTCCTTTCTTCCCCCTCCCGTCATTTGTTTCCTTGTGCGTGCGCACTGCACCTCTCGTTCTCGTTCAAATATCGATTAAAATGCCCTTGCTTCTTGACTCACAATTGCGTAGAAACCAGCAGACCCCAGTTCCAGTTGAGCGTAACGTCGAACGACCCGTCTGAAAAAAAATTGGTGCGACACGAGGACTTCCCAGGAGGTCACCCATCCGAGAACTACTCTCGTCCAAGCACACTTAACTGCGGAGTTCTGATGGGATCCGGTGCATTAGTGATGGTATGATCGCACCCGTTTAATTCCGCACTGCACCTACCGTGCTCGTTCTAATATCAAGTAAAATGCTACGGTGCTGTGACTCACATTTGCGAATAAATATGAGAACCATAATTAAAGTCCCGCGTATCGTCGAAAGAATCATCTGCAAAAAAATTGGTGAAATATAAGGACTTCGCAGGAGGTCACCCATCCTAATGCTACTCTCGCCCAAGCACCCTTAACTTACGGAGTTCTGATAGAATCCGTTGTATTGGTGCTGGTATGATTGCTCATGTTTCATTCTGCGCTGCAAATACAAACACTTTTTCTCCCTCCATCCCCCCTCCCGTCATTTGTTTCCTTGTGCGTGCACTCTGCATCTCTCCTTCTCGTTCTAATATCGATTAAAATGCCTCTGCTTCTTGACTCACATTTGCGTAAAAACCAGTGGACCCTAGTTCCAGTCGCGCGTAACGTCGAACGACCCGTCTAAAAAAAAAATTAGTGCGACACGAGGACTTCCCAGGAGGTCACTTATCCGAGTACTACTCTCACCCAAGCACACTTAACTGCGGAGTTCTGATGGGATCCGGTGCATTAGTGCTAGTATGATCGCACCTGTTTAATGTTGCGCTGCAAATACATAAATTCCTTCTCCTTTCTTCCCCCTCCCGTCATTTGTTTTCTTGTGCGTGCGCACTGCACCTCCCGTGCTCGTTCTAATATCAAGTAAAATGCTACGGTGCCGTGACTCACATTGGCGAATAAACTTGAGGACCATAATTCAAGTCGCGCGTAACGTCGAAAGAATCATCTGCAAAAAAATGGGTGCAACACGAGGACTTCCTAAGAAAATAGGTGAAATATAAGGACTTCGCATGAGGTCACCCATCCTAGTGCTACTCTCGCCCAAGCACCCTTAACTTGCGGAGTTCTGATAGAATCCATTTCATTGGTGCTGGTATGATCGCTCATGTTTCATTCTGCGCTGCAAATACATACACTCTTTCTCCCTCCATCCCCTCTCCCGTCATTTGTTTCCTTGTGCGTGCACTCTGCATCTCTCCTTCTTGTTCTAATATCAAGTAAAATTCCCTGGCATCGTGACTCACCTTTGCGAATGAACCAGCGGTTTATAATTGCATTCGCGCGTAACGTCGAACGATCCATCCGAAAAAAAATGGGTGCAACACGAGGACTTCCCAGGCGGTCACCAATTCGAGTACTACTCTCGCCCAAGCACACTTAACTGCTAAGTTCTGATGGGATACGGTGCATTAGTGCTGGTATGATGGCACCTATTTAATTTCGCGCTGCAAATACGTACACTCCTTCTCCTTTTTTCCCCTTCCCGTCATTTGTTTCCTTGTGTGTGTGCACTGCACCTCTCGTTCTCGTATAAATATCAAGTAAAATGCCACGGCGCAGTGACTCACATTTTCGAATAAATCTGCGGACTATAATTAAAGTCGTGCGTAACGTCGAATGGCACATCTGAAAAAAAAAATGGGTGCAACACGAGAACTTCCCAGGAGGTAAGCCATCCTTGTACTACTTTCGCCAAAGCACACTTAACTGCGGAGTTCTGATCGGATCCGGTATATTTGTGCTGGTGTGATAGCACCTGTTTAATTTCGTGCTGAAAATACATACACTCCTTCTCCTTCCCTCCCCCCTCCCATCATTTGTTTCCTTGTGCGTTCACACTGCACCTCTTTTTCTCGTTCTAATATCGATTAATATGCCCCTGCTTCTTGACTCACATTTGCTATAAACAAGTGGACCATAGTTCCAGTTGCGCGTAAAGTCGAACGACCCGTCTGAAAAAAAATTTGTGCGACACGAGAACTTCCCAAGAGGTCACCCATCCCTCTCACCCAAGCACACTTAACTGCAGAGTTATGATGGGATCCGTTGCATTAGTGCTGGTATGATCGCAACCGTTTAATTTTGCGTTGCAAATACATAAACTCCTTCTCCTTTCTTCCCCCTCCCGTCATTTGTTTCCTTGTGCGTGCGCACTGTACCTCCCGTGCTCATTTTAATATCAAGTAAAATGTTACGACGCCGTGACTCACATTTGCGAATAAACCTGAGGACCAAAATTCAAGTCGCGCGTAACGTCGAAAGAATCATCTGCAAAAAAATGGGTGCAACACGAGAACTTCCCAAGTGGTCACCCATCCGAGTACTACTCTCGCCCAAGCACACTTAACTGCGGAGTTATGATTGGATCGGTTGCATTTGTGCTGGTGTGACGGCACCTGTTTAATTTTGTGCTGAAAATACATACACTCCTTCTTCCCTCCCCCCCTCCCATCATTTGTTTCCTTGTGCATTCACACTGCACCTCTCCTTTTCGTTCTAATATCGATTAAAATACCACAGATTCTTGACTCACATTTGCGTATAAACCAGCGGATTATAGTTCAAGTCGCGCGTAACGTCGAACGACCCGTCTGAAAAAAATTGGTGCGACACGAGGACTTCCCAAGAGGTCACCCATCCGAGTACAACTCTCGCCCAAACACACTTAACTGCGGAGTTCTGATGGGATCCGGTGCATTAGTGCTGGTGTGACCGCACCCGTTTAATTCCGCGTTGCAAATACATAAACTCCTTCTCCTTTCTTCCCCCACCCGTCATTTGTTTCCTTGTGCGAGCGCACTGCACCTCTCGTTCTCGTTCAAATATAAAGTAAAATACCATGGCGCCGTGACTCACATTTGCGAATAAATCTGCGGACCATAATTAAAGTCGCGCGTAACGTCGAATGGCACATCTGAAAAAAAGAAAATGGGTGCAACACGAGAACTTTCCAGGAGGTAACCCATCATTGTACTACTTTCACCAAAGCACACTTAACTGCGGAGTTCTGATGGGATCCGGTGCATTTGTGCTGGTGTGACCGCACCTGTTTAATTTCGTGCTGAAAATACATACACTCCTTCTTCCCTCCCCCCCTCCCATCATTTGTTTCCTTGTGCGTTCACACTGCACCTCTCCTTCTCGTTCTAATATCAATTAAAATGTCCCTGATTCTTGACTCACATTTGCGTATAAACCAGCGGACCATAGTTCCAGTCGCGCGTGACGTTGAACGACCCGTCTGAAAAAAAATTGGTGCGACACGAGGACTTCCCAGGTGGTCACCAATCCGAGTACTACTCTCGCCCAAGCACAATTAACTGCAGAGTTCTGATGGGATCCAGTGCATTAGTGCTGGTATGATGCCACTTGTTTAATTTTGCGCTTCAAATACCTACACTCCTTTTCTTTTCTTCCTCATCCTGTCATTTGTTTCCTTGTGCGTGCGCACTGCACCTCCCGTACTCGTTCTAATATCAAGTAAAATGCCACGGCGCCGTGACTCACATTTGCGAATAAACCTGCGGACCATAAATCAATTCGCGCATAACGTCAAAAGAATCATCTGCAAAAAGACGGGCGCAACACGAGGACCTCCCAAGAAAATGGGTGAAATATAAGGACTTCGCAGGAGGTCACCCATCCGAGTACTTTTTTCACCCAAGCACCCTTAACTGCGGAGTTCTGATAGAATCCGTTGCATTAGTACTGGTATGATCCCTCATGTTTCATTCTGCACTGCAAATACATACACTCTTTCTCCTTCCATCCCCCCTCCCGTCATTTGTTTCCTTGTGCGTGCACTCTGCATCTCTCTTTCTCGTTCTAATATCAAGTAATATGCCCCGGCACCGTGACTCACCTTTGCAAATGAACCAACAGTTTATAATTCCATTCGCGCGTAACGTCGAATAACCCATTCGAAAAAAAATAGGTGCAACACGAGGGCTTCTCAAGTGGTCACCCATCCGAGTACTACTCTCGCCCAAGCACACTTAACTGCGGAGTTCTGATGGGATCCGGAGCTTTAGTGCTGGTGTGATCGCACCTGTTTAATTTCGCGCTGCAAATACATACACTCCTTCTCCTTTCTTCCCCCTCCCGTCATTTGTTTCCTTGTGCGTTCACACTTCACCTCTTATTCTCGTTCTAATATCGATTAAAATGCCCCTGCTTCTTGACTCACCTTTGCGTATAAACCACCGGACCCTAGTTCCAGACGCGCGTAACGCCGAACGACCCGTCTGAAAAAAAATTTGTGCGACACAAGGACTTCCCAGGAGGTCACCCATCCGAGTACTAATCTCACCCAAGCACACTTAACTGCAGAGTTCTGATTGGATTCGGGGCTTTAGTGCTGGTATGATCGCACCTGTTTAGTTTCGCGCTACAAATACATACACTCCTTCTCCTTTCTTCCCCCTCTCGTCATTTGTTTCCTTGTGCGTTCACACTTCACCTCTCCTTCTCGTTCTAATATCGATTAAAATGCCCCTGCTTCTTGACTCACATTTGCGTATAAACCAGCGGACCCTAGTTCCAGTCGCGCGTAACTTCGAATGACCCGTCTGAAAAAAAAATTGGTGCGACACGAGGACTTCCCAGGAGGTCACCCATCCGAGTACTACTCTCGCCCAAGCACACTTAACTGCGGAGTTCTGATGGGATCCGGTGCATTAGTGCTGGTTTGATCGCACCCTTTTAATTCCACGCTGCAAATACATAAACTCTTTCTCCTTTCTTCCCCCTCCCGTCATTTGTTTCCTTGTGCGTGCGCACTGCACCTCCCGTGCTCGTTCTAATATCAAGTAAAATGCTACGGTGCCGTGACTCACATTTGCGAATAAAGCTGAGGACCATAATTCAAGTTGCGCGTATCGTCGAAAGAATCATCTGCAAAAAAATAGGTGCAACACGAGGACTTCCTAAGAAAATGGGTGAAATATAAGGACTTCACAGGAGGTCACCCATCCTAGAGCTACTCTCGCCGAAGCACCCTTAACTTGCGGAGTTCTGATAGAATCCGTTGCATTGGTGCTGGTATGATTGCTCATGTTTCATTCTGCGCTGCAAATACATACACTTTTTCTCCCTCCATCCCCCCTCCCGTCATTTGTTTCCTTGTGCGTGCACTCTGCATCTCTCCTTCTCGTTCTACTATCGATTAAAATGCCCCTGCTTCTTGACTCACATTTGCGTATAAACCAGTGGACCCTAGTTCCAGTCGCGCGTAACCTCGAACGACCCGTCTGAAAAAAAAAATTAGTGTGACACAAGGACTTCCCAGGAGGTCACCCATCCGAGTACTACTCTCACCCAAGCACACTCAACTGCAGAGTTCTGATGGGATCCAGTGCAGTAGTGCTGGTATGATGCCACTTGTTAAAATTTTGCACTTCAAATATATACACTCATTCTCTTTTTTTCCTCATCCCGTCATTTGTTTCCTTGTACGTGCGCACTGCACCTTCTGTACTCGTTCTAATATCAAGTAAAATGCCACGGCGCCGTGACTCACATTTGCGAATAAATCTGCGGACCATAAATCAAGTCGCGCGTAACGTCGAAAGAATCATCTACAATAAGATGGGTGCAACACAAGGACCTCCCAAGAAAATGGGTGAAATTATAAGGACTTCGCAGGAGGTCACCCATCCGAGTACTTTTCTCGCCCAAGCACCCTTAACTGCGGTGTTCTGATAGAATCCGTTGCATTAGTACTGGTATGATCCCTCATGTTTCATTCTGCACTGCAAATACATACACTCTTTCTCCTCCCATCCCCCCTCCCGTCATTTGTTTCCTTGTGCGTGCACTCTGCATCTCTCTTTCTCGTTCTAATATCAAGTAATATGCCCTGGCAACGTGACTCACCTTTGCAAATGAACCAGCGGTTTATAATTCCCTTCGCGCGTAACGTCGAACAACCCATCCGAAAAAAAATAGGTGCAACACGAGGGCTTCCCAGGTGGTCACCGATCCGAGTACTACTCTCGCCCAAGCACACTTAACTGCGGAGTTCTGATGGGATCCGGGGCTGTAGTGCTGGTATGATCGCACCTGTTTAATTTCGCGCTGCAGATACATACACTCCTTCTCCTTTCTTCCCCCTCCCATCATTTGTTTCCTTGTGCGTGCGCACTGCACCTCTCGTTCTCGTTCAAATATCAAGTAAAATGCCACGGCGCCGTGACTCACATTTGCGAATAAATCTGCGGACCATAATTAAAGTCGCGCGTAACGTCGAACGGCACATCTGAAAAAAAGAAAATGGGTGCGACACGAGAACTTCCCAGGAGGTAACCCATCATTGTACTACATTCGCCAAAGCACACTTAACTGCGGAGTTCTGATGGGATCCGGTGCATTTGTGCTGGTGTGACCGCACCTGTTTAATTTCGTGCTGAAAATACATGCACTCCTTCTTCCCTCCCCCCCTCCCATCATTTGTTTCCTTGTGCGTTCGCACTGCACCTCTCCTTCTCGTTCTAATATCGATTAAAATGCCCCTGATTCTTGACTAACATTTGCGTATAAACGAGCGGACCATAGTTCCAATCGCGCGTAACGTCGAACGACCCATCTGAAAAAAAATTGTTGCGATACGAGGACTTCCCAAGAGGTCATCCATCCGAGTACTACTCTCGCCCAAGCACACTTAACTGCAGGGTTCTGATGGGATCCAATGCATTAGCGCTGGTATGATGCCACTTGTTTAATTTTGCACTTCAAATAGATACACTCCTTCTCTTTTCTTCCTCCTCCCGTCATTTGTTTCCTTGTGCGTGCGCACTGCACCTCCCGTACTCGTTCAAATATCAAGTAAAATGCCACGGCGCCGTGACTCACATTTGCGAATAAACCTGCGGACCATAAATCAAGTCGCGCGTAACGTCGAAAGAATCATCTGTAAAAAGATGGGTGCAACACGAGGACCTCCCAAGAAAATGGGTGAAATTATAAGGACTTCGCAGGAGGTCACCCATCCGAGTACTTTTCTCGCCCAAGCACCCTAAACTGCGGTGTTCTGATAGAATCCGTTGCATTAGTGCTGGTATGATCCCTCATGTTTCATTCTGCACTGCAAATACATACACTCTTTCTCCTCCCATCCCCCCTCCCGTCATTTGTTTCCTTGTGCGTGCACTCTGCATCTCTCTTTCTCGTTCTAATATCAAGTAATATGCCCTGGCACCGTGACTCACCTTTGCAAATGAACCAGCGGTTTATAATTCCCTTCGCGCGTAACGTCGAACAACCCATCCGAAAAAAAATAGGTGCAACACGAGGGCTTCCCAGGTGGTCACCATTCCGAGTACTACTCTCGCCCAAGCACACTTAACTGCGGAGTTCTGATGGGATCCGGGGCTGTAGTGCTGGTATGATCGCACCTGTTTATTTTCGCGCTGCAGATACATACACTCCTTCTCCTTTCTTCCCCCTCCCATCATTTGTTTCCTTGTGCGTGCGCACTGTACCTCTCGTTCTCGTTCAAATATCAAGTAAAATACCACGGCGCCGTGACTCACATTTGAGAATAAATCTGCGGACCATAATTAAAGTCGCGCGTAACGTCGAACGACACATCTGAAAAAAAGAAAATGGGTGCAACACGAGAACTTCCCAGGAGGTAACCCATCATTGTACTACTTTCGCCAAAGCACACTTAACTGCGGAGTTCTGATGGGATGCGGTGCATTTGTGCTGGTGTGACCGCACCTGTTTAATTTCGTGCTGAAAATACATACACTACTTCTTCCCTCCCCCCTCCCATCATTTGTTTCCTTGTGCATTCACACTACACCTCTCCTTCTCGTTCGAATATCGATTAAAATGCCCGTGATTCTTGACTCACATTTGCTATAAACCAGCGGACCATAGTTCCAGTCGCGCGTAACGTCGAACGACCAATCTGAAAAAAAATTGTTGCGATACGAGGACTTCCCAGGAGGTCACCCATCCGAGTACTACTCTCGCCCAAGCACACTTAACTGCAGAGTTCTGATGGGATCCAGTGCATTAGTGCTGGCATGATGCCACTTGTTTAATTTTGCACTTTAAATACATACACTCCTTCTCTATTCTTCCTCCTTCCGTCATTTGTTTCCTTGTGCGTGCGCACTGCACCTCCCGTACTCGTTCTAATATCAAGTAAAATGCCACGGCGCTGTGACTCACATTTGCGAATAAACCTGCGGACCATAAATCAAATCGCGCGTAAAGTCGAAAGAATCATCTGCAAAAAGATGGGAGCAACACGAGGACCTCCCAAGAAAATGGGTGAAATATAAGGACTTCGCAGGAGGTCACCCATCCGAGTACTTTTCTCGCCCAAGCACCCTTAACTGCGGAGGTCTGATAGAATCCATTGCATTAGTGCTGGTATGATCCCTCATGTTTCATTCTGCACTGCAAATACATACACTCTTTCTCCTCCCATCCCCCCTCCCGTCATTTGTTTCCTTGTGCGTGCACTCTGCATTTCTCTTTCTCGTTCTAATATCAAGTAATATACCCCGGCACCGTGACTCATCTTTGCAAATGAACCAGCGGTTTATAATTCTATTCGCGCGTAACGTCTAACAACCCATCCGAAAAAAAATAGGTGCAACACGAGGGCTTCCCAAGTGGTCACCCATTCGAGTACTATGCTCGCCCAAGCACACTTAACAGCAGAGTTCTGATGGGATCCGGAGCTTTAGTGCTGGTATGATCGCACCTGTTTACTTTCGCGCTGCAAATACATACACTCCTTCTCCTTTCTTCCCCCTCCTGTCATTTGTTTCCTTGTGCGTTCACACTTCACCTCTCATTCTCGTTCTAATATCGATTAAAATGCCCCTGCATCTTGACTCACATTTGCGTATAAACCAGCGGACCCTAGTTCCAGACGCGCGTAAAGTCGAACGACCCGTCTGAAAAAAAATTGGTACGACACGAGGACTTCCCAGAAGGTCACCCATCCGAGTACTAATCTCGCCCAAGCACACTTCACTGCGGAGTTCTGATTGGATCCGGTGCATTAGTGCTGGTATGATTGCACCCGTTTAATTTTGCGCTGCAAATACATAAACTCATTCCCCTTTCTTCCCCCTCCCGTCATTTGTTTCCTTGTGCGTGCGCACTGTACCTCCCGTTCTCGTTCTAATATCAAGTAAAATGCTACAACGCCGTGACTCACATTTGCGAATAAACCTGAGGACCATAATTCAAGTCGCGCGTAACATCGAAAGAATCATCTGCAAAAAAATGGGTGCAACACGAGGACTTCCTAAGAAAATGGGTGAAATATAAGGACTTCGCAGGAGGTAACCCATGCTAGTACTACTCTCGCTCAAGCACCCTTACCTACGGAGTTCTGATAGAATCCGATGCATTAGTGCTGGTATGACCGCACCTGTTTAATTTCCCGCTGAAAATACATACACTCCTTCTTCCCACCCCCCCTCCCATTATTTGTTTCCTTGTGCGTTCACACTGCACCTCTCCTTTTCCTTCTAATATCGATTAAAATACCCCTGATTCTTGACCCACATTTGCGTATAAACCAGCGGACCATAGTTCCAGTCGCGCGTAATGTCGAACGACCCGTCTGAAAAAAAAATTGGTGCAACACAAGGATTTCCCAAGAGGTCACCCATCCGAGTACTACTCTCGCCCAAGCACACTTAACTGCGGAGTTCTGATGGGATCCAGTGCAATAATGCTGGTATGATCGCACCCGTTTAATTTCGCGCTGCAAATACATAAACTCCTTCTCCTTTCTTCCCCCTCCCGTCAATTGTTTCCTTGTGCGTGGGCACTGCACCTCCCGTGCTCGTTCTAATATCAAGTAAAATACTACGGTGCTGTGACTCACATTTGCGAATAGACCTGAGGCCTATAATTCAAGTCGCGCGTAACGTCGAAAGAATCATCTGCAAAAAAATGGTTGTAACACGAGGACTTCACAAGAAAATGGGTGAAATATAAGGACTTCGCAGGAGGTAACCCATGCTAGTACTACTCTCGCCCAAGCATCCTTAACATGCGGAGTTTTGATAGAATCCGTTGCATTGGTACTGGTATGATTGCTCATGTTTCATTCTGCGCTTTAAAATACATACACTTTTTCTCCCTCCATCCCTCCTCCCGTTATTTGTTTCCTTGTGCGTGCACTCTGCATCTCTCCTTCTCGTTCTAATATCGATTAAAATGCCCCTGCTTCTTGACTCACATTTGCGTATAAATCAGTGGACCCTAGTTCCAGTCGCGCGTAACGTCGAACGACCCGTCTGAAAAAAAAAATTAGTGCGACACGAGGACTTCTCAGGAGGTCACCCATACGAGTACTACTCCCGCCCAAGCACACTTAACTGCGGAGTTCTGATTGGATCCGGTGCATTAGTGATGGTATGATCGCACCTAATTTTTCACGCCGGAAATACATAAAATCCTTCTCCTTTCTTCCCCCTCCCCTCATTTGTTTCCTTGTGCGTGCGCACTGCACCTCTCGTTCTCGTTCAAATATTAAGTAAAATGCCACGGCGCCGTGACTCACATTTGCGAATAAATCTGCGGACCATAATTAAAGTCGCGCGTAACGTCGAACGGCACATCTGAAGAAAAGAAAATGGGTGCAACACGAGAACTTCACCAGAAAATGGGTGAAATATAAGGACTTCGCAGGAGGTAACCCATGCTAGTACTACTCTCGCCCAAACACCCTTACCTACGGTGTTCTGATAGAATCCGTTCCATTAGTGCTGGTATGATCGCACCTGTTTCATTTCGTGCTGAAAATACATACACTCCTTCTCCTTCCCTCCCCCTCCCATTAATTGTTTCCTTGTGCGTTCACACTGCACCTCTCCTTCTCGTTCTAATATGGATTAAAATGCCCCTGCTTCTTGACTCACATTTGCCTATAAACCAGCGGACCCTAGTTCCAGTCGCGCGTAACGTCGAACGACCCGTCTGAAAAAAAAATTAATGAGAGACAAGTACTTCCCTGGAGGTCTCCCATCTGAGTACTACTCTCGCCCAAGCACACTTAACTGCGGAGTTCTGATGGGATCCGGTGCATTAGTGCTGGTATGATCGCACCCGTTTAATTCCGCGCTGCAAATACATAAACTCCTTCTCCTTTCTTCCCCCTCCCGTCATTTGTTTCCTTGTGCGGGTGCACTGCACCTCCCGTGCTCGTTCTAATATCAAGTAAAATGCTACGATGCCGTGACTCACATTTGCGAATAAACCTGAAGACCATAATTCAAGTCGCGCGTATCGTCGAAAGAATCATCTGCAAAAAAAATGGGTGCAACACGAGGACTTCCTAAGAAAATGGGTGAAATATAAGGACTTCGCAGGAGGTCACCCATCCTAGTGCTTCTTTCGCCCAAGCACCGTTAACCTGCGGAGTTCTGATAGAATCCGTTGCATTGGTGCTGGTATGATTGCTCATGTTTCATTCTGCGCTGCAAATACATACACATTTTCTCCCTCCATCCCCCCTCCCGTCATTTGTTTCCATGTGTGTGCACAATGCACCTCTCATTCTCGTTCTAATATCGATTAAAATGCCCCTGCTTCTTGACTCACATTTGTGTATAAACCAGCGGTCCCTAGTTCCAGTCGCGCGCAACGTCGAACGACCCTTCTGAAAAAAAATTGTTGCGACACGAAGACTTCCGAGGAGGTCACCCATCCGAGTACTACTCTCGCCCAAGCACACTTAACTGCGGAGTTCTGATGGTATCCGGTTCATTAGTGGTGGTATGATCGCACCTGTTTAATTTCGCGCTGCAAATACATAAACTCCTTCCCCTTTCTTCCCCCTCCCGTCATTTGTTTCCTTGTGCGTGCGCACTGCACCTCCCGTTCTCGTTCTAATATCAAGTAAAATGCCACGGCGCCGTGACTCACATTTGTGAATAAACCTGAGGACCATAATTCAAGTCGCGCGTAACGTCGAAATAATCATCTGCAAAAAAAATGGGTGCAACACGAGAACTTCACAAGAAAATGGGTGAAATATAAGGACTTCGCAGGAGGTAACCCATGCTTGTACTACTCTCGCCCAAGCACCCTTACCTACGGAGTTCTGATAGAATCCGTTGCATTAGTGCTGGTATGATCGCACCTGTTTCATTTCGTGCTGAAAATACATACACTCCTTCTCCTTCCCTCCCCCTCCCATCAATTGTTTCCTTGTGCGTTCACACTGCACCTCTCTTTCTCGTTTTAATATCGATTAAAATGGGTGCAAGACGAGGACTCCACAAGAAAATGGGTGAAATATAAGGACTTCGCAGGAGGTAGCCCATGCTAGTACTACTCTCGCCCAAGCACCCTTACCTACGGAGTTCTGATAGAATCCGTTGCATTAGTGCTGGTATGATCGCACCTCTTTAATTTCGCGCTGCAAATACATACACTCCTTCTCCTTTCTTCCCCCTCCCGTCATTTGTTTCCTTGTGCGTTCACACTTCACCTCCCCTTCTCGTTCTAATATCGATTAAAATGCCCCTACTTCTTGACTCACTTTTGCATATAAATCAACGGACCCTTGTTCCAGACGCGCGTACCGTCTAACGACCCGACTGAAAAAAAATTGGTGCGACACGAGGACTTCCGAATAGGTCACCCATCCGAGTACTAATCTCGCCTAAGCACACTTCACTGCGGAGTTCTGATGGGATCCGGTGCATTAATGCTGGTATGATCGCACCTGTTTAATTTCGCACTGTAAATACATAAACTCATTCCCCTTTCTTCCCCCTCTCGTCATTTGTTTTCTTGTGCGTGCGCACTGCACCTCCCGCTCTTGTTCTAATATAAAGTAAAATGCTACAGCGCCGTGAATCACATTTGCGAATAAACCTGAGGACCCTAATTCAAGTCGCGCGTAACGTCGAAAGAATCATCTGCAAAAAAATGGGTGCAACACGAGGACTTCACAAGAAAATGGGTGAAATATAAGGACTTCGCAGGAGGTAACCAATGCTAGTACTACTCTCGCCCAAGCACCCTTACCTACGGAGTTCTGATAGAATTCGTTGCATTAGTGCTGGTATGATCGCACCTGTTTCATTTCGTGCTGAAAATACATACACTCCTTCTCCTTCCCTCCCCCTCCCATCAATTGTTTCCTTGTGCGTTCACACTGCACCTCTCCTTCTCGTTCTAATATCGATTAAAATGCCCCTGCTTCTTGACTCACATTTGCGGATAAACCGGCGGACTCTAGTTCCAGTCGTGCGTAACGTCGAACGACCCGTCTGAAAAAAAATCGGTGCGACACGAGGACTTCCCAGGAGGTCACCTATCTGAGTACTACTCTCGCCCAAGCACACTTAACTGCGGAGTTCTGGCGGGATCCGGTGCATTAGTGCTGGTATGATCGCACCCATTTAATTCCGCGCTGCAAATACATAAACTCCTTCTCCTTTCTTCCCCCTCCCGTCATTTGTTTCCATATGCGTGCGCACTGCTCCTCCCGTGCTCGTTTTAATATAAAGTAAAATGCTACGGTGCCGTGACTCACATTTGCGAATAAACCTGAGGACCATAATTCAAGTCACGCGTATTGTCGAAAGAATCATCTGTAAAAAAGTGGGAGCAACACGAGGACTTCCTAAGAAAATGAGTGAAATATAAGGACTTCGCAGAAGGTCACCCATCCGAGTACTTTTCTCGCCCAATCACCCTTAACTGCGTAGTTCTGATAGAATCTGTTGCATTGGTATTGGTATGATTGCTCATGTTTCATTCTGCACTGTAAATACATACACTTTTTCTCCCTCCATCCCCCCTCCCGTCATTTGTTTCCCTGTGCGTGCATTCTACATCTCTCCTTCTCGTTCTAATATCGATAAAAATGCCCCTGCTTCTTGGCTCACATTTGCGTATAAACCAGTGGGCCCTAATTCCAGTCGCGCGTAACGTCGAACGACCCGTCTGAAAAAAAAAATTTGTGCAACACGAGGACTTCCCAGGAGGTCACCCATTCGAGTACTAATCTCGCCCAATCACACTTCACTGCGGAGTTCTGATGGGATCCGGTGCATTAGTGCTGGTATGATAGCACCTGTTTAATTTTGCGCTACAAATACATAAACTCATTCCCCTTTCTTCTCCCTCCTATCATTTGTATCCTTGTGCGTGCACACTGCACCTCCCGTTCTCGTTCTAATATCAAGTAAAATACTACAGCGCCGTGACTCACATCTGCGAATAAACCATAGGACCATAATTCAAGTCGCGCGTAACGTCGAAAGAATCATCTGCAAAAAAATGGGTACAACACGAGGACTTCACAAGAAAATGGGTGAAATATAAGGACTTCGCAGGAGGTAACCCATGGTAGTACTACTCTCGCCCAAGCACCCTTACCTACGGAGTTCTGATAGAATCCGTTGCATTATTGCTGGTATGATCGCACCTGTTTCATTTCGCGCTGCGAATACACACACTCCTTCTCCTTTCTTCCCCCTCCCGTCATTTGTTTCCTTGTGCGTGCGCACTGCACCTCTTGTTCTCGTTCAAATATCAAGTAAAATGTCACGGCGCCGTGACTCACATTTGCGAATAAATCTGCGGACCATAATTCAAGTCGCGCGTAACGTCGAACGGCACATCTGAAAAAAAGAAAATGGGTGCAACACGAGAACTTCCCAGGAGGTAACCCATCATTGTACTACTTTCGCCAAAGTACACTTAACTATGGAGTTCTGATGGGATCCGGTGCATTTGTGCTGTTGTGACCGCACCTGTTTAATTTCGTGCTAAAAATACATACACTCATTCTTCCCTCCCCCCTCCCATCATTTGTTTCCTTGTGCGTCACACTGCACCTCTCCTTCTCGTTCTAATATCGATTAAAATGCCCCTGATTCTTGACTCACATTTACGTATAAACCAGCGGACCATAGTTCTAGTTGCGCGTAACGTCGAACGACCCGTCTGAAAAAAAATTTGTGCGACACGAGGACTTCCCAAGAGGTCACCCATCCGAGTACTACTCTCGACCAACCACACTTAACTAGAGAGTTCTGATGTGATCCAGTGCATTAGTGCTGGTATGATGCCACTTGTTTAATTTTGCACTTCAAATACATACACTCCTTCTCTTTTCGTCCTCCTCCCGTCATTTGTTTCCTTGTGCGTGCGCACTGCACCTCCCGTTCTCGTTCTAATATCAAGTAAAAAGCCACGGCGCCGTGACTCATATTTGCGAATAAACCTGCGGACCATAATTAAAGTCGCGCGTAACGTCGAACGACATATCTGAAAAAAAGAAAATGGGTGCAACACGAGGACTTCACAAGAAAATGGGTGAAATATAAGGACTTCGCAGGAGGTAACCCATGCTAGTACTACTCTCGCCCAAGCACCCTTACCTACGGAGTTCTGATAGAATCCGTTGCATTAGTGCTGGTATGATCGCACCTGTTTCATTTTGTGCTGAAAATACATACACTCCTTCTCCTTCCCTCCCCCTCCCATCAATTGTTTCCTTGTGCGTTCACACAACACCTCCCCTTCTCGTTCTAATATCGATTAAAATGCCCCTTCTTCTTGATTCACAATTGCGTATAAACCAGCGGACCCCAGTTCCAGTCGCGCGTAACATCGAACGACCCGTCTGAAAATAAATTGGTGCGACATGAGGACTTCCCAGGAGGTCACCCATCCGAGTACTACTCTCGCTCAAGCACACTTAACTGCGGAGTTCTGATGGGATCCGGTGCATTAGTGCTGGTATGATCGCACCCGTTTAATTCTGCGCTGCAAATACATAAACTCTTTCTCGTTTCTTCCCCCTCCCGTCATTTGTTTCCTTGTGCGTGCGCACCGCACCTCCCGTGCTCGTTCTAATATCAAGTAAAATGCTACGGTGCCGTGACTCACATTTGCGAATAAACCTGAGGACTATAATTCAAGTCGCGCGTATCATCGAAAGAATCATCTGCAAAAAAATGGGTGCAACACGAGGACTTCCTAAGAAAATGGGTGAAATATAAGGACTTCGCAGGAGGTCACCCATCCTAGTGCTACTCTCGCCCAAGCAGCCTTAACTTGCGGAGTTCTGATAGAATCCGTTGCATTGGTGCTGGTATGATTGCTCATGTTTCATTCTGCGCTGCAAATACATACACTTTTTCTCCCTCCATCCCCCTCCCGTCATTTGTTTCCTTGTGCGTGCACTCTGCATCTCTCTTTCTCGTTCTAATATCGATTAAAATGCCCCTGCTTCTTGACTCACATTTGCGTATAAACCAGTGGAGCCTAGTTCCCGTCGCGCGTAACTTCGAACGACCCGTTTGAAAAAAAAATTAGTGCGACACGAGGACTTCGCAGGAGGTCACCCATCCGAGTACTACCCTCGCCCAAGCACACTTAAATGCGGTGTTCTGAAGGGATCCGGTGCATTTGTGCTGGTATGATCGCAGCTGTTTAATTTTGCGCTGCGAATACATAAACTCATTTCCCTTTCTTCTACATCCCGTCATTTGTTTCCTTGTGCTTGCGCGCTGCATCTCTCGTTCTCGTTCTAATATCAAGTAAAATATCACGGCGCCTTGACTCACATTTGCGAATAAATCTGCGGACTATAATTAAAGTCGCGCGTAACGTCGAACTTCACATCTAAAAAAAAAAATGGGTGAAACACGAGAATTTCCCCAGAGGTAACACATCATTGTACAACTTTCGCCGAAGCACACTTAACTGCGGAGTTCTGATGAGATCCGGTGCATTTGTGCTGGTATGATCGCACCCGTTTAATACCGCGCTGCAAATACATAAACTCCTTCTCGTTGCTTCCCCCTCCCGTCATTTGTTTCCTTGTGCGTGCGCACTGCACCTCCCGTGCTCGTTCTAATATCAAGTAAAATGCTACGGTGCCATGACTCACATTTGCGAATAAACCTGAGGACCATAATTCAAGTCGCGCGTATCGTCGAAAGAATCATCTGCAAAAAAATGGGGGCAATACGAGGACTTCCTAAGAAAATGGGTGAAATATAAGGACTTCGCAGGAGGTCACCCATCCTAGTGCTACTCTCGCCCAAGCACCCTTAACTTGCGGAGTTCTGATAGAATCCGTTGCATTGGTGCTGGTATGATTGCTCATGTTTCATTCTGCGCTGCAAATACATACACATTTTCTCCCTCCATCACCCCTCCCGTCATTTGTTTCCTTGTGCGTGCACTCTGCATCTCTCCTTCTCGTTCTAATATCGATTAAAATGCCCTGCTTCTTGACTCACATTTGCGTATAAACAAGGGGAACCTAGTTCCAGTCGCGCGTAACGTCGAACGACCCGTCCGAAAAAAAAAATAGTGCGACACGAGGACTTCCCAGGAGGTCACCCATCCGAGTACTACTCTCGCCCAAGCACACTTAACTGCAGAGTTCTGATGGGATCCGGTGCAATAATGTTGGTATGATCGCACCTGTTTAATTTTGCACTGCAAATACATAAACTCCTTCTCTTTTCTTCCCACTCCCGTCATTTGTTTCCTTTTGCGTGTGCATTGCACCTCTCGTTCTCGTTCAAATATCAAGTAAAATGCCACGGCGCGGTGACTCACATTTGCGAATAAATCTGCGGACCATAATTAAAGTCGAGCGTAAGGTAGAACGGCACATCTGAAAAAAAGAAAATGGGTGCAGCACGAGAACTTCCCAGGAGGTAACCCATCATTGTACTACTTTCGCCAAAGCACACTTAACTACGGAGTTCTGATTGGATCCTTTGCATTTGTGCTGGTGTGACCGCACCTGTTTAATTTCGTGCTGAAAATACATACACTCCTTCCCTCCTCCCCTCCCATCATTTGTTTCCTTGTGCGTTCACACTGGACCTCTCCTTCTCGTTCTAATATCGATTAAAATGCCCCTGCTTCTTGACTCACATTTGCGTATAAACCAACGGACCCTAGTTCTAGACGCGCGTAATGTCGAACGACCCGTCTGAAAAAAAATTGGTGCAACACGAGGACTTCCCAAGAGGTCACCCATCCGAGTACTAATCTCGCCCAAGCACACTTCACTGCGGAGTTCTAATGGGATCCGGTGCATTAGTGCTGGTGTGATCGCACCTGTTTAATTTTGCGCTGCAAATACATAAACTCATTCCCCTTTCTTCCCCCTCCCGTCATTTGTTTCCTTGTGCGTGCGCACTGCACCTCCCGTTCTCGTTCTACTATTAAGTAAAATACCACGGCGCCGTGACTCACATTTGCGAATAAACCTGAGGACCATAATTCAAGTCGCGCGTAACGTCGAACGACACATCTGAAAAAAAAAAATGGGTACAACATGAGAACTTCCCAGGAGGTAACCCATCATTGTACTACTTTCGCCAAAGCACACAAAACTGCGGAGTTCTGATGGGATCCGGTGCATTTGTGCTGGTGTGACCGCACCTGTTTAATTTTGTGCTGAAAATACATACACTCCTTCTTCCCTCCCCCCCTCCCATCATTTGTTTCCTTGTGCATTCACACTGCATCTCTCCTTCTCGTTCTAATATTGATTAAAATTCCTCTGATTCTTGACTCACATTTGCGTATAAACCAGTGGACCATAGTTTTAGTCACGCGTAACATCGAACGACCCATCTGAAAAAAAATTGTTGCGATACGAGGACTTCCCAAGAGGTCACCCATCCGAGTACTACTCTCGCCTAAGCACACTTAACTGCAGAGTTCTGATGGGATCCAGTGCATTGGTGCTGGTATGATGCCACTTGTTTAATTTTGCGCTTCAAATACATACACTCCTTCTCTTTTCCTCCTCCTCCCGTCATTTGTTTCCTTGTGCGTGCGCACTACACCTCCCGTACTCGTTTTAATATCAAGTAAAATGCCACGGCGCCGTGACTCACATTTGCGAATAAACCTGCGGACCATAAATCAAGTCGCGCGTAACGTCGAAAGATTCATCTGCAAAAAGATGGGTGCAACACGAGGACCTCCCAAGAAAATGGGTGAAATATAAGGACTTCGCAGGAGGTCACCCATCCGAGTACTTTTCTCGCCCAAGCACTCTTAACTGCGGAGTTCTGATAGAATCCATTGCATTAGTGCTGGTATGATCCATCTTGTTTCATTCTGCACTGTAAATACATACACTCTTTCTCCTCCCATCCCCCCTCCCGTCATTTTTTTCCTTGTGCGTGCACTCTGCATCTCTCTTTCTTGTTCTAATATCAAGTAATATGACCCGGCACTGTGACTCACCTTTGCAAATGAACCAGCGGTACATAATTCCATTCGCGCGTAACGTCGAACAACCCATCCGAAAAAAAATAGGTGCCACACGAGGGCTTCCCAAGTGGTCACCCATCCGAGTACTACTCTCGCCTAAGCACAATTAATTGCGGAGTTCTGATGGGATCCGGGGCTTTAGTGCTGGTATGATCGCATAAGTTTAATTTTGCGCTGCAAATATATACACTCCTTCTCCTTTCTTCCCCCTCCCGTCATTTGTTTCCTTGTGCGTTCACACTTCACCTCTCATTCTCGTTCTAATATCGATTAAAATGCCCCTGCTTCTTGACTCACATTTGCGTATAAACCAGCGGACCCTAGTTCCAGACGCGCGTAACGTCGAACGACCCGTCAGAAAAAAAATTGGTGAGACACGAGGACTTCCCAGGAGGTCACCCATCCGAGTACTGATCTCGCCCAAGCACACTTAACTGCGGAGTTCTGATAGGATCCGGTGCATTAGTGCTGGTATGATCGCACCCATTTAATTATGCGCTGCAAATACATAAACTCATTCTCCTTTCTTCCCCCTCCCGTCATTTGTTTCCTTGTGCGTGCGCACTGCACCTCCCGTGCTCGTTCTAATATCAAGTAAAATGCTACGGTGCTGTGACTCACATTTGTGAATAAACTTGAGGACCATAATTAAAGTCGCGCGTATCGTGGAAAGAATCATGTGCAAAAAAATGGGTGCAACACGAAGACTTCCTAAGAAAATGGGTGAAATATAAGGACTTCGCAGGAGGTAACCCATGCTAGAACTACTCTTGCCCAAGCACCCTTACCTACGGAGTTCTGATAGAATCCGTTGCATTAGTGCTGGTATGATCGCACCTGTTTCATTTCGTGCTGAAAATACATACACTCCTTCTCCTTCCCTCCCCCTCCCATCAATTGTTTCCTTGTGCGTTCACACTGCACCTCTCCTTCTCGTTCTAATATCGATTAAAATGCCTCTGCTTCTTGACTCACATTTGCGTATAAACCAGCGGACCTTCGTTCCAGTCGCGCGTAACGTCGAACGACCCGTCTGAAAAAAAATTGGTGCGACACGAGGACTTCCCAGGAGGTCAACCATCTGAGTACTACTCTCGCCCAAGCACACTTAACTGCAGAGTTCTGATGGGATCCAGTGCATTAGTGCTGGTATGATGCCATTTGTTTAATTTTGTGCTTCAAATACATACACTCCTTCTCTTTTCTTCCTCATCCCGTCATTTGTTTCCTTGTGCGTGCGCACTACACCTCCCGTACTCGTTTTAATATCAAATAAAATACCACGGCGCCATGACTCACATTTGCGAATAAACCTGCGGACCATAAATCAAGTCGCGCGTAATGTCGAAAGAATCATCTGCAAAAAGATGGGTGCAACACGAGGACCTCCCAAGAAAATGGGTGAAATATAAGGACTTCGCAGGAGGTCACCCATCCGAGTACTTTTCTCGCCCAAGCACCCTTAACTGCGGAGTTCTTATAGAATCCGTTTCATTAGTGCTGGTATGATCCCTCATGTTTCATTCTGCACTGCAAATACTTACACTCTTTCTCCTCCCATCCCCCCTCCCGTAATTTGTTTCCTTGTGCGTGCACTCTGCATCTCTCTTTCTCGTTCTAATATCAAGTAATATGACCCGGCACCGTGACTCACCTTTACGAATGAACCAGCGGTTTATAATTCCATTCGCGCGTAACGTCGAACAACCCATCCGAAAAAAAATAGGTGCAACACGAGGGCTTCACAAGTGGTCACCCATCCGAGTACTACTCTCGCCCAAGCACACTTAACTGCGGAGTTCTGATGGAATCCGGGGCATTAGTGCTGGTATGATCGCACCTATTTAATTTCGCGCTGTAAATACATACACTCCTTCTCCTTTCTTCCCCCTCCGGTCATTTGTTTCCTTGTGCGTTCACACTTCACCTCTCATTCTCGTTCTAATATCGATTAAAATGCCCCTGCTTCTTGACTCACATTTGCGTATAAACCAGTTGACCCTAATTCCACTCGCGCGTAACGTCGAACGACCCGTCTGAAAAAAAATTGGTGCGACACGAGGACTTCCAAAGAGGTCACCCATCCGAGTACTATTCTCGCCCAAGCACACTTAACTGCGGAGTTCTGCTGGGATCCGGTGCATTAGTGCTAGAAAGATTGCACCTGTTTAATTTCGCGCTGCAAATACATAAACTCATCCCCCTCCCGTCATTTGTTTCCTTGTGCGTGCGCACTGTAGCTCTCGTTCTCGTTCTAATATCAAGTAAAATGCTACAGCGCCGTGACTCACAATTGCGAATAAACCTGAGGACCATAATTCAAGTCGCACGTAATGTCGAAAGAATCATCTGCAAAAAAATGGGTGCAACACGAGAACTTCCTAAGAAAATGGGTGAAATATAAGGACTTCGCAGGAGGTCACCCATCCTAGTGCTACTCTCGCCCAAGCACCCTTAACTTGCGGTGTTATGATAGAATCCGTTGCATTGGTGCTAGTATGATTGCTCATGTTTCATTCTGCGCTGCAAATACATACACTTTTTCTCCCTCCATCCCCCCTCCCGTCATTTGTTTCCTTGTGCGTGCACTCTGCATCTCTCCTTCTCGTACTAATATCGATTAAAATACCCCTTTCTCTTGACTCACATTTGCATATAAACCAGTGGACCCTAGTTCCAGTCGCGCGTAACGTCGAACGACCCGTCTGAAAAAAAAAATTAGTGCGACACGAGGACTTCCCAGGAGGTCACCCATCCGAGTACAACTCCCGCCCAAGCACACTTAACTGCAGAGTTCTAATGAGATCCGGTGCATTAGTGATGGTATGATCGCACCTGTTTAATTTCACGATGCAAATACATAAACTCCTTCTCCTTTCTTCCCCCTCAAGTCATTTGTTTCCTTGTGCGTGCGCACTGCACCTCTTGTTCTCGTTCAAATATCAAGTAAAATGCCACGGCGCCGTGACTCACATTTGCGAATAAATCTGTAGACCATAATTAAAGTCGCACGTAACGTCGAACGGCACATCTGAAGAAAAGAAAATGTGTGCAACACGAGAACTTCACAAGAAAATGGGTGAAATATAAGGACTTCGCAGGAGGTAACCCATGCTAGTACTACTCTCGCCCAACCACGCTTACCTACGGAGTTCTGATAGAATCCGTTCCATTAGTGCTGGTATGATCGCACCTGTTTCATTTCGTGCTGAAAATACATACACTCATTCTCCTTCCCTCCCCCTCCCATCAATTGTTTCCTTGTGCGTTCACACTGCACCTCTCCTTCTCGTTCTAATATCGATTAAAATGCCCCTTCTTCTTGACTCACATTTGCGAATAAACCAGCGGACCCTAGTTCCACTCGCGCGTAACGTCGAACGACCCGTCTGAAAAAAAATTGGTGCGACACGAGGACTTCCCAGGAGGTCACCCATCCGAGTACTACTCTCAGCCAAGCACACTTGACTGCGGAGTTCTGATGGGATCCGGTGCATTAGTGCTGGTATGATCGCACCCGTTTAATTTCGCGCTGCAAATACATAAACGCCTTCTCCTTTCTTCCCCCTCCCGTCATTTGTTTCCTTGTGCGTGCGCACTGCACCTCCCGTGCTCGTTCTAATATCAGGTAAAATACTATGGTGCCGTGACTCAAATTTGCGAATAAACCTGAGGACCATAATTCAAGTCGCACGTATCGTCGAAAGAATCATCTGCAAAAAAATGGGTGCAACACGAGGACTTCCTGAGAAAATGGGTGAAATATAAGGACTTCGCATGAGGTCACCCATCCTAGTGCTACTCTCGCCCAAGCACCCTTAACTTGCGGAGTTCTGATAGAATCCGTTGCATTGGTGCTGGTATGATTGCTCATGTTTCATTCTGCGCTGCAACTACATACACTTTTTCTCCCTCCATCCCCCCTCCCGTCATTTGTTTCCTTGTGCGTGCCCTCTGCATCTCTCCTTCTCGTTCTAATATCGATTAAAATGCCCCTGCTTCTTGACTCACATTTGCGTATGAACCAGGAGACCCTAGTTCCAGTCGCGCGTAACATCGAACGACCCGTCTAAAAAAAAAATTAGTGCGACACGAGGACTTCCCATGAGGTCACCCATCCGAGTACTACTCTCGCCCAAGCACACTTAACTACGGAGTTCCAATGGGATCCGATGCATTTGTGCTGGTATGATCGCACTTGATTAATTTCGCACTGGAAATACATAAATTCCTTCCCCTTTCTTCCCCCTCCCGTCATTTGTTTCCTTGTGCATGCGCACTGCACCTCTCGTTCTCATTCAAATATCAAGTGAAATGTCACGGCGCCATGACTCACTTTTGCGAATAAATCTGCGGACCATAATTAAAGTCGCGCGTAACGTCTAACGACACATCTGAAAAAAAGAAAATGGGTGCAACACGAGAACTTCCCACGAGGTAACCCATCATTATACTACTTTCACCAAAGCACACTTAACTGCAGAGTTCTGATAGGATCCGGTGCATTTATGCTGGTGTGATCGCACCTGTTTAATTTTGCGCTGCAAATACATAAACTCCTTCTCCTTTCTTCCCCCCCCCCCCGTCATTTGTTTCCTTGTCCGTGCGCACTGCACCTCTCGTTCTCTTTCAAATATCAGGTAAAATGCCACGGCGCCGTGACTCACATTTGCGAATAAATCTGCGGACCATAATTAAAGTCGCGCGTAACGTCGAGCGGCACATCTGAAAAAAAAAATGGGTGCAACACGATAACCTCCCAGGAGGTAACCCATCATTGTACTACTTTCGCCAAAGCACACTTAACTGCGGAGTTATTATGGGATCCGGTGCATTTGTGCTGGTGTGACCGCACCTGTTTAATTTCGTGCTAAAAATACATACACTCCTTCTTCCCTCCCCCCCTCCCATCATTTGTTTCCTTGTGCGTTCACACTGCACCTCTCCTTCTCGTTCTAATATCGATTAAAATGCCCCTGATTCTTGACTCACATTTGCGTATAAACCAGCGGACCATAGTTCCAGTCGCGCGTAACGTCGAACGACCCCTCTGAAAAAAAATTGTTGCGATACGAGGACTTCCCAAGAGGTCACACATCCGAGTACTACTCTCGCCCAAGCACACTTCACTGCGGAGTTCTGATGGGATCCGGTGCATTTGTGCTGGTATGATCGCACCTGTTTAATTTTGCGCTGCAAATACATAAACTCATTCCTCTTTCTTCCCCCTCCCGTCATTTGTTTCCTTGTGCGTGCGCACTGCACCTCCCGTACTCGTTCTAATATAAAGTAAAATGCCACGGCGCCGTGACTCACATTTGCAAATAAACCTGAGGACCATAATTCAAGTCGCGCGTATCGTCGAAAGAATCATCTGCAAAAAAATGGGTGCAACACGAGGACTTCACAAGAAAATGGGTGAAATATAAGGACTTCGCAGGAGGTAACCCATGCTAGTACTACCCTCGCCCAAGCACCCTTACCTACGGAGTTCTGATAGAATCCGTTGCATTAGTGCTGGTATGATCGCACCTGTTTCATTTCGTGCTGAAAATACATACACTCCTTCTCCTTCCCTCCCCCTCCCGTCAATTGTTTCCATGTGCGTTCACACTGCACCTCCCCTTCTCGTTCTAATATCGATTAAAATGCCCCTGCTTCTTGACTCACATTTGCGTGTAAACCAGCGGACCCCAGTTCCAGTCGCGCGTAACGTCGAACGACCCGTCTGAAAAAAAATTGGTGCGACACGAGTACTTCCTAGGAGGTCACCCATCCTAGTGCTACTTTCACCCAAGCACCCTTAACTTGCGGAGTTCTGATAGAATTCGTTGCATTGGTGCTGGTATGATTGCTCATGTTTCATTCTGCGTTGCAAATACATACACTTTTTCTCCCTCCATCCCCCCTCCCGTCATTTGTTTCCTTGTGCGTGCACTCTACATCTCTCATTCTCTTTCTAATATCGATTAAAATGCCCCTGCTTCTTGACTCACATTTGCGTATAAACCAGTGGAACCTAGTTCCAGTCGCGCGTAACGTCGAATGACCCGTCTGAAAAAAAAAATTAGTGCGACACGAGGACTTCCCAGGAGGTCAACCATCCGAGTACTACTCTTGCCCAAGCACACTTAATTGCAGAATTCTGATGGGATCCGGTGCATTAGTGCTGGTATGATCGCACCTGTTTAATTTCGCGCTGCAAATACATAAACTCCTTCTCCTTTCTTCCCCCTCCCGTCATTTGTTTCCTTGTGCATGCGCACTGCACCTCTCGTTCTCGTTCAAATATTAAGTAAAATGCCACGGCGTCGTGACTCACATTTGCGAATAAATCTGCGGACCATAATTAAAGTCGCGCGTAACGTTGAACGGCACATCTGAAAAAAAGAAAATGGGTGCAACACGAGAACTTCCCTAGAGGTAACCCATCATTGTACTACTTTCGCCAAAGCACACTTAATTGCGGAGTTCTGATGGGATCCGGTTCATTTGTGCTGGTGTGACCGCACCTGTTTAATTTCGTGCGGAAAATACATACACTCCTTCTTCCCTCCCCCCCTCCCATCATTTGTTTCCTTGTGCGTTCACACTGCACCTCTCCTTCTCGTTCTAATATCGATGAAAATGCCCCTGATTCTTGACTCACAATTGCGTATAAACCAGTGGACCATAGTTCCATTCGTGCGTAACGTAGAACGACCCATCTGAAAAAAAATTGTTGCGATACGAGAACTTCCCAAGAGGTCACCCATCCGAGTACTACTCTCGCCCAAGCATACTTAATTGCAGAGTTCTGATGGGATCAAGTGCATTAGTGCTGGTATGATGCCACTTGTTTAATTTTGCGCTTTAAATACATACACTCCTTCTCTTTTCTTCCTCCTCCCGTCATTTGTTTCCTTGTGCGTGCGCACTGCACCTCCCGTACTCGTTCTAATATCAAGTAAAATGCCACGACACCGTGACTCACCTTTGCAAATGAACCAGCGGTTTATAATTCCATTTGCGCGTAACGTCGAAAGAATCATCTGCAAAAAGATGGTTGCAACACGAGGACCTCCCAAGAAAATGGGTTAAATATAATGACTTCGCAAGAGGTCACCCATCCGAGTACTTTTCTCGCCCAAGCACCCTTAACTGCGGAGTTCTGATAGAATCCGTTGCATTAGTGCTGGTATGATCCCTCATGTTTCATTATGCACTGCAAATACATACACTCTTTCTCCTTCCATCCCCCGTCCCGTCATTTATTTCCTTGTGCGTGCGCACTGCACCTCTCGTTCTCGTTCAAATATCAAGTAAAATGCCACGGCCCCGTGACTCACCTTTGCAAATGAACCAGCTGTCTATAATTCCATTCGCGCGTAACGTCGAACAACCCATCTGAAAAAAAATAGGTGCAACACGAGGGCTTCCCAAGTGGTCACCCATCCGAGTACTACTCTCGCGCAAGCACACTTAACTGCAGAGTTCTGATGGGATCCGGGGCTTTAGTGCTGGTATGATCGCACCTATTTAAATTCGCCTGCAAATACATACACTCCTTCTCCTTTCTACCCCCTCCCGTCATTTGTTTCCTTGTGCGTTCACACTTCACCTCTCATTCTCGTTCTAATATCGATTAAAATGCCCCTACTTCTTGATGCGTATAAACCAGCGGACCCTAGTTCCAGACGCGCTTAACGTCGAACGACCCGTCTGAAAAAAAATTGGTGCGACACGAGGACTTCCAAGGAGGTCACCCATCCAAGTACTAATCTCGCCCAAGCACAGTTCACTGCGGAGTTCTGATGGGATCCAGTGTATTAGTGCTGGTATGATCGCACCTGTTTAATTTCGCGCTGCAAATACATAAACTAATTCCCCTTTCTTCCCCCTCCCGTCATTTGTTTCCTTGTGCGTGCGCACTGCACCTCCCGTTCTCGTTCTAATATCAAGTAAAATTCTACACCGTCGTGACTCACATTTGCGAATAAACTTGAGGACCATAATTCAAGTCGCTCGTAACGTCGAAAGAATCATCTGCAAAAAAATGGGTGCAACACAAGGACCTCCCAAGAAAATGGGTGAATTATAAGGAGTTAGCAGGAGGTCACCCATCCGAGCACTAATCTCGCCCGAGCACACATAACTGCGTAGTTCTGATGGGATCCGGTGCATTAGTGCTGGTATGATCGCATCTGTTTAATTTTGCGCTGCAAATACATAAACTAATTCCCCTTTCTTCCCCCTCCCGTCATTTGTTTCCTTGTGCGTGCGCACTGCACCTCCCGTTCTCGTTCTAATATCAAGTAAAATTCTACACCGTCGTGACTCACATTTGCGAATAAATTTGAGGACCATAATTCAAGTCGCGCGTAACGTCGAAAGAATCATCTGCAAAAAAATGGGTGCAACACGAGGACTTCACAAGAAAATGGGTGAAATATAAGGACTTCGCAGGAGGTAACCCATGCTAGTACTACCCTCGCCCAAGCACCCTTACCTACGGAGTTCTGATAGAATCCGTTGCATTAGTGCTGGTATGATCGCACCTGTTTCATTTCGTGCTGAAAATACATACACTCCTTCTCCTTCCCTCCCCCTCCCGTCAATTGTTTCCATGTGCGTTCACACTGCACCTCCCCTTCTCGTTCTAATATCGATTAAAATGCCCCTGCTTCTTGACTCACATTTGCGTGTAAACCAGCGGACCCCAGTTCCAGTCGCGCGTAACGTCGAACGACCCGTCTGAAAAAAAATTGGTGCGACACGAGTACTTCCTAGGAGGTCACCCATCCGAGTACTACTCTCGCCCAAGCACACTTAACTGCAGAGTTCTGATGGGATCCGGTGCATTAGTGCTGGTATGATCGCACCCGTTTAATTTCGCGCTGCAAATACATAAACGCCTTCTCCTTTCTTCCCCCTCCCGTCATTTGTTTCCTTGTGCGTGCGCACTGCACCTCCCGTGCTCGTTCTAATATCAGGTAAAATACTATGGTGCCGTGACTCAAATTTGCGAATAAACCTGAGGACTATAATTCAAAAAAATGGGTGCAACACGAGGACTTCACAAGAAAATGGGTGAAATATAAGGACTTCGCAGGAGGTAACCCATGCTAGTACTACCCTCGCCCAAGCACCCTTACCTACGGAGTTCTGATAGAATCCGTTGCATTAGTGCTGGTATGATCGCACCTGTTTCATTCCGTGCTGAAAATACATACACTCCTTCTCCTTCCCTCCCCCTCCCGTCAATTGTTTCCTTGTGCGTTCACACTGCACCTCTCCTTCTCGTTCTAATATCGATTAAAATGCCCCTGCTTCTTGACTCACATTTGCGTGTAAACCAGCGGACCCCAGTTCCAGTCGCGCGTAACGTCGAACGACCCGTCTGAAAAAAAATTGGTGCGACACGAGGACTTCCCAGGAGGTCACCCATCCGAGTACTACTCTCGCCCAAGCACACTTAGCTACGGAGTTCTGATGGGATCCGGTGCATTAGTGCTGGTATGATCGCACCCGTTTAATTTCGCGCTGCAAATACATAAACGCCTTCTCCTTTCTTCTCCCTCCCGTCATTTGTTTCCTTGTGCGTGCGCACTGCACCTCCCGTGCTCGTTCTAATATCAGGTAAAATACTATGGTGCCGTGACTCAAATTTGCGAATAAACCTGAGGACTATAATTCAAAAAAATGGGTGCAACACGAGGACTTCACAAGAAAATGGGTGAAATATAAGGACTTCGCAGGAGGTAACCCATGCTAGTACTACCCTCGCCCAAGCACCCTTACCTACGGAGTTCTGATAGAATCCGTTGCATTAGTGCTGGTATGATCGCACCTGTTTCATTTCGTACTGAAAATACATACACTCCTTCTCCTTCCCTCCCCCTCCCGTCAATTGTTTCCTTGTGCGTTCACACTGCACCTCCCCTTCTTGTTCTAATATCGATTAAAATGCCCCTGCTTCTTGACTCACATTTGCGTGTAAACCAGCGGACCCCAGTTCCAGTCGCGCGTAACGTCGAACGACCCGTCTGAAAAAAAATTGGTGCGACACGAGGACTTCCCAGGAGGTCACCCATCCGAGTACTACTCTCGCCCAAGCACACTTAACTGCGGAGTTCTGATGGGATCCGGTGCATTAGTGCTGGTGTGATCGCACCCGTTTAATTTCGCGCTGCAAATACATAAATGGCTTCTCCTTTCTTCCCCCTCCCGTCATTTGTTTCCTTGTGCGTGCGCACTGCACCTCCCGTGCTCGTTCTAATATCAGGTAAAATACTATGGTGCCGTGACTCAAATTTGCGAATAAACCTGAGGACTATAATTCAAAAAAATGGGTGCAACACGAGGACTTCACAAGAAAATGGGTGAAATATAAGGACTTCGCAGGAGGTAACCCATGCTAGTACTACCCTCGCCCAAGCACCCTTACCTACGGAGTTCTGATAGAATCCGTTGCATTAGTGCTGGTATGATCGCACCTGTTTCATTTCGTGCTGAAAATACATACACTCCTTCTCCTTCCCTCCCCCTCCCGTCAATTGTTTCCTTGTGCGTTCACACTGCACCTCTCCTTCTCGTTCTAATATCGATTAAAATGCCCCTGCTTCTTGACTCACATTTGCGTGTAAACCAGCGGACCCCAGTTCCAGTCGCGCGTAACGTCGAACGACCCGTCTGAAAAAAATTGGTGCGACACGAGGACTTCCCAAGAGGTCACCCATCCGAGTACTACTCTCGCCCAAGCACACTTAACTGCGGAGTTCTGATGGGATCCGGTGCATTAGTGCTGGTATGATCGCACCCATTTAATTTCGCGCTGCAAATACATAAACGCCTTCTCCTTTCTTCCCCCTCCCGTCATTTGTTTCCTTGTGCGTGCGCACTGCACCTCCCGTGCTCGTTCTAATATCAGGTAAAATACTATGGTGCCGTGACTCAAATTTGCGAATAAACCTGAGGACTATAATTCAAAAAAATGGGTGCAACACGAGGACTTCACAAGAAAATGGGTGAAATATAAGGACTTCGCAGGAGGTAACCCATGCTAGTACTACCCTCGCCCAAGCACCCTTACCTACGGAGTTCTGATAGAATCCGTTGCATTAGTGCTGGTATGATCGCACCTGTTTCATTTCGTGCTGAAAATACATACACTCCTTCTCCTTCCCTCCCCCTCCCGTCAATTGTTTCCTTGTGCGTTCACACTGCACCTCTCCTTCTCGTTCTAATATCGATTAAAATGCCCCTGCTTCTTGACTCACATTTGCGTGTAAACCAGCGGACCCCAGTTCCAGTCGCGCGTAACGTCGAACGACCCGTCTGAAAAAAAATTGGTGCGACACGAGGACTTCCCAGGAGGTCACCCATCCGAGTACTAATCTCGCCCAAGCACACTTAACTGCGGAGTTCTGATGGGATCTGGTGCATTAATGCTGGTATGATAGCATCCGTTTAATTATGCGCTGCAAATATATAAACTCCTTCTCCTTTCTTCCCCCTCCCGTCATTTGTTTCCTTGTGCGTGCGCACTGCTTCTCTCGTGCTCGTTCTAATATCAAGTAAAATGCTACGGTGCCGTGACTCGCATTTGCGAATAAACCTGAGGACCATAATTCAAGTCGCGCGTATCGTCGAAAGAATCATCTGCAAAAAAATGGGTGCAACACGAGGACTTCCTAACAAAATGGGTGAAATATAAGGACTTCGCAGGAGGTCACCCATCCTAGTGCTACTCTCGCCCAAGCACCCTTAACTTGCGGAGTTCTGATAGAATCCGTTGCATTGGTGCTGGTATGATTGCTCATGTTTCATACTGCACCTCTCCTTCTCGTTCTAATATCGATTAAAATGCCCCTGCTTCTTGGCTCACATTTGCGTATAAACCAGCGGACCCTAGTTCCAGTCCCGCGTAACGTTGAACGACCCGTCTGAAAAAAAATTGGTGCGACATGAGGACTTCCCAGGAGGTCACCCATCCGAGTACTACTCTCGCCCAAGCACACTTAACTGCGGAGTATCTGATGGGATCCGGTGCATTAGTGCTGGTATTATTGCACCCATTTAATTTTGCGCTGTAAATACATAAACTCCTTCTCCTTTCTTCCCCCTCCCTTCATTTGTTTAATTGTGCGTGCCCACTGCACCTCCCGTGCTCGTTTTTAATATCAAGTAAAATGCTACGGCGCCGTGACTCACATTTGTGAATAAACCTGAGGACCATAATTCAAGTCGCGAGTAACGTCGAAAGAATCATCTGCAAAAAAATGGGTGCAAAACGAGGACTTCACAAGAAAATGGGTGAAATATAAGGACTTCGCAGGAGGTAACCCATGCTAGTACTACTCTCGCCCAAGCACCCTTACCTACGGAGTTCTGATAGAATCCGTTGCATTAGTGCTGGTATGATCGCACCTGTTTCATTTCGTGCTGAAAATACATACACTCCTTCTCCTTCCCTCCCCCTCCTATCAATTGTTTCCTTGTGCGTTCACACTGCACCTCTCCTTCTCGTTCTAATATCGATTAAAATGCCCCTGCTTCTTGACTCACATTTGCGTATAAACCAGCGGACCCTAGTTCCAGTCGCGTGTAACGTCGAACGATCCGTCTGAAAATAAATTGGTGCGACACGAGGACTTCCCAGGAGGTCACCCATCCGAGTACTACTCTCTCCCAAGCACACTTAACTGCGGAGTTCTGATGGGATCCGGTGCATTAATGCTGGTATGATCGCACCCGTTTAATTTTGCGCTGCAAATACATATATTGGTGTAACACGGGAGGGGGGATGGAAGGAGAAAAAGTGTATGTATCTGTAGTGCAGAATGAAACATGAGGGATCATACCAGCACTAATGCACCGGATCCCATCAGAACTCCGCAGTTAAGTGTGCTTGGGCGAGACTAGTACTCGGATGGGTGACCTCTTGGGAAGTCCTCCTGTCGCACCAATTTTTTTTCAGACGGGTCGTTCGACGTTACGCGCGTCTGGAACTAGGGTCCGCTAGTTTATACGCAAATGTGAGTCAAGAAGCAGGGGCATTTTAATCGATATTAGAACGAGAAGGAGAGATGCAGAGTGCACGCAAAAGGAAACAAATGACGGGAGGGGGGATGGAGGGAGAAAAAGTGTATGTATTTGCAGCGCAGAACGAAACATGAGCAATCATACCAGCACCAATGCAACGGATTCTATCAGAACTCCGCAAGTTAAGGGTGCTTGGGCGAGAGTAGCACTAGGATGGGTGACCTCCTGCGAAGTCCTTATATTTCACCCATTTTTTTGCAGATGATTCTTTCGACGATACGCGCGACTGGAACTGTGGTCATCAGGTTTATTCGCAATTGTGAGTCATGGCACTGTAGCATTTTACTTGATATTAGAACGAGCACGGTAGGTGCAGTGCGCACGCACAAGGAAACAAATGACGGCAGGGGGAAGAAAGGAGAAGGAGTTTATGTATTTGCAGCGCAAAATTAAAGAGGTGCGATTATACCAGCACTTATGCATCGGATCACGTCAGAACTCTGCAGTTAAGTGTGCTTGGGCGAGAGTAGTACTGGGATGGGTGACCTCCTGGGAAGTCCTCGTGTCGCACTAATTTTTTTTTCAGACGGCTCGTTCCACATTACGCATGACTGGAACTAGGGTCCACTGGTTTATACGCAAATGTGAGTCAAGAAGCAGGGGCATTTTAATCGATATTAGAACGAGAAGGAGAGATGCAGAGTGCACGCAAAAGGAAACAAATGACGGGAGGGGGGATGGAGGGAGAAAAAGTGTATGTATTTGCAGCGCATAATGAAACATGAGCAATCATAGCAGCACCAATGCAACGGATTCTATCAGAACTCTGCATGTTAAGGGTGCTTGGGCGAGAGTAGCTCTAGGATGGGTGACCTCCTTCGAAGTCCTTATATTTCACAAATTTTCTTAGGAAGTCCTCTTGTTGCACCCATTTTTTTGCAGATGATTCTTTCGACGATACGCGCGACTGGAAATATGGTCCTCAGGTTTATTCGCAAATGTGAGTCACGGCACCATAGCATTTTACTTAATATTAGAACGAGCACGGGAGGTGCAGTGCGCACGCACAAGAAAACAAATGACGGGAGGGGGAAGAAAGGAGAAAGAGTTTATGTATTTGCAGCGCGGAATTAAAATGGTGCGATCATCCAGCACTAATGCACCGGATCCCATCAGAACTCTGCAGTTAAGTGTGCTTGGGCGAGAGTAGTACTCGGATGGGTGACCTCTTGGGAAGTCCTCGTATCGCAACAATTTTTTTTCAGATGGGTCATTCGACGTTACGCGCGACTGGAACGAGGGTCCACTGGTTTATACGCAAATGTGAGTCAAGAAGCAGGGGCATTTTAATCGTTATTAGAACGAGAAGGAGAGATGCAGAATGCACGCAGAAGGAAACAAATGACGGGAGGTGGGATGGAGGGAGAAAATGTGTATGTATTTGCAGCGCAGAATGAAACATGAGCAATCATACCAGCACCAATGCAACGGATTCTATCAGAACTCCACAAGTTAAGGGTGCTTGGGCGAGAGTAGCACTAGGATTGGTGACCTCATGCGAAGTCCTTATATTTCACCCATTTTCTCAGGAAGTCCTCGTGTTGCACCCATTTTTTTGCAGATGATTCTTTCGACGATACGCGTGACTTGAATTATGGTCCTCAGGTTTATCGCAAATGTGAGTCACGGCACCGTAGCATTTTACTTGATATTAGAACGAGCACGGGAGGTGCAGTGCGCACGCACAAGGAAGCAAATAACAGGAGGGGGAAGAAAGGGGAAGGAGTTTATGTATTTGCAGCGCGGAATTAAACGGGTGCGATCATACCAGCACTAATGAACTGGATCCCATCAGAACTCTGCAGTTAAGTGTGCTTGGGCGTGAGTAGTACTCGGATGCGTGACCTCTTGGGAAGTCCTCGTGTCGCACTAATTTTTTTTTCAGACGGGTCGTTCGACGTTACGCGTGACTGGAACTATGGTCCGCTGGTTTATACGCAAATGTGAGTCCAGAATTAGGGGCATTTTAATCGATATTAGAACGAGAAGGAGAGGTGCAGTGTGAACGCACAAGGAAACATATGATGAGAGGGGGGGAGGGAAGAAGGAATGTATGTATTTTCAGCACGAAATTAAACAGGTGCGGTCAAACCAGCACAAATGCACCGGATCCCATCAGAACTCCGCAGTTAAGTGTGCTTTGGCGAAAGTAGTACAATGGTGGGTTACCTCCTGGGAAGTTCTCGTGTTGCACCCATTTTCTTTTTTTCAGATGTGTCGTTCGACGTTACGCGCAACTTTAATTATGGTCCGCAGATTTATTCGCAAATGTGAGTCACGGTGCTGTGGCATTTTACTTGATATTTGAACGAGAACGAGAGGTGCACTGCGCACGCACAAGGAAACAAATGACGGGAGGGGGAAGAAAGGAGAATGAGTTTATGTATTTGCAGCGCGGAATTAAACGGGTGCGGTCATACCAGCACTAATGCACCGGATCCCATCAGAACTCCGCAGTTAAGTGTGCTTGGGCGAGAGTAGTACTCGGATGGGTGACCTCCTGGGAAGTCCTCGTGTCGCACTAAATTTTTTTTTCAGACGGGTCGTTCGACGTTACACGCGACTGGAACTAGGGTCCACTGTTTTATATGCAAATGTGAGTCAAGAAGCAGGGGCATTTTAATCGATATTAGAACGAGAAGGAGAGATGCAGAGTGCACGCACAAGGGAATAAATGACGGGAGGGGGGATGGAGGGAGAAAAAGTGTATGTATTTGCAGCGCAGAATGAAACATGAGCAATCATACCAGCACCAATGCAACGGATTCTATCAGAACTCCGCAAGTTAAGGGTGCTTGGCCGAGAATAGCACTAGGAATGGTGACCTCCTGCGAAGTCCTTATATTTCAAACATTTTCTTAGGAAGTCCTCGTGTTGCACCTATTTTTTGCAGATGATTCTTTTGACGTTACGCGCGACTTGAATTATGGTCCTCAGGTTTATTCGCAAATGTGAGTCACGGCGCTGTAGCATTTTACTTGATATTAGAACGAGAACGGGAGATGCAGTGCGCACGCACAAGGAAACAAATGACGAGAGGGGGACGAAAGGGGAATGAGTTTATGTATTTGCAGCGGAAAATTAAACAGATGCAATCATTCCAGCAGTAATGCAACGGATCCCATCAGAACTCCGCAGTTAAGTGTGCTTGGGCGAGAGTAGTACTCGGATGGGTGACCTCTTGGGAAGTCGTCGTGTCGCACCAATTTTTTTTCAGACGGGTCGTTCGACGTTACGCGCGACTGGAACTAGGGTCCGCTGGTTTATACGCAAATGTGAGTCAAGAAGCAGGGGCATTTTAATCGATATTAGAACGAGAATGAGAGGTGAAGTGTGAACGCACAAGGAAACAAATGACCGGAGGGGGAAGAAAGGAGAAGGAGTGTATGTATTTGCAGCGCGAAATTAAACAGGTGCGATCATACCAGCTCTAAAGACCCGGATCCCATCAGAACTCCGCACTTAAGTGTGCTTGGGCGAGAGTAGTACTCGGATGGGTGACAACTTGGGAAGCCCTCGCGTTGCACCTATTTTTTTCGGATGGGTTGTTCGACATTACGCGCGAATAGAATTATAAACCGCTGGATCATTTGCAAAGGTGAGTCACTGTGCCGGGGCATATTACTTGATATTAGAACGAGAAAGAGAGATGCAGAGTGCACGCACAAGGAAACAAATGACGGGAGGGGGGATGGGAGGAGAAAGAGTGTATGTATTTGCAGTGCAGAATGAAACATGAGGGTTCATACCAGCACTAATGCAACGGATTCTATCAGAACTCCGCAGTTAAGGGTGCTTGGCCGAGAAAAGTACTCGGATGGGTGACCTCCTGCGAAGTCCTTATATTTCACCCATTTTCTTAGGAAGTCCTCATGTTGCACCTATTTTTTTGCAGATGATTCTTTCGACGTTACGCGCGACTTAAATTATGGTCCTCAAGTTTATTCACAAATGTGAGTCACGGCGCCGTGACATTTTACTTGATATTAGAACGAGAACGGGAGGTGCAGTGCGCACGCACAAGGAAACAAATGACGAGAGGGGGAAGAAAGAGGAATGAGTTTATGTATTTGCAGCGCGAAATTAAACAGGTGCGATCATACCAGCACTAATGCACCGGATTCCATCAGAACTCCGCAGTTATGTGTGCTTGGGCGAGATTAGTACTCGGATGGATAACCTCCTGGGAAGTCCTCGTGTCGCACCAATTTTTTTTTCAGACGGGTCGTTCAACGTTACGCATGTCTGGAACTAGGGTCCGCTGGTTTATACGCAAATCTGAGTCAAGAAGCAGGGGCATTTTAATCGATATTAGAACGAGAATGAGAGGTGAAGTGTGAACGCACAAGGAAACAAATGACGGGAGGAGGAAGAAAGGAGAAGGAGTATATGTATTTGCAGCGTGAAATTAAACAGGTCTGATTATACCAGCACTAAAGCTCCGGATCCCATCAGAACTCCGTAGTCAAGTGTGCTTGGGCGAGAGTAGTACTCGGATGGGTGACCACCTGGGAAGCCCTCGTGTTGCACCAATTTTTTTTCGGATGGGTTGTTCGACGTTACGCGCGAATAGAATTATAAACCGCTGGTTCATTTGCAAAGGTGAGTCACGGTGCCGGGGCATATTACTTGATATTAGAACGAGAAAGAGAGATGCAGAGTGCACGCACAAGGAAACAAATGACGGGAGGGGGGATGGAAGGAGAAAGAGTGTATGTATTTGCAGTGCAGAATGAAACATGAGGGATCATACCAGCACTAATGCAACAGATTCTATCAGAACTCCGTAGGCAAGGGTGCTTGGGCGAGAGTAGTACTAGCATGGGTTACCTCCTGCGAAGTCCTTATATTTCACCCATTTTCTTGTGAAGTTCTCGTGTTGCACCCATTTTTTTGCAGATAATTCTTTCGACGTTACGCGCGACTTGAATTATGGTCCTCAGGTTTATTCGCAAATGTGAGTCACGGCGTTGTGACATTTTACTTGATATTAGAACGAGAACGGGAGGTGCAGTGCGCACGCACAAGGAAACAAATGACGGGAGGGGGAAGAAAGGGGAATGAGTTTATGTATTTGTAGCGCAAAATTAAACGGGTGCGATCATACCAGCACAAATGCACCAGATCCCATCAGAACTTCACAGTTAAGTGTGCTTAGGCGAGATTTGTACTCGGATGGGTGACCTCCTGGGAAGTCCTTGTGTCGCACCAATTTTTTTTCAGACGGGTCATTCGACGTTAGGCGCGTCTGGAACTAGGGTCCGCTGGTTTATACACAAATGTGAGTCTATAAGCAGGGGCATTTTAATCGATATTAAAACGAGAATGAGAGGTGAAGTGTTAACGCACAAGGATACAAATGACTGGAGGGGGAAGAAAGGAGAAGGAGTGTATGTATTTGCAGCGCGAAATTAAACAGGTGCGATCATACCAGCACTAAAGCCCCGGATCCCATCAGAACTCCGCAGTTAAGTGTGCTTGGGTGAGAGTAGTACTCGGATAGGTGACCACTTGGGAAGCCCTCGTGTTGTACCTATTTTTTTTCGGATTGGTTGTTCGACGTTACGCGCGAATGGAATTATAAACCGCTGGTTCATTTGCAAAGGTGAGTCACAGTGCGGGGGCATATTACTTGATATTAGAACGAGAAAGAGAGATGCAGAGTGCACGCACAAGGAAACAAATGACGGGAGGGGGGATGGGAGGAGAAACTGTGTATGTATTTGCAGTGCAGAATGAAACATGAGGGATCATACCAGCACTAATGCAACGGATTCTATCAGAACTCCGCAGTTAAGTGTCCTTTGGCGAAAGTAGTATAATGATGGGTTACCTCCTTGGAAGTTCTCGTGTTGCACCCATTTTCTTTTTTTCAGATGTGCCGTTCGACCTTACGCGCGACCTTAATTATGGTCCGCAGATTTTTTCGCAAATGTAAGTCACGGCGCCGTGGCATTTTACTTGATATTTGAGCGAGAACGAGAGGTGCAGTGCGCACGCACAAGAAAACAAATGATGGGAGGTGGAATAAAGGAGAAGGAGTTTATGTATTTTCAGCGAAATTAAACAGGTTCGATCATACCAGCACTAATGCACCGGATCCCATCAGAACTCCGCAGTTAAGTATGCTTGGGAGAGAGTAGTACTCGAATGGGTTACCTCTTGGGAAATCCTCGTGTCGCACTAATTTTTTTTTCAGACGGGTCGTTCGACGTTACGCGCGACTGGAACAAGGGTTCACTGGTTTATACGCAAATGTGAGTCAAGAAGCAGGAGCATTTTAATCGATATTAGAACGAGAAAGAGAGATGCAGAGTGCACGCACAAGGAAACAAATGACGGGAGGGGGGATGGAGGTAGAGAAAGTATATGTATTTGCAGCACAGAATGAAACATGAGCAATCATACCAGCACCAATGCAACGGATTCTATCAGAACTCCGCAAGTTAAAGGTGCTTGGGCAAGAGTAGTACCCGGATGGGTGACCTCCTGGGAAGTCCTCGTGTCGCCTTAATTTTTTTTTTCAGACGGGTCGTTCGACATTATGTGCGACTGCAACTAGGGTCCCCTGGTTTATACGCAAATGTGAGTCAATAAGTAGGGGCATTTTAATCGATATTAGAACGAGAAGGAGATATGCAGAGTGCACGCACAAGGAAACAAATGACGGGAGGGGGAGGGAAGGAGAAAGAGTGTATGTATTTTCAGCACGAAATGAAACAGGTGCGATCATACTAGTACTAATGCATCGGATTCTATCAGAACTCCGTAGGTAAGGTGCTTGGGCGAGAATAGTACTTGCATGGGTTACCTCCTGCGAAGTCCTTATATTTCACCCATTTTCTTGTGAAGTCCTCGTGTTGCACCCATTTTTTAACAGATGATTCTTTCGACGTTACGCGCAACTTGAATTATGGTCCTCAGGTTAATTCGCAAATGTGAGTCACGACACCGTAGTATTTTACTTGATATTAGAACGAGCACGGGAGGTGCAGTGCGCACGCACAAGGAAAGAAATGACGGGAGGGGGAAGAAAGGAGAAGGAGTTTATGTATTTGCAGCGCGGAATTAAACGGGTGCGATCATACCAGCACTAATGCACTGGATCCCATCAGAACTCTGCAGTTAAGTTTGCTTGGCCGAGAGTAGTACTCGGATGGGTGACCTCTTGGGAAGTCCTTGTGTCGCACCAATTTTTTTTCAGACGGGTCGTTCGACGTTACGCGCGACTGGAACTATGGTTCGCTGGTTTATACGCAAATGTGAGTCAAGAAGCAGGGGCATTTTAATAGATATTAGAACGAGAAGGAGAGGTGCAGTGTGAACGCACAATGAAACAATTGATAGGAGGGGGAGGGAAGGAGAATGAGTGTATGTATTTTCAGCACGAAATGAAACAGGTGCGATCATACCAGCACCAATGCTTCGGATTCTATCAGAACTCCGTAGGTAATGGTGCTTGGGCGAGAGTAGTACTAGCATGGGTTACCTCCTGCGAAGTCCTTATATTTCACCCATTTTCTTGTGAAGTCCTTGTGTTGCACCCATTTTTTTGCAGATGATTCTTTCGACATTACGCGCGACTTGAATTATGGTCCTCAGGTTTATTCGCAAATGTGAGTCACGGCGCCGTGGCATTTTACTTGATATTTGAATGAGAACGTAAGGTGCATTGCGCACGTACAAGGAAACAAATGACGGGAGGGAGAAGAAAGGAGAAGGATTTTATGTATTTGCAGCGTGAAATTAAACAGGTGCGATCATACCAGCACTAATGCACCAGATTCCATTAAAACTCCGCAGTTAAGTGTGCTTGGGCGAGATTAGTACTCGAATGGGTGACCTCCTGGGAAGTCCTCGTGTCGCACTAATTCTTTTTTTCAAACGGGTCGTTCGACATTACGCGCGACTGGAACTAGGGTCCACTGGTTTATACGCAAATATGAGTCAGGAAGCAGGGGCATTTTAATCGATATTAGAACGAGAAGGAGAGATTCAGAGTGCACGCACATGGAAACAAATGACGGGAGGGGGATGGAGGGAGAAAAAGTGTATGCAGCGCAGAATGAAACATGAGCAATCATACCAACTCCAATGCAACGGATTCTTTCAGAACACCGCAAGTTAAGGGTGCTTGGGCGAGAGTTGCACTAGGATGGGTGACCTCCTACGAAGTCCTTATATTTCACCCATTTTCTTAGGAAGTCCTCGTGTTGCACCCATTTTTTTGCAGATAATTCTTTCGACGATACGCGCGAGTTGAATTATGGTCCTCAGGTTTATTCGCAAATGTGAGTCACGGCACCGTAGCATTTTACTTGATATTAGAACGAGCACGGGAAGTGCAGTGTGCACGCACAAGGAAACAAATGACGAGAGGGGGAAGAAAGGAGAATGAGTTTCTGTATTTGCAGCGCGAAATTAAACGGGTGCGATCATATCAGCACTAATGCACCGGATCCCATCAAAAGTCCGCAGTTAAGTGTGCTTGGGCGAGAGTAGTACTCGGATGGGTGACCTCCTGGGAAGTCTTCGTGTCGCACCAATTTTTTTTCAGACGGGTCGTTCGACGTTACGCGCGACTGGAACTTGGGTCCGCTGGTTTATACGCAAATGTGAGTCAAGAAGCAGGGGCATTTTAATCGATATTAGAACAAGAAGGAGAGGTGTAGTGTGAACGCACAAGGAAACAATTGATGGGAGGGGGAGGGAAGGAGAAGGAGTGTATGTATTTTCAGCACGAAATGAAACATGTGCGATCATACCAGCACTAATGCAACGGATTCTATCAGAGCTCCGTAGGTAAGGGTGCTTGGGCGAAAGTAGTACTAGCAAGGGTTACCTCCTGCGAAGTCCTTTTATTGCACCCATTTTATTGTGAAGTCCTCGTGTTGCACCCATTTTTTTGCAGATGATTCTTTCGACGTTACGCGCGACTTGAATTATGGTCCTCAGGTTTATTCGCAAATTTGAATCACGGCACCGTAGTATTTTACTTGACAAAAAAACGAGCACGGGAGGTGCAGTGCGCACGCACAAGGAAACAAAGGACGGGAGGGGGAAGAAAGGAGAAGGCGTTTATGTATTTGCAGCGCGAAATTAAACGGGTGCGATCATACCAGCACTAATGCACCGGATCCCATCAGAACTCCGCAGTTAAGTGTGGTTGGGCGAGAGTAGTACTCGGATGGGTGACCTCCTGGGAAGTCCTCGTGTCGCACCAATTTTTTTTCAGACGGGTCGTTCGACGTTACGCGCGACTGGAACTGGGGTCCGCTGGTTTACACGCAAATGTGAGTCAAGAAGCAGGGGCATTTTAATCGATATTAGAACGAGAAGGGGAGGTGCAGTCTGAACGCACAAGGAAACAATTGACGGGAGGGGGAGGGAAGGAGAAGGAGTGTATGTATTTTCAGCACGAAATGAAACAGGTGCGATCATACCAGCACTAATGCAACGGATTCTATCAGAACTCCGTAGGTAAGGGTGCTTGGGCGAGGGTAGTACTAGCATGGGTTACCTCCTGCGAAGTCCTTATATTTCACCCATTTTCTTGTGAAGTCCTCGTGTTGCACCCATTTTTTTGAATTATAGTCCTCAGGTTTATTCGCAAATTTGAGTCACGGCACCATAGTATTGTACCTGATATTAGAACGAGCACGGGAGGTGCAGTGCGCACGCACAAGGAAACAAATGACGGGAGGGGGAAGAAAGGAGAAGGCGTTTATGTATTTGCAGCGCGAAATTAAACGGGTGCGATCATACCAGCACTAATGCACCGGATCCCATCAGAACTCCGCAGTTAAGTGTGCTTGGGCGAGAGTAGTACTCGGATGGGTGACCTCCTGGGAAGTCCTCGTGTCGCACCAATTTTTTTTCAGACAGGTCGTTCGACGTTACGCGCGACTGGAACTGGGGTCCGCTGGTTTACACGCAAATGTGAGTCAAGAAGCAGGGGCATTTTAATCGATATTAGAACGAGAAGGGGAGGTGCAGTGTGAACGCACAAGGAAACAATTGACGGGAGGGGGAGGGAAGGAGAAGGAGTGTATGTATTTTCAGCACGAAATGAAACAGGTGCGATCATACCAGCACTAATGCAACGGATTCTATCAGAACTCCGTAGGTAAGGGTGCTTGGGCGAGGGTAGTACTAGCATGGGTTACCTCCTGCGAAGTCCTTATATTTCACCTATTTTCTTGTGAAGTCCTCGTGTTGCACCCATTTTTTTGAATTATAGTCCTCAGGTTTATTCGCAAATTTGAGTCACGGCACCATAGTATTTTACCTGATATTAGAACGAGCACGGGAGGTGCAGTGCGCACGCACAAGGAAACAAATGACGGGAGGGGGAAGAAAGGAGAAGGCGTTTATGTATTTGCAGCGCAAAATTAAACGGGTGCGATCATACCAGCACTAATGCACCGGATTCCATCAGAACTCCGCAGTTAAGTGTGCTTGGGCGAGAGTAGTACTCGGATGGATGACCTCCTGGGAAGTCCTCGTGTCGCACCAATTTTTTTTCAGACGGGTCGTTCGACGTTACGCGCGACTGGAACTGGGGTCCGCTGGTTTACACGCAAATGTGAGTCAAGAAGCAGGGGCATTTTAATCGATATTAGAACGAGAAGGGGAGGTGCAGTGTGAACGCACAAGGAAACAATTGACGGGAGGGGGAGGGAAGGAGAAGGAGGGTATGTATTTTCAGCACGAAATGAAACAGGTGCGATCATACCAGCACTAATGCAACGGATTCTATCAGAACTCCGTAGGTAAGGGTGCTTGGGCGAGGGTAGTACTAGCATGGGTTACCTCCTGCGAAGTCCTTATATTTCACCCATTTTCTTGTGAAGTCCTCGTGTTGCACCCATTTTTTTGAATTATAGTCCTCAGGTTTATTCGCAAATTTGAGTCACGGCACCATAGTATTTTACCTGATATTAGAACGAGCACGGGAGGTGCAGTGCGCACGCACAAGGACACAAATGACGGGAGGGGGAAGAAAGGAGAAGGCGTTTATGTATTTGCAGCGCGAAATTAAACGGGTGCGATCACACCAGCACTAATGCACCGGATCCCATCAGAACTCCGCAGTTAAGTGTGCTTGGGTGAGAGTAGTACTCGGATGGGTGACCTCCTGGGAAGTCCTCGTGTCGCACCAATTTTTTTTCAGACGGGTCGTTCGACGTTACGCGCGACTGGAACTGGGGTCCACTGGTTTACACGCAAATGTGAGTCAAGAAGCAGGGGCATTTTAATCGATATTAGAACGAGAAGGAGAGGTGCAGTGTGAACGCACAAGGAAACAATTGACGGGAGGGGGAGGGAAGGAGAAGGAGTGTATGTATTTTCAGCACGAAATGAAACAGGTGCGATCATACCAGCACTAATGCAACGGATTCTATCAGAACTCCGTAGGTAAGGGTGCTTGGGCGAGGGTAGTACTAGCATGGGTTACCTCCTGCGAAGTCCTTATATTTCACCCATTTTCTTGTGAAGTCCTCGTGTTGCACCCATTTTTTTGAATTATAGTCCTCAGGTTTATTCGCAAATTTGAGTCACGGCACCATAGTATTTTACCTGATATTAGAACGAGCACGGGAGGTGCAGTGCGCACGCACAAGGAAACAAATGACGGGAGGGGGAAGAAAGGAGAAGGCGTTTATGTATTTGCAGCGCGAAATTAAACGGGTGCGATCATACCAGCACTAATGCACCGGATCCCATCAGAACTCTGCAGTTAAGTGTGCTTGGGCGAGAGTAGTACTCGGATGGGTGACCTCCTGGGAAGTACTCGTGTCGCACCAATTTTTTTTCAGACGGGTCGTTCGACGTTACGCGCGACTGGAACTGGGGTCCGCTGGTTTACACGCAAATGTGAGTCAAGAAGCAGGGGCATTTTAATCGATATTAGAACGAGAAGGGGAGGTGCAGTGTGAACGCACATGGAAACAATTGACGGGAGGGGGAGGGAAGGAGAAGGAGTGTATGTATTTTCAGCACGAAATGAAACAGGTGCGATCATACCAGCACTAATGCAACGGATTCTATCAGAACTCCGTAGGTAAGGGTGCTTGGGCGAGGGTAGTACTAGCATGGGTTACCTCCTGCGAAGTCCTTATATTTCACCCATTTTCTTGTGAAGTCCTCGTGTTGCACCCATTTTTTTGCAGATGATTCTTTCGACGTTACGCGCGACTTGAATTATGGTCCTCAAATTTATTCGCAAATGTGAGTCACGACGGTGTAGAATTTTACTTGATATTAGAACGAGAACGGGAGGTGCAGTGCGCACGCACAAGGAAACAAATGACGGGAGGGGGAAGAAAGGGGAATTAGTTTATGTATTTGCAGCGCAAAATTAAACAGATGCGATCATACCAGCACTAATGCACCGGATCCCATCAGAACTACGCAGTTATGTGTGCTCGGGCGAGATTAGTGCTCGGATGGGTGACCTCCTGCTAACTCCTTATAATTCACCCATTTTCTTGGGAGGTCCTTGTGTTGCACCCATTTTTTTGCAGATGATTCTTTCGACGTTACGAGCGACTTGAATTATGGTCCTCAAGTTTATTCGCAAATGTGAGTCACGACGGTGTAGAATTTTACTTGATATTAGAACGAGAACGGGAGGTGCAGTGCGCACGCACAAGGAAACAAATGACGGGAGGGGGAAGAAAGGGGAATTAGTTTATGTATTTGCAGCGCGAAATTAAACAGGTGCGATCATACCAGCACTAATACACTGGATCCCATCAGAACTCCGCAGTGAACTGTGCTTGGGCGAGATTAGTACTTGGATGGGTGACCTCCTTGGAAGTCCTCGTGTCGCACTAATTTTTTTTCAGACGGGTCGTTCGACGTTAAGCGCGTCTGGAACTAGGGTCCGCTGGTTTATACGCATCAAGAAGTAGGGGCATTTTAATCGATATTAGAACGAGAATGAGAGGTGAAGTGTGAACGCACAAGGAAACAAATGACGGGAGGGGGTAGAAAGGAGAAGGAGTGTATGTATTTGCAGGCGAATTTAAATAGGTGCGATCATACCAGCACTAAAGCCCCGGATCCCATCAGAACTCTGCAGTTAAGTGTGCTTGCGCGAGAGTAGTACTCGGATGGGTGACCACTTGGGAAGCCCTCGTGTTGCACCTATTTTTTTTCAGATGGGTTGTTCGACGTTACGCGCGAATGGAATTATAGACAGCTGGTTCATTTGCAAAGGTGAGTCACGGGGCCGTGGCATTTTACTTGATATTTGAACGAGAACGAGAGGTGCAGTGCGCACGCACAAGGAAATAAATGACGGGACGGGGGATGGAAGGAGAAAGAGTGTATGTATTTGCAGTGCATAATGAAACATGAGGGATCATACCAGCACTAATGCAACGGATTCTATCAGAACTCCGCAGTTAAGGGTGCTTGGGCGAGAAAAGTACTCGGATGGGTGACCTCTTGCGAAGTCATTATATTTAACCCATTTTCTTGGGAGGTCCTCGTGTTGCACCCATCTTTTTGCAGATGATTCTTTCGACGTTACGCGCGAATGGAATTATAAACCGCTGGTTCATTTGCAAAGGTGAGTCACGGTGTCGTGGCATTTTACTTGATATTAGAACGAGTACGGGAGGTGCAGTGCGCACGCACAAGGAAACAAATGACGGGAGGAGGAAGAAAAGAGAAGGAGTGTATGTATTTAAAGCGCAAAATTAAACAAGTGGCATCATACCAGCACTAATGCACTTGATCCCATCAGAACTCTGCAATTAAGTATGCTTGGGCGAGAGTAGTACTCGGATGGGTGACCTCTTGGGAAGTTCTCGTATCGCAACAATTTTTTTTCAGATGGGTCGTTCTACGTTACGCACGAATGGAACTATGGTCCACTGGTTTATACGCAATTGTGAGTCAAGAATCAGGGGCATTTTCATCGATATTAGAACGAGAAGGAGAGGTGCAGTGTGAACGCACAAGGAAACAAATGATGGGAGGGGGGGAGGGAAGAAGGAGTGTATGTATTTTCCGCACGAAATTAAACAGGTGCGGTCACACCAGCACAAATGAACCGGATCCCATCAGAACTCCGCAATTAAGTGTGCTTTGGCGAAAGTAGTACAATGATGGGTTACCTCTAGGGAAGTTCTCGTGTTGCACCCATTTTCTTTTTTTCAGATGTGCCGTTCAACGTTACGCGCGACTTTAATTATGGTCCGCAGATTTATTCGCAAATGTGAGTCACGACGCCGTGGCATTTTACTTAATATTTGAACGAGAACGAGAGGTGCAGTGCGCATGCACAAGGAAACAAATGACGGGAGGGGGAAGAAAGGAGAAGGAGTTTATGTATTTGCAGCGCGAAATTAAACAGGTGCGATCATACCAGCACTAATGCACCGGATCCCATCAGAATTCTGCAATTAAGTGTGCTTGGGCAAGAGTAGTACTCGGATGGTTGACCTCCTGGGAAGTCCTCGTGTCGCACTAATTTTTTTTTTCAGACGGGTCATTCGACGTTACGCGCGACTGGAACTAGGTTCCACTGGTTTATACGCAAATGTGAGTCAAGAAGCAGGGGCATTTTAATCGATATTAGAAAGAGAATGAGAGATGTAGAGTGCACGCACAAGGAAACAAATGACGGGAGGGGGGATGGAGGGAGAAAAAGTGTATGTATTTGCAACGCAGAATGAAACATGAGCAATCATACCAGCACCAATGCAACGAATTCTATCAGAACTCCGCAAGTTAAGGGTGCTTGGGTGAAAGTAGCACTAGGATGGGTGACCTCCTGCGAAGTCCTTATATTTCACCCATTTTCTTAGGAAGTCCTCGTGTTACACCCATTTTTTTGCAGATGATTCTTTCGACGATACGCGCGACTTGAATTATGGTCCTCAGGTTTATTTGCAAATGTGAGTCACGGCGCCGTGGCATTTTACTTTATATTAGAACGAGTACGGGAGGTGCAGTGCGCACGCACAAGGAAACAAATGACGGGAGGGGGAAGAAAGAGGAATGAGTTTATGTATTTGCAGCGCAAAATTAAACAGGTGCGATCATACCAGCACAAATGCACCGGATCCCATCAGAACTCCGCAGTGAAGTGTGCTTGGGCGAGAGTAGTACTCGGATGTGTGACCTCTTGGGAAGTCCTCGTATCGCAACAATTTTTTTTCAGAGGGGTCGTTCGACGTTACGCGCGACTGGAACTATGGTCCGCTGGTTTATACGCAAATGTGAGTCAAGAATCAGGGGCATTTTAATCGATATTAGAACGAGAAGGAGAGGTGCAGTGTGAACGCACAAGGAAACAAATGATGGGAGGGGGGGAGGGAAGAAGGAGTGTATGTATTTTTAGCACGAAATTAAACAGGTGCGGTCACACCAGCACAAATGCACCGGATCCCATAATAACTCCGCAGTTAAGTGTGCTTTGGCGAAAGTAGTACAATGATGGGTTACCTCCTGGGAGGTTATCGTGTTGCACCCATTTTTTTTTTCAGATGTGCCGCTCGACGTTACGCGCGACTTTAATTATGGTCCGCAGATTTATTCGCAAATGTGAGTCACGGCGCCGTGGCATTTTACCTGATATTTGAAAGAGAACGAGAGGTGCAGTGCGCATGCACAAGGAAACAAATGACGGGGGGGGGGGGAAGAAAGGAGAAGGAGTTTATGTATTTGCAGCGCAAAATTAAACAGGTGCGATCACACCAGCATAAATGCACCGGATCCTATCAGAACTCTGCAGTTAAGTGTGCTTTGGTGAAAGTAGTATAATGATGGGTTACCTCGTGGGAAGTTCTCGTGTTGCACCCATTTTCTTTTTTTCAGATGTGTCGTTAGACGTTACGCGCGACTTTAATTATGGTCCGCAGATTTATTCGCAAAAGTGAGTCATGGCGCCGTGACATTTCACTTGATATTTGAATGAGAACGAGAGGTGCAGTGCGCATGCACAAGGAAACAAATGACGGGAGGGGGAAGAAAGGGGAAGGAATTTATGTATTTCCAGTGCGAAATTAATCAAGTGCGATCATACCAGCACAAATGCATCGGATCCCATTGGAACTCCGTAGTTAAGTGTGCTTGGGCGAGAGTAGTACTGGGATGGGTGACCTCATGGGAAGTCCTCGTGTCGCACTAATTTTTTTTTTAGACGGGTCGTTCGACGTTACGCGCGACTGGAACTAGGGTCTCCTGGTTCATACGCAAATGTGAGTCAAGAAGCAGGGGCATTTTAATCGATATTAGAACGAGAAGGAGAGATGCAGAGGGCACGCACAAGGAAACAAATGACGGGAGGGGGGATGGAGGGAGAAAAAGTGTATGTAGTTGCAGCGCAGAATGAAACATGAGCAATCATACCAGCACCAATGCAACGGATTCTATCAGAACTCCGCAAGTTAAGGGTGCTTGGGCGAGAGTAGCACTAGGATGGGTGACCTCATGCGAAGTCCTTATATTTCACCCATTTTCTCAGGAAGTCCTCGTGTTGCACCCATTTTTTTGCAGATGATTCTTTCGACGATACGTGCGACTTGAATTATGGTCCTCAGGTTTATTCGCAAATTTGAGTCACGGCACCATAGTATTTTACCTGATATTAGAACGAGCACGGGAGGTGCAGTGCGCACGCACAAGGAAACAAATGACGGGAGGGGGAAGAAAGGAGAAGGCGTTTATGTATTTGCAGCGCGAAATTAAACGGGTGCGATCATACCAGCACTAATGCACCGGATCCCATCAGAACTCCGCAGTCAAGTGTGCTTGGCTGAGAGTAGTACTCGGATGGGTGACCTCCTGGGAAGTCCTCGTGTCGCACCAATTTTTTTTCAGACGGGTCGTTCGACGTTACGCGCGAGTGGAACTAGGGTCCGCTGGTTTATTCGCAAATGTGAGTCAAGAAGAAGGGGCATTTTAATCGATATTAGAACGAGAAGGAGAGGTGCAGTGTGAACGCACAAGGAAACAATTGATGGGAGGGGGAGGGAAGGAGAATGAGTGTATGTATTTTCAGCACGAAATGAAACAGGTGCGATCATACCAGCACTAATGGAACGGATTCTATCAGAACTCCGTAGGTAAGCGTGGTTGGGCGAGAGTAGTACTAGCATGGGTTACCTCCTGCGAAGTCCTTATATTTCACCCATTTTCTTGTGAAGTTCTCGTGTTGCACACATTTTCTTTTCTTCAGATGTGCCGTTCGACGTTACGTGCGACTTTAATTATGGTCTACAGATTTATTCGCAAATGTGAGTCACGGCGCCGTGGCATTTTACTTGATATTTGAACGAGAACAAGAGGTGCAGTGCGCACGCACAAGGAAACAAATGACTTGAGGGGGAAGAAAGGAGAAGGAGTTTATGTATTTGCATCGTGAAATTAAACAGGTGCGATCATACCATCACTAATGCACCGGATCTCATTAGAACTCTGCAGTTAAGTGTGCTTGGGCGGGAGTTGTACTCGGATGGGTGACCTCCTGGGAAGTCCTCGTGTCGCACTAATTTTTTTTTTCAGACGGGTCGTTCGACGTTACGCGCGACTGGAACTAGGGTCCACTGGTTTATATGCAAATGTGAGTCAAGAGAAAGGGGTATTTTAATCGATATTAGTACGAGAAGGAGAGATGCAGAGTGCACGCACAAGGAAACAAATGACGGGAGGGGGGATGGAGGGAGAAAAAGTGTATGTATTTGCAGCGCAGAATGAAACATGAGCAATCATACTAGCACCAATGCAACGGATTCTATCATAACACCGCAAGTTAAGGGTGCTTGGGCGAGAGTAGCACTAGGATGGGTGACCTCCTGCGAAGTCCTTATATTTCACCCATTTTCTTAGGAAGTTCTCGTGTTGCACCCATTTTTTTGCAGATGATTCTTTCGACATTACGTGCGACTTGAATTATGGTCCTCAGGTTTATTCGCAATTGTGAGTCACGGCGCTGTAGCATTTTACTTGATATTAGAACGAGAACGAGAGCTACAGTGCGCACGCACAAGGAAACAAATGACGGGAGGGGGATGAGTTTATGTATTTGCAGCGCGAAATTAAACAGGTGCAATCTTTCTAGCACTAATGCACCGGATCCCAGCAGAACTCCGCAGTTAAGTGTGCTTGGGCGAGAATAGTACTCGGATGGGTGACCTCTTTGGAAGTCCTCGTGTCGCACCAATTTTTTTTCAGACGGGTCGTTCGACGTTACGCGCGAGTGGAATTAGGGTCAACTGGTTTATACGCAAATGTGAGTCAAGAAGCAGGGGCATTTTAATCGATATTAGAACGAGAATGAGAGGTGAAGTGTGAACGCACAAGGAAACAAATGACCGGAGGGGGAAGAAAGGAGAAGGAGTGTATGTATTTACAGCGCGAAATTAAATAGGTGCGATCATACCAGCACTAAAGCCCCGGATTCCATCAGAACTCCGCAGTTAAGTGTGCTTGGGCGAGAGTAGTACTCGGATGGGTGACCACTTGTGAAGCCCTCGTGTTGCACCTATTTTTTTTCGGATGGGTTGTTCGACGTTACGCGCGAATGGAATTATAAACCGCTGGTTCATTTGTAAAGGTGAGTCACGGTGCCGGGTCATATTACTTGATATTAGAACGAGAAAGAGAGATGCAGAGTGCACGCACAAGGAAACAAATTACGGGAGGGGGGATGGGAGGAGAAAGAGTGTAAGTATTTGCAGTGCAGAATGAAACATGAGGGATCATACCAGCACTAATGAAACGGATTCTATAAGAACTCCGCAGTTAAGGGTGCTTGGGCGAGAAAAGTACTCGGATGGGTGACCTCCTGCGAAGTCCTTATATTTCACCCATTTTCTTGGGAGGTCCTCGTGTTGCACCCATCTTTTTGCAGATGATTCTTTCGACATTACGCGCGACTTGATTTATGGTCCGCAGGTTTATTCGCAAATGTGAGTCATGGCGCCGTGGTATTTTATTTGATATTAAAACGAGTACGGGAGGTGTAGTGCGCACGCACAAGGAAACAAATGACGGGATGAGGAAGAAAAGAGAAGGAGTGTATGTATTTGAAGCACAAAATTAAACAAATGGCATCATACCAGCACTAATGCACTGGATCCCATCAGAACTCTGCAGTTAAGTGTGCTTGGGCGAGAGTAGTACTCAGATGGTTGACCTCCTGGGAAGTCCTCGTGTCGCACCAATTTTTTTTCAGACGGGTCGTTCGACGTTACGCGCGACTGGAACGAAGGTCCGCTGGTTTATACGCAAATGTGAGTCAAGAAGCAGAGGCATTTTAATCGATATTAGAACGAGAAGGAGAGGTGCAGTGTGAACGCACAAGGAAACAATTGATGGGAGGGGGAGGGAAGGAGAAGGAGTGTATGTATTTTCAGCACGAAATGAAACAGGTGCGATCATACCAGCACTAATGCAACAGATTCTATCAGAACTCCGTAGGTAAGGGTGCTTGGGCAAGAGTAGTTCTAGCATGGGTTACCTCCTGCGAAGTCCTTATATTTCACCCATTTTCTTAGGAAGTCTTCGTGTTGCACCCATTTTTTTGCACATGATTCTTTCCACGATACGCGCGACTTTAATTATGGTCCTCAAGTTTATTCACAAATGTGAGTCACAGCACCGTAGCATTTTACTTGATATTAGAACGAGCACGGGAGGTGCAGTGCGCACGCACAAGGAAACAAATGACGGGAGGGGGAAGAAAGGAGAATGAGTTTATGTATTTGCAGCGCATAATTAAATGGGTGCGATCATACCAGCACTAATGCACCGGATCCTATCAGAACTCCGCAGTTAAGTGTGCTTGGGCGAGATCAGTACTCGGATGGGTGACCTCCTGGGAAGTCCTCGTGTCTCACCAATTTTTTTTCTGACGGGTCGTTCGACGTTACGCGCGTCTGGAACTAGGGTCCGCTGGTTTATACGCAAATGTGAGTCAAGAAGCAGGGGCATTTTAATCGATATTAGAACGAGAATGAGAGGTGAAGTGTGAACGCACAAGGAAACAAATGACGGGAGGGGGAAGAAAGGAGAAGGAGTGTATATATTTGCAGCGCAAAATTAAACTTATGCGATCATACCAGCACTAAAGCCCCGGATCCCATCAGAACTCCGCAATTAATTGTGCTTAGGCGAGAGTAGTACTCGGATGGGTGACCACTTGGGAAGCCCTCGTGTGGCACCTATTTTTTTTCGGATGGGTTGTTCGACGTTACGCGCGAATGGAATTATGTACCGCTGGTTCATTTGCAAAGGTGAGTCACAGTGCCGGGTCATATTACTTGATATTAGAACAAGAAAGAGAGATGCAGAGTGCACGCACAAGGAAAAAAATGACGGGAGGGGGGATGGGAGGAGAAAGAGTGTATGTATTTACAGTGCAGAATGAAACAAGATGGATCATACCAGCACTAATGCAATGGATTCTATCAGAACTCCGCAGTTAAGAGTGCTTGGGCGAGAAAAGTACTCGGATGGGTGACCTCCTGCGAAGTCCTTATATTTCACCCATTTTCTTGGGAGGTCCTCGTGTTGCACCCATCTTTTTGCAGATGAATCTTTCGACGTTACGCGCGACTTGATTTATGGTCCGCAGGTTTATTCGCAAATGTGAGTCACGGCGCCGTGGCATTTTACTTGATATTAAAACGAGTACGGGAGGTGTAGTGCGCACGCACAAGGAAACAAATGACGGGAGGAGGAGGAAAAGAGAAGGAGTGTATGTATTTGAAGCGCAAAATTAAACAAGTGGCATCATACCAGCACCAATGCACTGGATCCCATCAGAACTCTGCAGTTAAGTGTGCTTAGGCGAGAGTAGTACTCGGATGGGTGACCTCTTGGGAAGTCCTCGTATCGCAACAATTTTTTTTCAGATGGGTCGTTCGATGTTACGCGTGACTAAAACTATGGTCCACTGGTTTATACGCAAATGTGAGTCAAGAATCAGAGGAATTTTAATCAATATTAGAACGAGAAGGAGAGATGCAGTGTGAATGCACAAGGAAACAAATGATGGGAGGGGGGGAGGGAAGAAGGAGTGTATGTATTTTCAGCACAAAATTAAACAGGTGCGGTCACACCAGCACAAATGCACCGGATCCCATCAGAACTCCGCAGTTTTGTGTGCTTTGGCGAAAGTAGTACAATGATGGGTTACCTCCTGGGAAGTTCTCATGTTGTACCCATTTTTTTTTTTCAGATGTGTCGTTCGACGTTACGCGCGACTTGAATTATGGTCCTCAGGTTTATTCGCAAATGTGAGTCACGGCGCCGTGGTATTTTACTTAATAGTAGAACGAGAACGGGAGGTGCAGTGCGCACGCACAAGGAAACAAATGACGGGAGGGGGAAGAAAGGGGAATGAGTTTATGTATTTGCAGCGCAAAATTAAACAGGTGCGATCACACCAGCACTAATGCACCGGATCCCATTAGAACTCCGCAGTGAAGTGTGCTTGGGCGAGATTAGTACTCGGATGGGTGACCTCTTGGGAAGTCCTCGTGTTGCACCAATTTTTTTTCAGACGGGTCGTTCGACGTTACGCGCGTCTAGAACTAGGGTCCGTTGGTTTATACGCAAATGTGAGTCAAGAAGCAGGGGCATTTTAATCGATATTAGAACGAGAAGGAGAGGTCCAGTGTGAACGCACAAGGAAACAAATGATGGGAGGGGAGGAGGGAAGGAGTGTATGTATTTTCAGCACGAAATTAAACAGGTGCGGTCACACCAGCACAAATGCAAAGGATCCAATCAGAACTCCGTAGTTAAGTGTGCTTTGGCGAAAGTAGTACAATGATGGGTTACCTCCTGGGAAGTTCTCGTGCTGCACCCATTTTCTTTTTTTCAGATGTGCCGTTCTACCTTACGCTCGACTTTAATTATGGTCCGCAGATTTATTCGCAAATGTGAGTCACCGCGCCGTGGCATTTTACTTGATATTTGAACGAGAACGAGAGGTGCAATGCACACGCAAAAGGAAACAAATGACGGGAGTGGGAAGAAAAGAGAAGGAGTTTATGTATTTGCAGCGCAAAATTAAACAGGTGCGATCATACCAACACTATTGCACCGGATCCCATCAGAACTCTGCAGTTAAGTGTGCTTGGGCGAGAGTAGTACTCGGATGGGTGACCTCCTGGGAAGTCCTCGTGTCGCACTATTTTTTTTTTCGGACGGGTCGTTCGACGTTACGCGCGACTGGAACTAGGTTCCCCTTGTTTATACGCAAATGTGAGTCAAGAAGCAGGGCATTTTAATCGATATTAGAACGAGAAGGAGAGATGCAGAGTGCACGCACAAGGAAACAAATGACGGGAGGGGTGATGGAGGGAGAAAATGTGTATGTATTTGCAGCGCAGAATGAAACATGAGCAATCATACCAGCACCAATGCAACGGATTCTATCAGAACTCCGCAAGTTAAGGGTGCTTGGGCGAGAGTAGCACTAGGATGGGTGACCTCCTGCGAAGTCCTTATATTTCACCCATTTTCTTAGGAAGTCCTCGTATTGCCCCCATTTTTTTGCAGATGATTCTTTCGACGATACGCGCGACTTGAATTATGGTCCTCAGGTTTATTCGCAAATGTGAGTCATGGCACCGTAGCATTTTACTTGATATTAGAACGAGCACGGGAGGTGCAGTGCGCACGCACAAGGAAACAAATGACGGGAGGGGGAAGCAACGAGAAGGAGTTTATGTATTTGCAGCGCGGTATTAAACGGGTGCGATCATACCAGCACAAATGCACCGGATCTCATCAGAACTCCGCAGTTAAGTGTGCTTCGGCGAAAGTTGTACAATGATGTGTTACCTCTGGGGAAATTCTCGTGTTTCACCCATTTTTTTTTTTTAGATGTGAAGTTCGACGTTACGCGCGACTTTAATTATGGTCCGCAGATTTATTCGCAAATGTGAGTCAAGGCGCCGTGATATTTTACTTGATATTAGAACGAGAACGAGAGATGCAGCGCGCAAGCACAAGGAAACAAATGACGGGATGTAGAAGAAAGGGAAATGAGTTTATGTATTCGCAGCGCAAAATTAAACAGCTGCGATCATACCAGCACTAATGCACCGGATCCCTTCAGAACACCGCATTTAAGTGTGCTTGGGCGAGGGTAGTACTCGGATGGGTGACCTCCTGCGAAGTCCTCGTGTCGCACTAATTTTTTTTTCAAACGGGTCGTTCGAAGTTACGCGCGACGGGAACTAGGCTCCACTGGTTTATACGCAAATGTGAGTCAAGAAGCAGGGGCATTTTAATCGATATTAGAACGAGAAAGAGAGATGCAGAGTGCACGCACAAGGAAACAAATGACGGGAGGGGGATGGAGGGAGAAAAAGTGTATGTATTTGCAGCGCAGAATGAAACATGAGCAATCATACCAGCACCAATGCAACGGATTCTATCAGAACTCCGCAAGTTAAGGCTGCTTGGGCGAGAGTAGCACTAGGATGGGTGACCTCCTGCGAAGTCCTTATATTTCACCCATTTTCTTAGGAAGTCCTCGTGTTGCACCCATTTTTTTGCAGATGATTCTTTCGATGATACGCGCGACTTGAATTATAGTCCTCAGGTTTATTCGCAAATGTGAGTCACGGCACCGTAGCATTTTACTTGATATTAGAACGAGCACGGGAGGTGCGGTGCGCACGCACAAGGAAACAAATGACGGGAGGGGGAAGAAACGAGAAAGAGTTTATGTATTTGCAGCGCAGAATTAAACGGGTGCGATCATACCAGCACTAATGCACCGGATCCCATCAGAACTCCGCAGTTAAGTGTGCTTGAGCGAGAGTAGTACTCGGATGGGTGACCTCCTGGGAAGTCCTCATGTCGCACCAATTTATTTTCAGACGGGTCGTTCGACGTTACGCGCGACTGGAACTGGGGTCCGCTGGTTTATACGCAATTGTGAATCAAGAAGAAGGGGCATTTTAATCGATATTAGAACGAGAAGGGGAGGTGTTGTGTGAACGCACAAGGAAACAATTGATGGGAGGGGGAGGGAAGGAGAAGGAGTGTATGTATTTTCAGCACAAAATGAAACAGGTGCGATCATACCAGCACTAATGCAACGGATTCTATCAGAACTCCGTAGGTAAGGGTGCTTGGGCGAGAGTAGTACTAGCATGGGTTACCTCCTGCGAAGTCCTTATATTTCACCCATTTTCTTGTGAAGTCCTCGTGTTGCACCCATTTTCTTTTTTTCAGATATGTCGTTCGACGTTACGCGCGACTTTAATTATGGTCCGCAGGTTTATTCGCAAATATGAGTCACGGCGCCGTGGCTTTTTACTTGATATTAGAACGAGAACGGGAGGTGCAGTGCGCACGCACAAGGAAACAAATGACGGGAGGAGGACGAAAAGAGAAGGAGTGTATGTATTTGAAGTGCAAAATTAAACAAGTGGCATCATACCAGCACTAATGCACTGGATCACATCAGAACTCTCTAGTTAAGTGTGGTTGGTCGAGAGTAGTACTCGGATGGGTGACCTCTTGGGAAGTCCTCGTGTCGCACAAATTTTTTTTCAGACGGGTCGTTCGACGTTACGCGCAACTAGAACTATGGTCCGCTGGTTTATACGTAAATGTGAGTCAAGAATCAGGGGCATTTTAATCGATATTAGAACGAGAAGGAGAGGTGCAGTGTGACGCACAAGGAAACAAATGATGGGAGGGGGGAGGGAAGAATGAGTGTATGTATTTTTAGCACGAAATTAAACAGGTGCGGTCACAACAGCACAAATGCACCGGATCCCATCAGAACTCCATAGTTAAGTGTACTTTGGCGAAAGTAGTACAATGATGGGTTACCTCCTGGGAAGTTCTCGTGTTGCACCCATTTTCTTTTTTTCAGATGTGCCGTTCGACGTTACGCGCGACTTGAATTATGGTCCGCAGATTTATTCGCAAATGTGAGTCACGGCGCCGTGACATTTTACTTGATATTTGAACGAGAACAAGAGGTGCAGTGCGCACGCACAAGGAAACAAATGACGGGAGGGGGAAGAAAGGAGAAGGAGTGTGTGTATTCGCAGCGCGAAATGAAACAGGTGCGATCATACCAGCAATAATGCAACGGATTCTATCAGAACTCCGTAGGTAAGGGTGCTTGGGCGAGAGTAGTACTACCATGGGTTACCTCCTGCGAAGTCCTTATATTTCACCCATTTTCTTGTGAAGTCCTCGTGTTGTACCCATTTTTTTGCAGATGATTCTTTCGACGTTACGCGCGACTTGAATTATGGTCCTATGGTTTATTCGCAGATGTGAGTCACGGCGCTGTAGTATTTTACTTGATATTAGAACGAGAACGGGAGGTGCAGTGTGCACGCACAAGGATACAAATGATAGGAGGGAGAAGAAAGGGGAATGAGTTTATGTATTTGTAGCGCAAAATTAAACAGGTGCTATCATACCAGCACTAATGCACCGGATCCCATCAGAACTCCGCAGTGAAGTGTGATTGGGCGAGATTAGTACTCGAATGGGTGACCTCCTGGGAAGTCCTCGTGTTGCACAAATTTTTTTTTTCAGACGGGTCGTTCGACGTTACGCGCGACTGGAATTAGGGTCCACTGGTTTATACGCAAATGTGAGCCAAGAAGCAGGGGCATTTTTATCGATATTAGAACGAGAAGGAGAGATGTAGAATGCACGCACAGGGAAACAAATGACGGGAGGGGGGATGGAGGGAGAAAAAGTGTATGTATTTACAGTGCAGAATGAAACATGAGCAATCATACCAATACCAATGCAACAGATTCTATCAGAACTACGCAGTTAAGGGTGATTGGGCGAGAAAAGTACTCGGATGGGTGACCTTCTGCGAAGTCCTTATATTTCACTCATTTTCTTAGGAAGTCCTCGTGTTGCTCCCACTTTTTTACAGATGATTCTTTCGACAATACGCGTGACTTGAATTATGGTTCTCAGGTTTATTCGCAAATGTGAGTCACGGCACCGTAGCATTTTACTTTATATTAAAACGAGCACGGGAGGAGCAGTGCGCACGCATATGGAAACAAATGACGGGAGGGGGAAGAAAGGAGAAGGAGTTTATGTATTTGCAGCGCGGAATTAAATGGGTGCGATCATACCAGCACTAATGCACCGGATCCCGTCAGAACTCCGCAGTTAAGTGTGCTTGGGCGAGAGTAGTACTCAGATAGGTGACCTCCTGGGAAGTCCTCGTGTCGCACCGATTTTTTTTCAGACGGGTCGTTCGACGTTACGCACGACTGGAACTAGAGTCCGCCGGTTTATCCGCAAATGTGAGTCAAGAAGCAGGGGCATTTTAATCGATATTAGAACGAGAAGGAGAGGTGCAGTGTGAACGCACAAGGAAACAATTGATGGGAGGGGGAGGGAAGGAGAAGGAGTGTATGTATTTTCAGCACGAAATGAAACAGGTGCGATCATACCAGCACTAATGCAACGAATTCTATCAGAACTCCGTAGGTAAGGGTGCTTGGGCGAGAGTAGTACTAGCATTGGTTACCTCCTGCGAAGTCCTTATATTTCACCCATTTTCTTGTGAAGTCCTCGTGTTGCACCCATTTTTTTGCAGATGATTCTTTCGACGTTACGCGCGACTTGAATTAGGGTCCTCAGGTTTATTCGCAAATGTGATTCACGGCGCTGTAGCATTTTACTTTATATTAGAACAAGAGCGGGAGGTGCAGTGCGCACGCACAAGGAAACAAATGACGAGAGGGGGAAGAAAGGGGAATGAGTTTATGTATTTACAGTGCGAAATTAAACAGGTGCGATCATACCAGCATTAATGCACCGGAACCCATCAGAACTCCGCAGTGAAGTGTGCTTGGGCGAGATTAGTACTCGGATGGGTGACCTATTCGGAAGTCCTCGTGTCGCACCAATTTTTTTTCAGTCGGGTCGTTAGACGGTACGCGCGTCTGGAACAAGGGTCCGTTGATTTATATGCAAAAGTGAGTCAAGAAGTAGGGGCATTTTAATCGATATTAGAACGAGAAGGGGAGGTGAAGTGTGAACGCACAAGGAAACAAATGACGGGAGGGGGAAGAAAGGAGAAGGAGTGTATGTATTTGCAGCGCGAAATTAAAGAGGTGCGATCATACCAGCACTAATGCAACGGATTCTATCAGAACTCCGTAGGTAAGGGTGCTTGGGCGAGAGTAGTACTAGCATGGGTTACCTCCTGCGAAGTCCTTATATTTCACCCATTTTCTTGTGGAGTCCTCGTCTTGCACCCATTTTAATCGATATTAAAACGAGAAAGAGAGGTGCAGTGTGAACGCACAAGGAAACAATTGATGGGAGGGGGAGGGAAGGAGAAGGAGTGTATGTATTTTCAGCACGAAATGAAACAGGTGCGATCATACCAGCACTAATGCAACGGATTCTATCAGAACTCCGTAGGTAAGGGTGCTTGGGCGAGAGTAGTACAAGCATGGGTTACCTCCTGCGAAGTCCTTATATTTCACCCATTTTCTTGTGAAGTTCTCGTGTTGCACCCATTTTTTTTGCAGATGATTATTTCGACGTTACGCGCGACTTGAATTATGGTCCTCAGGTTTATTCACAAATGTGAGTCACGGCGCCGTGGCATTTTACTTGATATTAAAACGAGAACGGGAGGTGCAGTGCGCACGCACAAGGAAACAAATGACGGGAGGGGGAAGAAAGGGGAAGGAGTTTATGTATTTGCAGCGCGAAATTAAACAGGTGCGATCATACCACCACTAATGAACCGGATACCATCAGAACTCCGCAGTTAAGTGTGCTTGGGCGAGAGTAGTACTCGGATGGGTGACCTCCTCGGAAGTCTTCGTGTCGCAACAATTTTTTTTCAGAAGGGTCGTTCGACGTTGCGCGCGACTGGAACTAGGGACCGCTGGTTTATACACAAATGTGAGTCAAGAAGCAGGGGCATTTTAATCGATATTAGAACGAGAATGAGAGGTGCATTGTGCACACACATGGAAACAAATGACGGGAGGGGGGATGGAGGGAGAAAATGTGTATGTATTTGCAGCGCAGAATGAAACATGAGCAATCATACCAGCACCAATGCAACGGATTCTATCAGAACTCCGCAGGTTAACGGTGCTTGGGCGAAAGAAGCACTAGGATGGGTGACCTCCTGCGAAGTCCTTATATTTCACCCATTTTCTTAGGAAGTCCTCGTGTTGCACCCATTTTTTTTGCAGATGATTCTTTCGACGATACGCGCGACTTGAATTATGGTCTTCAGGTTTATTCGCAAATGTGAGTCACGGCATCGTAGCATTTTACTTGATATTAGAACGAGCACGGGAGGTGCAGTGCACCCGCACAAGGAAACAAATGACGGGAGGGGGAAGAAAGGAGAAGGAGTTTATGTATTTGCAGCGCGGAATTAAACGGGTGCGATCATACCAGCACTAATGCACCGGATCCCATCAGAACTCCGCAATTAAGTGTGCTTGGGCGAGAGTAGTACTCAGATGGGAGACCTCCAGGGAAGTACTTGTCTCTCATTAATTTTTTTTTCAGACGGGTCGTTCGACGTTACGCGCGACTGGAACTAGGGTCCGCTGGTTTATAGGCAAATGTGAGTCAAGAAGCAGGGGCATTTTAATCCATATTAGAACGAGAAGGAGAGGTGCAGTGTGAACGCACAAGGAAACAATTAATGGGAGGGGGAGGGAAGGAGAAGGAGTGTATGTATTTTCAGCACGAAATGAAACAGGTGCGATCATACCAGCACTAATGGAACGGATTCTATCAGAACACCGTAGGTAAGGGTGTTTGGGCGAGAGTAGTACTAGCATGGGTTACCTCCTGCGAAGTCCTTATATTTCACCCATTTTCTGGTGAAGTTCTCGTGTTGCACCCATTTTCTTTTCTTCAGATGTGCCGTTCGACGTTACGCGCGACTTTAATTATGGTCCGCAGATTTATTCGCAAATGTGAGTCACGGCGCCGTGGCATTTTACTTAATATTTGAACGAGAACGAGAGGTGCAGTGCGCACGCACAAGGAAACAAATGAGGGGAGGGGGAAGAAAGGAGAAGGATTTTATGTATTTCCGGCGTGAAAAATTAGGTGCGATCATACCATCACTAATGCACCGGATCCAATCAGAACTCCGCAGTTAAGTGTGCTTGGGCGGGAGTAGTACTCGTATGGGTGACCTCCTGAGAAGTCCTCGTGTCGCACTAATTTTTTTTTTCAGACGGGTCGTTCGACGTTACGCACGACTGGAACTAGGGTCCACTGATTTATACGCAAATGTGAGTCAAGAAGCAGGGGCATTTTAATCGATATTAGAACGAGAAGGAGAGATGCAGAGTGCACGCACAAGGAAACAAATAACGGGAGGAGGGATGGAGGGAGAAAAAGTGTATGTATTTTAAAGCGCAGAATGAAACATGAGCAATCATACCAGTACCAATGCAACGGATTCTATCAAAACTCCGCATGTTAAGGATGCTTGGGCGAGAGTAGTACTAGCATGGGTTACCTCCTGCGAAGTCCTTATATTTCACCCATTTTCTTGTGAAGTCCTCGTGTTACACCCATTTTTTTGCAGATGATTCTTTCGACGTTACGCGCGACTTGAATTATAGGCCTCAGGTCTATTCGCAAATGTGAGTCACAGCACCGTAGTATTTTACTTGATATTAGAACGAGCACGGGAGGTGCAGTGCCCACGCACAAGGAAACAATTGACGGGAGGGGGAAGAAAGGAGAAGGAGTTTATGTATTTGCAGCGCGAAATTAAACGGGTGCGATCATACCAGCATTATTGCACTGGATCCCATCAGAACTCCGCAGTTAAGTGTGCTTGGGCGAGAGTAGTACTCGGATGGGTGACCTCTTGGGAAATCCTTGTGTTGCACCAATTTTTTTTTCAGACGGGTCGTTCGACATTACGCGCGACTGGAACTATGGTCCGCTGGTTTATACGCAAATGTGGGTCAAGAATCAGGGGTATTTTAATCGATATTAGAAGGAAAAGGAGAGGTGCAGTGTGAACGCACAAGGAAACAAATAATGGGAGGGGGGGTGGGAAGAAGGAGTGTATGTATTTTCAGCGGGAAATTAAACAGGTGCGGTCATACCAGCACTAATGCATCGGATTCTATCAGAACTCCGTAGGTAAGGGTGCTTGAGCGAGAGTAGTACTAGCATGGGTTACCTCCTGCGAAGTCCTTATATTTCACCCATTTTCTTAGGAAGTCCTCGTGTTGCACCCATTTTTTTGCAGATGATTCTTTCGATGTTACGCGCGACTTGAATTATGGTCCTCAGGTTTATTCGCAAATGTGAGTCACGGCGTTGTAGCATTTTACTTGATATTAGAACGAGAACGGGAGGTACAGTGCGCACGCACAAGGAAACAAATGACGGGAGGGGGAAGAAAGGGGAATGAGTTTATGTATTTGCAGCGCAAAATTAAACGGGTGCAATCATACCAGCACTAATGCACCGGATCCAATCAGAACTCCGCAGTGAAGTGTGCTTGGGCGAGATTAGTACTCGGATGGGTGACCTTCTGGGAAGTCCTCGTGTCGTACCAATTTTTTTTCAGACGGGTCGTTCGACTTTACGCGCGTCTGGAACTAGGGTCCGCTGGTTTATACGCAAATGTGAGTCAAGATGCAGGGGCATTTTAATCGATATTAGAACGAGAATGAGAGGTGAAGTGTGAACGCACAAGGAAACAAATGACAGGAGGGGGAAGAAAGGAGAAGGAGTGTATGTATTTGCAGCGCGAAAGTAAACAGGTGCGATCATACCAGCACTAAAGCTCCGGATCCCATCAGAACTCTGCTGTTAAGTGTGCTTGGGCGAGCATAGTACTCGAATGGGTGACCACTTGGGAAGCCCTCGTGTTGCACCTATTTTTTTTCGGATGGGTTGTTAGACGTTACGCGCGAATAGAATTATAAACCGCTGGTTCATTTGCAAAGATGAGTCACGGTGCCGGGGTATATTACTTGATATTAGAACGAGAAAGAGAAATGCAGAGTGCACGCACAAGGAAACAAATGACGGGAGGGGGGATGGGAGGAGAAAGAGTGTATGTATTTGCAGTGCAGAATGAAACATGAGGGATCATACCAGCACTAATGCAATGGATTCTATCAGACCTCCGCAGTTAAGGGTGCTTGGGCGAGAAAAGTACTCGGATGGGTGACCTCCTGCGAAGTCCTTATATTTCACCCATTTTCTTGGGAGGTCCTCGTGTTGCTCCCATCTTTTTGCAGATGATTCTTTCGACTTTACGCGCGATTTGATTTATGGTCCGCAGGTTTATTCGCAAATGTGAGTCACAGCGCCGTGGCATTTTACTTGATATTAGAACGAGTACGGGAGGTGCAGTGCGCACGCACAAGGAAACAAATGACGGAAGGAGGAAGAATAGTGAAGGAGTGTATGTATTTAAAGTGCAAAATTAAACAAGTGGCATCATGCCAGCACTAATGCACTGGATCCCATCAGAACTCTGCAGTTAAGTGTGCTTGGGCGAGAGTAGTACTCGGATGGGTGACCTCCTGGGAAGTCCTCGTATCGCAACAATTTTTTTTCAGATTGGTCGTTCGACGTTACGCGCGACTGGAACTATGGTCCGCTGGTTTATAGCAAATGTGAGTCAAGAATCACGGGCATTTTAATCGATATTCGAACGAGAAGGAGAGGTGTAGTGTGAATGCACAAGGAAACAAATGATGGGAGGGGGGAGGGAAGAAGTAGTGTATGTATTTTCAGCACGAAATTAAACAGGTGCGGTCACACCAGCACAAATGCACCGCATCCCATCAGAACTCCGCAGTTAAGTGTGCTTTGGCGAAAGTAGTACAATGATGGGTTACCTCCTGGGAAGTTCTCGTGTTGCACCCATTTTCTTTTCTTCAGATGTGTCGTTCGACGTTACGCGCGACTTTAATTATGGTCCGCAGATTTATTCTCAAATGTGAGTCACGGCGCCGTGGTATTTTACTTGATATTTGAACGAGAACGAGAGGTGCAGTGCGCACGCACAAGGAAACAAATGATGGGAGGGGGAAGAAAGGAGAAGGAGTGTATGTATCTGCAGCGCGAAAATAAACAGGTGCGATCATACCAGCACTACAGCCCCGGATCCCATCAGAACTCCGCAGTTAAGTGTGCTTGGGCGAGAGTAGTACTCGGAATGGTGACCACCTGGGAAGCCCTCGTGTTGCACCTATTTTTTTTCGGATGGGTTGTTCGACGTTACGCGCGAAGGGAATTATAAACCGCTGGTTCATTTGCAAAGGTGAGTCACGGTGCCAGGGCATATTACTTGATATTAGAACGAGAAAGAGAGATGCAGAGTGCACGCACAAGGAAACAAATGACGGGAGGGGGATGGGAGGAGAAAGAGTGTATGTATTTGCAGTGCAGAATGAAACATGAGGGATCATACCAGCACTAATGCAACGGATTCTATCAGAACACCGCAGTTTAGGGTGCTTGGGCGAGAAAAGTACTCGGATGGGTGACCTCCTGCGAAGTCCTTATAATTTCACCCATTTTCTTGGGAGGTCCTCGTGTTGCACCCATCTTTTTACAGATGATTCTTTCGACGTTACGCGCGACTTGATTTATGGTCCGCAGGTTTATTCGCAAATGTGAGTCACGGCGCCGTGGCATTTTACTTGATATTTGAACGAGTACGGGAGGTGCAGTGCGCACGCACAAGGAAACAAATGACGGGAGGAGGAAGAAAAGAGAAGGAGTGTATCTATTTGAAGTGCAAAATTAAACAAGTGGCATCATACCAGCGCTAATGCATTGGATCCCATCAGAACCCTGCAGTTAAGTGTGCTTGGGCGAGAGTAGTACTCGGATGGATGACCTCTTGGGAAGTCCTCGTATCGCAACAATTTTTTTTCAGATGGGTCGTTCGACGTTACGCGCGATTGGAACTATGGTCCGCTCGTTTATACGCAAATGTTAGTCAAGAATCAGGGGCATTTTAATCGATATTAGAACGAGAAGGAGAGGTGCAGTGCGAACGCACAAGGAAACAAATGATGGGAGGGGGGGAGGGAAGAAGGAGTGCATGTATTTTCAGCACGAAATTAAACAGGTGCGGTCACACCAGCACAAATGCACCGGATCCCATCAGAACTCCGCAGTTAAGTGTGCTTTGGCGAATGTAGTACAATGATGGGTTACCTCCTGGGAAGTTCTCGTGTCGCACCCATTTTCTTTTTTTCAGATGTGCCGTTCGACGTTACGCGCGACTTTAATTATGGTCCGCAGATTTATTCGCAAATGTGAGTCACGGCGCCGTGGCATTTTACTTGATATTTGAACGAGAACGAGAGGTGCAGTGCGCACGCACAAGGAAACAAATGATGGGAGGGGGAAGAAAGGAGAAGGAGTGTATGTATCTGCAGCGCGAAATTAAACAGGTGCGATCATACCAGCACTACAGCCCCGGATCCCATCAGAACTCCGCAGTTAAGTGTGCTTGGGCGAGAGTAGTACTCGGATCGGTGACCACCTGGGAAGCCCTCGTGTTGCACCTATTTTTTTTCGGATGGGTTGTTCGACGTTACGCGCGAAGGGAATTATAAACCGCTGGTTCATTTGCAAAGGTGAGTCACGGTGCCAGGGCATATTACTTGATATTAGAACGAGAAAGAGAGATGCAGAGTGCACGCACAAGGAAACAAATGACGGGAGGGGGGATGGGAGGAGAAAGAGTGTATGTATTTGCAGTGCAGAATGAAACATGAGGGATCATACCAGTACTAATGCAACGGATTCTATCAGAACACCGCAGTTAAGGGTGCTTGGGCGAGAAAAGTACTCGGATGGGTGACCTCCTGCGAAGTCCTTATAATTTCACCCATTTTCTTGGGAGGTCCTTGTGTTGCACCCATCTTATTGTAGATGATTCTTTCGACGTTACGCGCGACTTGATTTATGGTCCGCAGATTTATTCGCAAATGTGAGTCACGGCGCCGTGGCATTTTACTTGATATTAGAACGAGTACAGAAGGTGCAGTGCGCACGTACAAGGAAACAAATGACGGGATGAGGAAAAAAAGAGAATGAGTGTATATATTTGAAGTGCAAAATTTTAACAAGTGGCATCATACCAGCACTACTGCACTGGATCCCATCAGAACTCTGCAGTTGAGTGTGCTTGGGTGAGAGTAGTACTCGGATGGGTGACCTCCTGGGAAGTCCTTGTGTCACACTAATTTTTTTTTTCAGACGGGTCGTTCGAGGTTACGCGCGACTGGAACAAGGGTCCACTGGTTTATACGCAAATGTGAGTCAAGAAGCAGGGGCATTTTAATCGATAGTAGAACGAGAAGGAGAGATGCAGAGTGCACGCACAAGGAAACAAATGACGGGAGGGGGGATGGAGGGAGAAAAAGTGTATGTATTTGCAGCGCAGAATGAAACATGAGCAATCATACCAGCACCAATGCAACGGATTCTATCAGAACTCCGCAAGTTAAGGGTGCTTCGGCGAGAGTAGCTCTAGGATGGGTGACCTCCTGTGAAGTCCTTATATTTCACCCATTTTCTTAGGAAGTCCTCGTATTGCACCTATTTTTTTGCAGATGATTCTTTCGACGATACGCGCAACTTGAATTATGGTCCTCAGCTTTATTCGCAAATGTGAGTCACGGCACCGTAGCATTTTACTTGATATTAGAACGAGCACGGGAGGTGCAGTGCGCACGCACAAGGAAACAAATGACGGGAGGGGGAAGAAAGGAGAAAGAGTTTATGTATTTGCAGCGTGGAATTAAAAGGGTGCGATCAAACCAGCACTAATGCACCGGATCCCATCAGAACTCCGCAGTTAAGTGTGCTTGGGCGAGAGTAGTACTCGGATGGGTGACCTCCTGGGAAGTCCTCGTGTCGCACCAATTTTTTTTTCAGACGGGTCATTCGAAGTTACGCGCGACTGGAACTAGGGTCCGCTGGTTTATACGCAAATGTGAGTCAAGAAGCAGGGGCATTTTAATCGATATTAGAACGAGAAGGAGAGGTGAAGTGTGAACGCACAAGGAAACAAATGACGAGAGGGGGAAGAAAGGAGAAGGAGTGTATGTATTTGTAGCGCGAAACTAAACAGGTGCGATCATACCAGCACTAAAGCCCCGGATCCAATCAGAACTTTGCAGTTAAGTGTGCTTGGGTGAGATTAGTACTCGGATGGGTGACCTCCTGGGAAGTCCTCGTGTCGCACAAATTTTTTTTCAGACGGGTCGTTCGGCGTTACGCGCGTCTGGAACTAGGGTCCGGTGGTTTATACGCAAAGGTGAGTCAAGAAGCAGGGGCATTTTAATCGATATTAGAACGAGAATATGAGGTGAAGTGTGAACGCACAAGGAAACAAATGACGGGAGGGGGAAGAAAGGAGAAGGAGTGTATGTATTTGCAGCGCGAAATTAAACAGGTGCGATCACACCAGCACTAAAGCTCCGGATCCCATCAGAACTCCGCAGTTAAGTGTGCTTGGGCGAGAGTAGTACTCGGATGGGTGACCACTTGAGAAGCCCTCGTGTTGCACCTATTTTTTTTCGAATGGGTTATTCGACGTTACGCGCGAATGGAATTATAAACTGTTGGTTCATTTGCAAAGGTGAGTCACGGTGCCGGGGCATATTACTTGATATTAGAACGAGAAAGAGAGATGCAGAGTGCACGCACAAGGAAACAAATGACGGGAGGGGGGATGGAAGGAGAAAGAGTGTATGTATTTGCAGTGCAGAATGAAACATGAGGGATCATACCAGTACTAATGCAACGGATTCTATCAGAACTCCGCAGTTAAGGGTGCTTGGGTGAAAAAAGTACTCGGATGGGTGACCTCCTGCGAAGTCCTTATATTTCACCCATTTTCTTGGGAGGTCCTCGTGTTGCGCCCGTCTTTTTGCAGATGATTCTTTTGACGTTATGCGCGAATTGATTTATGGTCCGCAGGTTTATTCGCAAATGTGAGTCACGGCGCCGTGGCATTTTACTTGATATTAGAACGAGTACGGGAGGTGCAGTGCGCACGCACAAGGAAACAAATGACAGGATGAGGAAGAAAAGAAAAGGAGTGTAGGTATTTGAAGCGCAAAATTAAACAAGTGGCATCATACCAGCACTAATGCACTGGATCCCATCAGAACTCTGCAGTTAATTGTGCTTGGGCGAGAGTAGTACTCGGATTGGTGACCACCTGGGAAGTCCTCGTGTCGCACCAATTTTTTTTCAGACGGGTCGTTCAACGTCACGCGCGACTGGAACTATGGTCCGCTGGTTTATACGCAAATGTGAGTCAAGAATCAGGGACATTTTAATTGATATTAGAACGAGAAGGAGAGGTGCAGTGTGAACGCACAAGGAAACAAATGATGGGAGGGGGGGAGGGAAGAAGGAGTGTATGTATTTTCAGCACGAAATTAAACAGGTGCGGTCACACCAGCACAAATGCACCGGATCCCATCAGAACTCCGCAGTTAAGTGTGCTTTGGTGAAAGTAGTACAATGATGGGTTACCTCCTGGAAAGTTCTCGTGTTGCACCCATTTTCTTTTTTTCAGATGTGCCATTCGACGTTACGCGCGACTTTAATTATGGTCCGCAGATTTATTCGCAAATGTGAGTCACGGCGCCATGGTATTTTACTTTATATTTGAACGAGAACGAGAGGTGCAGTGCGCTCGCACAAGGAAACAAATGACGGGTGGGGGAAGAAAGGAGAAGGAGTTTATGTATTTGCAACGCGGAATTAAACGGGTGCGGTCACACCAGCACTAATGCACCGGATCCCATCAGAACTCCGCAGTTAAGTGTGTTTGGGCGAGAGTTGTACTCGGATGGGTGACCTCTTGGGAAGTCCTCGTGTCGCACCAATTTTTTTCAGACGGGTCGTTCGACGTTACGCGCGACTTGAACTATAATTCGCTGGTTTATACGCAAATGTGAGTCAAGAATCTGTGGTATTTTAATCGATATTAGAACGAAAAGGAGAGGTGCAGTGTGAATGCACAAGGAAACAAATGATGGGAGGGGGGGAGGGAAGAAGGAGTGTATGTATTTTCAGCACAAAATTAAACAGGTGCCGTCACACCAGCACAAATGCAACCGATCCAATCATAACTCCGCAGTTAAGTGTGCTTGGGCGAGAGTAGTACTCGGATGGGTGACCACTTGGGAAGTTCTCGTGTTGCACCCATTTTTTTGCAGATGATTCTTTCGACGTTACGCGCGACTTGAATTTTGGTCCTCAGGTTTATTCGCAAATGTGAGTCACGGCGTCGTAACATTTTACTTGATATTAAAATGAGCACGGGAGGTACAGTGCGCACGCACAAGGAAACAAATGACGGGAGGGGGAAGAAAGGAGAAGGAGTTTATGTATTTGCAACGCAAAATTAAACGGTTGCGATCATACCAGCACTAATGCAACGGATCCCATCATAACTCTGCAGTTAAGTGTGCTTGGGTGAGAGGGATGGGTGACCTCTTGGGAAGTTCTCGTGTCGCACAAATTTTTTTTCAGACGGGTCGTTCGACTTTACGCGCAACTGGAACTATGGTCCACTTGTTTATAGCAAATGTGAGTCAAGAAGCAGGGGCATATTAATCGATATTAGAACGAGAAAAAGAGGTGCAGTGTGAACGCACAAGGAAACAAATGATGGGAGGGGGGAGGGAAGGAGAAGGAGTGTATGTATTTTCAGCACGAAATTAAACAGGTGCTATCACACCAGCACAAATATACCGGATCCGATCAGAACTCCGCAGTTAAGTGTGCTTTGGCGAAAGTAGTACAAGGATGGCTTACCTCCTGGGAAGTTCTCGTGTTGCACCCATTTTTTTTTTCAGATGTGCCATTCGACGTTACGCGCGACTTTAATTATAGTCCGCAGATTTATTCGAAAATGTGAGTCACTGCGCCGTGGCATTTTACTTGATATTTATACGAGAACGAGAGGTGCAGTGCACACACACAAGGAAACAAATGACGGGAAGGGGAAAAAAGGAGAAGGAGTGTACGTATTTGCAGCGCGAAATTAAATAGGTGCCATCATACCAGCACTAATGCACCGTATCCCATCAGAACTTAGCAGTTAAGTGTGCTTGGGCGAGAGTAGTACTCGAATTGGTGACCGCCTGGGAAGTCCTCGTGTTGCACCCATTTTTTTCGGATGGATCGTTCGACGTTACGCGCGAATGCAATTATAAACCGCTGGTTCATTCGCAAAGGTGAGTCACGATGCCAGGGAATTTTACTTGATATTAGAACAAGAAGGAGAGATGCAGAGTGCACGCACAAGGAAACAAATGACGGGAGAGGGGATGGAGGGAGAAAGAGTGTATGTATTTGCAGCGCAGAATGAAACATGAGCGATCATACCAGCACCAATGAAACGGATTCTATCAGAACTCCGCAAGTTAAGGGTGCTTGGGCGAGAGTAGCACTAGGATGGGTGACCTCATGCGAAGTCCTTATATTTCACCTATTTTCTTAGGAAGTCCTCGTGTTGCACCCATTTTTTTGCAGATGATTCTTTCGACGTTACGCGCGACTTGAATTATGGTCCTCAAGTTTATTCGCCAATGTGAGTCACGGCACCGTAGCATTTTACTTGATATTAGAACGAGCACGGGAGGTGCAGTGCGCACGCACAAGAAAACAAATGACGGGAGGGGGAAGAAAGGAGAAGGAATTTATGTATTTGCAGCGCAACATTAAACAGGTGCGATCATACTAGCACTAATGCACCGGATCCCATCAGAACTCCGCAGTTAAGTGTGCTTGGGTGAGAGTAGTACTCGGATAAGTGACCTCCTGGGAAGTCCTCGTGTCGCACTAATTTTTTTTTTAGACGGGTCGTTCGACGTTACGCGCGACTGGAACTAGGGTCCACTGGTTTTTACGCAAATGTGAGTCAAGAAGCAGGGGCATTTTAATCGATATTAGAACGAGAAGGAGAGATGCAGAGTGCACGCACAAGGAAACAAATGACGGGAGGGGGGATGGAGGGAGAAAAAGTGTTTGTATTTGCAGCGCAGAATGAAACATGAGCAATCATACCAGCACCAATACAACGGATTCTATCAGAACTCCGTAAGTTAAGGGTGCTTGGGCGAGAGTAGCATTAGGATGGGTGACCTCCTGCGAAGTCCTTATATTTCACCAATTTTTTTGCAGATGATTCTTTCGACGATACGCGGGACTTTAATTATGGTTCTCATATTTATTCGCAAATGTGAGTCACAGCACCGTAGCATTTTACTTGATATTAGAACGAGCACGGTAGGTGCAGTGCGGAATTAAACGGGTGCGATCATACCATCACTAATGCACCGGATCCCATCAGAACTCCGCAGTTAAATGTGCTTGGACGAGAGTAGTTCTCGGATGGGTGACCTCCTGGGAAGTCCTCGTGTCGCACCAATTTTTTTTCAGACGGGTCGTTCGACGTTACGCTCAACTGGAACTGGGGTCTGCTGGTTTCTACGCAATTGTGAGTCAAGAAGCAAGGGCATTTTAATCGATATTTGAACGAGAACGAGAGGTGCAGTGCGCACGCACAAGGAAACAAATGACGGGAGGGGGAAGAAAGGAGAAGGAGTGTATGTATTTGCAGCGCGAAATGAAACAGGTGCGATCATACCAGCACAAATGCAACGGATTCTATCAGAACTCCGTAGGTAAGGGTGCTTGGGCGAGAGTAGTACTAGCATGGGTTACCTCCTGCGAAGTCCTTATATTTCACCCATTTTCTTGTGAAGTCCTCGTGTTGCACCCATTTTTTTGCAGATGATTCTTTCGACATTACGCGCGACTTGAATTATGGTCCTCAGGTTTATTCGCAAATATGAGTCACGGCACTGTAGCATTTTACTTGATATTAGAACGAGAACGGAAAGTGCAGTGCGCACGCACAAGGAAACAAATGATGGGAGGGGGAAGAAAGGGGAATGAGTTTATGTATTTGCAGCGCAAAATTAAACAGGTGCGATCATACCAGCACTAATGTACCGGATCCCATCAGAACTCCGCAGTGAAGTGTTCTTGGGCGAGATTAGTACTCGGATGGGTGACCTCCTGGGAAGTCCTCGTGTCGCACCAATTTTTTTTCAGACGGGTCGTTCGACGTTACGCGCGACTGGAACTAGGGTCCGCTGGTTTATACGCAAATGTGAGTCAAGAAGCAGGGGCATTTTAATCGATATTAGAACGAGAAGGAGAGGTGCAGTGTGAACGCACAAGGAAACAATTGATGGGAGGGGGAGGGAAGGAGAAAAAGTGTATGTATTTACAGCGCAGAATGAAACAGGTGCGATCATACCAGCACTAATGCAACGGATTCTATCAGAACTCCGTAGGTAAGGGTGCTTGGGCGAGAGTAGTAATAGCCTGGGTTACCTCCTGCGAAGTCCTTATATTTCACCCATTTTCTTGTGAAGTCCTCGTGTTGCACCCATTTTTTTGCAAATGATTCTTTCGACGTTACGCGCGACTTGAATTATGGTCCTCAGGTTTATTCGCAAATGTGAGTCACGGCGCTGTAGCATTTTACTTGATATTAGAACTAGAACGGGAGGTGTAGCGCGCACGCACAAGGAAACAAATGACGGGAGGGGGAAGAAAAGAGAAGTAGTGTATGTATTTGCAGCGCGAAACTAAACAGGTGCGATCATACCAGCACTAAAGCCCCGGATCCCATCAGAACTCCGCAGTTAAGTGTGCTTGGGTGAGATTAGTTCTCGGATGGTTGACCTCTTGGGAAGTCCTCGTGTCGCACAAATTTTTTTTCAGACTGGTCGTTCAACGTTACCCGCGTCTGGAACTAGGGTCCGCTGGTTTATACGCAAATGTGAGTCAAGAAGTAGGGGCATTTTAATCGATATTAGAACGAGAATGAGAGGAGAAGTGTGAACGCACAAGGAAACAAATGACGGGAGGGGGAAGAAAGGAGGAGTGTATGTATTTGCAGCGCGAAATTAAAGTGGTGCGATCATAGCAGCACTAAAGCCCCGGATCCCATCAGAACTCCGCAGTTAAGTGTGCTTGGGCGAGAGTAGTACTCAGATGGGTGACCACCTGGGAAGCCCTCGTGTTCCCCCTATTTTTTTTTGGATGGGTTGTTCGACATTACGCGCGAATGGAATTATAAACCGCTGGTTCATTTGCAAAGGTGAGTCACGGTGCCGGAGCATATAACTTGATATTAGAACGAGAAAGAGAGATGCAGAGTGCACGCACAAGGAAACAAATGACGGGAGGGTGGATGGGAGGAGAAAGAGTGTATGTATTTGCTGTGTAGAATGAAACATGAGGGATCAAACCAGCACTAATGCAACGGATTCTATCAGAACTCCGCAGTTAAGGGTGCTTGGGCGAGAAAAGTACTCGGATGGGTGCCCTCCTGCGAAGTCCTTATATTTCACCCATTTTCTTGGGAGGTCCTCGTGTTGCGCCAATTTTTTTTCAAACGGGTCGTTCGACGTTACGCAGGACTGGAACTTGGGTCCGCTGGTTTATACGCAAATGTGAGTCAAGAAGCAGGGGCATTTTAATCGATATTAGAACGAGAATGAGAGGTGAAGTGTGAACGCACAAGGAAACAAATGACAGGAGGGGGAAGAAAGGAGAAGGAGTGTATGTATTTGCAGCGCGAAATTAAACAGGTGCGATCATACCAGCACTAAAGCTCTGGATCCCAGCAGAACTCCGCAGTTAAGTGTGCTTGGGCGATGGTATTACTCGGATGGGTGACCACCTGGGAAGTCCTTATATTTCACCCATTTTCTTGTGAAGTCCTCGTGTTGCACCCATTTTAATCGATATTAGAACGAGAAAGAGAGGTGCAGTGTGAACGCACAAGGAAACAATTGATGGGAGGGGGAGGGAAGGAGAATGAGTGTATGTACTTTCAGCACAAAATGAAACAGGTGCGATCATACCAGCACTAATGCAACGGATTCTATCAGAACTCCGTAGGTAAGGGTGCTTGGGCGAGAGTAGTACTAGCCTGGGTTACCTCCTGCGAAGTCCTTATATTTCACCCATTTTCTTGTGAAGTCCTCGTGTTGCACCCATTTTTTTGTAGATGATTCTTTCGACGATACGCTCGACTTGAATTATAGTCCTCAGGTTTATTCGCAAATATGAGTCACGGCACCGTAGAATTTTACTTGATATTAGAACGATCACAGAGGTGCAGGGCGCACGCACAAGGAAACAAATGACGGGAGGGGGAAGAAAGGAGAAGGAGTTTATGTATTTGCAGCACGGAATTAAACGGGGGCGATCATACCAGCACTAATGCACCGGATCCCATCAGAACTCTGCAGTTAAGTGTGCTTGGGCGAGAGTTGTACTCGGATGGGTGACCTCTTAGGAAGTCCTCGTGTCGCACTAATTTTTTTTCAGACGGGTCGTTCGACGTTACGCGCGACTGGAATTAGGGTCTGTTGGTTTATACGCAAATGTGAGTCAAGAAGCAGGGGCATTTTAATCGATATTTGAACAGGAAGGAGAGGTGCAGTGTGAACGTACAAGGAAACAATTGATGGGAGGGGGAGGGAAGGAGAAGGAGTGTATGTATTTTCAGCACGAAATGAAACAGGTGCGATCATACCAGCACTAATGCAACGGATTCTATCAGAACTCCGTGGGTAAGGGTGCTTGGGCGAGAGTAGTACTAGCCTGGGTTACCTCCTGCGAAGTCCTTATATTTCACCCATTTTCTTGTGAAGTCCTCGTGTTGCACCCATTTTTTTGCAGATGATTCTTTCGACGATACGCTCGACTTGAATTATAGTCCTCAGGTTTATTCGCAAATGTGAGTCACGACACCGTAGAATTTTTCTTGATATTAGAACGATCACAGGAGGTGCAGGGAGCACGCACAAGGAAACAAATGACGGGAGGGGGAAGAAAGGAGAAGGAGTTTATGTATTTGCAGCGCGAAATTAAACGGGTGCGATCATACCAGCACTAATGCACCGGATCCCATCAGAACTCTGCAGTTAAGTGTGCTTGGGCGAGAGTAGTACTCGGATGGGTGACCTCTTAGGAAGTCCTCGTGTCGCACTAATTTTTTTTCAGACGGGTCGTTCGACGTTACGCGCGACTGGAATTAGGGTCTGTTGGTTTATACGCAAATGTGAGTCAAGAAGCAGGGGCATTTTAATCGATATTATAACAGGAAGGAGAGGTGCAGTGTGAACGTACAAGGAAACAATTGATGGGAGGGGGAGGGAAGGAGAAGGAGTGTATGTATTTTCAGCACGAAATGAAACAGGTGCGATCATACCGGCACTAATGCAACGGATTCTATCAGAACTCCGTAGGTAAGGGTGCTTGGGCGAGAGTAGTACTAGCATGGGTTACCTCCTGCGAAGCCCTTATATTTCACCCATTTTCTTGTGAAGTCCTCGTGTTGCACCCATTTTTTTGCAGATGATTCTTTCGACGATACGCTCGACTTGAATTATAGTCCTCAGGTTTATTCGCAAATGTGAGTCACGGCACCGTAGAATTTTACTTGATATTAGAACGATCACAGGAGGTGCAGGGCGTACGCACAAGGAAACAAATGACGGGAGGGGGAAGAAAGGAGAAGGAGTTTATGTATTTGCAGCGCGGAATTAAACGGGTGCGATCATACCAGCACTAATGCACCGGATCCCATCAGAACTCTGCAGTTAAGTGTGCTTGGGCGAGAGTAGTACTCGGATGGGTGACCTCTTAGGAAGTCCTCGTGTCGCACTAATTTTTTTTCAGACGGGTCGTTCGACGTTACGCGCGACTGGAATTAGGGTCTGTTGGTTTATACGCAAATGTGAGTCAAGACGCAGGGGCATTTTAATCGATATTAGAACAGGAAGGAGAGGTGCAGTGTGAACGTACAAGGAAACAATTGAAGGGAGGGGGAGGGAAGGAGAAGGAGTGTATGTATTTTCAGCACGAAATGAAACAGGTTCGATCATACCAGCACTAATGCAACGGATTCTATCAGAACTCCGTAGGTAAGGGTGCTTGGGCGAGAGTAGTCTAGCATGGGTTACCTCCTGCGAAGTCCTTATATTTCACCCATTTTCTTGTGAAGTCCTCGTGTTGCACCCATTTTTTTGCAGATGATTCTTTTGACGTTATGCGCGACTTGAATTATGGTCCTCAGGTTTATTTGCAAATGTGAGTCGCGGCGCTGTAGCATTTTACTTGATATTAGAACGAGAACGGGAGCTGCAGTGCGCACGCACAAGGAAACAAATGACGGGAGGGGGAAGAAAGGGGAATGAGTTTATGAATTTGCAGCGCGAAATTTAATAGGTGCGATCATACCAGCACTAATGTACTGGATCCCATCAGAACTCCGCAGTTAAGTGTGCTTGGGTGATATTAGTAGTCGGATGGGTGACCTCCTGGGAAGTTCTCGTGTCGCACCAATTTTTTTTCAGAATGGTCGTTCGACGTTACGCGCGTCTGGAACTAGGGTTCGCTGGTTTATACGCAAATGTGAGTCAAGAAGCAGGGGCGTTTTAATCGATATTAGAACGAGAAGGAGAGATGAAATGTGAACGCACAAGGAAACAAATGACGGAGGGGGAAGAGAGGAGAAGGAGTGTATGTATTTGCAGCGCGAAATTAAACAGGTTCGCGTACCAGCACTAAAGCCCCGGATCTTATCAGAACTCCGCAGTTAGGTGTGCTTGGGCGAGAGTATTACTCGGAAGGGTGACCTCTTGGGAAGTCCTTATATTTCACCCAATTTCTTGTGAAGTCCTCGTGTTACACCCATTTTTTTGCAGATGATTCTTTCGACGTTACGCGCGACTTGAATTATGGTCCTCAGGTTTATTCGCAAATGTGAGTCACGGCGCTGTAGCATTTTACTTGATATTAGAACGAGAACGGGAGGTGCAGCGCGCACGCACAAGGAAACAAATGACGGGAGGGGGAAGAAAAGAGAAGGAATGTATATATTTACAGCGCGAAACTAAACAGGTGCGATCATACCAGCACTAAAGCCCCGGATCCCATCAGAACTCCGTAGTTAAGTTTTCTTGGGTGAGATTAGTACTCGGATGGTTGACCTCTTGGGAAGTCCTCGTGTCGCAACAATTTTTTTTTAGACTGGTCGTTCGACGTTACGCGCGTCTGGAACTAGGGTCCGCTGGTTTATACGCAAATGTGAGTCAAGAAGCAGGGGCATTTTAATTGATATTAGAACGAGAATGAGAGGTGAAGTGTGAACGCACAAGGAAACAAATGACGGGAGGGGGAAGAAAGGAGGAGTGTATGTATTTGCAGCGCGAAATTAAAGAGGTGCGATCATAGCAGCACTAAAGCCTCGGATCCCATCAGAACTCCGCAGTTAAGTGTGCTTGGCGAGAATAGTACTCGGATGGGTGACCACCTGGGAAGCCCTCGTGTTGCACCTATTTTTTTTTGGATGGGTTGTTCGACGTTACGCGCGAATGGAATTATAAACCGCTGGTTCATTTGCAAAGGTGAGTCACGGTGCCGGAGCATATTACTTGATATTAGAACGAGAAAGAGAGATGCAGAGTGCACGCACAAGGAAACAAATGAAGGGAGGGGGGATGGGAGTAGAAAGAGTGTATGTATTTACAGTGCAGAATGAAACATGAGGGATCATACCAGCACTAATGCAACGGATTCTATTAGAACTCCACAGTTAAGGGTGCTTGGGTGAGAAAAGTACTCGGATGGGTGACATCCTGCGAAGTCCTTATATTTCACCCATTTTTTTGGGAGGTCCTCGTGTTGCACCCATCTTTTTACAGATGATTCTTTCGACGTTACGCGCGACTTGATTTATGGTCCGCAGGTTTATTCGCAAATGTGAGTCACGGCGCCGTGGCATTTTACTTGATATTAGAACGAGTACGGGAGGTGCAGTGTGCACGCACAAGGAAACAAATGACGGGAGGAGGAAGAAAAGAGAAGGAGTGTATGTATTTGAAGCGCAAAATTAAACAAGTGGCATCATACCAGCACTAATGCACTGGATCCCTTCAGAACTATGCAGTTAAGCGTGCTTGGGCGAGAGTAGTACTCGGATGGATGACCTCTTGGGAAGTCCTCGTATCGCAACAATTTTTTTTCAGATGGGTCGTTCGACGTTACGCGCGACTGGAACTATGGTCCGCTGGTTTATACGCAAATGTGAGTCAAGAATCAGGGGCATTTTAATCGATATTAGAACGAGAATGAGAGGTGCAGTGTGAACGCACAAGGAAACAAATGACGGGAGGGGGAAGAAAGGAGGAGTGTATGTATTTGCAGCGCGAAATTAAAGAGGTGCAATCATAGCAGCACTAAAGCCCCGGATCCCATTAGAACTCCGCAGTTAAGTGTGCTTGGGCGAGAGTAGTACTCGGATGGGTGACGACCTGGGAAGCCCTCATGTTGCACCAATTTTTTTCGGATGGGTTGTTCGACGTTACGCGCGAATGGAATTATAAATCGCTGGTTCATTTGCAAAGGTGAGTCACGGTGCAGGGGCATATTACTTGATATTAGAATGAGAAAGAGAGATACAGAGTGCACGCACAAGGAAACAAATGACGGGAGGGGGAAGAAAGGAGAAGGAGTTTATGTATTTGCAGCACGGAATTAAACGGGTGCGATCATACCAGCACTAATGCACCGGATCCCATCAGAACTCCGCAGTTAAGTGTTCTTGGGCGAGAGTAGTACTCGGATGGGTGACCTCTTGGGAAGTCTTTGTGTCGCACCAATTTTTTTTCAGACGGGTCGTTCGACGTTACGCGCGACTGGAACTAGGGTCCGCTGGTTTATACGCAAATCTGAGTCAAGAAGCAGGGGCATTTTAATCGATATTTGAACGAGAACGAGAGGTGTAGTGTGAACGCACAAGGAAACAATTGATGGGAGGGGGAGGGAAGGAGAAAAAGTGTATGTATTTGCAGCGCAGAATGAAACAGGTGCGATAATACCAGCACTAATGCAACGGATTCTATCAGAACTCCGTAGGTAAGGGTGCTTGGGCGAGAGTAGTAATAGCATGGGTTACCTCCTGCGAAGTCCTTATATTTCACCCATTTTCTTGTGAAGTTCTCGTGTTGCACCCATTTTTTTGCAGATGATTCTTTCGACGTTACGCGCGACTTGAATTATGGTCCTCAGGTTTATTCGCAAACGTGAGTCACGGCGCTGTAGCATTTTACTTGATAATTGAACGAGAACGGGAGGTTTAGCGCGCACAAACAAGGAAACAAATGACGGGAGGGGGAAGAAAAGAAAAGGAGTATATGTATTTGCAGCGCGAAACTAAACAGGTGCAATCATACCACGCACAAGGAAACAGGGGCATTTTAATCGATATTAGAACGAGAATGAGAGATGCAGAGTGCACGCACAAGGAAACAAATGACGGGAGGGGGGATGGAGGGAGAAAAAGTGTATGTATTTGCAGCGTAGAATGAAACATGAGCAATCATACCAGCACCAATGCAACGGATTCTATCAGAACTCCGCAAGTTAATGGTGCTTGGGCGAGAGTAGCACTAGGATGGGTGACCTCCTGCGAAGTCCTTATATTTCACCCATTTTCTTAGGAAGTCCTCGTGTTGCACCCATTTTTTTGCAGATGATTCTTTCGACGATACGCGCGACTTGAATTATGGTCATCAGGTTTATTCGCAAATGTGAGTCACGACACCTTAGCATTTTACTTGATATTAGAACGAGCACGGGAGGTGCAGTGCGCACGCACAAGGAAACAAATGACGGGAGGGGGAAGAAAGGAGAAGGAGTTTATGTATTTGCAGCGCGAAATTAAACGGGTGCGATCATACCAGCACTAATGCACCGGATCCCATCAGAACTCCGCAGTTAAGTGCGCTTGGGCGAGAGTGGTACTCGGATTGGTGACCTCCTGGGAAGTCCTTGTGTCGCACCAATTTTTTTTCAGACGGGTCGTTCGACGTTACGCGCGACTGGAACTAGGGTTCGGTTGTTTATACGCAAATGTGAGTCAAGAAGCAGGGGCATTTTAATCGATATTAGAACGAGAAGGAGAGGTGCAGTGTGAATGCACAAGGAAACAATTGATGGGAGGGGGAGGGAAGGAGAAGGAGTGTATGTATTTTCAGCACGAAATGAAACAGGTGCGATCATACCAGCACTAATGCAATGGATTCTATCAGAACTCCGTAGGTAAGGGTGCTTGGGCGAGAGTAGTACTAGCATGGGTTACCTCCTGCGAAGTCCTTATATTTCACCCATTTTTTTGTGAAGTCCTCATGTCGCACCAATTTTTTTTCAAACGGGTTGTTCGACGTTACGTGCGTCTGGAACTAGGGTCCGCTGGTTTATACGCAAATGTGAGTCAAGAAGCAGGGGCATTTTAATCGATATTAGAACGAGAATGAGAGGTGAAGTGTGAACGCACAAGAAACAAATGACGGGAGGGGGAAGAAAGGAGGAGTGTATGTATTTGCAGCGCGAAATTAAACAGGTGCGATCATACCAGCACTAAAGCTCCGGATCCCATCAGAACTCCGCAGCTAAGTGTGCTTGGGCGAGGGTGGTACTCGAATGGGTGACCACTTGGGAAGCCCTCTTGTTGCACCTATTTTTTTTCGGATGGGTTGTTCGACGTTACGCGCGAATGGAATTATAAACCGCTGGTTCATTTGCAAAGGTGAGTCATGGTGCCGGGGAATATTACTTGATATTAGAACAAGAAAGAGTGATGCAGAGTGCACGCACAAGAAAACAAATGACGGGAGGGGGGAAGGGAGGAGAAAGAGTGTATGTATTTGCAGTGCAGAATGAAACATGAGGGATCATACCAGCACTAATGCAACGGATTCTATCAGAACTCCGCAGTTAAGGGTGCTTGGGCGAGAAAAGTACTTGGATGGGTGACCTCCTGCGAAGTCCTTATATTTCACCCATTTTCTTAGGAGGTCGTCGTGTTGCACCCATCTTTTTGCAGATGATTCTTTCGACGTTACGCGCGACTTGATTTCTGGTCCGCAGTTTTATTCGCAAATGTGAGTCACGGCGCCGTGGCATTTTACTTGATATTAGAACGAGTACGGGAGGTGCAGTGCGCACGCACAAGGAAACAAATTACGGGAGGAGGAAGAAAAGAGAAGGAGTGTATGTATTTGAAGCGCAAAATTAAACAAGTGGCATCATACCAGAACTAATGCACTTGATCCCATCAGAACTCTGCAGTTAAGTGTGCTTGGGCGAGAGTAGTACTCGGATGGGTGACCTCCTGCGAAATCCTTATATTTCACCCATTTTCTTAGGAAGTCCTCGTGTTGCGCCCATTTTTTTGCAGATAATTCTTTCGACGATACGCGCGACTTGAATTATGGTCATCAGGTTTATTCGCAAATGTGAGTCACAGCACCGTAGCATTTTACTTGATATTAGAACGAGTACGGGAGGTGCAGTGCGCACGCACAAGGAAACAAATGACGGGAGGGGGAAGAATGGAGAAGGAGTTTATGTATTTGCAGCGCGGAATTAAAGGGGTACGATCATACCAGCACTAATGCGCCGGATCCCATCCGAACTCCGCAGTTAATTGTGCTTGGGCGAGAGTAGTACTCGGATTGGTGACCTCCTGGGAAGTCCTCGTGTCGCACCAATTTTTTTTCAGATGGGTTGTTCGACGTTACGCGCGATTGGAAACAAATGACGGGAGGGGGGATGGGAGGAGAAAGAGTATGTATTTGCAGTGCAGAATGAAACATGAGGGATCATACCAGCACTAATGCAACGGATTCTATCAGAACTCCGCAGTTAAGGGTTCTTGGGCGAGAAAAGTACTCGGATGGGTGACCTCCTGCGAAGTCCTTATATTTCACCCATTTTCTTGGGAGGTCGTCGTGTTGCACCCATCTTTTTGCAGATGATTCTTTTGACGTTACGCGCGACTTGATTTATGGTCCGCAGGTTTATTCGCAAATGTGAGTCACGGAGCTGTGGTATTTTACTTGATATTAGAACGAGTACGGGAGGTGCAGTGCGCACGCACAAGGAAACAAATGACGGGAGGAGGAAGAAAAGAGAAGGAGTGTATGTATTTGAAGCGCAAAATTAAACAAGTGGCATCATACCAGTACTAATGCATTGGATCCCATCAGAACTCTGCAGTTAAGCGTGCTTGGGTGAGAGTAGTACTCGGAAGGGTGACCTCTTGGGAAGTCCTCGTATTGCAATAATTTTTTTTTAGATGGGTCGTTCGACGTTACGCACGACTGGAACTTTGGTCCGCTGGTTTATACGCAAATGTGAGTCAAGAATCAGGGGCATTTTAATCGATATTAGAACGAGAAGGAGAGGTGCAGTGTGAACGCACAAGGAAACAAATGATTGGAGGGGGGAGGGAAGAAGGAGTGTATGTATTTTCAGCACGAAATTAAACAGCTGCGGTCACACCAGCACAAATGCACCGGATCCCATCAGAACTCCGTAGTTAAGTGTGCTTTGGCAAAAGTAGTACAATAATGCGTTACCTCCTGGGAAGTTCTCGTTTTGCACCCATTTTCTTTTTTTCAGATGTGCAGTTCGACGTTACGCGCGACTTTAATTATGGTCCGCAGATTTATTTGCAAATGTGAGTCACGACGCCATGGCATTTTACTTGATATTTGAACGACAACGAGAGGTGCAGTGCGCACGCACAAGGAAACAAATGACGGGAGGGGGAATAAAGGTGAAGGAGTTTATGTATTTGCAGCGCAAAATTAAACAGTTGCTATCATACCAGCACTAATGCACCGGATCCCATCCGAACTCCGCAGTTAAGTGTGCTTGGGCGAGAGTAGTACTCGGATGGGTGACCTACTGGGAAGTCCTCTTGTCGTATTAATTTTTTTTCAGACGGGTCTTCGACGTTACGCGTGACAAGAACTAGGGTCCATTGGTTTATAAGCAAATGTGAGTCAAGAAGCAAGGGCATTTTAATCGATATTAGAACGAAAAAGAGAGATGCAGAGTGCACGCACAAAGAAACAAATGACGGGAGGGGGGATGGAGGGAGAAAAAGTGTATGTATTTGCAGCGCAGAATGAAACGTGAGCAATCGTACCAGCACGAATGCAACAGATTCTATCAGAAATTCGCAAGTTAAGGGTGCTTGGGCGAGAGTAGCACTAGGATGGGTGACCTCCTGCGAAGTCCTTATATTTCACCCATTTTCTTTGGAAGTCCTCGTGTTGCACCCATTTTTCTGCAGATGATTCTTTCGACGATAAGTGCGACTTGAATTATGGTCCTCAGGTTCATTCACAAATGTGAGTCACGGCACCTTAGCATTTTATTGATATTACAACGAGCACGGGAGGTGCAGTGCGCACGCACAAGGAAACAAATTACGGGAGAGGGAAGAAATGAGAAGGAGTTTATGTATTTGCAGCACAGAATTAAACGGGTGCGATCATACCAGCACTAATGCACCGGATCCCATCAGAACTCTGCAGTTAAGTGTGCTTGGGCGAGAGTAGTACTCGGATGGGTGACCTATTGGGAAGTCCTCGTGTCGCACCAATTTTTTTTCAGACGGGTTATTCGACGTTACGCGCGACTGGAACTATGGTCCGCTGGTTTATACGCAAATGTGAGTCAAGAAGCAGGGGCATTTTAAACGATATTAGAACGAGAAGGAGAGGTGTAGTGTGAACGCACAAGGAAACAATTGATGGGAGGGGGAGGGAAGGAGAAAAAGTGTATGTATTTGCAGCGCAGAATGAAACAGGTGCGATCATACCAGCACTAATGCAACGGATTCTATCAGAACTCCATAGGTAAGGGTGCTTGGGCGAGAGTAGTAATAGCATGGGTTACCTCCTGCGAAGTCCTTATATTTCACCCATTTTCTTGTGAAGTCCTCGTGTTTCACCCATTTTTTTGCAGATGATTCTTTCGACGTTACGCGCGACTTGAATTATGGTCCTCAGGTTTATTCGCAAATGTGAGTCACGGCGCTGTAGCATTTTACTTGATATTAGAACGAGAACGGGAGGTTTAGCGCGCACGAACAAGGAAACAAATGACGGGAGGAGGAAGAAAAGAGAAGGACTGTATGTATTTCCAGCGCAAAACTAAACAGGTGTGATCATACCAGCACTAAAGCCCCGGATCCCATCAGATCTCCGCAGTTAATTGTGCTTGGGTGAGAGTAGTACTCAGATGGGTGACCTCTTGGGAAGTCCTCGTGTCGCACAAATTTTTTTTCAGACGGGTCGTTCGACGTTACGCGCGACTGAAACTAGGGTCCGCTAGTTTATACGCAAATGTGAGTCAAGAAGCAGGGGCATTTTAATCGATATTAGAACGAGAAGGATAGGTGCAGTGTGAACGCACAAGGAAACAATTGATGGGAGGGGGAGGGAAGGAGAAGGAGTGTTTGTATTTTCAGCACGAAATGAAACAGGTGCGATCATACCATCACTAATGCAACGGATTCTATCAGAACTCCGTAGGTAAGGGTGCTTGGGCGAGAGTAGTACTAGCATGGGTTACCTCCTGCGAAGTCCTTATATTTCACCCATTTTCTTGGGTGGTCCTCGTGTTGCACCCATCTTTTTGCAGATGATTCTTTCGATGTTACGCGCGACTTGATTTATGGTCCGCAGGTTTATTTACAAATGTGAGTCACGGCGCTGTGGCATTTTACTTGATATTAGAACGAGTACAGAAGGTGCAGTGCGCACGCACAAGGAAACAAATGACGGATGAGGAAGAAAAGAGAATGAGTGTATGTATTTATAGTGCAAAATTAAACAAGCGGCATCATACCAGCACTAATGCACTGGATCCTATCAGTACTCTGCAGTTAATTGTGCTTTGGCGAGAGTAGTACTCGGATGGGTGACCTCTTAGGAGGTCCTCGTATCGCAACAATTTTTTTTTAGATAGTTCGTTCGACGTTACGCGCGACTGGAACTATGGTCCGCTGGTTTATACGCAAATGTGAGTCAAGAATCAGGGGCATTTTAATCGATATTAGAACGAGAAGGAGAGGTGCAGTGTGAACGCACAAGGAAACAAATGATGGGAGGGGGGGAGGGAAAAAGGAGTGTATGTATTTTCAGCACGAAATTAAACAGGTGCGGTCACACTAGCACAAATGCACCGGATCCCATCAGAACTCCGTAGTTAAGTGTGCTTTGGCGAAAGTAGTACAATGATGGGTTACCTCCTGGGAAGTTCTCGTGTTGCACCCATTTTCTTTTCTTCAGTTGTGCCGTTCGACGTTACGCGTGACTTTAATTATGGTCCGCAGATTTATTCGCAAATATGAGTCACGGCGCCGTGGTATTTTACTTCATATTTGAACGAGCACGAGAGGTGCAGTGCCCACGCATAAGGAAACAAATGACGGGAGGGGGAAGAAAGGAGAAGGAGTTTATGTATTTGCAGCGCGAAATTAAACAGGTGCGATCATACCAGCACAAATGCACCGGATCCCATCAGAACTCCGCAGTTAAGTGTGCTTTGGGGAAAGTATTACAATGATGGGTTACCTCGTGGGAAGTTCTCGTGTTGCACCCATTTTTTTTTTTTCAGATGTGCCGTTCGATGTTACACGCGACTTTAATTATGGTCCGCAGATTTATTCGCCAATGTGAGTCACGGCGCCGTGGCATTTTACTTGATATTTGAACGAGAACGAGAGGTGCAGTGCGCACGCACAAGGAAACAAATGACGGGAGGGGGAAGAAAGGGGAAGGAATTTATGTATTTGCAGCGAAAAATTTAACAGGTGCGATCATACTAGCACTAATGCACTGGATCCCATTAGAACTCCGCAGTTAAGTGTGCTTGGGTGAGAGTAGTACTCGGATGGGTGACCTTCTGGGAAGTTCTCGTGTCGCACTAAATTTTTTTTAGACGGGTCGTTCGACGTTATGCGTAACTGGAACTAGGGCCCCCTGGTTCATACGCAAATGTGAGTCAAGAAGCATGGGCATTTTAATCGATATTAGAATGAGAAGGAGAGATGCAGAATGCACGCAAAAGGAAACAAATGACGGGAGGGGGGATGGAGGGAGAAAAAGTGAATGTATTTGCAGCGCAGAATGAAACATGAGCAATCATACCAGCACCAATGCGACGGATTCTATCAGAACTCCGCAACTTAAGGGTGCTTGGACGAGAGTAGCACTAGGATGGGTGACCTCCTGCAAAGTCCTTATATTTCACCAATTTTCTTAGGAAGTCCTCGTGTTGCACCCATTTTTTTGTAGATGATTCTTTCGACGATATGCGCGACTTGAATTATGGTCGTCAGGTTTATTCGCAAATGTGAGTCACGGCACCGTAGCATTTTACTTGATATTAGAACGAGAACGAGAGGTGCAGTGTGCACGCACAAGGAAACAAATGACGGGAGGGGGAAGAAATGAGAAGGAGTTTGTGTATTTGCAGTGCAAAATTAAACAGGTGCGATCATACCAGCACTAATGCACCGGATCCCATTAGAATTCCGCAGTTAAGTGTGCTTGGACGAGAGTAGTACTCGGATGGGTGACCTCTTGGGAAGTCCTCGTGTCGCACTAATTTTTTTTTTCAGACGGGTCGTTCGACGTTACGCGCAACTGGAACTAGGGTCCGCTGGTTTATACGCAAATGTGAGTCAAGAAGCAGGGGCATTTTAATTGATATTAGAACGAGAAGGAGACATGCAGAGTGCACGCAAAAGGAAACAAATGCCGGGAGGGGGGATGGAGGGAGAAAAAGTGTATGTATTTGCAGCGCAGAATGAAACATGAGCAATCATACCAGCACCAATGCAACGGATTCTATCAGAACTCCGCAGGTTAAGGGTGCTTAGGCGAGAGAAGTACTAGGATGGGTGACCTCCTGCGAAGTCCTTATATTTCACCCATTTTCTTAGGAAGTCCTCGTGTTGCACCCATTTTTTTTGCAGATGATTCTTTCGACGATACGCGCGACTTGAATTATGGTCCTCATGTTTATTTGCAAATGTGAGTAACGGCATCATAGCATTTTACTTGATATTAGAACGAACACAGGAGGTGCAGTGCACCCGCACAAGGAAACAAATGACGGGAGGGAGAAGAAAGGAGAAGGAGTTTGTGTATTTGCAGTGCGAAATTAAACAGGTGCGATCATACCAGCACTAATGCACCGGATCCTATTAGAATTTCGCAGTTAAGTGTGCTTGGGCGAGAGTAGTACTCGGATGGGTGACCTCTTGGGAAGTCCTCGTGTCGCACTAATTTTTTTTTTCAGACGGGTCGTTCGACGTTACGCGCGACTTGAACTAGGGTCCGCTGGTTTATACGCAAATGTGAGTCAAGAAGCAGGGGCATTTTAATTGATATTAGAACGAGAAGGAGACATGCAGAGTGCACGCAAAAGGAAACAAATGACGGGAGGGGGGATGGAGGGAGAAAAAGTGTATGTATTTGCAGCGCAGAATGAAACATAAGCAATCATACCAGCACCAATGCAACGGATTCTATCAGAACTCCGCAGGTTAAGGGTGCTTAGGCGAGAGAAGCACTAGGATGGGTGACCTCCTGCGAAGTCCTTATATTTCACCCATTTTCTTAGGAAGTCCTCGTGTTGCACCCATTTTTTTGCAGATGATTCTTTCGACGATACGCGCGACTTGAATTATGGTTCTCATGTTTATTTGCAAATGTGAGTAACGACATCATAGCATTTTACTTGATATTAGAACGAGCACAGGAGGTGCAGTGCACCCGCACAAGGAAACAAATGACGGGAGGGGGAAGAAAGGAGAAGGAGTTTATGTATTTGCAGCGTGGAATTAAACGGTTGCGATCATACAAGCACAAATGCACCGGATCCCATCAGAACTCTGCAGTTAAGTGTGCTTTGGGGAAAGTAGTACAATGATGGGTTACCTCCTGGGAAGTTCTCGTGTTGCACCCATTTTCTTTTTTTCAGATGTGTCGTTCGACGTTACGCGCGTCTTTAATTATGGTCCGCAGATTTATTCGCAAATGTGAGTCACGGCGCCGTGGCATTTTACTTGATATTTAAACGAGAACGAGAGGTGCAGTGCGCACGCACAAGGAAACAAATGACGGGAGGGGGAAGAAAGGAGAAGGAGTTTGTGTATTTGCAGCACGAAATTAAACAGGTGCGATCATACTAGCACTAATGCACCGGATCCCATCAGAACTCCGCAGTTAAGTGTGCTTGGGTGAGATTAGTACTCCGATGGGTGACCTCTTGGGAAGTCCTCGTGTCGCACTAATTTTTTTTTTCAGACGGGTCGTTTGACGTTACGCGCGACTGGAACTAGGGTCCACTGGTTTATACGCAAATGTGAGTCAAGAAGCAGGGGCATTTTAATCGATATTAGAACGAGAAAGAGATATGCAAAGTGCACGCACAAGGAAACAAATGACGGGAGAGGGGATGGAGGGAGAAAAAGTGTATGTATTTGCAGCGCAGAATGAAACATGAGCAATCATACCAGCACCAATGCAACGTATTCTATCAGAACTCCGCAAGTTAAGGGTGCTTGGGCGAGAGTAGCACTGGGATGGGTGACCTCCGGCGAAGTCCTTATATTTCACCCATTTTCTTAGGAAGTCCTCGTGTTGCACCTATTTTTTTGCAGATGATTCTTTCGACGATACGTGCGACTTGAATTATGGTCCTCAGGTTTATTCGCAAATGTGAGTCACGGCACCGTAGCATTTTACTTGATATTAGAACGAGCACGGGAGGTGCAGTGCGCACGCACAAGGAAACAAATGACGGGAGGGGGAAGAAAGGAGAAGGAATTTATCTATTTGCAGCGTGAAATTAAACGGGTGCGATCATACCAGCACTAATGCACCGGATCCCATCAGAACCCCGCAGTTAAGTGTGCTTGGGCGAGAGTAGTACTCGAATGGGTGACCTCCTGGGAAGTCCTCGTGTCGCACTAATTTTTTTTTTCAGACGGGTCATTCGACGTTACGCGCGACTGAAACTAGAGTCCGCTGGTTTATACGCAAATGTGAGTCAAGAAGCAGGGGCATTTTAATTGATATTAGAACGAGAAGGAGAGATGCAGAGTGCACGCACAAGGAAACAAATGACGGGAGGGGGGATGGAGGGAGAAAAAGTGTATGTATTTGCAGCGCATAATGAAATATGAGCAATCATACCAGCACCAATGCAACGGATTCTATCAGAACTCCGCAAGTTAAGGGTGCTTGGGCGAGAGTAGCACTAGGATGGGTGACCTCCTGGGAAGTCCTTTTGTCGCACTAATTTTTTTTTTCAGACGGGTCGTTCGACGTTACGCGCGACTGGAACTAGGGTCCACTGGTTTATACGCAAATGTGAGTCAAGAAGCTGGGGCATTTTAATCGATATTAGAACGAGAAATAGAGATGCAGAGTGCACGCACAAGGAAACAAATGACGGGAGGGGGGATGGAGGGAGAAAAAGTGTATGTATTTGCAGCGCAGAATGAAACATGAGCAATCATACCAGCACCAATGCAACGGATTCTATCAGAACTCTGCAAGTTAAGGGTGCTTGGGCGAGAGTAGCACTAGGATGGGTGACCTCCGGCGAAGTCCTTATATTTCACCCATTTTCTTAGGAAGTCCTCGTGTTGCACCTATTTTTTTGCAGATGATTCTTTCGACGATACGTTCGACTTGAATTATGGTCCTCAGGTTTATTCGCAAATGTGAGTCACGGCACCGTAGCATTTTACTTGATATTAGAACGAGCACGGGATGTGCAGTGCGCACGCACAAGAAAACAAATGACGGGAGGGGGAAGAAATGGAAAGGAGTTTATGTATTTGCAGCGCAGAATTCACCGGGTGCGATCATACCACCACTAATGCAACGTATCCCATCAGAACTCCGCAGTTAAGTGTGCTTGGGCGAGAGCAGTACTCGGATGGGTGACCTCCTAGGAAGTCCTCGTGTCGCAAATTTTTTTTTTCAGACGGGTCAATCGACGTTACGCGCGACTGGAACTAGGGTCCGCTGGTTTATACGCAAATGTGAGTCAAGAAGAAGGGGCATTTTAATCGATATTAGAACGAGAATGAGAGGTGCAGTGCGAACGCACAAGGAAACAATTGACGGGAGGGGGAAGAAAGGAGAAGGAGTGTATGTATTTGCAGCGCGAAATTAAACCGGTGCGATCATACCAGCACTAATGCAACGGATTCTATCAGAACTCCGCAGTCAAGGGTGCTTGGGCGAGAAAAGTACTCGGATGGGTGACCTCCTGCGAAGTCCTTATATTTCACCCATTTTCTTGGGAGGTAGTCGTGTTGCACACATCTTTTTGCAGATGATTCTTTCAACATTACGCGCGACTTGATTTATGGTCCGCAGGCTTTTTCGCAAATGTGAGTCACGGCGCCGTAGCATTTTACTTGATATTAGAATGAGTACGGGAGGTGCAGTGCAGACGCACAAGGAAACAAATGACGGGAGGGGGAAGAAAAGAGAAGGAGCGTATTTATTTGAAGCGCAAAATTAAACAAGTGGCATCATACCAGCACTAATGCACTGGATCCCATCAGAACTCCGCAGTTAAGTATGCTTTGGCGAAAGTAGTACAATGATGGGTTACCTCCTGGGATGTTCTCGTGTTGCACCCATTTTCTTTTCTTCAGATGTGCCGTTCGACGTTACGCGTGACTTTAATTATGATCCGCAGATTTATTCGCAAATGCGAGTCACGGCGATGTGGCATTTTACTTGATATTTGAACGAGAACGAGAGGTGCAGTGTGAACGCACAAGGAAACAAATGACGGGAGGGGGGATGGAGGGAGAAAAAGTGTATGTATTTGCAGCGCAGAATGAAACATGAGCAATCATACCAGCACCAATGCAACGGATTCTATCAGAACTCCGCAAGTTAAGGGTGCTTGGGCGAGAGTAGCACTAGGATGGGTGACCACCTGTGAAGTCCTTATATTTCACCCATTTTCTTAGGAAGTCCTCGTGTTACACCCATTTTTTTGCAGATGATTCTTTCGACGATACGCGCGACTTGAATTATGGTCCTCAGGTTTATTCGCAAATGTGAGTCACAGCACCGTAGCATTTTAGTTGATATTAGAACGAGCACGGGAGGTGCAGTGCGCACGCATAAGGAAACAATTGACGGGAGGGGGAAGAAAGGAGAAGGAGTTTATGTATTTGAAGCGCGGAATTAAACTTATGCGATCATACTTGCACTAATGCACCGGATCCCATCAGAACTCCGCAGTTAAGTGTGCTTAGGCGAGAGTAGTACTCGGATGGGTGACCTCCTAGGAAGTCCTCGTGTCGCACCAATTTTTTTTCAGACGGGTTGTTCGACGTTACGCGCGACTGGAACTAGAGTCCACTGGTTTATACGCAAATGTGAGTAAAAAAGCAGGGGCATTTTAATCGATATTAGAACGAGAAGGAGAGATGCAGAGTGCACGCACAAGGAAACAAATGACGGGAGGGGGGATGGAGGGAGAAAAAGTGTATGTATTTGCAGCGCAGAATGAAACATGAGCAATCATACCAGCACCAATGCAACGGATTCTATCAGAACTCCGCAAGTTAAGGGTTCTTGGGCGAGAGTAGCACTAGGATGGGTGACCTCCTGCGAAGTCCTTATATTTCACCCATTTTCTTAGGAAGTCCTCGTGTTACACCCATTTTTTTGCAGATGATTCTTTCGACGATACGCGCGACTTGAATTATGGTCCTCAGGTTTATTCGCAAATGTGCGTCACGGCACCGTAGCATTTTACTTGATATTAGAACTAGCACGGGAGGTGCAGTGCGCACGCACAAGGAAACAATTGACGGGAGGGGGAAGAAAGGAGAAGGAGTTTATGTATTTGAAGCGCGGAATTAAACTTATGCGATCAAACAAGCACTAATGCACCGGATCCCATCAGAACTCCGCAGTTAAGTGTGCTTGGGCGAGAGTAGTACTCGGATGGATGACCCCTTGGGAAGTCCTCGTATCGCAACAATTTTTTTTCAGATGGGTCGTTCGACGTTACGCGCGACTGGAACTATGGTCCGCTGGTTTATACGCAAATGTGAGTCAAGAATCAGGGGCATTTTAATCGATATTAGAACGAGAAGGAGAGGTGCAGTGTGAACGCACAAGGAAACAAATCATGGGAGGGAGGGAGGGAAGGAGTGTATGTATTTTCAGCACGAAATTAAACAGGTGCGGTTACACTAGCACAAATGCACCGGATCCCATCAAAACTCCGCAGTTAAGTGTGCTTTGGCGAAAGTAGTACAATGATGGGTTACCTCCTGGGAAGTTCTCGTGTTGCACCCATTTTCTTCTTTTCAGATGTGCCGTTCGATGTTACGCGCGACTTTAATTATGGTCCGCAGATTTATTCTCAAATGTGAGTCACGGCGCCGTGGCATTTTACATGATATTTGAACGACAACGAGAGGTGCAGTGCGCACGCACAAGGAAACAAATGACGGGAGGGGGAAGAAAGGAGAAGGAGTTTATGTATTTGCAGCGCAAAATTAAACAGGTGCGATCATACCAGCACTAATGCACCGGATCCCATCAGAACTCCGCAGTTAAGTTTGCTTGGGCGAGAGTAGTACTCGGATGGGTGACCTCCTGGGAAGTCCTCGTGTCGCATTAATTTTTTTTCCGACGGGTCGTTCGACGTTACGCGCGACTAGAACTAGGGTCCACTAGTTTATACGCAAATGTGAGTCTAGAAGCAGGGGCATTTTAATCGATATTAGAATGAGAAGGAGAGATGCAGAGTGCACGCACAAGGAAACAAATGACGGGAGGGGGGATGGAGGGAGAAAAAGTGCATGTATTTGCAGCGCAGAATGAAACATGAGCAATCATACCAGCACGAATGCAACAGATTTTTTCAAAAATCCACAAGTTAAGGGTGCTTGGGCGAGAGTAGCACTAGGATGGGTGACCTCCTGCGAAGTCCTTATATTTCACCCATTTTCTTAGGAAGTTTTCTTGTTGCACCCATTTTTTTTGCAGATGATTCTTTCGACGATACGCGCGACTTGAATTATAGTCTTCAGGTTTATTCGCAAATGTGAGTCACGGCACCCTAGCATTTTTCTTTATATTAGAACGAGCACGGGAGGTGCAGTGCGCACGCACAAGGAAACAAATGACGGGAGGGGGAAGAAAGGAGAAGGAGTTTATGTATTTGCAGCGCGGAATTAAACGGGTGCGATCATACCAGTACTAATGCACTTGATCCCATCAGAACTCCGTAGTTAAGTGTGCTTGGGCGAGAGTAGAACTCAGATGGGTGACCTCTTGGAAAGTCCTCGTGTCGAACCAATTTTTTTTCAGACGGGTCGTTCGACGTTACGCGCGACTGGAACTAGGGTCCGCTGGTTTATACGCAAATGTGAGTCAAGAAGCAGGGGCATTTTAAACGATATTAGAACAAGAAGGAGAGGTGCAGTGTGAACGCACAAGGAAACAATTGATGGGAGGGGGAGGGAAGGAGAAAAAGTGTATGTATTTGCAGCGCAGAATGAAACAGGTGCGATCATACCAGCACTAATGCAACGGATTCTATCAGAACTCCGTAGGTAAGGGTGCTTGGGCGAGAGTAGTAATAGCATGGGTTACCTCCTGCGAAGTCCTTATATTTCACCCATTTTCTTGTGAAGTCCTCGTGTTGCACCCATTTTTTTGCAGATGATTCTTTCGACGTTACGTGCGACTTGAATTATGGTCCTCAGGTTTATTCGCAAATGTGAGTCACAGCGCTGTAGCATTTTACTTGATATTAGAACGAGAATGGGAGGTTTTGCGCGCACGAACAAGGAAACAAATGACGGGAGGGGAAAGAAAAGAGAAGGAGTGTATGTATTTGCAGCGCGAAACTAAACAGGTGCGATCATACCAGCATTAAAGCCCCGGATCCCATCAGAACTCCGCAGTTAAGTGTGCTTGGGCGAGATTAGTACTCAGATGGTTGACCTCCTGGGAAGTCCTCGTGTCGCACCAATTTTTTTTCAGACTGGTCGTTCGACGTTACGCGCGTCTGGAACTAGGGTCCGCTGGTTTATACGCAAATGTGAGTCAAGAAGCAGGGGCATTTTAATCGATATTAGAACGAGAATGAGAGGTGAAGTGTGAACGCACAAGGAAACAAATGACGGGAGGGGGAAGAAAGGAGGAGTGTATGTATTTGCAGCGCGAAATTAAAGAGGTGCGATCATAGCAGCACTAAAGCCCCGGATCCCATCAGAACTCCGCAGTTAAGTGTGCTTGGCGAGAATAGTACTCTGATGGGTGACCACCTGGGAAGCCCTCGTGTTCCACCTATTTGTTTTTGGATGGGTTGTTCGACGTTACGCGCGAATTGAATTATAAACCGCTGGTTCATTTGCAAAGGTGAGTCACGGTGCCGGGGCATATTACTTGATATTAGAACGAGAAAGAGAGATGTAGAGTGCACGCACAAGGAACCAAATGACGGGAGGGGGGATGGGAGGAGAAATAGTGTATGTATTTGCAGTGCATAATGAAACATGAGAGATCATACCAGCACTAATGCAACGGATTCTATCAGAACTCCGCAGTTAAGGGTGCTTGGGCGAGAAAAGTACTCGGATGGGTGACCTCCTGCAAAGTCCTTATATTTCACCCATTTTCTTGGGAGGTCCTCGTCTTGCACCCATCTTTTTGCAGATGATTCTTTCGACGTTACGCGCGACTTGATTTATGGTCCACAGGTTTGTTCGCAAATGTGAGTCACGGCGCCGTGGCATTTTACTTGATATTAGAACGAGTACGGGAGGTGCAGTGCGCACGCACAAGGAAACAAATGACAGGAGGAGGAAGAAAAGAGAAGGAGTGTATGTATTTGAAGCGCAAAATTAAACAAGTGGCATCATACCAGCACTAATGCACTGGATCCCATCAGAACTCTGCAGTTAAGCGTGCTTGGGCGAGAGTAGTACTCGGATGGGTGAGCTCTTGGGAAGTCCTCGTATCGCAACAATTTTTTTTCAGATGGGTCGTTCGACGTTACGCGTGACTGGAACTATGGTCCGCTGGTTTATACGCAAATGTGAGTCAAGAATCAGGGACATTTTAATCGATATTAGAACGAGAATGAGAGGTGCAGTGTGAACGCACAAGGAAACAAATGATTGGAGGCGGGAGGGAAGAAGGAGTGTATGTATTTTCAGCACGAAATTAAACAGGTGCGGTCACACCAGCACAAATGCACCGGATCCCCTCAGAACTCCGTAGTTAAGTGTGCTTTGGCGAAAGTAGTACAATGATGGGTTACCTCCTGGGAAGTTCTCGTGTTGCACCCATTTTCTTTTTTTCAGATGTGCAGTTCGACGTTACGCGCGACTTTAATTATGGTCCGCAGATTTATTTGCAAATGTGAGTCACGGCGCCGTGGCATTTTACATGATATTTGAATGACAACGAGAGGTGCAGTGCGCACGCACAAGGAAACAAATGACGGGAGGGGGAATAAAGGTGAAGGAGTTTATGTATTTGCAGCGCAAAATTAAACAGTTGTTATCATACCAGCACTAATGCACCGGATCCCATCAGAACTCTGCAGTTAAGTGTGCTTGGGCGAGAGTAGTACTCGGATGGGTGACCTCCTGGGAAGTCCTCGTGTTGTATTAATTTTTTTTTGAGACGGGTCGTTCGACGTTACGCGCGACTAGAACTAGGGTCCAATGGTTTATACGCAAATGTGAGTCAAGAAGCAGGGGCATTTTAATCGATATTAGAACGAGAAGGATAGATGCAGAGTGCACGCACAATGAAACAAATGACGGGAGGGGGGATGGAGGGAGAAAAAGTGTATGTATTTGCAGCGCAGAATGAAACATGAGCAATCATACCAGCACGAATGCAACAGATTCTATCAGAAATCCGCAAGTTAAGGGTGCTTGGGCGAGAGTAGCACTAGGATGGGTGACCTCCTTCGAAGTCCTTATATTTCACCCATTTTCTTAGGAAGTCCTCGTGTTGCACCCATTTTTTTGCAGATGATTCTTTCGACGATACGCGCGACTTGAATTATGGTCCTCAGGTTTATTCGCAAATGTGAGTCACGGCACCGTAGCATTTTACTTGATATTAGAACGAGCACGGGAGGTGCAATGCGCACGCACAAGGAAACAAATGACGGGAGGGGGAAGAAAGGAGAAGGAGTTTATGTATTTGCAGCGCAGAATTAAACGGGTGCGATCATACCAGCACTAATGCACCGGATCCCGTCAGAACTCCGCAGTTAAGTGTGCTTGGGCGAGAGTAGTACTCGGATGGGTGACCTCTTGGGAAGTCCTCGTGTCGCACCAATTTTTTTTCAGACGGGTCGTTCGACGTTACGCGCGACTGGAACTAGGGTCCGCTGGTTTATACGCAAATGTGAGTCAAGAAGCAGGGGCATTTTAATCGATATTAGAACGAGAAGGAGAGGTGCAGTGTGAACGCACAAGGAAACAATTGATGGGAGGGGGAGGGAAGGATAAAAATTGTTTGTATTTGCAGCGCAGAATGAAACAGGTGCGATCATACCAGCACTAATGCAACGGATTCTATCAGAACTCCGTAGGTAAGCGTGCTTGTGCGAGAGTAGTAATAGCATGGGTTACCTCCAGCGAAGTCCTTATATTTCACCCATTTTCTTGTGAAGTCCTTTTGTTGCACCCATTTTTTTGCATATGATTCTTTCAACGTTACGCACGACTTGAATTATGGTCCTCAGGTTTATTCGCAAATGTGAGTCACGGCGCTGTAGCATTTTACTTGATATTAGAACGTGAACCGGAGGTGCAGCCCGCACGCACAAGGAAACAAATGACGGGAGGGGAAAGAAAAGAGAAGGAGTGTATGAATTTGCAGCGCGAAACTAAACAGGCGCGATCATACCAGCACTAAAGCCCTGGATCCCATCAGAACTCCGCAGTTAAGTGTGCTTGGGCGAGATTAGTATTCGGATGGTTGACCTCCTGGGAAGTCCTCGTGTCGCACCAATTTTTTTTCAGACTGGTCGTTCGACGTTACGCGCGTCTGGAACTAGGGTCCGCTGGTTTATACGCAAATGTGAGTCAAGAAGCAAGGGCATTTTAATCGATATTAGAACGAGAATGAGAGGTGAAGTGTGAACGCACAAGGAAACAAATGACGGGAGGGGGAAGAAAGGAGGAGTGTATGTAGCGCGAAATTAAAGAGGTGCGATCATACCAGCACTAAAGCCCCGGATCCCATCAGAACTCCGCAGTTAAGTGTGCTTGGGCGAGAGTAGTACTCAGATGGGTGACCACCTGGGAAGCCCTCGTGTTCCACCTATTTTTTTTCGGATGGGTTGTTCGACGTTACGCGCGAATGGAATTATAAACCGCTGGTTCATTTGCAAAGGTGAGTCACGGTGCCGGGGCATATTACTTGATATTAGAACGAGAAAGAGAGATGCAGAGTGCACGCACAAGGAAACAAATGACGGGAGGGGGGATGGGAGGAGAAAGAGTGTATGTATTTGCAGTGCACAATGAAACATGAGGGACCATCCCAGCACTAATGCAACGGATTCTATCAGAACTCCGCAGTTAAGGGTGCTTGGGCGAGAAAAGTACTCGGATGGGTGACCACCTGCGAAGTCCTTATATTTCACGCATTTTCTTGGGAGGTCGTCGTGTTGCACCCATCTTTTTGCAGATGATTCTTTCGACGTTACGCGCGACTTGATTTATGGTCCGCAGGTTTATTCGCAAATGTGAGTCACGGCACCGTGGCATTTTACTTGATATTAGAACGAGTACGGGAGGTGCAGAGTGAACGCACAAGGAAACAAACGACGGGAGAAGGAAGAAAAAAGAAGGAGTGTATGTATTTGAAGCGCAAAATTAAACAAGTGGCATCATACCAGCACTAATGCACTGGATCCCATCAGAACTCTGCAGTTAAGCGTGTTTGGGCGAGAGTAGTACTCGGATGGGTGACCTCTTGGGAAGTCCTCGTATCGCAACAATTTTTTTTCAGATGGGTCGTTCGACGTTACGCGCGACTGGAACTATGGTCCGTTGGTTTATATGCAAATGTGAGTCAAGAATCAGGGGCATTTTAATCGATATTAAAACGAGAATGAGAGATGCAGTGTGAACGCACAAGGAAACAAATGATTGGAGGGGGGGAGGGAACAAGGAGTGTATGTATTTTCAGCACGAAATTAAACAGGTGCGGTCACACCAGCACAAATGCACCGGATCCCATCAGAACTCCGCAGTTAAGTGTGCTTTGGCGAAAGTAGTACAATGATGGGTTACCTCCTAGGAAGTTCTCATGTTGCACCCATTTTCTTTTTTTCATATGTGTCGTTCGACGTTACGCGCGAATAAACCTGCGGACCAAAAATCAAGTCGCGCGTAACGTCGAAAGAATCATCTGTAAAAAGATGGGTGCAACACGAGGACCTCCCAAGAAAATGGGTGCAACACGAGGACTTCCGAAGTGGTCAACCATCCGAGTACTACTCTCGCCCAAGCACCCTTAACTGCGGAGTTCTGATAGAATCTGTTGCATTAGTGCTTGTATGATCCCTCATGTTTCATTCTGCACTGCAAATACATACACTCTTTCTCCTTCCATCCCTTCTCCCGTCATTTGTTTCCTTGTGTGTGCACTCTGCATCTCTCTTTCTCATTCTAATATCAAGTAATATGCCCCCGCACCGTGACTCACCTTTGCAAATGAACCAGCGGTTAATAATTCCATTCGCGCGTAACGTCGAACAACCCATCCGAAAAAAAATAGGTGCAACACGAGGGCTTCCCAATTGGTCACCCATCCGAGTACTATTCTCGCCCAAGCAAATTTAACTGCGTAGTTCTGATGGGATCCGGGGCTTTAGTGCTGGTAAGATCGCACCTGTTTAATTTGTGCGACACGAGGACTTCCCAGGAGGTCACCCATCCGAGTACTAGTCTCGCCCAAGCACCCTTAACAGCGGAGTTCTGATGGGATTCGGTGCATTAGTGCTGGTATGATCGCACCTGTTTAATTTTGCGCTGCAAATACATAAACTCATTCCCCTTTCTTCCCCCTCCCATCATTTGTTTCCTTGTGCGTGCGCACTGCACCTCCCGTTCTCGTTCTAATATCAAGTAAAATGCTACAGCGCCATGACTCACATTTGCGAACAAACCTGAGGACCATAATACAAGTCGCGCGTAACGTCGAAAGAATCATCTGCAAAAAAATGGGTGCAACACGAGGACTTCACAAGAAAATGGGTGAAATATAAGGACTTCGCATGAGGTAACCCATGCTAGTACTACTCTCGCCCAAGCACCCTTACCTACGGAGTTCTGATAGAATCCGTTGCATTAGTGCTGGTATGATCGCACCTGTTTCATTTCGTGCTGAAAATACATACACTCCTTCTCGTTCCCTCCCCCTCCCATCAATTGTTTCCTTATGCGTTCACACTGCATCTCTCCTTCTCGTTCTAATATCGATTAAAAATGCCCCTCCTTCTTGACTCACATTTGCGTATAAACCAGCGGACCCAAGTTCCAGTCGCGCGTAACGTTGAACGACCCGTCTGAAAAAAAATTGGTGCGACACGAGGACTTCCCAGGAGATCACCCATCCGAGTACTACTCGCGCCCAAGCACACTTAACTGCGGAGTTCTGATGGGATCCGGTGCATTAGTGCTGGTATGATCGCACCCGTTTAATTTCGCGTTGCAAATACATAAACTCCTTCTCCTTTCTTCCCCCTCCCGTCATTTGTTTTCTTGTGCATGCGCACTGCACCAACCGTGCTCGTTCTAATATCAAGTAAAATGCTACGGTGCCGTGACTCACATTTGCGAATAAATCTGAGGACCATAATTCAAGTCGCGCGTATCGTCAAAAGAATAATCTGCAAAAAAATGGGTGCAACACGAGGACTTCCTAAGAAAATGGGTGAAATATAAGGACTTCGCTGGAGGTCACCCATCCGAGTACTACTCTCGCCCAAGCACACTTAACTGCGGAATTCTGATGGGATCCGGTGCATTAGTGCTGGTATGATCGCACCTGTTTAATTTCAAGCTGCAAATACATAAACTCCTTCTCCTTTCTTCCCCCTCCCGTCATTTGTTTCCTTGTGCGTGCGCACTGCACCTCTCGTTCTCGTTCAAATATCAAGTAAAATGCCACGGTGCCGTGACTCACATTTACGAATAAATCTGCGGACCATAATTAAAGTCGCGCGCAACGTTGAACGGCACATCTGAAAAAAAGAAAATGGGTGCAACACGAGAACATCCCAGGAGGTAACCCATCATTGTACTACTTTCGCCAAAGCACACTTAACTGCGGAGTTCTGATGGGATCCGGTGCATTTGTGCTGGTGTGACCGCACCTGTTTAATTTCGTGCTGAAAATACATACACTCCTTCTTCCCTCCCCCCCTCCCATCATTTGTTTCCTTGTGCGTTCACACTTCACCTCTCATTCTTGTTCTAATATCGATTAAAATGCCCCTGCTTCTTGACTCACATTTGCGTATAAACCAGCGGACCCTAGTTCCAGACGCGGGTAACGTCGAACGACCCGTTTAAAAAAAAATTGGTGCGACACGAGGACTTCCTAGGAGGTCACCCATCCGAGTACTAATCTCGCCCGAGCACACTTCACTGCGGAGTTCTGATGGGATCCGGTGCATTAGTGCTGGTATGATCGAACCTGTTTAATTTCGTGCTGCAAATACATAAACTCATTTTCCTTTCTTCCCCCTCCCGTCATTTTTTTCCTTGTGCGTGCGCACTGCACCTCCCGTTCTCGTTCTAATATCAAGTAAAATGCTACAGTGCTGTGACTTACATTTGCGAATAAGCCTGAGGACCATAATTCAAGTTGCGCGTAATGTCGAAAGAATCATCTTCAAAAAAATGGGTGCAACACGAGGACTTCACAAGAAAATGGGTAAAATATAAGGACTTCGCAGGAGGTAACCCATGCTAGTACTACTCTCGCCCAAGCACCCTTACCTACGGAGTTCTGATAGAATCCGTTGCATTAGTGCTGGCATGATCGCACCTGTTTCATTTCGTGCTGAAAATACATACACTCCTCCTTCCCTCCCCCTCCCATCAATTGTTCCCTTGTGCGTTCACACTGCACCTCTCCTTCTCGTTCTAATATCGATTAAAATGCCCCTGCTTCTTGACTCACATTTGCGTATAAACCAGCGGACCTTAATTCCAGTCGCGCGTAGCGTCGAACGACCCGTCTGAAAAAAAATTGGTGCGATACGAGGACTTCCCAAGAGGTCACCCATCTGAGTACTACTCTCGCACAAGCACACTTAACTGCGGAGTTCTGATGGCATCCGGTGTATTAGTGCTGGTATGATCGCACCTGTTTAATTTCGCGCTGCAAATACATAAACTCCTTCTCCTTTCTTCCCCCTGCCGTCATTTGTTTCCTTGTGCGTGCGCACTGCACCTACCGTGCTCGTTCTAATATCAAGTAAAATGCTACGGTGCCGTGACTCACATTTGCGAATAAACCTGAGGACCATAGTTCCAGTCGCGCGTATCGTCGAAAGAATCATCTGCAAAAAAATGGGAGCAACACGAGGACTTCCTAAGAAAATGGGTGAAATATAAGGACTTCGCAGGAGGTCACCCATCCTAGTGCTACTCTCGCCCAAGCACCCTTAACTCTCGGAGTTCTGATAGAATCCGTTGCATTGGTGCTGGTATGATTGCTCATGTTTCATTCTGCGCTGCAAATACATACACTTTTTCTCCCTCCATCCCCCCTCCCGTCATTTGTTTCCTTGTGCGTGCACTCTGCATCTCTCATTCTCGTTCTAATATCGATTAAAATGCCCATGCTTCTTGACTCACATTTGCGCATAAACCAGTGAACCCAGGTTCCAGTCGCGCGTAACGTCGAACGACCCTTCTAAAAAAAAAATTAGTGCGACAAGAGGACTTCCCAGGGGGTAACACATCCGAGTACTAATTTCGCCCAAGCACACTTAACTGCGGAGTTCTGACGGGATCCGGTGCATTAGTGCTGGCATGATCACACATGTTTAACTTCGCGCTGCAAATACATAAACTCCTTTTCCTTTCTTCCCCCTCCCGTCATTTGTTTCCTTGTGCGTGCGCACTGAACCTCTCGTTCTTGTTCAGGTATCAAGAAAAATGCCACGGCGCCGTGACTCACATTTGCGAATAAATCTGCGGACCATAATTAGAGTCGCGCGTAACGTCGAACGGCACATCTAAAAAAAAAAAATGGGTGCAACACGAGAACTTCCCAGGAGGTAACCCATCATTGTACTACTTTCGCCAAAGCACACTTAACTGCGGAGTTATGATGGGATACGTTGCATTTGTGCTGGTGTGACCGCACCTGTTTAATTTCGTGCTGAAAATACATACAATCCTTCTTCCTTCCCGCCCTCCCATCATTTGTTTCCTTTTGCGTCCACATTGCACCTCTCCTTCTCGTTCTAATATCGATTAAAATGCCCCTGATTCTTGACTCACATTTGCGTATAAACCAGCGGACCATAGTTCCAGTCGCGCGTAACGTCGAACGACCTATCTGAAAAAAAATTATTGCGATACGAGGACTTCTCAAAAGGTCACCCATCCGAGTACTACTCTCGCCCAAGCACACTTAACTGCAGAGTTCTGATGGGATCCAGTGCATTAGTGCTGGTATGATGCCACTTGTTTAATTTTGCGCTTCAAATACATACACTCCTAATCTTTTCTTCCTCCTCCCGTCATTTGTTTCCTTGTGCGTGCGCACTGCACCTCCCGTACTCGTTCTAATATCAAGTAAGATGCCACGGCGCCGTGACTCACATTTGCGAATAAACCTGCGGACCATAAATCAAGTCGCGCGTAACGTCGAAAGAATCATCTGCAGAAAGATGAGTGCAACACGAGGACCTCCCAAGAAGATGGGTGAAATATAAGGACTTCGCAGGAGGTCACGCATCTGAGTACTTTTCTCTCCCAAACACCCTTAACTGCGGAGTTCTGATAGAATCCGTTGCATTAGTGCTGGTATGATCCCTCATGTTTCATTCTGCACTACAGATACATACACTCTTTCTCCTTCCATCCCCCCTCCCGTCATTTGTTTCCTTGTGCGTGCACTCGGCATCTCTATTTCTCGTTCTAATATCAAGTAATATGCCCCGGCACCGTGACTCACCTTTGCAAATGAACCAGCGGTCTATAATTCCATTCGCGCGCAACGTCGAACAACCCATCAGAAAAAATATAGGTGCAACACGAGGGCTTCCCAAGTGGTCACCCATCCGAGTACTACTCTCGCCCAAGCACACTTAACTGCGGAGTTCTGATGGGATCCGGAGCTTTAGTGCTGGTATGATCGCACCTGTTTAATTTCGCGCTGCAAATACATTCACTCCTTCTCCTTTCTTCCCCCTCCCGTCATTTGTTTCTTTGTGCGTTCACACTTCACCTCTCATTCTCGTTCTAATATCGATTAAAATGCCCCTGCTTCTTGACTCACATTTGCGTATAAACCAGCGGACCCTAGTTCCAGACGCGCGCAACGTCGAACGACCCGTCTGAAAAAAAATTGGTGCGACACGAGGATTTCCCAGGAGGTCACCCATCCGAGTACTAATCTCGCCCAAGCACACTTCACTGCGGAGTTCTGATGGGATCCGATGCATTAATGCTGGTATGATCGCAACTGTTTAATTTTGCGCTACAAATACATAAACTCATTCCCCTTTTTTCCCCCTCCCGTCATTTGTTTTTTTGTCCGTGCGCACTGCACCTCTCGTTCTCGTTCAAATATCAAGTAAAATGCCACGGCGCCGTGACTCACATTTGCGAATAAATCTGCGGACTATAATTAAAGTCGCGCGTAACGTCGAACGGCACATCTGAAAAAAAGAAAATGGGTGCAACACGAGGACTTCGCAAGAAAATTGGTGAAATATAAGGACTTCGCAGGAGGTAACCCATGCTAGTACTACTCTCGCCCAAGCACCCTTACCTACGGAGTTCTGATAGAATCCGTTGCATTAGTGCTGGTATGATCGCACCTGTTTCATTTCGTGCTGAAAATACATACACTCCTTCTCCTTCCCTCCCCCTCCCATCAATTGTTTCCTTGTGCGTTCACACTGCACCTCTCCATCTCGTTCTAATATCGATTAAAATGCCCCTGCTTCTTGATTCACATTTGCGTATAAACCAGCGGACCCTAGTTCAAGTCGCGTGTAACGTCGAACGACCCGTCTGAAAATAAATTTGTGCGACACAAGGACTTCCCAGGAGGTCACCCACCTGAGTACTACTCTCGCCCAAGCACACTTAACTGCGGAGTTCTGATGGGATCCAGTGCATTAGTGCTGGTATGATCGCACCCTTTTAATTCCGCGCTGCAAATACATAAACTCCTTCTCCTTTCTTCCCCCTCCCGTCATTTGTTTTCTTGTGCATTCGCACTGCACCTCCCGTGCTCGTTATAATATCAAGTAAAATGCCACGGCGCCGTGACTCAAATTTGTAAATAAACCTGCGGACCATAAATCAAGTCGCGCGTAACGTCGAAAGAGTCATCTGCAAAAGGATGGGTGCAACAGGAGGACCTCCCAAGAAATTGGGTGAAATATAAGGACTTCGAAGGAGGTCACCCATCCGATTACTTTTCTCGCCCAAGCACCCTTAACTGCGGAGTTCTGATAGAATCCGTTGCATTAGTGCTGGTATGATCCCTCATGTTTCATTCTGCACTGCGAATACATACACACTTTCTCCTTCCATCCCCCCTCCCGTCATTTGTTTCCTTGTGCGTGCAATCTGCATCTCTCTTTCTCGTTCTAATATCAAGTAATATGCCCCGGCACCGTGACTCACCTTTGCAAATGAACCAGCGGATTATAATTCCATTCGCGCGTAACGTCGAAAAACCCATCCGAAAAAAAATAGGTGCAACACGAGGGCTTCCCAGGTGGTCACCCATCCGAGGACTACCCTCGCCCAAGCACACTTAACTGCGGAGTTTTGATGGGATTCGGGGCTTTAGTGCTGGTATGATCACACCTGTTTAATTTCGCGCTGCAAATAGATACACTCCTTCTCCTTTCTTCCCCCTCCCGTAATTTGTTTCCTTGTGCGTTCACACTTCACCTCTCATTCTCGTTCTAATATCGATTAAAATGCCCCTGCTTCTTGACTCACATTTGCGTATAAACCAGCGGACCCTAGTTCCAGAAGTGCGTAACGTCGAACGACCCGTTTAAAAAAAAATTGGTGCGACACGAGGACTTCCTAGGAGGTCACCCATCCGAGTACTAATCTCGCCCAAGAGCACTTAACTGCGGAGTTCTGATGGGATCTGGTGCATAAGAGCTGTTATGATCGCGCCTGTATAATTTCGCGCTGCAAATACATAAACTCATTCTCCTTTCTTCCCCCTCCCTCTATTTGTTTCCTTGTGCGTGCGCACTGCACCTCCCGTGCTCGTTCTAATATCAAGTAAAATGCTACGGCGCCGTGACTCACATTTGCGAATAAACCTGAGGACCATAATACAAGTCGCGCGTAACGTCGAAAGAATCATCTGCAAAAAAATGGGTGGAACACGAGGACTTCCTAAGAAAATGCGTGAAATACAAGGACTTCGCAAGAGGTCACCCATCCTAGTGCTACTCTCGCCCAAGCACCCTTAACTTGCGGAGTTCTGATAGAATCTGTTGCATTGGTGCTGGTATGATTGCTCATGTTTCATTCTGCACATTAAATACATACACTTTTTCTCCCTCCATCCCCCCTCCCGTCATTTGTTTCCTTGTGCGTGCACTCTGCATCTCTCATTCTCGTTCTAATATCGATTAAAATACCCCTGCTTCTTGACTCACATTTGCGTATAAACCAGTGGACCCTAGTTCCAGTCGCGCGTAACGTCGAACGACCCGTCTGAAAAAAAAATTAGTGCGACACGAGGACTTCCCAAGAGGTCACCCATCAGAGTACTACTCTCGCCCAAGCACACTTAGCTGCGGAGTTCTGATGGGAACCGGTGCAATAGTGCTGGTATGATCGCACCCGTTTAATTTTGCGCTATAATTACATAAACTCATTCCCCTTTCTTCCCCCTCCCGTCATTTGTTTCCTTGTGCGTGCGCACTGTACCTCTCGTTCTCGTTCTAATATCAAGTAAAATGCCACGGCGCCGTGACTCACATTTGCGAATAAACCTGAGGACCATAATTCAAGTCGCGCGTAACGTCGAAAGAATCATCTGCAAAAAAATGGGTACAACACAAGGACTTCACAAGAAAATGGGTGAAATATAAGGACTTCGCAGGAGGTAACCCATGCTAGTACTACTCTCGCCCAAGCACCCTTACCTACGGAGTTCTGATAGAATCCGTTGCATTAGGGCTGGTATGATCGCACCTGTTTCATTTCTTGCTGAAAATACATACACTCCTTCTCCTTCCCTCCCCCTCCCATCAATTGTTCCCTTGTGCGTTCACACTGCACGTCTCCTTCTTGTTCTAATATCGATTAAAATACCCCTGCTTCTTAACTCACATTTGCGTATAAACCAGCGGACCCTAGTTCCAGTCACGCGTAACGTCGAAAGACCAGTCCGAAAAAAAATTGGTGCGACACGAGGACTTCCCAAGAGTTCACCAATCCGAGTACTACTCTCGCCAAAGCACACTTAACTGCGGAGTTCTGATGGGATCCGGTGCATTAGTGCTGGTATGATCGCACCCGTTTAATTCCGCTCTGCAAATACATAAACTCCTTCTCCTTTCTTCCCCCTCCCGTCATTTGTTTCCTTGTGCGTGCGCACTGCACCTCCCGTGCTCGTTTCAATATAAAGTAAAATGCTACGGTGCCGTGACTCACATTTGCGAATAAACCTGAGGACCATAGTTCCAGTCGCGCGTATCGTCGAAAAAATCATCTACAAAAAAATGGGTGGAACACGAGGACTTCCTAAGAAAATGGGTGAAATATAAGGAGTTCGCAGGAGGTCACCCATCCTAGTGCTACTCTCGCCCAAGCACCCTTAACTTGCAGAGTTCTGATAGAATCCGTTGCATTGGTGCTGGTATGATTGCTCATGTTTCATTCTGCGCTGCAAATACATACACTTTTTCTCCCTCCATCCTCCCTCCCGTCATTTGTTTCCTTGTGCGTGCACTCTGCATCTCTCCTTCTCGTTCTAATATCGATTAAAATGCCCATGCTTCTTGACTCACATTTGCGTATAAACCAGTGGACCCTAGTTCCAGTCGCGCGTAACGTCGAACGACCCGTCTGAAAAAAAAATTAGTGCGACACGAGGACTCCCCAAGAGGTCACCCATCCGAGTACTACTCTCGCCCAAGCACACTTAACTACGGAGTTCTGATGGGATCCGGTGCATTAGTGCTGGTATGATCGCACCTGTTTAATTTTGCGCTGCAAATACATAAACTCCTTCTCCTTTCTTCCCCCACCCGTTATTTGTTTCATTGTGCGTGCACACTGCACCTCTCGTTCTCATTCAAATATCAAGTAAAATGCCACGACACCGTGACTCACATTTGTGATTAAATCTGCGGACCATAATTAAAGTCGCGCATAACGTTGAACAGCACATCTGAAAAAAAGAAAATGGGTGCAACACGAGAACTTCCCACGAGGTAACCCATCATTATAATACTTTCGCCAAAGCACACTTAACTGCGGAGTTTTGATGGGATCCGGTGCATTTGTGCTGGTATGATCGCACTTGTTTAATTTCGCGCTGCAAATACATACACTCCTTCTTCCCTCCCCCCCTCCCACCATTTGTTTCCTTGTGCGTTCACACTGCACCTCTCCTTCTCGTTCTAATATCGATTAAAATGCCCCTGATTCTTGACTCACATTTGCATATAAACTAGCGGACCATAGTTCCAGTCGCTCGTAACGTCGAATGACTCATCTGAAAAAAAATTGTTGCGATACGAGGACTTCCCAAGAGGTCACCCATCCGAGTACTACTCGGACCCAAGCACACTTAACTGCGGAGTTCTAATGGGATCCGGTGCATTAGTGCTGGTATGATCGCACCTGTTTAATTTTGCGTTGCAAATACATAAACTCCTTCTTCTTTCTTCCCCTTCCCGTCATTTGTTTCCTTGTGTGTACGCACTGCACCTCTCGTTCTCGTTCAAATATCAAGTAAAATGCCACGGCGCTGTGACTCGCATTTGCGAATAAATCTGCGGACCATAATTAAAGTCGTGCGTAACGTCGAATGGCAAATCTGAAAAAAAAAAATGGGTGCAACACGAGAACTTCCCAGGAGGTAACCCATCATTGTACTACTTTCGCCAAAGCACACTTAACTGCGGAGTTCTGATGGGATCCGGTGCATTAGTGCTGGTGTGACCGCACCTGTTTAATTTCGTGCTGAAAATACATACACTCCTTCTTCCCTCCCCCCCTCCCATCATTTGTTTCCTTGTGCGTTCACACTGCACCTCTCATTCTCGTTCGAATATCGATTAAAATGCCCCTGATTCTTGACTCAAATTTGCGTATAAACCAGCGGACCATAGTTCCAGTCACGCGTAACGTCGAACGACCCATCTGAAAAAAAATTATTGCTATACGAGGACTTCCCAAGAGGTCACCCATCCGAGTACTACTCTCGCCCAAACACCCTTAACTGCAGAGTTCTGATGGGATCCAGTGCATTAGTGCTGGTATGATGCCACTTGTTTAATTTTGCGCTTCAAATACATACACTCATTCTCTTTTCATCCTCCTCCCGTCATTTGTTTCCTTGTGCATGCGCACTGCACCTCCCGTACTCGTTCTAATATCAAGTAAAATGCCACGGCGCCGTGACTCACATTTGCGAATAAACCTGCATACCATAAATCAAGTCGCGGTAACGTCGAAAGAATCATCTGCAAAAAGATCGGTGCAACACGAGGACCTCCCAAGAAAATGGGTGAAATATAAGGACTTCGCAGGAGGTCACCCATCCAAGTACTTTTCTCGCCCAAGAACCCTTAACTGCGGAGTTCTGATAGAATCCGTTGCATTAGTGCTGGTATGATCCCTCATGTTTCATTCTGCACTGCAAATACATACACTCTTTCTCATTCCATCCCCCCTCCCGTCATTTGTTTCCTTGTGCGTGCACTCTGCATCTCTATTTGTCGTTCTAATATCAAGTAATATGCCCCGACACCGTGACTCACCTCTGCAAATGAACCAGCGGTTTATACCATTCGCGCGTAACGTCGAACAACCCATCCGAAAAAAAATAGGTACAACACGAGGGCTTCCCAAGTGGTCAACCATCCGAGTACTACTCTCGCCCAAGCAGACTTAACTGCGGAGTTTTGATGGGATCCGGGGCTTTAGTGCTGGTATGATCGCACATGTTTAATTTTGCGCTGCAAATACATACACTCCTTCTCCTTTCTTCCCCCTCCCGTCATTTGTTTCCTTGTGCGTTCACACTTCACCTCTCATTCTCGTTCTAATATCGATTAAAATGCCCCTGCTTCTTGACTCACATTTGCGTATAAACCAGCGGACCCTAGTTCCAGACGCGCGCAACGTCGAACGACCTGTCTGAAAAAAAATTGGTGCGACACGAGGACTTCCCAGGAGGTCACCCATCCGAGTACTAATCTCGCCCAAGCACACTTCACTGCGGAGTTCTGATGGGATCCGGTGTATTAGTGCTGGTATGATCGCACCTGTTTAATTTCGCGCTGCAAATACATAAACTCCTTCTCCTTTTTTCCCCCTGCCGTCATTTGTTTCCTTGTGCGTGCGCACTGCACCTACCGTGCTCGTTCTAATATCAAGTAAAATCCTACGGTGCCGTGACTCACATTTGCGAATAAACCTGAGGACCATAGTTCCAGTCGCGCGTATCGTCGAAAGAATCATCTGCAAAAAAATGGGTGCAACCCGAGGACTTCCTAAGAAAATGGGTGAAATATAAGGACTTCGCAGGAGGTCACCCATCCTAGTGCTACTCTCGCCCAAGCACCCTTAACTTGCGGAGTTCTGATAGAATCCCTTGCATTGGTGCTGGTATGATTGCTCATGTTTCATTCTGCGCTGCAAATACATACACTTTTTCTCCCTCCATCCCCCCTCCCGTCATTTGTTTCCTTGTGCGTGCACTCTGCATCTCTCATTCTCGTTCTAATATCGATTAAAATGCCCTTGCTTCTTGATTCACATTTGCGTATAAACCAGTGGACCCAGGTTCCAGTCGCGCGTAACGTCGAACGACCCGTCTAAAAAAAAATTAGTGCGACACGAGGACTTCCTAGGAGGTCACCCATCCGAGTACTACTCTCGCCCAAGCACACTTAACTGCGGAGTTCTGACGGGATTCGGTGCATTAGTGCTGGTATGATCGCACCTGTTTAATTTCGCGCTGCAAATACATAAACTCCTTCTCCTTTCTTCCCCCTCCCGTTATTTGTTTCCTTGTGCATGCGCACTGAACCTCTCATTCTCGTTCAAATATCAAGAAAAAAGCCACGGCGCCGTGACTCACATTTGCGAATAAATCTGCGGACCATAATTAGAGTCGCGCGTAACGTCGAACGGCACAACTGAAAAAAAAAATGGGTGCAACACGAGAACTTCCCAGGAGGTAACCCATCATTGTACTACTTTCGCCAAAGCACAATTAACTGCGGAGTTCTGATGGGATCCGGTGCATTTGTGCTGGTGTGACCGCACCTGTTTAATTTCGTGCTGAAAATACATACACTCCTTCTTCCCTCCCGCCCTCCCATCATTTGTTTCCTTTTGCGTTCACATTGCACCTCTCATTCTCGTTCTAATATCGATTAAAATGCCCCTGATTCTTGATTCACATTTGCGTATAAACCAACGGACCATAGTTCCGAACGCGCGTAATGTCGAACGACCTATATGAAAAAAAATTGTTGTGATACGAGGACTTCTCAACAGGTCACCCATCCGAGTACTACTCTCGCCCAAGCACGCTTAACTGCAGAGTTCTGATGGGATCCAGTGCATTAGTGCTGGTATGATGCCACTTGTTTAATTTTGCGCTTTAAATACATACACTCCTAATCTTTTCTTCCTCCTCCCGTCATTTGTTTCCTTGTGCGTGCGCACTGCACCTCCCGTACTCGTTCTAATATCAAGTAAAATGTCACGGCGCCGTGACTCACATTTGCGAATAAACCTACGGACCATAAATCAAGTCGCGCGTAACGTCGAAAGAATCATCTGCAGAAAGATGGGTGCAACACGAGGACCTCCCAAGAAGATGGGTGAAATATAAGGACTTCGCAGGAGGTCACGCATCCGAGTACTTTTCTCGCCCAAACACCCTTAACTGCGGAGTTCTGATAGAATCCGTTGCATTAGTGCTGGTATGATCCCTCATGTTTCATTCTGCACTACAGATACATACACTCTTTCTCCTTCCATCCCCCCTCCCATCATTTGTTTCCTTGTGCGTGCACTCTGCATCTCTATTTCTCGTTCTAATATCAAGTAATATGTCTCGGCACCGTGACTCACCTTTGCAAATGAACCTGCGGTTTATAATTCCATTCGCGCGTAACGTCGAACAACCCATCCGAAAAAAAATAGGTGCAACACGAGGGCTTCCCAAGTGGTCACCCATCCGAGTACTACTCTCGCCCAAGCACACTTAACTGCGGAGTTCTGATGGGATCCGGAGCTTTAGTGCTAGTATGATCGCACCTGTTTAATTTCGCGCTGCAAATACATACACTCCTTCTCCTTTCTTCCCCCTCCCGTCATTTGTTTCTTTGTGCGTTCACACTTCACCTCTCATTCTCGTTCTAATATCGATTAAAATGCCCCTGCTTCTTGACTCACATTTGCGTATAAACCAGCGGACCCTAGTTCCAGACGCGCGTAACGTCGAACGACCCGTCTGAAAAAGAATTGGTGCGACACGAGGACTTCCCAGGAGGTCACCCATCCGAGTACTAATCTCGCCCAAGCACACTTCACTGCGGAGTTCTGATGGGATCCGGTGCATTAGTGCTGGTATGATCGCAACTGTTTAATTTTGCGCTACAAATACATAAACTCATTCCCCTTTCTTCCCCCTCCCGTCATTTGTTTTTTTGTGCGTGCGCACTGCACCTCTCGTTCTCGTTCAAATATCAAGTAAAATGCCACGGCGCCGTGACTCCCATTTGCGAATAAATCTGCGGACCATAATTAAAGTCGCGCGTAACGTCGAACGGCACATCTGAAAAAAAAAAAATGGGTGCAACACGAGGACTTCACAAGAAAATTGGTGAAATATAAGGACTTCGCAGGAGGTAACCCATGCTAGTACTACTCTCGTCCAAGCACCCTTACCTACGGAGTTCTGATAGAATCCGTTGCATTAGTGCTGGTATGATCGCACCTGTTTCATTTCGTGCTGAAAATACATATACTCCTTCTCCTTCCCTCCCCCTCCCATCAATTGTTTCCTTGTGCGTTCACACTGCACCTCTCCTTCTCGTTCTAATATCGATTAAAATGCCTATGCTTCTTGATTCACATTTGCGTATAAACCAGCGGACCCTAGTTCAAGTCGCGCGTAACGTCGAACGACCCGTCTGAAAATAAATTTGTGCGACACAAAGACTTCCCAGGAGGTCACCCACCCGAGTACTACTCTCGCCCAAGCACACTTAACTGCGGAGTTCTGATGGGATCCGGTGCATTAGTGCTGGTATGATCGCACCCTTTTAATTCCGCGCTGCAAATACATACACTCCTTCTCCTTTCTTCCCCCTCCCGTAATTTGTTTCCTTGTGCGTTCACACTTCACTTCTCATTCTCGTTCTAATATCGATTAAAATGCCCCTGCTTCTTGACTCACATTTGCGTATAAACTAGGGGACCCTAGTTCCAGACGCGCGTAACGTCGAACGACCTGTCTGAAAAAAAAATTGGTGCGACACGAGGATTTCACAAGAAAATGGGTGAAATATAAGGACTTCGCAGGAGGTAACCCATGCTAGTACTACTCTCGCCCAAGCACCCTTACCTACGGAGTTCTGATAGAATCCGTTGCATTAGTGCTGGTATGATTGCACCTGTTTCATTTCGTGCTGATTTATGGTCCGCAGGTTTATTCGCAAATGTGAGTCACGGCGCCGTGGCATTTTACTTGATATTAGAACGAGTACAGGAGGTGCAGTGCGCACGCACAAGGAAACAAATGACGGGATGAGGAAGAAAAGAGAAGGAGTGTATGTATTTGAAGCACAAAATTAAACAAGTGGCATCATACCAGCACTAATGCACTGGATCCCATCAGAAATCTGCAGTTAACTGTGCTTGGTCGAGAGTAGTACTCGGATGGGTGACCTCTTTGGAAGTCCTCGTATCGCAACAATTTTTGTTCAGATGGGTCGTTCAACGTTACGCGCGACTGGAACTATGGTCCGCTGGTTTATACGCAAATGTGAGTAAAGAATCAGGGGCATTTTAATCGATATTAGAACGAGAAGGAGAGTTGCAGTGTGAACGCACAAGGAAACAAATGATGGGTGGGAGGGAGGGAAGAAGGAGTGTATGTATTTTCAGCACGAAATTAAACAGGTGCGGTCACACCAGCACAAATGCACCGGATCCCATCAGAACTCCGCAGTTAAGTGTGCTGTGGCGAAAGTAGTACAATGATGGGTTACCTCATGGGAAGTTCTCGTGTTGCAGCCATTTTTTTTTTTCATATGATTCTTTCGACGTTACGCGCGACTTGATTTATGGTCCGCAGGTTTATTCGCAAATGTGAGTCACGGCGCCGTGGCATTTTACTTGATATTAGAATGAGTACAGGAGGTGCAGTGCGCACGCACAAGGAAACAAATGACGGGATGAGGAAGAAAAGAGAAAGAGTGTATGTATTTGAAGCAAAAAATTAAACAAGTGGCATCATACCAGCACTAATGCACTGGATCCCATCATAACTCTGCAGTTAAGTGTGCTTGGGCGAGAGTAGTACTCGGATGGGTGATCTCTTGGGAAGTCCTTGTATCACAACAATTTTTTTTCAGATGGGTCGTTCGATGTTACGCGCGACTGGAACTATGGTCCGCTGGTTTATACGCAAATGTGAGTCAAGAATCAGGGGCATTTTAATCGATATTAGAACGAGAAGGAGAGGTGCAATGTGAACCCACAAGGAAACAAATGATGGGAGGGGGGGAGGGAAGAAGGAGTGTATGTATTTTCAGCACGAAATTACACATGTGCGGTCACACCAGCACAAATGCACCGGATCCCATCAGAACTCCGCAGTTATGTGTGCTTTGGGGAAAGTAGTACAATGATGGGTTACCTCCTGGGAAGTTCTCGTGTTGCTCCCATTTTCTTTTTTTCAGATGTGTCGTTCGACGTTACGCGCGACTTTAATTATGGTCCGCAGATTTATTCGCAAATGTGAGTCACGGCACCGTGGCATTTTACTTGATATTTGAACGAGAAAGAGAGGTACAGTGCGCACGCACAAGGAAACAAATGACGGGTGGGGGAAGAAAGGGGATGGAATTTATGTATTTGCAGCGCAAAATTAAATAGGTGCGATCATACCAGCACTAATGCATCGGATCACATCAGAACTCCGCAGTTAAGTGTGCTTGGGCGAGAGTAGTACTCGGATGGGTGACCTCCTGGGAAGTCATTGTGTCGCACTAATTTTTTTTTTAGACGGGTCGTTCGACGTTGCGCGCGACTGGAACTAGGGTCCACTGGTTTATACGCAAATGTGAGTCAAGAAGCAGGGGCATTTTAATCGTTATTAGAACGAGAAGGAGAGATGCAGAGTGCACGCACAAGGAAACAAATGACGGGAGGGGGGATGGAGGGAGAAAATGTGTATGTATTTGCAGCGCAGAATGAAACATGAGCAATCATACCAGCACCAATGCAACGGATTCTATCAGAACTCCACAAGTTAAGGGTGCTTGGGCAAGAGTAGCACTAGGATGGGTGACCTCATGCGAAGTCCTTATATTTCACCCATTTTCTCAGGAAGTCGTCGTGTTGCACCCATTTTTTTGCAGATAATTCTTTCGACGATACGCGCGACTTGAATTATGGTCCTCAAGTTTATTTGCAAATGTGAGTCACGGCACCGTATCATTTTACTTGATATTAGAACGAGCACGGGAGGTGCAGTGCGCACGCACAAGGAAACAAATGACGGGAGGGGGAAGAGAGGAGAAGGAGTTTATGTATTTGCAGCGTGGAATTAAAGGGGTGCGATCATACCAGCACTAATGCACCGGATCCCATCAGAACTCCGCAATTAAGTGTGCTTGGACGAGAGTAGTACTCGGATGGGTGACTTCCTGGGAAGTCCTTGTGTCGCACCAATTTTTTTTCAGAAGGGTCGTTCGACGTTACGCGCGACTGGAACTGGGGTCCGCTGGTTTATACGCAATTGTGAGTCAAGAAGCAGGGGCATTTTAATCGATATTAGAACGAGAAGGAGAGGTGCAGTGTGAACGCACAAGGAAACAATTGAGGGGAGGGGGAGGGAAGGAGAAGGAGTGTATGTATTTTCAGCACGAAATGAAACAGGTGCGATCATACCAGCACTAATGCATCGGATCCCATCAGAACTCTGCAGTTTAGTGTGCTTGGGCGAGAGTAGTACTCGGATGGGTGACCTCCTGGGAAGTCCTCATGTCGCACTAATTTTTTTTTTAAACGGGTCCTTCGACGTTACGCGCGACTGGAACGAGGGTCCACTGGTTTATACGCAAATGTGAGTCAAGAATCAGGGGCATTTTAATTGATATTAGAACGAGAAAAAGAGATGCAGAGTGCACGCACAAGGAAATAAATGACGGGAGGGGGGATGGGAGGAGAAAGAGTGTATGTATTTGCAATGCAGAATGAAACATGAGGGATCATACCAGCACTAATGCAACGGATTCTATCAGAACTTCGTAGTTAAGGGTGCTTGGGCGAGAAAAGTACTCGGTTGGGTGACCTCCTGCGAAGTCCTTATATTTCACCCATTTTCTTGGGAGGTCCTCGTGTTGCACCAATCTTTTTGCAGATGATTCTTTCGACGTTACGCGCGACTTGATTTATGGTCCGCAGGTTTATTCGCAAATGTTAGTCACGGCACCGTAGCATTTTACTTGATATTAGAACGAGCACGGAAAGTGCAGTGCGCACGCACAAGGAAACAAATGACGGGAGGGGGAAGAAAGGAGAAGGAGTTTATGTATTTGCAGCGCGGAATTAAACGGGTGCGATCATACCAGCACAAATGCACCAGATCCCATCAGAACTCCGCAGTTAAGTGTGCTTTGGCGAAAGTAGTACAATGATGGGTTACCTCCTGGGAAGTTCTCGTGTTACACCCATTTTTTTTTTTCAGATGTGCCGTTTGACGTTACGCGGGACTTTAATTATGGTCCGCAGCTTTATTCGCAAATGTGAGTCACGGCGCCGTGGCATTTTACTTGATATTTGAACAAGAACGAGAGGTGCAGTGCGCACGCACAAGGAAACAAATGACGGGAGGGGGAAGAAATGAGAAGGAGTTTATGTATTTGCAGCGCGAAATTAAACAGTTGCGATCATACCAGCACTAATGCACCGGATCCCATCAGAACTCCGCAGTTAAGTGTGCTTAGGCGAGAGTAGTACTCGGATAGGTGACCTCCGGGGAAGTCCTCTTGTTGCACTAATTTTTTTTTTCAGACGGGTCGTTCGACGTTACGCGCGACTGGAACTAAGGTCCACTGGTTTATACGCAAATGTGAGTCAAGAAGCAGGGGCATTTTAATCAATATTAGAACGAGAATGAGAGATGCAGAGTGCACGCGCAAGGAAACAAATGATGGGAGGGGGGATGGAGGGAGAAAAAGTGTATGTATTTGCAGCGCAGAATGAAACATGAGCAATCATACCAGCACCAATGCAACGGATTCTATCAGAACTCCGCAAGTTAAGGGTGCTTGGGCGAGAGTAGCACTAGGATGGGTGACCTCCTAAGAAGTCCTTATATTTCACCCATTTTCTTAGGAAGTCCTCGTGTTGCACCCATTTTTTTGCAGATGATTCTTTCGACGATACGCACGACTTGAATTACGGTCCTCAGGTTTATTCGCAAATGTGAGTCACGGCACCATAGCAATTTACTTGATATTAGAACGAGCACGGAAGGTGCAGTGCGCACGCACAAGGTAACAAATGGCGGGAGGGGGAAGAGAGGGGAAGGAGTTTATGTATTTGCAGTGCGAAGTTGAACGGGTGCGATCATACCACCACTAATGCACCGGATCCCATCAGAACTCCAGAGTTATGTGTGCTTGGGCGAGAGTAGTACTCGGATAGGTGACCTCCTGGGAAGTCCTCGTGTCGCAACAATTTTTTTTTCAGACGGGTCGTTCGACGTTACGCGCGACTGGAACTAGGGTCCGTTGGTTTATATGCAAATGTGAGTCAAGAAGCAGGGGCATTGTAATCGATATTAAAACGAGAATGAGAGGTGCAGTGTGAATGCACAAGGAAACAATTGACGGGAGGGGGAAGAAAAGAGAAGGAGTGTATTTATTTGCAGCGCAAAATTAAACAGGTGCGATCATACCAGCATTAAAGCCCCGGATCCCATCATAACTCCGCAGTTAAGTGTGCTTGGGCGAGAGTCGTACTCAGATGGGTGACCACTTGGGAAGCCCTCGTGTTGCACCTATTTTTTTTCGGATGGGTTGTTCAATGTTACGCGCGAATGGAATTATAAACCGCTGGTTCATTTGCAAAGGTGAGTCACGGTGCCGGGGCATATTACTTGATATTAGAACGAGTACGGGAGGTGCAGTGCGCACGAACAAGGAAACAAATGACGGGAAGAGGAAGAAAAGAGAAGGAGTGTATGTATTTGAAGCGCAAAATTAAACAAGTGGCATCATACCAGCACTAATGCACTGGATCCCATCAGAACTCTGCAGTTAAGTGTGCTTGGGCGAGAGTAGTACTCGGATGGGTGACCTCTTGGGAAGTCCTCGTATCGCAACAATTTTTTTTCAGATGGGTCATTCGATGTTACGCGCGACTGGATCGAGGGTCCACTGGTTTATACGCAAATGTGAGTCAAGAATTAGGGGCATTTTAATCGATATTAGAACGAGTACGGGAGGTGCAGTGCGCACGAACAAGGAAACAAATGACGGGAAGAGGAAGAAAAGAGAAGGAGTGTATGTATTTGAAGCGCAAAATTAAACAAGTGGCATCATACCAGCACTAATGCACCAGATCCCATAAGAACTCCGCAGTTAAGTGTGCTTGGGCGAGAGTAGTACTCGGATGGATGACCACTTGGGAAGTTCTTGTGTCGCACCAATTTTTTTTCAGACGGGTCGAGAATGAGAGGTGAAGTTTGAACGCACAAGGAAACAAATGACGGGAGGGGGAAGAAAGGAGGAGTGTTTGTATTTTCGGCGCGAAATTAAAGAGGTGCGATCTTACCAGCACTAAAGCCCCGGATCCCATCAGAACTCCGCAGTTAAGTGTGCTTGGGCGAGAGTAGTACAATGATGGGTTACCTCGTGGGAAGTTCTCGTGTTGCACCCGTTTTCTTTTTTTCAGATGTGCCGTACGACGTTACGCGCTACTTTTATTATGGTCCGCAGATTTATTCGCAAATGTGAGTCACAGTGTCGTGGCATTTTACTTGATATTTGAACGAGAACGAGAGGTGCAGTGTGCACGCACAAGGAAACAAATGACGGGAGGGGGAAGAAAGGAGAAGGAGTTTATGTATTTGCAGCGCAAAATTAAACAGGTGCGATCATACCAGCACTAATGCACCGGATCCCATCAGAACTCCGCAGTTAAGTGTTCATGGGCGAGAGTAGTACTCGGATGGGTGACCTCTTGGGAAGTCCTCGTGTCGCACTAATTTTTTTTTCAGACGGGTTGTTCGACGTTACGCGCGACTGGAACTAGGGTCCACTGGTTTATACGCAAATGTGAGTCAAGAAGCAGGGGCATTTTAATCGATATTAGAACGAGAAGGAGAGATGCAGAGTGCACGCACAAGGAAACAAATGACGGGAGGGGGGATGGAGGGAGAAAACGTGTATGTATTTGCTGCGCAGAATGAAACATGAGCAATCATACCAGCACCAATGCAACGGATTCTATCAGAACTCCGCAAGTTAAGGGTGCTTGGGCGAGAGTAGCACTAGGATGGGTGACCTCATGCGAAGTCTTTATATTTCACCCATTTTCTTTGGAAGTCCTCGTGTTCCACCCATTTTTTTGCAGATGATTCTTTCGACGATACGCGCGACTTGAATTATGGTCCTCAGGTTTATTCGCAAATGTGAGTCACGGCACCCTAGCATTTTACTTTATATTAGAAGGAGCACGGGAGGTGCAGTGCGCACGCACAAGGAAACAAATGACGGGAGGGGGAAGAAAGGAGAAGGAGTTTATGTATTTGCAGTGCGGAATTAAACGGGTGCGATCATACCAGCACTAATGCACCGGATCCCATCAGAACTCCGCAGTTAAGTGTGCTTTGGCGAGAGTAGTACTCGGATTGGTGATCTCCTAGGAAGTCCTCGTGTCGCAAATATTTTTTTTCAGACGGGTCGTTCGACGTTACGCGTGACTGGAACTAGGGTCCGCTGGTTTATACGCAAATGTGAGTCAAGAAGCAGGGGCATTTTAATCGATATTAGAACGAGAAGGAGAGGTGCAGTGTGAACACACAAGGAAACAATTGATGGGAGGGGGAAGGAAGGAGAAGGAGTGTATGTATTTTCAGCAAGAAATGAAACAGGTGCGATCATGCCAGCACTAATGCAACGGATTCTTTCAGAACTCCGTAGGTAAGGGTGTTTGGGCGAGAGTAGTACTAGCATGGGTTACCTCCTGCGAAGTTCTTATATTTCACCCATTTTCTTGTGAAGTCCTCGTGTTGCACCCATTTTTTTGCAGATGATTCTTTCGACGTTACGCGCGACTTGAATTATTGTCCTCAGGTTTATTCGCAAATGTGAGTCACGGCGCCGTGGCATTTTACTTGATATTAGAAAACGAGTACGGGAGGTGCATTGCGCACGCACAAGGAAACAAATGACGGGAGGAGGAAGAAAAGAGAAGGAGTGTATGTATTTGAAGCGCAAAATTAAACAAGTGGCATCATACCAGCGCTAATGCACTGGATCTCATTAGAACTCTGTAGTTAAGTGTGCTTGGGCGAGATTAGTACTCGAATGGGTGACCTCCTGGGAAGTCCTCGTGTCGCACCAATTTTTTTTCAGACGGGTCGTTCGACGTTAGGCGCGTCTGGAACTAGGGTCCGCTGGTTTATACGCAAATGTGAGTCAATAAGCATGGGCATTTTAATCGATATTAGAACGAGAATGAGAGGTGCAGCGTGAACGCACAAGGAAACAAATGACGGGAGGGGGGATGGGAGGAGAAAGAGTGTATGTATTTGCAGTGCAGAATGAAACATGATGGATCATACCAGCACTAATGCAACGGATTCTATCAGAACTCCGCAGTTAAGGGTACTTGGGCGAGAAAAGTACTCGGATGGGTGACATCCTGCGAAGTCCTTATATTTCACCCATTTTCTTGGTAGGTCCTCGTGTTGAACCCATCTTTTTATAGATGATTCTTTCGACGTTACGCGCGACTTGATTTATGGTCCGCAGGTTTATTCGCAAATGTGAGTCACGGTGCCGTGGCATTTTACTTGATATTAAAACGAGTACGGGAGGTGCAGTGCGCACGCACATGGAAACAAATGACGGGAGGAGGAAGAAAAGAGAAGGAGTGTATGTATTTGAAGTGCAAAATTAAACAAGTGGCATCATACCAGCACTAATGCACTTGATCCCATCAGAACTCTGCAGTTAAGTGTGCTTGGGCGAGTGTAGTACTCGGATGGGTGACCTCTTGGGAAGTCCTCGTATCGCAACAATTTTTTTTTAAATGGGTCGTTCGACGTTACGCGCGACTGGAACTATGGTCCGCTGGTTTATACGCAAATGTGAGTGAAGAAGCAGGGGCATTTTAATCGATATTAGAACGAGAATGAGAGGTGAAGTTTGAATGCACAAAAAAACAAATGACGGGAGGGGGAAGAAAGGAGAAGGAGTGTATGTATTTGCAGCGCGAAATTAAATAGGTGCGATCATACCAGCACTAAAGATCCGGATCCCATCAGAGCTCCGTAGTTAAGTGTGCTTGGGCGAGAGTAGTACTCGGATGGGTGACGACTTGGGAAGCCCTCGTGTTGCACCTATTTTTTTTGGGATGGGTTGTTCGACGTTACGCGCGAATGGAATTATAAACCGCTGGTTCATTTGCAAAGGTGAGTCACGGTGCCGGGTCATATTACTTGATATTGGAACGAGAAAGAGAGATGCAGAGTGCACGCGCAAGGAAACAAATGACGGGAGGGGGGATGGAAGGAGAAAGAGTGTATGTATTTGCAGTGCAGAATGAAACATGAGGGATCATACCAGCACTAATGCAACGGATTCTATCAGAACTCCGCAGTTAAGGGTGCTTGGGCGAGAAAAGTACTCGGATGGGTGACCTCCTGTGAAGTCCTTATATTTCACCCATTTTCTTGGGAGGTCCTCGTGTTGCACCCATCTTTTTGCAGATGATTCTTTCGACGTTACGCGCGACTTGATTTATGGTCCGCAGGTTTATTCGCAAATGTGAGTCACGGCGCCGTGGCATTTTACTTGATATTAGAACGAGTACGGGAGGTGCAGTGCGCACGCACAAGGAAACAAATGACGGGAGGAGGTAGAAAAAATTAGGAGTGTATGTATTTGAAGCGCAAAATTAAACAAGTGGCATCATACCAGCACTAATGCACTGGATCCCATCATAACTCTGCAGTTAAGTGTGTTTGGGCGAGAGTAGTACTCGGATGGGTGACCTCTTGAGAAGTCCTCGTATCGCAACAATATTTTTTCAGATAGGTCGTTCGACATTACGTGCGACTGGAACTATGGTCCGCTGGTTTATACGCAAATGTGAGTCAAGAATCATGGGTATTTTAATCGATATTAGAACGAGAATGAGAGGTACAATGTGAACGCAAAAGGAAACAAATGATGGGAGGGAGGGAGGGAAGAAGGAGTGTATGTATTTTCAGCACGAAATTAAACAGGTGCGGTCACACCAGCACAAATGCACCGGATCCCATCAGAACTCCGCAGTTAAGTGTGCTTTGGCGAAAGTAGTACAATGATGGGTTACCTCCTGGGAAGTTCTCGTGTTGCACCCATTTTTTTTTTCAGATGTGCCGTTCGACGTTACGCGCGACTTTAATTATGGTCTGCATATTTATTCGCAAATGTGAGTCACGGCGCCGTGGCATTTTACTTGATATTTGAACGAGAACGAGAGGTGCAGTGCGCACGCACAAGGAAACAAATGACGGGAGGGGGAAGAAAGGAGAAGGAGTGTATGTATTTACAGCCGAAAATGAAACAAGTGCGATCATACCAGCACTAATGCAACGGATTCTATCAGAACTCCGTGGGTAAAAGTGCTTGGGCGAGAGTAATACTAGAATGGGGTACCTCCTGCGAAGTCCTTATATTTCACCAATTTTCTTGTGAACTCCTCGTGTTTCACCCATTTTTTTGCAGATGATTCTTTCGACGTTGCGCGCGACTTGTATTATGGTCCTTAGGTTTATTCGCAAATGTGAGTCACGGCGCTGTAGAATTTTACTAGATATTAGAACGAGAACGGGAGGTGCAGTGCGCACGCACAAGGAAACAAATGACGGGAGGGGGAAGAAAGGGGAATGAGTTTATGTATTTACAGCGCAAAATTAAAAATGTGCGATCATACCAGCACTAATGCACCGGATCCCATCAGAACTCCACAGTGAAGTGTGCTTGGGCGAGGTTAGTACTCGGATGGGTGACCTCCGGGGAAGTCCTCGTGTCGCACCAATTTTTTTTCAGACGGGTCGTTCGACGTTACGATCGTCTGGAACTAGGGTCCGCTGGTTTATACGCAAATGTGAGTCAAGAAGCAGGGGCATTTTAATCGATATTAGAACGAGAATGAGAGGTGAAGTGTGAACGCACAAGGAAACAAATGACGGGAGGTGGAAGAAAGGATAAGGAGTGTATGTATTTGCAGCGCGAACTTAAACAGGTGCGATCATACCAGCACTAAAGCTCCGGATCCCATCAGAACTCCGCAGTTAAGTGTGCTTGGGCGAGGGTAGTACTCGGATGGGTGACGACTTGGGAAGCCCTCGTGTTGCACCTATTTTTTTTCGGATGGGTTGTTCGACGTTACGCGCGAATGGAATTATAAACTGCTGGTTCATTTGTAAAGGTGAGTCACGGTGCCGGAGCATATTACTTGATATTAGAACGAGAAAGAGAGATGCAGAGTGCACGCACAAGGAAACAAATGATGGGAGGGGGGATGAAAGGAGAAAGAGTGTATGTATTTGCAGTGCAGAATGAAACATGAGAGATCATACCAGCACTAATGCAACGGATTCTATCAGAACTCCGCAGTTAAGGGTGCTTGGGCGAGAAAAGTACTCGGATGGGTGACCTCCTGCGAAGTCCTTATATTTCACCCATTTTCTTGGGAGGTCCTCGTGTTGCACCCATCTTTTTGCAGATAATTCTTTCGACGTTACGCGCGACTTGATTTATGGTCCGCAGGTTTATTCGCAAATTTGAGTCACGGCGCCGTGGCATTTTACTTGATATTAGAACGAGTACGGGAGGTGCAGTGCGCACGCACAAGGAAACAAATGACGGGAGGAGGAAGAAAAGAGAATGAGTGTATATATTTGTAGCGCAAAATTAAACAAGTGGCATCATACTAACACTACTACACTGAATCCCATTAGAACTCTGCAGTTAAGTGTGCTTGGGCGAGAATAGTACTCTGATGGGTGACCTCTTGGGAAGTTCTCGTATCGCAACAATTTTTTTTCAGATGGGTCGTTCGACGTTACGCGCGACTGGAACTTTGGTTTGCTGGTTTATACGCAAATGTGAGTCAAGAATCAGGGGCATTTTAATCGATATAAGAACGAGAATGAGAGGTGCAGTGTGAACGGACAAGGAAACAAATGATGGGAGGGGGGAGGGAAGAAGGAGTGTATGTATTTTCAGCACAAAATTAAACAGGTGCGGTCACACCAGCACAAATGCACCGGATCCCATCAGAACTCCGTAGTTAAGTGTGGTTTGGCGAAAATAGTACAATGATGGGTTACCTCCTGGGAAGTTCACGTAATGCACCCATTTTCTTTTTTTCAGATGTGCCGTTTGACGTTACGCGCGACTTTAATTATGGTTTGCAGATTTATTCGCAAATGTGAGTCACGACACCGTGGCATTTTACTTGATATTTGAACGAGAACGAGAGCTGCAGTGCGCACGCACAAGGAAACAAATGACGGGAGGGGGAAAAAAGGAGAACGAGTTTATGTATTTGCAGCGCAAAATTAAATAGGTGTGATCATACCAGCACTAATGCACCGGATCCCATTAGAACTCCGCAGTTAAGTATGCTTGGGCGAGAGTTGTACTCGGATGGGTGACCTCCTGGGAATTTCTCGTGTCGCACTAATTTTTTTTTCAGATGGGTCGTTCGACGTTACGCGCGACTGGAACTAGGGTCCACTGGTTTATACGCAAATGTGAGTTAAGAAGCAGGAGCATTTTAATCGATATTAGAACGAGAAGGAGAGATGTAGAGTGCACGCACAAGGAAACAAATGATGGAGGGGGGATGGAGGGAGCAAAAGTGTATGTATTTGCAGCGCAGAATGAAACATGAGCAATCATACCAGCACCAACGCAACGGATTCAATCAGAACTCCGCAAGTTAAGGGTGCTTGGGCGAGAGTAGCACTAGGATGGGTGACCTTCTGCGAAGTCCTTATATTTCACCCATTTTCTTAGGAAGTCCTCGTGTTGCACCCATTTTTTTGCAAATGATTCTTTCGACGATACGGGTGACTTGAATTATGGTCCTCAGGTTTATTCGCAAATGTGAGTCACGGCACCGTAGCATTTTACTTGATATTAGAACGAGCACGGTAGGTGCAGTGCGCACGCACAAGGAAACAAATGACGACAGGGGGAAGAAAGGAGAAGGAGTTTATGTATTTGCAGCGCGCAATTAAACAAGTGCGATCATACCAGCACTAATGCACCGGATCCCATCAGAACTCCGCAGTTAAGTGTGCTTGTGCGAGAGTAGTACTCGGATGGGTGACCTCCTAGCAAGTCCTCGTATCGCACCAATTTTTTTCAGACGGGTCGTTCGACGCTACGCGCGACTGGAACTAGGGTCCGCTGGTTTATACGAAAATGTGAGTCAAGAAGCAGGGGCATTTTAATCGATATTAGAACGAGAAGGAGAGGTGCAGTGTGAACGCACAAGGAAATAATTGATGGGAGGGGGAGGGAAGGAGGAGTGTATGTATTTTCAGCACAAAATGAAACAGGTGCGATCATACCAGCACTAATGCAACGGATTCTATTAGAACTCCGTAGGTAAGGGTGCTTGGGCGAGAGTAGTACTAGCATGGGTTACCTCCTGCGAAGTCCTTATATTTCACCCATTTTCTTGTGAAGTCCTCGTGTTGCACCCATTTTTTTGCAGATGATTCTTTCGACGATACGGGCGACTCTAATTATGGTCCTCAGGTTTATTCGCAAATGTGAGTCACGGCGCTGTAGCATTTTACTTGATATTAGAACGAGAACAGGAGGTGCAGTGCGCACGCACAAGGAAAAAAATGACGGGAGTGGGAAGAAAGGAGAATGAGTTAATGTATTTGCAGCGCAAAATTAAACAGGTGCGATCATACCAGCACTAATGCACCGGATCCCATCAGGACTCCGCAGTGAAGTGTGTTTGGGCGAGATTAGTACTCGGATGGGTGACTTCCTGGGAAGTCCTCGTGTCGCACCAATTTTTTTTCAGACGGGTCGTTCGACGTTACGCGCGTCTGGAACTAGGGTCCGCTGGTTTATACGCAAATGTGAGTCTAGAAGCAGGGGTATTTTAATCGATATTAGAACGAGAATGAGAGGTGAAGTGTGAACGCACAAGGAAACAAATGACGGGAGGGGGAAGAAAGGAGAAGGAGTGTATGTATTTGCAGCGCGAAATTAAACAGGTGCAATCATACCAGCACTAATGCACCGGATCCCATCAGAACTCCGCAGTTATGTGTACTTGTGCAAGAGTAGTACTCGGATGGGTGACCTCTTGGGAAGTCCTCGTATCGCACTAATTTTTTTCAGACAGGTCTTTAGACGCTACGCGCGACTGGAACTAGGGTCCGCTGGTTTATACGCAAATGTGAGTCAGGAAGCAGGGGCATTTTAATCGATATTAGAACGAGAATGATAAGTGCAGTGTGAACGCACAAGGAAACAATTGATGGGAGGGGGAGGGAAGGAGAAGGAGTGTATGTATTTTCAGCAAGGAATGAAACAGGTGCGATCATACCAGCAATAATACAACGGATTCTATCAGAACTCCGTAGGTAAGGGTGCTTGGGCGAGAGTAGTACTAGCATGGGTTTCCTCCTGCGAAGTCCTTATATTTCACCCATTTTCTTGTGAAGTCCTCGTATTGCACCCATTGTTTTGCAGATAATTCCTTCGACGTTACGCGCGACTTGAATTATGGTCCTCAGGTTTATTCGCAAATGTGAGTCACGGCGCTGTAGCATTTTACTTGATATTAGAACGAGAACAGGAGGTGCAGTGCGCACGCACAAGGAAAAAAATGACGGGAGTGGGAAGAAGGGAGAATGAGTTTATGTATTTGCAGCACAAAATTAAACAGGTGCGATCATACCAGCACTAATGCACCGGATCCCATCAGGACTCCGCAGGGAAGTGTGCTTAGGCGAGATTAGTTCTCGGATGGGTGACCTCCTGGGAAGTCCTCGTGTCGCACCAATTTTTTTTCAGACGGGTCGTTCGACGTTACGCGCGTCTGGAAGTAGGGTCCGCTGGTTTATACGCAAATGTTAGTCAAGAAGCAGGGGTATTTTAATCGATATTAGAACGAGAATGAGAGGTGAAGTGTGAACGCACAAGGAAACAAATGACGGGAGGGGGAAGAAAGGAGAAGGAATGTATGTATTTGCAGCGCGAAATTAAACAGGTGCAATCATACCAGCACTAATGCACCGGATCCCGTCAGAACTCCGCAGTTATGTGTGCTTGTGCGAGAGTAGTACTCGGATGGGTGACCTCCTGGGAAGTCCTCGTATCGCACTAATTTTTTTCAGACAGGACGTTCGACGCTACGCGCGACTGGAACTAGGGTCCGCTGGTTTATACGCAAATGTGAGTCAAGAAGCAGGGGCATTTTAATCGATATTAGAACGAGAAGGAGAAGTGCAGTGTGAACGCACAAGGAAACAATTGATGGGAGGGGGAGGGAAGGAGAAGGAGTGTATGTATTTTCAGCAAGGAATCAAACAGGTGCGATCATACCAGCAATAATGCAACGGATTCTATCAGAACTCCGTAGGTAAGGGTGCTTGGGCGAGAGTAGTACTAGCATGGGTTACCTCCTGCAAAGTCCTTATATTTCACCCATTTTCTTGTGAAGTCCTCGTGTTGCACCCATTTTTTTGCAGATGATTCTTCGACGATACACGCGACTTGAATTATGGTCCTCAGGTTTATTCGCAAATGTGTGTCACGGCGCTGTAGTATTTTACTTGATATTAGAACGAGAACGGGAGGTGCAGTGCGCACGCACAAAGAAAAAAATGACGGGAGGGGGAAGAAAGGAGAATGAGATTTTGTATTTGCAGCGCACAATTAAATAGGTGCGATCATACCAGCACTAATGCACCGGATCCCATCAGAACTCCGCAGTGAAGTGTGCTTGGGCGAGATTAGTACTCGGATGGGTGACCTCCTAGGAAGTCCTCGTGTCGCACTAATTTTTTTTCAGACGGGTCGTTCGACGTTACGCGCGTCTGGAACTAGGGTCCGCTGGTTTATACGCAAATGTGAGTCAAGAAGCAGGGGTATTTTAATCGATATTAGAACGAGAATGAGTGGTGAAGTGTGAACGCACAAGGAAACAAATGACGGGAGGGGGAAGAAAGGAGAAGGAGTGTATGTATTTGCAGCGCGAAATTAAATAGGTGCGATCATACCAGCACTAAAGCTCCGGATCCCATCAGAGCTCCGTAGTTAAGTGTGCTTGGGCGAGAGTAGTACTCGGATGGGTGACCACTTGGGAAGCCCTCGTGTTGAACCTATTTTTTTTCGAATTGGTTGTTCGACGTTACGCGCGAATGGAATTATAAACCGCTGGTTCATTTGCAAAGGTGAGTCACGGTGCCGGGGCATATTACTTGATATTAGAACGAAAAAGAGAGATGCAGAGTGGACGCACAAGGAAACAAATGACGGGAGGGGGGATGGAAGGAGAAAGAGTGTTTGTATTTGCAGTGCAGAATGAAACATGAGGGATCATACTAGCACTAATGCAACGGATTCTATCAGAACTCCGCAGTTAAGGGTGCTTGGGCGAGAAAAGTACTCGGATGGGTGACCTCCTGCGAAGTCCTTATATTTCACCCATTTTCTTGGGAGGTCCTCGTGTTGCACCCATCTTTTTGCAGATGATTCTTTCGACGTTACGCGCGACTTGATTTATGGTCCGCAGGTCTATTCACAAATTTGAGTCACGGCGCCGTGGCATTTTACTTGATATTAGAACGAGTACGGGAGGTGCAGTGCGCACGCACAAGGAAACAAATGACGGGAGGATGAAGAAAACAGGAGTGTATGTATTTGAAGCGCAAAATTAAACAAGTGGCATCATATCAGCACTAATGCACTGGATCCCATCAGAACTCTGCAGTTAAGTGTGCTTGGGCGAGAGTAGTACTCGGATGGGTGACCTCTTGGGAAGTCCTCGTATTGCAACAATTTTTTTTCAGATGGGTCGTTCGACGTTACGCGCGACTGGAACTATGGTCCGCTGGTTTATACGCAAATGTGAGTAAAAAATCAGGGGCATTTTTATCGATATTAGAACGAGAAGGAGAGGTGCAGTGTGAACGCACAAGGAAATAAATGATGGGAGGGGGGGAGGGAAGAAGGAGTGTATGTATTTTCAGCACGAAATTAAACAGGTGCGGTCACACCAGCACAAATGCACCGGATCCCATCAGAACTCCGAAGTTAAGTGTGCTTTGGCGAAAGTAGTACAATGATGGGTTACCTCCTAGGAAGTTCTCGTATTGCACCCATTTTCTTTTTTTCAGATGTGCCGTTCGACGTTACGCGCGACTTTAATTATGGTCTGCATATTTATTCGCAAATGTGAGTCACGGCGCCGTGGCATTTTACTTGATATTTGAACGAGAACGAGAGGTGCAGTGCGCACGCACAAGGAAACAAATGACGGGAGGGGGAAGAAAGGAGAAGGAGTTTATGTATTTGCAGTACGAAATTAAACTGGTGCGATCATACCAGCACTAATGCAACAGATCCCATCAGAACTCCGCAGATAAGTGTGCTTGGGCGAGAGTAGTACTCGGATGGGTGACCTCATGGGAAGTCCTCGTGTCGCACTAATTTTTTTTTTCAGACGAGTCGTTCGACGTTACGCACGACTGGAACTCGGGTCCACTGTTTTATACGCAAATGTGAGTCAAGAAGTAGGAGCATTTTAATGGATATTAGAACGAGAAGGAGAGATGCAGAGTGCACGCACAAGGAAACAAATGATGGGAGGGGGGATGGAGGGAGAAAAAGTGTATGTATTTGCAGCGCGGAATGAAACATGAGCAATCATACCAGCACCAATGCAACGGATTCTATCAGAACTCCGCAAGTTAGGGGTGCTTGGGCGAGAGTAGCACTAGGATGGGTGACCTCCTGCGAAGTCCTTATATTTCACCCATTTTCTTAGGAAGTCCGCGTGTTGTAAGCATTTTTTTGCAGATGATTCTTTCGACGTTACGCGCGACTTGAATTATGGTCCTCAGGTTTATTCGCAAATGTGAGTCACGGCAACGTAGCATTTTACTTGATATTAGAACGAGCACGGGAGGTGCAGTGCGCACGCACAAGGAAACAAATGGCGGGAGGGGGAAGAAAGGAGAATGAGTTTATGTATTTGCAGCGCGAAATTAAACAGGTGCGATCATAACAGCACTAATGCACCGGATCCCATCAGAACTCCGCAGTTAACTGTGCTTGGGCGAGATTAGTACTCGGATGGGTGACCTCCTAGGAAGTCCTCGTGTCGCACCAATTTTTTTTCTGACGGGTCGTTCGACGTTACGCACATTTGGAACTAGGGTCCGCTGGTTTATACGCAAATGTGAGTCAAGAAGCAGGGTCATTTTAATCGATATTAGAACGAGAATGAGAGGTGAAGTGTGAACGCACAAGGAAACAAATGACGGGAGGTGGAAGAAAGGATAAGGAGTGTATGTATTTCCAGCGCGAACTTAAACAGGTGCGATCATACCAGCACTAAAGCTCCGGATCCCATCAGAACTCCGCAGTTAAGTGTGCTTGGGCGAGGGTAGTACTCGAATGGGTGACCACCTGGGAAGCCCTCGTGTTGCACCTATTTTTTTTCAGATGGGTTGTTCGACGTTACACGAGAATGGAATTATAATCCGCTGGTTCATTTGCAAAGGTGAGTCACGGTGCCGGGGCATATTACTTGAAATTAGAACGAGAAAGAAAGATGCAGAGTGCACGCACAAGGAAATAAATGACGGGAGGGGGGATGGAAGGAGAAAGAGTGTATGTATTTGCAGTGCAGAATGAAACATGAGGGATCATACCAGCACTAATGCAACGGATTCTATCAGAACTCCGCAGTTAAGGGTGCTTGGGCGAGAAAAGTACTCGGATCGGTGACCTCCTGCGAAGTCCTTATATTTCACCCATTTTCTTGGGAGGTCCTCGTGTTGCACCCATCTTTTTGCAGATGATTCTTTCGACGTTACGCGCGACTTGATTTATGGTCCGCAGGTTTATTTGCAAATTTGAGTCACGGCACCGTGGCATTTTACTTGATATTATAACGAGTAGGGGAGGTGCAGTGCGCACGCACAAGGAAACAAATGACGGGAGGAGAAGGAAAAGAGAAGGAGTGTATATATTTAAAGCGCAAAATTAAACAAGTGGCATCATACCAGCACTAATGCACTGGATCCCATCAGAACTCTGCAGTTAACTGTGCTTGGGCGAGAGTAGTACTCGGATGGGTGACCTCTTGGGAAGTCCTCGTATCGCAACAATTTTTTTTCAGATGGGTCGTTCGACGTTACGCGCGACTGGAACTATAGTCCACTAGTTTATACGCAAATGTGAGTCAAAAATCAGGGGCATTTTAATCGATATTAGAACGAGAAGGAGAGGTGCAGTGTGAACGCACAAGAAAACAAATGATGGGAGGGGGGGAGGGAAGAAAGAGTGTATGTATTTTCAGCACGAAATTAAACAGGTGCGGTCACACCAGCACAAATGCACCGGATCCCATCAGAACTCCGAAGTTAAGTGTGCTTTGGTGAAAGTAGTACAATGATGGGTTACCTCCTGGGAAGTTCCCGTGTTGCACCCATTTTCTTTTTTTCAGATGTGCCGTTCGACGTTACGCGCGACTTTAATTATGGTCCGTAGATTTATTCGCAAATGTGAGTCATGGCACCGTGGCATTTTACTTGATATTTGAACGAGAACAAGAGGTGCAGTGCGCACGAACAAGGAAACAAATAACGGGAGGGGGAAGAAAGGAGAAGGAGTTTATGTATTTGCAGTGCGAAATTAAACTGGTGCGATCATACCAGCACTAATGCACCGGATCCCATCAGAACTCCGCAGATAAGTGTGCTTGGGCGAGAGTAGTACTCGGATGGGTGACCTCCTGGGAAGTCCTCGTGTCGCACTAATTTTTTTTTTCAGACGGGTCGTTCGACGTTACGCGCGACTGGAACTAGGGTCCACTGGTTTATACGCAAATGTGAGTCAAGAAGGAGGGGCATTTTAATCGATATTAGAACGAGAAGGAGAGATGCAGAGTGCACGCACAAGGAAACAAATGACGAGAGCGGTGATGGAGGGAGAAAAAGTGTATGTATTTGCAGCGCAGAATTAAACATGAGCAATCATACCAGCACCAATGCAACGGATTCTATCAGAACTCCGCAAGTTAGGGGTACTTGGGCGAGAGTAGCACTAGGATGGGTGACCTCCTGCGAAGTCCTTATATTTCACCCATTTTCTTAGGAAGTCCTCGTGTTGCACCCATTTTTTTGCAGATGATTCTTTCGACGATACGCGCGACTTGAATTATGGTCCTCAGGGTTATTCGTAAATGTGAGTCACGGCACCGTAGCATTTTACTTGATATTAGAACGAGCACAGGAGGTGCAGTGCGCACGCACAAGGAAACAAATGGCGGGAGGGGTAAGAAAGGAGAATGAGTTTATGTATTTGCAGCGCGAAATTAAACAGGTGCGATCATAACAGCACTAATGCACCGGATCCCATCAGAACTCCGCAGTTAAGTGTGCTTGGGCGAGATTAGTACTCGGATGGGTGAGCTCCTGGGAAGCCCTCGTGTTGCACCTATTTTATTTCGGATGAGTTGTTCGACGTTACGCGCGAATGGAGTTATAAACCGCTGGTTCATTTTCAAAGGTGAGTCACGGTGCCGGGGCATATTACTTGATATTAGAACGAGAAAGAGAGATGCAGAGTGCACGCACAAGGAAACAAATGACGGGAGGGGGGATGGGAGGAGAAAGAGTGTATGTATTTGCAGTGCAGGATGAAACATGAGGGATCATACCAGCACTAATACAACGGATTCTATCAGAACTCTACAGTCAAGGGTGCTTGGGCAAGTAAAGTACTCGGATGGGTGACCTCCTGCGAAGTCCTTATATTTCACCCATTTTCTTGGGAGGTCCTCGTGTTGCACCCATCTTTTTGCAGATGATTCTTTCGACGTTATGCGCGACTTGATTTATGGTCTGCAGGTTTATTCGCAAATGTGAGTCACGGCGCCGTGGCATTTTACTTGATATTAGATCGAGCACGGGAGGTGCAGTGCGCACGCACAAGGAAACAAATGACGGGAGGGGGAAGAAAGGAGAAGGAGTTTATGTATTTGCAGTGCGGAATTAAACGGGTGCGATCATACCAGTACTAATGCACTGGATCCCATCAGAACTCTGCAGTTAGGTGTGCTTGGGCGAGAGTAGTACTCAGATGGGTGACCACCTGGGAAGTCCTCGTGTCGCACCAATTTTTTTTCAGACGGGTCGTTCGACGTTACGCGCGACTGGAACTATGGTCCACTGGTTTATACGCAAATGTGAGTCAAGAATCAGGGGCATTTTAATCCATATTCGAACAAGAAGGAGAGGTGCAGTGTGAACGCACAAGGAAACAAATGATGAGAGGGGGGAGGGAAGAAGGAGTGTATGTATTTTCAGCACGAAATTAAACAGGTGCGGTCACACCAGCACTAATGCACCGGATCCCATCAGAACTCCGCAGTTAAGTGTGCTTTGGCGAAAGTAGTACAATGATGGGTTGCCTCCTGGGAAGTTCTCATGTTGCACCCATTTTCCTTTTTTCAGATGTGCCGTTCGACGTTACGCGCGACTTTAATTATGGTCCGCAGATTTATTCGCAAATGTGAGTCACGGCGCCATGGCATTTTACATGATATTTGAACGAGAACGAGAGGTGCAGGGCACACGCACAAGGAAACAAATGACGGGAGGGTGACGAAAGGAGAATGAGTGTATGTATTTGCAGCGCGAAATTAAACAGGTGCGATCATACCAGCACTACAGCCCCGGATCCCATCAGAACTCCGCAGTTAAGTGTGCTTGGGTGAGAGCAGTACTCGGATCGGTGACCACCTGGGAAGCCCTCGTGTTGCACCTTTTTTTTTCGGATGGGTCGTTCGACGTTACGCGTGAATGGAATTATAAACCGCTGGGTCATTTTCAATGGTGAGCCACGGTGCCGGGGCATATTACTTGATATTAGAGCGAGAAAGAGAGATGCAGAGTGCACGCACAAGGAAACAAATGACGGGAGGGGGGATGGGAGGAGAAAGAGTGTATGTATTTGCAGTGCAGAATGAAACATGAGGGATCATACCAGCACTAATGCAACGGATTCTATCAGAACTCTGCAGTTAAGGGTGCTTGGGCGAGTAAAGTACTCGGATGGGTGACCTCCTGCGAAGTCCTTATATTTCACCCATTTTCTTGGGAGGTCCTCGTGTTGCACCCATCTTTTTGCAGATGATTCTTTCGACGTTACGCGCGACTTGATTTATGGTCTGCAGGTTTATTCGCAAATGTGAGTCACGGCGCCGTGGCATTTTACTTGATATTAGATCGAGCACGGGAGGTGCAGTGCGCACGCACAAGGAAACAAATGACGGGAGGGGGAAGAAAGGAGAAGGAGTTTATGTATTTGCAGTGCGGAATTAAACGGGTGCGATCATACCAGCACTAATGCACTGGATCCCATCAGAACTCTGCAGTTAAGTTTGCTTGGGCGAGAGTAGTACTCGGATGGGTGACCACCTGGGAAGTCCTTGTGTCGCACCAATTTTTTTTCAGACGGGTCGTTCGACGTTACGCGCGACTGGAACTATGGTCTGCTGGTTTATACGCAAATGTGAGTCAAGAATCAGGGGCATTTTAATCGATATTAGAACGAGAATGAGAGGTGCAGTGTGAACGCACAAGGAAACAAATGATGGGAGGGGGGTGGGAAGAAATAGTGTATGTATTTTCAGCACGAAATTAAACAGGTGCGGTCACACTAGCGCAAATGCACCGGATCCCATCAGAACTCCGCAGTTAAGTGTGCTTTGGCGAAAGTAGTACAATGATGGGTTACCTCCTGGGAAGTTCTCGTGTTACACCCATTTTTTTTTTTCAGATGTGCTGTTCGACGTTACGCGCGACTTTAATTATGGTCCGTAAATTTATTCGCAAATGTGAGTCACGGCGCCCTGACATTTTACTTGATATTTGAATGAGAACGAGAGGTGCAGTGTGCACGCACAAGGAAACAAATGACGGGAGGGGGAAGAAAGGAGAAGGAGTTTATGTATATGCATCGCGGAATTAAACGGTTGCGATCATACCAGCATTAATGCACCAGATTCCATCAGAACTCCGCAGTCAAGTGTGCTTGGGCGAGAGTAGTACTCGGATGGGTGACTTCCTGGGAAGTCCTCGTGTCGCACAAATTTTTTTCCAGACGGGTCGTTCGACGTTACGCGCGACTGGAACTGGGGTCCGCTGGTTTATACGCAAATGTGAGTCAAGAAGCAGGGGCATTTTAATCGATATTAGAATGAGAAGGAGAGATGCAGAGTGCACGCACAAGGAAACAAATGACGGGAGGGGGGATGGAGGGAGAAAAAGTTTATGTATTTGCAACGCAGAATGAACCATGAGAAATCATACCAGCACCAATGAAACGGATTCTATCAGAACTCCTCAAGTTAAGGGTGCTTGGGCGATAGTAGCACTAGGATGGGTGACCTCCTGCGAAGTCCTTATATTTCACCCATTTTCTTAGGAAGTCCTCGTGTTGCACCCATTTTTTTACAGATGATTCTTTCGACGATACGCGCGACTTGAATAATGGTCCTCAAGTTTATTCGCAAATGTGAGTCACGGCACCGTAGGATTTTACTTGATATTAGAACGAGCCCGGGAGGTGCAGTGCGCACGCACAAGGAAACAAATGACGGGAGGGGGAAGAAAGGAGAAGGAGTTTATGTATTTGCAGCGCGAAATTAAACGGGTGCGATCATACCAGCACTAATGCACCGGATCCAATCAGAACTCCGCAGTTAAGTGTGCTTGGGCGAGAGTAGAACTCGGATGGGTGACCTCCTGGGAATTCCTTGTGTCGCATAAATTTTTTTTCAGAGAGGTCGTTCGACGTTACACGCGACTAGAACTGGGGTCCGCTGGTTTATACGCAATTGTGAGTCAAGAAGCAAGGGCATTTTAATCGATATTAAAACGAGAAGGAGAGGTGCAGTGCGCACGCACAAGGAAACAAATGACGGGAGGAGGAAGAAAAGAGAAGGAGCGTATGTATTCGTAGCGCAAAATTAAACAAGTTGCATCATACCGGCAATAATGCACGGGATCCCATCAGAACTCTGCAGTTAAGTGTGCTTGGGCAAGAGTAGTACTCGGATGGGTGACCTCTTGGGAAGTACTCGTATCGCAACAATTAAACAGGTGCGATCACACCAGCACTAATGCACCGGATCCCATCAGAACTCCGCAGTGAAGTGTGCTTGGGCGAGATTAGTACTCGGATGGGTGACCTCCTGGGAAGTCCTCGTGTCGCACCAATTTTTTTCAGACGGGTCGTTCGACGTTACGCGCGTTTGGAACTAGGGTCCGCTGGTTTACACGCAAATGTGAGTCAATAAGCAGGGGCATTTTAATCGATATTAGAACAAGAATGAGAGGTGAAGTGTGAACGCACAAGGAAACAAATGACGGGAGGGGGAAGAAAGGAGAAGGAGTGTATCTATTTGCAGTGCGAAATTAAATAGGTGCGATCATACCAGCACTAAAGCTCCGGATCCCATCAGAACTCCGCAGTTAAGTGTGCTTGGGCGAGTGTAGTACTCGGATGGGTGACCACTTGGGAAGCCCTCGTGGTGCACCAATTTTTTTTCGGATGGGTTGTTCGACGTTACGCGCGAATGGAATTATAAACCGCTGGTTCATTTTCAAAGGTGAGCCACGGTGCCGGGGCATATTACTTGATATTAGAGCGAGAAAGAGAGATGCAGAGTGCACGCACAAGGAAACAAATGACGGGAGGGGGGATGGGAGGAGAAAGAGTGTATGTATTTGCAGTGCAGAATGAAACATGAGGGATCATACCAGCACTAATGCAACGGATTCTATCAGAACTCTGCAGTTAAGGGTGCTTGGGCGAGTAAAGTACTCGGATGGGTGACCTCCTGCGAAGTCCTTATATTTCACCCATTTTCTTGGGAAGTCCTCGTGTTGCACCCATTTTTTGCAAATGATTCTTTTAACGATACGCGCGACTTGAATAATGGTCCTCAGGTTTATTCGCAAATGTGAGTCACTGCACCGTAACATTTTACTTGATAGTAGAACGAGCACGGGAGGTGCAGTGCGCACGCACATGGAAATAAATGACGGGAGGGGGAAGAAATGGGAAGGAGTTTATGTATTTGCAGCGCGGAATTCACCGGGTGCGATCATACCACCACTAATGCACCGGATCCTATCAGAACTCTGCAGTTAAGTGTGCTTGGGCGAGAGTAGTACTCGGATGGGTGACCTCCTGGGAAGTCCTCGTGTCGCAACAATTTTTTTTCAGACGGGTCGTTCAACGTTACACGCGACTGGAACTAGGGTCCGCTGGTTTATACGCAAATGTGAGTCAAGAAGCAGGGGCATTTTAATCGATATTAGAACGAGAATGAGAGGTGCAGTGTGAACGCACAAGGAAACAATTGATGGGAGGGGGAAGAAAGGAGAATGAGTGTATGTATTTGCAGCGCGAAATTAAACAGGTGCGATCATACCAGCACTAAAGCCCCGGATCCCATCAGAACTCTGCAGTTAAGTGTGCTTGGGCGAGAGTAGTACTCGGATGGGTTACCTCCTGCGAAGTCCTTATATTTCACCCATTTTCTCGGGAGGTCCTCGTGTTGCACCCATCTTTTTGCAGATGATTCTTTCGACGTTACGCGCGACATGATTTATGGTCCGCAGGTTTATTCGCAAATGTGAGTCACGGCGCCGTGGCATTTTACTTGATATTAGAACGAGTACGGGAGGTGCAGTGCGCACGCACAAGGAAACAAATGACGGGAGGAGGAAGAAAAGAGAATGAGTGTATGTATTTGAAGCGCAAAATTAAACAAGTGGCATCATACCAGCACTAATGCACTTGATCCCATCAGATCTCTACAGTTAAGTGTGCTTGGTCGAGAGTAGTACTCAGATGGATGACCTCTTGGGAAGTCCTCGTATCGCAACAATTTTTTTTCAGATGGGTCGTTCGACGTTACGCGCGACTGAAACTATGGTCCACTGGTTTATACACAAATGTGAGTGAAGAATCCGGGGCATTTTAATCGATATTAGAACGAGAAGGAGAGGTGCAGTGTGAACGCACAAGGAAACAAATGATGGGAGGGGAGGAGGGAAGAAGGAGTGTATGTATTTTCAGCACGAAATTAAACAGGTGTGGTCACACCAGCACAAATGCACCGGATCCCATCAGAACTCCGCAGTTAACTGTGCTTTGGCGAAAGTAGTACAATGATGGGTTACCTCCTGGGAAGTTCTCGTGTTGCACCCTTTTTCTTTTTTTCAGATGTGACGCTCGACGTTACGCGCGACTTTAATTATGCTCCGCAGATTTATTCGCAAATGTGAGCCACGGCGCCGTGGCATTTTACTTGATATTTGAACGAGAACGAGAGGTGCAGTGCGCACGCACAAGGAAACAAATGACGGGAGGGGGAAGAAATGAGAAGGAGTGTATGTATTTGCAGCGCGAAATGAAATAAGTGCGATCATACCAGCACTAATGCAACGGATTCTATCAGAACTCCGTAGGTAAGGGTGCTTTGGCGAGAGTAGTACTAGCATGGGTTACCTCCTGCGAAGTCCTTATATTTCACCCATTTTCTTGTGAAGTCCTCGTGTTGCACCCAATTTTTTGCAGATGATTCTTTCGACGTTACGGGCGACATGAATTATGGTCCTCAGGTTTATTCGCAAATGTGAGTCACGGCGCCATGGCATTTTACTTGATATTAGAACGAGAACGGGAGGTGCAGTGCGCACGCACAAGGAAACAAATGACGGGAGGGGGAAGAAAGGGGAATGAGTTTATGTATTTGCAGCGCAAAATTAAACGGGTGCGATCATACCAGCACTATTGCACCGGATCCCATCAGAACTCCACAGTGAAGTATGCTTGGGCGAGATTAGTACTCGGATGGGTGACCTCTTGGGAAGTCCTCGTGTCGCACCAATTTTTTTTCAGACGGGTCGTTCGATGTTATGCACTTCTGGAACTAGGGTCCGCTGGTTTATACACAAATGTGAGTCAAGAAGCAGGGGCATTTTAATCGATATTAGAACGAGAATGAGAGGTGAAGTGTGAACGCACAAGGAAACAAATGACGGGAGGGGGAAGAAAGGAGAAGGAGTGTATGTATTTGAAGCGTGAAATTAAACAGGTGCGATCATACCAGCACTAAAGCTCCTGATCCCATCAGAACTCCACAGTTAAGTGTGCTTGGGTGGGAGTAGTACTCGGATGGGTGACGACTTGGGAAGCCCTCGTGTTGCACCAATTTTCTTTCGGATGGGTTGTTCGACGTTACGCTCGAATGGAATTATAAACCGCTGGTTCATTTGCAAAGGTGAGTCACGGTGCCGGGGCATATTACTTTATATTAGAACGAGAAAGAGAGATGCAGAGTGCACGCACAAGGAAACAAATGACGGGAGGGGGGATGGGAGGAGAAATAGTGTATGTATTTGCAGTGCAGAATGAAACATGAGGGATCATACCAGCACTAATGCAACGGATTCTATCATAACTCCGCAGTTAAGGGTGCTTGGGCGAGAAAAGTACTCGGATGGGTGACCTCCTGCGAAGTCCTTATATTTCACCCATTTTCTTGGGAGGTCCTCGTGTTGCACCCATCTTTTTACAGATGATTCTTACGACGTTACGGACGACTTGATTTATGGTCCGCAGGTTTTTTCGCCAATGTGAGTCACGGCACTGTGGCATTTTACTTGATATTAGAACGAGCACGGGAGGTGCAGTGCGCACGCACAAGGAAACAATTGACGGGAGGGGGAAGAAAGGAGAAGGAGTTTATGTATTTGAAGCGCAAAATTAAACTTATGCGATCATACCAGCACTAATGCACCGGATCCCATCAGAACTCCGCAGTTAAGTGTGCTTGGGCGAGAGTAGTACTCGAATGGGTGACCTCCTAGGAAGTCCTCGTGTCGCACTAATTTTTTTTCAGACGGGTTGTTCGACGTTACATGCGACTGGAACTAGAGTCCGCTGGTTTATACGCAAATGTGAGTCAAGAAACAGGGGCATTTTAATCGATATTAGAACGAGAAGGAGAGGTGCAGTGTGAACGCACAAGGAAACAATTGATGAGAGGGGGAGGGAAGGGGAGGGAGTGTATGTATTTTCAGCACGAAATGGAACAGGTGCGATTATACCAGCATTAATGCAACGGATTCTATCAGAACTCCGTAGGTAAGGGTGCTTGGGCGAGAGTAGTACTAGCATGGGTTACCTCCTGCGAAGTCCTTATATTTCACCCATTTTCTTGTGAAGTTCTCGTGTCGCACAAATTTTTTTTCAGACGGGTCGTTCGACGTTACGCGCGTCTGGAACTTGGGTCCGCTGGTTTATACGCAAATGTGAGTCAACAAGCAGGGGCATTTTAATCGATATTAGAACGAGAATGAGAGGTGAAGTGTGAACGCACAAGGAAACAAATGACGGGAGGGGGAAGAAAGGAGAAGGAGTGTATGTATTTGCAGCGCGAAATTAAACAGGTGCGATCATACCAGCACTAAAGCTCCGGATCCCATCAGAACTCCGCAGTTAAGTGTGCTTGGGCGAGGGTAGTACTCGGATGGGTGACCACTTGGGAAGCCGTCGTGTTGCACCAATTTTTTTTCGGATGGATTGTTCGACGTTACTCGCGAATGGAATTATAAACCGCTGGTTCATTTGCAAAGGTGAGTCATGGTGCCAGGGAATATTACTTGATATTAGAACGAGAAAGAGAGATGCAGAGTGCACGAACAAGGAAACAAATGACGGGAGGGGGGATGGGAGGAGAAAGAGTGTTTGTATTTGCAGTGCAGAATGAAACATGAGGGATCATACCAGCACTAATTAAACGAGTTCTATCAGAACTCCGCAGTTAAGGGTGCTTGGGCAAGAAAAGTACTCGGATGGGTGACCTCCTGCGAAGTCCTTATATTTTACCCATTTTCTTGGGAGGTCGTCGTGTTGCACCCATCTTTTTGCAGATGATTCTTTCGACGTTACGCGCGACTTGATTTATGGTCCGCAGGTTTATTCCCAAATGTGAGTCACGGCGCCGTGGCTTTTTACTTGATATTAGAACGAGTACGGGAGGTGCAGTGCGTACGCACAAGGAAACAAATGATGGAAGGAGGAAGAAAAGAGAGGGAGTGTATGTATTTGAAGCGCAAAATTAAACAAGTTGCATCATACCAGCACTAATGCACTGGATCCCATCAGAACTCTGCAGTTAAGCGTGCTTGGGCGAGAGTAGTACTCGGATGGTTGACCTCTTGGGAAGTACTCGTATCGCAACAATTTTTTTTCAGACGGGTCGTTCGACGTTACGCGCGACTGGAACTAGGGTCCACTGGTTTATTCGCAAATGTGAGTCAAGAAGCAGGGGCATTTTAATCGATATTAGAACGAGAAGGAGAGATGCAGAGTGCACGCACAAGGAAACAAATGACGGGAGGGGGGATGGGAGGAGAAAGAGTGTATGTATTTGCAGTGCAGAATGAAACATGAGGGATCATACCAGCACTAATTCAACGAATTCTATCAGAACTCCGCAGTTAAGGGTGCTTGGGCAAGAAAAGTACTCGGATGGGTGACCTCCTGCGAAGTCCTTATATTTCACCCATTTTCTTGGGAGGTCCTCGTGTTGCACCCATCTTTTTGCAGATGATTCTTTCGACGTTACGCGCGACTTGATTTATGGTCCGCAGGTTTATTCGCAAATGTGAGTCACGGCACCGTGGCATTTTACTTGATATTAGAACGAGTACGGGACGTGCAGTGCGCACGCACAAGGAAACAAATGACGGGAGGTGGAAGAAAAGAGAAGGAGTGTATGTATTTGAAGCGCAAAATTAAACAAGTGGCATCATACCAGCACTAATGCACTGGATCCCATCAGAACTCTGCAGTTAAGTGTGCTTGGGCGAGAGTAGTACTCGGATGGTTGACCTCTTGGGAAGTCCTCGTATCGCAACAATTTTTTTTCAGATGGGTCGTTCGACGTTACGCGCGACTGGAACTATGGTCCGCTGGTTTATACGCAAATGTGAGTCAAGAATCAGGGGCATTTTAATCGATATTAAAACGAGAATGAGAGATGCAGTGTGAACGCACAAGGAAACAAATGATGGGAGGGGGGGAGGGAAGAAGGAGTGTATTTATTTTCAGCACGAAATTAAACAGGTGCGGTCACACCAGCACAACTGCACCGGATCCCATCAGAACTCCGCAGTTAAGTGTGCTTTGGCGAAAGTAGTACAATGATGGGTTACCTCCTGGGAAGTTCTCATGTTGCACCCATTTTCTTTTTTTCAGATGTGCCGTTCGACGTTACGCGCGAATAAACCTTCGGACCAAAAATCAAGTCGCGCGTAACGTCGAAAGAATCATCTGCAAAAAGATGGGTGCAACACGAGGTCCTCCCAAGAAAATGGGTGCAACACGAGGACTTCCGAAGTGGTCACCCATCCGAGTACTACTCTCGCCCAAGCACCCTTAACTGCGGAGTTCTGATAGAATCTGTTGCATTAGTGCTGGTATGATCCCTCATGTTTCATTCTGCACTGCAAATACATACACTCTTTCTCTTTCCATCCTTTTTCCCGTCATTCGTTTCCTTGTGCGTGCACTCTACATCTCTCTTTCTCATTCTAATATCAAGTAATATGCCCCTGCACCGTGACTCACCTTTGCAAATGAACCAGCGGTCTATAATTCCATTCGCGCGTAACGTCGAGAAACCCATCCGAAAAAAAATAGGTGCAACACGAGGGCTTCCCAAGTGGTCACCCATCCGAGTACTACTCTCGCCCAAGCAAACTTAACTGCGGAATTCTGATGGGATCCGGGGCTTTAGTGCTGGTAAGATCGCACCTGTTTAAATTCGCACTGCAAATACATACACTCCTTCTCCTTCCCTCCCCCTCCCATCAATTGTTTCCTTGTTCGTTCACACTGCACCTCTCCTTCTCGTTCTAATATCGATTAAAATGCCCCTGCTTCTTGACTCACATTTGCGTATAAACCAGCGGACCCTAATTCCAGTCGCGCGTAACGTTGAACGACCAGTCTGAAAAAAAATTGGTGCGACACGAGGACTTCCTAGGAGGTCACCCATCCGAGTACTACTCTCGCCCAAGCACACTTAACTGCGGACTTCTGAAGGGATCCGGCGCATTAGTGCTGGTATGATCGCACCCCTTTAATTCCGCGCTGCAAATACATAAACTCCTTCTCCTTTCTTCCCCCTCCCGTCATTTGTTTCCTTGTGCGTGCGCACTACACCTCCCGTGCTCGTTCTAATATCAAGTAAAATGCTAAAGTGTCGTGACTCAAATTTGCGAATAAACCTGAGGACCATAATTCAAGTCGCGCGTATCGTCGAAAGAATCATCTGCAAAAAAATGGGTGCAACACGAGGACTTCCTAAGAAAATGGGTGAAATTTAAGGACTTCGCAGGAGGTCACCCATCCTAGTGCTACTCTCGCCCAAGCACCCTTAACTTGCGGAGTTCTGATAGAATCCGTTGCATTCGTGCTGGTATGATTGCTCATGTTTCATTCTGCGCTGCAAATACATACACTTTTTCTCCTTCCATCCCCCCTCCCGTCATTTGTTTCCTTGTGTGTGCACTCTGCATCTCTCCTTCTCGTTCTAATATCGATTAAAATGTCCCTGCTTCTTGACTCACATTTGCGTATAAACCAGTGGACCCTAGTTCTAGTCGCGCGTAACGTCGAACGACCCGTCTGAAAAAAAAATTAATGCGACACGAGGACTTCCAAGGAGGTCACCCATCCAAGTACTACTCTCCCCCAAGCACACTTAACTGCGGAGTTCTAATGGGATCCGGTGCATTAGTGCTGGTATGATCGCACCTGTTTAATTTCGCGCTGCAAATACATATACTCCTTCTCCTTTCTTCCCCCTCCCGTCATTTGTTTCCTTGTGCGTGCACTCTGCATCTCTCTTTATCGTTCTAATATCCAGTAATATGCCCCGGCACCGTGACTCACCTTTGCAAATGAACCAGCAGTTTATAATTCCATTCGCGCGTAATGTCGAAAAACCCATCCGAAAAAAATAGGTGCAACACGAGGGTTTCCCAGGTGGTCACCCATCCGAGTACTACTCTCGCCCAAGCACACTTAACTGCGGAGTTCTGATGGGATCCGGGGCTTTAGTGCTGCTATGATCGCACATCTTTAATTTTGCGCTGCAAATACATACACTCCTCCATTCTTCCCCCTCCCGTCATTTGTTTCCTTATGCGTTCACACTATACCTCTCATTCTCGTTCTAATATCGATTAAAATGCCCCTGATTCTTGACTCACATTTGCGTATAAACCAGTGGACCATAGTTCCAGTCGCGCGTAACGTCGAGCGACCCATCTGAAAAAAAATTATTGCGATACGAGGACTTCCCAAGAGGTCATCCATCCAAGGACTACTCTCGCCCAAGCACGCTTAACTGCAGAGTTCTGATGGGATCCAGTGCATTAGTGCTGGTATGATGCCACTTGTTTAATTTTGCGCTTCAAATACATACACTCCTTCTTTTTTCTTCCTCCTCCCGTCATTTGTTTCCTTGTGCGTGCGCACTGCACCTCCCGTACTCGTTCTAATATCAAGTAAAATGCCACGGTGCCGTGACTCACATTTACGAATAAACCTGCGGACCATAAATCAAGTCGCGCGTAGCGTCGAAAGAATCATATCCAAAAAGATGGGTGCAACACGAGGACCTCCTAAGAAAATGGGTGAAATATAAGGACTTCGCAGGATGTCACCCATTCGAGTACTTTTTTCGCCCAAGCACCCTTAACTGCGGAGTTTTGATAGAATCTGTTGCATTATTGCTCGTATGATCCCTCATGTTTCTTTCTGCACTGTAAATACATTCACTCTCTCTCCACCCATCCCCCCTCCCGTAATTTGTTTCCTTGTGCGTGCACTCTGCATCTCTCTTTCTCGTTCTAATATCAAGTAATATGCTCCGGCACCATGACTCACCTTTGCAAATGAACCAGCGGTTTATAATTCCATTCGCGTGTAACGTCGAACAACCCATCCAAAACAAAATAGGTGCAACACGAGGGCTTCCCAGGTGGTCACCCATCCGAGTACTACTCTCGCCCAAGCACATTTAACTGCGGAGTTCTGATGGGATCCGGGGCTTTAGTGCTGCTATGATCGCACCTCTTTAATTCCACGCTGCAAATACATACACTCCTCCTTTCTTCCCCCTCCCGTCATTTGTTTCCTTGTGCGTTCACACTTCACCTCTCATTCTCGTTCTAATATCGATTAAAATGCCCTTGCTTCTTGACTCACATTTACGTATAAACCAGCGGACCCTAGTTCCAGATGCGCGTAACGTCGAACGACGAGTCTGAAAAAAAATTTGTGCGACACGAGGACTTCCCAGGAGGTCAACCATCCGAGTACTAATCTCGCCCAAGTACACTTAACTGCGGAGTTCTGATGGGATCCTTGGCTTTAGTGCTGGTATGATCGCACCTGTTTAGTTTCGCGCTGCAAATACATACATTCCCTCTCTTTTCTTCCCCCTCCCGTCATTTGTTTCCTTGTGCGTGCGCGCTGCACCTCCCGTTCTCGTTCTAATATCAAGTAAAATGCTACAGCGCCGTGACTCACATTTGCGAATAAACCTGAGGACCATAATTCAAGTCGCGCGTAACGTCGAAAGAATCATCTGCAAAAAAATGGGTGCAACACGAGGACTTCACAAGAAAATGGGTGAAATATAAGGACTTCGCAGGAGGTAATCCATGCTATTACTCCTCTCGCCCAAGAACCCTTACTTACGGAGTTCTGATAGAATCCGTTGCATTAGTGCTGGTATGATCGCACCTGTTTCATTCTGCGCTGCAAATACATACACATTTTCTCCTTCCCTCCCCCTCCCATCAATTGTTTCCTTGTGCATTCACATTGCAACTCTCCTTCTCGTTCTAATATCGATTAAGATGCCCCTGCTTCTTGACTCACATTTGCATATAAACTAGCAGACCCTAGTTCCAGTCACGCGTAACGTCGAACGACCCGTCTGAAAAAAAATTGGTACGACACGAGGACTTCCTAAGAGGTCACCCATCCGAGTACTACTCTCGCCTAAGCACACTTAACTGCGGAGTTCTGATGGGATTCGGTGCATTAGTGCTGGTATGATCGCACCCGTTTAATTCCGCGCTGCAAATACATAAACTCGTTCTCCTTTCTTCCCCCTCCCGTCATTTGTTTCCTTGTGCGTGCGCACTGTACCTCCCGTTCTCGTTCTAATATCAAGTAAAATGCTACGGTGCCGTGACTCACATTTGCGAATAAACCTGAGGACCATAATTCAAGTCGTGCGTATCGTCGAAAGAATCATCTGCAAAAAAAATGGTTGCAACACGAGGACTTCCTAAGAAAATGGGTGAAATATAAGGACTTCGCAGGAGGTCACCCATCCTAGTGCTACTCTCGCCCAAGCACCCTTAACTTGCGCATTTATGATAGAATCTGTTGCATTCATGTTGGTATGATTACTCATGTTTCATTCTGCGCTGCAAATACATACACTTTTTCTCCCTCCATCCCCCCTCCCGTCATTTGTTTCCTTGTGCGTGCACTCTGCAACTCTCCTTCTCGTTCTAATATCGATTAAAATGCCCCTGCTTCTTGACTCACATTTGCGTATAAACCAGTGGACCCTAGTTCTAGTCGCACGTAACGTCGAGCGACCCGTCTGAAAAAAAAATTACTGCGGCACGAGGACTTCCCAAGAGGTCACCCATCCGAGTAATACTCTCGCCCAAGCACACTTAACTGCAGAGTTCTGATGGGATCCGGTGCATTAGTGCTGGTATGATCGCACCTGTTTAATTTTGCGCTGCAAATACATAAACTCTTTCTCCTTTCTTCCCCCTCCCGTCATTTGTTTCCTTGTGCGTGCGCACTGCACCTCTCGTTGTCGTTCAAATATAATGTAAAATGCCACGGCGCCGTGACTCACATTTGCGAATAAATCTGCGGACCATAATTAAAGTCGCGCGTAATGTCGAACGGCACATTTGAAAAAAAAAAAATGGGTGCAACACGAGAACTTCCCAGGAGGTAACCCATCATTGTACTACTTTCGCTAAAGCACACTTAACTGTGGAGTTCTGATGGGATCCGGTGCATTTGTGCTGGTGTGACCGCACCTGTTTAATTTCGTGCTGAAAATACATACACTCCTTCTTCCCTCCCCCCCTCCCATCATTTATTTCCTTGTGCGTTCACACTGCAGCTCTCATTCTCGTTCTAATATCGATTAAAATGCCCCTGATTCTTGACTCACATTTGCGTATAAACCAGCTGACCATAGTTCCAGTCGCGCGTAACGTCGAACGACCCATCTGAAAAAAAAATTGTTGCGATACGAGGACTTCCCAAGAGGTCATCCATCCGAGTACTACTCTCGCCCAAGCACGCTTAACTGCAGAGTACTGATGGGATCCAGTGCATTAGTGCTGGCATGATGCCACTTGTTTAATTTCGCACTGTAAATACATAAACTTCTTCTCCTTTCTTCCCCCTCCCGTCAATTGTTTCCTTGTGCGTGCGCACTGTACCTCCCGTACTCGTTCTAATATCAAGTAAAATGCCACGGCGCCGTGACTCACATTTGCGAATAAACTTGCGGACCATTAATCAAGTCGCGCGTAACGTCGAAAGAATCATCTGCAAAAAGATGGGTGCAACACGAGGACCTCCCAAGAAAATGAGTGAAATATAAGGACTTCGCAGGAGGTCACCCATCCTAGTACTTTTCTCGCCCAAGCACCCTTAACTGCGGAGTTCTGATAGAATCCGTTGCATTAGTGCTGGTATGATCGCACCCCTTTAATTCCGCGCTGCAAATACATAAACTCCTTCTCCTTTCTTCCCCCTCCCGTCATTTGTTTCCTTGTGCGTGCGCACTACACCTCCCGTGCTCGTTCTAATATCAAGTAAAATGCTAAGGTGTCGTGACTTACATTTGCGAATAAACCTGAGGACCATAATTCAAGTCGTGCGTATCGTCGAAAGAATCATCTGCAAAAAAATGGGTGCAACACGAGGACTTCACAAGAAAATGGGTGAAATATAAAGACTTCGCAGGAGGTAACCCATGCTAGTACTACTCTCGCCCAAGCACCCTTACCTACGGAGTTCTAATAGAATCCGTTGCATTAGTGCTGGTATGATCGCACCTGTTTCATTTCGTGCTCAAAATACATACACTCTTTCTTCCCTCCCCCCCTCCCATCATTTGTTTCCTTGTGCGTTCACACTGCACCTCTCCTTCTCGTTCTAATATCGATTAAAATGTCCCTGATTCTTGACTCACATTTGCGTATAAACCAGCGGACCATAGTTCCAGTCGCGCGTAACGTCGAACGACCCATCTGAAAAAAAATTGTTGCGATACGAGGACTTCCCAAGAGGTCAACCATCCGAGTACTACTCTCGCCCAAGCACACTTAACTGCAGAGTTCTGATGGGATCCAGTGCATTAGTGCTGGTATGATGCCACTTGTTTAATTTTGCGCTTCAAATACATACACTCCTTCTCTTTTCTTCCACCTCCCGTCATTTGTTTCCTTGTGCGTGCGCACTGCACCTCCCGTACTCGTTCTAATATCAAGTAAAATGCCACGGTGCCGTGACTCACATTTGCGAATAAACCTGCGGACCATAAATCAAGTCGCGCGTATCATCGAAAGAATCATCTACAAAAAAATGGGTGCAACACGAGGACTTCACAAGAAAATGGGTGAAATATAAGGACTTCGCAGGAGGTAACCCATGCTAGTACTACTCTCGCCCAAGCACCCTTACTTACGGAGTTCTGATAGAATCCGTTGCATTAGTGCTGGTATGATCGCACCTGTTTCATTTCGTGCGGAAAATACATACACTCCTTCTCCTTTCTTCCCCCTCCCGTCATTTGTTTCCTTGTGCGTGCGCACTGCACCTCTCGTTCTCGTTCAAATATCAAGTAAAATGCCACAGCGCTGTGACTCACATTTGCGAATAAATCTGCGGACCATAATTAAAGTCGCGCGTAACGTCGAACGGCACATCTGTTTAATTTTGCACTGCAAATACATAAACTCATTCCCCTTTCTTCCCCCTCCCGTCATTTGTTTCCTTGTGCGTGCGCACTGCACATCCCGTTCTCGTTCTAATATCAAGTAAAATGCTACAGCGCCGTGAATCACATTTGCGAATAAACCTGAGGACCATAATTCAAGTCGCGCGTAATGTTGAAAGAATCATCTGCAAAAAAGTGGGTGCAACACGAGGACTTCACAAGAAAATGGGTGAAATATAAGGACTTCGCAGGAGGTAACCCATGCTAGTAGTACTCTCGCCCAAGCACCCTTACCTACGGAGTTCTGATAGAATCCGTTGAATTAGTGCTGGTATGATCGCACCTGTTTCTCCTTCTCCTTCTCTCCCCCTCCCATAAATTGTTTCCTTGTGCGTTCACACTGCACCTCTCCTTCTCGTTCTAATATCGATTAAAATGCCCCTGCTTCTTGACTCACATTTGCGTATAAACCAGCGGACCCTAGTTCCAGTCGCGCGTAACGTCGAACGACCCATCTGAAAAAAAATTAGTGCGACACGAGGACTTCCCAAGAGGTCACCCATCCGAGTACTACTCTCGCCCAAGCACACTTAACTGCGGAGGTGCGATCGTAACAGTACTAATGCACCGGATCCCATCAGAACTCCGCAGTGAATTGTGCTTAGGCGAGATTAGTACTCGGATGGGTGACCTCCTGGGAAGTCCTCGTGTCGCACTAATTTTTTTTCAGACGGGTCGTTCGATGGTAGGCGTGTCTGGAACTAGGGTCCGCTGGTTTATAAGCAAATGTGAGTCAAGAAGTAGGGGCATTTTAATCGATATTAGAACGAGAATGAGAGGTGAAGTGTGAACGCACAAGGAAACAAATGACGGGAGGGGGAAGAAAGGAGAAGGAGTGTATGCATTAGCAGCGCGAAATTAAACAGGTGCGATCATACCAGCACTAATGCAACGGATTCTATCAGAACTCCGTAGGTAAGGGTGCTTGGGCGAGAGTAGTACTAGCATGGGTTACCTCCTGCGAAGTCCTTATATTTCACCCATTTTCTTGTGAAGTCCTCGTGTTGCACCCATTTTTTTGCAGATGATTCTTTCGACGTTACGCGCGACTTGAATTATGGTCCTCAGGTTTATTCGCAAATGTGAGTCCCGGCGCTGTAGCATTTTACTTGATATTAGAACGAGAACGGGAGGTGCAGTGTGCACGCACAAGGAAACAAATGACGAGGGGGGGAAGAAAGGGGATGAGTTTATGTATTTGCAGCGCAAAATTAAACAGGTGCGATCATACCAGCACTAATGCACCGGATCCCATCAGAACTCCGCAGTGAAGTGTGCTTGGGCAAGATTAGTACTCGGATGGGTGACCTCTTGGGAAGTCCTCGTGTCGCACCAATTGTTTTTCAGATGGGTCGTTCGACGTTACGCGCGACTGGAACTAGGGTTCGCTGGTTTAAACGCAAATGTGAGTCAAGAAGCAGGGGCATTTTAATCGATATTAGAACGAGAATGAGAGGTGAAGTGTGAACGCACAAGGAAACAAATGACCGGACGGGGAGGAAAGGAGATGGAGTGTATGTATTTGCAGCGCGAAATTAAATAGGTGCGATCATACCAGCACTAAAGCCCCGGATCCCATCAGAACTCCGCAGTTAAGTGTGCTTGGGCGAGAGTAGTACTCGGATGGGTGACCACTTGGGAAGCCCTCGTGTTTCACCTATTTTTTCGGATGGGTTGTTCGACGTTACGCGCGAATGGAATTATAAACCGCTGGTTCATTTGCAAAGGTGAGTCACGATGCCAGGGCATACTACTTGATATTAGAACGAGAGAGAGAGATGCAGAGCGCACGCACAAGGAAACATATGACGGGAGGGGGAAGAAAGGAGAAGGAGTTTATGTATTTGCAGCGCGGAATTAAACGAATGCGATCATACCACCACTAATGCACCGGATCCCATCATAACTCCGCAGTTAAGTGTGTTTGGGCGAGAGTAGTACTCGGATGGGTGACCTCCTGGGAAGTCCTCGTGTATGTATTTGCAGTGCAGAATGAAACATGAGGGATCATACCAGCACTAATGCAATAGATTCTATCAGTACTCCGCAGTTAAGGGTGCTTAGGCGAGAAAAGTACTCGGATGGGTGACCTCCTGCGAAGTCCTTATATTTCACCCATTTTCTTGGGAGGTCCTCGTGTTGCACCCATCTTTTTGCAGATGATTCTTTCGACGTTACGCGCGACTTGATTTATGGTTCGCAGGTTTATTCGCAAATGTGAGTCACGGCGCTGTGGCATTTTACTTGATATTAGAATGAGTAAGGGAGGTGCAGTGCGCACGCACATGGAAACAAATGACGGGATGAGGAAGAAAAGAGAAGGAGTGTATGTATTTGAAGCGCAAAATTAAACAAGTGGCATCATACCAGCACTAATGCACTGGATCCCATTAGAACTCTGCAGTTAAGTGTGCTTGGGCGAGAGTAGTACTCGGATGGTTGACCTTTTGGGAAGTCCTCGTATCGCAATAATTTTTTTTCAGATGGGTCGTTCGACGTTACGCGCGACTGGAACTATGGTCTGCTGGTTTATACGCAAATGTGAGTCAAGAATCAAGGGCATTTTAATCGATATTAGAACGAGAAGAAGAGGTGCAGTGTAAACGCACAAGGAAACAAATGATAGGAGGGCGGGAGGGAATAAGGAGTGTATGTATTTTCAGCACGAAATTAAACAGGTGCAGTCACACTAGCACAAATGCACCGGATCCCACCAGAACTCTGCAGTTAAGTGTGCTTTGGCGAAAGTAGTACAATGATGGGTTACCTCCTGGGAAGTTCTCGTGTTGCACCCATTTTCTATTTTTCAAATGTGCCGTTCGACGTTACGCGCGACTTTAATTATGGTCCTCAGGTTTATTCGCAAATGTGAGTCACGGCACCGTAGCATTTTACTTGATATTGGAACGAGCACGGGAAGTTCTCGTGTCGCACCAATTTTTTTTCAGACGGGTCGTTCGACGTTACGCGCGTCTGGAACTAGGGTCCGCTGGTTTATATGCAAATGTGAGTCAAGAAGCAGGGGCATTTTAATCGATATTAGAACGAGAACGAGATGTGAAGTGTGAACGCACAAGGAAACAAATGACGGGAGGGGGAAGAAAGGAGAAGGAGTGTATGTATTTGCAGCACAAAATTAAACAGGTGCGATCATACCAGCACTAAAGCTCCGGATCCCATCAGAACTCCGCAGTTAAGTGTGCTTGGGCAAGAGTAGTACTCGGATGGGTGACCACCTGGGAAGCCCTCGTGTTGCACCTACATATTTTCGGATGGGTTGTTCAACGTTATGCGCGAATGGAATTATAAACCGCTGGTACAATTGCAAAGGTGAGTCACGGTGCCGGGGCATATTACTTGAAATTAGAACGAGAAAGAGAGATGCAGAGTGCACGCACAAGGAAACAAATGACGGGAGGGGGGATAGAAGGAGACAGAGTGTATGTATTTGCAGTGCAGAATGATACATGAGGGATCATACCAGCACTAATGCAACGGATTCTATCAGAACTCCGCAGTTAAGGGTGCTTGGGCGAGAAATGTACTCGGATTGGTGACCTCCTGCGAAGTCCTTATATTTCACCCATTTTCTTGGGAGGTCCTCATGTTGCACCCATCTTTTTGCAGATGATTCTTTTGACGTTACGCGCGACTTGATTTATGGTCCACAGGTTTATTCGCAAATGTGAGTCACGGCGCCGTGGCATTTTACTTGATATTAGAACGAGAACGGGAGGTGCAGTGCGCACGCAAAAGGAAACAAATGACGGGAGGAGGAAGAAAAGAGAAGGAGTGTATGTATTTGAAGCGCAAAATTAAACAAGTGGCATCATACCAGCACTAATGCACTCGATCCCATCAGAACTCTGCAGTTAAGTGTGCTTGGGCGAGAGTAGTACTCGGATGCGTGACCTCTTGGGAAGTCCTCGTATCGCAACAATTTTTTTTCAGATGTGTCGTTCAACGTTACGCGCTACTGGAACTATGGTCTGCTGGTTTATACGCAAATGTGAGTCAAGAATCAGGGGCATTTTAATCGATATTAGAACGAGAAGGAGAGGTGCAGTGTGAACGCACAAGGAAACAAATGATGGGAGGGGGGAGGGAAGAAGGAGTGTATGTATTTTCAGCACGAAATTAAACAGGTGCGGTCACACCAGCACAAAAGCACCGGATCCCATCAGAACTCCGCAGTTAAGTGTGCTTTGGCGAAAGTAGTTCAATGATGGGTTACCTCATGGGAAGTTCTCATATTGCACCCATTTTTTTTTTTCTGACGTGCCGTTCGACGTTATGCGCGACTTAATTTATGGTCTGCAGGTTTATTCGCAAATGTGAGTCACGGCGCCGTGGCATTTTACTTAGATATTAGAACAAGTACGGAAGGTGCAGTGCGCTCGCACAAGGAAACAAATGACGGGAGGAGGAAGAAAAGATTAGGAGTGTATGTATTTGAAGCGCAAAATTAAACAAGTGGCATCATACCAGCACTAATGCACTGGATCCCATCAGAACTCTGCAGTTTAGTGTGCTTGGGCAAGAGTAGTACTCGGATGGGTGACTTCTTGAGAAGTCCTCGTATCACAACAATTTTTTTTCAGATAGGTCGTTCGACATTACGCGCGATTGGAACTATGTTCCGCTGGTTTATACGCAAATGTGAGTCAAGAATCAGGGGCATTTTAATCGATATTAGAACGAGAAGGAGAGGTGCAATGTGAACGCAAAAGGAAACAAATGATGGGAGGGCGGGAGGGAAGAAGAAGTGTATGTATTTTCACCACGAAATTAAACAGGTGAGGTAACACCAGCACAAATGCACCGGATCCCATCAGAACTCTGCAGTTAAGTGTGCTTTGGCGAAAGTAGTACAATGATGGGTTACCTCCTGGGAAGTTCTCGTGTTGCACCCATTTTCTTTTCTTCAGATGTGTCGTTCGACGTTACGCGCGACTTTAATTATGGTCCGCAGATTTATTCGAATATGTGAGTCACGGCGCCGTGGCATTTTACTTGATATTAGAACGAGTACGGGAGGTGCAGTGCGCACGAACAAGGAAACAAATGTTGGGAGGAGGAAGAAAAGAGAAGGAGTGTATGTATTTGAAGCGCAAAATTAAACAAGTGGCATCATACCAGCACTAATGCACTGGATCCCATCAGAACTCTGCAGTTAAGTGTGCTTGGGCGAGAGTAGTACTCGGATGGGTGACCTCTTGGGAAGTCTTCGTATCGCAACAATTTTTTTTCAGATGGGTCATTCGACGTTACGCGCGACTGGAACTTTGGTCCGCTGGTTTAATGTGAGTCAAGAATCAGGGGCATTTTAATCGATATTATAACGAGGAGAGGTGCAGTGTGAACGCACAAGGAAACAAATGATGGGAGGGGGGGAGGGAAGAAGGAGTGTATGTATTTTCAGCACAAAATTAAACAGGTGCTGTCACACCAGCACAAATGCACCGGATCCATCAGAACTCCGCAGTTAAGTGTGCTTTGGCGAAAGTAGTACAATGATGGGTTACCTCTTGGGAAGTTCTCGTGTTGCACCCATTTTTTTTTTCAGATGTGCCGTTCGATGTTACGCGCAACTTTAATTATGGTCCGCAGATTTATTCCCAAATGTGAGTCACGGCGCCGTGGCATTTTACTTGATATTTGAACGAGAACGAGAGGTGCAGTGCGCACGCACAAGGAAACAAATGACGGGAAGGGGAAGAAAGGAGAAGGAGTTTATGTATTTACAGCGCAAAATTAAATAGTTGCCATCATACCAGTACTAATGCACCGGATCCCATTAGAACTCTGCAGTTAAGTGTGCTTGGGCGAGAGTAGTACTCAGATGGGTGACCTCCTTGGAAGTCCTCCTGACGCACTATTTTTTTTTTCAGACGGGTCATTCGACGTTACGCGTGAATGGAACTAGGGTACACTGGTTTATACGCAAATGTGAGTCAAGAAGCAGGGGCATTTTAATCGATATTAGAACGAGAAGGAGAGATGCAGAGTGCACACACAAGGAAACAAATGACGGGAGGGGGGATGGAGGGAGAAAAAGTGTATGTATTTGCAGTGCAGAATGAAACATGAGCAATCATACCAGCACACGTGCAACGGATTCTATTAGAACTCCGCAAGTTAAGGGTGCTTGGGCGAGAGTAGCACTAGGATGGGTGACCTCCTGCGAAGTCCTTATATTTCACCCATTTTCTTTGGAAGTCCTCGTGTTGCACACATTTTTTTGCAGATGATTCTTTCGACGATACCCGCGACTTGAATTATGGTCCTTAGGTTTATTCGCAAATGTGAGTCACGGCACCGTAGATTTTTTCTTGATATTAGAACGAGCACGGGAGGTGCAGTGCGCACGCACAAGGAAACAAATGACGGGAGGGGGAAAAAAGGGGAATGAGTTTATTTATTTGCAGCGCAAAATTAAACAGGTGCGATCATACCAGCACTAATGCACCGGATCACATCAGAACTCCGCAGTTATGTGTGCTCGGGCGAGATTTGTGCTCGGATGGGTGACCTCCTGCGAAGTCCTTATATTTCACCCATTTTCTTGGGAGGTCCTCGTGTTGCACCCATCTTTTTGCAGATGATTCTTTCGACGTTACGCGGGACTTGATTTATGGTCCGCAGGTTTATTCGCAAATGTGAGTCACGACACTGTGGCATTTTACTTGATATTAGAACGATTACGAGAGGTGCAGTGCGCACCTATAAGGAAACAAATGACGGGAGGAGGAAGAAAAGAGAAGGAGTGTATGTATTTGAAGCGCAAAATTAAACAAGTGGCATCATACCAGCACTAATGCACTGGATCCCATCAGAACTCTGCAGTTAAGGGTGCTTGGGCGAGAGTAGTGCTCGGATGGGTGACCTCTTGGAAGTCCTCGTGTCGCAACAATTTTTTTCAGATGGGTCGTTCGACGTTACGCGCGACTAGAACTATGGTCCGCTGGTTTATACGCAAATGTGAGTCAAGAAAAAGGGGCATTTTAATCGATATTAGAATGAGAAGGAGAGGTGCAGTGTGAACCCACAAGGAAAAAAATGATGGGAGGGCGGGAGGGAAGAAGGAGTGTATGTATTTTCAGCATGAAATTAAACAGGTGCGGTCACACCAGCACAAATGCACCGGATCCCATCAGAATTCCGCAGGTAAGTATGCTTTGGCGAAAGTAGTACAATGATGGGTTACCTCCTGGGAAGTTCTCGTGTTGCACCCATTTTCTTTTTTTCAGATGTGCCGTTCGACGTTACGCGCGACTTTAATTATGGTCCGCAGATTTATTTGCAAATGTGAGTCACGGCGCCGTAGAATTTTGCTTGATATTTGAACGAGAATGAGAGGTGCAGTGCGCACGCACAAGGAAGCAAATGACGGGAGGGGGAAGAAAGGAGAAGGAGTTTATGTATTTGCAGGCGAAATTAAACAGGTGCGATCATACCAGCACTAATGCACCGGATCCCATCAGAACTCCGCAGTTAAGTGTGCTTGGGCGAGAGTAGTACTCGGATGGGTGACCTCCTGGAAGTCCTTGTGTCGCACCAATTTTTTTTCAGACCGGTCGTTCGACGTTACGCACGTCTGGAATTAGGGTCCGCTGGTTTATACGCAAATGTGAGTCAAGAAGCAGGGGCATTTTAATTGATATTAGAACGAGAATGAGAGTTGAAGTGTGAACGAACAAGGAAACAAATGACAGGAAGGGGAAGAAAGGAGAAGGAGTGTATGTATTTGCAGCGTGATATTAAACAGGTGCGATCATACCAGCACTAAATATCCGGATCCCATCAGAACTCCGCAGTTATGTGTGCTTGGGCGGGAGTAGTACTCGGATGGGTGACCACTTGGGAAGCCCTCGTGTTGCACCAATTTTTTTTCGGATGGGTTGTTCGACGTCACTTGTGAATGGAATTATAAACTGCTGGTTCATTTGCAAAGGTGAGTCACAGTGCCGGGGAATATTACTTGATATTAGAACGAGAAAGAGAGATGCATAGTGCACGCACAAGGAAATAAAAGACGGGAGGGGGGATGGAAGGAGAAAGAGTGTATGTATTTGCAGTGCAGAATGAAACATGAGGGATCATACCAGCACTAATGCAATGGATTCTATCAGAACTCCGCAGTTAAGGGTGCTTGAGCGAGAAAAGTACTCGGATGGGTGACCTCCTGCGAAGTCCTTATATTTCACCCATTTTCTTGGGAGGTCCTCGTGTTGCACCCATCTTTTTGCAGATGATTCTTTCGACGTTACGCGCGACTTGATTTATGGTCCGCAGGTTTATTCGCAAATGTGAGTCATGGCACCGTGGCATTTTACTTGATATTAGAACGAGTAGGGGAGGTGTAGTGCGCACGCACAAGGAAACAAATGACAGGAGGAGGAAGAAAAGAGAAGGAGTGTATGTATTTGAAGCGCAAAATTAAACAAGTAGCATCATACCAGCACTAATGCACTGGATCCCATTAGAACTCTGCAGTTAAGTGTGCTTGGGCGAGAGTAGTACTCGGATGGGTGACCTCTTGGGAAGTCCTCGTATCGCAATAATATTTTTTCATATGGGTCGTTCGACGTTACGCGCGACTGGAACTATGGTCCGCTGGTTTATACGCAAATGTGAGTCAAGAATCAGGGGCATTTTAATCGATATTAGAACGAGAATGAGAGGTGCAGTGTGAACGCACAAGGAAACAAATGATGGGAGGGGGGGAGGGAAGAAGGAGTGTATGTTTTTTCAGCACAAAATTAAACAGGTGCGGTCACACCAGCACAAATGCACCGGATCCCATCAGAACTCCGCAGTTAACTGTGTTTTGGCGAAAGTAGTACAATGATGGGTTACCTCCTGGGAAGTTCTCGTGTTGCACCCATTTTTTTTTCCAGATGTGTCGTTCGACGTTACGCGCGACTTTAATTATGGTCCGCAGATTTATTCGCAAATGTGAGTCACGGCGCCGTGGTATTTTACTTGATATTTGAACGAGAACGAGAGGTGCAGTGCGCACGCACATGGAAACAAATGACGGGAGGGGGAAGAAAGGAGAAGGAGTTTATGTATTTGCAGGGCGAAATTAAACAGGTGCGATCATACCAGCACTAATGCACCGGATCCCATCAGAACTCTGCAGTTAAGTGTGCTTGGGCGAGAGTAGTACTCGGATGGGTGACCTCCTGGAAGTCCTTGTGTCGCACTAATTTTTTTTTTCAGACGGGTCGTTCGACGTTACGCGCGACTAGAACTAGGGTCCCCTGGTTTATACGCAAATGTGAGTCAAGAAGCAGGGGCATTTTAATCAATATTAGAACGAGAAGGAGAGATGTAGAGTGCACGCACAAGGAAACAAATGACGGGAGGGGGGATGGAGGGAGAAAAAGTGTATGTATTTGCAGCGCAGAATGAAACATGAGCAATCATACCAGCACCAATGCAACGGATTCTATCAGAACTCCGCAAGTTAAGGGTGCTTGGGCGAGTGTAGCACTGGGTTGGGTGACCTCCTGCGAAGTCCTTATATTTCACCCATTTTCTTAGGAAGTTCTCGTGTTGCACCCATTTTTTTGCAGATGATTCTTTCGACGATACGCGCGACTTGAATTATGGTCCTCAGGTTTATTCGCAAATGTGAGTCACGGCACCGTAGCATTTTACTTGATATTAGAACGAGCACGGGAGGTGCAGTGCGCACGCACAAGGAAACAAATGACGGGAGGGTGAAGAAAGGAGAAGGAGTTTATGTTTTTGCAGCGCAAAATTAAAAGGGTGCGATCATACCAGCACTAATGAACCAGATCCCATCAGAACTTCGCAGTTAAGTGCGCTTGGGCGAGAGTAGTACTCGGATGGGTGACCTCCTGGGAAGTTCTCATGTCGCACCAATTTTTTTTCAGACGGGTCGTTCGAGGTTACGCGCGACTGGATCTAAATGACGGGAGGGGGAAGAAAGGATAAGGAGTTTATGTATTTGCAGTGCAAAATTAAACAGGTGTGATCATACCAGCACTAATGCACCGGATCCCATCAGAACTCCGCAGGTAAGTGTGCTTGGGTGAGAGTAGTACTCGGATGGGTGACATCCTAGGAAGTCCACATGTCGCACTAATTTTTTTTTCAGACGGGTCGTTCGACGTTACGCACGACTGGAACTAGGGTCCACTGGTTTATACGCAAATGTGAGTCAAGAAGCAGGGGCATTTTAATCGATATTAGAACGAGAAGGAGAGATGCAGAGTGCACGCAAAAGGATACAAATGACGGGAGGGGGGATGGAGGGAAAAAAAAGTGTATGTATTTGCAGCGCAGAATGAAACATGAGCAATCATACCAGCACCAATGCAACGGATTCTATTAGAACTCCGCAAGTTAAGGGTTCTTGGGCGAGAGTAGCTCTAGGATGGGTGACCTCCTGCGAAGTCCTTATATTTCACCCATTTTCTTAGGAAGTCCTCGTGTTGCACCCATTTTTTTGCAGATGATTCTTTCGACGATACTCGCGACTTGAATTATGGTCCTCAGGTTTATTCGCAAATATGAGTCACGACACCGTAGCATTTTACTTGATATTAGAACGAGCACGGGAGGTGCAGTGCGCACGCACAAGGAAACAAATGACGGGAGGGGGAAGAAAGGAGAAGGAGTTTATGTTTTTGCAGCGCAGAATAAAATGGGTGCGATCATACCAGGACTAATGCACCGGATCCCATCAGAACTTCGCAGTGAAGTGCGCTTGGGCGAGAGTAGTACTCGGATGGGTGACCTCCTGGGAAGTCCTCGTGTCGCACTAATTTTTTTTTTAGACGGGTCGTTCGACGTTACGCGCGACGGGAACTGGGTTCCGCTGGTTTATACACAAATGTGAGTCAAGAAGCAGGGGCATTTTAATTGATATTAGAACGAGAAGGAGAGGTGCAGTGTGAACGCACAAGGAAACAATTGATGGGAGGGGGAGGAAAGAAGGAGTGTATGTATTTTCAGCACGAAATGAAACAAGTGCGATCATACCAGCATTAATGCAGCGGATTCTATCAGAACTCCGTAGGTAAGGGTGCTTCGGCGAGAGTAGTACTAGCATGGGTTACCTCCTGCGAAGTCCTTATATTTCACTCATTTTCTTGTGAAGTCCTCGTGTTGCACCCATTTTTTTGCAGATGATTCTTTCGACATTATGCGCGACTTGAATTATGGTCCTCAGGTTTATTCGTAAATGTGAGTCACGGCACCGTAGTATTTTACCTGATATTAGGATGAGCACGGGACGTGCAATGCGCACGCACAAGGAAACAAATGACGGGAGGTGGAAGAAAGGAGAAGGAGTTTATCTATTTGCAGCACGAAATTAAACGGGTGCGATCATACCAGCACTATTGCCCTGGATCCCATCAGTACTCCGCAGTTAAGTGTGCTTGGGCGAGAGTAGTACTCGGATGGGTGACCTCCTGGGAAGTCCTTGTGTTGCACCAATTTTTTTTCAGACGGGTCGTTCGACAATACGCGCGACTGGAACTATGGTCCGCTGGTTTATACGCAAATGAGGGTCAAGAATCAGGGGTATTTTAATCGATATTAGAACGAGAAGGAGAGGTGCAGTGTGAACGCACAAGGAAACAAATGATGGGAGGGGGGGAGGGAAGAAGGAGTGTATGTATTTTCAGCATGAAATTAAACAGGTGCGGTCATACTAGCACTAATGCATCAGATTCTATCAGAACTCCGTAGGTAAGGGTGCTTGGGCGAGAGTAGTACTAGCATGGGTTACCTCCTGCGAAGTCCTTATATTTCACCCATTTTCTTGTGAAGTCCTCGTGTTGCACCCATTTTTTTGCAGATGATTCTTTCAACGTTACGCGCGACTTGAATTATGGTCCTCAGGTTTATTCGCAAATGTGAGTCACGGTGCTGTAGCATTTTCTTGATATATGAACGAGAACGGGAGGTGCAGTGCGCACGCACAAGGAAACAAATGACGGGAGGGGGAAGAAAGGGGAATGAGTTTATGTATTTGCAGCGCAAAATTAAACAGGTGCGATCATACCAGCACTAATGCACCGGATCCCATCAGAACTCTGCAGTGAAGTTTGCTTGGGCGAGATTAGTATTCGGATGGGTTGTTCGACGTTACACGCGAATGGAATTATAAACCGCTGGTTTATTTGCAAAGGTGAGTCACGGTGCCGGGGCATATTACTTGATATTAGAACGAGAAAGAGAGATGCAGAGTGCACGCACAAGGAAACAAATGACGGGAGGGGGGATGGGAGGAGAAAGAGTGTATGTATTTGCAGTGCAGAATTAAACAGGTGCGATCATACCAGCACTAATGCAGCGGATTCTATCAGAACTCCGTAGGTAAGGGTGCTTGGGCGAGAGTAGTACTAGCATGGCTTACCTCCTGCGAAGTCCTTATATTTCACCCATTTTCTTGTAAAGTTCTCGTGTTGAACCTATTTTTTTGCAAATGATTCTTTCGATGTTACGCGCGACTTGAATTATGGTCCTCAGGTCTATTCGCAAATGTGAGTCACGGCACCGTAGTATTTTACTTGATATTAGAACGAGCACGGGAGGTGCAGTGCACACGCACAAGGAAACAAATGACGGGAGGGGGAAGAAAGGAGAAGGAGTTTATGTATTTGCAGTTCGAAATTAAACGGGTGCGATCATACCAGCACTAATGCACTGGATCCCATCAGAACTCGGCAGTTAAGTGTGCTTGGGTGAGAGTAGTACTCGGATGGGTGACCTCTTGGGAAGTCCTTGTGTTCAACCAATTTTTTTCAGACGGGTCGTTCGACGTTACGCGCGACTGGAACTATGGTCCGCTGGTTTATACGCAAATGTGAGTCAAGAATCAGGGGTATTTTAATCGATATTAGAAGGAGAAGGAGAGGTGCAGTGTGAACGCACAAGGAAACAAATGATGGGAGGGGGGGAGGGAAGAAGGAGTGTATGTATTTTCAGCACGAAATTAAACAGGTGCGGTCACACCAGCACAAATGCACCGGATCCCATTAGAACTCCGCAGTTAAGTGTGCTTTGGCGAAAGTAGTACAATGATGGGTTACCTCCTGGGAAGTTCTCGTGTTGCACCCATTTTCTTTTTTTCAGATGTGCCGTTCGACGTTACGCGCGACTTTAATTATGGTCCGCAGATTTATTCGCAAATATGAGTCACGGCGCCGTGGCATTTTACTTGATATTTGAACGAGCACGAGAGGTGCAGTGCGCACGCACAAGGAAAAAAACACGGGAGGGGGAAGAAAGGAGAAAGAGTTTATGTATTTGCAGCGCGAAATGAAACAGGTGCGATCATACTAGCACTAATGCAACGGATTCTATCAGAACTCCATAGGTAAGGGTGCTTGGGCGAGAGTAGTACTAGCATGGGTTACCTCCTGGGAAGTCCTTATATTTCACCCATTTTCTTGTGAAGTCCTCGTGTTGCACCCATTTTTTTGCAGATGATTCTTTCGACGTAACGCGCGACTTGAATTATGGTCCTCAGGTTTATTCGCAAATGTGAGTCACGGCGCTGTAGCATTTTACTTGATATTAGAACGAGAACGGGAGGTACAATGCGCACGCACAAGGAAACAAATGACGGGAGGGGGAAGAAAGGGGAATGAGTTTATGTATTTGCAGCGCGAAATTAAACAGGTGAGATCATACTAGCACTAATGCACTGGATCCCATCAGAACTCCGCAGTGAAGTGTGCTTGGGCGAGATTAGTACTCGGATGGGTGACCTCCTGGGAAGTCCTCGTGTCGCACCAATTTTTTTTCAGACGGGTCGTTCGACTTTATGCGCGTCTGGAACTAGGGTCCGCTGGTTTATACGCAAATGTGAGTCAAGATGCAGGGGCATTTTAATCGATATTAGAACGAGAATGAGAGGTGAAGTGTGAACGCACAAGGAAACAAATGACAGGAGGGGGAAGAAAGGAGAAGGAGTGTATGTATTTGCAGTGCGAAAGTAAACAGGTGCGATCATACCAGCACTAAAGCTCCGGATCCCATCAGAACTCTGCAGTTAAGTGTGCTTGGGCGAGCATAGTACTCGGATGGGTGACCACTTGGGAAGCCCTCGTGTTGCACCTATTTTTTTTCGGATGGGTTGTTAGATGTTACGCGCGAATAGAATTATAAACCGCTGGTTCATTTGCAAAGATGAGTCACGGTGCCGGGGTATATTACTTGATATTAGAACGAGAAAGAGAAATGCAGAGTGCACGCACAAGGAAACAAATGACGGGAGGGGGGATGGGAGGAGAAAGAGTGTATGTATTTGCAGCGCAGAATGAAACATGAGCGATCATACCAGCACCAATGAAACGGATTCTATCAGAACTCCGCAAGTTAAGGGTGCTTGGGCGAGAGTAGCACTAGGATGGGTGACCTCATGCGAAGTCCTTATATTTCACCTATTTTCTTAGGAAGTCCTCGTGTTGCACCCATTTTTTTGCAGATGATTCTTTCGACGTTACGCGCGACTTGAATTATGGTCGTCAGGTTTATTCGCCAATGTGAGTCACGGCACCGTAGCATTTTACTTGATATTAGAACGAGCACGGGAGGTGCAGTGCACACGCACAAGAAAACAAATGATGGGAGGGGGGAAGAAAGGAGAAGGAATTTATGTATTTGCAGCGCAACATTAAACAGGTGCGATCATACTAGCACTAATGCACCGTATCCCATCAGAACTCCGCAGTTAAGTGTGCTTGGGTGAGAGTAGTACTCGGATAAGTGACCTCCTGGGAAGTCCTCGTGTCGCACTAATTTTTTTTTCAAACGGGTCGTTCGACGTTACGCGCGACTGGAACTAGGGTCCACGTGTTTTTACGCAAATGTGAGTCAAGAAGCAGGGGCATTTTAATCGATATTAGAACGAGAAGGAGAGATGCAGAGTGCACGCACAAGGAAACAAATGACGGGAGGGGGGATGGAGGGAGAAAAAGTGTTTGTATTTGCAGCGCCGAATGAAACATGAGCAATCATACCAGCACCAATACAACGGATTCTATCAGAACTCCGCAAGTTAAGGGTGCTTGGGCGAGAGTAGCATTAGGATGGGTGACCTCCTGCGAAGTCCTTATATTTCACCAATTTTTTTGCAGATGATTCTTTCGACGATACACGGGACTTTAATTATGGTCCTCAGATTTATTCGCAAATGTGAGTCACAGCACCGTAGCATTTTACTTGATATTAGAACGAGCTCGGTAGGTGCAGTGCGGAATTAAACGGGTGCGATCATACCATCACTAATGCACCGGATCCCATCAGAACTCCGCAGTTAACTGTGCTTGGACGAGAGTAGTTCTCGGATGGGTGACCTCCTGGGAAGTCCTCGTGTCGCACCAATTTTTTTTCACACGGGTAATTCGACGTTACGCTCGACTGGAACTGGGGTCCGCTGGTTTCTACGCAATTGTGAGTCAAGAAGCAAGGGCATTTTAATCGATATTTGAACGAGAACGAGAGGTGCAGTGCGCACGCACAAGGAAACAAATGACGGGAGGGGGAAGAAAGGAGAAGGAGTTTATGTATTTGCAGCGCGAAATGAAACAGGTGCGATCATACCAGCACTAATGCAACGGATTCTATTAGAACTCCGTAGGTAAGGGTGCTTGGGCGAGAGTAGTACTAGCATGGGTTACCTCCTGCGAAGTCCTTATATTTCACCCATTTTCTTGTGAAGTCCTCGTTTTGCACCCATTTTTTTGCAGATGATTCTTTCGACATTACGCGCGACTTGAATTATGGTCCTCAGGTTTATTCGCAAATATGAGTCACGGTACTGTAGCATTTTACTTGATATTAGAACGAGAACGGGAAGTGCAGTGCGCACGCACAAGGAAACAAATGACGGGAGGGGGAAGAAAGGGGAATGAGTTTATATATTTGCAGCGCAAAATTAAACAGGTGCGATCATACCAGCACTAATGTACCGGATCCCATCAGAACTACGCAGTGAAGTGTGCTTGGGTGAGATTAGTACTCGGATGGGTGACCTCCTGGGAAGTCCTCGTGTCGCACCAATTTTTTTTCAGACGGGTCGTTCGACGTTACGCGCGACTGGAACTAGGGTCCGCTGGTTTATACGCAAATGTGAGTCAAGAAGCAGGGGCATTTTAATCGATATTAGAACGAGAAGGAGAGGTGAAGTGTGAACGCACAAGGAAACAAATGACGGAGGGGGAAGAGGGGAGAAGGAGTGTATGTATTTGCAGCGCGAAATTAAACAGGTGCGATCGTACCAGCACTAAAGCCCCGGATCCCATCAGAACTCCGCAGTTAGGTGTGTTTGGGCGAGAGTATTACTCGGAAGGGTGACCTCTTGGGAAGTCCTTATATTTCACCCATTTTCTTATGAAGTCCTCGTGTTGCACCCATTTTTTTGCAGATGATTCTTTCGACGTTACGCGCGACTTGAATTATGGTCCTCAGGTTTATTCGCAAATGTGAGTCACGGCGCTGTAGCATTTTACTTGATATTAGAACGAGAACGGGAGGGGGAAGAAATGGTAATGAGTTTATGTATTTGCAGCGCGAAATTAAACAGGTGCGATCATACCAGCACTAATGCACCGGATCCCATCAGAACTCCGCAGTGAATTGTGCTTGGGCGAGATTAGTACTCGGATGGGTGACCTCCTGGGAAGTCCTCGTGTCGCACAAATTTTTTTTTAGACTGGTCGTTCGACGTTACGCGCGTCTGGAACTAGGGTCCGCTGGTTTATACGCAAATGTGAGTCAAGAAGCAGGGGCATTTTAATCGATATTAGAACGAGAATGAGAGGTGAAGTGTGAACGCACAGGGAAACAAATGACGGGAGGGGGAAGAAAGGAGGAGTGTATGTATTTGCAGCGCGAAATTAAAGAGGTGCGATCATAGCAGCACTGAAGCCCCGGATCCCATCAGAACTCCGCAGTTAAGTGTGCTTGGCGAGAATAGTACTCTGATGGGTGACCACCTGGGAAGCCCTCATGTTGCACCTATTTTTTTTCGGATGGGTTGTTCGACGTTACGCGCGAATGAAATTATAAACCGCTGGTTCATTTGCAAAAGTGAGTCACGGTGCCGGGGCATATTACTTGATATTAGAACGAGAAAGAGAGATGCAGAGTGCACGCACAAGGAAACAAATGACGGGAGGGGGGATGGGAGGAGAAAGAGTATGTATTTGCAGTGCAGAATGAAACATGAGGGATCATACTAGCACTAATGCAACGGATTCTATCAGAACTCCGCAATTAAGGGTTCTTGGGCGAGAAAAGTACTCGGATGGGTGACCTCCTGCGAAGTCCTTATATTTCACCCATTTTCTTGGGAGGTCGTCGTGTTGCACCCATCTTTTTGCAGATGATTCTTTCGACGTTACGCGCGACTTGATTTATGGTCCGCAGGTTTATTCGCAAATGTGAGTCACGGAGCCGTGGCATTTTACTTGATATTAGAACGAGTACGGGAGGTGCAGTGCGCACGCACAAGGAAACAAATGACGGGAGGAGGAAGAAAAGAGAAAGAGTGTATGTATTTGAAGCGCAAAGTTAAACAAGTGGCATTATACCAGTACTAATGCACTGGATCCCATCAGAACTCTGCAGTTAAGCGTGCTTGGGTTAGAGTAGTACTCGGATGGGTGACCTCTTGGGAAGTCCTCGTATCGCAACAATTTTTTTTCAGATGGGTCGTTCGACGTTACGCACGACTGGAACTATGGTCCGCTGGTTTATACGCAAATGTGAGTCAAGAATCAGGGGCATTTTAATCGATATTAGAACGAGAAGGAGAGGTGCAGTGTGAACGCACAAGGAAACAAATGATTGGAGGGGGGAGGGAAGAAGGAGTGTATGTATTTTCAGCACGAAATTAAACAGGTGCGGTCACACCAGCACAAATGCACCGGATCCCATCAGAACTCTACAGTTAAGTGTGCTTTGGCAAAAGTAGTACAATAATGCGTTACCTCTTGGGAAGTTCTCGTTTTACACCCATTTTCTTTTTTTCAGATGTGCAGTTCGAAGTTACGCGCGACTTTAATTATGGTCCGCAGATTTATTCGCAAATGTGAGTCACGACGCCATGGCATTTTACTTGATATTTGAACGACAACGAGAGGTGCAGTGCGCACGCACAAGGAAACAAATGACGGGAGGGGGAATAAAGGTGAAGGAGTTTATGTATTTGCAGCGCAAAATTAAACGGTTGCTATCATACCAGCACTAATGCACCGGATCCCATCAGAACTCCGCAGTTAAGTTTGCTTGGGCGAGAGTAGTACTCGGATGGGTGACCTCCTAGGAAGTCCTCTTGTCGTATTAATTTTTTTTTCAGACGGGTCATTCGACGTTACGCGCGACAAGAACTAGGGTCCACTGGTTTATAAGCAAATGTGAGTCAAGAAGCAGGGGCATTTTAATCGATATTAGAACGAAAAGGAGAGATGCAGAGTGCAGGCACAAAGAAATAAATGACGGGAGGGGGGATGGAGGGAGAAAAAGTGTATGTATTTTGCAGCGCAGAATAAAACATGAGCAATCGTACCAGCACGAATGCAACAGATTCTATCAGAAATCCGCAAGTTATGGGTGCTTGGGCGAGAGTAGCACTAGGATGGGTGACCTCCTGCGAAGTCCTTATATTTCACCCATTTTCTTTGGAAGTCCTCGTGTTGCACCCATTTTTTTGCAGATGATTCTTTCGACGATAAGTGCGACTTGAATGATGGTCCTCAGGTTCATTCACAAATGTGAGTCACGGCACCTTAGCATTTTATTGATATTAGAACGAGCACGGGAGGTGCAGTGCGCACGCACAAGGAAACAAATGACGGGAGGGGGAAGAAAGGAGAAGGAGTTTATGTATTTGCAGTGCAGAATTAAACGGGTGCGATCATACCAGCACTAAAGCACCGGATCCCATCAGAACTCTGCAGTTAAGAGTGCTTGGGCGAGAGTAGTACTCGGATGGGTGACCTCTTGGGAAGTTCTCGTGTCGCACCAATTTTTTTTCAGACGGGTCGTTCGACGTTACGCGCGACTGGAACTAGGGTCCGCTGGTTTATACGCAAATGTGAGTCAAGAAGCAGGGGCATTTTAAACGATATTAGAACGAGAAGGAGAGGTGCAGTGTGAACGCACAAGGAAATAATTGATGGGAGGGGGAGGGAAGGAGAAGGAGTGTATGTATTTTTAGCGCGAAATGAAACAGGTGCGATCATACCACACTAATGCAATGGATTCTATCAGAACTCCGTAGGTAAGGGTGCTTGGGCGAGAGTAGTACTAACATGGGTTACCTCCTGCGAAGTCCTTATATTTCACCCATTTTCTTGTGAAGTTCTCGTGTTGCACCCATTTTTTTGCAGATGATTCTTTCGACGTTACGCGCGACTTGAATTATGGTCCTCAGGTTTATTCGCAAATGTGAGTCACGGTGCTGTAGCATTTTACTTGATATTAGAACGAGAACGGGAGGTTTAGCGCGCACGAACAAGGAAACAAATGACGGGAGGAGGAAGAAAAGAGAAGGAGTGTATGTATTTGCAGCGCAAAACTAAACAGGTGCGGTCTTACCAGCACTAAAGCCCCGGATCCCATCAGAACTCCGCAGTTAATTGTGCTTGGGCGAGAGTAGTACTCGGATGGGTGACCTCCTGGGAAGTCCTCGTGTCGCACCAATTTTTTTTCAGACGGGTCGTTCGACGTTACGCGCGACTGAAACTAGGGTCCGCTGGTTTATACGCAAATGTGAGTCAAGAAGCAGGGGCATTTTAATCGATATTAGAACCAGAAGGATAGGTGCAGTGTGAACGCACAAGGAAACAATTGATGGGAGGGGGAGGGAAGGAGAAGGAGTGTATGTATTTTCAGCACGAAATGAAACAGGTGCGATCATACCATCACTAATGCAACGGATTCTATCAGAACTCTGTAGGTAAGGGTGCTTGGGCGAGAGTAGTACTAGCATGGCTTACCTCCTGCGAAGTCCTTATATTTCACCCATTTTCTTGGGAGGTCCTCGTGTTGCACCCATGTTTTTGCCGATGATTCTTTCGACGTTACGTGCGACTTGATTTATGGTCCGCAGGTTTATTTCCAAATGTGAATCACGGCGCTGTGGCATTTACTTGATATTAGTACGAGTACAGAAGGTGCAGTGCGCACGCACAAGGAAACAAATGACGGATGAGGAAGAAAAGAGAATAAGTGTATGTATTTATAGTGCAAAATTAAACAAGCGGCATCATACCAGCACTAATGCACTGGATCCTATCAGTACTCTGCAGTTAATTGTGCTTTGGCGAGAGTAGTACTCGGATGGGTGACCTCTTAGGAGGTCCTCGTATCGCAACAATTTTTTTTTAGATGGTTCGTTCGACGTTACGCGCGACTGGAACTATGGTCCGCTGGTTTATACGCAAATGTGAGTCAAGAATAAGGGGCATTTTAATCGATATTAGAACGAGAAGGAGAGGTGCAGTGTGAACGCACAAGGAAACAAATGATGGGAGGGGGGGAGGGAAGAACTCGTATGTATTTTCAGCACGAAATTAAACAGGTGCGGTCACACCAGCACAAATGCACCGGATCCCATCAGAACTCCGCAGTTAAGTGTGCTTTGGCGAAAGTAGTACAATGATGGGTTACCTCCTGGGAGGTTCACGTGTTGAACCCATTTTTTTTTTCAGATGTGCCGTTCGACGTTACGCGCGACTTTAATTATGGTCCACAGATATATTTGCAAATGTGAGTCACGGCGCCGTGGCATTTTACCTGATATTTGAACGAGAACGAGAGGTGTAGTGCGCATGCACAAGGAAACAAATGACGGGAGGGGGAAGAAAGGAGAAGGAGTTTATGTATTTGCAGCGCGAAATTAAACAGGTGCGATCATACCAGCACAAATGCACCGGATCCCATCAGAACTCTGCAGTTAAGTGTGCTTTGGGGAAAGTATTACAATGATGGGTTACCTCGTGGGAAGTTCTCGTGTTGCACCCATTTTCTTTTTTTCAGATGTGCCGTTCGATGTTACGCGCGACTTTAATTATGGTCCGCAGATTTATTCGCAAATGTGAGTCACGGCACCGTGACATTTTACTTGATATTTGAACGAGAACGAGAGGTGCAGTGCGCACGCACAAGGAAACAAATGACGGGAGGGGGAAGAAAGGGGAAGGAAATTATGTATTTGCAGCGAAAAATTTAACAGGTGCGATCATACTAGCATTAATGCACCGTATCCCATCAGAACTCCGCAGTGAAGTGTGCTTGGGCGAGAGTAGTACTCGGATGGGTGACCTCCTGGGAAGTCCTCGTGTCGTACTAATTTTTTTTTTAGACGGGTCGTTCGACGTTACGCGTAACTGGAACTAGGGCCCCCTGGTTCATACGCAAATGTGAGTCAAGAAGCATGGGCATTTTAATCGATATTAGATCGAGAAGGAGAGATGCAGAGTGCACGCAAAAGGAAACAAATGACGGGAGGGGGGATGGAGGGAGAAAAAGTGTATGTATTTGCAGCGCAGAATGAAACATGAGCAATCATACCAGCACCAATGTGACGGATTCTATCAGAACTCCGCAAGTTAAGGGTGCTTGGACGAGAGTAGCACTAGGATGGGTGACCTCCTGCAAAGTCCTTATATTTCACCAATTTTCTTAGGAAGTCCTCGTGTTGCACCCATTTTTTTGCAGATGATTCTTTCGACGATATGCGCGACTTGAATTATGGTCGTCAGGTTTATTCGCAAATGTGAGTCACGGCACCGTAGCATTTTACTTGATATTAGAACGAGCACGGGAGGTGCAGTGCGCACGCACAAGGAACCAAATGACGGGAGGGGGAAGAAAGGAGAAGGAATTTATGTATTTGAAGCGCGGAATTAAACGAGTGGGATCATACCAGCACTAATGCACCGGATCTCATCAGAACTCCGCAGTTAAGTGTGTTTGGGCGAGAGTAGTACTCGGATGGGTGACCTCCTGGGAAGTCCTCGTGTCGCACAAATTTTTTTTCAGACGGGTCGTTCGACGTTTCGCGCGACTGGAACTGGGGTCCGCTGGTTTATACGCAAATGTGAGTCAAGAAGCAGGGCCATTTTAATCGATATTAGAACGAGAATGAGAGGTGCAGTGTGAACGCACAAGGAAACAATTGATGGGAGGGGGAGGGAAGGAGAAGGAGTGTATGTATTTTCAGCACGAAATGAAACAGGTGCGATCATACCAGCACTAATGCAACGGATTCTATCAAAACTCCGTAGGTAACGGTGCTTGGGCGAGAGTAGTACTAGCATGGGTTACCTCCTGCGAAGTCCTTATATTTCACCCATTTTCTTGTGAAGTCCTCGTGTTGCATCCATTTTCTTTTTTTCAGATGTGTCGTTCGATGTTACGCGCGACTTTAATTATGGTCCACAAATTTATTCGCAAATGTGAGTCACGGCGCCGTGGCATTTTACTTGATATTTGAACGAGAACGAGAGGTGCAGTGCGCACGCACAAGGAAACAAATGACGGGAGGGGGAAGAAAGGAGAAGGAGTTTATGTATTTGCAGCGCAAAATTAAGCCGGTGCGATCATACCAGCACTAATGCACTGGATCCCATCAGAACTCCGCAGTTAAGTGTGCTTGGGCGAGATTAGTATTCGGATGGGTGACCTCATGGGAAGTCCTCGTGTCGCACCAATTTTCTTTTCAGACGGGTCGTTCGACGTTACGTGCGTTTTGAACTAGGGTCCGCTGGTTTATACGCAAATGTGAGTCAAGAAGCAGGGGCATTTAAATCGCTATTAGAATGAGAATGAGAGGTGAAGTTTGAACGCACAAGGAAACAAATGACGGGAGGGGGAAGAAAGGAGAAGCAGTCTATGTATTTACAGCGAAAAATTAAACAGGTGCGATCATACCAGCACTAAAGCTCAGGATCCCATCAGAACTCCGCAGTTAAGTGTGTTTGGGCGAGGGTAGTACATGGATGGGTGACCACCTGGGAAGCCCTCGTTTTGCACCTATTTTTTTTCAGATGGGTTGTTCGACGTTACGCACGAATGAAATTATAAACCACTGGTTCATTTGCAAAGGTGAGTCACGGTGCCGGGGCATATTACTTGATATTAGAAGGAGAAAGAGAGATGCAGAGTGCACGCACAAGAAAACAAATGACGGGAGGGGGGATGGAATGAGAAAGAATGTATGTATTTGCAGTGCGGAATGAAACATGAGGGATCATACCAGCACTAATGCAACGGATTCTATCAGAACTCCGCAGTTAAGGGTGCTTGGGCGAGAAAAGTACTCGGATGGGTGACCTCCTGCGAAGTCCTTATATTTCACCCATTTTCTTGGAAGATCCTCGTGTTGCACCCATCTTTTTGCAGATGATTCTTTCGACGTTACGGGCGACTTGATTTATGATCTGCAGGTTTATTCGCAAATGTGAGTCACGGCGCCGTGGCATTTTACTTGATATTAGAACGAGTACGGGAGGTGCAGTGCGCACGCACAAGGAAACAAATGACGGGAGGAGGAAGAAAAGAGAAAGAGTGTATGTATTTGAAGCGCAAAATTAAACAAGTGGCATCATACCCGCACTAATGCACTGGATCCCATCAGAACTCTGCAGTTAAGTGTGCTTGGGTGAAAGTAGTACTAGGATGGGTGACCTCTTGGGAAGTCCTCGTATCGCAACAATTTTTTTTCAAATGGGTTGTTCGACGTTACGCGCGACTGGAACTATGGTCCGCTGGTTTATACGCAAATGTTAGTCAAGAATCAGGGGCATTTTAATCGATATTAGAACGAGAATGAGAGGTGCAGTGTGAACGCACAAGGAAACAAATGATTGGAGGGGGGGAGGGAAGAAGGAGTGTATGTATTTTCGACACGAAATTAAACAGGTGCGGTCACACCAGCACAAATGCACCGGATCCCATCAGAACTCTACAGTTAAGTGTGCTTTGGCAAAAGTAGTACAATGATGGGTTACCTCCTGGGAAGTTCTCGTGTTACACCCATTTTCTTTTTTTCAGATGTGCCATTCGACGTTACGTGCGACTTTAATTATGGTCCACAGATTTATTCGCAAATGTGAGTCACGGCGCCGTGGCATTTTACTTTATATTTGAACGAGAACGAGAGAAGGAGTGTATGTATTTGAAGCACAAAATTAAACAAGTGGCATCATACCAGCACTAATGCACTGGATCCCATCAGAACTCTGCAGTTAAGTGTGCTTGGGCGAGAGTAGTACTCGGATGGGTGACCTCTTGGGAAGTCCTCATATCGCAACAATTTTTTTTTTCAGATGGGTCGTTCGACATTACGCTCGACTAGAACTATGGTCCGCTGCTTTATACGCAAATGTGAGTCAAGAATCAAGGGCATTTTAATCGATATTAGAACGAGAAGGAGAGGTGCAGTGTGAACGCACAAGGAAACAAATGATGGGAGGGGGGGAGGGAAGAAGGAGTGTATGTATTTTCAGCACGAAATTAAACATGTGCGGTCACACCAGCACAAATGCACCGGATCCCATCAGAACTCCGCAGTTATGTGTGCTTTGACGAAAGTAGTACAATGATGGGTTACCTCCTGGGAAGTTCTCGTGTTGCACCCATTTTTTTTTTTTAGATGTGCCGTTCGACGTTACGCGCGACTTTAATTATGGTCCGCAAATTTATTCGCAAATGTGAGTCACGGCGCCGTGGCATTTTACTTGATATTTGAACGAGAACGAGAGGTGCAGTGCGCACGCACAAGGAAACAAATGACGGGAGGGGGAAGAAAGGAGAAGGAGTGTATGTATTTGCAGCGCCAAATGAAATAGGTGCAATCATACCAGCACTAATGCAACGGATTCTATCGGAACTCCGTAAGTAAGGGTGCTTGGGCGAGAGTAGTACTAGCATGGGTTACCTCCTGCGAAGTCCTTATATTTCACCCATTTTCTTGTGAAGTCCTCGTGTTGCACCCATTTTTTTGCAGATGATTCTTTCGATGTTACGCGCGACTTGTATTATGGTCCTCAGGTTTATTCGCAAATGTGAGTCACGGTGCTGTAGCCTTTTACTTGATATTAGAACGAGAACGGGAGGTGCACTGCACACGCACAAGGAAACAAATGATGGGAGGGGGAAGAAAGGGGAATGAGTTTATGCATTTGCAGCGCAAAATTAAACAGGTGCGATCATACCAGCACAAACGCACCGGATCCCATCAGAACTCTGCAGTTAAGTATGCTTTGGCGAAAGTAGTACAATGATGGGTTACCTCGTGGGAAGTTCTCGTGTTGCACCCATTTTCTTTTTTTCAGATGTGCCGTTCGACATTACGCGCGACTTTAATTATGGTCCGCAGATTTATTCGCAAATGTGAGTCATGGCGCCGTGGCATTTTACTTGATATTTGAACGAGAACGAGAGGTGTAGTGCGCACGCACAAGGAAACAAATGACGGGAGGGGGAAGAAAGGAGAAGGAGTTTATGTATTTGCAGCGCGAAATTAAACGAGTGCGATCATACCAGCACTAGTGCACCGGATCCCATCAGAACTCTGCAGTTAAGTGTGCTTGGGCGAGATTAGTACTCGGATGGGTGACCTCTTGGGAAGTCCTTGTGTCGCACCAATTTTTTTTCAGACAGGTCGTTCGACTTTACGCGCGACTGGAACAAGGGTCCGCTGGTTTATACGCAAATGTGAGTCAAGAAGCAGGGGCATTTTAATCGATATTAGAACGAGAATGAGAGGTGCAGTGTGAACGCACAAGGAAACAAATGACGGGAGGGGGGATGGAGGGAGAAAAACTGTATGTATTTGCAGGGCAGAATGAAACAGGTGCGATCATACCAGCACCAATGCAACGGATTCTATTAGAACTCCGCAAGTTAGGGGTGCTTGGGCGAGAGTAGTACTAGCATGGGTTACCTCCTGCGAAGTCCTTATATTTGACACATTTTCTAAGGAAGTCCTCGTGTTGCACCCATTTTTTTGCAGATGATTCTTTCGACGATATGCTCGACTTGAATTATGGTCCTCAGGTTTATTCGTAAATGTGAGTCACGGCACCGTAGCATTTTACTTGATATTAGAACGAGCACGGGAGGGGGAAGAAAGGGGAATGAGTTTATGTATTTGCAGCGCGAAATTAAACAGGTGCGATCATAACAGCACTAATGCACCGGATCCCATCAGAACTCCGCAGTTAAGTGTGCTTGGGCGAGATTAGTACTCGGATGGGTGACCTCCTAGGAAGTCCTCTTGTCGCACCAATTTTTTTTCAGACGGGTCGTTCGACGTTACGCACGTCTGGAACTAGGGTCCGCTGGTTTATACGCAAATGTGAGTCAAGAAGCAGGGGCATTTTAATCTATATTAGAACGAGAATGAGAGGTGAAGTGTGAATGCACAAGGAAACAAATGACGGGAGGGGGAAGAAAGGAGAAGGAGTGTATGTATTTGCAGCGCAAAATTAAACAAGTGTGATCATACCAGCACTAAAGCTCCGGATCCCATCAGAACTCCGCAGTTAAGTGTGCTTGGGCGAGGGTAGTACTCGGATGGGTGACCACCTGGGAAGCCCTCGTGTTGCACCTATTTTTTTTCGGATGGGTTGTTCGACGTTACGCGCGAATGGAATTATAATTCGCTGGTTCATTTGCAAAGGTGAGTCACGGTGCCGGGGCATATTACTTGATATTAGAAGGAGAAAGAGAGATGCAGAGTGCACGCACAAGGAAACAAATGACGGGAGGGGGATGGAAGGAGAAAGAGTTTATGTATTTGCAGTGCAGAATGAAACATGAGGGATCATACCAGCACTAATGCAACGGATTCTATCAGAACTCCGCAGTTAAGGGTGCTTGGGTGAGAAAAGTAATCGGATGGGTGACCTCTTGCGAAGTCCTTATATTTCTCCCATTTTCTTGGGAGGTCTTCGTGTTGCACCTATCTTTTTGTAGATGATTCTTTCGATGTTACGCGAGACTTGATTTATGATCCGCAGGTTTATTCGCAAATTTGAGTCACGGCGCCGTGCCATTTTACTTAATATTATAACGAGTTCGGGAGGTGCAGTGCGCACGCACAAGGAAACAAATGACGGGAGGAGCAAGAAAAGAGAAGGAGTGTATGTATTTGAAGCGCAAAATTAAACAAGTGGCATCATACCAGCACTAACGCATTGGATCCCATCAGAACTCTGCAGTTAAGTGTGCTTGGGCGAGAGTAGTACTCGGATGGGTGACCCATGCTAGTACTACTCTCGCCCAAGCACCCTTACCTACGGAGTTCTAATAGAATCCGTTGCATTAGTGCTGGTATGATCGCACCTGTTTCATTTCGTGCTCAAAATACATACACTCTTTCTTCCCTCCCCCCCTCCCATCATTCGTTTCCTTGTGCGTTCACACTGCACCTCTCCTTCTCGTTCTAATATCGATTAAAATGTCCCTGATTCTTGACTCACATTTGCGTATAAACCAGCGGACCATAGTTCCAGTCGCGCGTAACGTCGAACGACCCATCTGAAAAAAAATTGTTGCGATACGAGGACTTCCCAAGAGGTCAACCATCCGAGTACTACTCTCGCCCAAGCACACTTAACTGCAGAGTTCTGATGGGATCCAGTGCATTAGTGCTGGTATGATGCCACTTGTTTAATTTTGCGCTTCAAATACATACACTCCTTCTCTTTTCTTCCACCTCCCGTCATTTGTTTCCTTGTGCGTGCGCACTGCACCTCCCGTACTCGTTCTAATATCAAGTAAAATGCCACGGTGCCGTGACTCACATTTGCGAATAAACCTGCGGACCATAAATCAAGTCGCGCGTATCATCGAAAGAATCATCTACAAAAAAATGGGTGCAACACGAGGACTTCACAAGAAAATGGGTGAAATATAAGGACTTCGCAGGAGGTAACCCATGCTAGTACTACTCTCGCCCAAGCACCCTTACTTACGGAGTTCTGATAGAATCCGTTGCATTAGTGCTGGTATGATCGCACCTGTTTCATTTCGTGCGGAAAATACATACACGAGGACTTCCCAGGAGGTCACCCATCCGAGTACTACTCTCGCCCAAACACACTTAACTGCGGAGTTATGATGGGATCCGGTGCATTAGTGGTGGTATGATCGCATTCGTTTAATTCCGCGCTGCAAATACATAAACTCCTTCTCCTTTCTTCCCCCTCCCGTCATATGTTTCCTTGTGCGTGCGCTCTGCATCTCTCTCTCTCGTTCTAATATCAAGTAGTATGCCCTGGCATCGTGACTCACCTTTGCAAATGAACCAGCGGTTTATAATTCCATTCGCGCGTAACGTCGAACAACCCATTCGACGTTACGCGCGACTGGAACTATGGTCCGCTGGTTTATACGCAAATGTGAGTCAAGAATCAGGGGCATTTTAATCGATATTAGAACGAGAATGAGAGGTGCAGTGTGAACGCACAAGGAAACAAATGATGGGAGGGGGGGAGGGAAGAAGGAGTGTATGTTTTTTCAGCACAAAATTAAACAGGTGCGGTCACACCAGCACAAATGCACCGGATCCCATCAGAACTCCGCAGTTAACTGTGTTTTGGCGAAAGTAGTACAATGATGGGTTACCTCCTGGGAAATTCTCGTGTTGTACCCATTTTTTTTTCCAGATGTGTCGTTCGACGTTACGCGCGACTTTAATTATGGTCCGCAGATTTATTCGCAAATGTGAGTCACGGCGCCGTGGTATTTTACTTGATATTTGAACGAGAACGAGAGGTGCAGTGCGCACGCACATGGAAACAAATGACGGGAGGGGGAAGAAAGGAGAAGGAGTTTATGTATTTGCAGGGCGAAATTAAACAGGTGCGATCATACCAGCACTAATGCACCGGATCCCATCAGAACTCTGCAGTTAAGTGTGCTTGGGCGAGAGTAGTACTCGGATGGGTGACCTCCTGGAAGTCCTTGTGTCGCACTAATTTTTTTTTTCAGACGGGTCGTTCGACGTTACGCGCGACTAGAACTAGGGTCCCCTGGTTTATACGCAAATGTGAGTCAAGAAGCAGGGGCATTTTAATCAATATTAGAACGAGAAGGAGAGATGTAGAGTGCACGCACAAGGAAACAAATGACGGGAGGGGGGATGGAGGGAGAAAAAGTGTATGTATTTGCAGCGCAGAATGAAACATGAGCAATCATACCAGCACCAATGCAACGGATTCTATCAGAACTCCGCAAGTTAAGGGTGCTTGGGCGAGTGTAGCACTGGGTTGGGTGACCTCCTGCGAAGTCCTTATATTTCACCCATTTTCTTAGGAAGTGCTCGTGTTGCACCCATTTTTTTGCAGATGATTCTTTCGACGATACGCGCGACTTGAATTATGGTCCTCAGGTTTATTCGCAAATGTGAGTCACGGCACCGTAGCATTTTACTTGATATTAGAACGAGCACGGGAGGTGCAGTGCGCACGCACAAGGAAACAAATGACGGGAGGGTGAAGAAAGGAGAAGGAGTTTATGTTTTTGCAGCGCAAAATTAAAAGGGTGCGATCATACCAGCACTAATGAACCAGATCCCATCAGAACTTCGCAGTTAAGTGCGCTTGGGCGAGAGTAGTACTCGGATGGGTGACCTCCTGGGAAGTTCTCATGTCGCACCAATTTTTTTTCAGACGGGTCGTTCGAGGTTACGCGCGACTGGATCTAAATGACGGGAGGGGGAAGAAAGGATAAGGAGTTTATGTATTTGCAGTGCAAAATTAAACAGGTGCGATCATACCAGCACTAATGCACCGGATCCCATCAGAACTCCGCAGGTAAGTGTGCTTGGGTGAGAGTAGTACTCGGATGGGTGACATCCTAGGAAGTCCACATGTCGCACTAATTTTTTTTTCAGACGGGTCGTTCGACGTTACGCACGACTGGAACTAGGGTCCACTGGTTTATACGCAAATGTGAGTCAAGAAGCAGGGGCATTTTAATCGATATTAGAACGAGAAGGAGAGATGCAGAGTGCACGCAAAAGGATACAAATGACGGGAGGGGGGATGGAGGGAAAAAAAAGTGTATGTATTTGCAGCGCAGAATGAAACATGAGCAATCATACCAGCACCAATGCAACGGATTCTATTAGAACTCCGCAAGTTAAGGGTTCTTGGGCGAGAGTAGCTCTAGGATGGGTGACCTCCTGCGAAGTCCTTATATTTCACCCATTTTCTTAGGAAGTCCTCGTGTTGCACCCATTTTTTTGCAGATGATTCTTTCGACGATACTCGCGACTTGAATTATGGTCCTCAGGTTTATTCGCAAATATGAGTCACGACACCGTAGCATTTTACTTGATATTAGAACGAGCACGGGAGGTGCAGTGCGCACGCACAAGGAAACAAATGACGGGAGGGGGAAGAAAGGAGAAGGAGTTTATGTTTTTGCAGCGCAGAATAAAATGGGTGCGATCATACCAGGACTAATGCACCGGATCCCATCAGAACTTCGCAGTGAAGTGCGCTTGGGCGAGAGTAGTACTCGGATGGGTGACCTCTTGGGAAGTCCTCGTGTCGCACTAATTTTTTTTTTAGACGGGTCGTTCGACGTTACGCGCGACGGGAACTGGGTTCCGCTGGTTTATACACAAATGTGAGTCAAGAAGCAGGGGCATTTTAATTGATATTAGAACGAGAAGGAGAGGTGCAGTGTGAACGCACAAGGAAACAATTGATGGGAGGGGGAGGAAAGAAGGAGTGTATGTATTTTCAGCACGAAATGAAACAAGTGCGATCATACCAGCACTAATGCAGCGGATTCTATCAGAACTCCGTAGGTAAGGGTGCTTCGGCGAGAGTAGTACTAGCATGGGTTACCTCCTGCGAAGTCCTTATATTTCACTCATTTTCTTGTGAAGTCCTCGTGTTGCACCCATTTTTTTGCAGATGATTCTTTCGACATTATGCGCGACTTGAATTATGGTCCTCAGGTTTATTCGTAAATGTGAGTCACGGCACCGTAGTATTTTACCTGATATTAGGATGAGCACGGGACGTGCAATGCGCACGCACAAGGAAACAAATGACGGGAGGTGGAAGAAAGGAGAAGGAGTTTATCTATTTGCAGCACGAAATTAAACGGGTGCGATCATACCAGCACTATTGCCCTGGATCCCATCAGTACTCCGCAGTTAAGTGTGCTTGGGCGAGAGTAGTACTCGGATGGGTGACCTCCTGGGAAGTCCTTGTGTTGCACCAATTTTTTTTCAGACGGGTCGTTCGACAATACGCGCGACTGGAACTATGGTCCGCTGGTTTATACGCAAATGAGGGTCAAGAATCAGGGGTATTTTAATCGATATTAGAACGAGAAGGAGAGGTGCAGTGTGAACGCACAAGGAAACAAATGATGGGAGGGGGGGAGGGAAGAAGGAGTGTATGTATTTTCAGCATGAAATTAAACAGGTGCGGTCATACTAGCACTAATGCATCAGATTCTATCAGAACTCCGTAGGTAAGGGTGCTTGGGCGAGAGTAGTACTAGCATGGGTTACCTCCTGCGAAGTCCTTATATTTCACCCATTTTCTTGTGAAGTCCTCGTGTTGCACCCATTTTTTTGCAGATGATTCTTTCAACGTTACGCGCGACTTGAATTATGGTCCTCAGGTTTATTCGCAAATGTGAGTCACGGTGCTGTAGCATTTTCTTGATATATGAACGAGAACGGGAGGTGCAGTGCGCACGCACAAGGAAACAAATGACGGGAGGGGGAAGAAAGGGGAATGAGTTTATGTATTTGCAGCGCAAAATTAAACAGGTGCGATCATACCAGCACTAATGCACCGGATCCCATCAGAACTCTGCAGTGAAGTTTGCTTGGGCGAGATTAGTATTCGGATGGGTTGTTCGACGTTACACGCGAATGGAATTATAAACCGCTGGTTTATTTGCAAAGGTGAGTCACGGTGCCGGGGCATATTACTTGATATTAGAACGAGAAAGAGAGATGCAGAGTGCACGCACAAGGAAACAAATGACGGGAGGGGGGATGGGAGGAGAAAGAGTGTATGTATTTGCAGTGCAGAATTAAACAGGTGCGATCATACCAGCACTAATGCAGCGGATTCTATCAGAACTCCGTAGGTAAGGGTGCTTGGGCGAGAGTAGTACTAGCATGGCTTACCTCCTGCGAAGTCCTTATATTTCACCCATTTTCTTGTAAAGTTCTCGTGTTGAACCTATTTTTTTGCAAATGATTCTTTCGACGTTACGCGCGACTTGAATTATGGTCCTCAGGTCTATTCGCAAATGTGAGTCACGGCACCGTAGTATTTTACTTGATATTAGAACGAGTACGGGAGGTGCAGTGCACACGCACAAGGAAACAAATGACGGGAGGGGGAAGAAAGGAGAAGGAGTTTATGTATTTGCAGTTCGAAATTAAACGGGTGCGATCATACCAGCACTAATGCATTGGATCCCATCAGAACTCGGCAGTTAAGTGTGCTTGGGTGAGAGTAGTACTCGGATGGGTGACCTCTTGGGAAGTCCTTGTGTTCAACCAATTTTTTTCAGACGGGTCGTTCGACGTTACGCGCGACTGGAACTATGGTCCGCTGGTTTATACGCAAATGTGAGTCAAGAATCAGGGGTATTTTAATCGATATTAGAAGGAGAAGGAGAGGTGCAGTGTGAACGCACAAGGAAACAAATGATGGGAGGGGGGGAGGGAAGAAGGAGTGTATGTATTTTCAGCACGAAATTAAACAGGTGCGGTCACACCAGCACAAATGCACCGGATCCCATTAGAACTCCGCAGTTAAGTGTGCTTTGGCGAAAGTAGTACAATGATGGGTTACCTCCTGGGAAGTTCTCGTGTTGCACCCATTTTCTTTTTTTCAGATGTGCCGTTCGACGTTACGCGCGACTTTAATTATGGTCCGCAGATTTATTCGCAAATATGAGTCACGGCGCCGTGGCATTTTACTTGATATTTGAACGAGCACGAGAGGTGCAGTGCGCACGCACAAGGAAAAAAACACGGGAGGGGGAAGAAAGGAGAAAGAGTTTATGTATTTGCAGCGCGAAATGAAACAGGTGCGATCATACTAGCACTAATGCAACGGATTCTATCAGAACTCCATAGGTAAGGGTGCTTGGGCGAGAGTAGTACTAGCATGGGTTACCTCCTGGGAAGTCCTTATATTTCACCCATTTTCTTGTGAAGTCCTCGTGTTGCACCCATTTTTTTGCAGATGATTCTTTCGACGTAACGCGCGACTTGAATTATGGTCCTCAGGTTTATTCGCAAATGTGAGTCACGGCGCTGTAGCATTTTACTTGATATTAGAACGAGAACGGGAGGTACAATGCGCACGCACAAGGAAACAAATGACGGGAGGGGGAAGAAAGGGGAATGAGTTTATGTATTTGCAGCGCGAAATTAAACAGGTGAGATCATACTAGCACTAATGCACTGGATCCCATCAGAACTCCGCAGTGAAGTGTGCTTGGGCGAGATTAGTACTCGGATGGGTGACCTCCTGGGAAGTCCTCGTGTCGCACCAATTTTTTTTCAGACGGGTCGTTCGACTTTATGCGCGTCTGGAACTAGGGTCCGCTGGTTTATACGCAAATGTGAGTCAAGATGCAGGGGCATTTTAATCGATATTAGAACGAGAATGAGAGGTGAAGTGTGAACGCACAAGGAAACAAATGACAGGAGGGGGAAGAAAGGAGAAGGAGTGTATGTATTTGCAGTGCGAAAGTAAACAGGTGCGATCATACCAGCACTAAAGCTCCGGATCCCATCAGAACTCTGCAGTTAAGTGTGCTTGGGCGAGCATAGTACTCGGATGGGTGACCACTTGGGAAGCCCTCGTGTTGCACCTATTTTTTTTCGGATGGGTTGTTAGATGTTACGCGCGAATAGAATTATAAACCGCTGGTTCATTTGCAAAGATGAGTCACGGTGCCGGGGTATATTACTTGATATTAGAACGAGAAAGAGAAATGCAGAGTGCACGCACAAGGAAACAAATGACGGGAGGGGGGATGGGAGGAGAAAGAGTGTATGTATTTGCAGCGCAGAATGAAACATGAGCGATCATACCAGCACCAATGAAACGGATTCTATCAGAACTCCGCAAGTTAAGGGTGCTTGGGCGAGAGTAGCACTAGGATGGGTGACCTCATGCGAAGTCCTTATATTTCACCTATTTTCTTAGGAAGTCCTCGTGTTGCACCCATTTTTTTGCAGATGATTCTTTCGACGTTACGCGCGACTTGAATTATGGTCGTCAGGTTTATTCGCCAATGTGAGTCACGGCACCGTAGCATTTTACTTGATATTAGAACGAGCACGGGAGGTGCAGTGCACACGCACAAGAAAACAAATGATGGGAGGGGGAAGAAAGGAGAAGGAATTTATGTATTTGCAGCGCAACATTAAACAGGTGCGATCATACTAGCACTAATGCACCGTATCCCATCAGAACTCCGCAGTTAAGTGTGCTTGGGTGAGAGTAGTACTCGGATAAGTGACCTCCTGGGAAGTCCTCGTGTCGCACTAATTTTTTTTTCAAACGGGTCGTTCGACGTTACGCGCGACTGGAACTAGGGTCCACGTGTTTTTACGCAAATGTGAGTCAAGAAGCAGGGGCATTTTAATCGATATTAGAACGAGAAGGAGAGATGCAGAGTGCACGCACAAGGAAACAAATGACGGGAGGGGGGATGGAGGGAGAAAAAGTGTTTGTATTTGCAGCGCCGAATGAAACATGAGCAATCATACCAGCACCAATACAACGGATTCTATCAGAACTCCGCAAGTTAAGGGTGCTTGGGCGAGAGTAGCATTAGGATGGGTGACCTCCTGCGAAGTCCTTATATTTCACCAATTTTTTTGCAGATGATTCTTTCGACGATACACGGGACTTTAATTATGGTCCTCAGATTTATTCGCAAATGTGAGTCACAGCACCGTAGCATTTTACTTGATATTAGAACGAGCTCGGTAGGTGCAGTGCGGAATTAAACGGGTGCGATCATACCATCACTAATGCACCGGATCCCATCAGAACTCCGCAGTTAACTGTGCTTGGACGAGAGTAGTTCTCGGATGGGTGACCTCCTGGGAAGTCCTCGTGTCGCACCAATTTTTTTTCACACGGGTAATTCGACGTTACGCTCGACTGGAACTGGGGTCCGCTGGTTTCTACGCAATTGTGAGTCAAGAAGCAAGGGCATTTTAATCGATATTTGAACGAGAACGAGAGGTGCAGTGCGCACGCACAAGGAAACAAATGACGGGAGGGGGAAGAAAGGAGAAGGAGTTTATGTATTTGCAGCGCGAAATGAAACAGGTGCGATCATACCAGCACTAATGCAACGGATTCTATTAGAACTCCGTAGGTAAGGGTGCTTGGGCGAGAGTAGTACTAGCATGGGTTACCTCCTGCGAAGTCCTTATATTTCACCCATTTTCTTGTGAAGTCCTCGTTTTGCACCCATTTTTTTGCAGATGATTCTTTCGACATTACGCGCGACTTGAATTATGGTCCTCAGGTTTATTCGCAAATATGAGTCACGGTACTGTAGCATTTTACTTGATATTAGAACGAGAACGGGAAGTGCAGTGCGCACGCACAAGGAAACAAATGACGGGAGGGGGAAGAAAGGGGAATGAGTTTATATATTTGCAGCGCAAAATTAAACAGGTGCGATCATACCAGCACTAATGTACCGGATCCCATCAGAACTACGCAGTGAAGTGTGCTTGGGTGAGATTAGTACTCGGATGGGTGACCTCCTGGGAAGTCCTCGTGTCGCACCAATTTTTTTTCAGACGGGTCGTTCGACGTTACGCGCGACTGGAACTAGGGTCCGCTGGTTTATACGCAAATGTGAGTCAAGAAGCAGGGGCATTTTAATCGATATTAGAACGAGAAGGAGAGGTGAAGTGTGAACGCACAAGGAAACAAATGACGGAGGGGGAAGAGGGGAGAAGGTGTGTATGTATTTGCAGCGCGAAATTAAACAGGTGCGATCGTACCAGCACTAAAGCCCCGGATCCCATCAGAACTCCGCAGTTAGGTGTGTTTGGGCGAGAGTATTACTCGGAAGGGTGACCTCTTGGGAAGTCCTTATATTTCACCCATTTTCTTGTGAAGTCCTCGTGTTGCACCCATTTTTTTGCAGATGATTCTTTCGACGTTACGCGCGACTTGAATTATGGTCCTCAGGTTTATTCGCAAATGTGAGTCACGGCGCTGTAGCATTTTACTTGATATTAGAACGAGAACGGGAGGGGGAAGAAATGGTAATGAGTTTATGTATTTGCAGCGCGAAATTAAACAGGTGCGATCATACCAGCACTAATGCACCGGATCCCATCAGAACTCCGCAGTGAATTGTGCTTGGGCGAGATTAGTACTCGGATGGGTGACCTCCTGGGAAGTCCTCGTGTCGCACAAATTTTTTTTTAGACTGGTCGTTCGACGTTACGCGCGTCTGGAACTAGGGTCCGCTGGTTTATACGCAAATGTGAGTCAAGAAGCAGGGGCATTTTAATCGATATTAGAACGAGAATGAGAGGTGAAGTGTGAACGCACAGGGAAACAAATGACGGGAGGGGGAAGAAAGGAGGAGTGTATGTACTTGCAGCGCGAAATTAAAGAGGTGCGATCATAGCAGCACTGAAGCCCCGGATCCCATCAGAACTCCGCAGTTAAGTGTGCTTGGCGAGAATAGTACTCTGATGGGTGACCACCTGGGAAGCCCTCATGTTGCACCTATTTTTTTTCGGATGGGTTGTTCGACGTTACGCGCGAATGAAATTATAAACCGCTGGTTCATTTGCAAAGGTGAGTCACGGTGCCGGGGCATATTACTTGATATTAGAACGAGAAAGAGAGATGCAGAGTGCACGCACAAGGAAACAAATGACGGGAGGGGGGATGGGAGGAGAAAGAGTATGTATTTGCAGTGCAGAATGAAACATGAGGGATCATACTAGCACTAATGCAACGGATTCTATCAGAACTCCGCAGTTAAGGGTTCTTGGGCGAGAAAAGTACTCGGATGGGTGACCTCCTGCGAAGTCCTTATATTTCACCCATTTTCTTGGGAGGTCGTCGTGTTGCACCCATCTTTTTGCAGATGATTCTTTCGACGTTACGCGCGACTTGATTTATGGTCCGCAGGTTTATTCGCAAATGTGAGTCACGGAGCCGTGGCATTTTACTTGATATTAGAACGAGTACGGGAGGTGCAGTGCGCACGCACAAGGAAACAAATGACGGGAGGAGGAAGAAAAGAGAAAGAGTGTATGTATTTGAAGCGCAAAGTTAAACAAGTGGCATTATACCAGTACTAATGCACTGGATCCCATCAGAACTCTGCAGTTAAGCGTGCTTGGGTTAGAGTAGTACTCGGATGGGTGACCTCTTGGGAAGTCCTCGTATCGCAACAATTTTTTTTCAGATGGGTCGTTCGACGTTACGCACGACTGGAACTATGGTCCGCTGGTTTATACGCAAATGTGAGTCAAGAATCAGGGGCATTTTAATCGATATTAGAACGAGAAGGAGAGGTGCAGTGTGAACGCACAAGGAAACAAATGATTGGAGGGGGGAGGGAAGAAGGAGTGTATGTATTTTCAGCACGAAATTAAACAGGTGCGGTCACACCAGCACAAATGCACCGGATCCCATCAGAACTCTACAGTTAAGTGTGCTTTGGCAAAAGTAGTACAATAATGCGTTACCTCTTGGGAAGTTCTCGTTTTACACCCATTTTCTTTTTTTCAGATGTGCAGTTCGACGTTACGCGCGACTTTAATTATGGTCCGCAGATTTATTCGCAAATGTGAGTCACGACGCCATGGCATTTTACTTGATATTTGAACGACAACGAGAGGTGCAGTGCGCACGCACAAGGAAACAAATGACGGGAGGGGGAATAAAGGTGAAGGAGTTTATGTATTTGCAGCGCAAAATTAAACAGTTGCTATCATACCAGCACTAATGCACCGGATCCCATCAGAACTCCGCAGTTAAGTTTGCTTGGGCGAGAGTAGTACTCGGATGGGTGACCTCCTAGGAAGTCCTCTTGTCGTATTAATTTTTTTTTCAGACGGGTCATTCGACGTTACGCGCGACAAGAACTAGGGTCCACTGGTTTATAAGCAAATGTGAGTCAAGAAGCAGGGGCATTTTAATCGATATTAGAACGAAAAGGAGAGATGCAGAGTGCAGGCACAAAGAAATAAATGACGGGAGGGGGGATGGAGGGAGAAAAAGTGTATGTATTTGCAGCGCAGAATAAAACATGAGCAATCGTACCAGCACGAATGCAACAGATTCTATCAGAAATCCGCAAGTTATGGGTGCTTGGGCGAGAGTAGCACTAGGATGGGTGACCTCCTGCGAAGTCCTTATATTTCACCCATTTTCTTTGGAAGTCCTCGTGTTGCACCCATTTTTTTGCAGATGATTCTTTCGACGATAAGTGCGACTTGAATGATGGTCCTCAGGTTCATTCACAAATGTGAGTCACGGCACCTTAGCATTTTATTGATATTAGAACGAGCACGGGAGGTGCAGTGCGCACGCACAAGGAAACAAATGACGGGAGGGGGAAGAAAGGAGAAGGAGTTTATGTATTTGCAGTGCAGAATTAAACGGGTGCGATCATACCAGCACTAAAGCACCGGATCCCATCAGAACTCTGCAGTTAAGAGTGCTTGGGCGAGAGTAGTACTCGGATGGGTGACCTCTTGGGAAGTTCTCGTGTCGCACCAATTTTTTTTCAGACGGGTCGTTCGACGTTACGCGCGACTGGAACTAGGGTCCGCTGGTTTATACGCAAATGTGAGTCAAGAAGCAGGGGCATTTTAAACGATATTAGAACGAGAAGGAGAGGTGCAGTGTGAACGCACAAGGAAATAATTGATGGGAGGGGGAGGGAAGGAGAAGGAGTGTATGTATTTTTAGCGCGAAATGAAACAGGTGCGATCATACCACACTAATGCAATGGATTCTATCAGAACTCCGTAGGTAAGGGTGCTTGGGCGAGAGTAGTACTAACATGGGTTACCTCCTGCGAAGTCCTTATATTTCACCCATTTTCTTGTGAAGTTCTCGTGTTGCACCCATTTTTTTGCAGATGATTCTTTCGACGTTACGCGCGACTTGAATTATGGTCCTCAGGTTTATTCGCAAATGTGAGTCACGGTGCTGTAGCATTTTACTTGATATTAGAACGAGAACGGGAGGTTTAGCGCGCACGAACAAGGAAACAAATGACGGGAGGAGGAAGAAAAGAGAAGGAGTGTATGTATTTGCAGCGCAAAACTAAACAGGTGCGGTCTTACCAGCACTAAAGCCCCGGATCCCATCAGAACTCCGCAGTTAATTGTGCTTGGGCGAGAGTAGTACTCGGATGGGTGACCTCCTGGGAAGTCCTCGTGTCGCACCAATTTTTTTTCAGACGGGTCGTTCGACGTTACGCGCGACTGAAACTAGGGTCCGCTGGTTTATACGCAAATGTGAGTCAAGAAGCAGGGGCATTTTAATCGATATTAGAACCAGAAGGATAGGTGCAGTGTGAACGCACAAGGAAACAATTGATGGGAGGGGGAGGGAAGGAGAAGGAGTGTATGTATTTTCAGCACGAAATGAAACAGGTGCGATCATACCATCACTAATGCAACGGATTCTATCAGAACTCTGTAGGTAAGGGTGCTTGGGCGAGAGTAGTACTAGCATGGCTTACCTCCTGCGAAGTCCTTATATTTCACCCATTTTCTTGGGAGGTCCTCGTGTTGCACCCATGTTTTTGCCGATGATTCTTTCGACGTTACGTGCGACTTGATTTATGGTCCGCAGGTTTATTTCCAAATGTGAATCACGGCGCTGTGGCATTTACTTGATATTAGTACGAGTACAGAAGGTGCAGTGCGCACGCACAAGGAAACAAATGACGGATGAGGAAGAAAAGAGAATAAGTGTATGTATTTATAGTGCAAAATTAAACAAGCGGCATCATACCAGCACTAATGCACTGGATCCTATCAGTACTCTGCAGTTAATTGTGCTTTGGCGAGAGTAGTACTCGGATGGGTGACCTCTTAGGAGGTCCTCGTATCGCAACAATTTTTTTTTAGATGGTTCGTTCGATGTTACGCGCGACTGGAACTATGGTCCGCTGGTTTATACGCAAATGTGAGTCAAGAATAAGGGGCATTTTAATCGATATTAGAACGAGAAGGAGAGGTGCAGTGTGAACGCACAAGGAAACAAATGATGGGAGGGGGGGAGGGAAGAACTCGTATGTATTTTCAGCACGAAATTAAACAGGTGCGGTCACACCAGCACAAATGCACCGGATCCCATCAGAACTCCGCAGTTAAGTGTGCTTTGGCGAAAGTAGTACAATGATGGGTTACCTCCTGGGAGGTTCACGTGTTGAACCCATTTTTTTTTTCAGATGTGCCGTTCGACGTTACGCGCGACTTTAATTATGGTCCACAGATATATTTGCAAATGTGAGTCACGGCGCCGTGGCATTTTACCTGATATTTGAACGAGAACGAGAGGTGTAGTGCGCATGCACAAGGAAACAAATGACGGGAGGGGGAAGAAAGGAGAAGGAGTTTATGTATTTGCAGCGCGAAATTAAACAGGTGCGATCATACCAGCACAAATGCACCGGATCCCATCAGAACTCTGCAGTTAAGTGTGCTTTGGGGAAAGTATTACAATGATGGGTTACCTCGTGGGAAGTTCTCGTGTTGCACCCATTTTCTTTTTTTCAGATGTGCCGTTCGATGTTACGCGCGACTTTAATTATGGTCCGCAGATTTATTCGCAAATGTGAGTCACGGCACCGTGACATTTTACTTGATATTTGAACGAGAACGAGAGGTGCAGTGCGCACGCACAAGGAAACAAATGACGGGAGGGGGAAGAAAGGGGAAGGAAATTATGTATTTGCAGCGAAAAATTTAACAGGTGCGATCATACTAGCATTAATGCACCGTATCCCATCAGAACTCCGCAGTGAAGTGTGCTTGGGCGAGAGTAGTACTCGGATGGGTGACCTCCTGGGAAGTCCTCGTGTCGTACTAATTTTTTTTTTAGACGGGTCGTTCGACGTTACGCGTAACTGGAACTAGGGCCCCCTGGTTCATACGCAAATGTGAGTCAAGAAGCATGGGCATTTTAATCGATATTAGATCGAGAAGGAGAGATGCAGAGTGCACGCAAAAGGAAACAAATGACGGGAGGGGGGATGGAGGGAGAAAAAGTGTATGTATTTGCAGCGCAGAATGAAACATGAGCAATCATACCAGCACCAATGCGACGGATTCTATCAGAACTCCGCAAGTTAAGGGTGCTTGGACGAGAGTAGCACTAGGATGGGTGACCTCCTGCAAAGTCCTTATATTTCACCAATTTTCTTAGGAAGTCCTCGTGTTGCACCCATTTTTTTGCAGATGATTCTTTCGACGATATGCGCGACTTGAATTATGGTCGTCAGGTTTATTCGCAAATGTGAGTCACGGCACCGTAGCATTTTACTTGATATTAGAACGAGCACGGGAGGTGCAGTGCGCACGCACAAGGAACCAAATGACGGGAGGGGGAAGAAAGGAGAAGGAATTTATGTATTTGAAGCGCGGAATTAAACGAGTGGGATCATACCAGCACTAATGCACCGGATCTCATCAGAACTCCGCAGTTAAGTGTGTTTGGGCGAGAGTAGTACTCGGATGGGTGACCTCCTGGGAAGTCCTCGTGTCGCACAAATTTTTTTTCAGACGGGTCGTTCGACGTTTCGCGCGACTGGAACTGGGGTCCGCTGGTTTATACGCAAATGTGAGTCAAGAAGCAGGGCCATTTTAATCGATATTAGAACGAGAATGAGAGGTGCAGTGTGAACGCACAAGGAAACAATTGATGGGAGGGGGAGGGAAGGAGAAGGAGTGTATGTATTTTCAGCACGAAATGAAACAGGTGCGATCATACCAGCACTAATGCAACGGATTCTATCAAAACTCCGTAGGTAACGGTGCTTGGGCGAGAGTAGTACTAGCATGGGTTACCTCCTGCGAAGTCCTTATATTTCACCCATTTTCTTGTGAAGTCCTCGTGTTGCATCCATTTTCTTTTTTTCAGATGTGTCGTTCGATGTTACGCGCGACTTTAATTATGGTCCACAAATTTATTCGCAAATGTGAGTCACGGCGCCGTGGCATTTTACTTGATATTTGAACGAGAACGAGAGGTGCAGTGCGCACGCACAAGGAAACAAATGACGGGAGGGGGAAGAAAGGAGAAGGAGTTTATGTATTTGCAGCGCAAAATTAAGCCGGTGCGATCATACCAGCACTAATGCACTGGATCCCATCAGAACTCCGCAGTTAAGTGTGCTTGGGCGAGATTAGTATTCGGATGGGTGACCTCATGGGAAGTCCTCGTGTCGCACCAATTTTCTTTTCAGACGGGTCGTTCGACGTTACGTGCGTTTTGAACTAGGGTCCGCTGGTTTATACGCAAATGTGAGTCAAGAAGCAGGGGCATTTAAATCGCTATTAGAATGAGAATGAGAGGTGAAGTTTGAACGCACAAGGAAACAAATGACGGGAGGGGGAAGAAAGGAGAAGCAGTCTATGTATTTACAGCGAAAAATTAAACAGGTGCGATCATACCAGCACTAAAGCTCAGGATCCCATCAGAACTCCGCAGTTAAGTGTGTTTGGGCGAGGGTAGTACATGGATGGGTGACCACCTGGGAAGCCCTCGTTTTGCACCTATTTTTTTTCAGATGGGTTGTTCGACGTTACGCACGAATGAAATTATAAACCACTGGTTCATTTGCAAAGGTGAGTCACGGTGCCGGGGCATATTACTTGATATTAGAAGGAGAAAGAGAGATGCAGAGTGCACGCACAAGAAAACAAATGACGGGAGGGGGGATGGAATGAGAAAGAATGTATGTATTTGCAGTGCGGAATGAAACATGAGGGATCATACCAGCACTAATGCAACGGATTCTATCAGAACTCCGCAGTTAAGGGTGCTTGGGCGAGAAAAGTACTCGGATGGGTGACCTCCTGCGAAGTCCTTATATTTCACCCATTTTCTTGGAAGATCCTCGTGTTGCACCCATCTTTTTGCAGATGATTCTTTCGACGTTACGGGCGACTTGATTTATGATCTGCAGGTTTATTCGCAAATGTGAGTCACGGCGCCGTGGCATTTTACTTGATATTAGAACGAGTACGGGAGGTGCAGTGCGCACGCACAAGGAAACAAATGACGGGAGGAGGAAGAAAAGAGAAAGAGTGTATGTATTTGAAGCGCAAAATTAAACAAGTGGCATCATACCCGCACTAATGCACTGGATCCCATCAGAACTCTGCAGTTAAGTGTGCTTGGGTGAAAGTAGTACTAGGATGGGTGACCTCTTGGGAAGTCCTCGTATCGCAACAATTTTTTTTCAAATGGGTTGTTCGACGTTACGCGCGACTGGAACTATGGTCCGCTGGTTTATACGCAAATGTTAGTCAAGAATCAGGGGCATTTTAATCGATATTAGAACGAGAATGAGAGGTGCAGTGTGAACGCACAAGGAAACAAATGATTGGAGGGGGGGAGGGAAGAAGGAGTGTATGTATTTTCGACACGAAATTAAACAGGTGCGGTCACACCAGCACAAATGCACCGGATCCCATCAGAACTCTACAGTTAAGTGTGCTTTGGCAAAAGTAGTACAATGATGGGTTACCTCCTGGGAAGTTCTCGTGTTACACCCATTTTCTTTTTTTCAGATGTGCCATTCGACGTTACGTGCGACTTTAATTATGGTCCACAGATTTATTCGCAAATGTGAGTCACGGCGCCGTGGCATTTTACTTTATATTTGAACGAGAACGAGAGAAGGAGTGTATGTATTTGAAGCACAAAATTAAACAAGTGGCATCATACCAGCACTAATGCACTGGATCCCATCAGAACTCTGCAGTTAAGTGTGCTTGGGCGAGAGTAGTACTCGGATGGGTGACCTCTTGGGAAGTCCTCATATCGCAACAATTTTTTTTTTTCAGATGGGTCGTTCGACATTACGCTCGACTAGAACTATGGTCCGCTGCTTTATACGCAAATGTGAGTCAAGAATCAAGGGCATTTTAATCGATATTAGAACGAGAAGGAGAGGTGCAGTGTGAACGCACAAGGAAACAAATGATGGGAGGGGGGGAGGGAAGAAGGAGTGTATGTATTTTCAGCACGAAATTAAACATGTGCGGTCACACCAGCACAAATGCACCGGATCCCATCAGAACTCCGCAGTTATGTGTGCTTTGACGAAAGTAGTACAATGATGGGTTACCTCCTGGGAAGTTCTCGTGTTGCACCCATTTTTTTTTTTTAGATGTGCCGTTCGACGTTACGCGCGACTTTAATTATGGTCCGCAAATTTATTCGCAAATGTGAGTCACGGCGCCGTGGCATTTTACTTGATATTTGAACGAGAACGAGAGGTGCAGTGCGCACGCACAAGGAAACAAATGACGGGAAGGGGAAGAAAGGAGAAGGAGTGTATGTATTTGCAGCGCCAAATGAAATAGGTGCAATCATACCAGCACTAATGCAACGGATTCTATCGGAACTCCGTAAGTAAGGGTGCTTGGGCGAGAGTAGTACTAGCATGGGTTACCTCCTGCGAAGTCCTTATATTTCACCCATTTTCTTGTGAAGTCCTCGTGTTGCACCCATTTTTTTGCAGATGATTCTTTCGATGTTACGCGCGACTTGTATTATGGTCCTCAGGTTTATTCGCAAATGTGAGTCACGGTGCTGTAGCCTTTTACTTGATATTAGAACGAGAACGGGAGGTGCACTGCACACGCACAAGGAAACAAATGATGGGAGGGGGAAGAAAGGGGAATGAGTTTATGCATTTGCAGCGCAAAATTAAACAGGTGCGATCATACCAGCACAAACGCACCGGATCCCACCAGAACTCTGCAGTTAAGTATGCTTTGGCGAAAGTAGTACAATGATGGGTTACCTCGTGGGAAGTTCTCGTGTTGCACCCATTTTCTTTTTTTCAGATGTGCCGTTCGACATTACGCGCGACTTTAATTATGGTCCGCAGATTTATTCGCAAATGTGAGTCATGGTGCCGTGGCATTTTACTTGATATTTGAACGAGAACGAGAGGTGTAGTGCGCACGCACAAGGAAACAAATGACGGGAGGGGGAAGAAAGGAGAAGGAGTTTATGTATTTGCAGCGCGAAATTAAACGAGTGCGATCATACCAGCACTAGTGCACCGGATCCCATCAGAACTCTGCAGTTAAGTGTGCTTGGGCGAGATTAGTACTCGGATGGGTGACCTCTTGGGAAGTCCTTGTGTTGCACCAATTTTTTTTCAGACAGGTCGTTCGACTTTACGCGCGACTGGAACAAGGGTCCGCTGGTTTATACGCAAATGTGAGTCAAGAAGCAGGGGCATTTTAATCGATATTAGAACGAGAATGAGAGGTGCAGTGTGAACGCACAAGGAAACAAATGACGGGAGGGGGGATGGAGGGAGAAAAACTGTATGTATTTGCAGGGCAGAATGAAACAGGTGCGATCATACCAGCACCAATGCAACGGATTCTATTAGAACTCCGCAAGTTAGGGGTGCTTGGGCGAGAGTAGTACTAGCATGGGTTACCTCCTGCGAAGTCCTTATATTTGACACATTTTCTAAGGAAGTCCTCGTGTTGCACCCATTTTTTTGCAGATGATTCTTTCGACGATATGCTCGACTTGAATTATGGTCCTCAGGTTTATTCGTAAATGTGAGTCACGGCACCGTAGCATTTTACTTGATATTAGAACGAGCACGGGAGGGGGAAGAAAGGGGAATGAGTTTATGTATTTGCAGCGCGAAATTAAACAGGTGCGATCATAACAGCACTAATGCACCGGATCCCATCAGAACTCCGCAGTTAAGTGTGCTTGGGTGAGATTAGTACTCGGATGGGTGACCTCCTAGGAAGTCCTCTTGTCGCACCAATTTTTTTTCAGACGGGTCGTTCGACGTTACGCACGTCTGGAACTAGGGTCCGCTGGTTTATACGCAAATGTGAGTCAAGAAGCAGGGGCATTTTAATCTATATTAGAACGAGAATGAGAGGTGAAGTGTGAATGCACAAGGAAACAAATGACGGGAGGGGGAAGAAAGGAGAAGGAGTGTATGTATTTGCAGCGCAAAATTAAACAAGTGTGATCATACCAGCACTAAAGCTCCGGATCCCATCAGAACTCCGCAGTTAAGTGTGCTTGGGCGAGGGTAGTACTCGGATGGGTGACCACCTGGGAAGCCCTCGTGTTGCACCTATTTTTTTTCGGATGGGTTGTTCGACGTTACGCGCGAATGGAATTATAATTCGCTGGTTCATTTGCAAAGGTGAGTCACGGTGCCGGGGCATATTACTTGATATTAGAAGGAGAAAGAGAGATGCAGAGTGCACGCACAAGGAAACAAATGACGGGAGGGGGATGGAAGGAGAAAGAGTTTATGTATTTGCAGTGCAGAATGAAACATGAGGGATCATACCAGCACTAATGCAACGGATTCTATCAGAACTCCGCAGTTAAGGGTGCTTGGGTGAGAAAAGTACTCGGATGGGTGACCTCTTGCGAAGTCCTTATATTTCTCCCATTTTCTTGGGAGGTCTTCGTGTTGCACCTATCTTTTTGTAGATGATTCTTTCGATGTTACGCGAGACTTGATTTATGATCCGCAGGTTTATTCGCAAATTTGAGTCACGGCGCCGTGCCATTTTACTTAATATTATAACGAGTTCGGGAGGTGCAGTGCGCACGCACAAGGAAACAAATGACGGGAGGAGGAAGAAAAGAGAAGGAGTGTATGTATTTGAAGCGCAAAATTAAACAAGTGGCATCATACCAGCACTAACGCATTGGATCCCATCAGAACTCTGCAGTTAAGTGTGCTTGGGCGAGAGTAGTACTCGGATGGGTGACCTCTTGGGAAGTCCTCGTATCGCAATATTTTTTTTCAGATGGGTCGTTCGACGTTACGCGCGACTGGAACTATGGTCCGCTGGTTTATACGCAAATGTGAGTAAAAAATTAGGGGCATTTTTATCGAAATTAGAACGAGAAGGAGAGGTGCAGTGTGAACGCACAAGGAAACAAATGATGGGAGGGGGGGAGGGAAGAAGGAGTGTATGTATTTTCAGCACGAAATTAAACAAGTGCGGTCAAACCCGCACAAATGCACCGGATCCCATCAGAACTCCGAAGTTAAGTGTGCTTTGGCGAAAGTAGTACAATGATGGGTTACCTCTTGGGAAGTTCTCGTATTGCACCCATTTTCTTTTTTTCAGATGTGCCGTTCGACGTTACGTGCGACTTTAATTATGGTCCGCAGATTTATTCGCAAATGTGAGTCACGGCGCCGTGGCATTTTACTTGATATTTGAACGAGAACATGAGGTGCAGTGCGCACGCACAAGGAAACAAATGACGGGAGGGGGAAGAAAGGAGAAGGAGTTTATGTATTTGCGCGCGAAATTAGACCGGTGCGATCATACCAGCACTAATGCAACGGATCCCATCAGAACTCAACAGTTAAGTGTGCTTGGGCGAGAGTAGTGCTCGGATGGGTGACCTCTTGGGAAGTCCTTGTGTCGCACAAATTTTTTTTCAGACGGGTCGAGAATGAGAGGTGAAGTGTGAACGCACAAGGAAACAAATGACGGGAGGGGGAAGAAAGGAGGAGTGTATGTATTTGCGGCGCGAAATTAAAGAGGTGCGATCATACCAGCACTAAAGCCCCGGATCCCATCAGAACTCCGTAGGTAAGGGTGCTTGGGCGAGAGTAGTACTAACATGGGTTACCTCCTGCGAAGTCCTTATATTTCACCCATTTTCTTGTGAAGTCCTCGTGTTGCACCAATTTTTTTGCAGATAATTCTCTCGACGTAACGCGCGACTTGTATTATGGTCCTCAGGTTTATTCACAAATGTGAGTCACGGCGCTGTAGCATTCTACTTGATATTAGAACGAGAACGGGAGGTGCAGTGCGCACGCACAAGGAAACAAATGACGGGAGGGGGAAGAAAGGGGAATGAGTTTATGTATTTGCAGCGCGAAATTAAACAGGTGCGATCATTCCAGCACTAATGCACTGGATCCCATCAGAACTCCGCAGTGAAGTGTGCTTGGGCGAGATTTGTACTCGGATGGGTGACCTCCTGGGCAGTCCTCGTGTCGCACCAATTTTTTTTCAGACGGGTCGTTCGACGATACGCGCGTCTGGAACTAGGGTCCGCTGGTTTATACGCAAATGTGAGTCAAGAAGCAGGGGCATTTGAATCGATATTAGAACGAGAATGAGAGGTGAAGTGTGAACGCACAAGGAAACAAATGACAGGAGGGGGAAGAAAAGAGAAGGAGTGTATGTATTTGGAGTGCGAAAGTAAACAGGTGCAATCATACCAGCACTAAAGCTCCGGATCCCATCAGAACTCCGCAGTTAAGTGTGCTGGGGCGAGCATAGTACTCGGATGGGTGACCACTTGGGAAGCCCTCGTGTTGCACCTATTTTTTTTTGGATAGGTTGTTAGACGTTACGCGCGAATAGAATTATAAACCGCTGTTTCATTTACAAAGATGAGTCACGGTGCCGGGGCATATTACTTGATATTAGAACGAGAAAGAGAAATGCAGAGTGCACGCACAAGGAAACAAATGACGGGATGGGGGATGGGAGGAGAAAGAGTGTTTGTATTTGCAGTGCAGAATGAAACATGAGGGATCATACCAGCACTAATGCAACAGATTCTATCAGACCTCCGCAGTTAAGGGTGCTTGGGCGAGAAAAGTACTCGGATGGGTGACCTCCTGCGAAGTCCTTATATTTCACCCATTTTCTTGGGAGGTTCTCGTGTTGCACCCATCTTTTTGCAAATGATTCTTTCGACTTTACGCGCGACTTGATTTATGGTCTGCAGGTTTATTCGCAAATGTGAGTCACGGCGCCGTGGCATTTTACTTGATATTAGAACGAGTATTGCACCCATTTTCTTTTTTTCAGATGTGCTGTTCGACGTTACGCGCGACTTTAATTATGGTCCGCAGATTTATTCGCAAATGTGAGTCACGGCGCCGTGACAGGAGGACTTCCCAAGAGGTAACCCATCCGAGTACTACTCTCGCCCAAGCACACTTAACTGCGGAGTTCTGATGGGATCCGGTGCATTAGTGCTGGTGTGATCGCACCTGTTTAATTTCGCGCTGCAAATACATAAACTCCTTCACCTTTCTTCCCCCTCCCGTCATTTGTTTCCTTTTGCGTGCGCACTGCACCTCTCGTTCTCGCTCAAATATCAAGTTAAATGCCACGGCGCCGTGACTCACATTTGCGAATAAATCTGCGGACCATAATTAAAGTCGCGCGTAACGTCGAATGGCACATCTGAAAAAAAGAAAATGGGTGCACCAGGAGAACTTCCCAGGAGGTAACCCATCATTGTACTACTTTCGCCAAAGCACACTTAAATGCAGAGTTCTGATGGGATCCGGTGCATTTGTGCTGGTGTGACCGCACATGTTTAATTTCGTGCTGAAAATACATACACTCCTTCTTCCCTCCCCCCCTCCCATCATTTGTTTCCTTGTGCATTCACACTGCACCTCTCCTTCTCGTTCTAATTTCGATTAAAATGCCCCTGATTCTTGACTTACATTTGCGTATAAACCAGCGGACCATAGTTCCAGTCGCGCGTAACGTCGAACGACCCATCTGAAAAAAAATTGTTGCGATACGAGGACTTCCCAAGAGGTCACCCATCCGAGTACTACTCTCGCCCAAGCACACTTAACTGCAGAGTTCTGATGGGATCTAGTGCATTAGTGCTGGTATGACGCCACTTGTTTATTTTGCGCTTCAAATACATACACTTCTTCTCTTTTCTTCCTCCTCCCGTCATTTGTTTCCTTGTGCGTGCGCACTGCACCTCCCGTACTCGTTCTAATATTAAGTAAAATGCCACGGCGCCGTGACTCACATTTGCGAATAAACCTGCGGACCATAAATCAAGTGGCGCGTAAAGTCGAAAGAATCATCTGCAAAAAGATGGGTGCAACACGAGGACCTCCCAAGAAAATGGGTGAAATATAAGGACTTCGCAGGAGGTCACCCATCCGAGTACTTTTCTCGCCCAAGCACCCTTAACTGCGGAGTTCTGATAGAATCCGTTGCATTAGTGCTGGTATGATCCCTCATGTTTCATTATGTACTGCAAATACATACACTCTTTCTCCTCCCATCCTCCCTCCCGTCATTTGTTTCCTTTTGCGTGCAATCTGCATCTCTCTTTCTCGTTCTAATATCAAGTAATATGCCCCGGCACCGTGACTCACCTTTGCAAATGAACCTGCGGTTTATAATTCCATTCGCGCGTAACGTCGAACAACCCATCCGAAAAAAAAATAGGTGCAACACGAGGGCTTCCCAGGTGGACACCCATCCGAGTACTACTCTCGCCCAAGCACACTTAATTGCAGAGTTCTGATGGGATCCGGAGCTTTAGTGCTGGTATGACCGCACCTGTTTAATTTCGGGCTGCAAATACATACACTCCTTCTCATTTCTTCCCCCTCCCGTCATTTGTTTCCTTGTGCGTTCACACTTTACCTCTCATTCTCGTTCTAATTTCGATTAAAATGCTCCTGCTTCTCGACTCATATTTGCGTATAAACCAGCGGACCCTAGTTCCAGACGCGCGTAACGTTGAACGACCCGTCTGAAAAAAAATTGGTGCGACACGAGGACTTCCCAGGAGGTCAACCATCCGAGTACTAATCTCGCCAAGCACACTTAACTGCGGAGTTCTGATGGGATCCGGGGCTTTATTGCTGGTATGATCGCACCTGTTTCATTTCGTGCTGAAAATACATACACTCCTTCTCCTTCCCTCCCCCTCCCATAATTTGTTTCCTTGTGCGTCCACACTGCACCTCTCCTTCTCGTTCTAATATCGATTAAAATGCCCATTCTTTTTGACTCACATTTGCGTATAAACCAGCGGACCCTAGTTCAAGTCGCGCGTAACGTCGAACGACCCGTCTGAAAAAATATTGGTGCGACACGAGGACTTCCCAGGAGGTCACCCATCCGAGTACTACTCTCGCCCAAGCACACTTAACTGCGGAGTTCTGATGGGATCCGGTGCATTAGTGTTGATATGATCGCAACTGTTTAATTTCGCGCTGCAAATAGATACACTCCTTCTCTTTTCTTCCCCCTCCCGTCATTTGTTTCCTTGTGCGTGCGCACTGCACCTCCCGTACTCGTTCTAATATCAAGTAAAATGCCACGGCGCCGTGACTCACATTTGCGAATAAACCTGCAGACCATAAATCAAGTCGCGCGTAATGTCGAAAGAATCATCTGCAAAAAGATTGGTGCAACACGAGGACCTCCCAAGAAAATTGGTGAAATATAAGGACTTCGCAGGAGGTCACCCATCCGAGTACTTTTCTCGCCCAAGCACCCTTAACTGCGGAGTTCTGATAGAATCCGTTGCATTAGTGCTGGTATGATCCCTCATGTTTCATTCTGCACTGCAAATACACACACTCTTTCTCCTCCCATCCCCCCTCCCGTCGTTTGTTTCCTTGTGCGTGCACTCTACATCTCTTTTTCTCATTCTAATATCAAGTAATATGCCCCGGCACCGTGACTCATCTTTGCAAATGAACCAACGGTTTATAATTCCATTCGCGCGTAACGTCGAACAACCCATCCGAAAAAAAATAGGCGCAACACGAGGGCTTCCCAAGTCGTCACCCATCCGAGTACTACGCTCGCCCAAGCACAATTAATTGCGGAGTTCTGATGGGATCCGTAGCTTTAGTGCTGGTAAGATCGCACCTGTTTAATTTCGCGCTGCAAATACATACACTCCTTCTCCATTCTTCCCCCTCCCGTCATTTGTTTCCTTGTGCGTTCACACTTCACCTCTCATTCTCGTTCTAATATCGATTAAAATGCTCCTGCTTCTTGACTCACATTTGCGTATAAACCAGCGGATCCTAACTCCAGACGCACGTAACGTCGAACGACCCGTCTGAAAAAAAATTGGTGCGACACGAGGACTTCCCAGGAGGTCACCCATCCGAGTACTAATCTCACCCAAGCACACTTCACTGCGGACTTCTGATGGGATCCGGTGCATTAGTGCTGGTATGATCGCACCAGTTTAATTTTGTGCTGCAAATACATAAACTCATTCCCCTTTCTTCCCCCTCCCGTCATTAGTTTCCTTGTGCGTGCGCACTGCACCTCCCGTTCTCGTTCTAATATCAAGTAAAATGCTACAGCGCCGTGACTCACATTTGCGAATAAACCTGAGGACCATAATACAAGTCGCGCGTAACGTCGAAAGAATCATCTACAAAAAAATGGGTGCAACACGAGGACTTCACAAGAAAATAGGTGAAATATAAGGACTTCGCAGGAGGTAACCCATGCTAGTACTACTCTCGCCCAAGCACCCTTACTTACGGAGTTCTGATAGAATCCGTTGCATTAGTGCTGGTATGATCGCACCTGTTTCATTTCGTGCGGAAAATACATACACTCCTTCTCCTTTCTTCCCCCTCCCGTCATTTGTTTCCTTGTGCGTGCGCACTGCACCTCTCGTTCTCGTTCAAATATCTAGTAAAATGCCACGGCGCCGTGACTCACATTTGCGAATAAATCTGTGGACCATAATTAAAGTCGCGCGTAACGTCGAACGACACATCTGAAAAAAAAAAGAAAATGGGTGCAACACGAGAACTTCCCAGGAGGTAACCCATCATTGTACTACTTTCGCCAAAGCACACTTAACTGCGGAGTTCTGATGGGATCCGGTGCATTTGTTCTGGTGTGACCGCACCTGTTTAATTTCGTGCTGAAAATACATACACTCCTTCTTCCCTGTCCCCCTCCCATCATTTGTTTCCTTGTGCGTTCACACTGCACCTCTCCTTCTCGTTCTAATATCGATTAAAATACCCCTTATTCTTGACTCACATTTGCGTATAAACCAGCGGACCATAGTTCAAGTCGTGCGTAACGTCGAACGACCCGTCTGAAAAAAAATTTGTGCAACACAAGGACTTCCCAGGAGGTCACTCATCCGAGTACTACTCTCGCTCAAGCACACTTAACTGCGGAGTTCTGATGGGATCCAGTGCATTAGTGCTGGTTTGATCGCACCCATTTAATTTTGCGCTGCAAATACATAAACTCCTTCTCCTTTCTTCCCCCTCCCGTCATTTGTTTCCTTGTGCGTGCACACTGCACCTCCCGTGCTCGTTCTAATATCAAGTAAAATACTACGGTGTCGTGACTCACATTTGCGAATAGACCTGATGACCATAATTCAAGTCGCACGTAACGTCGAAAGAATCATCTGCAAAAAAATGGGTGCAACACGAGAACTTCACAAGAAAATGGGTGAAATATAAGGACTTCGCATGAGGTAACCCATGCTAGTACTACTCTCGCCCAAGTACCCTTACCTACGGAGTTCTAATAGAATCCGTTGCATTAGTGCTGGTATGATCGCACCTGTTTCATTTCGTGCTGAAAATACATACACTCCTTCTCCTTCCCTCCCCCTCCCATCAATTGTTTCCTTATGCGTTCGCACTGCACCTCTCCTTCTCGTTCTAATATCGATTAAAATGCCCCTGCTTCTTGACTCACATTTGCGTATAAACCAGTGGACCCCAGTTCCAGTCGCGCATAACGTCGAACGACCCGTCTGAAAAAAAATTGGTGCGACAAGAGGACTTCCCAAGAGGTCACCCATCCGAGTACTACTCTCGCCAAAGCACACTTAACTGCGGAGTTCTGATGGGATCCGGTGCATTAGTGTTGGTATGATCGCACCCGTTTAATTTCGCGCTGCAAATACATAAACTCCTTCTCCTTTCTTCCCCCTCCCGTCATTTGTTTCCTTGTGCGTGCGCACTGCACCTCTCGTTCTCGTTCAAATATCAGGTAAAATGCCACGGCGCCGTGACTCATATTTGCAAATAAATCTGCGGACCATAATTAAAGTCGCGCGTAACGTCGAACAGCACATCTGAAAAAAAGAAAATGGGTGCAACACAAGAACCTCCCAGGAGGTACCCCATCATTGTACTACTTTCGCCAAAGCACACTTAACTGCGGAGTTCTGATGGGATCCGGTGCATTTGTGCTGGTGTGACCGCACCTGTTTAATTTCGTGTTCAAAATACATACACTCCTTCTTCCCTCCCCCCTTCCATCATTTGTTTCCTTGTGCGTTCACACTGCACCTCTCCTTCTCGTTCTAAAATCGATTAAAATGCCCCTGATTCTTGACTCACATTTGCGTATAAACCAGCGGATCATAGTTCCAGTCGCGCGTAACGTCGAACGACCCATCTGAAAAAAAATTGTTGCGATACGAGGACTTACCAAGAGGTCACCCATCCGAGTACTACTCTCGCCCAAGCACACTTAACTGCGGAGTTCTGATGGGATCTGGTGCATTAGTGCTGGTATGATCGCACCCGTTTAATTTCGCGCTGCAAATACATAAACTCCTTCTCCTTTCTTCCCCCTCCCGTCTTTTGTTTCCTTGTGCGTACGCACAACACCTCTTGTTCTCGTTCAAATATCAAGTAAAATGCCACGGCGCCGTGACTTACATTTGCGAATAAATCTGCGGACACCATAATTAAAGTCGTGCGTAATGTCGAACGGAACATCTGAAAAAAATAAAATGGGTGCAACACGAGAACTTCCCAGGAAGTAGCCCATCATTGTACTACTTTCGCCAAAGCACACTTAACTGCGGAGTTCTGATGGGATCCAGTGCATTTGTGCTGGTGTGACCGCACCTGTTTAATTTCGTGCTGAAAATACATACACTCCTTCTTCCCTCCCCCCCTCCCATCATTTGTTTCCTTGTGCGTTCACACTGCACCTCTCCTTCTCGTTCTAATATCGATTAAAATGCCCCTGATTCTTGACTCACATTTGCGTATAAACCAGTGGACAATAGTTCCAATCGCGCGTAACGTCGAACGACCCATCTGAAAAAAAATTATTGCTATACGAGGACTTCTCAAGAGGTCACCCATCCGAGTACTACTCTCGCCCAAGCACACTTAACTGCAGAGTTCTGATGGGATCCAGTGCAGTAGTGCTTGTATGATGCCACTTGTTTAATTTTGCGCCAAATTCATACACTCATTCTCGTTTCTTCCTCGTCCCGTCATTTGTTTCCTTGTGCGTGCGCACTGCATCTCCCGTACTCGTTCTAATATCAAGTAAAATGCCACGGCGCCGTGACTCACATTTACGAATAAACCTACGGACCATAAATCAAGTCGAGCATAACGTCGAAAGAATCATCTGCAAAAAGACGGGTGCGACACGAGGACCTCCCAAGAAAATGGGTGCAACACGAGGACTTCCCAACTGGTCACCCATCCGAAGTACTACTCTCGCCCAAGCACCCTTAACTGTGGAGTTCTGATAGAATCCGTTGCATTAGTACTGGTATGATCCCTCATGTTTCATTCTACACAGCAAATACATACACTCTTTCTCCTTCCATCCCTCATCCCGTCATTTGTTTCCTTGTGCATGCAATCTTCATCTCTCTTTCTCGTTCTAATATAAAGTAATATGCCCCGGCACCGTGATTGACCTTTGCAAATGAACCAGCGGTTTATAATTCCATTCGCGCGTAACGTCGAACAACCCATCCGAAAAAAAATAGGTGCAACACGAGGGCTTCCGAAGTGGTCACCCATTCGAGTACTACCCTCGCCCAAGCACACTTAACTATGGGGTTCTGAAGGGATCCGGAGCTTTAGTGCTGGTATGATCGCACCTGTTTAATTTCGCGCTGCAAATACATACACTCCTTCTCCATTCTTCCCCCTCCCGTCATTTGTTTCCTTGTGAGTTCACACTTCACCTCTCATTCTCGTTCTAACATCGATTAAAATGCTCATGCTTCTTGACTCACATTTGCGTATAAACCAGCGGATCCTAGCTCCAGACGCACGTAACGTCGAACGACCCGTCTGAAAAAAAATTGGTGCGACACGAGGACTTCCCAGGAGGTCACCCATCCGAGTACTAATCTCACCCAAGCACACTTCACTGCGGACTTCTGATGGGATCCGGTGCATTAGTGCTGGTATGATCGCACCAGTTTAATTTTGCGCTGCAAATACATAAACTCATTCCCCTTTCTTCCCCCTCCCGTCATTAGTTTCCTTGTGCGTGCGCACTGCACCTCCCGTTCTCGTTCTAATATCAAGTAAAATGCTACAGCGCCGTGACTCACATTTGCGAATAAACCTGAGGACCATAATACAAGTCGCGCGTAACGTCGAAAGAATCATCTGCAAAAAAATGGGTGCAACACGACGACTTCAAAAGAAAATAGGTCAAATATAAGGACTTCGCAGGAAGTAACCCATGCTAGTACTACTCTCGCCTAAGCACCCTTACCTATGGATTTCTGATAGAATCCGTTGCATTAGTGCTGGTATGATCGCACCTGTTTCATTTCGCGCTGCAAATACATACATTCCTTCTCCTTTCTTCCCCCTCCCGTCATTTGTTTCCTTGTGCGTGCGCATTGCACCTCTCGTTCTCGTTCAAATATCAAGTAAAATACCACGGCGCCGTGACTCACATTTGCGAATAAATCTGCGGACCATAATTAAAGTCGCGCGTAACGTCGAACGGCACATCTGAAAAAAAGAAAATGGGTGCAACACGAGAACTTCCCAGGAGGTAACCCATCATTATACTACTTTCGCCAAAGCACACTTCACTGCAGAGTTCTGATGGGATTCGGTGCATTTGTGCTGGTGTGACCGCACCTGTTTAATTTCGTTCTGAAAATACATACACTCCTTCTTCCCTCCCCCCCTTCCATCATTTGTTTCCTTGTGCGTTCACACTGCACCTCTCCTTCTCGTTCTAATATCGATAAAAATGCCCCTGATTTTTGACTCACATTTGCGTATAAACCAGCGGACCATAGTTCCAGTCGCGCGTAACGTCGAATGACCCATCTGAAAAAACATTGTTGCGATACGAGGACTTCCTAAGTGGTCTCCCATCCGAGTACTACTCTCGCCCAAGCACACTTAACTGCAGAGTTCTGATGGGATCCAGTGCATTAGTGCTGGTATGATGCCACTTGTTTAATTTTGCGCTTCAAATACATACACTCCTTCTCTTTTCTTCCTCCACCCGTCATTTGTTTCCTTGTGCATGCGCACTGCACATCCCGTACTCGTTATAATATCAAGTAAAATGCCACGGCGCCGTGACTCAAATTTGCGAATAAACCTGCGGATCATAAATTAAGTCACGCATAACGTCGAAAGAATCATCTGCAAAAAGATGCGTGCAACACGAGGACCTCCCAAGAAAATGGGTGAAACATAAGGACTTCGCAGGAGGTCACCCATCCGAGTACTTTTCTCGCCCAAGCACCCTTAACTGCGGAGTTCTGATAGAATCCGTTGCATTAGTGCTGGTATGATCCCTCATGTTTCACTCTGCACTGCAAATACATACACTCTTTCTCCTTCCATCCCCCCTCCCGTCATTTGTTTCCTTGTGCGTGCACTCTGCATCTCTCTTTCTCGTTCTAATATAAAGTAATATGCCCCGGCACCGTGACTCACCTTTGCAAATGAACCGGCGGATTATAATTCCAGTCGCGCGTAACGTCGAACAACCCATCCGAAAAAAAATAGGTGCAACACGAGGGCTTCCCAGGTGGTCACCCATCCGAGTACTACCCTCGCCCAAGGACACTTAACTGCGGAGTTCTGACGGGATACGAAGCTTTAATGCTGGTATAATCGCACCTGTTTAATTTCGCGCTGCAAATACATACACTCCTTCTCCTTTCTTCCCCCTCCCGTCATTTTTTTCCTTGTGCGTTCACACTTCACCTTTGATTCTCGTTCTAATATCGATTAAAATGCCCCTGCTTCTTGACTCACATTTGCGTATAAACCAGCGGACCCTACTTCCAGACGCGAGTAACGTCGAACGACCCGTCTGAAAAAAAATTGGTGCGACACGAGGACTTCCTAAAAGGTCACCCATCCGAGTACTAATCTCGCCCAAGCACACTTAACTGCGGAGTTCTGATGGGATCCGGTGCATTAGTGCTGTTATGATCGCACCTGTTTAATTTCGCGCTGCAAATACCTAAACTCATTCTACTTTTTTCCCCCTCCCGCCATTTGTTTCCTTATGCGTGCGCACTGCACCTCCCGTGCTCGTTCTAATATCAAGCAAAATGCTACGGTGCCGTGACTCACATTTGCGAATAAACCTGAGGACCATAATTCAAGTCGCGCGTATCGTCGAAAGAATCATCTGCAAAAAAATGGGTGCAACACGAGGACTTCCTAAGAAAATTGGTGAAATATAAGGACTTCGCTGGAGGTCACCCATCCTAGTGCTACTCTCGCCCAAGCACCCTTTAACTTGCGGAGTTCTGATAGAATCCGTTGCATTGGTGCTGGTATGATTGCTCATGTTTCATTCTGCGCTGCAAATACATACACTTTTTCTCCCTCCATCACCCCTCTCGTCATTTGTTTCCTTGTGCGTGCACTCTGCATCTCTCCTTCTCGTTCTAATATCGATTAAAATGCCCCTGCTTCTTGACTCACATTTGCATATAAACCAGTGGACCCTAGTTCCAGTCGCGCGTAACGTCGAACGACCCGTCTGAAAAAAAAAATTAGTGCGACACGAGGACTTCCAAGGAGGTCACCCATCCGAGTACCACTCTCGCCCAAGCACACTTATCTGCTGAGTTCTGATGGGATCCGGTGCATTAGTGATGGTATGATCGTAACAGTTTAATTTCGCGCTGCAAATACATAAACTACTTCTCCTTTCTTCCCCCTCCCGTCATTTGTTTCCTTGTGCGTGCGCACTGCACCTCTCGTTCTCGTTCAAATATCAAGTAAAATGCCACGGCGCCGTGACTCACATTTGCGAATAAACCTACGGATCATAATTAAAGTCGCGCGTAACGTCGAACGGCACATCTGAAAAAAAAAAATGGGTGCAACACGAGAACTTCCCAGGAGGTAACCCATCATTGTACTACTTTCGCCAAAGCACACTTAACTTCGGAGTTCTGATGGGATCTGGTGCATTTGTGCTGGTGTGACCGCACCTGTTTAATTTCGTGCTGAAAATACATACACTCCTTCTTCCCTCCCCCCCTCCCATCATTTGTTTCCTTGTGCGTTCACACTGCACCTCTCCTTCTCGTTCTAATATCGATAAAAATGCCCCTGATTCTTGACTCACATTTGCGTATAAACCAGCGGACAATAGTTCCAGTCGCGCGTAACGTCGAACGACCCATCTGAAAAAAAATTGTTGCGATACGAGGACTTCTCAAGAGGTCACCCATCCGAGTACTACTCTCGCCCAAGCACACTTAATTGCAGAGTTCTGATGGGATCCAGTGCATTAGTGCTGGTATGATGCCACTTGTTTAATTTTGCGCTTCAAATACATACACTCCTTCTCTTTTCTTCCTCCTCCCGTCATTTGTTTCCTTGTGCGTGCGCACTGCACCTCCCGTACTCGTTATAATATCAAGTAAAATTCCACGGCGCCGTGACTCAAATTTGCGAATAAACCTGCGGACCATAAATCAAGTCGCGCGTAACGTCGAAAGAATCATCTGCAAAAAGATGGGTGCAACACGAGGACCTCCAAGAAAATGGGTGAAATATAAGGACTTCGCAGGAGGTCACCCATCCGAGTACTTTTCTCGCCCAAGCACCCTTAACTGCGGAGTTCTGATAGAATCCGTTGCATTAGTGCTGGTATGATCCCTCATGTTTCATTCTGCACTGCAAATACATACACTCTTCCTCCTTCCATCCCCCCTCCCGTCATTTGTTTCCTTGTGCGTGCACTCTGCATCTCTTTTTCTCGTTCTAATATCAAGTAATATGCCCCGGCACCGTGACTCACCTTTGCAAATGTACCAGCGGATTATAATTCCATTCGCGCGTAACGTCGAACAACCCATCCGAAAAAAAATAGGTGCAACACGAGGGCTTCCCAGGTGGTCACCCATCCGAGTACTACCCTCACCCAAGCACAATTAACTGCGGAGTTCTGATGGGATCCGGGGCTTTAGTGCTGGTATGATCGCACCTGTTTAATTTCGCGCTGCAAATACATACACTCCTTCTCCTTTCTTCCCCCTCCCATCATTTGTTTCCTTGTGCGTTCACACTTCACCTCTCATTCTCGTTCTAATATCGATTAAAATGCCCCTGCTTCTTGACTCACATTTGCGTATAAACCAGCGGACCCTAGTTTCAGACGCGCGTAACGTCGAACGACCCGTCTGAAAAAAAATTGGTGCGACACGAGGACTTCCTAGGAGGTCACCCATCCGAGTACTAATCTCGCCAAAGCACACTTAACTGCGGAGTTCTGATGGGATCTCGTGCACTAGTGCTGTTATGACCGCACCTGTTTAATTTCGCGCTGCAAATACATAAACTTATTCTCCTTTCTTCCCCCTCCCGCCATTTGTTTCCTTGTGCGTGCGCACTGCACCTCCCGTGCTCGTTCTAATATCAAGTAAAATGCTACAGTGCCGTGACTCACATTTGCGAATAAACCTGAGGACCATAATTCAAGTCGCGCGTATCGTCGAAAGAATCATCTGTAAAAAAATGGGTGCAACACGAGGACTTCCTAAGAAAATGGGTGAAATATAAGGACTTCGCAGTAGGTCACCCATCCTAGTGCTACTCTCGCCCAAGCACCCCTAACTTGCGGAGTTCTGATAGAATCTGTTGCATTGGTGCTGGTATGATTGCTCATGTTTTATTCTGCGCTGCAAATACATACACTTTTTCTCCCTCCATCACCCCTCCCGTCATTTGTTTCCTTGTGCGTGCACTCTGCATCTCTCCTTCTCGTTCTAATATCGATTAAAATGCCCCTGCTTCTTGACTCACATTTGCGTATAAACCAGTGGACCCTAGTTCCAGTCGCGCGTAACGTCGAACGACCCGTCTGAAAAAAAAAATTAGTGCGACACGAGGACTTCCCAGGAGGTCACCCATCCGAGTACTACTCTCGCCCAAGCACCCTTAACTGCGGAGTTCTGATGGGATCCGGTGCATTAGTGCTGGTATGATCGCACCAGTTTAATTTTGCGCTGCAAATACATAAACTCCTTCTCCTTTCTTCCCCCTCCCGTCTTTTGTTTCCTTGTGCGTGCGCACTGCACCTCTCGTTCTCGTTCAAATATCAAGTAAAATGCCACGGCGCTGTGAGTCACATTTGCGAATAAATCTGTAGACCATAATTAAAGTCGCGCGTAACGTCGAACGGCACATCTGAAAAAAAAAAATGGGTGCAGCACGAGAACTTCCCAGGAGGTAACCCATCATTGTACTACTTTCGCCAAAGCACACTTAACTTCGGAGTTCTGAAGGGATCTGGTGCATTTGTGTTGGTGTGACCGCACCTGTTTAATTTCGTGCTGAAAATACATACACTCCTTCTTCCCTCCCCCCCTCCCATCATTTGTTTCCTTGTGAGTTCACACTACACCTCTCCTTCTCGTTCTAATATCGATAAAAATGCCCCTGATTTTTTACTCACATTTGCGTATAAACCAGCGGACCATAGCTCCAGTCGCGCGTAACGTCGAACGACCCATCTGAAAAAAAATTGTTGCGATACGAGGACTTCCCAAGAGGTCACCCATCCGAGTACTACTCTCGCCCAAGCACACTTAACTGCAGAGTTCTGATGGGATCCAGTGCATTAGTGCTGGTATGATGCCACTTAACTACCCTCGTGTTGCACCTCCCGTGCTCGTTATAATATCAAGTAAAATGCCACGGCGCCGTGACTCAAATTTGCGTATAAACCTGCGGACAATAAATCAAGTCGCGCGTAACGTCGAAAGAGTCATCTGCAAAATGATGGGTGCAAAACGAGGACCTCCCAAGAAAATGGGTGAAATATAAGGACTTCGCAGGAGGTCACCCATCCGAGTACTTTTCTCTCCCAAACACCCTTAACTGCGGAGTTCTGATAGAATCCGTTGCATTAGTGCTGGTATGATCCCTCATGTTTCATTCTGCACTGCAAATACATACACTCTTTCTCCTTCCATCCCCCCTCCCGTGATTTGTTTCCTTGTGCTTGCACTCTGCATATCTCTTTCTCGTTCTAATATCAAGTAATATGCCTCGGCACCGTGACTCACCTTTGCAAATGAACCAGCAGATTATAATTCCATTCGCGCGTAACGTCGAAAAACCCATCCGAAAAAAAATAAGTGCAACACGAGGGCTTCCCAGGTGGTCACCCATCCGAGTACCACCCTTGCCCAAGCACACTTAACTGCGGAGTTCTGATGAGATCCGGAGCTTTAGTGCTAGTATGATCGCACCTCTTTAATTTCGCGCTGCAAATACATACACTCCTTCTCCTTTCTTCCCCCTCCCGTCATTTGTTTCTTTGTGCGTTCACACTTCACCTCTCATTCTCGTTCTAATATCGATTAAAATGCCCCTGCTTCTTGACTCACATTTGCGTATAAACCAGCGGACCCTAGTTCCAGAAGCGCGTAACGTCGAACGACCCGTCTGAAAAAAAATTTGTGCGACACGAGAACTTCCAAGGAGGTCACCCATCCGAGTACTAATCTCGCCCAAGCACACTTAACTGCGGAGTTCTGATGGGATCCGGTGCATTAGTGCTGTTATGATCGCGCCTGTTTAATTTTGCGCTGCAAATACATATACTCATTCTCCTTTCTTCCCCCTCCCGCCATTTGTTTCCTTGTGCGTGCGCACTGCACCTCCCGTTCTCGTTCTAATATCAAGTAAAATGCCACGGCGCCATGACTCACATTTGCCAATAAACCTGAGGACCATAATTCAAGTCGCGCGTAACGTCGAAAGAATCATCTGCAAAAAAATGGGTGCAACACGAGGACTTCACAAGAAAATGGGTGAAATATAAGGACTTCGCAGGAGGTAACCCATGCTAGTACTACTCTCGCCCAAGCACCCTTACCTACGGAGTTCTGATAGAATCCGTTGCATTAGTGCTGGTATGATCGCACCTGTTTCATTTCGTTCTGAAAATACATACACTCCTTCTCCTTTCCTCCCCCTTCCATCAATTGTTTCCTTGTGCGTTCACACTGCACCTCTCATTCTCGTTCTAATATCGATTAAAATGCCCCTGCTTCTTGACTCACATTTGTGTATAAACCAGCGGACACTAGTTCCAGTCGCGCGTAGCGTCGAATGACCCGTCTGAAAAAAAATTGGTGCGATACGAGGACTTCCCAGGAGGTCACCCATCCGAGTACTACTCTCGCACAAGCACACTTGACTGCGGAGTTCTGATGGGATCCGGTGCATTAGTGCTGGTATGATCGCACCTATTTAATTTTGCGCTGCAAATACATAAACTCCTTCTCCTTTCTTCCCCCTCCCGTCATTTGTTTCCTTGTGCGTGCGCACTGCACCTACCGTGCTCGTTCTAATATCAAGTAAATTGCTACGGTGCCGTGTCTCACATTTGCGAATAAACCTGAGGACCATAATTCAAGTCGTGCGTATCGTCGAAAGAATCATCTGCAAAAAAATGGGTGCAACACGAGGACTTCCTAAGAAAATGGGTGAAATATAAGGACTTCGCAGGAGGTCACCCATCCTAGTGCTACTCTCGCCCAAGCACCCTTTAACTTGCAGAGTTCTGATTGAATCCGTTGCATTGGTGCTGGGATGATTGCTCATGTTTCATTCTGCGCTGCAAATACATACACTTTTTCTCCCTCCATCCCCCCTCCCGTCATTTGTTTCCTTGTGCGTGCACTCTGTATCTCTCCTTCTCGTTCTAATATCGATTAAAATGCCTCTGCTTCTTGACTCACATTTGCATATAAACCAGTGGACTCTAGTTCCAGTCGCGCGTAACGTCGAACGACCCGTCTGAAAAAAAAAATTAGTGCAACACAAGGAATTCCCAGGAGGTCACCCATCCAAGTACTACTCTCGCCCAAGCACACTTAAGTGCGGAGTTCTGATGGGATCCGGTGCATTAGTGCTCGTATGATAACACCTGTTTAATTTTGCGCTCCAAATACATAAACTCCTTCTCCTTTTTTCCCCCTCCCGTCATTTGTTTCCTTGAGCGTTCACACTTCACCTCTCATTCTCGTTCTAATATCGATTAAAATGCCCCTGTTTCTTGACTCATATTTGCGTATAAACCAGCGGACCCTAGTTCCAGACGCGCGTAACGTCGAACGACCCGTCTGAAAAAAAATTGGTGCGACACGAGGACTTCCCAGGAGGTCACCCATCCGAGTGCTAATCTCGCCCAAGCACACTTCACTGCGGAGTTCTGATCGGATCCGGTGCATTAGTGCTGGTATGATCGCAACTGTTTAATTTTGCGCTACAAATACATAAACTCATTCCCCTTTCTTCCCCCTCCCGTCATTTGTTTTTTTGTGCGTGCGCACTGCACCTCTCGTTCTCGTTCAAATATCAAGTAAAATGCCACAGCGCCGTGACTCACATTTGCGAATAAATCTGCGAACCATAATTAAAGTTGCGCGTAACGTCGAACGACACATCTGTTTAATTTTGCACTGCAAATACATAAACTCATTCCCCTTTCTTCCCCCTCCCATCATTTGTTTCCTTGTGCGTGCGCACTGTACCTCCCGTTCTCGTTCTAATATCAAGTAAAATGCTACAGCGCCGTGAATCACATTTGCGAATAAACCTGAGGACCATAATTCAAGTCGCGCGTAATGTCGAAAGAATAATCTGCAAAAAAGTGGGTGCAACACGAGGACTTCACAAGAAAATGGGTGAAATATAAGGACTTCGCAGGAGGTAACCCATGCTAGTAGTACTCTCGCCCAAGCACCCTTACTTTCGGAGTTCTGATAGAATCCGTTGAATTAGTGCTAGTATGATCGCACCTGTTTCATTTCGTGCTGAAAATACAGACACTCCTTCTCCTTCTCTCCCCCTCCCATAAATTGTTTCCTTGTGCGTTCACACTGCACCTCTCCTTCTCGTTCTAATATCGATTAAAATGCCCCTGCTTCTTGACTCACATTTGCGTATAAACCAGCGGACCCTAGTTCCAGTCGCGCGTAACGTCGAACGACCCGTCTGAAAAAAAATTGGTGCGACACGAGGACTTCCCAGGAGGTCACCCATCTGAGTACTACTCTCGCCCAAGCACACTTAACTGCGGAGGTGCGATCATACCAGTACTAATGCACCGGATCCCATCAGAACTCCGCAGTGAATTATGCTTAGGCGAGATTAGTACTTGGATGGGTGACCTCCTGGGAAGTCCTCGTGTCGCACTAATTTTTTTTCAGACGGGTCGTTCGACGGTACGCGTGTCTGGAACTAGGGTCCGCTGGTTTATAAGCAAATGTGAGTCAAGAAGTAGGGGCATTTTAATCGATATTATAACGAGAATGAGAGGTGAAGTGTGAACGCACAAGGAAACAAATGACGGGAGGGGGAAGAAAGGAGAAGGAGTGTATGCATTTGCAGCGCGAAATTAAACAGGTGCGATCATACCAGCACTAATGCAACAGATTCTATCAGAACTCCGTAGGTAAGGGTGCTTGGGCGAGAGTAGTACTAGCATGGGTTACCTCCTGCGAAGTCCTTATATTTCACCCATTTTCTTGTGAAGTCCTCGTGTTGCACCCATTTTTTTGCAGATGATTCTTTCGACGTTATGCGCTACTTGAATTACGGTCCTCAGGTTTATTCGCAAATGTGATTCACGGCGCTGTAGCATTTTACTTGATATTAGAACAAGGACGGGAGGTGCAGTGCGCACGCATAAGGAAACAAATGACGGGAGGGGGAAGAAAGGAGAAGGAGTGTATATATTTGCAGCGCAAAACTAAACCGGTGCGATCATACCAGCACTAAAGCCCCGGATCCCATCAGAACTCCGTAGTTAAGTGTGCTTGGGCGAGATTAGTACTCGGGTGGTTGACCTCCTGGGAAGTCCTCGTGTCGCACCAATTTTTTTTCAGACGGGTCGTTCGACGTTACCCGCGTCTGGAACTAGGGTCCGCTGGTTTATACGCAAATGTGAGTCAAGAAGCAGGGGCATTTTAATCGATATTAGAACGAGAATGAGAGGTGAAGTGTGAACGCACAAGGAAACAAATGACGGGAGGGGGAAGAGAGGAGAAGGAGTGTATGTATTTGCAGCGCGAAATTAAACAGGTGCGATCATACCAGCACTAAATCTCCGGATCCCATCAGAACTCCGCAGTTAAGTGTGCTTGGGCGAGGGTAGTACTCGGATGGGTGACCACTTGGGAAGCCCACGTGTTGCACCTATTTTTTTTAGGATGGGTTGTTCGACGTTACGCGTGAATGGAATTATAAACCGCTGGTTCATTTGCAAAGGTGAGTCACGGTGCCGGGTCATATTACTTGATATTAGAATGAGAAAGAGAGATGCAGAGTGCACGCACAAAGAAACAAAGGACGGGAGGGGGGATGGAAGGAGAAAGAGTGTATGTATTTGCAGTGCAGAATGAAACATGTGGGATCATACCAGCACTAATGCAACGGATTCTATCAGAACTCCGCAGTTAAGGGTGCTTGGGCGAGAAAAGTACTCGGATGGGTGACCTCCTACGAAGTCCTTATATTTCACCCATTTTCTTGGGAGGTCCTCGTGTTGCACCCGTCTTTTTGCAGATGATTCTTTCGACGTTACGCGCGACTTGATTTATGGTCCGCAGGTTTATTCGCAAATGTGAGTCACGGCGCCGTAGAATTTTACTTGATATTAGAATGAGTACGGGAGGTGCAGTGCGCATGCACAAGGAAACAAATGACGGGATGAGGAAGAAAAGAGAAGGAGTGTATGTAATTGAAGCGCAAAATTAAACTAGTGGCATCATACCAGCACTAATGCACTGGATCCAATCAGAACTCTGCAGTTAAGTGTGCTTGGGAGAGAATAGAACTCGGATGGGTGACCTCTTGGGAAGTCCTTGTATCGCAACAATTTTTTTTAGATGGGTCGTTCGACATTACACGCGACTGGAACTATGGTCCGCTTGTTTATACGCAAATGTGAGTCAAGAATCAGGGGTATTTTAATCGATATTAGAACGAGAAGGAGAGGTGCTGTGTGAACGCACAAGGAAACAAATGATGGGAGGGGGGAGGGAAGAAGGAGTGTATGTATTTTCAGCACGAAATTAAACAGGTGCGGTCACACCAGCACAAATGTATCGGATCCCATCAGAACTCCGCAGTTAAGTGTGCTTTGACGAAAGTAGTACAATGATGGGTTACCTCATGGGAAGTTCTCGTGTTTCACCCATTTTCTTTTTTTCAGATGTGCCGTGCGACTTTAATTATGGTTCGCAGATTTATTCGCAAATGTGAGTCACGACGCTGTGGCATTTTACTTGATATTTGAACGAGAACGAGAGGTGCAGTGCGCACGCACAAGGAAACAAATGACGGGAGGGGGAAGAAAGGAGAAGTAGTTTATGTATTTGCAGCGCGAAATTAAACAGGTGCGATCTTACCAGCACTAATGCACCGGATCCCATCAGAACTCCGCAGTTAAGTGTGCTTGGGCGAGAGTCGTACTCGGATGGGTGACCTCCTGGGAAGTCCTCGTGTCGCACTAATTTTTCTTTTCAGACGGGTCGTTCGACGTTACGCGCGACTGGAACTAGGGTCCACTTTTTTATACACAAATGTGAGTCAAGAAACAGGGGCATTTTAATCGATATTAGAATGAGAAGGAGAGATGCAGAGTGCACGCACAAGGAAACAAATGACGGGAGGGGGGATGGAGGGAGAAAAAGTGTATGTATTTGCAGCGCAGAATGAAACATGAGCAATCATACCAGCACGAATGCAACAGATTCTATCAGAAATCCGCAAGTTAAGGGTGCTTGGGCGAGAGTAGCACTAGGATGGGTGACCTCCTGCGAAGTCCTTATATTTCACCCATTTTCTTAGGAAGTCCTCGTGTTGTACCCATTTTTTTGCAGATGATTCTTTCGACATTACGCGCGACTTGAATTATGGTCCTCAGGTTTATTCGCAAATGTGAGTCACGGCGCTGTAGCATTTTACTTGATATTAGAACGAGAACGGGAGCTACAGTGCGCACGCACAAGGAAACAAATGACAGGAGGGGGACGAAAGGGGAATGAGTTTATGTATTTGCAGCGCGAAATTAAACAGGTGCAATCATTCCAGCACTAATGCACCCGATCCCATCAGAACTACGCAGTTAAGTGTGCTTGGGGGAGAGTAGTACTCGGATGGGTGACCTCTTTGGAAGTCCTCGTGTCGCACCAATTTTTTTTCAGACGGGTCGTTCGACGTTACGCGCGACTGGAATTAGGGTCCGCTGGTTTATACGCAAATGTGAGTCAAGAAGCAGGGGCATTTTAATCGATATTAGAACGAGAATGAGAGGTGAAGTGTGAACGCACAAGGAAACAAATGACCGAAGGGGGAAGAAAGGAGAAGGAGTGTATATATTTGCAGTGCGAAATTAAACAGGTGCGATCATACCATCACTAAAGCCCCGGATCCCATCAGAACTCCGCAGTTAAGTGTGCTTGGGCGAGAGTAGTACTCGGATGGGTGACCACCTGGGAAGCCCTCGTGTTGCACCTATTTTTTTCGGATGGGTTGTTTGACATTACGCGCGAATGGAATTATAAACCGCTGGTTCATTTGCAAAGGTGAGTCACGGTGCCGGGGCATATTACTTGATATTAGAACGAGAAAGAGAGATGCAGAGTGCACGCACAAGGAAACAAATGACGGGAGGGGGGATGGGAGGAGAAAGAGTGTATGTATTTGCAGTGCAAAATGAAACATGAGGGATCATACCAGCACTAATGCAAAGGATTCTATCAGAACTCCGCAGTTAAGGGTGCTTGGGCGAGAAAAGTACTCGGATGGGTGATCTCCTGCGAAGTCCTTATATTTCACCCATTTTCTTGGGAGGTCCTCGTGTTGCACCCATCTTATTGCAGATGATTCTTTCGACGTTACGCGCGACTTGATTTATGGTGACCTCCTGGGAAGTCCTCATGTTGCACCCATTTTTTTTCGGATGGGTCGCTCGACGTTACGCGTGAATGCAATTATAAACCGCTAGTTCATTCGCAAAGGTGAGTCACGATGCTAGGGCCATTTACTTGATATTAGAACGAGAAAAAGAGATGCAGAGTACACGCACAAGGAAACGAATGACGGGAGAGGGGATGGAGGGAGAAATAGTGTATGTATTTGCAGCGCAGAATGAAATATGAGCGATCAAACCAGCACCAATGCAACGGATTCTATCAGAACTCTACAAGTTAAGGGTGCTTGGGCGAGAGTAGCACTAGAATGGGTGACCTCATCCGAAGTCCTTATATTTCACCTATTTTCTTAGAAAGTCCTCGTGTTGCACCCATTTTTTTGCAGATGATTCTTTCGACGTTACGCGCGACTTGAATTATGGTCCTCAGGTTTATTCACAAATGTGAGTCACGGCACCGTAGCATTTTACTTGATATTAGAACGAGCACGGGAGGTGCAGTGCGCACGCACAAGGAAACAAATAACGGGAGGGGGAAGAAAGGAGAAGGAGTTTATGTATTTGCAGCGCAAAATTAAACGGGTGCGATCATACCAGCACTAATGCACCGGATCCCATCAGAACTCCGCAGTTAAGTGTGTTTGGGCGAGAGTAGTACTCGGATGGGTGACCTCCTGGGAAGTCCTCGTGTTACGCCAATTTTTTTTCAGACGGGTCGTTGGACGTTACACGCGTCTGGAACTAGGGTCCACTGGTTTATACACAAATGTGAGTCATGAATAAGGGGCATTTTAAATGATATTAGAACGAGAATGAGAGGTAAAGTGTGAACACACAAGGAAACAAATGACCGTAGGGGGAAGAAAGGAGAAGGAGTGTATGTATTTGCAGCGCGAAATTAAACAGGTGCGATCATACCAGCACCAAAACTCCGGATCCCATCAGAACTCCGCAGTTAAGTGTGCTTGGGCGAGTGTAGTACTCGGATGGGTGACAACTTGGGAAGCCCTCGTGTTGCACCTATTTTTTTTCGGATGGGTTGTTCGACGTTACGCGCGAATGAAATTATAAACCGCTGGTTCATTTGCAAAGGTGAGTCACGGTGCTGGGTCATTTTACTTGATATTAGAACGAGAAAGAGAGATGCAGAGTGCACGCACAAGGAAACAAATGACTGGAGGGGGGATGGGAGGAGAAAGAGTGTATGTATTTGCAGTGCAGAATGAAACATGAGGGCTCATACCAGCACTAATGCAACGGATTCTATCAGAACTCCGCAGTTAAGGGTGCTTGGGCGAGAAAAAGTACTCGGATGGGTGACCTTCTGCGAAGTCCTTATATTTCACCCATTTTCTTGGGTGGTCCTCGTGTTGCACTTATCGTTTTGTAGATGATTCTTTCGACGTTACGCGCGACTTGATTTATGGTGCGCAGGTTTATTCGCAAATGTGAGTCATGGCGCCGTGGCATTTAACTTGATATTAGAACGAGTACGGGAGGTGCAGTGCGCACGCACAAGGAAACAAATGACGGGATGAGGAAGAAAAGAGAAGGAGTGTATGTATTTGAAGCGGAAAATTAAACAAATGGCATCATACCAGCACTAATGCACTGGATCCCATCAGAACTCTGCAGTTAAGTGTGCTTGGGCGAGAGTAGTACTGGATGGGTGACCTCCTAGGAAATCCTCGTGTCGCACCAATTTTTTTTCAGACGGGTCGTTCGACGTTACGCGCGACTGGAACTAGGGTCCGCTGGTTTATACGCAAATGTGAGTCAGGAAGAAGGGGCATTTTAATCGATATTAGAACGAGAAGGAGAGGTGCAGTGTGAACGCACAAGGAAACAATTGATGGGAGGGGGAGGGAAGGAGAAGGAGTGTATATATTTTTAGCACGAAATGAAACAGGTGCGATCGTACCAGCACTAATGCAACGGATTCTATCAGAACTCCGTACGTAAGGGTGCTTGGGCGAGAGTAGTTCTAGCATGGGTTACCTCCTGCGAAGTCCTTATATTTTACCAATTTTCTTAGGAAGTCCTCGTGTTGCACCCTTTTTTTTTACAGATGATTCTTTCGACGATACGCGCGAGTTTAATTATGGTTCTCAAGTTTATTCACAAATGTGAGTCACGGCACCTTAGCATTTTACTTGATATTAGAACGAGCACGGGAGGTGCAGTGCGCACGCACAAGGAAACGAATGACGGGAGGGGGAAGAAAGGAGAATGAGTTTATGTATTTGTAGCGCAAAATTAAATCTGTGCGATCATACCAGCACTAATGCATCGGATCTTATCAGAACTACGCAGTTAAGTGTGCTTGGGCGAGATTAGTACTCGGATGGGTGACCTCCTGAGAAGTCCTCGTGTCGCACCAATTTTTTTCAGACGGATCGTTCGACGTTACGCGCGTCTGGAACTAGGGTCCGCTGGTTTATACGCAAATGTGAGTCAAGAAGCAGGGGCATTTTAATCGATATTAGAACGAGAATGAGAGGTGAAGTGTGAACACACAAGGAAACAAATGACGGGAGCGGGAAGAAATGAGAAGGAGTGTATGTATTTGCAGCGGAAAATTAAACTTATGCGATCATACCAGCACTAAAGCCCCGGATCCCAACAGAACTCCGCAGTTAAGTGCGCTTGGGCGAGAGTAGTACTCGGATGGGTGACCACCTGGGAAGCCCTCGTGTTGCACCTATTTTTTTTCGGATGGGTTGTTCGATGTTACGCGCGAATGGAATTATGAACCGCTGGTTCATTTGCAAAAGTGAGTCACAGTGCCGGGTCATATTACTTGATATTAGAACGAGAAAGAGAGATACAGAGTGCACGCACAAGGAAACCAAAGACGGGAGGGGGGATGGGAGGAGAAAGAGTGTATGTATTTGCAGTGCAGAATGAAACATGATGGATCATACCAGCACTAATGCAACGGATTCTATCAGAACTCCGCAGTTAAGGGTGCTTGGGCAAGAAAAGTACTCGGATGGGTGACCTCCTGCGAAGTCCTTATATTTCACCCATTTTCTTGGGAGGTCCTCGTGTTGCACCCATCTTTTTGCAGATGAATCTTTCGACGTTACGCGCGACTTGATTTATGGTCCGCAGGTTTATTCGCAAATGTGATTCACGGCGCCGTGGCATTTTACTTGATATTAGAACGAGTACGGGAGGTGCAGTGCGCACGCACAAGGAAATAAATGACGGGAGGAGGAAGAAAAGAGAAGGAGTATATGTATTTGAAGCGCAAAATTAAATAATTGGCATCATACCAGCACTAATGCACTGGATCCCATCAGAACTCTGCAGTTAAGTGTGCTTGGGCGAGAGTAGTACTCGGATGGGTGACCTCTTGGGAAGTCCTCGTATCGCAAAAATTTTTTTTCAGATGGGTCGTTCGACGTTACGCGCGACTGGAACTATGGTCCGCTGGTTTATACGCAAATGTGAGTCAAGAATCAGGGGCATTTTAATCGATATTAGAACGAGAATGAGAGGTGCAGTGTGAACGCACAAGGAAACAAATGATGGGAGGGGGGGAGGGAAGATGGAGTGTATGTATTTTCTGCACAAAATTAAACAGGTGCGGTCACACCAGCACAAATGCACCGGATCCCATTAGAACTCTGCAGTTAAGTGTACTTTGGCGAAAGTAGTACAATGATGGGTTACCTTCTGGGAAGTTCTCGTGTTGTACCCATTTTCTTTTTTTCAGATTTGCAGTTCGACGTTACGCGCGACTTGAATTATGGTACTCAGGTTTATTCGCAAATGTGAGTCACGGCGCCGTGGCATTTTACTTGATAGTAGAACGAGAACGGGAGGTGCAGTGCGCACGCACAGGGAAACAAATGACGGGAGGGGGAAGAAAGGGGAATGAGTTTATGTATTTGCAGCGCGAAATTGAACAACTGCGATCATACCGGCACTAATGCACCGGATCCCATCAGAACTCCGCAGTGAAGTGTGCTTGGGCGAGATTAGAACTCGGATGGGTGACCTCCTGGGAAGTCCTCGTGTTGCACCAATTTTTTTTCAGACGGGTCGTTCGACGTTACGCGCGTCTAGAACTAGGGTCCGCTGGTTTATACGCAAATGTGAGTCAAGAAGCAGGGGCATTTTAATCGATATTAGAACGAGAAGGAGAGGTGCAGTGTGAACGCACAAGGAAACAATTGATGGGAGGGGGAGGGAAGGAGAAGGAGTGTATGTATTTTCAGCATGAAATTAAACAGGTGCGGTCATACCAGCACCAATGCATCGGATTCTATCAGAACTCCGTAGGTAAGGGTGCTTGGGCGAGAGTAGTACTAGCATGGGTTACCTCCTGCGAAGTCCTTATATGTCACCCATTTTCTTGTGAAGTCCTCGTGTTACACCTATTTTTTTGCAGATGATTCTTTCGACGTTCAACGCGACTTGAATTATGGTCCTTAGGTTTATTCGCAAATGTGAGTCACGGCGCTGTAGCATTTTACTTGATATTAGAACGAGAATGGGAGGTGCAGTGCGCACGCACAAGGAAACAAATGACGGGAGGGGGAAGAAAGGGGAATGAGTTTATGTATTTACAGCGCAAAATTAAACAGGTGCGATCATACCAGCACTAATGCACCGAATCCCATCAGAACTCCGCAGTGAAGTGTACTTGGGCGAGATTAGTATTCGGATGGGTTGTTCGACGTTACACGCGAATGGAATTATAAACCGCTGGTTTATTTACAAATGTGAGTCACGGTGCCGGGGCATATTACTTGATATTAGAACGAGAAAGAGAGATGCAGAGGGCACGCACAAGGAAACAAATGACGGGAGGGGGGATGGGAGGAGAAAGAGTGTATGTATTTGCAGTGCAGATTAAACAGGTGCGATCATACCAGCACTAATGCAGCGGATTCCTTGTGCGTGCACTCTGTATCTCTCCTTCTCGTTCTAATATCGATTAAAATGCCCCTGCTTGTTGACTCACATTTGTGTATAAACCAGTGGACCCTAGTTCCAGTCGCGCGTAACGTTGAACGACCCGTCTGAAAAAAAAAATTAGTGCAACACAAGGACATCCCAAGAGGTCACCCATCCGAGTACTACTCTCGCCCAAGCACACTTAACTGTGGAGTTCTGATGGGATCCGGTGCATTAGTGCTGGTATGATCGCACCTGTTTAATTTCGCGCTGCAAATACATAAACTCCTCACCTTTCTTCCCCCTCCTGTCATTTGTTTCCTTGTGCGTGCGCACTGCACCTCCCGTGCTCGTTCTAATATCAAGTAAAATGCTACGGTGCCGTGACTCACATTTGCGAATAAACCTGAGGACCATAATTCAAGTTGCGCGTATCGATGAAAGAATCATCTGCAAAAAAATGGGTGCAACACGAGGACTTCCTAAGAACATGGGTGAAATATAAGGACTTCGCAGGAGGTCACCCATTCTAGTGCTACTCTCGCCCAAGCACCCTTAACTTGCGGAGTTCTGATAGAATCCGTTGCATTGGTGCTGGTATGATTGCTCATCTTTCATTCTGCGCTGCAAATACATACACTTTTTCTCCCTCCATCCCCCCTCCCGTCATTTGTTTCCTTGTGCGTACACTCTGCATCTCTCCTTCTCGTTCTAATATCGATTAAAATGCCCCTGCTTCTTTACTCACATTTGCGTATAAACCAGTGGACCCTAGTTCCAGTCGCGCGTAACGTCGAACGACCCGTCTGAAAAAAAAAATTAGTTCGACACGAGGACTTCCCAGGAGGACACCCATCCGAGTACTACTCTCGCCCAAGAATACTTAACTGCGGAGGGGGGATGGGAGGAGAAAAAGTGTATGTATTTGCAGTGCAGAATGAAACATGATGGATCAAACCAGCACTAATGCAACGGATTCTATCAGAACTCTGCAGTTAAAGGTGCTTAGGCGAGAAAAGTACTCGGATGGGTGACCTCCTGCGAAGTCCTTATATTTCACCCATTTTCTTGGGAGTCCTCGTGTTGCACCCATTTTTTTGCAGATGATTCTTTCGACGTTACGCGCGACTTGATTTACGGTCCGTAGGTTTATTCGCAAATGTGAGTCACGGCGTCGTGGCATTTTACATGATATTAGAATGAGTACGGGAGGTGCAGTGCGCACGCACAAGGAAACAAATGACGGGAGGAGGAAGAAAAGAGAAGGAGTGTATGTATTTGAAGCGCAAAATTAAACAAGTGGCATCATACCAGCACTAATGCACTGGATCCCATTAGAACTCTGCAGTTAAGTGTGCTTGGGTGAGAGTAGTACTCGGATGGGTGACCTCTTGGGAAGTCCTCGTATTGCAACAATTTTTTTTCAGATGAGTCGTTCGACGTTACGCGCGACTGGAACTATAGTCCGCTGGTTTATACGCAAATGTGAGTCAAGAATCAGGGGCATTTTAATCGATATTAGAACGAGAAGGAGAGGTGTAGTGTGAACGCACAAGGAAACAAATGATGGGAGGGGGGGAGGGAAGAAGGAGTGTATGTATTTTCAGCACGAAATTAAACAGGTGCGGTCACACCAGGACAAATGCACCGGATCCCATTACAACTCCGCAGTTAAGTGTGCTTTGGCGAAAGTAGTACAATGATGGGTTACCTCCTGGGAAGTTCTCGTGTTGCACCCATTTTCTTTTTTTTAGATGATTCTTTCGACGATACGCGCGACTTGAATTATAGTCCTCAGGTTTATTGGCAAATCTGAGTCACGGCACCGTAGCATTTTACTTGATATTAGAACGAGCACGGGAGGTGCAGTGCGCACGCACAAGGAAACAAATGACGGGAGGGGGAAGAAAAGAGAAGGAGTTTATGTATTCGCGGCGCGGAATTAAACGGGTACGATCATACCAACAAAAATGCAACGGATCCCATCAGAACTCCGCAGTTAAGTGTGCTTTGGCGAAAGTAGTACAATGATGGGTTACCTCCTGGGAAGTTCTCGTGTTGCACCCATTTTTTTTTTTAGATGTGCCGTTCGACGTTATTCGCGACTTTAATTATGGTCCGCAGATTTATTCGCAAATGTGAGTCACGACGCCGTGGCATTTTACTTGATATTTGAACGAGAATAAGAGGTGCAGCGCGCACGCACAAGGAAACAAATGACGGGAGGGGGAGGAAAGGAGAAGGAGTTTATGCATTTGCAGCGCGGAATTAAACCGGTGCGATCATACCAGCACTAATGCACCGAATCCCATCAGAACTCCGCAGTTAAGTGCGCTTGGGCGAGAGTAGTACTCGGATGGGTGACCTCTTGGTAAGTCCTCGTGTCGCACTAATTTTTTTTCAGACGGGTCGTTCGACGTTACGCGCAACTGGAACTAGGGTCCGTTGGTTTATACGCAAATGTGAGTCAAGAAGCAGGGGCATTTTAATCGATATTAGAACGAGAAGGAGAGGTGCAGTGTGAACGCACAAGGAAACAATTGATGGGAGGGGGAGGGAAAGAGAAGGAGTGTATGTATTTTAAGCACGAAATGAAACAGCACCGATCATACCAGCACTAATGCAACGGATTCTATCAGAACTCCGTAGGTAAGGGTGCTTGGGCGAGAGTAGTACTAGCATGGGTTACCTCCTACGAAGTCCTTATATTTAACCCATTTTCTTGTGAAGTCCTCGTGTTGCACCCATTTTTTTGCAGATGATTCTTTCGACATTACGCGCGACTTGAATTATGGTCCTCAGGTTTTTTCGCAAATGTGAGTCACGGCGCTGTAACATTTTACTTGATATTAGAACGAGAACGGGAGGTGCAGTGCGCACGCACAAGGAAACAAATGACGGGAGGGGGAAGAAAGGGGAATGAGTTTATGTATTTGCAGCGCAAAATCAAACAGTTGCGATCATACAAGCACTAATGCACCGGATCCCATCAAAACTCCGCATTTAAGTGTGCTTAGGCGAGAGTAGTACTCGGATGGGTGACCTCCTTGGAAGTCTTCGTGTCGCACTAATTTTTTTTTTCAGACGGGTCGTTCGACGTTACGCACGACTGGAACTAGGGTCCACTGGTTTATACGCAAATGTGAGTCAAGAAGCAGGGGCATTTTAATTGATTTTAGAACGAGAAATAGAGATGCAGAGTGCACGCACAAGGAAACAAATGACGGGAGGGCGGATGGAGGGAGAAAAAGTTTATGTATTTGCAGCGCAGAATGAAACATGAGCAATCATCCAGCACCAATGCAACGGATTCTATCAGAACTCCGCAAGTTAAGGGTGCTTGGGCGAGAGAGGCACTAGGATGGGTGACCTCCTGCGAAGTTCTTATATTTCACCCATTTTCTTAGGAAGTCCTCGTGTTGCACCCATTTTTTTGCAGATGATTCTTTCGACGATACGCGCGACTTGAATTATGGTCCTCAAGTTTATTCGCAAATGTGAGTCACGGCATCGTAGCATTTTACTTGATATTAGAACGAGCACGGGAGGTGCAGTACGCACGCACAAGGAAACAAATGACAGGAGGGGGAAGAAAGGAGAAGGAGTTTATGTATTTGCAGCGCAGAATTAAACGGGTGCGATCACACCAGCACAAATGCAACGGATCCCATCAGAACTCCGCAGTTAAGTGTGCTTTGGCGAAAGTAGTATAATGATGGGTTACCTCCTAGGAAGTTCTCGTGTTGCACCCATTTTCTTTTTTTCAGATGTGTCGTTCGACGTTACGCGCGACTTTAATTATGGTCCGCATATTTATTCGCAAATGTGAGTCACGGCGCCGTGGCATTTTACTTGATATTTGAACGAGAACGAGAGGTGCAGTGCGCACGCACAAGGAAACAAATGATGGGAGGGGGAAGAAAGGAGAAGGAGTTTATGTATTTGCAGCGCGAAATTAAACTGGTGCGATCATACCAGCACTAATGCAACGGATTCTATCAGAATTCCGCAGTTAAGTGTGTTTGGGCGAGAGTAGTACTAGCATGGGTTACCTCCTGCAAAGTCCTTATATTTCACCTATTTTCTTGTGAAGTCCTCGTGTTGCACCCATTTTTTTGTAGATGATTCTTTTGACGTTACGCGCGACTTGAATTATGGTCCTCAGGTTTATTCGCAAATGTGAGTCACGGCGCTGTAGCTATTTACTTGATATTAGAACGAGAACGGGAGGTGCAGTGCGCACGCACAAGGAAACAAATGACGGGAGGGGGAAGAAAGGGGAATGAATTTATGTATTTGCAGCGCGAAATTAAACAGGTGCGATCATACCAGCACTAATGCACCGGATCCCATCAGAACTCCGCAGTGAAGTGTGCTTGGGCGAGATTAGTACTCGGATGGGTGACCTCCTTGGAAGTCCTCGTGTCGGACTAATTTCTTTTCAGACAGGTCGTTCGACGTTACGCGCGTCTGGAACTAGGGTCCGCTGGTTTATACGCAAATGTGAGTCAAGAAGCAGGGGCATTTTAATCGATATTAGAACGAGAATGAGAGGTCAAGTGTGAACGCACAAGGAAACAAATGACGGGAGGGGGAAGAAATGAGAAGGAGTGTATGTATTTGCAGCACGAAATTAAACAGCTGCGATCATACCAGCACTAAATCTCCGGATCCCATCAGAACTCTGCAGTTAAGTGTACTTTGGCGAGAGTAGTACTCGGATGGGTCGCCACCTGGGAAGCCCTCGTGTTGTACCTATTTTTTTTTCGGATGGGTTGTTCGATGTTACGCGCGAATGGAATTATAAATCGCTGGTTCATTTGCAAAGGTGAGTCACGGTGCCGGGGCATATTACTTGATATTAGAACGAGAAAGAGAGATGCAGAGGGCACGCACAAGGAAACAAATGACGGGAGGGGGGTTGGAAGGAGAAAGAGTGTATGTATTTGCAGTGCAGAATGAAACATGAGGGCTCATACCAGCACTAATGCAACAGATTCTATCAGAACTCCGCAGTTAAGGGTGCTTGGGCGAGAAAAAGTACTCGGATGGGTGACCTCCTGCGAAGTCCTTATATTTCACCCATTTTCTTGGGTGGTCCTCGTGTTGCACCCATCGTTTTGCAGATGATTCTTTCAACGTTACACGCGACTTGAATTTTGGTCCTCAGGTTTATTCGCAAATGTGAGTCACGGTACTGTACCATTTTACTTGATATTAGAACGAGAACGGGAGGTGCAGTGCGCACGCACAAGGAAACAAATTACGGGAGGGGGAAGAAAGGAGAAGGAGTTTATGTATTTGCAGCGCGAAATGAAACAAGTGCGATCATACCAGCACTAATGCAACGAATTCTATCAGAACTCCGTAGGTAAGGGTGCTTGGGCGAGAGTAGTACTAGCATGGGTTACCTCCTGCGAAGTCCTTATATTTCACCCATTTTCTTGTGAAGTCCTCGTGTTGCACCCATTTTTTTGCAGATGATTCTTTCGATGTTACCCGCGACTTGAATTATGGTCCTCAAGTTTATTCGCAAATGTGAGTCACGGCATCGTAGCATTTTACTTGATATTAGAAGGAGCACGGGAGGTGCAGTACGCACGCACAAGGAAACAAATGACAGGAGGGGGAAGAAAGGAGAAGGAGTTTATGTATTTGCAGCGCAGAATTAAACGGGTGCGATCACACCAGCACAAATGCAACGGATCCCATCAGAACTCCGCAGTTAAGTGTGCTTTGGCGAAAGTAGTATAATGATGGGTTACCTCCTAGGAAGTTCTCGTGTTGCACCCATTTTCTTTTTTTCAGATGTGTCGTTCGACGTTACGCGCGACTTTAATTATGGTCCGCATATTTATTCGCAAATGTGAGTCACGGCGCCGTGGCATTTTACTTGATATTTGAACGAGAACGAGAGGTGCAGTGCGCACGCACAAGGAAACAAATGATGGGAGGGGGAAGAAAGGAGAAGGAGTTTATGTATTTGCAGCGCGAAATTAAACTGGTGCGATCATACCAGCACTAATGCAACGGATTCTATCAGAATTCCGCAGTTAAGTGTGTTTGGGCGAGAGTAGTACTAGCATGGCTTACCTCCTGCAAAGTCCTTATATTTCACCTATTTTCTTGTGAAGTCCTCGTGTTGCACCCATTTTTTTGTAGATGATTCTTTTGACGTTACGCGCGACTTGAATTATGGTCCTCAGGTTTATTCGCAAATGTGAGTCACGGCGCTGTAGCTATTTACTTGATATTAGAACGAGAACGGGAGGTGCAGTGCGCACGCACAAGGAAACAAATGACGGGAGGGGGAAGAAAGGGGAATGAATTTATGTATTTGCAGCGCGAAATTAAACAGGTGCGATCATACCAGCACTAATGCACCGGATCCCATCAGAACTCCGCAGTGAAGTGTGCTTGGGCGAGATTAGTACTCGGATGGGTGACCTCCTTGGAAGTCCTCGTGTCGGACTAATTTCTTTTCAGACAGGTCGTTCGACGTTACGCGCGTCTGGAACTAGGGTCCGCTGGTTTATACGCAAATGTGAGTCAAGAAGCAGGGGCATTTTAATCGATATTAGAACGAGAATGAGAGGTCAAGTGTGAACGCACAAGGAAACAAATGACGGGAGGGGGAAGAAATGAGAAGGAGTGTATGTATTTGCAGCACGAAATTAAACAGCTGCGATCATACCAGCACTAAATCTCCGGATCCCATCAGAACTCTGCAGTTAAGTGTACTTTGGCGAGAGTAGTACTCGGATGGGTCGCCACCTGGGAAGCCCTCGTGTTGTACCTATTTTTTTTTCGGATGGGTTGTTCGATGTTACGCGCGAATGGAATTATAAATCGCTGGTTCATTTGCAAAGGTGAGTCACGGTGCCGGGGCATATTACTTGATATTAGAACGAGAAAGAGAGATGCAGAGGGCACGCACAAGGAAACAAATGACGGGAGGGGGGTTGGAAGGAGAAAGAGTGTATGTATTTGCAGTGCAGAATGAAACATGAGGGCTCATACCAGCACTAATGCAACAGATTCTATCAGAACTCCGCAGTTAAGGGTGCTTGGGCGAGAAAAAGTACTCGGATGGGTGACCTCCTGCGAAGTCCTTATATTTCACCCATTTTCTTGGGTGGTCCTCGTGTTGCACCCATCGTTTTGCAGATGATTCTTTCAACGTTACACGCGACTTGAATTTTGGTCCTCAGGTTTATTCGCAAATGTGAGTCACGGTACTGTACCATTTTACTTGATATTAGAACGAGAACGGGAGGTGCAGTGCGCACGCACAAGGAAACAAATTACGGGAGGGGGAAGAAAGGAGAAGGAGTTTATGTATTTGCAGCGCGAAATGAAACAAGTGCGATCATACCAGCACTAATGCAACGAATTCTATCAGAACTCCGTAGGTAAGGGTGCTTGGGCGAGAGTAGTACTAGCATGGGTTACCTCCTGCGAAGTCCTTATATTTCACCCATTTTCTTGTGAAGTCCTCGTGTTGCACCCATTTTTTTGCAGATGATTCTTTCGATGTTACCCGCGACTTGAATTATGGTCCTCAAGTTTATTCGCAAATGTGAGTCACGGCATCGTAGCATTTTACTTGATATTAGAAGGAGCACGGGAGGTGCAGTACGCACGCACAAGGAAACAAATGACAGGAGGGGGAAGAAAGGAGAAGGAGTTTATGTATTTGCAGCGCAGAATTAAACGGGTGCGATCACACCAGCACAAATGCAACGGATCCCATCAGAACTCCGCAGTTAAGTGTGCTTTGGCGAAAGTAGTATAATGATGGGTTACCTCCTAGGAAGTTCTCGTGTTGCACCCATTTTCTTTTTTTCAGATGTGTCGTTCGACGTTACGCGCGACTTTAATTATGGTCCGCATATTTATTCGCAAATGTGAGTCACGGCGCCGTGGCATTTTACTTGATATTTGAACGAGAACGAGAGGTGCAGTGCGCACGCACAAGGAAACAAATGATGGGAGGGGGAAGAAAGGAGAAGGAGTTTATGTATTTGCAGCGCGAAATTAAACTGGTGCGATCATACCAGCACTAATGCAACGGATTCTATCAGAATTCCGCAGTTAAGTGTGTTTGGGCGAGAGTAGTACTAGCATGGGTTACCTCCTGCAAAGTCCTTATATTTCACCTATTTTCTTGTGAAGTCCTCGTGTTGCACCCATTTTTTTGTAGATGATTCTTTTGACGTTACGCGCGACTTGAATTATGGTCCTCAGGTTTATTCGCAAATGTGAGTCACGGCGCTGTAGCTATTTACTTGATATTAGAACGAGAACGGGAGGTGCAGTGCGCACGCACAAGGAAACAAATGACGGGAGGGGGAAGAAAGGGGAATGAATTTATGTATTTGCAGCGCGAAATTAAACAGGTGCGATCATACCAGCACTAATGCACCGGATCCCATCAGAACTCCGCAGTGAAGTGTGCTTGGGCGAGATTAGTACTCGGATGGGTGACCTCCTTGGAAGTCCTCGTGTCGGACTAATTTCTTTTCAGACAGGTCGTTCGACGTTACGCGCGTCTGGAACTAGGGTCCGCTGGTTTATACGCAAATGTGAGTCAAGAAGCAGGGGCATTTTAATCGATATTAGAACGAGAATGAGAGGTCAAGTGTGAACGCACAAGGAAACAAATGACGGGAGGGGGAAGAAATGAGAAGGAGTGTATGTATTTGCAGCACGAAATTAAACAGCTGCGATCATACCAGCACTAAATCTCCGGATCCCATCAGAACTCTGCAGTTAAGTGTACTTTGGCGAGAGTAGTACTCGGATGGGTCGCCACCTGGGAAGCCCTCGTGTTGTACCTATTTTTTTTTCGGATGGGTTGTTCGATGTTACGCGCGAATGGAATTATAAATCGCTGGTTCATTTGCAAAGGTGAGTCACGGTGCCGGGGCATATTACTTGATATTAGAACGAGAAAGAGAGATGCAGAGGGCACGCACAAGGAAACAAATGACGGGAGGGGGGTTGGAAGGAGAAAGAGTGTATGTATTTGCAGTGCAGAATGAAACATGAGGGCTCATACCAGCACTAATGCAACAGATTCTATCAGAACTCCGCAGTTAAGGGTGCTTGGGCGAGAAAAAGTACTCGGATGGGTGACCTCTTGCGAAGTCCTTATATTTCACCCATTTTCTTGGGTGGTCCTCGTGTTGCACCCATCGTTTTGCAGATGATTCTTTCAACGTTACACGCGACTTGAATTTTGGTCCTCAGGTTTATTCGCAAATGTGAGTCACGGTACTGTACCATTTTACTTGATATTAGAACGAGAACGGGAGGTGCAGTGCGCACGCACAAGGAAACAAATTACGGGAGGGGGAAGAAAGGAGAAGGAGTTTATGTATTTGCAGCGCGAAATGAAACAAGTGCGATCATACCAGCACTAATGCAACGAATTCTATCAGAACTCCGTAGGTAAGGGTGCTTGGGCGAGAGTAGTACTAGCATGGGTTACCTCCTGCGAAGTCCTTATATTTCACCCATTTTCTTGTGAAGTCCTCGTGTTGCACCCATTTTTTTGCAGATGATTCTTTCGATGTTACCCGCGACTTGAATTATGGTCCTCAGGTTTATTCGCAAATGTGAGTCACGGCACTGTTGCATTTTACTTGATATTAGAACGAGAACGGGAGGTGCAGTGCGCACGCACAAGGAATCAAATGACGGGAGGGGGAAGAAAGGGGAATGAGTTTATGTATTTGCAGCGCAAAATTAAACAGGTGCGATCATACCAGCACTAATGCACCAGATCCCATCAGAACTCCGTAGTTAAGTGTGCTTTGGCGAGAGTAGTACTCGGATGGTTGACCTCCTGGGAAGTCCTCGTGTCGCACTAATTTTTTTTCTCAGACGGGTCATTCGACGTTACACGCGACTGGAACTAGGGTCCACTGGTTTATACGCAAATGTGAGTCAAGAAGCAGGGGCATTTTAATCGATATTAGAACGAGAATGAGAGGTGAAGTGTGAAGGCACAAGGAAACAAATGACGGGAGGGGGAAGAAAGGAGAAGGAGTGTATGTATTTGCTGCGTGAAATTAAACATGTGCGATCATACCAACACTAAAGCTACGAAACCCATCAGAACTCCGCAGTTAAGTGTGCTTGGGCGAGAGTAGTTCTCGGATGGGTGACCACTTGGGAAGTCCTCGTGTTGCACCCATTTTCTTTTTTTCAGATGTGCCGTTCGACGTTACGCGCGACTTTAATTATGGTCCGCAGATTTATTCGCAAATGTGAGTCACGGCGCCGTGGCATTTTACTTGATATTTAAATGAGAACGAGAGGTGCAGTGCGCACGCACAAGGAAACAAATGACGGGAGGGGGAAGAAAGGAGAAGGAGTTTATGTATTTGCAGCGCAAAATAATAGGTGCGATCATACCAGCACTAATGCATTGGATTCCATCAGAACTCTGTAGTTAAGTGTGCTTGGACGAGAGTAGTACTCGGATGGGTGACCTCTTGGGAAGTCCTCGTGTCGCACCAATTTTTTTTCAGACGGGTCGTTCGACGTTACGCGCCACTGGAACTACGGTCCACTGGTTTATACGCAAATGTGAGTCAAGAAGCAGGGGCATTTTAATCTATATTAGAACGAGAAAGAGAGATGCAGAGTGCACGCACAAGGAAACAAATGACGGGAGGGGGGATGGAGGGAGAAAAAGTGTATGTATTTTCAGCACGAAATGAAACAGGTGCGATCATACCAGTACTAATGCATCGGATTCTATCAGAACTCCGTAAGTAAGGTGCTTGGGCGAGAGTAGTACTAGCATGGGTTACCTCCTGCGAAGTCCTTATATTTCACCCATTTTCTTGTGAAGTCCTCGTGTTGCACCCATTTTTTTGCAGATGATTCTTTCGACGTTACTCGTGACTTGAATTATGGTCCTCAGGTTTATTCGCAAATGTGGGTCACGGCGTTGTAACATTTTACTTGATATTAGAACGATAACGGGAGGTGCAGTGCGCACGCACAAGGAAACAAATGACGGGAGGGGGAAGAAATGGGAATGAGTTTATGTATTTGCAGCGCGAAATTAAACAGGTGCGATCATACCAGCACTAATGCACCGGATCGCATCAGAACTCCGCAGTGAATTGTGCTTGGGCGAGATTAGTACTCGTATGGGTGACCTCCTGGGAAGTCCTTTTGTCACACCAATTTTTTTTCAGACGGGTCGTTCGACGTTACGCGCGTCTGGAACTAGGGTCCGCTGGTTTATACGCAAATGTGAGTCAAGAAGCAGGGGCATTTTAATCGATATTAGAACGAGAATGAGAGGTGAAGTGTGAACGCACAAGGAAACAAATGACGGGAGGGGGAAGAAAGGAGAAGGAGTGTATGTATTTGCAGCGCGAAATTAAACAGGTGCGATCATACAAGGATTAAAGTCTCGGATCCCATCAGAACTCCGCAGTTAGGTGTGCTTAGGCGAGAGTAGTACTCGGATGGGTGACCACCTGGGAAGCCCTCGTGTTGCACCTATTTTTTTTCGAATGGGTTGTTCGACGTTAGGCACGAATGGAATTATAAACCGCTGGTTCATTTGCAAAGGTGAGTCACGGTGCCGGGGCATATTACTTGATATTAGAACGAGAAAGAGAGATGCAGAGTGCACGCACAAGGAAACAAATGACGGGAGGGAGAAGAAGGGAGAAGGAGTTTATGTATTTGCAGCGCGAAATTAATCAGGTGCGATCATACACGCACTAATGCAACAGTTCCCATCATAACTCCGCAGTTAAGTGTGCTTGGGCGAGAGTAGTACTCGGATGGGTGACCACTTGGGAAGTCCTCGTGTTGCACCCATTTTTTTGCAGATGATTCTTTCAACGTTACGTGCGACTTGAATTATGGTCCTCAGGTTTATTCGCAAATGTGAGTCACAGCGCTGTAGCATTTTACTTGATATTAGAACGAGAACGGGAGGTGCAGTGCGCACGCACAAGGAAACAAATGACGGGAGGGGGAAGAAAGGGGAATGAGTTTATGTATTTGCAGCGCAAAATTAAACAGGTGCGATCATACCAGCACTAATGCACCAGATCCCATCAGAACTCCGCAGTGAAGTGTGCTTGGGCGAGAGCAGTACTCGGATGTGTGACCTCTTGGGAAGTCCTCGTATCGCAACAATTTTTTTTCAGAGGGGTCATTCGACGTTACGCGCGACTGGAACTATGGTCCGCTGGTTTATACGCAAATGTGAGTCAAGAATCAGGGGCATTTTAATCGATATTAGAACGAGAAGGAGAGGTGCAGTGTGAACGCACAAGGAAACAAATGATGGGAGGGGGGTAGGGAAGAAGGAGTGTATGTATTTTCAGCACGAAATTAAACAGGTGCGGTCACACCAGCACAAATGCACCGGATCCCATCAGAACTCCGTAGTTAAGTGTGCTTTGGCGAAAGTAGTACAATAATGGGTTACCTCCTGGGAAGTTCTCGTGTTGCACCCATTTTCTTTTTTTCAGATGTGCCGTTCGACGTTACGCGCGACTTTAATTGTGGTCCGTAGATTTATTCGCAAATGTGAGTCACGGCGCCGTGGCTTTTTACTTGATATTTGAACGAGAACGTGAGGTGCATTGCGCACGCACAAGGAAGCAAATGACGGGAGGGGGAAGAAAGGAGAAGGAGTTTATGTATTTGCAGCGCGAAATTAAACAGGTGCGATCATACTAGCACTAATGCACCGAATCCCATTAGAACTCTGCAGTTAAGTGTGCTTGGGCGAGAGTAATACCCGGATGGGTGACCTCCTAGGAAGTCCTCGTGTCGTACTAATTTTTTTTTTCAGACCGGTCGTTGGACTTTATGCGCGACTGCAACTAGGGTCCAGTGGTTTATACGCAAATGTGAGTCAAGAAGCAGGGGCATTTTAATCTATATTAGAACGAGAAAGAGAGATGCAGAGTGCACGCACAAGGAAACAAATGACGGGAGGGGGAGGGAAGGAGAAAGAGTGTATGTATTTTCAGCACGAAATGAAACAGGTGCGATCATACCAGCACTAATGCATCAGATTCTATCAGAACTCCATAGGTAAGGGTGCTTGGGCGAGAGTAGTACTAGGATGGGTTACCTCCTGCGAAGTCCTTATATTTCACCCATTTTCTTGTAAAGTCCTCGTGTTGCACCCATTTTTTTGCAGATGATTCTTTCGACGTTACACGCGACTTGAATTATGGTCCTCAGGTTTATTCGTAAATGTGAGCCACGACACCGTAGTATTTTACTTGATATTAGAACGAGCACGGGAGGTGCAGTGCGCACGCACAAGGAAACAAATGACGGGAGGGGGGATGGGAGGAGAAAGAGTGTATGTATTTGCAGTGCAGAATGAAACATGAGGGATCATACCAGCACTAATGCAACGGATTCTATCAGAACTCCGCAGTTAAGGGTGCTTGGGCGAGAAAAGTACTTGGATGGGTGACCTCCTGCGAAGTCCTTATATTTCACCCATTTTCTTGGGAGGTTCTCGTGTAGCACCCATCTTTTGCAGATGATTCTTTCGACGTTACGCGCGACTTGATTTATGGTCCGCAGGTTTATTCGCAAATGTGAGTCACGGTGCCGTGGCATTTTACTTGATATTAGAACGAGTACGGGAGGTGCAGTGCGCACGCACAAGGAAACAAATGACGGGAGGAGGAAGAAAAGAGAAGGAGTGTATGTATTTGAAGCGCAAAATTAAACAAGTGGCATCATACCAGCACTAATGCACTTGATCCCATCAGACATCTGCAGTTAAGTGTGCTTGGGCGAGAGTAGTACTCGGATGGGTGACCTCTTGGGAAGTCCTTGTATCGCAACAATTTTTTTTCAGATGGGTCGTTCGACGTTACGCGCGACTGGAACTATGGTCCGCTGGTTTATACGCAAATGTGAGTCAAGAATCAGGGGCATTTTAATCGATATTAGAACGAGAAGGAGAGGTGCAGTGTGAACGCACAAGGGAACAAATGATGGGAGGGGGGTAGGGAAGAAGGAGTGTATGTATTTTAAGCACGAAATTAAACAGGTGCGGTCACACCAGCACAAATGCACCGGATCCCATCAGAACTCCGCAGTTAAGTGTGCTTTGGCGAAAGTAGTACATTAATGGGTTACCTCTTGGGAAGTTCTCGTGTTGCACCCATTTTCTTTTTTTCAGATGTGCCGTTCGACGTTACGCTCGACTTTAATTATGATCCGCAGATTTATTCGTAAATGTGAGTCACGGCACCGTGGCATTTTACTTGATATTTGAACGAGAACGTGAGGTGCATTGCGCACGCACAAGGAAACAAATGACGGGAGGAGGAAGAAATGAGAAGGAGTTTATGTATTTGCAGCGCAAAATTAGACAGGTGCCATCATACTAGCACTAATGCACCGTATCCCATTAGAACTCCGCAGTTAAGTGTGCTTGGGCGAGAGTAATACTCGGATGGGTGACCTCCTCGGAAGTCCTCGTGTCGCACTAATTTTTTTTTCAGACCGGTCGTTCGACGTTATGTGCGACTGCAACTAGGGTCCACTGGTTTATACGCAAATGTGAGTCAAGAAGCAGGGGCATTTTAATCGATATTAGAACGAGAAAGAGAGATGCAGAGTGCACGCACAAGGAAACAAATGACGGGAGGGGGGATGGAGGGAGAAAAAGTGTACGTATTTGTAGCGCAGAATGAAACATGAGCAATCATACCAGCACCAATGCAACGGATTCTATCAGAACTCCGCAAGTTAAGGGTGCTTGGGCGAGAGTAGCACTAGGATTGGTGACTTCCTGCGAAGTCCTTATATTTCACCCATTTTCTTAGGAAGTCCTCGTGTTGCACCCATTTTTTTGCAGATGATTTTTTCGACGATATGCGCGACTTGAATTATGGTCCTCAGGTTTATTTGCAAATGTGAGTCACGACACCGTAGCATTTTACTTGATATTAGAACGAGAACGGGAGGTGCAGTGCGCACGCACAAGGAAACAAATGACGGGAGGGGGAAGAAAGGAGAAGGAGTTTATGTATTTGCAGCGCGGAATTAAACGGATGGGATCATACCAGCGCTAATGCACCGGATCCCATTAGAACTCCGCAGTTAACTGTGCTTGGGCGAGAGTAGTACTCGGATGGGTGACCTCCTGAGAAGTCCTCGTGTCGCACCAATTTTTTTTCAGACGGGTCGTTCGACGTTACGCGCGACTGGAACTAGGGTCCGCTGGTTTATACGCAAATATGAGTCAAAAAGCAGGGCATTTTAATCAATATTAGAACTAGAAGGAGAGGTACAGTGTGAAGGCACAAGGAAACAATTGATGGGAGGGGAGGGAAGGAGAAGGAGTGTATGTATTTTCAGCACGAAATGAAACAGGTGCAATCATACCAGCACTAATGCAACGGATTCTATCAGAACTCCGTAGGTAAGGGTGCTTGGGCGAGAGTAGTACTAGCATGGGTAACCTCCTGCGAAATCCTTATATTTCACCCATTTTCTTGTGAAGTCCTCATGTCGCACCAATTTTTTTTCAGACGGGTCGTTCGACGTTACGCGCGTCTGGAACTAGGGTCCACTGGTTTATATGCAAATGTGAGTCAAGAAGCAGGGGCATTTTAATCGATATTAGAACGAGAACGAGATGTGAAGTGTGAACGCACAAGAAAACAAAGGACGGGAAGGGGAAGAAAGAAGAAGGAGTGTATGTATTTGCAGCACAAACTTAAACAGGTGCGATCATACCAGCACTAAAGCTCCGGATCCCATCAGAACTCCGCAGTTAAGTGTGCTTGGGCGAGAGTAGTACTCGGATGGGTGACCACCTGGGAAGCCCTCGTGTTGCACCTATATATTTTCGGATGGGTTGTTCGACGTTACGCGCGAATGGAATTATAAACCGCTGGTACAATTGCAAAGGTGAGTCACGGTGCCGGGGCATATTACTTGAAATTAGAACGAGAAAGAGAGATGCAGAGTGCACGCACAAGGAAACAAATGACGGGAGGGGGGATGGAAGGAGACAGAGTGTATGTATTTACAGTGCAGAATGATACATGAGGGATCATACCAGCACTAATGCAACGGATTCTATCAGAACTCCGCAGTTAAGGGTGCTTGGGCGAGAAAAGTACTCGGATTGGTGACCTCCTGCGAAGTCCTTATATTTCACCCATTTTCTTGGGAGGTCCTCGTGTTGCACCCATCTTTTTGCAGATGATTCTTTCGACGTTACGCGCGACTTGATTTATGGTCCGCAGGTTTATTTGCAAATGTGAGTCACGGCGCCGTGGCATTTTACTTGATATTAGAACGAGAACGGGAGGTGCAGTGCACACACAAAAGGAAACAAATGACGGGAGGAGGAAGAAAAGAGAAGGAGTGTATGTATTTGAAGCGCAAAATTAAACAAGTGGCATCATACCAGCACTAATGCACTCGATCCCATCAGAACTCTGCAGTTAAGTGTGCTTGGGCGAGAGTAGTACTCGGATACGTGACCTCTTGGGAAGTCCTCGTATCGCAACAATTTTTTTTCAGATGTGTCGTTCGACGTTACGCGCTACTGGAACTATGGTCTGCTGGTTTATACGCAAATGTGAGTCAAGAATCAGGGGCATTTTAATCGATATTAGAACGAGAAGGAGAGGTGCAGTGTGAACGCACAAGGAAACAAATGATGGGAGGGGGGAGGGAAGAAGCAGTGTATGTATTTTCAGCACGAAATTAAACAGGTGCGGTCACACCAGCACAAAAGCACCGGATCCCATCATAACTCCGCAGTTAAGTGTGCTTTGGCGAAAGTAGTTCAATGATGGGTTACCTCATGGGAAGTTCTCATGTTGCACCCATTTTTTTTTTCTGACGTGCCGTTCGACGTTACGCGCGACTTTAATTATGGTCCGCAGATTTATTCGCAAATGTGAGTCACGGCGCCGTGGCATTTTACTTGATATTTGAACGAGAACGAGAGGTGCAGTGCGCACGCACAAGGAAACAAATGACGGGAGGGGGAAGAAAGGATAAGGAGTTTATGTATTTGCAGCGCGAAATTAAACAGGTGCGATCATACCATCACTAATGCACCGGATCCCATCAGAACTCCGCAGTTAAGTGTGCTTGGGCGAAAGTAGTACTCGGATGGGTGACCACTTGGGAAGCCCTCGTGTTGCACCTATTTTTTTTCGGATGGGTTGTTCGACGTTACGCGCGAATGGAATTATAAACCGCTGGTTCATTTGCAAAGGTGAGTCACGGTGCCGGGGCATATTACTTGATATTAGAACGAGAAAGAGAGATGCAGAGTGCACGCACAAGAAAACAAATGACGGGCGGGGGGATGGGAGGAGAAAGAGTGTATGTATTTGCAGTGCAGAATGAAACATGAGGGATCATACCAGCACTAATGCAACGGATTCTATCAGAACTCCGCAGTTAAGGGTGCTTGGGCGAGAAAAGTACTCGGATGGGTGACCTCCTGCGAAGTCCATATATTTCACCCATTTTCTAGGGAGGTCCTCGTGTTGCACCCATTTTTTTGCAGATGATTCTTTCGACGTTACGCGCGACTTGAATTATGGTCCTTAGGTTTATTCGCAAATGTGAGTCACGGCGCTGTAGCATTTTACTTGATATTAGAACAAGAACGGGAGGTGCAGTGCGCACGCACAAGGAAACAAATGACGGGAGGGGGAAGAAAGGGGAATGAGTTTATGTATTTGCAGCGCAAAATTAAATAGGTGTGATCATACCAGCACTAATGCACCGGATCCCATTAGAACTCCGCAGTGAAGTGTGCTTGGGCGAGATTAGTACTCGGATGGGTGAACTCCTGGAAAGTCCTCGTGTCGCACTAATTTTTTTTTTCACACGGGTCGTTCGACGTTACGCGCGACTGGAACTAGGGTCCACTGGTTTATACGCAATTGTGAGTCAAGAAGCAGGGGCATTTTAATCGATATTAGAACAAGAATGAGAGATGCAGAGTGCACGCACAAGGAAACAAATGACGGGAGGGGGGATGGAGGGAGAAAAAGTGTATGTATTTGCAGCGCAGAATGAAAGATGAGCAATCATAGCAGCACCAATGCAACGGATTCTATCAGAACTCTGCAAGTTAAGGGTTCTTGGGCGAGAGTAGCACTAGGATGGGTGACCTCCTGCGAAGTCCTTATATTTCACGCATTTTCTTAGGAAGTCCTCGTGTTGCACCCATTTTTTTGAAGATGATTCTTTCGACGATACGCGCGACTTGAATTATGGTCCTCAGGTTTTTTCGCAAATGTGAGTCACGGCACCGTAGTATTTTACTTGATATAAGAACGAGCACGGGAGGTACAGTGTGCACGCACAAGGAAACAAATGATGGGAGGGGGAAGAAAGGAGAAGGAGTTTATGTATTTGCAGCGCGAAATTAAACGGGTGCGATCATACCAGCACTAATGCACCGGATCCCATCAGAACTCCGCAGTTAAGTATGCTTGGGCGAGAGTAGTACTCGGATGGGTGACCTCCTGGGAAGTCCTCGTGTCGCACCAATTTTTTTTCAGACGGGTCATTCGACGTTACGCGCGATTGGAATTGGGGTCCGCTGGTTTATACGCAAATGTGAGTCAAGAAGCAAGGGCATTTTAATCGATATTAGAACGAGAAAGAGAGGTGCAGTGTGAACGCACAAGGAAACAATTGATGGGAGGGGGAGGGAAGGAGAAGGAGTGTATGTATTTTCAGCATGAAATGAAACAAGTGCGATCATACCAGCACTAATGCAGCGGATTCTATCAGAACTCTGTAGGTAAGGGTGCTTCGGCGAGAGTAGTACTAGCATGGGTTACCTCCTGCGAAGTCCTTATATTTCAGTCATTTTCTTGTGAAGTCCTCGTGTTGCATCCATTTTTTTGCAGATGATTCTTTCGACGTTACGCGCTACTTGAATTATGGTCCTCAGGTTTATTCGCAAATGTGAGTCACGGCACCGTAGTATTTTACTTGATATTAGAACGAGCACGGGAGGTGCAGTGCGCACGCACAAGGAAACAAATGACGGGAGGGGGAAGAAAGGAGAAGGCGTTTATCTATTTGCAGCACGAAATTAAACGGGTGCGATCATACCAGCACTATTGCACTGGATCCCATCAGAACTCCGCAGTTAATTGTGCTTGGGCGAGAGTAGTACTCGGATGGGTGACCTCCTGGGAAGTCCTTGTGTCGCACAAATTTTTTTTCAGACGGGTCATTCGACATTACGCGCGACTGGAACTATGGTCCGCTGGTTTATACGCAAATGTGGGTCAAGAATCTGGGGTATTTTAATCGATATTAGAATGAGAAGGAGAGGTGCAGTGTGAACGCACAAGGAAACAAATGATGGGAGGGGGGGAGGGAAGAAGAAGTGTATGTATTTTCAGCATGAAATTAAACAGGTGCGGTCATACCAGCACTAATCCATCGGATTCTATCTGAACTCCGTAGGTAAGGGTGCTTGGGCGAGAGTAGCACTAGGATGGGTGACCTCCTGCGAAGTCCTTATATTTCACCCATTTTCTTAGGAAGTCCTCGTGTTGCACCCATTTTTTTGCAGATGATTCTTTCGACGTTACATGCGACTTGAATTATGGTCCTCAGGTTTATTCGCAAATGTGAGTCACGGCACTGTAGCATTTTACTTGATATTAGAACTAGAACGGGAGCTGCAGTGCGCACGCACAAGGAAACAAATGACGAGAGGGGGACGAAAGGGGAATGAGTTTATGTATTTACAGCGGGAAATTAAACAGGTGTAATCATTCTAGCAGTAATGCACCGGATCCCATCAGAACTCCGCAGTTAAGTGTGCTTGGGCGAGAGTAGTACTCGGATGGGTGACCTCTTGGGAAGTTCTCGTGTCGAACCAATTTTTTTTCAGACGGGTCGTTCGACGTTACGCGCGACTGGAACTAGGGTCCGCTGGTTTATACGCAAATGTGAGTCAAGAAGCAGGGGCATTTTAATCGATATTAGAGCGAGAATGATAGGTGAAGTGTGAACGCACGAGGAACCAAATGACCGGAGGGGGAAGAAAGGAGAAGGAGTGTATGTATTTGCAGCGCGAAATTAAACAGGTGCGATCAAACCAGCACTAAAGCCCCGGATCCCATCAGAATTCCGCACTTAAGTGTGCTTGGGCGAGAGTAGTACTCGGATGGGTGACAACTTGGGAAGCCCTCGTGTTGCACCTATTTTTTTCGGATGGGTTGTTCAACGTTACGCGCGAATGGAATTATAAACTGCTGGTTCATTTGCAAAGGTAAGTCACGGTGCTGGGGCATATTACTTGATATTAGAATGAGAAAGAGAGATGCAGAGTGCACGCACAAGGAAACAAATGACGGGAGGGGGGATGGGAGGAGAAAGAGTGTATGTATTTGCAGTGCAGAATGAAACATGAGGGATCATACCAGCACTAATGCAACGGATTCTATCAGAACTCCGCAGTTAAGGGTGCTTGGGCGAGAAAAGTACTCAGATGGGTGACCTCCAGCGAAGTCCTTATATTTCACCCATTTTCTTGGGAGGTCCTCGTGTTGCACCCATCTTTTTGCAGATGATTCTTTCGACGTTACGCGCGACTTGATTTATGGTCCGCAGGTTTATTCACAAATGTGAGTCACGGCGCCGTGGCATTTTACTTGATATTAGAACGAGAACGGGAGGTGCAGTGCGCACGCACAAGGAAACAAATGACAGGAGGGTGAAGAAAGGGGAATTAGTTTATGTATTTGCAGCGTGAAATTAAACAGGTGCGATCACACCAGCACTAATGCACCGGATCCCATCAGAACTCCGCAGTTATGTGTGCTTGGGCGAGATTAGTACTCGGATGGGTGACCTCCTGGGAAGTCCTCGTGTCGCACCAATTTTTTTCAGACGGGTCGTTCGACGTTGCGCGCGTCTGGAACTAAGGTCCGCTGGTTTATACGCAAATGTGAGTCAAGAAGCAGGGGCATTTTAATCGATATTAGAACGAGAATGAGAGGTGAAGTGTGAACGCACAAGGAAACAAATGACGGGAGGGGGAAGAAAGGAGAAGGAGTGTATGTATTTACAGTGCGAAATTAAACAGGTGCGATCATACCAGCACTAAAGCTCCGGATCCCATCAGAACTCCACAGTTAAGTGTCCTTTGGTGAGAGTAGTACTCGGATGGGTGACCACTTTGGAAGCCCTCGTGTTGCACCTATTTTTTTCAGATGGGTTGTTCGACGTTACGCGTGAATGGAATTATAAACCGCTGGTTCATTTGCAAAGGTGAGTCACGTTGCCGAGGTATATTACTAGATATTAGAACGAGAAAGAGAGATGCAGAGTTCACGCACAAGGAAATAAATGACGGGAGGGGGAAGAAAGGAGAAGGAGTTTATGTATTTGCAGCGCAAAATTAAACAGGTGCGATCATACCAGCACTAATGCACCGGATCCCATCAGAACTCCGCAGTCAAGTGTGCTTGTGCGAGAGTAGTACTCGGATGGGTGTCCTCCTGGGAAGTTCTCGTGTCGCAAAAATTTTTTTCCAGACGGGTCATTCGACGTTACGCGCAACTGGAACTTTGGTCCACTTGTTTATACGCAAATGTGAGTAAAGAAGCAGGGACATATTAATCGATATTAGAATGAGAAAAAGAGGTGCAGTGTGAACGCACAAGGAAACAAACGATGGGAGGGGGGAGGGAAGGAGAAGGAGTGTATGTATTTTCAGCACGAAATTAAAGAGATGCTATCACACCAGCACAAATGCGTCGGATCCCATCAGAACTCTGCAGTTAAGTTTGCTTTGGCGAAAGTAGTACAAGGATGGGTTACCTCCTGGGAAGTTCTCGTGTTGCACCTTTTTTTTTTTTTTAGATGTGCCATTCGACGTTACGCGCGACTTTAATTATAGTCCGCAGATTTATTCGAAAATGTGAGTCACTGCGCCGTGGCATTTTACTTGATATTTATACGAGAACGAGATGTGCAGTGCACACGCACAAGGAAACAAATGACGGGAAGGAGAAAAAAGGAGAAGGAGTGTACGTATTTGCAGCGCGAAATTAAATAGGTGCCATCATACCAGCACTAATGCACCGTATCCCATCGGAACTTAGCAGTTAAGTGTGCTTGGGCGGGAGTAGTGCTCGGATTGGTGACCTCCTGGGAAGTCCTCGTGTTGCACCCATTTTTTTTCGGATGGATCGTTCGATGTTACACGCGAATGCAATTATAAACCGCTGGTTCATTCGCAAAGGTGAGTCACGATGCCATGGTATTTTACTTGATATTAGAACAAGAATGAGAGATGCAGAGTGCACGCACAAGGAAACAAATGACGGGAGAGGGGATGGAGGGAGAAAGAGTGTATGTATTTGCAGCGCAGAATGAAACATGAGCGATCATACAAGCACCAATGCAACAGATTCTATCAGAACTCCGCAAGTTAAGGATGCTTGGGCGAGAGTAGCACTAGGATGGGTGACCTCATGCGAAGTCCTTATATTTCACCTATTTTCTTAGGAAGTCCTCGTGTTGCACCCATTTTTTTACAGATGATTCTTTCGACGTTACGCACGACTTGAATTATGGTCCTCAGGTTTATTCGTAAATGTGAGTCACGGCACCTTAGCATTTTACTTGATATTAGAACGAGCACAGGAGGTGCAGTGCGCACCACATGGAAACAAATGACGGGAGCGGGAAGAAAGTATAAGGAATTTATGTATTTGCAGTGCCAATTAAACGGGTGCGATCATACCAGCACTAATGCACCGGATCCCATCAGAACTCCACAGTTAAGTGTGCTTGGGCGAGAGTAGTACTCGGATGGGTGACCTCATGGGAAGTCCTCGTGTGGCACCAATTTTTTTTCAGACGGGTCGTTCGACATTACGCTCGACTGGAAGTAGGGTCCGCTGGTTTATACGCAAATGTGAGTGAAGAATCCGGGGCATTTTAATCGATATTAGAACGAGAAGAAGAGGTGCAGTATGAACGCACAAGGAAACAATTGATGGGAGGGGGAGGGAAGGAGAAGGAGTGTATGTATTTTCAGCACGAAATGAAACAGGTGCGATCATACCAGCACTAAAGCAACGGATTCTATCAGAACTCCGTAGGTAAGGGTGCTTTGGCGAGAGTAGTACTAGCATGGGTTACCACCTGCGAAGTCCTTATATTTCACCCATTTTCTTGTGAAGTCCTCGTGTTGCACCCATTTTTTTGCAAATGATTCTTTCGACGTTACGCGCAACTTGAATTATGGTCCTCAGGTTTATTCGCAAATGTGAGTCACGGTGCCGTGACATTTTACTTGATATTAGAACGAGAACGGGAGGTGCAGTGCGCACGCACAAGGAAACAAATGACGGGAGCGGGAAGAAAGGGGAATGAGTTTATGTATTTGCAGCGCGAAATTAAATAGGTGCGATCATACCAGCACTAATGCACCGGATCCCATCAGAACTCCGCAGTTATGTGTGCTTGGGCGAGATTAGTACTCGGATGGGTGACCTCCTGGGAAGTACTTGTGTCGCACCAATTTTTTTTCAGACGGGTCGTTGGACGTTACGCACGTCTGGAATTAGGGTCCGCTGGTTTATACGCAAATGTGAGTCAAGAAGCAGGGGCATTTTAATCGATATTAGAACGAGAATGAGAGGTGAAGTGTGAACGAACAAGGAAACAAATGACGGGAAGGGGAAGAAAGGAGAAGGAGTGTACGTATTTGCAGCGCGAAATTAAATAGGTGCCATCATACCAGCACTAATGCACCGTATCCCATCGGAACTTAGCAGTTAAGTGTGCTTGGGCGGGAGTAGTGCTCGGATTGGTGACCTCCTGGGAAGTCCTCGTGTTGCACCCATTTTTTTTCGGATGGATCGTTCGACGTTACGCGCGAATGCAATTATAAACCGCTGGTTCATTCGCAAAGGTGAGTCACGATGCCAGGGTATTTTACTTGATATTAGAACAAGAAGGAGAGATGCAGAGTGCACGCACAAGGAAACAAATGACGGGAGAGGGGATGGAGGGAGAAAGAGTGTATGTATTTGCAGCGTAGAATGAAACATGAGCGATCATACAAGCACCAATGCAACGGATTCTATCAGAACTCTGCAAGTTAAGGGTGCTTGGGCGAGAGTAGCACTAGGATGGGTGACCTCATGCGAAGTCCTTATATTTCACCTATTTTCTTAGGAAGTCCTCGTGTTGCACCCATTTTTTTGCAGATGATTCTTTCGACGTTATGCTCGACTTGAATTATGGTCCTCAGGTTTATTCGCAAATGTGAGTCACGGCACCTTAACATTTTACTTGATATTAGAACGAGCACGGGAGGTGCAGTGCGCACCCACAAGGAAACAAATGGCGGGAGGGGGAAGAAAGGAGAAGGAGTATATGTATTTGCAGTGCAAAATTAAACGGGTGCGATCATACCAGCATTAATGCACCGGATCCCATCAGAACTGCGCAGTTAAGTGTGCTTGGGCGAGAGTAGTACTCGGATGGGTGACCTCCTGAGAAGTCCTCGTGTCGCACTAATTTATTTTCAGACGGGTCGTTCGACGTTACGCGCGACTGGAACTAGGGTCCGCTGGTTTATACGCAAATGTGAGTCAAGAAGCAGGGGCATTTTAATCGATATTAGAACGAGAATGAGAGATGCAGAGTGCACGCACAAGGAAACAAATGACGGGAGGGGGGATGGAGGGAGAAAAAGTATATGTATTTGCAGCCCAGAATGAAACATGAGCTATCATACCAGCACCAATGCAACGGATTCTATCAGAACTCCGCAAGTTAAGGGTGCTTGGGCGAGAGTAGCACTAGGATGGGTGACCTCCTGCGAAGTCCTTATATTTCACCCATTTTCTTAGGAAGTACTCGTGTTGCACCCATTTTTTTGCAAATGATTCTTTCAACGATACGCGCGACTTGAATTATGGTCCTCAAGTTTATTCGCAAATGTGAGTCACGGCACCGTAGCATTTTACTTGATATTAGAACGAGCACGGGAGGTGCAGTGCGCACGCACAAGGAAACAAATGGTGGGAGGGGGAAGAAAGGAGAAGGAGTATATGTATTTGCAGTGCAAAATTAAACGGGTGCGATCATACCAGCATTAATGCACCGGATCCCATCAGAACTGCGCAGTTAAGTGTGCTTGGGCGAGAGTAGTACTCGGATGGGTGACCTCCTGAGAAGTCCTCGTGTCGCACTAATTTATTTTCAAACGGGTCGTTCGACGTTTCGCGCGACTGGAACTAGGGTCCGCTGGTTTATACGCAAATGTGAGTCAAGAAGCAGGGGCATTTTAATCGATATTAGAACGAGAATGAGAGATGCAGAGTGCACGCACAAGGAAACAAATGACGCGAGGGGGGATGGAGGGAGAAAAAGTGTATGTATTTGCAGCGCAGAATGAAACATGAGCAATCATACCAGCACCAATGCAACGGATTCTATCAGAACTCCGCAAGTTAAGGGTGCTTGGGCGAGAGTAGCAATAGGATGGGTGACCTCCTGCGAAGTCCTTATATTTCACCCATTTTCTTAGGAAGTCCTCGTGTTGCACCCATTTTTTTGCAGATGATTCTTTTGACGATACGCGCGACTTGAATTATGGTCCTCAGGTTTATTCGCAAATGTGAGTCACGGCGCTGTAGCATTTTACTTGATATTAGAACGAGAACGGGAGGTGCAGTGCGCACGCACAAGGAAACAAATGACGGGAGGGGGAAGAAAGGGGAATGAGTTTATGTATTTGCAGCCCGAAATTAAACAGGTGCGATCATACCAGCACTAATGCAGCGGATCCCATCATAACTCCGCAGTGAAGTGTGCTTGGGCGAGATTAGTACTCGGATGGGTGACCTCCTGGGAAGTCCTCGTGTCACACCAATTTTTTTTCAGACAGGTCGTTCGACGTTACGCGCGGCTGGAACTAGGGTCCGCTGGTTTATACGCAAATGTGAGTCAAGAAGCAGGGGCATTTTAATCGATATTAGAACGAGAATGAGAGGTGAAGTGTGAACGCACAAGGAAACAAATGACGGGAGGGGGAAGAAAGGAGAAGGAGTGTATGTATTTGTAGCGCGAAATTAAACAGGTTCGATCTTTCCAACACTAAAGCTTCGGATCCCATCAGAACTCCGCAGTTAGGTGTGCTTGGGCGAGAGTAGTACTCGGATGGGTGACCACTTGGGAAGCCCTCGTCTTGCACCTATTTTTTTCGGATGGGTTGTTCGACGTTAGGCGCGATTGGAATTATAAACCACTGGTTCATTTGCAAAGGTGAGTCACGGTGCCGGGGCATATTACTTGATATTAGAACGAGAAAGAGAGATGCAGAGTGCACACAAAAGGAAACAAATGAAGGGAGGGGGAAGAAAGGAGAAGGAGTTTATGTATTTGTAGTGCGAAATTAATCAGGTGCGATCATACCAGCACTAATGCAACAGATCCCATCATAACTCCGCAGTTAAGTGTGCTTGGGCGAGAGTAGTACTCGGATGGGTGGCCACTTGGGAAGTCCTCGTGTTGCACCCATTTTTTTGCAGATGATTCTTTCAACGTTACGTGCGACTTGAATTTTGGTCCTCAGGTTTATTTGCAAATGTGAGTCACAGCGGTGTAGCATTTTACTTGATATTAGAACGAGAACGGGAGGAGCAGTGCGCACGCACAAGGAAACAAATGACGGGAGGGGGAAGAAAGGGGAATGAGTTTATGTATTTGCAGCGCAAAATTAAACAGATGCGATCATAGCAGCACTAATGCAACGGATTCTATCAGAACTCCGTAGGTAAGGGTGCTTGGGCGAGAGTAGTACTAGCATGGGTTACCTCCTGCGAAGTCCTTATATTTCACCCATTTTCTTGTGAAGTCCTCGTGTAACACCCACTTTTTTGCAGATGATTCTTTCGACGTTACGCGCGACTTGAATTATGGTCCTCAGGTTTATTCGCAAATGTGAGTCACGGCGCTGTAGCATTTTACTTGATATTAGAACGAGAACGGGAGCTGCTGTGCGCACGCACAAGAAAACAAATGACGGGAGGGGGAGGGAAGGAGAAAGAGTGTATGTATTTTCACCACGAAATGAAACAGGTGCGATCATACCAGCACTAATGCATCGGATTCTATCAGAACTCCGTAGGTAATGGTGCTTGGGCGACAGTAGTACTAGCATGGGATACCTCCTGCGAAGTTCTTATATTTCACCCATTTTATTGTGAAGTCCTCGTGTTGCACCCATTTTTTTGCAGATTATTCTTTCGACGTTACGCGCGACTTGAATTATGGTCCTCAGGTTTATTCGCAAATGTGAGTCACGGCACCGTAGTATTTTACTTGATATTAGAACGAGCACGGGAGGTGCAGTGCGCACGCACAAGGAAAGAAATGACGGGATGGGGAAGAAAGGAGAAGGAGTTTATGTATTTGCAGCGCGGAATTAAACGGGTGCGATCATACCAGCACTAATGCACTGGATCCCATCAGAACTCTGCAGTTAAGTGTGCTTGGGCGAGAGTAGTACTCGGATGGGTGATCTCCTGGGAAGCCTCGTGTTGCACCTATTTTTTTTCGGATGGGTTGTTCGACGTTACGCGCGAATGGAATTATAAACCGCTGGTTCATTTGCAAAGGTGAGTCACGGTGCCGGGGCATATTACTTGATATTAGAACGAGAAAGAGAGATGCAGAGCGCACGCACAAGGAAACATATGACGGGAGGGGGAAGAAAGGAGAAAGAGTGTATGTATTTGAAGCGCGAAATTAAACAGGTGCGATCATACCAGCACTAAAGCTTCGGATCCCATCAGAACTCCGCAGTTAAGTGTGCTCTGACGAGAGTAGTACTCGGATGTGTGACCACCTGGGAAGCCCCCGTGTTGCACCTATTTTTTTTCGGATGGGTTGTTCGATGTTACGCGCGAATGGAATTATAAACCGTTGGTTCATTTGCAAAGGTGAGTCACGGTGCCGGGGCATATTACTTGATATTAGAACGAGAAAGAGAGATACAGAGCGCACGCACAAGGAAACATATGACGGGAGGGGGAAGAAAGGAGAAAGAGTTTATGTATTTGCAGTGCAAAATTAAACGTGTGCGATCATACCAGCACTAATGCACCGGATCCCATCAGAACTCTGCAGTTAAGTGTGCTTGGGCAAGAGTAGTACTCGGATGGGTGACCTCTTGGGAAGTCCTCGTGTCGCACCAATTTTTTTTCAGACGGGTCGTTTGACGTTACGCGCAACTGGAACTAGGGTCTGCTGGTTTATACGCAAATGTGAGTCAAGAAACAGGGGCATTTTAATCGATATTAGAACGAGAAGGAGAGGTGCAGTGTGAACGCACAAGGAAACAATTGATGGGAGGGGGAGGGAAGGAGAAGGAGTGTATGTATTTTGAGCACGAAATGAAACAGGTGCGATCATACCAGCACTAATGCAACGGATTCTATCAGAACTCCGTAGGTAAGGGTGCTTGGGCGAGAGTAGTACTAGCATGGGTTACCTCCTGCGAAGTCCTTATATTTCACCCATTTTCTTGTGAAGTCCTCGTGTTGCACCCATTTTTTTGCAGATGATTCTTTCGACGTTACGCGCGACTTGAATTATGGTCCTCAAGTTTATTCGCAAATGTGAGTCACGACGCTGTAGAATTTTACTTGATATTAGAACGAGAATGGGAGGTGCAGTGCGCACGCACAAGGAAACAAATGACGGGAGGGGAAGAAAGGGGAATGAGCTTATGTATTTGCAGCGCAAAATTAAATAGATGCGATCATACCAGCACTAATGCACCGGATCCCATCAGAACTCCGCAGTTATATGTGCTCGGGCGAGATTGGTGCTCGGATGGGTGACCTCCTACGAAGTCCTTATATTTCACCCATTTTCTTGGGAGGTCCTCATGTTGCACCCATCTTTTTGCAGATGATTCTTTCGACGTTACGCGCGACTTGATTTATGGTCCGCAGGTTTATTGGCAAATGTGAGTCATGGCACCGTGGCATTTTACTTGATATTAGAACGAGTACGGGAGGTGCAGTGCGCACCCACAAGGAAACAAATGACGGGATGAGGAAGAAAAGAGAAGGAGTGTATATATTTGAAGCGCAAAATTAAACAAATGGCATCATACCAGCACTAATGCACTGGATCCCATCAGAACTCTGCAGTTAAGTGTGCTTGGTCGAGAGTAATACTCGGATGGGTGACCTCTTTGAAAGTCCTCGTATCGCAACAATTTTTTTTCAGATGTGTCGTTCGACGTTACGCACGACTGGAACTATGGTCTGCTGGTTTATACGCAAATGTGAGTCAAGAATCAGGGGCATTTTAATCGATATTAGAACGAGAAGGAGAGTTGCAGTGTGAACGCACAAGGAAACAAATGATGGGAGGGAGGGAGGGAAGGAGTGTATGTATTTTCAGCACGAAATTAAACAGGTGCGGTCACACCAGCACAAATGCATCGGATCCCATCAGAACTCCGCAGTTAAGTGTGCTTTGGCGAAAGTAGTACAAAGATGGGTTACCTCCTGGGAAGTTCTCGTGTCGCACCCATTTTCTTTTTTTCAGATGTGCCGTTCGACGTTACGCGCGACTTTAATTATGGTTCGCATATTTATTCGCAAATGTGAGTCACGTCGTCGTGGCATTTTACTTGATATTTGAACAAGAACGAGAGGTGCAGTGCGCACGCACAAGGAAACAAATAACGGGAGGGGGAAGAAAGGAGAAGGAGTTTATGTATTTGCAGCGCGAAATTAAACAGGTGCGATCATACCAGCACTAATACACCGGATCCCATCAGAACTTCGCAGTTAAGTGTGCTTGGGCGAGAATAGTACTCGGATGGGTGACCTCTTGGGAAGTCCTCGTGTTGCATTAATTTTTTTTTCAGACGGGTCGTTCGACGTTACGCGCGACTGGAACTAGGGTCCACTGGTTTGTACGCAAATGTGAGACAAGAAGCAGGGGCATTTTAATCGATATTAGAACGAGAAGGAGAGATGCAGAGTGCACGCACAAGGAAACAAATGACGGGAGGGGAATGGAGGGAGGAAAAGTGTATGTATTTGCAGCGCAGAATGAAATATGAGCAATCATACCAGCACCAATGCAACAGATTCTATCAGAACTCCGCAAGTTAAGGGTGCTTGGGCGAGAGTAGCACTAGGATGGGTGACCTCCTGCGAAGTCCTTATATTTCACCCATTTTCTTAGGAAGTCCTCGTGTTGCACTCATTTTTTTGCAGATGATTCTTTCGACGATACGCGCGACTTGAATTATGGTCCTCAGGTTTATTCGCAAATGTGAGTCACGGCACCGAGGACTTCCCAAGAGGACTTCCCAAGAGGTCACCCATCCGAGTACTTTTCTCGCCCAAGCACCCTTAACTGCAGAGTTCTGATAGAATCCGTTGCATTAGTGCTGGTATGATCCCTCATGTTTCATTCTGCACTACAAATACATACACTCTTTCTACTCCTATCCCTCCTCCCGTCATTTGTTTCCTTGTGCGTGCACTCTGCATCTCTCTTTCTCGTTCTAATATCAAGTAATATGCCCCGGCAGCGTGACTCACCTTTGCAAATGAACCAGCGGTTTATAATTCCATTCGCGCGTAACGTCGAACAACCCATATGAAAAAAAATTGGTGCAACACGAGGGCTTCCCAAGTGGTCACCCATCCGAGTACTACTCCCGCCCAAGCACACTTAACTACGGAGTTCTGATGGGATCCAGTGCATTAGTGCTGGTATGATAGCACCCGTTTAATTCCCCGCTGCAAATACATAAATTCCTTCTCTTTTCTTCCCCCTCCCGTCATTTGTTTCCTTGTGCGTGCACACTGCACCTCCCGTTCTCGTTCTAATATCAAGTAAAATGTCATGGCACCGTGACTCACATTTGCGAATAAACCTGAGGACCATAATTCAAGTCGCGCGTAACGTCGAAAGAATCATTTGCAAAAAAATAGGTGCAACACGAGGACTTCACAAGAAAATGGGTGAAATATAAGGACTTCGCAGGAGGTAACCCATGCTAGTACTACTCTCGCCAAAGCACCCTTACCTACGGAGTTCTGATAGAATCCGTTGCATTAGTGTTGGTATGATCGCACCTGTTTCATTTCGTGCTGAAAATACATACACTCCTTCTCCATCCCTCCCCCTCCCATCAATTGTTTCCTTGTGCGTTCACACTGCACCTCTCCTTCTCGTTCTAATATCGATTAAAATTCCCCTGCTTCTTGACTCACATTTGCGTATAAACCAGCGGACTCTATTTCCAGTCGAACGACCTATCTGAAAGAAAATTGTTGCGATACAAGGACTTACCAAGAGGTCACCCATCCGAGTACTACTCTCGCCCAAGCACACTTAACTACAGAGTTCTGATGGGATACGGTGCATTTGTGCTGGTGTGACTGCACCTGTTTAATTTCGTGCTAAAAATACAAACACTCCTTCTTCCCTCCCCCCCTCCCATCATTTGTTTCCTTGTGCGTTCACACTGAACCTCTCCTTCTCGTTCTAATATCGATTAAAATGCCCCGGATTCTTCACTCACATTTGCGTATAAACCAGCGGACCATAGTTCCAGTCGCGCGTAACGTCGAACGACCCATCTGAAAAAAAATTGTTGCGATACGAGGACTTCCCAAGAGGTCATCCATCCGAGTACTACTCTCGACCAAGCACACTTAACTGCAGAGTTCTGATGGGATCAGTGCATTAGTGCTAGTATGATGCCACTTGTTTAATTTTGCGCTCCAAATACATACACTCATTCTCTTTTCTTCCTCCTCCCGTCATTTGTTTCCTTGTGCGTGCGCACTGCACCTCCCGTACTCGTTCTAATATCAAGTAAAATGCCACGGCGCTGTGACTCACATTTGCGAATAAACCTGCGGACCATAAATCATGTCGCGCGTAACGTCGAAAGAATCATCTGCAAAAAGATGGGTGCAACACGAGGACCTCCCGAGAAAATGGGTGAAATATAAGGACTTCGCAGGAGGTAACCCATCCGAGTACTACTCTCGCCCAAGCACACTTAACTGCAGAGTTCTGATGGGATCCGGGGCTTTAGTGCTGGTATGATCGCACCTGTTTAATTTCGCGCTGCAAATACATACACTCATTCTCCTTTCTTCCCCCTCCCATCAATTGTTTCCTTGTGCGTTCACACTGCACCTCTCATTCTCGTTCTAATATCGATTAAAATGCCCCTGCTTCTTGACTCACATTTGCGTATAAACCAGCGGACCTTAGTTCCAGTCGCGCGTAACGTCGAACGACCCGTCTGAAAAAAAATTGTTGCGACATGAGAACTTCCCAGGAGGTAACCCATCATTGTACTACTTTCGCCAAAGCACACTTAACTGCGGAGTTCTGATGGGATCCGGTGCATTTGTGCTGGTGTGACCGCACCTGTTTAATTTCGTGCTGAAAATACATACACTCCTTCTTCCCTCCCCCTCCCATCAATTGTTTACTTGTGCGTTCACACTGCACCTCTTCTTCTCGTTATAATATCGATTAAAATGCTCCTGCTTCTTGACTCACATTTGCGTATAAACCAGTGGACCCTAGTTCCAGTCGCGCGTAACGTCGATCGACCCGTCTGAAAAAAAAAATTAGAACGACACGAGGACTACCCAGGAGGTCTCCAATCCGAGTACTACTCTCGCCCAAACACACTTAACTGCGGAGTTCTGATGGGATCCGGTGCATTAGTGCTGGTATGATCGCACCTGTTTAATTTCGCGCTGCAAATACATAAACTCTTTCTCCTTTCTTACCCCTCCCGTTATTTGTTTCCTTGTGCGTGCGCACTGCACCTCTCGTTCTCGTTCAAATATCAAGTAAAATGCCACGGTGCCGTGAGTCACATTTGCGAATAAATCTGCGGACCATAATTAAAGTCGTGCGTAACGTCGAATGGCACATCTGAAAAAAAAAATGGGTGCAACACGAGAACTTCCCTTGAGGTAATCCATCATTGTACTACTTTCGCCAAAGCACACTTAACTGTGGAGTTCTGATGGGATCCGGTGCATTTGTGCTGGTGTGACCGCACCTGTTTAATTTTGTGCTGAAAATACATACACTCCTTCTTCCCTCCCCCCCTCCCATCATTTGTTTCCTTGTGCGTTCACACTGCACCTCTCATTCTCGTTCTTATATCGATTAAAATGCCCCAGATTCTTGACTCACATTTGCGTATAAACAAGCGGACCATAGTTCCAGTCGCGCGTAACGTCGAACGACCCATCTGAAAAAATTGTTGCTATACGAGGACTTCCCAATAGGTCACCCATCCGAGTACTACCATCGCCCAAGCACACTTAACTGCGGAGTTCTGATGGGATCCGGAGCTTTACTGCTGGTATGATCGCACCTGTTTAATTTCGCACTGCCAATACATACACTCCTTCTCCTTTCTTCCCCCTCTCGTCATTTGTTTCCTTGTGCGTTCACACTTCACCTCTCATTCTCGTTCTAATATCGATTAAAATGCCCCTGCTTCTTGACTCACATTTGCGTATAAACCAGCGGACCCTAGTTCCAGCCGCGCGTAACTTCGAACGACCCGTCTGAAAAAAAATTGGTGCGATACGAGGACTTCCCAGGAGATCACCCATCCGAGTACTACTCTCGCCCAAGCACAATTAACTGCGGAGTTCTGATGGGATCCGGTGCATTAGTGCTGGTATGATCACACCCGTTTAATTTTGCCCTGCAAATACATAAACTCCTTCTCCTTTCTTCCCCCTCCCGTCATTTGTTTCCTTGTGCGTGCGCACTGCACCTCCCGTGCTCGTTCTAATATCAAGTAAAATGTTACGGTTCCGTGACTCACATTTGCGAATAAACCTGAGGACCATAATTCAAGTTGCGCGTAACGTCGAAAGAATCATCTGTAAAAAAATGGGTGCAACACGAGGACTTCCTAAGAAAATAGGTGAAATATAAGGACTTCGCATGAGGTCACCCATCCTAGTGCTACTCTCGCCCAAGCACCCTTAACTTGCGGAGTTCTGATAGAATCCGTTGCATTGGTGCTGGTATGATCGCTCATGTTTCATTCTGCGCTGCAAATACATACACTCTTTCTCCCTCCATCCCTTCTCCCATTATTTGTTTCCTTATGCGTGCACTCTGCATCTCTCCTTCTCGTTCTAATATCAAGTAAAATGCCCTAGCATCGTGACTCACCTTTGCGAATGAACCAGCGGTTTATAATTGCATTCGCGCGTAACGTCGAACGACCCATTCGAAAAAAAATGGGTGCAACACGAGGACTTCCCAAGAGGTCACCAATCCGAGTACTACTCCCGCCCAAGCACACTTAACTGCTGAGTTATGATGGGATACGGTGCATTAGTGCTGGTATGATGGCACCTATTTAATTTCGCGCTGCAAATACGTACACTCCTTCTCCTTTCTTCCCCTTTCTGTCATTTGTTTCCTTGTGCGTGTGCACTACACCTCTCGTTCTCGTATAAATATCAAGTAAAATGCCACGGCGCAGTGACTCACATTTTCGAATAAATCTGCGGACTATAATTAAAGTTGCGTGTAACGTCGAATGGCACATCTGAAAAAAAAAATGGGTGCAACACGAGAACTTCCCAGAAGGTAGCCCATCCTTGTACTACTTTCGCCAAAGCACACTTAACTGCAGAGTTCTGATCGGATCCGGTGTATTTATGCTGGTGTGATAGCACCTTTTTAATTTCGTGATGAAAATACAAACACTCCTTCTCCTTCCCTCCCCCCTCCCATCATTTGTTTCCTTGTGCGTTCACACTGCACCTCTTTTTCTCGTTCTAATATCGATTAATATGCCCCAGCTTCTTGACTCACATTTGCGTATAAACAAGTGGACCATAGTTCCAGTTGCGCGTAACGTCGAACGACCCGTTTGAAAAAAAATTTGTGCGACACGAGAACTTCCCAGGAGGTCACCCATCCGAGTACTACCCTCGCCCAAGCACACTTAATTGCAGAGTTATGATGGGATCCGTTGCATTAGTGCTGGTATGATCACATCCGTTTAATTTTGCGCTGCAAATACATAAACTCCTTCTCCTTTCTTACCCCTCCCGTCATTTGTTTCCTTGTGCGTGCACACTGCACCTCCCGTGCTCGTTTTAATATCAAGTAAAATGCTACGACGCCGTGACTCACATTTGCGAATAAACCTGAGGACCAAAATTCAAGTCGCGTCTAACGTCTAAAGAATCATCTGCAAAAAAATGGGTGCAACACGAGTACTTCCCAAGTGGTCACCCATCCGAGTACTACTCTCGCCCAAGCACACATAACTGCGGAGTTATGATGGGATCGGTTGCATTAGTGCTGGTATGATCGCACCTGTTTAATTTCGCGCTGCAAATACATAAACTCCTTCTCCTTTCTTCACCCTCCCGTCATTTGTTTCCTTGTGCGTGCACTCTGCATCTTTCTTTCTCCTTCTAATATCAAATAATATGCCCCGGCACCGTGACTCACCTTTGCAAATGAACCAGTGGTTTATAATTCCATTCGCGCGTAACGTCGAACAACCCATCCGAAAAAAAATAGGTGCACCACGAGGGCTTCCCAAGTGGTCACCCATCCGAGTACTACTCTCGCCCAAGCACACTTAACTGCGGAGTTCTGATGGGATCCGGAGCTTTAGTGCAGGTATGATCGCACCTATTTAATTTCGCACTGCAAATACATACACTCCTTCTCCTTTCTTCCCCCTCCCGTCATTTGTTTCCTTGTGCGTTCACACTTCACATCTCATTCTTGTTCTAATATCGATTAAAATGCCCCTGCTTATTGACTCACATTTGCGTATAAACCAGCGGACCCTAGTTCCAGACGCGCGTAACGTCGAACGACCCGTCTGAAAAAAATTGGTGCGACACGAGGACTTCCCAGGAGGTCACCCATCCGAGTACTAATCTCGCCCAAGCACACTTCACTGCGGAGTTCTGATGGGATCCGGTGCATTAGTGCTGGTGTGATCGCACCTGTTTAATTGTTGCGATATGAGTACTTCCCAAGAGGTCACCCATCCGAGTACTACTCTCGCCCAAGCACACTTAACTGCAGAGTTATGATGGGATCCGTTGCATTAGTGCTGGTATGATCACATCCGTTTAATTTCGCGCTGCAAATACATAAACTCCTTCTCCTTTCTTACCCCTCCCGTCATTTGTTTCCTTGTGCGTGCACACTGCACCTCCCGTGCTCGTTTTAATATCAAGTAAAATGCTACGACGCCGTGACTCACATTTGCGAATAAACCTGAGGACCAAAATTCAAGTCGCGTCTAACGTCTAAAGAATCATCTGCAAAAAAATGGGTGCAACACGAGTACTTCCCAAGTGGTCACCCATCCGAGTACTACTCTCGCCCAAGCACACATAACTGCGGAGTTATGATGGGATCGGTTGCATTAGTGCTGGTATGATCGCACCTGTTTAATTTCGCGCTGCAAATACATAAACTCCTTCTCCTTTCTTCCCCCTCCCGTCATTTGTTTCCTTGTGCGTGCACTCTGCATCTTTCTTTCTCCTTCTAATATCAAATAATATGCCCCGGCACCGTGACTCACCTTTGCAAATGAACCAGTGGTTTATAATTCCATTCGCGCGTAACGTCGAACAACCCATCCGAAAAAAAATAAGTGCACCACGAGGGCTTCCCAAGTGGTCACCCATCCGAGTACTACTCTCGCCCAAGCACACTTAACTGCGGAGTTCTGATGGGATCCGGAGCTTTAGTGCAGGTATGATCGCACCTATTTAATTTCGCACTGCAAATACATACACTCCTTCTCCTTTCTTCCCCCTCCCGTCATTTGTTTCCTTGTGCGTTCACACTTCACATCTCATTCTTGTTCTAATATCGATTAAAATGCCCCTGCTTATTGACTCACATTTGCGTATAAACCAGCGGACCCTAGTTCCAGACGCGCGTAACGTCGAACGACCCGTCTGAAAAAAATTGGTGCGACACGAGGACTTCCCAGGAGGTCACCCATCCGAGTACTAATCTCGCCCAAGCACACTTCACTGCGGAGTTCTGATGGGATCCGGTGCATTAGTGCTGGTGTGATCGCACCTGTTTAATTGTTGCGATATGAGTACTTCCCAAGAGGTCACCCATCCGAGTACTACTCTCGCCCAAGCACACTTAACTGCAGAGTTATGATGGGATCCGTTGCATTAGTGCTGGTATGATCACATCCGTTTAATTTCGCGCTGCAAATACATAAACTCCTTCTCCTTTCTTACCCCTCCCGTCATTTGTTTCCTTGTGCGTGCACACTGCACCTCCCGTGCTCGTTTTAATATCAAGTAAAATGCTACGACGCCGTGACTCACATTTGCGAATAAACCTGAGGACCAAAATTCAAGTCGCGTCTAACGTCTAAAGAATCATCTGCAAAAAAATGGGTGCAACACGAGTACTTCCCAAGTGGTCACCCATCCGAGTACTACTCTCGCCCAAGCACACATAACTGCGGAGTTATGATGGGATCGGTTGCATTAGTGCTGGTATGATCGCACCTGTTTAATTTCGCGCTGCAAATACATAAACTCCTTCTCCTTTCTTCCCCCTCCCGTCATTTGTTTCCTTGTGCGTGCACTCTGCATCTTTCTTTCTCCTTCTAATATCAAATAATATGCCCCGGCACCGTGACTCACCTTTGCAAATGAACCAGTGGTTTATAATTCCATTCGCGCGTAACGTCGAACAACCCATCCGAAAAAAAATAGGTGCACCACGAGGGCTTCCTAAGTGGTCACCCATCCGAGTACTACTCTCGCCCAAGCACACTTAACTCCGGAGTTCTGATGGGATCCGGAGCTTTAGTGCAGGTATGATCGCACCTATTTAATTTCGCACTGCAAATACATACACTCCTTCTCCTTTCTTCCCCCTCCCGTCATTTGTTTCCTTGTGCGTTCACACTTCACATCTCATTCTTGTTCTAATATCGATTAAAATGCCCCTGCTTATTGACTCACATTTGCGTATAAACCAGCGGACCCTAGTTCCAGACGCGCGTAACGTCGAACGACCCGTCTGAAAAAAATTGGTGCGACACGAGGACTTCCCAGGAGGTCACCCATCCGAGTACTAATCTCGCCCAAGCACACTTCACTGCGGAGTTCTGATGGGATCCGGTGCATTAGTGCTGGTGTGATCGCACCTGTTTAATTGTTGTGATATGAGTACTTCCCAAGAGGTCACCCATCCGAGTACTACTCTCGCCCAAGCACACTTAACTGCAGAGTTCTGATGGGATCCCGTGCATTATTGCTGGTATGATGCCACTTGTTTAATTTTGCGCTTCGAATACATACGCTCCTTCTGTTTTCTTCCTCCTCCCGTCATTTGTTTCCTTGTGCGTGCGCACTGCACCTCTCCTTCTCGTTCTAATATCGATTAAAATGCTCCTGCTTCTTGACTCACAATTGCGTATAAACCAGCGGACCCCAGTTCTAGTCGCGTGTAACGTCGAACGACCTGTCTGAAAAAAAATTTATGCGACACGAGGAATTCCCAGGAGGTCACCCATTCGAGTTCTACTCTCGCCCAAGCACACTTAACTACAGAGTTCTGATGGGATCCAGTGCATTAATGCTGGTATGATCGCACCCGTTTAATTTCGCGCTGCAAATACATAAACTCCTTCTCCTTTCTTCCCCCTCCCGTCATTTGTTTCTTTGTGCGTGCGCACAGCACCTCCCGGGCTCGTTCTAATATCAAGTAAAATCCTACGGTGCCGTGACTCACATTTGCGAATAATCCTGAGGACCATAATTCAAGTCGCGCGTATCGTCGAAAGAATCATCTGTAAAAAAATGGGTGCAACACGAGGACTTCCTAAGAAAATGGGTGAAATATAAGGACTTCGCAGGAGGTCACCCATCCTAGTGCTACTCTCGCCCAAGCACCCTTAACTTGAGGAGTTCTGATAGAATCCGTTGCATTGGTGCTGGTATGATTTCTCATGGTTCATTCTGCGTTGCAAATACATAAACTTTTTCTCCCTCCATCCCCCCTCCCGTCATTTGTTTCCTTGTGCGTGCACTCTGCATCTCTCCTTCTCATTCTAATATCGATTAAAATGCCCCTGCTTCTTGACTCACATTTGCGTATAAACCAGCGGACCCCAGTTCCAGTCGCGCGTAACGTCGAACGACCCGTCTGGAAAAAAATTTGAGCGACACGAGGACTTCCCAGGAAGTCACCCATCCGAGTACTACTCTCGCCCAAGCACACTTGAAAGCGGAGTTCTGATGGGATCTGGTGCATTAGTGCAGGTATGATCGCACCCGTTTAATTCCGCGCTGCATATACATAAACTCCTTCTCCTTTCTTCCCCCTCCCGTCATTTGTTTCCTTGTGCGTGCACACTGCACCTCTCGTTCTCGTTCAAATATCAAGTAAAATGCCAGGGCGCTGTGACTCACATTTGCGAATAAATTTACGGACCATAATTAAAGTCGTGCGTAACGTCGAACGACACATCTGAAAAAAAAGAAAATGGGTGCAACACGAGAACTTCCCAGGAGGTAACCCATCATTGTACTACTTTCGCCAAAGCACACTTAACTGCGGAGTTCTGATGGGATCCGGTGCATTTGTGCTGGTGTGACCGCACCTGTTTAATTTCGTGCTGAAAATACATACACTATTTCTTCCCTCCCCCGCTCCCATCATTTGTTTCCTTGTGCGTTCACACTGCACCTCTCATTCTCGTTCTAATATCGATTAAAATGCCCCTGATTCTTGACTCACATTTGCGTATAAACCAGCGGACCATAGTTCCAGTCGCGCGTAACGTCGAACGACCCGTCTGAAAAAAAATTGGTGCGACACGAGGACTTCCCAGGTGGTCACCCATCCGAGTACTACTCTCGCCCAAGCACACTTAACTGCAGAGTTCTGATGGGATCCAGTGCATTAGTGCTGGTATGATCGCACCCGTTTAATTCTGCACTGCAAATACATAAACTCCTTCTCCTTTTTTCCCCCTCCAGTCATTTGTTTCCTGTGCTCGATCTAATATCAAGTAAAATGCCACGGCGCCGTGACTCACATTTGCGAATAAACCTGCAGACCATAAATCAAGTCGCGCGTAACGTCGAAAGAATCATCTGCAAAAAGATGGGTGCAACACGAGGACCTCCCAAGAAAATGGGTGAAATATAAGGACTTCGCAGGAGGTCACCCATCCGAGTACTTTACTCGCCCAAGCACTCTTAACTGCAGAGTTCTGATAGAATCCGTTGCATTAGTGCTGGTATGATCCCTCATGTTTCATTCTGCACTGCAAATACATACACTCTTTCTCCTCCCATCTCCCCTCCCGTCATTTGTTTCCTTGTGCGTGCACTCTGCATCTCTCTTTCTCGCTCTAATATCAAGTAATATGCCCCGGCACCGTGGCTCACCTTTGAAAATGAACCAGCGGTTTATAATTCCATTCGCGCGTAACGTCGAACAATCCATCCGAAAAAAAATAGGTGCAACACGAGGGCTTCCCAGGTGGTCACCGATCCGAGTACTACTCTCACCAAAGCACACTTAACTGCGGAGTTCTGATGGGATTCGGGGCTGTAGTGCTGGTATGATTGTACCTGTTTAATTTCGCGCTGCAAATACATACACTCCTTCTCCTTTCTTCCCCCTCCCGTCATTTGTTTCCTTGTGCGTGCGCACTGCACCTCTCGTTCTCGTTCAAATATCAAGTAAAATGCCACGGCGCCGTGACTCACATTTGTGAATAAATCTGCGGACCATAATTAAAGTCGCGCGTAACGTCGAACGGCATATCTGAAAAAAGGAAAATGGGTGCAACACGAGAACTTCCCAGGAGGTAACCCATCATTGTACTACTTTCGCCAAAGCACACTTAACTGCGGAGTTCTGATGGGATCCGGTGCATTAGTGCTCGTGTGACCGCACCTGTTTAATTTCGTGCTGAAAATACATACACTCCTTCTTCCCTCCCCCCCTCTCATCATTTGTTTCCTTGTGCGTTCACACTGCACCTCTCCTTCTTGTTCGAATATGGATTAAAATGCCCCTGATTCTTGACTAACATTTGCGTATAAACCAGTGGACCATAGTTCCAGTCGCGCGTAACGTCGAACGACCCGTCTGAAAAAAAATTGGTGAAATATAAGGACTTCGCAGGAGGTCACCCATCCGAGTACTTTACTTGCCCAAGCACTCTTAACTGCAGAGTTCTGATAGAATCCGTTGCATTAGTGCTGGTATGATCCCTCATGTTTCATTCTGCACTGCAAATACATACACTCTTTCTCCTCCCATCTCCCCTCCCGTCATTTGTTTCCTTGTGCGTGCACTCTGCATCTCTCTTTCTCGCTCTAATATCAAGTAATATGCCCCGGCACCGTGGCTCACCTTTGAAAATGAACCAGCGGTTTATAATTCCATTCGCGCGTAACGTCGAACAACCCATCCGAAAAAAAATAGGTGCAACACGAGGGCTTCCCAGGTGGTCACCGATCCGAGTACTACTCTCACCAAAGCACACTTAACTGCGGAGTTCTGATGGGATCCGGGGCTGTAGTGCTGGTATGATTGTACCTGTTTAATTTCGCGCTGCAAATACATACACTCCTTCTCCTTTCTTCCCCCTCCCGTCATTTGTTTCCTTGTGCGTGCGCACTGCACCTCTCGTTCTCGTTCAAATATCAAGTAAAATGCCACGGCGCCGTGACTCACATTTGCGAATAAATCTGCGGACCATAATTAAAGTCGCGCGTAACGTCGAACGGCATATCTGAAAAAAGGAAAATGGGTGCAACACGAGAACTTCCCAGGAGGTAACCCATCATTGTACTACTTTCGCCAAAGCACACTTAACTGCGGAGTTCTGATGGGATCCGGTGCATTAGTGCTCGTGTGACCGCACCTGTTTAATTTCGTGCTGAAAATACATACACTCCTTCTTCCCTCCCCCCCTCTCATCATTTGTTTCCTTGTGCGTTCACACTGCACCTCTCCTTCTTGTTCGAATATGGATTAAAATGCCCCTGATTCTTGACTAACATTTGCGTATAAACCAGTGGACCATAGTTCCAGTCGCGCGTAACGTCGAACGACCCGTCTGAAAAAAAATTGGTGCGACACGAGGACTTCCCAGGTGGTCACCCATCCGAGTACTACTCTCGCCCAAGCACACTTAACTGCAGAGTTCTGATGGGATCCAGTGCATTAGTGCTGGTATGATCGCACCTGTTTAATTTCGCACTGCAAATACATAAACTCCTTCTCCTTTCTTCCCCCTCCCGTCATTTGTTTCCTTGTGCGTGCGCACTGCACCTCCCGTGCTCGATCTAATATCAAGTAAAATGCCACGGCGCCGTGACTCATATTTGCAAATAAACCTGCAGACCATAAATCAAGTCGCGCATAACGTCGAAAGAATCATCTGCAAAAAGATGGGTGCAACACGAGGACCTCCCAAGAAAATGGGTGAAATATAAGGACTTCGCAGGAGGTCACCCATCCGAGTACTTTACTCGCCCAAGCACCCTTAACTGCAGAGTTCTGATAGAATCCGTTGTATTAGTGCTGGTATGATCCCTCATGTTTCATTCTGCACTGCAAATACATACACTCTTTCTCCTCCCATCCCCCCTCCCGTCATTTGTTTCCTTGTGCGTGCACTCTGCATCTCTCTTTCTCATTCTAATATCAAGTAATATGCCCCGGAACCGTGACTCACCTTTGAAAATGAACCAGCGGTTTATAATTCCATTCGCGCGTAACGTCGAACAACCCATCCGAAAAAAAATAGGTGCAACACAAGGGCTTCCCAGGTGGTCACCGATCCGAGTACTACTCTCACCCAAGCACACTTAACTGCGGAGTTTTGATGGGATCCGGGGCTGCAGTGCTGGTATGATCGCACCTGTTTAATTTCGCGCTGCAAATACATACACTCCTTCTCCTTTCTTCCCCCTCCCGTCATTTGTTTCCTTGTGCGTGCGCACTGCACCTCTCGTTCTCGTTCAAATATCATGTAAAATGCCACGGCGCCGTGACTCACATTTGCGAATAAATCTGCGGACCATAATTAAAGTCGCGCGTAACGTCGAACGGCACATCTGAAAAAAAGAAAATGGGTGCAACACGAGAACTTCCCAGGAGGTAACCCATCATTGTACTACTTTCGCCAAAGCACACTTAACTGCGTAGTTCTGATGGGATCCGGTGCATTAGTGCTGGTGTGACCACACCTGTTTAATTTCGTGCTCAAAATACATACACTCCTTCTTCCCTCCGCCCCTTTTATCATTTGTTTCCTTGTGCGTTCATACTGCACCTCTTCTTCTTGTTCGAATATGGATTAAAATGCCCCTGATTCTTGACTCACATTTGCGTATAAACCAGCGGACCATACTTCCAGTCGCGCGTAACGTCGAACGACCCATCTGAACAAAAATTATTGCGATACGAGGGCTTCCCAATAGATCACCCATCCGAGTACTACTCTCGCCCAAGCACACTTAACTGCAGAGTTCTGATGGGATCCAGTGCATTAGTACTGGTATGATGCCACTTGTTTAATTTTGCGCTTCAAATACATACACTCCTTCTCTTTTCTTCCCCCTCCCGTCATTTGTTTCCTTGTGCGTGCGAACTGCACCTCCCGTACTCATTCTAATATCAAGTAAAATACCACGGCGCCGTGAATCACATTTGCGAATAAACCTGGGGACCATAAATCAAGTCGCGCGTAACGTCGAAAGAATCATCTGCAAAAAGATGGGTGCAACACGAGGACCTCCCAAGAAAATGGGTGAAATATAAGGACTTCGCAGGAGGTCACCCATCCGAGTACTTTTCTCGCCCAAGCACCCTTAACTGCGGAGTTCTGATAGAATCCGTTGCATTAGTGCTGGTATGATCCCTCATGTTTCATTCTGCACTGCAAATACATACACTCTTTCTCCTCCCATCCCCCCTCCCGTCGTTTGTTTCCTTGTGCGTGCACTCTGCATCTCTCTTTTTCATTCTAATATCAAGTAATATGCCCCGGCACCGTGACTCACCTTTGCAAATGAACCAGCGGTTTATAATTCCATTCGCGCGTAACGTCGAACAACCCATCCGAGAAAAAAAAGGTGCAACACGAGGGCTTCCCAAGTGGTCACCCATCCGAGTACTACTCTCGCCCAAGCACACCTAACTGCGGAGTTCTGATGGGATCCGGGGCTTTAGTGCTGGTATGATCGCACCTGTTTAATTCCGCGCTGCAAATACATACACTCCTTCTCCTTTCTTCCCCCTCCGTCATTTGTTTCCTTGTGCGTTCACACTTCATCTCTCCTTCTCGTTCTAATATCGATTAAAATGCCCCTGCTTCTCGACTCACATTTGCGTATAAACCAGCGGACCCTAGTTCCACACGCGCGTAACGTCGAACGACCCGTCTGAAAAAAAATTGGTGCGACACGAGGATTTCCGAGGAGGTCTTCCATCCGAGTACTAATATCGCCCAAGCACACTTAACTGCGGAGTTCTGATGGGATCCGGTGCATTAGTGCTGGTATGATAGCAGCTGTTTAATTTCGCGCTGCAAATACATAAACTCATTCCCCTTTCTTTCACCTCCCGTCATTTGTTTCCTTGTGCGTGCGCACTGCACCTCCCGTTCTTGTTCTAATATAAAGTAAAATGCTACAGTGTCGTGACTCACATTTGCGAATAAACCTGAGGACCATAATTCAAGTCGCGCGTAACGTCGAAAGAATCATCTGCAAAAAAATGGGTGCAACACGAGAACTTCACAAGAAAATGGGTGAAATATAAGGACTTCGCAGGAGGTAACCCATGCTAGTACTACTCTCGTCCAAGCACCCTTACCTACGGAGTTCTGATAGAATCTATTGCGTTAGTGTGGTATGATCGCACCTGTTTCATTTCGCGCTAAAAATACATACACTCCTTCTCCTTCCCTCCCCCTCCCATCAATTGTTTCCTTGTGCGTTCACACTGCACCTCTACTTCTCGTTCTAATATCGATTAAAATGCCCCTGCTTCTTGACTCACATTTGCGTATAAATCAATGGACCCTAGTTCCAGTCGCGCGTAACGTCGTAGGACCCGTCTAAAAAAAAAAATAGTGCGACACGAGGACTTCCCAGGAGGTCACCCATCCGAGTACTACTCTCGCCCAAGCACACTTAGCTGTGGAGTTCTGAAGGGATTCGGTGCATTAGTGCTGGTATGATCGCACCTGTTTAATTTCGCGCTGCAAATAGATAAACTCCTTCTCCTTTCTTCCCCCTCCTGTCATTTGTTTCCTTGTGCCTGCGCACTGCACCTCTCGTTCTCGTTCAAATATCAAGTAAAATGCCACGGCGCCGTGACTCACATTTGCGAATAAATCTGCGGACCATAATTAAAGTCGCGCGTAACGTCGAACGGCACATCTGAAAAAAGGAAAATGGGTGCAACACGAGAACTTCCCAGGAGGTAACCCATCATTGTACTACTTTCGCCAAAGCACACTTAACTGCAGAGTTCTGATGGGATCCAGTGTATTAGTGCTGGTATGATGCCACTTGTTTAATTCCGCACTGCAAATACATACACTCCTTCTCCTTTCTTCCCCCTCCGTCATTTGTTTCCTTGTGCGTTCACACTTCATCTCTCATTCTCGTTCTAATATCGATTAAAATGCCCCTGCTTCTTGACTCACATTTGCGTATAAACCAGCGGACCCTAGTTCTAAACGCGCATAACGTCGAACGACCCGTCTGAAAAAAAATTGGTACGACACAAGGATTTCCCAGGAGGTCACCCATCCGAGTACTAATATCACCCAAGCACACTTAACTGCGGTGTTCTGATGGGATCCGGTGTATTAGTGCTGGTATGATAGCACCTGTTTAATTTCGCGCTGGAAATACATAAACTCATTCTCCTTTCTTCCCCCTCCCGTCATTTGTTTCCTTGTGCGTGCGCACTGCACCTCCCTTTTTCGTTCTAATATCAAGTAAAATGCTATAGCGTCATGACTCACATTTGCGAATAAACCTGAGGACCATAATTCAAGTCGCACGTATCGTCGAAAGAATCATTTGCAAAAAAATGGGTGCAACACGAGGACTTCCTAAGAAAATGGGTGAAATATAAGGACTTCGCAGGAGGTCACCCATCCTAGTGCTACTCTCGCCCAAGCACCCCTAACTTGCGGAGTTATGATAGAATCCGTTGCATTGGTGCTGCAAATACATACACTTTTTCTCCCTCCATCCCCCCTCCCGTCATTTGTTTCCTTGTGCGTGCACTCTGCATCTCTCCTTCTCGTTCTAATATCGATTAAAATGCCCCTACTTCTTGACTCACATTTGCGTATAAACCAGCGGACCCTAGTTCCAGACGCGCGTAACGTCGAACGACCCGTCTGAAAAAAAATTGGTGGGACACAAGGACTTCCCAGGAGGTCACCCATCCGAGTACTAATCTCGCCCAAGCACACTTCACTGCGGAGTTCTGATGGGATCTGGTACATTAGAGCTGGTATGATCGCACCCGTTTAATTTCGGGCTGCAAATACATAAACTCATTCCCCTTTCTTCCCCCTCCCGTCATTTGTTTTCTTGTGCGTGCGCACTGCACCTCCCGTGCTCGTTCTAATATCAAGTAAAATGCTACGGTACCATGACTCACATTTGCAAATTAACCTGAGGACCATAATTCAAGTCGCGTGTATCGTCGAAAGAATCATCTGCAAAAAAATGGGTGCAACACGAGGACTTCCTAAGAAAATGGGTGAAATATAAGGACTTCGCAGGAGGTCACCCATCCTAGTGCTACTCTCGCCCAAGCACCCTTAACTTGCAGAGTTCTGATAGAATCCGTTGCATTGGTGCTGGTATGATTGCTCATGTTTCATTATGCGCTGCAAATACATAAACTTTTTCTCCCTCCATCCCCCCTCCCGTCATTTGTTTCCTTGTGCGTGCACATTGCATCTCTCCTTCTCGTTCTAATATCGATTAAAATGCCCCTGCTTCTAGACTCACATTTGCGTATAAACCAGTGGACCCTAGTTCCAGTCGCGCGTAACGTCGAACGACCCGTCTGAAAAAAAAAATTAGTGCGACACGAGGACTTCCCAAGAGGTCACCCATCCGAGTACTACTCTCGCCCAAGCACACTTAACTGCGGAGTTATGATGGGATCCGCTGCATTTGTGCTGGTATGATCGCACCTGTTTAATTTTGCGCTGCAAATACATAAACTCCTTCTCCTTTCTTCCCCCTCCCGTCATTTGTATCCTTGTGCGTACGCACTGCACCTCTCGTTCTCGTTTAAATATCAAGTAAAATGCCACGGCACGTGACTCAAATTTGCGAATAAATCTACGGACCATAATTAAAGTCGCGCGTAACGTCGAACGACACATCTGAAAAAAAGAAAATGGGTGCAACACGAGAACTTCCCAGGAGGTAACCCATCATTATACTACTTTCGCACAAGCACACTTAACTGCGGTGTTCTGATGGGATCCGGTGCATTTGTGCTGGTATGATCGCACCCGTTTAATTCCGCGCTGCAAATACATAAACTCCTTCTCCTTTCTTCCCCCTCTCGTCATTTGTTCCCTTGTGCGTGCGCACTGCACCTCCCGTGCTCGTTCTAATATCAAGTAAAATGCTACGGTGCCGTGACTCACATTTGCGAATTAACCTGAGGACCATAATTCAAGTCGCGCGTATCGTCGAAAGAATCATCTGCAAAAAAATGGGTGCAACACGAGGACTTCCTAAGAAAATGGGTGAAATATAAGGACTTCGCAGGAGGTCACCCATCATAGTGCTACTCTTGCCTAAGCACCCTTAACTTGCGGAGTTCTGATAGAATCCGTTGCATTGGTACTGGTATGATTGCTCATGTTTCATTATGCGCTGCAAATACATACACTTTTTCTCCCTCCATCCCCCCTCCCGTCATTTGTTTACTTGTGCGTGCACTCTGCATCTCTCCTTCTCATTCTAATATCGATTAAAATGCCTCTGCTTCTTGTCTCACATTTGCGTATAAACCAGCGGACCCTAGTTCCAGTCGCGCGTAACGTCGAACGACCCGTCTGAAAAAAAATTGGTGCGACACGAGGACTTCCCAGGAGGTCACCCATCCGAGTACTAATCTCGCCCAATCACACTTAACTGCGGAGTTCTGATAGGATCCGGTGCATTAGTGCTGGTATGATCGCACCCGTTTAATTCTGCGCTGCAAATACATAAACTCATTCTCCTTTCTTCCCCCTCCCGTCATTTGTTTCCTTGTGCGTGCGCACTGCACCTCCCGTGCTCGTTCTAATATCAAGTAAAATTCTACGGTGCCGTGACTCATATTTGTGAATAAACTTGAGGACCATAATTAAAGTCGCGCGTATCGTCGAAAGAATCATCTGCTAAAAAATGGGTGCAACACGAGAACTTCCTAAGAAAATGGGTGAAATATAAGAACTTCGCAGAAGGTAACCCATGCTAGAACTAATCTCGCCCAAGCACCCTTACCTACGGAGTTCTGATAGAATCCGTTGCATTAGTGCTGGTATGATCGCACCTGTTTCATTTCGTGCTGAAAATACATACACTCCTTCTCCTTCTCCTTCCCTCCCCCTCCCATCAATTAATTCCTTGTGCATTCACACTGCACCTCTGCTTCTCGTTCTAATATCGATTAAAATGCCCCTGCTTCTTGACTCACATTTGCGAATAAACCAGCGGACCCTCGTTCCAGTCGCATGTAAGGTCGAAGGACCCGTCTAAAAAAAAATTTGTGCGACGCGAGAACTTCCCAGGAGGTCACCCATCCGAGTACTACTCTCGCCAAAGCACACTTAACTGTAGAGTTCTGATGGGATCCAGTGCATTAGTGCTGGTATGATGCCATTTGTTTAATTTTGCGCTTCAAATACATACACTCCTTCTCTTTTCTTCCTCATCCTGTCATTTGTTTCCTTGTGCGTGCGCACTGCACCTCCCGTACTCGTTCTAATATCAAGTAAAATGCCACGATGATCGCACCCGTTTAATTCAACGCTGCAAATAGATAAACTCCTTCTCCTTTCTTCCCCCTCCCGTCATTTGTTTCCTTGTGCGTGCGCACTGCACCTCTTGTTCTCGTTCAAATATCAAGTAAAATGCCACGGTGCGGTGACTCTCGTTTGCGAATAAATCTGCGGACCATAATTAAAGTCGCGCGTAACGTCGAACGGCACATCTGAAAAAAAGAAGATGGGTGCAACACGAGGACTTCACAAGAAAATGGGTGAAATATAAGGACTTCGCAGGAGGTAACCCATGCTAGTACTACTCTCGCCCAAGCACCCTTACCTACGGAGTTCTGATAGAATCCGTTGCATTAGTGCTGGTATGATCGCACCTGTTTCATTTCGTGCTGAAAATACATACACTCCTTCTCCTTCCCTCCCCCTCCCATCAATTGTTTCCTTGTGTGTTCACACTGCACCTCTCCTTCTCGTTCTAATATCGATTAAAATGCCCCTGCTTCTTGACTCACAATTGCGTATAAACCAGCGGACCCCATTTCCAGTCGCGCGTAACGTCGAACGACCCGTCTAAAAAAAAAATTGGTGCGACACGAGGACTTCCCAGGAGGACATCCATCCGAGTACAAATCTCACCCAAGCACACTTAACTGCAGAGTTCTGATGGGATCCGGGGCTTTAGTGCTGGTATGATCGCACCTGTTTAGTTTCGCGCTACAAATACATACACTCCTTCTCCTTTCTTCCCCCTCCCGTCATTTGTTTCCTTGTGCGTTAAGACTTCACCTCTCATTCTCGTTCTAATATCGATTAAAATGCCCCTGCTTCTTGACTCACATTTGCGTATAAACCAGCGGACCCTAGTTCCAGACGCGCGTAACGTCGAACGACCCGTCTGGAAAAAAATTGGTGCGACACGAGGACTTCCTAGGAGGTCACCCATCCGAGTGCTAATCTCGCCCAATCACACTTCACTGCGGAGTTCTGATGGGATCCGGTGCATTAGTGCTGGTATGATCGCACCTCTTTAATTTTGCGCCGCAAATACATAAACTCATTCTCCTTTCTTCCCCCTCCCGTCATTTGTTTCCTTGTGCGTGCGCACTGCATCTCCCGTGCTCGTTCTAATATCAAGTAAAATGCTACGGTGCCGTGACTCACATTTGTGAATAAACTTGAGGACCATAATTAAAGTCGCGTGTATCGTCGAAAGAATCATCTGCAAAAAAATGGGTGCAACACGAGGACTTCCTAAGAAAATGGGTGAAATATAAGGACTTCGCAGAAGGTAACCCATGCTAGAACTACTCTCGCCCAAGCACCCTTACCTACGGAGTTCTAATAGAATCCGTTGCATTAGTGCTGGTATGATCGCACCTGTTTCATTTCGTGCTGAAAATACATACACTCCTTCTCCTTCCCTCCCCCTCCCATCAATTGTTTCTTTGTGCGTTCACACTGCACCTCTGCTTCTCGTTCTAATATCGATTAAAATGCCCCTACTTCTTGACTCACATTTGCGTATAAACCAGCGGATCTTCGTTCCAGTCGCGCATAACGTCGAACGACCCGTCTGAAAAAAAATTGGTGCGACACGAGGACTTCCCAGGAGGTCACCCATCCGAGTACTACTCTCGCCCAAGCACACTTAACTGTAGAGTTCTGATGGGATCCAGTGCATTAGTGCTGGTATGATGCCATTTGTTTAATTTTGCGCTTCAAATACATACACTCCTTCTCTTTTCTTCCTCATCCTGTCATTTGTTTCCTTGTGCGTGCGCACTGCACCTCCCGTACTCGTTCTAATATCAAGTAAAATGCCACGATGATCGCACCCGTTTAATTCAACGCTGCAAATAGATAAACTCCTTCTCCTTTCTTCCCCCTCCCGTCATTTGTTTCCTTGTGCGTGCGCACTGCACCTCTTGTTCTCGTTCAAATATCAAGTAAAATGCCACGGTGCGGTGACTCTCGTTTGCGAATAAATCTGCGGACCATAATTAAAGTCGCGCGTATCGTCGAACGGCACATCTGAAAAAAAGAAGATGGGTGCAACACGAGGACTTCACAAGAAAATGGGTGAAATATAAGGACTTCGCAGGAGGTAACCCATGCTAGTACTACTCTCGCCCAAGCACCCTTACCTACGGAGTTTTGATAGAATCTGTTGCATTAGTGCTGGTATGATCGCACCTGTTTCATTTCGTGCTGAAAATACATACACTCCTTCTCCTTCCCTCCCCCTCCCATCAATTGTTTCCTTGTGTGTTCACACTGCACCTCTCCTTCTCGTTCTAATATCGATTAAAATGCCCCTGCTTCTTGACTCACAATTGCGTATAAACTAGCGGACCCCATTTCCAGTCGCGCGTAACGTCGAACGACCCGTCTAAAAAAAAAATTGGTGCGACACGAGGACTTCCCAGGAGGACATCCATCCGAGTACTAATCTCACCCAAGCACACTTAACTGCAGAGTTCTGATGGGATCCGGGGCTTTAGTGCTGGTATGATCGCACCTGTTTAGTTTCGCGCTACAAATACATACACTCCTTCTCCTTTCTTCCCCCTCCCGTCATTTGTTTCCTTGTGCGTTAAGACTTCACCTCTCATTCTCGTTCTAATATCGATTAAAATGCCCCTGCTTCTTGACTCACATTTGCGTATAAACTAGCGGACCCTAGTTCCAGACGCGCGTAACGTCGAACGACCCGTCTGGAAAAAAATTGGTGCGACACGAGGACTTCCTAGGAGGTCACCCATCCGAGTGCTAATCTCGCCCAATCACACTTCACTGCGGAGTTCTGATGGGATCCGGTGCATTAGTGCTGGTATGATCGCACCTCTTTAATTTTGCGCCGCAAATACATAAACTCATTCTCCTTTCTTCCCCCTCCCGTCATTTGTTTCCTTGTGCGTGCGCACTGCATCTCCCGTGCTCGTTCTAATATCAAGTAAAATGCTACGGTGCCGTGACTCACATTTGTGAATAAACTTGAGGACCATAATTAAAGTCGCGTGTATCGTCGAAAGAATCATCTGCAAAAAAATGGGTGCAACACGAGGACTTCCTAAGAAAATGGGTGAAATATAAGGACTTCGCAGAAGGTAACCCATGCTAGAACGACTCTCGCCCAAGCACCCTTACCTACGGAGTTCTAATAGAATCCGTTGCATTAGTGCTGGTATGATCGCACCTGTTTCATTTCGTGCTGAAAATACATACACTCCTTCTCCTTCCCTCCCCCTCCCATCAATTGTTTCTTTGTGCGTTCACACTGCACCTCTGCTTCTCGTTCTAATATCGATTAAAATGCCCCTACTTCTTGATCACATTTGCGTATAAACCAGCGGATCTTCGTTCCAGTCGCGCGTAACGTCGAACGACCCGTCTGAAAAAAAATTGGTGCGACACGAGGACTTCCCAGGAGGTCACCCATCCGAGTACTACTCTCGCCCAAGCACACTTAACTGTAGAGTTCTGATGGGATCCAGTGCATTAGTGCTGGTATGATGCCATTTGTTTAATTTTGCGCTTCAAATACATACACTCCTTCTCTTTTCTTCCTCATCCCGTCATTTGTTTCCTTGTGCGTGCGCATTGCACCTCCCGTACTCGTTCTAATATCAAGTAAAATGCCACGGCGCCATGACTCACATTTGCGAATAATCCTGCGGACCATAAATCAAGTCGCGCGTAACGTCGAAAGAATCATCTGAAAAAAGATGGGTGCAACACGAGGACCTCCCAAGAAAATGGGTGAAATATAAGGACTTCGCAGGAGGTCACCCATCCGAGTACTTTTCTCTCCCAAGCACCCTTAACTGCGGAGTTCTGATAGAATCCGTTGCATTAGTGCTGGTATGATCCCTCATGTTTCATTCTGCACAGCAAATACATACAGTCTTTCTCCTCCCATCCCCCCTCCCGTCATTTGTTTCCTTGTGCGTGCACTCTGCATCTCTCTTTCTCGTTCTAATATCAAGTAATATGACCCGGCACCATGACTCACCTTTGCAAATGAACCAGTGGTTTATAATTCCATTCGCACGTAACGTCGAACAACCCATCCGAAAAAAAATAGGTGCAACACGAGGGCTTCCCAAGTGGTAACCCATCCGAGTACTACCCTCGCCCAAGCACACTTAACTGCAGAGTTCTGATGGGATCCGGAGTTTTGGTGCTGGTATGATCGCACCTGTTTAATTTCGCGCTACAAATACATACACTCCTTCTCCATTCTTCCCCCTCCGGTAATTTGTTTCCTTGTGCGTTCACACTTTACCTCTCATTCACGTTCTAATATTGATTAAAATGCCCCTGATTCTTGACTCAAATTTGCGTATAAACCAGCGGACCCTAGTTCCAGACGCGCGTAACGTCGAACGACCCGTCGGAAAAAAAAATTGGTGCGACACGAGGACTTCCCAGAAGGTCATCCATCCGAGTACTAATCTCACCCAAGCACACTTAACTGCAGAGTTCTGATGGGATCCGGGGCATTAGTGCTGGTATGATCGCACCTTTTTAGTTTCGCACTACAAATACATACACTCCTTCTCCTTTCTTCCCCCTCCCGTCATTTGTTTCCTTGTGTGTTCACACTTCACCTCTCATTCTCGTTCTAATATCGATTAAAATGCCCCTGCTTCTTGACTCACATTTGCGTATAAACCAGCGGACCCTTATTACAGTCGCGCGTAACTTCGAACGACCCGTCTGAAAAAAAATTGGTGCGACACGAGGACTTTCCAGGAAGTCACCCATCCGAGTACTACTCTCGCCCAAGCACACTTAACTACGGAGTTCTGATGGGATCCGGTGCATTAGTGCTGGTATGATCACACCCGTTTAGTTCCGCGCTGCAAATACATAAACTCCTTCTCCTTTCTTCCCCCTCCCGTCATTTGTTTCCTTGTGCGTGCGCATTGCACCTACCGTGCTCGTTCTAATATCAATTAAAATGCTACGGTGCCGTGACTCACATTTGCGAATAAACCAGAGGACCATAATTCAAGTCGCGCGTAACATCGAAAGAATCATCTGCAAAAAAATGGGTGCAATACGATGACTTTCTAAGAAAATAGGTGAAATATAAGGACATCGCATGAGGTCACCCATCCTAGTGCTACTCTCGCCCAAGCACCCTTAACTTGCAGAGTTCTGATAGAATCCGTTGTATTGGTGCTGGTTTGATCGCTCATGTTTCATTCTGCGCTGCAAATACATACACTCTTTCTCCCTCCATCCCCTCTCCCGTCATTTGTTTCCTTGTGCGTGCACTCTGCATCTCTCCTTCTCGTTCTAATATCAAGTAAAATGCCCTAGCATCGTGACTCACCTTTGCGAATGAACCAGCGGTTTATAATTGCATTCGCGCGTAACGTCGAGCGACCCATCCGAAAAAAATGGGTGCAACACGAGGACTTCCCAGGAGGTCACCATAAATCAAGTCGTGCGTAACGTCGAAAGAATCATCTACAAAAAGATGGGTGCAACACCAGGATCTCCCAAGCAAATGGGTGAAATATAAGGACTTCGCAGGAGGTCACCCATCCGAGTAATTTTCTCGCCCAAGCACCCTTAATTGCGGAGTTCTGATAGAATTCTTTGTATTAGTGCTGGTATGATCCCTCATGTTTCATTCTACACTGCAAATACATACACTCTTTCTCCTCCCATCCCCCCTCCCGTTATTTGTTTCCTTGTGCGTGCACTCTGCATCTCTCTTTCTCGTTATAATATCAAGTAATATGCCCCGGCACCGTGACTCACCTTTGCAAATGAACCAGCGATTTATAATTCCATTCGCGCGTAACTTCGAACAACCCATCCGAAAAAAAATAGGTGCAACACGAGGGCTTCCCAGGTGGTCACCGATCCGAGTACTACACTCACCAAAGCACACTTAACTGCGGAGTTCTGATGGGATCCGGGGCTGTAGTGCTGGTATGATTGTACCTGTTTAATTTCGCGCTGCAAATACATACACACCTTCTCCTTTCTTCCCCCTCCGGTCATTTGTTTCCTTGTGCGTTCACACTTCACCTCTCAATCTCATTCTAATATCGATTAAAATGCCCCTGCTTCTTGACTCACATTTGCGTACAAACCAGCGAACCCTAATTCCAGTCGCGCGTAACGTCGAACGACCCGTCTGAAAAAAAATTGGTGCGACACGAGGACTTCCAAAAAGGTCACCCATCCAAGTACTACTCTCGCCCAAGCACACTTAACTGCGGAGTTCTGATGGGATCCGGTGCATTAGTGCTGGAATGATTGCACCTGTTTAATTTCGCGCTGCGAATACATAAACTCATTCCCCTTTCGTCCCCCTCCCGTCATTTGTTTCCTTGTGCGTGCGCACTGTAGCTCCCGTTCTCGTTCTAATATCAAGTAAAATGCTACAGCGCCGTGACTCACATTTGCGAATAAACCTGAGGACAATAATTCAAGTCGCGTGTAACGTCAAAAGAGTCATCTGCAAAAAAATGGGTGCAACACGAGGACTTCCTAAGAAAATGGGTGAAATATAAAGACTTCGCAGGAGGTCACCCATCCTAGTGCTACTCTCGCCCAAGCACCCTTAACTTGCGGAGTTCTGATAGAATCCGTTGCATTGGTGCTGGTATGATTGCTCATGTTTCATTCTGCGCTGCAAATACATACACTTTTTCTCCCTCCATCCCCCCTCCCGTCATTTGCTTCCTTGTGCGTGCACTCTGTATCTCTCCTTCTCGTTCTAATATCGATTAAAATGCCCCTGTTTCTTGACTCACATTTGCGTATAAACCAGTGGACCCTAGTTCCAGTCGAGCGTAACGTCGAACGACCCGTCTGAAAAAAAAAAAATTAGTGCGACACGAGGACTTCCCAGGATTTCACCCATCCGAGTACGACTCTCGCCCAAGCACACTTAACTGCGGAGTTCTGATGGGATCCGGTGCAGTAGTGCTAGTATGATCGCACCTGTTTAATTTCGCGCTGCAAATACATAAACTACTTCTCCTTTCTTCCCCCTCCCGTCATTTGTTTCCTTGTGCGTGCGCACTGCAGCTCTCGTTCTCGTTCAAATATCAAGTAAAATGCCACAACGTCGTGACTCACATTTGCGAATAAATCTGCGGACCATAGTTAAAGTCGCGCGTAACGTCGAACGACACATCTGAAAAAAAGAAAATGGGTGCAACACGAGAACTTCCCAGGAGGTAACCCATCATTGTACTACTTTCGTCAAAGCACACTTAACTGCGGAGTTCTGATGGGATCCGGTGCATTTGTGCAGGTGTGACCGCACCTGTTTAATTTCGTGCTGAAAATACATGCACTCCTTCTTCCCTCCCCCCCTCCCGTCATTTGTTTCCTTGTGCGTTCACACTGCACCTCTCCTTCTCGTTCTAATATCGATTAAAATGCCCCTGATTCTTGACTCACATTTGCGTATAAACAAGCGAACCATAGTTCCAGTCACGCGTAACGTCGAACGACCCATCTAAAAAAAAATTATTGCGATACGAGGACTTCCCAAGAGGTCACCCATCCGAGTACTATTCTCTCCCAAGCACACTTAACTGTAGAGTTCTGATGGGATCCAGTACATTAGTGCTGGTATGATGCCACTTGTTTAATTTTGCGCTTCAAATACATACACTCCTTCTCCTTTCTTCCTCATCCCGTCATTTGTTTCCTTGTGCGTGCGCACTGCACCTCTCGTACTCGTTCTAATATCAAGTAAAATGCCACGGTGTCGTGACTCACATTTGCGAATAAACCTACGGACCATAAATCAAGTCGCGCGTAACTTCAAAAGAATCATCTGCAAAAAGACGGGTGCAACACGAGGACCTCCCAAGAAAATGGGTGAAATATAAGGACTTCGCAGGAGGTCACCCATCCGAGTACTTTTCTCGCCCAAGCACCCTTAACTGCGGAGTTCTGATAGAATCCGTTGCATTAGTGCTGGTATGATCCCTCATGTTTCATTCTTCACTGCAAATTCATACACTCTTTCTCCTTCCATCCCCCCTCCCGTCATTTGTTTCCTTGTGCGTGCACTCTGCATCTCTTTTTCTCGTTCTAATATCAAGTAATATGCCCTGGCACCGTGACTCACCTTTGCAAATGAACCAGCGGTTTATAATTCCATTCGCGCGTAATGTCGAACAACCAATCCGAAAAAAATTAGGTGCAACACGAGGGCTTCCCAAGTGGTCACCCATCCGAGTACTACACTCGCCCAAGCACACTTAATTGCGGAGTTCTGATGGGATCCGGAGCTTTAGTGCTGGTATGATTGCACCTGTTTAATTTTGCGCTGCAAATACATACACTCCTTCTCCTTTCTTCACCCTCCTGTCATTTGTTTCCTTGTGCGTTCACACTTCACCTCTCATTCTCGTTCTAATATCGATTAAAATGTCCCTGCTTCTTGACTCACATTTGCGTATAAACCAGCGGACCCTAGTTCCAGACGCGCGTAACGTCGAACGACCCGTCTGAAAAAAAATTGGTGCGACACGAGGACTTCCTAAGAGGTTACCCATCCGAGTGCTTATCTCGCCCAATCACACTTCACTGCGGAGTTCTGATGGGATCCGGTGCATTAGTACTGGTATGATCGCACCTCTTTAATTTTGCGCCGCAAATACATAAACTCATTCCCCTTTCTTCCCCCTCCCGTCATTTGTTTCCTTGTGCGTGCGCACTGCACCTCCTGTTCTCGTTCTAATATCAAGTAAAATGCTACAGCGCCGTGACTCACATTTGCGAATAAACCTGAGGACCATAATTCAAGTGGCACGTAACGTCGAAAGAATCATCTGCAAAAAAATGGGTGCAACACGAGGACTTCACAAGTGGCCACCCATCCGAGTACTACTCTCGCCCAAGCACACTTAACTGCGGAGTCATGATGGGATCTGTTACATTAGTGCTGGTATGATCGCACCTGATTAATTTTGCACTGCAAATACATAAACTCCTTCTCCTTTCTTCCCCCTCCCGTCATTTGTTTCCTTGTGCGTTCACACTGCACCTCTCCTTCTCGTTCTAATATCGATTTAAATGCCCCTGCTTCATGACTCACATTTGCGTATAAACCAACGGACCCTAGTTCCAGTCGCGCGTAACGTCGAACAACCCGTCTGAAAAAAAATTGGTGCGACACGAGGACTTCCCAGGAGGTCAACCATCCGAGTACTACTCTCGCCCAAGCACACTTAACTGCGGAGTTCTGATGGATCCGGTGCATTAGTGCTGGTATGATCGCACCCATTTAATTCAACGCTGCAAATATATAAACTCCTTCTCCTTTCTTCCCCCTCCCGTCATTTGTTTCCTTGTGCGTTCACACTTCACCTCTCATTCTCGTTCTAATATCGATTAAAATGCTCCTGCTTCTTGACTCACATTTGCGTATAAACCAGCGGACCCTAGTTCCAGACACGCGTAACGTCGAACGACCCGTCTGAAAAAAAATTGGTGCGACACTAGGACTTCCCAGGAGGTCACCCATCCGAGTTCTAATCTCGCCAAAGCACACTTCACTTCGGAGTTCTGATGGGATCCGGTGCATTAGTGCTGGTATGATCGCACCTGTTTAATTTCGCGCTGCAAATACATAAACTCTTTCCCCTTTCTTCCCCATCCCGTCATTTCTTTCCTTATGCTTGCGCACTACACCTCGCGTTCTCGTTCTAATATCAAGTAAAATGCTACAGCGTCGTGACTCACATTTGCGAATAAACCTGAGGACCATAATTCAAGTCGCGCGTAACGTCAAAAGAATCATCTGCAAAAAAATGGGTACAACACGAGGACTTCACAAGAAAATGGGTGAAATATAAGGACTTCGTAGGAGGTAACCCACGCTAGTACTACTCTCGCCCAAGCACCCTTACCTACGGAGTTCTGATAGAATCCGTTGCATTAGTGCTGGTATGATCGCACCTGTTTCATTTCGTGCTGAAAATACATACACTGCTTCTCCTTCCCTCCCCCTCCCATCAATTGTTTCCTTGTGCATTCACACTGCACCTCTCCTTCTCGTTCTAATATCGATTTAAGTTCCCCTGCTTCTTGACTCACATTTGCGTATAAACCAGCGGACCCTAGTTCCAGTCGCGCGTAACGTCGAACGACCCGTCTGAAAAAAAATTGGTGGGACACAAGGACTTCCCAGGAGGTCACCCATCCGAGTACTACTCTCGCCCAAACACACTTAACTGTGTAGTTCTGATGGAATCCGATGCATTAGTGCTGGTATGATCGCAACTGTTTAATTTTGCGCTGCAAATACATAAACTCCTTCTCCTTTCTTCCCCCACCCGTCATTTGTTTCCTTGTGCGTGCGCACTGCACCTCTCGTTCTCGTTCAAATATCAAGTAAAATGCCACGGCGCCGTGACTCACATTTGTGAATAAATCTGCGGACCATAATTAAAGTCGCGCGTAACATCGAACGGCACATCTGTAAAAAAGAAAATGGGTGCAACACGAGGGCTTCCCAGGTGGTCAACCATCCGAGTACTACCCTCGCCCAAGCACACTTAACTGCGGAATTTTGATGGGATTTGGAGATTTAGTGCTGGTACGATCGCACCTGTTTAATTTCGCGCTGCAAATACATACACTCCTTCTCCTTTCTTCCCCCTCCCGTCATTTGTTTCCTTGTGCGTTCATACTTCACCTCTCATTCTCGTTCTAATATCGATTAAAATGCCTCTGCTTCTTGACTCACATTTGCGTATAAACCAGCTTACCCTATTTCCAGACGCGCGTAACGTCGAACGACCCGTCTGAAAAAAAATTGGTGCGACACGAGGACTTCACAAGAAAATGGGTGAAATATAACGACTTCGCAGGAGGTAACCCATGCTAGTACTACTCTCGCCCAAGCACCCTTACCTACAGAGTTCTGATAGAATCCATTGCATTAGTGCTGGTATGATCGCACCTGTTTCATTTCGTGCTGAAAATACATACACCCTTCTCCTTCCCTCCCCCTCCCATCAATTGTTTCCTTGTGCGTTCACACTGCACCTCTCCTTCTCGTTCTAATATCGATTAAAATGCCCCTGTTTCTTGACTCACATTTGCGTATAAACCAACGGACCCTAGTTCCAGTCGCGCGTAACGTCGAACGACCCGTTTGAAAAAAAATTGGTGAGACACGAGGACTTCCCAGGAGGTCACCCATCCGAGTACTACTCTCGCCCGAGCACACTTAACTGTGAAGTTCTGATGGGATCCGGTGCATTAGTGCTGGTATGATCGCACCGGTATAATTCAGCGCTGCAAATACATAAACTTCTTCTCCTTTCTTCCCCCTCCCGTCATTTGTTTCCTTGTGCGTGCGCACTGCACCTCCCGTGCTCGTTCTAATATCAAGTAAAATGTTACGGTGTCGTGACTCACATTTATGAATAAACCTGAGGACCATAATTCAAGTCGCGCGTATCGTCGAAAGAATCATCTGCAAAAAAATGGGTGCAACACGAGGACTTCCTAAGAAAATGGGTGAAATATAAGGACTTCGTAGGAGGTCACCCATGCTAGTGCTACTCTCGCCCAAGCACCCTTAACTTGCGGAGTTCTGATAGAATCCGTTGCATTGGTGCTGGTATGATGGCTCATGTTTCATTCTGCGCTGTAAATACATACACTTTTTCTCCCTCCATCCCCCCTCCCGTCATTTGTTTCCTTGTGCGTGCACTCTGCATCTCTCCTTCTCGTTCTAATATCGATTAAAATGCCCTTGCTTCTTGACTCACATTTGCGTATAAACCAGTGGACCCTAGTTCCAGTCGCGCGTAACGTCGAACAACCCGTCTGAAAAAAATATTAGTGCGACACGAGGACTTCCCAGGAGGTCACCCATTCGAGTACTACTCTCGCCAAAGAACACTTAACTGCGGAGTTCTGATGGGATCCGGTGCATAAGTGCTGGTATGATCGCAACTGTTTAATTTCGCGCTGCAAATACATAAACTCCTTCTCCTTTCTTCCCCCTCCCGTCATTTGTTTCCTTGTGCGTGCGCACTGCACCTCTCGTTCTCGTTTAAATATCAAATAAAATGCCACGGCGCCGTGACTCACATTTGCGAATAAATCTGCGGACCATAATTAAAGTCGCGCGTAATGTCGAACGGCACATCTGTAAAAAAGAAAATGGGTGCAACACGAGGGCTTCCCAGGTGGTCAATCATCCGAGTACTACCCTCGCCCAAGCACATTTAACTGCGGAGTTTTGATGGAATTCGGAGCTTTAGTGCTGGTATGATCGCACCTGTTTAATTTCGCGCTGCAAATACATACACTCATTCTCCTTTCTTCCCACTCCCGTCATTTGTTTCCTTGTGCGTTCACACTTCACCTCTCATTCTCGTTCTAATATCGATTAAAATGCCCCTGCTTCTTGACTCACATTTGCGTATAAACCAGCGGACCCTATTTCCAGACGCGCGTAACGTCAAACGACCCGTCTGAAAAAAAATTGGTACGACACGAGGACTTCACAAGAAAATGGGTGAAATATAAGGACTTCGCAGGAGGTAACCCATGCTAGTACTACTCTCGCCCAAGAACCCTTACCTACGGAGTTCTAATAGAATCCGTTGCATTAGTGCTGGTATGATCGCACCTATTTCATTTCGTGCTGAAAATACATACACTCCTTCTCCTTCCCTCCCCCTCCCATCAATTGTTTCCTTGTGCGTTCACACTGCACCTCTCCTTCTCGTTCTAATATCGATTAAAATGCCCCTACTTCTTGACTCACATTTGCGTATAAACCAGCGGACCCAAGTTCCAGTCGCGCGTAACGTTGAACGACCCGTCTGAAAAAAAATTGGTGCGACACGAGGACTTCCCAGGAGATCACCCATCCGAGTACTACTCGCGCCCAAGCACACTTAACTGCGGAGTTCTGATGGGATCCGGTGCATTAGTGCTGGTATGATCGCACCTGTTTAATTTCGCGCTGCAAATACATAAACTCCTTCTCCTTTGTTCCCCCTCCCGTCATTTGTTTCCTTGTGCGTGCGCACTGCACCAACCGTGCTCGTTCTAATATCAAGTAAAATGCTACGGTGCCGTGACTCACATTTGCGAATAAATCTGAGGACCATAATTCAAGTCACGCGTATCGTCGAAAGAATAATCTGCAAAAAAATGGGTGCAACACGAGGACTTCCTAAGAAAATGGGTGAAATATAAGGACTTCGCTGGAGGTCACCCATCCGAGTACTACTCTCGCCCAAGCACACTTAACTGCGGAGTTCTGATGGGATCCGGTGCATTAGTGCTGGTATGGTCGCACCTGTTTAATTTCAAGCTGCAAATACATAAACTCCTTCTCCTTTCTTCCCCCTCCCGTCATTTGTTTCCTTGTGCGTGTGCACTGCACCTCTCGTTCTCGTTCAAATATCAAGTAAAATGCCACGGCGCCGTGACTCACATTTACGAATAAATCTGCGGACCATAATTAAAGTCGCGCGCAACGTCGAACGGCACATCTGAAAAAAAGAAAATGGGTGCAACACGAGAACATCCCAGGAGGTAACCCATCCAAGTACTACTCTCGCCCAAGCACACTTAACTGCGGAGTTCTGATGGGATCCGATGCATTAGTGCTGGTATCATCGCACCTGTTTCTTTTTGTGCTGAAAATACATACACTCCTTCTCCTTCCCTGCCCCTCCCATCAATTGTTTCCTTGTGCGTTCATACTGCACCTCTCTTTCTCGTTCTATTATCGATTAAAATGCCCCTGCTTCTTGACTCACATTTGCGTATAAACCAGCGGACCCTAGTTCCAGTCCTGCGTAACGTCGAACGACCCGTCTGAAAAAATATTGGTGCGACATGAGGACTTCCCAGGAGGTCACCCATCCGAGTACTACTCTCGCCCAAGCACACTTAACTGCTTAGTTCTGATAGGATCCGGTGCATTAGTGCTGGTATGATCGCACCTGTTTCTTTTTGTGCTGAAAATATATACACTCCTTCTCCTTCCCTCCCCCTCCCATCAATTGTTTCCTTCTGCGTTCACACTGCACCTCTCCTTCTCGTTCTAATATCGATTAAAATGCCTCTGCTTCTTGACTCACATTTGCGTATAAACCAGCGGACCCTAATTCCAGTCGCGCGTAACGTCGAACAACCTGTCTGAAAAATAATTGGTGCGACACGAGAACTTCCCAGGAGGTCACCCATCCGAGTACTACTCTCGCCCAAGGAAACTTAACTGCGGAGTTCTGATGGGATCCGGTGCATTAATGCTGGTATGATCGCACTCGTCTAATTCCATGCTGCAAATACATAAACTCCTTCTCCTTTCTTCTCCCTCCCGTCATTTGTTTCCTTGTGCGTGCGCAATGCACCTCCCGTGCTCTTTCTAATATTAAGTAAAATGCTACGGTGCCGTGACTCACATTTGCGAATAAACTTGAGGACCATAATTCAAGTCGCGTGTATCGTCGAAAGAATCATCTGCAAAAAAATGGGTGCAACAAGAGGACTTCCTAAGAAAATGGGTGAAATATAAGGACTTCGCAGGAAGTCACCCATCCTAGTGCTACTCTCGCCCAAGCACCTTTAACTTGCGGAGTTCTGATAGAATCAGTTGCATTGGTGCTGGTATGATTGCTCATTTTCATTCTGCGCTGCAAAAACATATACTTTTTCTCCCTCCATCCCCCCTCCCGTCATTTGTTTCCATGTGCGTGTACTCTGCATCTCTCTTTCTCGTTCTAATATCGATTAAAATGCCCCTGCTTCTTGACTCACATTTGCGTATAAACCAGTGGACCCTTGTTCCAGTCGCGCGTAACGTCGAACGACCCGTCTGAAAAAAAAATTAGTGCGACACGAGGACTTCCCAAGAGGTAACCCATTCGAGTACTACTCTCGCCCAAGCACACTTAACTGCGGAGTTCTGATGGGATCCGGTGCATTAGTGCTGGTATGATCGCACTTGTTTCATTTCGCGCTGCAAATACATAAACTCCTTCTCCTTTCTTCCCCCTCCCATCATTTGTTTCCTTGTGCGTGCGCACTGTACCTCTTGTTCTCGTTCAAATAGCAAGTAAAATGCCACGGCGCAGTTAAGTGACTCACATTTGCGAATAAATCTGTGGACCATAGTTAAAGTCGCGCGTAACGTCGAACGGCACATCTGAAAAAAAGAAAATGGGTGCAACACGAGAACTTCCCAAGAGGTAACCCATCATTGTACTACTTTCGCCAAAGCACAATTAACTGCGGAGTTCTGATGGGATCCGGTGCATTTGTGCTGGTGTGACCGCACCTGTTTAATTTCGTGCTGAAAATACATACACTCCTTCTTCCCTCCCCCCCTCCCATCATTTGTTTCCTTGTGCGTTCACACTGCACCTCTCCTTCTCGTTCTAATATCAATTAAAATGCCCCTGATTCTTGACTCACATTTGCGTATAAACCAGCGGACTATAGTTCCAGTCGCGCGTAACGTCGAACGACTCATCTGAAAAAAAATTGTTGCGATACGAGGACTTCCCATGAGGTCACCCATCCGAGTACTACTCTCGCCCAAGCACACTTAACTGCAGAGTTCTGATGGGATCCAGTGCATTAGTGCTGGTATGATGCCACTTGTTTAATTTTGCGCTTCAAATACATACTCTCCTTCTCTTTTCTTCCTCCTCCCGTCAATTGTTTCCTTGTGCGTGCGCACTGCACCTCCCGTACTCGTTCTAATATCAAGTAAAATGCCACGGCGCCGTGACTGACATTTGCGAATAAACCTGCGGACCATAAATCAAGTTGCGCGTAACGTCGAAAGAATCATCTACAAAAAGATGGGTGCAACACGAGGACCTCCCAAGAAAATGGGTGAAATATAAGGACTTCGCAGGAGGTCACCCATCCGAGTACTTTTCTCGCCCAAGCACCCTTAACTGCAGAGTTCTGATAGAATCCGTTGCATTAGTGCTGGTATGATCCCTCATGTTTCATTCTGCACTGCAAATACATACACTCTTTCTCATTCCATCCCCCCTCCCGTCATTTGTTTCCTTGTGCGTGCACTATGCATCTCTCTTTCTCGTTCTAATTTCAAGTAATATGCCCCGGCACCGTGACTCACCTTTGCAAATGTACCAGCGGTTTATAATTCCAATCGCGCGTAACGTCGAACAACCCATCCGAAAAAAAATTGGTGCAACACGAGGGCTTCCCAAGTGGTCACCCATGCTAGTACTACTCTCGCCCAAGCACCCTTACCTACGGAGTTCTGATAGAATCCGTTGCATTAGTGCTGGTATGATCGCACCTGTTTTATTTCGTGCAGAAAATACATACACTCCATCTCCTTCCCTCCCCCTCCCATCAATTGTTTCCTTGCGCGTTCACACTGCACCTCTCTTTCTCGTTCTAATATCGATTAAAATGCCCCTGCTTCCTGACTCACATTTGCGTATAAACCAGCGGACCCTAGTTCCAATCGCGCGTAACGTCAAATGACCCGTCTGAAAAAAAATTGGTGCGACACGAGGACTTCCCAATAGGTCACCCATCCGAGTACTACTCTCGCCCAAGCACACTTAACTGCGGAGTTCTGATGGGATCCGGTGCATTACTGCTGGAATGATTGGACCTGTTTAATTTCCCACTGCAAATAGAAAAACTCATTCCCTTTTCGTCCCCCTCTAGTCATTTGTTTCCTTGTGCATGCGCTCTACAGCTCCCGTTCTTGTTCTAATATCAAGTAAAATACTACAGCGCCGTGACTCACATTTGCGAATAAACCTGAGGACCATAATTCAAGTCGCGCGTAATGTCAAAAGAATCATCTGCAAAAAAATGGGTGCAACACGAGAACTTCCTAAGAAAATGGGTGAAATATAAGGACTTCGCAGGAGGTCACCCATCCTAGTGCTACTCTCACCCAAGCACCCTTAACTTGCGGAGTTCTGATAGAATCCGTTGCATTGGTGCTGGTATGATTGCTCACGTTTCATTCTGCGCTGCAAATACATAAACTTTTTCTCCCTCCATCCCCCCTCCCGTCATTTGTTTCCTTGTGCGTGCACTCTGCATCTCTCCTTCTCGTTCTAATATCGATTAAAATGCCCCTGCTTCTTGACTCACATTTGCGTATAAACCAGTGGACCATAGTTCCAATCGCGCGTAAAGTCGAACGACCCGTCTGAAAAAAAAAATTAGTGCGACACGAGGACTTCGCAAGAGGTCACCCATCCGAGTACTACTCTCCCCCAAGCACACTTAACTGCGGAGTTCTGATGGGATCCGGTGCATTAGTGCTGGTTTGATCGCACCCGTTTATGTTTGCGCTGCAAATACATAAACTACTTCTCCGTTCTTCTCCCTCCCGTCATTTGTTTTCTTGTGCGTGCGCACTGCACCTCTTGTTCTCATTCAAATATCAAGTAAAATGCTACAGCGCCATGACTCACATTTGCGAATAAATCTGCGGACCATAATTAAAGTCGCGCGTAACGTCGAACGGCACATCTGAAAAAAGAAAATGGGTGCAACACGAGAACTTCCCAGGAGGTAACCCATCATTGTACTACGTTCGCCAAAGCACACTTAACTGCGGAGTTCTGATGGGATCCGGTTCATTTGTGCTGGTGTGACCGCACCTGTTTAATTTCGTGCTGAAAATACATACACTCCTTCTTCCCTCTCCCCCTCCCATCATTTGTTTCCTTGTGCGTTCACACTGCACCTCTCCTTCTCGTTCTAATATCGATTAAAATGCCCCTGATTCTTGACTCACATTTGCGTATAAACCAGCGGACCATAGTTCTAGTCGCGCGTAACGTCGAACGACCCGTCTGAAAAAAAAATTGTCGCGATACGTGGACTTCCCAAAAGGTCACCCATCCGAGTACTATTCTCTCCCAAGCACACTTAACTGCAGAGTTCTGATGGGATCCGGTGCATTAGTGCTGGTATGATGCCACTTGTTTAATTTTGCGCTTCAAATACCTACATTCCTTATCTTTTCTTCCTCATCCCGTCATTTGTTTCCTTGTGCGTGCGCACTGTACCTCCCGTACTCGTTCTAATATCAAGTAAAATGCCACGGCGCCGTGACTCACATTTGCGAATAAACCTGCGGACCATAAATCAAGTCGCGCATAACGTCGAAAGAATCATCTGCATAAAGACGGGTGCAAAACGAGGGCTTCCCAAGTGGTCACCCATCCGAGTACTACTCTCGCCCAAGCACACTTAACTGCAGAGTTCTGATGGGATCCAGAGCTTTAGTGCTGGTATGGTCGCACCTGTTTAATTTCGCGCTGCAAATACATAAACTCCTTCTCCTTTCTTCCCCCTCCCGTCATTTGTTTCCTTGTGCGTGCGCACTGTACCTCCCGTGCTCGTTCTAATATCAAGTAAAATGCTACGGTGCCGTAACTCACATTTGCGAATAAACCTAAGGACCATAATTCAAGTCGCGCGTATCGTCGAAAGAATCATCTGCAAAAAAATGGGTGCAACACGAGGACTTCCTAAGAAAATGGGTGTAATATAAGGACTTCGCAGGAGGTCACCCATCCTAGTGCTACTCTCGCCCAAGCACCCTTAACTTGCGGAGTTCTGATAGAATCCGTTGCATTGGTGCTGGTATGATTCCTCATGTTTCATTCTGCGCTGCAAATACATACACTTTTTCTCCCTCCACCCCCCCTCTCGTCATTTGTTTCCTTGTGCGTCCACTCTGCATCTCTCTTTCTCGTTCTAATATCGATTAAAATGCCCCTCCTTCTTGACTCACATTTGCGTATAAACTAGTGGACCCTAGTTCCAGTCGCGTGTAACGTTGAACGACCCGTTTGAAAAAAAAATTAGTGCGACACGAGGACTTCCCAGGAGGTCTCCAATCCGAGTACTACTCTCGCCCAAGCACACTTAACTGCTTAGTTCTGATGGGATCCGGTGCATTAGTGCTGGTATGATCGCACCTGTTTAATTTCGCGCTGCAAATACATAAACTCCTTATCCTTTCTTCCCCTTCCCGTCATTTGTTTCCTTGTGCGTGCGCACTATACCTGTCGTTCTCGTTCAAATATCACGTAAAATGTCACGGCGCCGTGACTCACATTTGCGAATAAATCTGCGGACCATAATTAAAGTCGCGCGTAACGTCGAACGGCACATCTGAAAAAAAGAAAATTGGTGCAACACCAGAACTTCCCATGAGGTAACCCATCATTGTACTACTTTCGCAAAAGCACACTTAACTGTGGAGTTCTGATGGGATGCGGTGCATTTGTGCTGGTGTGACCGCACCTGCTTAATTTCGTGCTGAAAATACATACACTCCTTCTTCCCTCCCCCCTGCCATCATTTGTTTCCTTGTGCGTTCACTCTGCACCTCTCATTCTCGTTCTAATATCGATTAAAATTCCCTTGCTTCTTGACTCACATTTGCGTATAAACCAGCGGAACATAGTTCCAGTCGCGCGTAACGTCGAACGACCCGTCTGAAAAAAAATTGGTGCGACACGAGGACTTCCCAGGAGGTCACCCATCCGAGTACTACTCACACCCAAACACACTTAACTGCGGAGTTCTGATGGGATAAGGTGCATTAGTGCTGGTAAGATCGCACCTTTTTCATTTCGTGCTGAAAATACATACACTCCTTCTCCTTCCCTCCCCCTCCTCTCAATTGTTTCCTTGTGCGTTCACACTGCACCTCTCCTTCTTGTTCTAATATCAATTAAAATGCCCCTACTTCTTGACTCAAAATTGCGTATAAACCAGCGGACCCCAGTTCTAGTCGCGCGTAACGTCGAACGACCCGTCTGAAAAAAAATTGGTGCGACACGAGGACTTCCCAGGAGGTCACCCATCCGAGTACTACTCTCGCCCAAGCACACTTAACTGCGGAGTTCTGATGGGATCTGGTGCATTAGTACTGGTATGATCGCACCCATTTAATTTTGCGCTGTAAATACATAAACTCCTTCTCCTTTCTTCCCCATCCTGTCATTTGTTTCCTTGTGCGTGCGCACTGCACCTCCCGTGCTCGTTCTAATATCAAGTAAAATGCTACGATGCCGTGACTCACATTTGCGAATAAACCTGAGGACCATAATTTAAGTCGCGCGTATCGTCGAAAGAATCATCTGCAAAAAAATGGGTGCAACACGAGGACTTCCTGAGAAAATGGGTGAAATATAAGGACTTCGCATGAGGTCACCCATCCTAGAGCTACTCTCGCCCAAGCACCCTTAACTTGCGGAGTTCTGATAGAATCCGTTGCATTGGTGCTGGTATGATTGCTCATGTTTCATTCTGCGCTGCAAATACATACACTTTTTCTCCCTCCATCCCCCCTCCCGTCATTTGTTTCCTTGTGCGTGCACTCTGCATCTCTCCTTCTCGTTCTAATATCGATTAAAATGCCCTTGCTTCTTGACTCACATTTGCGTATGAACCAGGGGACCCTAGTTCCAGTCGCGCGTAACGTCCAATGACCCGTCTAAAAAAAAAATTAGTGCGACACGAGAACTTCCCAGGAGGTCACCCATCCGAGTACTACTCTCGCCCAAGCACACTTAACTGCTGAGCACTGATGGGATCCGGTGCATTAGTGCTGGTATGATCGCACCTGTTTAATTTCGCGCTGCAATTACATAAACTCCTTCTCCTTTCTTCCCCCTCCCGTCATTTGTTTCCTTGTGCGTGCGCACTGCACCTCTCGTTCTCGTTCAAATATCAAGTAAAATGCCACGGCGCCGTGACTCACATTTGCGAATAAATCTGCGGTCCATAATTAAAGTCGCGCGTAACGTCGAACGTCATATCTGAAAAAAAGAAAATGGGTGCAACACGAGAACTTCCCAGGAGTTAACCCATCATTGTACTACTTTCGCCAAAGCACACTTAACTGCGGAGTTCTGATGGGATCCGGTGCATTAGTGCTGGTGTGACAGCACCTGTTTAATTTTGTGCTGAAAATACATACACTCCTTCTTCCCTCCCCACCCTGCCATCATTTGTTTCCTTGTGCGTTCACACTGCACCTCTCCTTCTCGTTCGAATATCAATTAAAATGCCCCTGATTCTTGACTCACATTTGCGTATAAACCAGCGGACCATAGTTCCAGTCGCGCGTAACGTCGAACGACTAATCTGAAAAAAAATTGTTGCGATACGAGGACTTCCCAAGAAGTCACCCATCCGAGTACTACTCTCGCCGAAGCACACTTAACTGCAGAGTTCTGATGGGATCCAGTGCATTAGTGCTGGCATGATGCCACTTGTTTAATTTTGCACTTCAAATACATACACTCCTTCTCTTTTCTTCCTCCTCCCGTCATTTGTTTCCTTGTGCGTGCGCACTGCACCTCCCGTACTCGTTCTAATATCAAGTAAAATGCCACGGCGCCGTGACTCACATTTGCGAATAAACCTGCGGACCATAAATCAAGTCGCGTGTAACATCGAAAGAATCATCTGCAAAAAGATGGGTTCAACACGAAGACCTCCCAAGAAAATTGGTGACATATAAGGACTTCGCAGAAGGTCACCCATCCGAGTACTTTTCTCGCCCAAGCACCCTTAACTGCGGAGGTCTGATAGAATCCGTTGCATTAGTGCTGGTATGATCCCTCATGTTTCATTCTGCATTGCAAATACATACACTATTTCTCCTCCCATCCCCCCTCCCGTCATTTGTTTCCTTGTGCGTGCACTCTGCATCTCTTTTTCTCGTTCTAATATCAAGTAATATGCCCCGGTACCGTGACTCACCTTTGTAAATGAACTAGAAGTTTATAATTCCATTCGCGCATAACGTCGAACAACCCATCCGAGAAAAAAAAGGTGTAACACGAGGGCTTCCCAAGTGGTCACCCATCCGAGTACTACTCTCGCCCAAGCACACCTAACTGCGGAGTTCTTATGGGATCCGGGGCTTTAATGCATGTATGATCGCACCTGTTTAATTCCGCACTGCAAATACAAACACTCATTCTCTTTTCTTCCCCCTCCGTCATTTGTTTCCTTGTGCGTTCACACTTCATGTCTCCTTCTCGTTCTAATATCGATTAAAATGCCCCTGCTTCTTGACTCACATTTGCGTATAAACCAGCGGACCCTAGTTCCAGACGCGCGTAACGTCGAATGACCCGTCTGAAAAAAAATTGGAGCGACATGAGGACTTCCCAGGAGGTCACCCATCCGAGTACTAATCTCACCCATGCACACTTAACTGCGGAGTTTTGATGGGATCCGGTGCATTAGTGCTGGTATGATAGCACTTATTTAATTTCGCGCTGTAAATACATAAACTCATTCCCCTTTCTTCCCCCTCCCGTCATTTGTTTCTTTGTGCGTGCGCACTGCACCTCCCGTTCTCGTTCTAAAATCAAGTAAAATGCTACAGCGCCGTGACTCACATTTGCGAATAAACCTGAGGACCATAATTCAAGTCGCGCGTAACGTCGAAAGAATCATCTGCAAAAAAATGGGTGTAACACGAGGACTTCACAAGAAAATGGGTGAAATATAAGGACTTAGAAGGAGGTAACCCATGCTAGTACTACTCTCGCCCAAGCACCTTTACCTACGGAGTTCTGATAGAATCCATTGCATTAGTGTGGTATGATCGCACCTGTTTCATTTCGCGCTGAAAATACATACACTCATTCTCCTTCCCTCCCCATCCCATCAATTGTTTCCTTGTGCATTCACACTGCACTTCTCCTTCTCGTTCTAATATCGACTAAAATGTCCCTGCTTCTTGACTCACATTTGCGTATAAACCAGTGGACCCTAGTTCCAGTCGCCCGCAACGTCATACGACCCGTCTGAAAAAAAAATTAGTGCGACACGAGGACTTCCCAGGAGGTCACCCATCCAAGTACTACTCTCGCCCAAGCACACTTAACAGCGGAGTTCTGATGGTATCCGGTGCATTAGTGCTGGTATGATCGCACTTGATTAATTTCGCGCTGCAAATGGATAAACTCCTTCTCCTTTCTTCCCCCTCCCGTCATTTGTTTCCTTGTGCGTACGCACTGCACCTCTCGTTCTCGTTCAAATATCAAGTAAAATGCCACGGCACCGTGACTCACATTAGCGAATAAATCTGCGGACCATAATTAAAGTCGCGCGTAACGTCGAACGGCACATCTGAAAAAAAGGAAATGGGTGCAACACGAGAACTTCCCAAGAGGTAACCCATCATTGTACTACCTACGCCAAAGCACACTTAACTACGTAGTTCTGATGGGATCTGGTGCATTTGTGCTGGTGTGACCGCACCTGTTTATTTTCGTGCTGAAAATACATACACTCCTTCTTCCCTCCCCCCTCCCATCATTTGTTTCCTTGTGCGTTCACACTGCACCTCTCCTTCTCGTTCTAATATCGATTAAAATGCCCCTAATTCTTGACTCACATTTGCGTATAAACCAGCGGACCATAGTTCCAGTCGCGCATAACGTCGAATGACCCGTCTGAAAAAAAATTGGTGCGACACGAGGACTTCCCATGAGGTCACCCATCCGAGTACTACTCTCGCCCAAGCACACTTAACTGCAGAGTTCTGATGGGATCCAGTGCATTAGTGCTGGTATGATCGCACCCGTTTAATTTCGCGCTGCAAATACATAAACTCCTTCTCCTTTCTTTCCCCTCCCGTCATTTGTTTCCTTGTGCGTGCGCACTGCACCTCCCGTGCTCGTTCTAATATCAAGTAAAATACTACGGTGCCATGAATCACATTTGCGAATAAACCTGAGGACCATAATTCAAGTTGCGCGTATCGTCGAAAGAATCATCTGCAAAAAAATGGGTGCAACACGAGTACTTCCTAAGAAAATGGGTGAAATATAAGAACTTCGCAGGAGGTCACCCTTCCGAGTACTTTTCTCGCCCAAGCACCCTTAACTGCGGAGTTCTAATAGAATCCCGTGCATTGGTGCTGGTATGATTGCTCATGTTTCATTCTGCGCTGCAAATACATACACTTTTTCTCCCTCCATCCCCCCTCCCGTCATTTGTTTCCTTGTGCGTGCACTCTGCATCTCTGCTTCTCGTTCTAATATCGATTAAAATAACCCTGCTTCTTGACTCACATTTGCGTATAAACCACCGGACCTTAGTTCCAATCGCGAATAACGTCGAACGACCCGTCTGAAAAAAAATATGTGCAACACGAGGACTTCCCAAGAGTTCACCCATCCGAGTACTACTCTCTCCCAAGCACACTTAACTGCGGAGTTCTGATGGGATCCGGTGAATTAGTGCTGGTATGATCGCACCAGTTTAATTTCGCGCTGCAAACATAAACTCCTTCTCCTTTCTTCCCCCTCCCGTCATTTGTTTCCTTGTGTGTGCGCACTGCACCTCTCGTTCTCGTTCAAATATCAAGTAAAATGCCACAGCGCCGTGACTCACATTTGCGAATAAATCTGCGAACCATAATTAAAGTTGCACATAACGTCGAACGGCACATCTGAAAAAAAGAAAATGAGTGCAACACGAGAACTTCCCAGGAGGTAACCCATCAGTGTACTACTTTCGCCAAAGCACACTTAACTTCGGAGTTCTGATGGGATCCGGTGCATTTGTGCTGGTGTGACCGCACCTGTTTAATTTGGTGCTGAAAATACATTCACTCCTTCTTCCCTCCCCCCCTCCCATCATTTGTTTCCTTGTGCGTTCACACTGCACCTCTCGTTCTCGTTCTAATATCGATAAAAATGCCCCTGATTTTTTACTCACATTTGCGTATAAACCAGCGGACCATTGTTCCAGTCGCGCGTAACGTCGAACGACCCATCTGAAAAAAAATTGTTGCGATATGAGGACTTCCCAAGAGGCCACCCATCCGAGTACTACTCTCGCCCAAGCACACTTAACTGAGAAGTTCTGATGGGATCCAGTGCATTAGTGCTGCTATGATGCCACTTGTTTAATTTTGCGCTTCAGATACATACACTCCTTCTCTTTTCTTCCTCCTCCCGTCATTTGTTTCCTTGTACGCCGCACTGCACCTCCCGTACTCGTTCTAATATCAAGTAAAATGCCACGGCGCCGTGACTCAAATTTGCGAATAAACCTGCGGACCATAAATCAAGTCGCGCATAACGTCGAAAGAATCATCTGCAAAAAGATGGTTGCAACACGAGGACCTCCCAAGAAAATGGGTGAAATATAAGGACTTCGCAGGAGGTCACCCATCCGAGTACTTTTCTCGCCCAAGCACCCTTAACTGCGGAGTTCTGATAGAATCCGTTGCATTAGTCCTGGTATTATCCCTCATGTTTCATTCTGCACTGTAAATACATACACTCTTTCTCCTTCCATCCCCCCTCCCGTCATTTGTTTCCTTGTGCGTGCACTCTGCATCTCTCTTTCTCGTTCTAATATCAAGTAATATGCCCTGGCACCGTGACTCACCTTTGCAAATGAACCAGTGGATTATAATTCCATTCGCGCGTAACGTCCAACAACCCATCCGAAAAAAAATAGGAGCAACACGAGGGCTTCCCAAGTGGTCACCCATCCGAGTAATACCCTCGCCCAAGCACACTTAACTGCGGAGTTCTGATGGGATCCGGAGCTTTAGTGCTAGTATGATCGCACCTGTTTAGTTTCGCGCTGCAAATACATACACTCCATCTCCTTTCTTCCCCCTCCCGTCATTTGTTTCCTTATGCGTTCACACTTCACCTCTCATTCTCGTTCTAATATCGATTAAAATGCCCCTCCTTCTTGACACACATTTGCGTTTAAACCAGCGGACCCTAGTTCCAGACGCGCGTAACGTCGAACGACCCGTCTGAAAAAAAATTGGTGCGACACGAGGACTTCCGAGGAGGTCACCCATTTGAGTACTAATCTCGCCCAAGCACACTTAACTGCGGAGTTCTTATGGGATCCGGTGCATTAGTGCTGTTATGATCGCACCTGTTTAATTTCGCGCTGCAAATACATAAACTCATTCTCCTTTCTTCCCCCTCCCGCCATTTGTTTCCTTGTGCGTGCGCACTGCACCTCCCGTGCTCGTTCTAATATCAAGTAAAATGCTACGGTGCTGTGACTCACATTTGCGAATAAACCTGAGGACCATAATTCAAGTCGCGCGTATCGTCGAAAGAATCATCTGCAAAAAAATGGGTGCAACACGCGGACTGCCTAAGAAAATGGGTGAAATATAAGGACTTCGCAGGAGGTCACCCATCCTAGTGCTACTCTCGCCCAAGCACCCCTAACTTGCGGAGTTCTGATAGAATCCGTTGCATTGGTGCTGGTATGATTGCTCATGTTTCATTCTGTGCTGCAAATACATACACTTTTTCTCCCTCCATCCCCCCTCCCGTCATTTGTTTCCTTGTGCGTGCACTCTGCATCTCTCTTTCTCGTTCTAATATCAATTAAAATGCCCCTGCTTCTTGACTCACATTTGCGTATAAACCAGTGGACCCTAGTTCCAGTCGCGCGTAACGTCGAACGACCCGTCTGAAAAAAATATTAGTGCTGCACGAGGACTTCCCAAGAGGTCACCCATCTGAGTACTACTCTCGCCCAAGCACACGTAACTGCGGAGTTCTGATGGGATCCGGTGCATTAGTGCTGGTATGATCGCACCCGTTTAATTTTGCGCTGCAAATACAGAAACTCTTTCTCCTTCCATCCCCCCTCCCGTCATTTGTTTCCTTGTGCATGCACTCTGCATCTCTCTTTCTCGTTCTAATATCAAGTAATATGCCCCGGCACCGTGACTCACCTTTGCAAATGAACCAGCGGTTTATAATTCCATTCGCGCGTAACGTCGAACAACCCATCCGAAAAAAAATAGGAGCAACACGAGGGCTTCCCAGGTGGTCACCCATCCGAGTACTACTCTCGCCCAAGCACACTTATCTGCGGAGTTCTGATGGGATCCGGTGCATTAGTGCTGGTATGATTGCACCAGTTTAATTTCGCGCTGCAAATACATAAACTCCTTCTCCTTTCTTCCCCCTCCCGTCATTTGTTTCCATGTGCGTGCGCACTGCACCTCTCGTTCTCGTTCAAATATCAAGTAAAATGCCACGGCGCCGTGACTCACATTTGCGAATAAATCTGCGGACCATAATTAAAGTCGCGCATAACGTCGAACGGCACATCTAAAAAAAAGAAAATGGGTGCAACACGAGAACTTCCCAGGAGGTAACCCATCGTTGTAATACTTTCGCCAAAGCACACTTAACTTTGGAGTTCTGATGGGATCCGGTGCATTTGTGCTGGTGTGACTGCACCTGTTTAATTTGGTGCTGAAAATACATACACTCCTTCTTCCCTCCCCCCCTCCCATCATTTGTTTCCTTGTGCGTTCACACTGCACCTCTCGTTCTCGTTCTAATATCGATAAAAATGCCCTTGATTTTTGACTCACATTTGCGTATAAACCAGCGGACCATTGTTCCAGTCGCGCGTAACGTCAAACGACCCATCTGAAAAAAAATTGTTGCGATATGAAGACTTCCCAAGAGGCCACCCATCCGAGTACTACTCTCGCCCAAGCACACTTAACTGCAGAGTTCTGATGGGATCCAGTGCATTAGTGCTGCTATGATGCCACTTGTTTAATTTTGCGCTTCAGATACATACACTCCTTCTCTTTTCTTCCTCCTCCCGTCATTTGTTTCCTTGTGCGTGCGCACTGCACCTCCCGTACTCGTTCTAATATCAAGTAAAATGCCACGGCGCCGTGACTCAAATTTGCGAATAAACGTGCGGACCATAAATCAAGTCGCGCGTAACGTCGAAAGAATCATCTGCAAAAAGATGGGTGCAACACGAGGACCTCCCAAGAAAATGGGTGAAATATAAGGACTTCGCAGGAGGTCACCCATCCGAGTACTTTTCTCGCCCAAGCACCCTTAACTGCGGAGTTCTGATAGAATCCGTTGCATTAGTCCTGGTATTATCCCTCATATTTCATTCTGCACTGTAAATACATACACTCTTTCTCCTTCCATCCCCCTCCCGTCATTTGTTTCCTTGTGCGTGCACTCTGCATCTCTCTTTCTCGTTCTAATGTCAAGTAATATGCCCCGGCACCGTGACTCACCTTTGCAAATGAACCAGCGGATTATAATTCCATTCGCGCGTAACGTCCAACAACCCATTCGAAAAAAAATAGGAGCAACACGAGGGCTTCCCAAGTGGTCACCCATCCGAGTAATACCCTCACCCAAGCACACTTAACTGCGGAGTTCTGATGGGATCCAGAGCTTTAGTGCTAGTATGATCGCACCTGTTTAGTTTTGCGCTGCAAATACATACACTCCATCTCCTTTCTTCCCCCTCCCGTCATTTGTTTCCTTGTGCGTTCACACTTCACCTCTCATTCTCGTTCTAATATCGATTAAAATACCCCTGCTTCTAGACACACATTTACGTTTAAACCAGCGGACCCTAGTTCCAGACGCGCGTAACGTCGAACGACCCGTCTGAAAAAAAATTGGTGTGACACGAGGACTTCCCAGGAGGTCACCCATTTGAGTACTAATCTCGCCCAAGCACACTTAACTGCGGAGTTCTGATGGGATCCGGTGCATTAGTGTTGTTATGATCGCACCTGTTTAATTTCGCGCTGCAAATACATAAACTCATTCTCCTTTCTTCCCCCTCCCACCATTTGTTTCCTTGTGCGTGCGCACTGCACATCCCGTGCTCGTTCTAATATCAAGTAAAATGCTACGGTGCCGTGACTCACATTTGCGAATAAACCTGAGGACCATAATTCAAGTCACGCGTATCGTCGAAAGAATCATCTGCAAAAAAATGGGTGCAACACGCAGACTGCCTAAGAAAATGGGTGAAATATAAGGACTTCGCAGGAGGTCACCCATCCTAGTGCTACTCTCGCCCAAGCACCCCTAACTTGCGGAGTTCTGATAGAATCCGTTGCATTGGTGCTGGTATGATTGCTCATGTTTCATTCTGCGCTGTAAATACATACACTTTTTCTCCCTCCATCCCTCCTCCCGTCATTTGTCTCCTTGTGCGTGCACTCTGCATCTCTCATTCTCGTTCTAATATCGATTAAAATGCCCCTGCTTCTTGACTCACATTTGCGTATAAACCAGTGGACCCTAGTTCCAGTCGCGCATAACGTCGAACGACTCGTCTGGAAAAAAAAATTAGTGCGACATGAGGACTTCCCAGGAGGTCACCCATCCGAGTACTACTCTCGCCCAAGCACACTTATCTGCGGAGTTCTGATGGGATCTGGTGCATTAGTGCTGGTATGATCTCACCAGTTTAATTTCGCACTGCAAATACATAAACTCCTTCTCCTTTCTTCCCCCTCCCGTCATTTGTTTCCTTGTGCGTGCGCACTGCACCTCTCGTTCTCGTTCAAATATCAAGTAAAATGCCATGGCACCGTGACCCACATTTGCGAATAAATCTGCGGACCATAATTAAAGTCGCGCGTAACGTCGAACGGCACATCTAAAAAAAAGAAAATGGGTGCAATACGAGAACTTCCTAGGAGGGAACCCATCATTGTACTACTTTCGCCAAAGCACATTTAACTTCGGAGTTCTGATGGGATCCGGTGCATTTGTGCTGGTGTGACCGCACCTGTTTAATTTCGTGCTGAGAATACATACACTCCTTCTTCCCTCCCCCCCTCCCATCATTTGTTTCCTTGTGCGTTCACACTGCACATATCCTTCTCGTTGTAATATCGATAAAAATGCCCCTTATTTTTGACTCACATTTGCGTATAAACCAGCGGACCATAGTTCCAATCGCGCGTAACGTCGAACGACCCATCTGAAAAAAAATTGTTGCGATACGAGGACTTCCCAAGAGGTCACCCATCCGAGTACTACTCTCGCCCAAGCACAATTAACTGCAGAGTTCTGATGGGATCCAGTGCATTAGTGCTGGTATGATGCCACTTGTTTAATTTTGCGCTTCAAATACATACACTCCTTCTCTTTTCTTCCTCCTCCCGTCATTTGTTTCCTTGTGCGTGCGCACTGCACCTCCCGTACTCGTTCTAATATCAAGTAAAATGCCACGGCGCCGTGACTCAAATTTGCGAATAAACCTGCGGACCATAAATCAAGTCGCGCGTAACGTCGAAAGAATCATCTGCAAAAAGATGGGTGCAACACGAGGACCTTCCAAGAAAATGGGTGAAATATAAGGACTTCACTGGAGGTCACCCATCCGAGTACTTTTCTCGCCCAAGCACCCTTAACTGCGGAGTTCTGATAGAATCCGTTGCATTAGTGCTGGTATGATCCCTCATGTTTCATTCTGCACTGCAAATACATACACTCTTTCTCCTTCCATCCCCCCTCCCGTCATTTGTTTCCTTGTGCGTGCACTCTGCATCTCTCCTTCTCATTCTAATATTGATTAAAATGTCCCTGCTTCTTGACTCACATTTGCGTATAAACCAGTGGACCCTAGTTCCAGTCGCGCGTAACGTAAAACGACCCGTCTGAAAAAAAAAATTAGTGCAACACGAGGACTTCCCAGGAGGTCACCCATCCGAGTACTACTCTCGCCCAAGCACACTTATCTGCGGAGTTCTGATGGGATCCGGTGCATTAGTGCTGGTATGATCGCACCAGTTTAATTTCGCGCTGCAAATACATAAACTCCTTCTCCTTTCTTTCCCCTCCCGTCATTTGTTTCTTTGTGCGTGCGCACTGCACCTCCCGTGCTCGTTCTATTATCAAGAAAAATGCTACGGTGCCGTAACTCACATTTGCGAATAAACCTGAGGACCATAATTCAAGTCGCGCGTATCGTCGAAAGAATCATCTGCAAAAAAATTGGTGCAACACGAGGACTTCCTAAGAAAATGGGTGTAATATAAGGACTTCGCAGGAGGTCACCCATCCTAGTGCTACTCTCGCCCAAGCACCCTTAACTTGCGAAGTTCTGATAGAATCCGTTGCATTGGAACTGGTATGATTCCTCATGTTTCATTCTGCGCTGCAAATACATACACTTTTTCTCCCTCCACCCCCCCTCTCGTCATTTGTTTCCTTGTGCGTGCACTCTGCATCTCTCTTTCTCATTCTAATATCGATTAAAATGCCCCTGCTTCTTGACTCACATTTGCGTATAAACCAGTGGACCCTAGTTCCAGTCGCGTGTAACGTCGAACGACCCGTCTAAAAAAAAAATTAGTGCGACACGAGGACTTCCCAAGAGCTCACCCATCCGAGTACTACTCTCGCCCAAGCACACTTAACTGCGGAGTTCTGATGGGATCCGGTGCATTAGTGCTGGTATGATCGCACCTGATTAATATGCGCTGCAAATACATAAATTCCTTCCCCTTTCTTCCCCCTCCCGTCATTTGTTTCCTTGTGCGTGCGCACTGCACCTCCCGTGCTCGTTCTAATGTCAAGTAAAATGCTATGGTGTCGTGACTCACATTTGCGAATAAACCTGAGGACAATAATTCAAGTCGCACGTATCGTCAAAAGAATCATCTGCAAAAAAATGGGTGCAACACGAGGACTTCCTGAGAAAATGGGTGAAATATAAGGACTTCGCATGAGGTCACCCATCCTAGTGCTACTCTCGCCCAAGCACCCTTAACTTGTGGAGTTCTGATAGAATCCGTTGCATTGGTGCTGGTATGATTGCTCATGTTTCATTCTGCGCTGCAAATACATACACTTTTTCTCCCTCCATCCCCCCTCCCGTCATTTGTTTCCTTGTGCGTGCACTCTGCATCTCTCATTCTCGTTCTAATATCGATTAAAATGCCTCTGCTTCTTGACTCAAATTTGCGTATGAACCAGGGGACCCTAGTTCCAGTCGCGCGTAACATCGAACGACCCGTCTGAAAAAAAATTAGTGCGACACAAGGACTTCTCAGGAGGTCACCCATCCGAGTACTACTCTCGCCCAAACACACTTAACTGCGGAGTTATGATGGGATCCAGTGCATTAGTGCTGGTATGATGCCACTTGTTTAATTTTGCGCTTCAAATACATACACTCATTCTCTTTTCTTCCTCATCCGTCATTTGTTTCCTTGTGCGTGCGCACTGCACCTCCCGTACTTGTTCTAATATCAAGTAAAATGCCACGGCGCCGTGACTCATATTTGCAAATAAACCTGAGGACCATAATTCAAGTCGCGCGTATCGTCGAAAGAATCATCTGCAAAAAAATGGGTGCAACACGAGGACTTCCTAAGAAAATGGGTGAAATATAAGGACTTCGCAGGAGGTCACCCATCCTAGTGCTACTTTCGCCCAAGCACCCTTAACTGGCGGAGTTCTGATAGAATCCATTGCATTGGTGCTGGTATGATTGCTCATGTTTCATTCTGCGCTGCAAATACATACACTTTTTCCCCCTCCATCCCCCCTCCCGTCATTTGTTGCCTTGTGCGTGCACTCTGCATCTCTCCTTCTCTTTCTAATATCGATTAAAATGCCCCTGCTTCTTGACTCACATTTGCGTATAAACCAGTGGACCCTAGTTCCAGTCGCGCGTAACGTCGAACGACCCGTCTGAAAAAAAAAATTAGTGCGACACGAGGACTTCCCAGGAGGTCAACCATCCGAGTACTACTCTCGCCCAAGCACACTTAATTGCAGAGTTATGATGGGATTCGGTGCATTAGTGCTGGTATGATCGCACCAGTTTAATTTCGCGCTGCAAATACATAAACTCCTTCTCCTTTCTTCCCCCTCCCGTCATTTGTTTCCTTGTGCATGCGCACTGCACCTCTCGTTCTCGTTCAAATATCAAGTAAAATGCCACGGCGCCGTGACTAACATTTGCGAATAAATCTGCGGACCATAATTAAAATCGCGCGTAACGTCGAACGGCACATCTGAAAAAAAAAAAATGGGTGCAACACGAGAACTTCCCTGGAGGTGACCCATCATTGTACTATTTTCGCCAAAGCACACTTAACTGCGGAGTTCTGATGGGATCCGGTGCATTTGTGCTGGTGTGACCGCACCTATTTAATTTCGTGCGAAAAATACATACACTCCTTCTTCCCTCCCCCCTCCCATCATTTGTTTCCTTGTGCATTCACACTGCACCTCTCCTTCTCGTTCTAATATCGATGAAAATGCCCCTGATTCTTGACTCACATTTGCGTATAAACCAGCGGACCATAGTTCCAGTCGCGCGTAACGTCGAACGACCCATCTGAAAAAAACTTGTTGCGATACGAGGACTTCCCAAGAGGTCACCCATCCGAGTGCTACTCTCGCCCAAGCACACTTAACTGCAGAGTTTTGATGGGATCCAGTGCAGTAGTGCTGTTATGATGCCACTTGTTTAACTTTGCGCTTCAAATACATACACTCATTCTCTTTTCTTCCTCATCCCGTCATTTGTTTCCTTGTGCGTGCGCAATGCACCTCCCGTACTCGTTCTAATATCAAGTAAAATGCCACGGCGCCGTGACTCACATTTGCGAATAAACCTGCGGACCATAAATCAAGTCGCGCGTAACTTCGAAAGAATCATCTGCAAAAAGATGGGTGCAACACGAGGACCTCCCAAGAAAATGGGTGAAATATAAGGACTTCGCAGGAGGTCACCCATCCGAGTACTTTTCTCGCCCAAGCACCCTTAACTGCGGAGTTCTGATAGAATCCGTTGCATTAGTGCTGGTATGATCCCTCATGTTTCATTCTGCACTGCAAATACATACACTCTTTCTCCTCCCATCCCCCCTCCGATCATTTGTTTCCTTGTGCGTGCACTCTGCATCTTTCTTTCTCGATCTAATATCAAGTAATATGCCCCGGCACCATGACTCACCTTTGCAAATGAACCAGCGGTTTATAATTCCATTCGCGCGTAACGTCGAACAACCCATCTGAAAAAAAAATTGGTGCAACACGAGGGCTTCCCAAGTGGTCACCCTTTCGAGTACTACTCCCGCCCAAGCACACTTAACTGCGGAGTTCTGATGGGATCCGGAGCTTTAGTGCTGGTATGATCGCACCTGTTTAATTTCGCGCTGCAAATACATACACTCCTTCTACTTTCTTCCCCCTCCCGTCATTTGTTTCCTTGTGCGTTCACACACTACCTCTCATTCTCGTTATAATATCGATTAAAATGCCACTGCTTCTTGACTCACATTTGCGTATAAACCAGCGGACCCTAGTTCCAGTCGCGCGTAACGTCGAACGACCCGTCTGAAAAAAAATTGTTGCGACACGAGGACTTCCCAGGAGGTCACCCATCCGAGTACTACTCTCGCCCAAGCACACTTAACTGCGGAGTTCTGATTGGATCCGGTGCATTAGTGTTGGTATGATCGCACCCGGTTGATTCCGCGCTGCAAATACATAAACTCCTTTCCCTTTCTTCCCCCTCCCGTCATTTATTTCCTTGTGCGTGCGCACTGCACCTCCCGTGCTCGTTCTAATATCAAGTAAAATGCTACGGTGCCGTGACTCACATTTGCGAATAAACCTGATGACCATAATTCAAGTCGCGCGTATCGTCGAAAGAATCATCTGCAAAAAAATGGGTGCAACACGAGAACTTCCTAAGAAAATGGGTGAATTATAAGGACTTTGCAGGAGGTCACCCATCCTAGTGCTACACTCGCCCAAGCACCTTTAACTTGCAGAGTTCTGATAGAATCCGTTGCATTGGTGCTGGTATGATTGTTCATGTTTCATTCTGCGCTGCAAATACATACACTTTTTCTCCCTCCATCCCCCCTCCCGTCATTTGTTTCCTTGTGCGTGCACACTGCTTCTCTCCTTCTCGTTCTAATATCGATTAAAATACCCCTGCTTCTTGACTCACATTTGCGTATAAACTAGTGGACCCTAGTTCCAGTCGCGCGTAACGTCGAACGACCCGTCGGAAAAAAAAATTAGTGCGACACGAGGCCTGTCAAGAGGTCACCCATCCGAGTACTACTCCCGCCCAAGCACACTTAACTGTGGAGTTCTGATGGGATCCGCTGCATTTGTGCTGGTATGATCGCACCTGTTTAATTTTGCGCAGCAAATACATAAACTCCTTCTCCTATCTTCCCCCTCCCGTCATTTGTTTCCTTGTGCGTACGCACTGCACCTCTCGATCTCGTTTAAATATCAAGTAAAATGCCACGGCGCCGTGACTTAAATTTACGAATAAATCTGCGGACCATAATTAAAGTCGTGCGTAACGTCGAACGGCACATCTGAAAAAAAGAAAATGGGTGTAACACGAGAACTTCCCAGGAGGTAACCCATCACTGTACTACTTTCGCCAAAGCACACTTAACTGCGGAGTTCTGATGAGATCCGGTGCATTTGTGCTGGTATGATCGCACACGTTTAATTCCACGCTGCAAATACATAAACTCCTTCTCCTTTCTTCCGTCTCCCGTCATTTGTTTCCTTGTGCGCGCGCACTACACCTCTCGTGCTCGTTCTAATATCAAGTAAAATGCTACGGTGCCGTGACTCACATTTGCGAATAAACCTGAGGACCATAATTCAAGTCGCGCGTATCGTCGAAAGAATCATCTGCAAAAAAATGGGTGCAACACGAGGACTTCCTAAGAAAATAGGTGAAATATAAGGACTTCGCAGGAGGTCACCCATCCTAGTGCTACTCTCGCCCAAGCACCCTTAACTTGCGGAGTTCTGATAGAATCCGTTGCGTTGGTGCTGGTATGATTGCTCATGTTTCATTATGCGCTGCAAATACATACACTTTTTCTCCCTCCATCCCCCCTCCCGTCATTTGTTTCCTTGTGCGTCCACTCTGCTTCTCCCCTTCTCATTCTAATATCGATTAAAATGTCCCTGCTTCTTTACTCACATTTGCGTATAAACCAGCGGACCCTAGTTCCAGTCGCGCGTAACATCGAACGACCCGTCTGAAAAAAAATTGGTGCGACACGAGGACTTCCCAGTAGGTCACCCATCCGAGTACTACTTTCGCCCAAGCACACATAACTGCGGAGTTCTGATGGGATCCGGTGCATTAGTGCTGGTATGATCGCACCCGTTTAATTCAACGCTGCAAATACATAAACTCCTTCTCCTTTCTTCCCCCTCCCGTCATTTGTTTCCTTGTGCGTGCGCACTGCACCTCTCGTTCTCGTTCAAATATCAAGTAAAATGCCACGGTGCCGTGACTCTCATTTGCGAATAAATCTGCGGACCATAATTAAAGTCGCGGGTAACGTCGAACGGCACATCTGAAAAAGAGAAGATGGGTGCAACACGAGGACTTCACAAGAAAATGGGTGAAATATAAGGACTTCGAAGGAGGTAACCCATGCTAGTACTACTCTCGCCCAAGCACCCTTACCTACGGAGTTCTGATAGAATCCGTTGCATTAGTGCTGGTATGATCGCACCTGTTTCATTTCGTGCTGAAAATACATACACTCCTTCTCCTTTCCTCCCCCTCCCATCAATTGTTTCCTTGTGTGTTCACACTGCACCTCTCCATCTCCTTCTAATATCGATTAAAATGCCCCTGCTTCTTGACTCACAATTGCGTATAAACCAGCGGACTCCATTTCCAGTCGCGCGTAACGTCGAACGACCCGTCTTAAAAAAAATTGGTGCGACACGAGGATTTCCCAAGAGGTCACCCATGAGAGTACTACTCTCGCCCAAGCACACTTAACTGCGAAGTTCTGATGGGATCCGGTGCATTAATGCTGGTATGATCGCACCCGTTTAATTTCGAGCTGCAAATACATAAACTCATTCTCCTTTCTTCCCCCTCCCGTCATTTGTTTCCTTGTGCGTGCGCACTGCACTTTCCGTGCTCGTTCTAATATCAAGTAAAATGCTACGGTGCCGTGACTCACATTTGCGAATAATCCTGAGGACTATAATTCAAGTCGCGCGTATCGTCGAAACAATCATCTGCAAAAAAATGGGTGCAACACGAGGACTTCCTAAGAAAATTGGTGAAATATAAGAACTACGCAGGAGGTCACCCATCCTAGTGCTACTCTCGCCCAAGCACCCTTAACTTGCGGAGTTCTGATAGAATCCGTTGCATTGGTGCTGGTATGATTGCTCATGTTTCATTATGCGCTGCAAATACATACACTTTTTCTCCCTCCATCCCCCCTCCCGTCATTTGTTTCCTTGTGCGTGCACTCTGCATCTCTCCTTCTCGTTCTAATATTGATTAAAATGCCCCTGCTTCTTGACTCACATTTGCGTATAAACCAGCGGACCCTAGTTCCAGTCGTGCGTAATGTCGAACGACCCGTCTGAAAAAAAATTGGTGCGACACATGGACTTCCCAGGAGGTCACCCATCCGAGTACTACTCTCGCCCAAGCACACATAACTGCGGAGTTCTGATGGGATCCGGTGCATTAGTGCTGGTATGATCGCACCCGTTTAATTCAACGCTGCAAATACATAAACTCCTTCTCCTTTCTTCCCCCTCCCGTCATTTGTTTTCTTGTGCGTGCGCACTGCACCTCTCGTTCTCGTTCAAATATCAAGTAAAATGCCACGGTGCCGTGACTCTCATTTGCGAATAAATCTGCGGACCATAATTAAAGTCGCGCGTAACGTCGAACGGCACATCTGAAAAAAAGAAGATGGGTGCAACACGAGGACTTCACAAGAAAATGGGTGAAATATAAGGACTTCCCAGGAGGTAACCCATGCTAGTACTACTCTCGCCCAAGCACCCTTACCTACGGAGTTCTGATAGAATCCGTTGCATTAGTGCTGGTATGATCGCACCTGTTTCATTTCGTGCTGAAAATACATGCACTCCTTCTCCTTCCCTCCCCCTCCCATCAATTGTTTCCTTGTGCGTGCACTCTGCATCTCTCATTCTCGTTTTAATATCGATTAAAATGCCCCTGCTTCTTGACTCACATTTGCGTATAAACCAGCGGACCCTAGTTCCAGTCACGCGTAACGTCGAATGACCCGTCTAGAAAAAAATTAGTGCGACACGAGGACTTCTCAGGATGTCACCCATCCGAGTAATGCTCTCTCCCAAGCACACTTAACTGCGAAGTTTTGATGGGATCCGGTGCATTAGTACTGGTATGATCGCACATGTTTAATTTCGCACTGCAAATACATAAACTCCTTCTCCTTTCTTCCCACTCCCTTCATTTGTTTCCTTGTGCGTGCGCACTGCACCTCTCGTTCTCGTTCAAATATCAAGTAAAATGCCACGGCGCCATGACTCACATTTGCGAATAAATCTGCGAACCATAATTAAAGTCGCGCGTAACGTCGAACGGCACATCTGAAAAAAAGAAAATGGGTGCAACACCAGAACTTCCGAGGAGGTAACCCATCATTGTACTACTTTCGCCAAAGCACACTTAACTGTGGAGTTCTGATGGGATCCGGTGCATTTGTGCTGGTGTGACCGCACCTGTTTCATTTCGTGCTGAAAATACAAACACTCCTTCTTCCCTCCCCCCCTCCCATCTTTTGTTTCCTTGTGCGTTCACACTGCACCTCTCCTTCTCGTTCTAATATCGATTAAAAAGTCCCTGATTCATGACTCACATTTGCGTATAAACAAGCGGACCATAGTTCCAGTCGCGTGTAACGTCGAACGACCCATCTAAAAAAAAATTGTTGCGATACGAGGACTTCCCAAGAGGTCACCCATCCGAGAACTATTTTCTCCCAAGCATGCTTAACTGCAGAGTTCTGATGGGATCCAGTGCATTAGTGCTGGTATAATCACACCTGTTTAATTTTACGCTGCAAATACATAAACTCCTTCTCTTTTCTTCCCCATCCCGTCATTTGTTTCCTTGTGCGTGCGAACTGCACCTTCCGTAGTCGTTCTAATATCAAGTAAAATGCCACGGCGCCGTGACTCACATTTGCGAATAAACCTGCAGACCATAAATCAAGTCGCGTGTAACGTCGAAAGAATCATCTACAAAAAGATGGGTGCAACACGAGGACTTCACAAGAAAATGGGTGAAATATAAGGACTTCGCAGGAGGTAACCCATGCTAGTACTACTCTCGCCCAAGCACCCTTACCTATGGAGTTCTGATAGAATCCGATGCATTAGTGCTGGTATAATCGCACCTGTTTCATTTCGTGCTGAAAATACATACACTCCTTCTTCCCTCCCCCCCTCCCATCATTTGTTTCCTTGTGCGTTCACACTGCACCTCTCCTTCTCGTTCTAATATCGATTAAAATAACCCTGATTCTTGACTGACATTTGCGTATAAACCAGCGGACCATAGTTCTAGTCGCGCGTAACGTCGAACGACCCGTCTGAAAAAAAATTTGTGCAACACAAGGACTTCCCAGGAGGTCACCCATCCGAGTACTACTCTCGCCCAAGCACACTTAACTGCGGAGTTCGGATGGGATCCGGTGCATTAGTGCTGGTATGAATTCACCCGTTTAATTTCGCGCTGCAAATACATAAACTCCTTCTCCTTTCTTCTCCCTCCCGTCATTTGTTTCCTTGTGCGTGCGCACTGCACCTGCCGTGCTCGTTCTAATGTCAAGTAAAATACTACGGTGTCGTGACTCAAATTTGCGAATAAACCTGAGGACCATAATTCAAGTCGCGCGTAACTTCGAAAGAATCATCTGCAAAAAAATGGGTGCAATACGAGGACTTCACAAGAAAATGGGTGAAATATAAGGACTTCGCAGGAGGTAACCCTTGCTAGTACTACTTTCACCCAAGCACCCTTACCTACGGGGCTCTGATAGAATCCGTTGCATTAGTGCTGGTATGATCGCACTTGTTTCATTTCGTGCTGAAAATACATACACTCCTTCTCCTTCCCTCCCCCTCCCATCAATTGTTTCCTTGTGCGTTCACACTACACCTCTCCTTCTCGTTCTAATATCGATTAAAATGCCTCTTCTTCTTGACTCACATTTGCGTATAAACCAGCGGGCCCCCAGTTCCAGTCGCGCGTAACGTCGAACGACCCGTCTGAAAAAAAATTGGTGCGACACGAGGACTTCCCAGGAGGTCACCCATCCGAGTACTACTCTCGCCCAAGCAAACTTAACTGCGGAGTTCTGATGGGATCCGGTGCATTAGTGCTGGTATGATCGCACCCGTTTAATTTCGCGCCGCAAATACATAAACTCCTTCCCCTTTCTTCCCCCTCCCGTCATTTGTTTCCTTGTGCGTGCACACTGCACCTCCCGTGCTCGTTCTAATATCAAGTAAAATGCTACGGTGTCGTGACTCACATTTGCGAATAAACCTAAGGACCATAATTCAACTCGCGCGTATCGTCGAAAGAATTATTTGCCAAAAAATGGGTGCAACAAGAGGACTTCCTAAGAAAATGGGTGAAATATAAGGACTTCGCAGGAGGTCACCCATCCTAGTGCTACTCTCGCCCATGCACCCTTAACTTGCGGAGTTCTGATAGAATCCGTTGCATTGGAGCTGGTATGATTGCTCATGTTTCATTCTGCGCTGAAAATACATACACTTTTTCTCCCTCCATCCCCCCTCCCGTCATTTGTTTCCTTGTGCGTGCGCACTGCACCTCCCGTTATCGTTCTAATATCAAGTAAAATGCTACAGCGCCGTGACTCACATTTGCGAATAAACCTGAGGACCATAATTCAAGTCGTGCATAACGTCGAAAGAATCATCTGTAAAAAAATGTGTGCAACACGAGGACTTCACAAGAAAATGGGTGAAATATAAGGACTTCGCAGGAGGTAACCCTTGCAAGTACTACTTTCGCCCAAGCACCCTTACCTACGGAGTTCTGATAGAATCCGTTGCATTAGTGCTGGTATGATCGCACCTGTTTCATTTCGTGCTGAAAATACATACACTCCTTCACCTTCCCTTCCCCTCCCATCAATTGTTTCCTTGTGCGTTCACTCTGCACCTCTCCTTCTCGTTCTAATATCGATTAAAATGCCCCTGCTTCTTGACTCACATTTGCGTATAAACCAGCGGACCCTAGTTCCAGTCGCGCGTAACGTCGAACGACCCGTCTAAAAAAAAATTTGTGCGACACGAGGACTTCCCAGGAGGTCACCCATCCGAGTACTACTCCCGCCCAAGCACACTTAACTGCGGAGTTCTGATGGGATCCAGTGCATTAATGCTGGTATGATCGCACCTGTTTAATTTTGCGCTACAAATACATAAACTCATTCCCCTTTCTTCCCCTCTCCCGTCATTTGTTTCCTTGTGCGTGCGCACTGCACCTCCCGTTCTCGTTCTAATATCAAGTAAAATTCTACGGTGCCGTGACTCACATTTGCGAATAAACCTGAGGACCATAATTCAAGTCGCGCGTATCGTCGAAAGAATCATCTGCAAAAAAATGGGTGCAACACGAGGACTTCCTAAGAAAATGGGTAAAATATAAGGACTTCATAGGAAGTCACCCATCCTAGTGCTACTCTCGCCCAAGAACCTTTAACTTGCAGAGTTCTGATAGAATCCGTTGCGTTGGTGCTGGTATGATTGCTCATGTTTCATTCTGCGCTGCAAATACATATACTTTTTCTACCTCCATCCCCCCTCCCGTCATTTGTTTCCTTGTGCGTGCACTCTGCATCTCTCTTTCTCGTTCTAATATCGATTCAAATGCTCCTGCTTCTTGACTCACATTTGCGTATAAACTAGTGGACCCTTGTTCCAGTCGCGCGTAACGTCGAACGACCCGTCTGAAAAAAAAATTAGTGCGACACGAGGACTTCCCAAGAGGTAACCCATTCGAGTAATACTCTCGCCCAAGCACACTTAACTGTGGAGTTCTGATGGGATCCGGTGCATTAGTGCTGGTATGATCGAACCTGTTTAATTTCGTGCTGCAAATACATAAACTCCTTCTCCTTTATTCCCCCTCCCGTCATTCGTTTCCTTGTGCGTGCGCACTGCACCTCTCGTTCTCGTTCAAATATCAAGTAAAATGCCACGGCGCCGTGACTCATATTTTTGAATAAATCTGCGGACCATAATTAAGGTCGCGCATAAGGTCGAACGGCACAACTGAAAAAAAAAAAATGGGTGCAACACGAGAACTTCCCAGGAGGTAACCCATCATTGTACTGCTTTCGCCAAAGCACACTTAACTGCGGAGTTCTGATGGGATCCGGTGCATTTGTGCTGGTGTGACCGCACCTGTTTAATTTTGTGTTGAAAATACATACACTCCTTCTTCCCTCCCCCCCTCCCATCATTTGTTTCCTTGTGCGTTCACACTGCACCTCTCCTTCTCGTTCTAATATCGATTAAAATGCCTCTGATTCTTGACTCACATTTGCGTATAAACCAGCGGACCATAGTTCCAGTCGCGCGTAACGTCGGACGACCCATCTGAAAAAAAATTGTTGCGATACGAGGACTTCCCAATAGGTCACCCATCCGAGTACTACTCTCGCCCAAACACGCTTAACTGCAGAGTTCTGATGGGATCCAGTGCATTAGCGCTGGTATGATGCCACTTGTTTAATTTTGCGCTTCAAATACATACACTCCTTCTCTTTTCTTCCTCCTCCCAACATTTGTTTCCTTGTGCGTGCGCACTGGACCTCCCGTACTCGTTCTAATATCAAGTAAAATGCCACGGCGCCGTGACTCACATTTGCGAATAAACCTGCGGACCATAAATCAAGTCGCGCGTAACGTCGAAAGAATCATCTGCAAAAAGATGGGTGCAACACGAGGACCTCCCAAGAAAATGGGCGAAATATAAGGACTTCGCAGGAGGTCACCCATCCGAGTTCTTTTCTCACCCAAGCACCCTTAACTGCGGAGTTCTGATAGAATCCGTTGCATTAGTGCTGGTATGATCCCTCATGTTTCATTCTGCACTGCAAATACATACACTCTTTCTCCTCCCGTCATTTGTTTCCTTGTGCGTGCACTCTGCATCTCTCTTTCTCATTCTAATATCAAGTAATATGCCCCGGCACCGTGACTCACCTTTGCAAATGAACCAGCGGTTTATAATTCCATTCGCGCATAACGTCGAACAACCAATCCAAAAAAAAATAAGTACAACACGAGGGCTTCCCAAGTGGTCACCCATCCGAGTACTACTCTCTCCCAAGCACACTTAACTGCGGAGTTCTGATGGGATCCGGGGCTTTAGTGCTGGTATGATCGCACCTGTTTAATTTCGCGATGCAAATACATATACTCCTTCTCCTTTCTTCCCCCTCCCGTCATTTGTATCCTTGTGCGTTAACACTTCATCTCTCATTCTCGTTCTAATATCGATTAAAATGCCCCTGCTTATTGACTGACATTTGCGTATAAACCAGCGGACCCTAGTTCCAGACGCGCGTAACGTCGAACGACCCGTCTGAAAAAAAATTGGTGCGACACGAGGACTTCCCAGGAGGTCACGCATCCGAGTACTAATCTCGCCCAAGCACACTTAACTGCAGAGTTCTGATGGGATCCGGTGCAATAGTGCTGGTATGATCGCACCCGTTTAATTTTGCGCTTCTATTACATAAACTCATTCCCCTTTCTTCCCCCTCTCGTCATTTGTTTCCTTGTGCGTGCGCACTGCACCTCCCGTTTGCTAATAAACCTGAGAACCATAATTCAAGTCGCGCGTAACGTCGAAAGAATCATCTGCAAAAAAATGGGTGCAACACGAGGACTTCACAAGAAAATGGGTGAAATATAAGAACTTCGCAGGAGGTAACCCATGCTAATACTACTCTCGCCCAAGCACCCTTACCTACGGAGTTCTGATAGAATCCGTTGCATTAGTGCTGGTATGATCGCACCTGTTTCATTTATTGCTGAAAATACATACACTCCTTCTCCTTCCTTCCCCCTCCCATCAATTGTTTCTTTGTGCGTTCACACTGCACCTCTCCTTCTCGTTCTAATATGGATTAAAATGCCCCTGCTTCTTGACTCACATTTGCGTATAAACCAGCGGACCCTAGTTCCAGTCGCGCGTAACGTCGAACGACCCGTCTGAAAAAAAATTGGTGCGACACGAGGACTTCCCAGGAGGTCACCAATCCGAGTACTACTCTAGCCAAAGCACACTTAACTGCAGAGTTCTGACGGAATCCGGTGCATTAGTGCTGGTATGATCGCACACGTTTAATTCCGCGCTGCAAATACATAAACTCCTTCTCCTTTCTTCCCCCTCCCGTCATTTGTTTCCTTGTGCGTGCGCACTGCCCCTCCCGTGCTCCTTCTAATATAAAGTAACATGCTACGGTGCCGTGACTCACATTTGCGAATAAACCTGAGGACCATAATTCAAGTCGCGCGTATCGTCGAAAGAATCATCTGCAAAAAAATGGGTGGAACACGAGGACTTCCTAAGAAAATTGGTGAAATATAAGGACTTCGCATGAGGTCACCCATCCTAGTGCTACTCTCGCCCAAGCACCCTTAACTTGCGGAGTTCTGATAGAATCCGTTGCATTGGTGCTGGTATGATCGCTCATGTTTCATTCTGCGCTGCAAATACATACACTTTTTCTCCCTCCATCCCCCCTCCCGTCATTTGTTTCCTTGTGCGTGCACTCTGCATCTCTCCTTCTCGTTCTAATATCGATTAAAATGCCCCTGCTTCTTGACTCACATTTGCGTATAAACCAGCGGACCCTAGTTCCAGTCGCGCGTAACGTCGAACGACCCGTCTGAAAAAAAAATTAGTGCGACACGAGGACTTCCCAAGAGGTCACCCATCCGAGTACTACTCTCGCCCAAGCACACTTAACTGCGGAGTTCTGATGGGATCCGGTGCATTAGTGCTGGTATGATCGCATATGTTTAATTTTGCGCTGCAAATACATAAACTCCTTCTCCTTTCTTCTCCCTCCCGTCATTTGTTTCCTTGTGCGTGCACACTGCACCTCTCGTTCTCGTTCAAATATCAAATAAAATGCCACGACACCGTGACTCACATTTGCTAATAAATCTGCGGACCATAATTAAAGTCGCGCGTAACGTCGAATGGCACATCTGAAAAAAAGAAAATGGATGCAACACGAGAACTTCCCACGATGTAACCCATAATTGTACTACTTTCGCCAAAGCACACTTGACAGCGGAGTTCTGATGGGATCCGGTGCATTTGTGCTGGTATGATCGCACCTGTTTAATTTCGCACTGCAAATACATACACTCATTCCCCTTTCTTCCCCCTCCCGCCATTTGTTTCCTTTTACGTGCGCACTACACCTCCCGCTCTCGTTCTAATATCAAGTAAAATGCCACGGCACCGTGACTCACATTTGCGAATAAACCTGAGGACCATAATTCAAATCGCGCGTAACGTCGAAAGAATCATCTGCAAAAAAATGGGTGCAACACGAGGACTTCACAAGAAAATGGGTGAAATATAAGGACTTCGCAGGAGGTAACCCATGCTAGTACTACTCTCGCCCAAGCACCCTTACCTACGGAGTTCTGATAGAATCCGTTGCATTAGTGCTGGTATGATCGCACCTGTTTCATTTCGTGCTGAAAATACATACACTCCCTCTCCTTCCCTCCCCCTCCCATCGATTGTTTCAAAAAAAACCTGAGGACTATAATTCAAAAAAATGGGTGCAACACGAGGACTTCACAAGAAAATGGGTGAAATATAAGGACTTCGCAGGAGATAACCCATGCTAGTACTACTCTCGCCCAAGCACCTTACCTACGGAGTTCTGATAGAATCCGATGCATTAGTGCTGGTATGATCGCACCTGTTTCATTTCGTGCTGAAAATACATACACTCTTTCTCCTTCCCTCCCCCTCCCGTCATTTGTTTCTTTGTGTGTGCACTCTTTCATCTCTCCCTCTCGTTCTAATATCGATTAAAATGCCCCTGCTTCTTGACTCACATTTACGTATAAACTAGTGGACCCTAGTTGCAGTCGCACATAACGTCGAACGACCCGTCTGAAAAAAAAAATTAATGCGACATGAGGACTTCCCAGGAGATCACCCATCCGAGTACTACTCTCGCCCAAGCACACTTAACTGCGGAGTTCTAATGGGATCTGGTGCATTAGTGCTGGTATGATCGCACCTGTTTAATTTCGCGCTGCAAATACATAAACTCCTTCTCCTTTCTTCCCCCTCCCGTCATTTGTTTCCTTGTGCGTGCGCACTGCACCTCACGTTCTCGTTCAAATATCAAGTAAAATGCCACGGCGCCGTGACTCACATTTGTGAATAAACCTGAGGACCATAATTCAAGTCGCGCGTAAAGTCGAAAGAATCATCTGCAAAAAAATGGGTGCAACACGAGGACTTCCTAAGAAAATAGGTGAAATATAAGGACTTCGCAGGAGGTCACCCATCCTAGTGCTACTCTCGCCCAAGCACCCTTAACTTGCGGAGTTCTGATAGAATCCGTTGCATTGGTGCTGATATGATTGCTAATGTTTCATTCTGCACTGCCAATACATACACTTTTTCTCCCTCCATCCCCCCTCCCGTCATTTGTTTCCTTGTGCGTGCACTCTGCATCTCTCCTTCTCGTTCTAATATCGATTAAAATGCCCCTGCTTCTTTACACACATTTGCGTATAAACCAGTGGACCCTAGTTCCAGTCGCGCGTAACGTCGAACGACCCATCTGAAAAAAAAAATTAGTGCGACACGAGGACTTCCCAGTAGGTCACCCATCCGAGTACTACTCTCGCCCAAGCACACTTAATTGCGGAGTTCTGATAGGCTCCGGTGCATTAGTGCTGGTATGATCGCTCCTATTTAATATCGCGCTGCAAATACATAATCTACTCCTCCTTTCTTCCCCCTCCCGTCATTTGTTTCCTTGTGCGTGCGCACTGCACCTCTCGTTCTCGTTCAAATATCAAGTAAAATGCCACAGCACCGTGACTCACATTTGCGAATATATCTACGGACCATAATTAAAGTCGCGCGTAACTTCGAACAACACATCTGAAAAAAAAGAAAATGGGTGCAACACGAGAACTTCCCATGAGGTAACCCATCATTGTACTACTTTCGCTAAAGCACACTTAACTGCGGAGTTTTGATGGGATCCGGTACATTTGTGCTGGTGTGACCGCACCTGTTTAATTTCGTGCTGAAAATACATACACTCCTTCTTCCCTCCCCCCCTCCCATCATTTGTTTCCTTGTGCGTTCAGACTGCACCTCTCCTTCTCGTTCTAATATCGATTAAAATGCCTCTGATTCTTGACTCACATTTGCGTATAAACCAGCGGACCATATTTCCAGTCGCGCGTAACGTCGGACGACCCATCTGAAAAAAAATTGTTGCGATACGAGGACTTCCCAATAGGTCACCCATCCGAGTACTACTCTCGCCCAAGCACGCTTAACTGCAGAGTTCTGATGGGATCCAGTGCATTAGTGCTGGTATGATGCCACTTGTTTAATTTTGCGCTTCAAATACATACACTCCTTCTCTTTTCTTCCTCCTCCCGTCATTTGTTTCCTTGTGCGTGCGCACTGCACCTCCCGTACTCGTTCTAATATCAAGTAAAATGCCACGGCGTCGTTTCTCACATTTGCGAATAAACCTGCGGACCATAAATCAAGTCGCGCGTAACGTCGAAAGAATCATCTGCAAAAAGATAGGTGCAACACGACGACCTGCAAAGAAAATGGGTGAAATATAAGGACTTCGCAGGAGGTCACCCATCCGAGTACATTTCTCGCCCAAGCACCCTTAACTGCGGAGTTCTGATAGAATCCGTTGCATTAGTGCTGGTATGATCCCTCATGTTTCATTCTGCACTGTAAATACATACACTCTTTCTCTTCCCATCCCCCTTCCCGTCATTTGTTTCCTTGTGCGTGCACTCTGCATCTCTCTTTCTCGTTCTAATATCAAGTAATATGCTCCGGCACCATGACTCACCTTTGCAAATGAACCAGCGGCTTATAATTCCATTCGCGCGTAACGTCGAACAACCCATCTGAAAAAAAATAGGTGCAACACGAGGGCTTCCTAGGTGGTAACCCATCCGAGTACTACTCTCGCCCAAACACACTTAACTGCAGAGTTCTAATGAGATCCAGGGCTTTAGTGCTGGTATGATCGCACCTCTTTAATTTCGCGCTGCAAATAAATACACTCCTCCTTTCTTCCCCTTTCCGTTATTTGTTTCCTTGTCGGTTCACACTTCTCCTCTCATTCTCGTTCTAATATCGATTAAAATGCCCCTGCTTCTTGACTCACATTTGCGTATAAACCAGCGGACCCTAGTTCCAGACGCGCGTAACGTCGAACGACCATTCTGAAAAAAAATTTGTGCGACACAAGGACTTCCCAGGAGGTCAACCATCCGAGTACTAATCTCGCCCAAGCACACTTAACTGCGGAGTTCTAATGGGATCTGGGGCTTTAGTGCTGGTATGATCGCACCTGTTTAGCTTCGCGCTGCAAATACATACAATCCTTCTCTTTTCTTCCCCCTCCCGTCATTTGTTTCCTTGTGCGTGCGCGCTGCACCTCCCGTTCTCGTTCTAATATCAAGACAAATGCTACAGCGCCGTGCCTCACATTTGCGAATAAACCTGAGGACCATAATTCAAGTCGCGCGTAACGTCGAAAGAATCATCTGCAAAAAAATGGGTGTAACACGAGGACTTCACAAGAAAATGGGTGAAATATAAGGACTTCGCAGGAGGTAACCCATGCTATAACTAGTCTCGCCCAAGCACCCTTACCTACGGAGTTCTGATAGAATCCGTTGCATTAGTGCTGGTATGATCGCACCTGTTTCATTCTGCGCTGCAAATACATACACATTTTCTCCTTCCCTCCCCCTCCCATCAATTGTTTCCTTGAGCGTTCACACTGCACCTCTCCTTCTCGTTCTAATATCGATTAAAATGCCCATGCTTCTTGACTCACATTTGCGTATAAACTAGCGGATCCTAGTTCCAGTCGCGTGTATTGTCGAACGACCCGTCTGAAAAAAAATTGGTGCGACACGAGCACTTCCTAGGAAGTAACCCATCCGAGTACTACTCTCGCTCAAACACACTTAACTGCAGAGTTCTGATGGGATCCAGTGCATTAGTGCTGGTATGATCGCACCCGTTTAATTTCGCGCTGCAAATACATAAACTCCTCTCTTTTCTTCCCCCTCCAGTCATTTGTTTCCTTGTGCGTGCGCACTGCACCTCCCGTGCTCGTTCTAATATCAAGTAAAATGCTACGGTGTCGTGACTCACATTTGCGAATAAACCTGACGACCATAATTCAAGTCGCGCGTATCGTCGAAAGAATCATCTGCAAAAAAAATGGGTGTAACACGAGGACTTCCTAAGAAAATGGGTGAAATATAAGGACTTCGCAGGAGGTCACCCATCCTAGTGCTACTCTCGCCCAAGCACCCTTAACTTGCGGATTTCTGATAGAATCCGTTGCATTCGTGCTGGTATGATTGCTAATGTTTCATTCTGCGCTGCAAATACATACACTTTTTCTCCCTCCATCCCCCCTTCCGTCATTTGTTTCCTTGTGCGTGCACTCTGCATCTCTGCTTCTCGTTCTAATATCGATTAAAATGCCCCTGCTTCTTGACTCACATTTGCGTATAAACCAGCGGATCCTAGTTCCAGTCGCGCGTATTGTCCAACGACCCGTCTGAAAAAAAATTGGTGCGACACGAGGACTTCCTAGGAGGTCACCCATCCGAGTACTACTCTCGCCCAAACACACTTAACTGCAGAGTTCTGATGGGATCCAGTGCATTAGTGCTGGTATGATCGCACCCGTTTAATTTCGCGCTGCAAATACATACACTCCTTCTCCTTTCTTCCCCCTTCCGTCAATTGTTTCCTTGTGCGTTCACACTTCACCTCTCATTCTCGTTCAAATATCGATTAAAATGCCCTTGCTTCTTGACTCACATTTGGGTATAAACCAGTGGACCCTAGTTTTAGTCGAGCGTAACGTCGAAGGACCCGTCTGAAAAAAAAATTAGTGCAACACAAGGACTTCCCAGGAGGTGACCCATCCAAGTACTACTCTCGCCCAAGCACACTTAACTGCGAAGTTCTGATGGGATCCGGTGCATTAGTGATAGTATGATCACAACTGTTTAATTTTGCGCTGCAAATACATAAAGTCCTTCTCCTTTCTTCCCCTTCCCGTCATTTGTTTCCATGTGCGTGCGCACTGCACCTCTCGTTCTCGTTCAAATATCAAGTAAAATGCCACGGCGTCGTGACTCACATTTGTGAATAAATCCGCGGACCATAATTAAAGTCGCGCGTAACGTCGAACCGCACATCTGAAAAAAAGAAAATGGGTGCAGCACGAGAACTTCCAAGGAGGTAACCCATCATTGTACCACTTTCGCCAAAGCACACTTAATTACGGAGTTCTGATGGGATCCGTTGCATTTGTGCTGGTGTGACCGCACCTGTTTAAATTTCGTGCAAAAAATACATACACTCTCCTTCTTCCCTCCCCCCCTCCCATCATTTGTTTCCTTGTGCGTTCACACTGCACCTCTCCTTCTCGTTCTAATATCGATTAAAATGCCCCTGATTCTTGACTCACATTTGCGTATAAACCAGCGGACCATATTTCCAGTCGCGCGTAACGTCGAACGACCCATCTTAAAAAAAATTGTTGCGATACGAGGACTTCCCAAGAGGTCACCCATCCGAGTACTACTCTCGCCCAAGCACACTTAACTGCAGAGTTCTGATGTGATCCAGTGCATTAGTGTTGGTATGATGCCACTTGTTTAATTTTGCGCTTTAAATACATACACTCCTTCCCTTTTCTTCATCCTCCCGTCATTTGTTTCCTTGTGCGTACGCACTGCACCTCCCGTACTCGTTCTAATATCAAGTAAAATGCCACGGCGCCGTGACTCACATTTGCGAATAAACCTGCAGACCATAAATCAAGTCGCGCGTAACGTCGAAAGAATCATCTACGAAAAAATGGGTGCAACACGAGGACCTCCTAAGAAAATGGGTTAAATATAAGGACTTCGCAGGAGGTCACCCATCCGAGTACTTTTCTCGCCCAAGCACCCTTAACTGCGAAATTCTGATAGAATCCGTTGCATTAGTGCTGGTATGATCCCTCATGTTTCATTCTGCACTGCAAATACATACACTCTTTCTCCTCTCATCCCCCCGCCCGTCATTTGTTTCCTTGTGCGTGCACTCTGCATCTCTCTTTCTCGTTCTATTATCAAGTAATATGCCCCGGCACCGTGACTCACCTTTGCAAATGAACCAGCGGTTTATAATTCCATTCGCGTGTAACGTCGAACAACCCATCCGAAAAAAAATAGGTGCAACACGAGGGCTTCCCAAGTGGTCACCCATCCGAGTACTACTATCGCCCAAGCACACCTAACTGCGGAGTTCTGATGGGATCCGAGGCTTTAGTCCTGGTATGATCGCACCTGTTTAATTTCGCGCTGCAAATACATACACTCCTTCTCCTTTCTTCCCCCTCCCGTCATTTGTTTCCTTGTGCGTTCACACTTCACCTCTCATTCTCGTTCTAATATCGATTAAAATGCCCCTGCTTCTTGACTCACATTTGCGTATAAACCAGTGGACCCTAGTTCTAGTCGCGCGTAACGTCGAACGACGCGTCAGAAAATAAAATTAGTGCGACACAAGGACTTCCCAGGAGGTCACCCATCCGAGTACTACTCTCGCCCAAGCACACTTAGCTGCGGAGTTCTGATGGGATCCGATGCATTAGTGATGGTATGATCGCACCTGTTTAATTTTGCACTTCAAATACATAAAGTCCTTCTCCTTTCTTCCCTCTCCCGTCATTTGTTTCCTTGTGCGTGCGCACTGCACCTCTCGTTCTCGTTCAAACATCAAGTAAAATGCCACGGCGTCGTGACTCACATTTGCGAATAAATCTGCGGACCATAATTAAAGTCGCGCGTAACGTCGAACCGCACATCTGAAAAAAAGAAAATGGGTGCAACACGAGAACTTCCCAGGAGGTAACCCATCATTGTACCACTTTCGCCAAAGCACACTTAACTGCGGAGTTCTGATGGGATCCGGTGCATTTGTGCTGGTGTGACCGCACCTGTTTAATTTCGTGCAGAAAATACATACACTCCTTCTTCCCTCCCCCCCTCCCATCATTTGTTTCCTTATGCGTTCACACTGCACCTCTCATTCTCGTTCTAATATCGATTAAAATGCCCCTGATTCTTGACTCACATTTGCGTATAAACCAGCGGACCATATTTCCAGTCGCGCGTAACGTCGAACGACCCATCTTAAAAAAAATTGTTGCGATACGAGGACTTCCCAAGAGGTCACCCATCCGAGTACTACTCTCGCCCAAGCACGCTTAAATGGAGAGTTCTGATGGGATCCAGTGCATTAGTGCTGGTATGATGCCACTTGTTTAATTTTGCGCTTGAAATACATACACTCCTTCCCTTTTCTTCATCCTCCCGTCATTTGTTTCCTTGTGCGTGCGCACTGCACCTCCCGTACTCGTTTTAATATCAAGTAAAATGCCACGGCGCCGTGACTCACATTTGCGAATAAACCTGCGGACAATAAATCAAGTCGCATGTAACGTCGAAAGAATCATCTACAAAAAGATGGGTGCAACACGAGGACCTTGTGCTGGTATGATCCCTCATGTTTCATTCTGCACTGCATGATCCCTCATGTTTCATTCTGCACTGCAAATACATACACTCTTTCTCCTCCCATCCCCCCTCCCGTCATTTGTTTCCTTGTGCGTGCACTCTGCATCTCTCTTTCTTGTTCTAATATCAAGTAATATTCCCCGGCACCGTGACACACCTTTGCAAATGAACCAGCAGTTTATAATTCCATTCGCGCGTAACGTCAAACAACCAATCCGAAAAAAAATAGGTGCAACACGAGGGCTTCCCAAGTGGTCACCCATCCGAGTACTACCCTCGCCCAAGCACACTTAACTGCGGAGTTCTGATGGGATCCGGAGCTTTAGTGCTGGTATGATCGCACCTGTTTAATTTCGCGCTGCAAACACATACACTCCTTCTCCTTTCTTCCCCCTCCCGTCATTTGTTTCGTTGTGCCTTCACACTTCACCTCTCATTCTCGTTCTAATATCGATTAAAATGCCCCTGATTCTTGACTCACATTTGCGTATAAACCAGCGGACCCTAGTTCCAGATGCGCGTAACGTCGAACGACCCGTCTGAAAAAAAATTCGTGCGACACGAGGACTTCCCAAGAGGTCATCCATCCGAGTACTAATCTCGCCCAAACACACTTAACTGCAGAGTTCTGATGGGATCCGGGGCTTTAGTGCTGGTATGATCGCTCCTGTTTAGTTTCGCACTGCAAATACATACACTCCTCCTTTCTTCCCCCTCCCGTCATTTGTTTCCTTGTGCGTTCACACTTCACCTCTCATTCTCGTTCTAATATCGATTAAAATTCCCCTGCTTCTTGACTCACATTTGCGTATAAACCAGCGGACCCTAATTCCAGTTGCGCGTAACTTCGAACGACCCGTATGAAAAAAAATTGGTGCGACACGAGGACTTCCCAGGAGGTCACCCATCCGAGTACTACTCTCGCCCAAGCACACTTAACTGCGGAGTTCTGATGGGATCCGGCGCATTAGTGCTGGTATGATCACACCGGTTTAATTTCGCGCTGCAAATACATAAACTCCTTCTCCTTTCTTCCCCCTCCCGTCATTTCTTTCCTTGTGCGTGCGCACTGCACCTCCCGTGCTCGTTCTAATATCAAGTAAAATACTACGGTGTCGTGGCTCACATTTGCGAATAAACCTGAGAAGCATAATTCAAGTCGCGCGTAACGTCGAAAGAATCATCTGCAAAACGATGGGTGCAACACGAGGACCACCCAAGAAAATGGGTGAAATATAAGGACTTCGCAGGAGGTCACCCATCCGAGTACTTTTTCTCGCCCAAGCACCCTTAACTGCGGAGTTCTGATAGAATCGGTTGCATTAGTGCTAGTATGAACCCTCATGTTTTATTCTGCACTGCAAATACATACACTCTTTCTCCTTCCAACCCCCCTCCCGTCATTTGTTTCCTTCTGCGTGCACTCTGCATCTCTCTTTCTCGTTCTAATATCAAGTAATATGCCCCGGCACCGTGACTCACCTTTGCAAATGAACCAGTGATTTATAATTCCATTCGCGTGTAACGTCGAACAACCCATCCGAAAAAAAAAACAGGTACAACACGAGGGCTTCCCAGGTGGTGACCCATCCGAGTACTACTCTCGCCCAAGCACACAAAACTGCAGAGTTCTGATGGGATCCAGAGCTTTAGTGCTGGTATGATCGCACCTGTTTAATTTCGTGCTGCAAATACATACACTCCTTCTCCTTTCTTCTCCCTCCCGTCATTTGTTTCCTTGTGCGTTCACACTTGACCTCTCATTCTCTTTCTAATATCGATTAAAATGTCCCTGCTTCTTGACTCACATTTGCGTATAAACCAGCGGACCCTAGTTCCAGACGCGCGTAACGTCGAACGACCTGTCTGAAAAAAAATTAGTGCGACACGAGGACTTCCCAGGAGGTCACCCATCCGAGTACTAATCTCGCCCAAGCACACTTCACTGCGGAGTTCTGATGGGATCCGGTGCATTAGTGCTGGTATGATCGCACCTGTTTAATTTTGCGCTGCAAATACATAAATTCATTCCCCTTTCTTCCCCCTCCCGTCATTTGTTTCCTTGTGCGTGCGCACTGCACCTCCCGTTCTCGTTCTAATATCAAGTAAATAGCTACAGCGCCGTGACTCACATTTGCGAATAAACCTGAGGACCATAATTCAAGTCGCGCGTAACGTCGAAAGAATCATCTACAAAAAAATGGGTGCAACACGAGGACTTCACAAGAAAATGGGTGAAATATAAGGACTTCGCAGGAGGTAACCCATGCTAGTACTACTCTCGCCCAAGCACCCTTACATACATAGTTCTGATAGAATCCGTTGCATTAGTGCTGGTATGATCGCACCAGTTTAATTTCGCGCTGCAAATACAAAAACTCCATCTCCTTTCTTCCCCCTCCCGTCATTTGTTTCCTTGTGCGTGCGCACTGCACCTCTCGTTCTCGTTCAAATATAAAGTAAAATGCCACGGCCCCGTGACTCACATTTGCAAATAAATCTGCGGACCATAATTAAAGTCGCGCGTAACATCGAACGGCACATCTGAAAAAAAAAATAGGTGCAACACGAGAACTTCCCAGGAGGTAACCCATCATTGTACTACTTTCGCCAAAGCACACTTAACTGCGGAGTTCTGATGGGATCCGGTGCATTAGTGTTGGTGTGACCGCACCTGTTTAATTTCGTGCTGAAAATACATACACTCCTTCTTCCCTCCCCCCCTCCCATCATTTGTTTCCTTGTGCGTTCACACTGCACCTCTCCTTCTCGTTCAAATATTGATTAAAATGCCCCTGATTCTTGACTCACATTTGCGTATAAACCAGCGGACCATAGTTCCAGTCACGCGTAATGTCGAACGACCCATCTGAAAAAAAATTATTACGATACGAGGACTTCCCAAGAGGTCACCCATCCGAGTACTACTCTCGCCCAAGCCCGCTTAACTGCAGAGTTCTGATGGGATCCAGTGAATTTGTGCTGGTATGATGCCACTTGTTTAATTTTGCGCTTCAAATACATACACTCCTTCTCTTTTCTTCCTCCTCCCGTATTTATTTCCTTGTGCGTGCGCACTGCACCTCCCATACTCGTTCTAATATCAAGTAAAATGCCACGGCGCCGTGACTCACATTTGCGAATAATCATGCGGACCATAAAGCAAGTCGCGCGTAACGTCGAAAGAATCATCTACAAAAAGATGGGTGCAACACGAGGACCTCCCAAGAAAATGGGTGAAATATAAGGACTTCGCAGGAGGTCAACCATCCGAGTACTTTTCTCGCCCAAGCACCCTTAACTGCGGAGTTCTGATAGAATCTGTTGCATTAGTGCTGGTATGATCCCTCATGCTTGATTCTGCACTGCAAATACATACACTCTTTCTCCTCCCATCCCCCCACCCGTCATTTGTTTCCTTGTGCGTGCACTCTGCACCTCTCTTTCTCGTTCTAATATCAAGTAATATGCCCCGGCACCGTGACTCACCTTTGCAAATGAAATAGTGGTTTATAATTCCATTCGCGCGTAACATCGAACAACCCATCCGAGAAAAAAATGGTGCAACACGAGGGCTTCCCAAGTGGTCACCCATCCGAGTACTACTCTCGCCCAAGCCCGCTTAACTGCAGAGTTCTGATGGGATCCGGTGCATTAGTGCTGGTATGATGCCACTTGTTTAATTTTGCGCTTCAAATACATACACTCATTCTCTTTTCTTCCTCCTCCCGTCATTTATTTCCTTGTGCGTGCGCACTGCACCTCCCATACTCGTTCTAATATCAAGTAAAATGCCACGGCGCCGTGACTCACATTTGCGAATAAACCTGCAGACCATAAATCAAGTCGCGCGTAACGTCGAAAGAATCATCTACAAAAAGATGGGTGCAACACGAGGACCTCCCAAGAAAATGGGCGAAATATAAGGACTTCGCAGGAGGTCACCCATCCGAGTACTTTTCTCGCCCAAGCACCCTTAACTACGGAGTTCTGATAGAATCCGTTGCATTAGTGCTGGTATGATCCCTCATGTTTCATTCTACACTGCAAATACATACACTCTTTCTCCGCCCATCCCCCCTCCCGTCATTTGTTTCCTTGTGGGTGCACTCTGCATCTCTCTTTCTCGTTCTAATATAAAGTAATATGCCCCGGCACCGTGACTCACCTTTGCAAATGAACCAGTGGTTTATAATTCCATTCGCGTGTAACGTCGAACAACCCATCCGAAAAAAAATAGGTGCAACACGAGTGCTTCCCAAGTGGTCACCCATCCGAGTACTACCCTCGCCCAAACACACTTAACTGCGGAGTTCTGATGGGATCCGGAGCTTTAGTGCTGGTATGATCGCACCAGTTTAATTTCGCGCTGCAAATACATACACTCCTTCTCCTATCTTCCCTTTCCGTCATTTGTTTCCTTGTGCGTTCACACTTCACCTCTAATTCTCGTTCTAATATCAATTAAAATGCCCCTGCTCCTTGACTCACATTTGCGTATAAACCAGTGAACCCTAGTTCCAGTCATGCGTAACGTCGAATTTTCCGTCTGAAAAAAAAAAATTTGTGTGACACGAGGACTTCCCAGGAGGTCACACATACGAGTACTAATCTCGCCCAAGCACACTTCACTGCGGAGTTCTGATGGGATTCGGTGCATTAGTGCTGGTATGATCGCACTTGTTCAATTTTGCGCTGCAACTATATAAACTCCTTCTACTTTATTCCCCCTCCCGTCATTTGTTTCCTTGTGCGTTCGCACTGCACTTCCCGTTCTCGTTCTAATATCAAGTAAAATGCTACAGCGTCGTGACTCACATTTGTGAATAAACCTGAGGACCATAATTCAAGTCGCGCGTAACGTCGAAAGAATCATCTGCAAAAAAATGGGTGCAACACGAGGACTTCCCAAGTGGTCACCCATCCGAGTACTACTCTCGCCCAAGCACACTTAACTGCGGAGTTATGATGGGATCTGTTGTATTAGTGCTGGTATGATCACACCTGATTAATTTCGCGCTGCAAATACAAAAACTCCTTCTCCTTTCTTCCCCCTCCCGTCATTTGTATCCTTGTGCGTTAACACTTCACCTCTCATTCTCGTTCTAATATCGATTAAAATGCCCCTGCTTATTGACTCACATTTGCGTATAAACCAGCGGACCCTAGTTCCAGACGCGCATAACGTCGAACGACCCGTCTGAAAAAAAATTGGTGCGACACGAGGACTTCCCAGGAGGTCACGCATCCGAGTACTAATCTCGCCCAAGCACACTTAACTGCAGAGTTCTGATGGGATCCGGTGCAATAGTGCTGGTATGATCGCACCCGTTTAATTTTGCGCTTCTATTACATAAACTCATTCCCCTTTCTTCCCCCACCCGTCATTTGTTTCCTTGTGCGTGCGCACTGCACCTCCCGTTCTCGTTCTAATTTCAAGTAAAATGCCACGGCGCCGTGACTCACATTTGCTAATAAACCTGAGGACCATAATTCAAGTCGCGCGTAACGTCGAAAGAATCATCTGCAAAAAAATGGGTGCAACACGAGGACTTCACAAGAAAATGGGTGAGATATAAGAACTTCGCAGGAGGTAACCCATGCTAGTACTACTCTCGCCCAAGCACCCTTACCTACGGAGTTCTGATAGAATTCGTTGCATTAGTGCTGGTATGATCGCACCTGTTTCATTTCTTGCTGAAAATACATACACTCCTTCTCCTTCCTTCCCCCTCCCATCAATTGTTTCCTTGTGCGTTCACACTGCACCTCTCCTTCTCGTTCTAATATGGATTAAAATGCCCCTGCTTCTTGACTCACATTTGCGTATAAACCAGCGGACCCTAGTTCCAGTCGCGCGTAACGTCGAACGACCCGTCTGAAAAAAAATTGGTGCGACACGAGGACTTCCCAGGAGGTCACCAATCCGAGTACTACTATCGTCAAAGCACACTTAACTGCGGAGTTCTGACGGAATCCAGTGCATTAGTGCTGGTATGATCGCACACGTTAAATTCCGCGCTGCAAATACATAAACTCCTTCTCCTTTCTTCCCCCTCCCGTCATTTGTTTCCTTGTGCGTGCGCACTGCCCCTCCCGTGCTCCTTCTAATATAAAGTAAAATGCTACGGTGCCGTGACTCACATTTGCGAATAAACCTGAGGACCATAATTCAAGTCGCGCGTATCGTCGAAAGAATCATCTGCAAAAAAATGGGTGGAACACGAGGACTTCCTAAGAAAATTGGTGAAATATAAGGACTTCGCATGAGGTCACCCATCCTAGTGCTACTCTCGCCCAAGCACCCTTAACTTGCGGAGTTCTGATAGAATCCGTTGCATTGGTGCTGGTATGATCGCTTATGTTTCATTCTGCGCTGCAAATACATACACTTTTTCTCCCTCATCCCCCCTCCCGTCAATTGTTTCCTTGTGCGTGCACTCTGCATCTCTCCTTCTCGTTCTAATATCGATTAAAATGCCCCTGCTTCTTGACTCACATTTGCGTATAAACCAGTGGACCCTAGTTCCAGTCGCGCGTAACGTCGAACGACCCGTCTGAAAAAAAAATTAGTGCGACACGAGGACTTCCCAAGAGGTCACCCATCCGAGTACTACTCTCGCCCAAGCAGACTTAACTGCGGAGTTCTGATGGGATCCGGTGCATTAGTGCTGGTATGATCGCACATGTTTAATTTTGCGCTGCAAATACATAAACTCCTTCTCATTTCTTCTCCCTCCCGTCATTTGTTTCCTTGTGCGTGCACACTGCACCTCTCGTTCTCGTTCAAATATCAAATAAAATGCCACGACACCGTGACTCACATTTGCTAATAAATCTGCGGACCATAATTAAAGTCGCACGTAACGTCGAATGGCACATCTGAAAAAAAGAAAATGGATGCAACACGAGAACTTCCCACGATGTAACCCATAATTGTACTACTTTCGCCAAAGCACACTTGACAGCGGAGTTCTGATGGGATCCGGTGCATTTGTGCTGGTATGATCGCACCTGTTTAATTTCGCACTGCAAATACATACACTCATTCCCCTTTCTTCCCCCTCCCGTCATTTGTTTCCTTTTACGTGCGCACTGCACCTCCCGCTCTCGTTCTAATATCAAGTAAAATGCCACGGCGCCGTGACTCACATTTGCGAATAAACCTGAGGACCATAATTCAAATCGCGCGTAACGTCGAAAGAATCATCTGCAAAAAAATGGGTGCAACACGAGGACTTCACAAGAAAATGGGTGAAATATAAGGACTTCGCAGGAGGTAACCCATGCTAGTACTACTCTCACCCAAGCACCCTTACCTACGGAGTTCTGATAGAATCCGTTGCATTAGTGCTGGTATGATCGCACCTGTTTCATTTCGTGCTGAAAATACATACACTCCCTCTCCTTCCCTCCCCCTCCCATCGATTGTTTCCTTGTGCGTTCATACTGCACCTCTTCTTCTCGTTCTAATATCGATTAAAATGCCCCTGCTTCTTGACTCACATTTGCGTATAAACCAGCGGACCCTAGTTCCAGTCGCGCGTAACGTCGAACGACCCGTCTGAAAAAAAATTGGTGCGACACGAGGACTTGCCAGGAGGTCACCCATCTGAGTACTACTCTCGCCCAAGCACACTTAACTGCGGAGTTCTGACGGGATCCGGTGCATTTGTGCTGGTATGATCGCACCCGTTTAATTCCGCGCTGCAAATACATAAACTCCTTCTCCTTTCTTCCTCCTCCTGTCATTTGTTTCCTTATGCGTGCGCACTGCACCTCCCGTGCTCCTTCTAATATAAAGTAAAATGCTACGGTGCCGTGACTCACATTTGTGAATAAACCTGAGGACCATAATTCAAGTTGCGCGTATAGTCGAAAGAATCATCTGCAAAAAAATGGGTGCAACACGAGGACTTCCTAAGAAAATGGGTGAAATATAAGGACTTCGCATGAGGTAACCCATTCTAGTGCTACTCTCGCCCAAGCACCCTTAACTTGCGGAGTTCTGATAGAATCCGTTGCATTGGTGCTGGTATGATTGCTTATGTTTCATTCTGCGCTGCAAATACATACACTTTTTCTCCCTCATCCCCCCTCCCGTCAATTGTTTCCTTGTGCGTGCACTCTGCATCTCTCCTTCTCGTTCTAATATCGATTAAAATGCCCCTGCTTCTTGACTCACATTTGCGTATAAACCAGTGGACCCTAGTTCCAGTCGCGCGTAACGTCGAACGACCCGTCTGAAAAAAAAATTAGTGCGACACGAGGACTTCCCAAGAGGTCAACCATGCGAGTACTAATCTCGCCCAAGCACACTTAACTGCGGAGTTCTGACGGGATCCGGTGCATTAGTTCTGGTATGATCGCACCCGTTTAATTCCACACTGCAAATACATAAACTCCTTCTCCTTTCTTCCCCCTCCCGTCATTTGTTTCCTTGTGCGTGCGCACTGCACCTCCCCTGCTCGTTCTAATATCAAGTAAAATGCTACGGTGCCATGACTCACATTTGCGAATAAACCTGAGGACAATAATTCAACTTGCGCGTATCGTCGAAAGAATCATCTGCAAAAAAATGGGTGCAACACGAGGACTTCCTAAGAAAATGGGTGAAATATTAGGACTTCGCAGGAAGTCACCCATCCTAGTGCTACTCTCGCCCAAGCACCTTTAACTTGCGGAGTTCTGATAGAATCCGTTGCATTGGTGCTGGTATGATTGCTCATGTTTCATTCTGCGCTGCGAATACATATACTTTTTCTACCTCCATCCCCCCTCCCGTCATTTGTTTCCTTGTGCGTGCACTCTGCATCTCTCTTTCTCGTTCTAATATCGATTAAAATGCCCCTGCTTCTTGACTCACATTTGCGTATAAACCAGTGGACCCTTGTTCCAGTCGCGCGTAACGTCGAACGACCCGTCGGAAAAAAAAATTAGTGCGGCACGAGGACTTCCCAAGAGGTAACCCATTTGAGTACTACTCTTGCCCAAGCACACTTAACTGCGGAGTTCTGATGGAATCCGGTGCATTAGTGCTGGTATGATCGAACCTGTTTAATTTCGCGCTGCAAATACATAAACTCCTTCTCCTTTATTCCCCCTCCCGTCATTTGTTTCCTTGTGCGTGCGCACTGCACCTCTCGTTCTCGCTCAAATATCAAGTAAAATTCCACGGCGCCGTGACTCACATTTGCGAATAAATCTGCGGACCATAATTAAAGTCGCGCGAAAGGTCAAACGGCACATCTGAAAAGAAAAAAATTGGTGCAACACGAGAACTTTCCAGGAGGTAACCCATCATTGTACTACTTTCACCAAAGCACACTTAACTGCGGAGTTCTGATGGGATCCGGTGCATTTGTGCTGGTGTGACCGCGCCTGTTTAATTTCGTGCTAAAAATACATACACTCCTTCTTCCCTCCCTCCCTCCCATCATTTGTTTCCTTGTGCGTTCACATTGCATATCTCCTTCTCGTTCTAATATCGATTAAAATTCCCCTCATTCTTGACTCACATTTACGTATAAACCAGCGGACCAAAGGTCCAGTCGCGCGTAATGTCGAACGACCCATCTGAAAAAAAATTGTTGCGATACGAGGACTTCCCAAGAGGTCACCCATCCGAGTACTACACTCGCCCAAGCACACTTAACTGCAGAGTTCTGATTGGATCTAGTGCATTAGTGCTGGTATGATGCCATTTGTTTAATTTTGCGCTTCAAATACATACACTCCTTCTCTTTTCTTCCTTCTCCCGTCATTTGTTTCCTTGTGCTTGCGCACTGCACCTCCCGTTCTCGTTCACATATCAAGTAAAATGTCACGGCGTCGTGACTCACATTTGCGAATAAACCTGAGGACCATAAATCAAGTCGCGCGTAACGTCGAAAGAATTATCTGCAAAAAGATGGGTGCAACACGAGGACCTCCCAAGAAAATGGGTGAAATATAAGGACTTCGCAGGAGGTCACCCATCCGAGTACTTTTCTCACCCAAGCACCCTTAACTGCGGAGTTCTGATAGAATCCGTTGCATTAGTGCTGGTATGATCGCACCTGTTTTATTTCGTGCTGAAAATACATACACTCCCTCTCCTTCCCTCCCCCTCCCATCGATTGTTTCCTTGTGCGTTCACACTGCACCTCTTCTTCTCGTTCTAATATCGATTAAAATGCCCCTGCTTCTTGACTCACATTTGCGTATAAACCAGCGGACCCTAGTTCCAGTCGCGCGTAAAGTCGAACGACATATCTGAAAAAAAATTGTTGCGATACGAGGACTTCCCAGGAGGTCACCCATCCGAGTACTACTCTCGCCCAAGCACAGTTAACTGCGGAGTTCTGATGGGATCCGGTGCATTTGTGCTGGTATGATAGAACCCGTTTAATTTCGCGCTGCAAATACATAAATTCCTTCTCCTTTCTTCCCCCTCCCGTCATTTGTTTCCTTGTGCGTGCGCACTGCACCTCCCGTGCTCGTTCTAATATAAAGTAAAATGCTACGGTGCCGTGACTCACATTTGCGAATAAACCTGAGGACCATAATTCAAGTCGCGCGTATCGTCGAAAGAATCATCTGCAACACAATGGGTGAAACACGAGGACTTCCTAAGAAAATGGGTGAAATATAAGGACTTCGCAGGAGGTCACCCATCCTAGTGCTACTCTCGCCCAAACACCCTTAACTTGCGGAGTTCTGATTGAACCCGTTGCATTGGTGCTGGTATGATTGCTCATGTTTCATTCTGCGCTGCAAATACATACACTTTTTCTCCCTCCATCCCCCCTCCCTTCATTTGTTTCCTTGTGCATACACTCTGCATCTCTCCTTCTCGTTCTAATATCAAGTAATATGCCCCGGCACCGTGACTCACCTTTACAAATGAACTAGCGGTTTATAATTCCATTCGCGCGTAACGTCGAACAACCCATCCGAAAAAAAATATGTGCAACACGAGGGCTTCCCAGGTGGTCACCCATCCAAGTACTACCCTCGCCCAAGCACACTTAACTGCGGAGTTCTGATGGGATCCGGGGCTTTAGTGCTGGTATGATCGAACTTGTTTAATTTCGCGCTGCAAATACATACACTCTATCTCCTTTCTTCCCCCTCCCGTCATTTGTTTCCTTGTGCGTTCACACTTCACCTCTCATTCTCGTTCTAATATCGATTAAAATGACCCTGCTTCTTGACTCACATTTGCGTATAAACCAGCGGACCCCAGTTCCAGTCGCGCGTAACGTCGAACGACCCGTCTGAAAAAAAATTTGTGCGACACAAGGACTTCCCAGGAGGTCACCCATCCGAGTACTAATCTCGCCCAAGCACACTTCACTACGAAGTTCTGATGGGATCCGATGCATTAGTGCTGGTATGATCGCACCAGTTTAATTTCGCGCTGCAAATACATAAACTCATTCCCCTTTCTTCCCCCTCCCGTCATTTGTTTCCTTGTGCGTGCGCACTGCACCTCCCGTTCTCGTTCTAATATAAAGTAAAATGCTAAAGCGTCGTGAATCACATTTGCGAATAAACCTGAGGACCATAATTCAAGTCGCGCGTAACATCGAAAGAATCATCTGCAAAAAAATGGGTGCAACACGAGAACATCACAAGAAAATGGGTGAAATATAAGGACTTCGCAGGAGGTAACCCATGCTAGTACTACTCTCGCCCAAGCACCCTTACCTACGGAGTTCTGATAGAATCCGTTGCATTAGTGCTGGTATGATTGCACCTGTTTCATTTCGTGCTGAAAATACATACACTCCTTCTCTTTCCCTCCCCCTCCCATCAATTGTTTCCTTGTGCGTTCACACTGCACCTCTCCTTCTCGTTCTAATATCGATTAAAATGCCTCTGCTTCTTGACTCACATTTGCGGATAAACCAGCGGACACTAGTTCCAGTCGCGCGTAACTTCGAACGACCCGTCTGAAAAAAAATTTGTGCGACACGAGGACTTCCCAGGAGGTCACCCATCTGAGTACTACTCTCGCCCAAGCACACTTAACTGCGGAGTTCTGACGGGATCTGGTGCATTTGTGCTGGTATGATCGCACCCGTTTAATTCTGCGCTGCAAATGCATAAACTCCTTCTCCTTTCTTCCCCTTCCCGTCATTTGTCTCCTTGTGCGTGCGCACTGCACCTCCCGTGCTCGTTCTAATATAAAGTAAAATGCTACGGTTCCGTGACTCACATTAGCGAATAAACCTGAGGACCATAATTCAAGTCGGGAGTATCGTCGAAAGAATCATCTGCAAAAAAATGGGTGCAACACGAGGACTTCCTAAGAAAATGGGTGAAATATAAGGACTTCGCAAGAGGTCACCCATCCTAGTGCTACTCTCGCCCAATGATCCTTAACTTGCGGAGTTCTGATAGAATCCGTTGCATTGGTGCTGGTATGATTGCTCATGTTTCATTCTGCGCTGCAAATACATACACTTTTTCTCCCTCCATCCCCCCTCCCGTCATTTGTTTCCTTGTGCGTGCACTCTGCATCTCTCCTTCTTGTTCTAATATCGATTAAAATGTCCCTGCTTCTTGACTCACATTTGCGTATAAACCAGTGGACCCTAGTTCCAGTCGCGCGTAACGTCGAACCACCCGTCTGAAAAAAAAAATTAGTGCGACACGAGAACTTCCCAGGAGGTCACCCATCTTAGTACTACTCTCGCCCAAGCACACTTAACTGCTGAGTTCTGATGGGATCCGGTGCATTAGTGCTGGTATGATCGCACCTATTTAATGTTGCGCTGCAAATACATAAACTCCTCCTTTCTTCCCCCTCTCGTCATTTATTTCCTTTTGCGTGCGCACTGCACCTCCCGTTCTCGTTCAAATATCAAGTAAAATGCCACGGCGCCGTGACTCACATTTGCGAATAAATCTGCGGAACATAATTAATGTCGCGCGTAACGTCGAACGGCACATCTGAAAAAAAGAAAATGGGTGCAACATGAGAACTTCCCAGGAGGTAACCCATCATTGTACTACTTTCGTCAAAGCACACTTAACTGCGAAGTTCTGATGGGATCCGGTGCATTTGTGCTGGTGTTAGCGCACCTGTTTAATTTCGGGCTGAAAATACATACACTCCTTCTTCCCTCCCCCCCTCCTATCATTTGTTTCCTTGTGCATTCACACTGCACCTCTCCTTCTCGTTCGAATATCGATAAAAATGCCACAGATTCTTGACTCACATTTGCGTATAAACCAGCAGATTATAGTTCCAGTCGCACGTAACGTCGAACGACCCGTGTAAAAAAAAATTGGTGCGACACGAGGACTTCCCAAGAGGTCACCCATCCGAGTACTGCTATCGCCCAAGCACACTTAACTGCTAAGTTCTGATGGGATCCGGGGCATTAGTGCTGGTATGACCGCACCCGTTTAATTCCGCGCTGCAAATACATAAACTCCTTCTCCTTTCTTCCCCCTCCCGTCATTTGTTTCCTTGTGCGTGCGCACTGCACCTCTCGTTCTCGTTCAAATATCAAGTAAAATACAACGGCGCTGTGACTCACATTTGCGAATAAATCTGCGGACCATAATTAAAGTCGCGCGTAACGTCGAACGGCACATCTGAAAAAAAGAAAACGGGTGCAACACGAGAACTTCCCAGGAGGTAACCCATCATTGTACTACTTTCGCCAAAGCACACTTAACTGCGGAGTTCTGATGGGATCCGGTGCATTTGTGCTGGTGTGACCGCACCTGTTTATTTTCGTGCTGAAAATACATACACTCCTTCTTTCCTCCCCCCTCCCATCATTTGTTTCCTTTTGCGTTCACACTGCACCTCTTCTTCTTGTTCTAATATCGATAGAAATGCCCCTGATTCTTGACTCACATTTGCGTATAAACCAGCGGACCATAGTTCCAGTCGCACCTAACGTCGAACGACCCATCTGAAAAAAAAAATTGTTGGGATACGAGGACTTCCCAAGAGGTCACCCATCCGAGTACTACTCTCGCCCAAGCACACTTAACTGCAGAGTTCTCATGGGATCCAGTGCAGTAGTGCTGGTATGATGCCACTTGTATAATTTTGCGCTTCAAATACATACACTCATTCTCGTTTCTTCCTCATCCCGTCATTTGTTTCCTTGTGCGTGCGCACTGCACCTCCCGTACTCGTTCTAATATCAAGTAAAATGCCACGGCGCCGTGACTCACATTTGCAAATAAACTTGCGGACCATAAATCAAGTCGCGCATAACGTCGAAAGCATCATCTGCAAAAAGACGGGTGCAAGACGAGGACCTCCCAAGAAAATGGGTGAAATATAAGGACTTCGCAGGAGGTCACCCATCCGAGTACTTTTTTCGCCCAAGCACCCTTAACTGCGAAGTTCTGAAAGAATCCGTTGCATTAGTGCTGGTATGATCCCTCATGTTTCATTATGCACTGCAAATACACACACTCTTTCTCCTCCCATCGCCCCTCCCGTCATTTGTTTCCTTGTGCGTGCACTCTGCATCTCTCTTTCTCGTTCTAATATCAAGTAATATGACCCGGCACCGTGACTCACCTTTGCAAATGAACCAGCGGTTTATAATTCCATTCGCGCGTAACGTCGAACAACCCATCCCAAAAAAAATAGGTGCAACACGAGGGCTTCCCAAGTCGTCACCCATCCGAGTACTACGCTCACCCAAGCACACTTAACTGCGGAGTTCTGATGGGATCCGGAGCTTTAGTGCTGGTAAGATCGCACCTGTTTAATTTCGCGCTGCAAATACATACACTCCTTCTCCTTTCTTCCCCCTCCTGTCATTTGTTTCCTTGTGCGTTCACACTTCACCTCTCATTCTCGTTCTAATATCGATTAAAATGCCCCTGCTTCTTGACTCACATTTGCGTATAAACCAGCGGACCCTAGTTCCAGACGCGCGTAACGTCGAAAGACCCGTCTGAAAAAAAATTGGTGCGACACGAGGACTTCCCAGGTGGTCACCCATCCGAGTACTAATCTCCCCCAAGCACACTTCACTGCAGAGTTCTGATGGGATCCGGTGCATTAGTGCTGGTATGATCGCACATGTTTAATTTGGCGCTGCAAATACATACACTCCTTCTCTTTTCTTCCTCCTCCCGTCATTTGTTTCCTTGTGCGTGCGCACTGCACCTCCCGTACTCATTCTAATATCAAGTAAAATGCCACGATGCCGTGACTCACATTTGCGAATAAACCTAAGGACCGTAAATCAAGTCGCGCGTAACGTCGAAAGAATCATCTGCAAAAAGATGGGTGCAACACGAGGACCTCCCAAGAAAATGGGTGAAATATAAGGACTTCGCAAGAGGTCACCCATCCGAGTACTTTTCTCGCCTAAGCACCCTTAACTGCGGAGTTCTGATAGAATCCGTTGCATTAGTGCTGGTATGATCCATCATGTTTCATTCTGCACTGCAAATACATACACTCTTTCTCCTCCCATCCCCCCTCCCGTCATTTGTTTCCTTGTGTGTGCACTCTGCATCTCTCTTTCTCGTTCTAATATCAAGTAATATGCCCCGGCACCGTGACTCACCTTTGCAAATGAACCAGCGGTTTATAATTCCATTCGCGCATAACGTCGAACAACCCATCCGAAAAAAAATAGGTGCAACACGAGGGCTTCCCAAGTTGTCACCCATCCGAGTACTACTCTCGCCCAAGCACACTTAACTGCGGAGTTCTGATGGGATCCGGGGCTTTAGTGCTGGTATGATCGAACTTTTTTAATTTCGCGCTGCAAATACATACACTCTATCTCCTTTCTTCCCCCTCCCGTCATTTGTTTCCTTGTGCGTTCACACTTCACCTCTCATTCTCATTCTAATATCGATTAAAATGCCCCTGCTTCTTGACTCACATTTGCGTATAAACCAGCGGACCCTAGTGCTAGACACGCGTAACGTCGAACGACCCATCTGAAAAAAAATTGGTGCAACACGAGGACTTCCCAGGAGGTCACCCATCCGAGTACTAATCTCGCCGAAGCACACTTCACTGCGGAGTTCTGATGGGATCCGATGCATTAGTGCCGATATGATCGCACTTGTTTAATTTCGCGCTGCAAATACATAAACTCATTCCCCTTTCTTCCCCCTCCCGTCATTTGTTTCCCTGTGCGTGCGCACTGCACCTCCCGTTCTCATTTTACTATCAAGTAAAATGCCACGGCGCCGTGACTCACATTTGCGAATAAACCTGAGGACCATAATTCAAGTCGCGCGTAACGTCGAACGAATCATCTGCAAAAAAAAGGGTGCAACACGAGGACTTCCTAAGAAAATTGGTAAAATATAAGGACTTCGCAGAAGGTAACCCATGCTAGAACTACTCTCGCCCAAGCACCCTTACCTACGGAGTTCTGATAGAATCCGTTGCATTAGTGCTGGTATGATCGCACCTGTTTCATTTCGTGCTGAAAATACATACACTCCTTCTCCTTCCCTCCCCTTCCCATCAATTGTTTCCTTGTGCGTTCACACTGCACCTCTCCTTCTCGTTCTAATATCGATTAAAATGACCCTTCTTCCTGACTCACATTTGCGTATAAACCAGCGGACCCTCGTTCCAGTCGCGCGTAACGTCGAACGACCCGTTTGAAAAAAAATTGGTGCGACACGAGGATTTCCTAGCAGGTCACCCATCCAAGTACTACTCTCGCCCAAGCACACTTAACTGCAGAGTTCTGATGGGATCCAGTGCATTACTGCTGGTATGATGCCATTTGTTTAATTTTGCGCTTAAAATACATACACTCCTTCTCTTTTCTTCCTCATCCCGTCATTTGTTTCCTTGTGCGTGCGCACTGCACCTCCCGTACTCGTTCTAATATCAAGTAAAATGCCACGGCGCCATGACTCACATTTGCGAATAAACCTGCGCACCATAAATCAAGTCGTGCGTAACGTCGAAAGAATCATCTGTAAAAAGATGGGTGCAACACGAGGACCTCCCAAGAAAATGGGTGAAATATAAGGACTTCGCAGGAGGTCACCCATCAGAGTACTTATCTCGCCCAAGCACCCTTAACTGCGGAGTTCTGATAGAATCCTTTGCATTAGTGCTGGTATGATCCCTCATGTTTCATTTTGCACTACAAATACATACACTCTTTCTCCTCCCATCCCCCCTCCCGTCATTTGTTTCCTTGTGCGTGCACTCTGCATCTCTCTTTCTCGTTCTAATATCAAGTAATATGCCCCGGCACCGTGACTCACCTTTGCAAATGAACCAGCGGTTTATAATTCCATTCGCGCGTAACGTCGAACAACCCATCCGAAAAAAATAGGTGCAACACGAGGGCTTCCCAAGTGGTCACCCATCCGAGTACTACTCTCGCCCAAGCACACTTAACTGCGGAGTTCTGATGGGATCCGGGGCTTTAGTGATGGTATGATCGCACCTGTTTAATTTCGCACTGCAAATACATACACTCCTTCTCCTTTCTTCCCCCTCCGGTCATTTGTTTCCTTGTGCGTTCACACTTCACCTCTCATTCTCGTTCTAATATCGATTAAAATGCCCCTGCTTCTTGACTCACATTTGCGTATAAACCAGTGGACCCTAATTCCAGTCGCGCGTAACGTCGAACGACCCGTCTGAAAAAAAATTGGTGCGACACGAGGACTTCCAAAGAGGTCACCCATCCGAGTACTACTCTCACCCAAGCACACTTAACTGCGGAGTTCTGATGGGATCCGGTGAATTAGTGCTGGAATGATTGCACCTGTTTAATTTCGCGCTGCAAATACATAAACTCATTCCCCTTTCGTCCCCCTCCCGTCATTTGTTTCCTTGTCCGTGCGCACTGTAGCTCCCGTTCTCGTTTAATATCAAGTAAAATGCTACAGCACCGTGACTCACATTTGCGAATAAACCTGAGGACCATAATTCAAGTCGCGCGTAATGTCGAAAGAATCATCTGCAACAAAATGGGTACAACACGAGGACTTCCTAAGAAAATGGGTGAAATATAAGGACTTCGCAGGAGGTCACCCATAATAGTGCTACTCTCGCCCAAGCACCCTTAACTTGCGGAGTTCTGATAAAATCCGTTGCATTGATGCTGGTATGATTGCTCATGTTTCATTCTGCGCTGCAAATACATACACTTTTTCTCCCTCCATTCCCCCTCCCATAATTTGTTTCCTTGTGCGTGCACTTTGCATCTCTCCTTCTCGTTCTAATATCGATTAAAATACCCCTGTTTCTTGACTCACATTTGCGTATAAACCAGTGGACCCTAGTTCCAGTCGCGCGTAACGTCGAACGACCCGTCTGAAAAGAAAAATTAGTGTGACACGAGTACTTCCCAGGAGGTCACCCATCCGAGTACGACTCACGCCCAAGCACACTTAACTGCGGAGTTCTGATGGGATCCGGTGCATTAGTGCTGGTATGATCGCACCTGTTTAATTTTGCGCTGCAAATACATAAACTACTTCTCCTTTCTTCCCCCTCCCGTGATTTGTTTCCTTGTGCGTGCGCACTGCACCTCTCGTTCTCGTTCAAATATCAAGTAAAATGCCACAGCGTCGTGACTCACATTTGCGAATAAATCTGCAGACCATAATTAAAGTCGCGCGTAACGTCGCACGGCACATCTGAAAAAAAGAAAATGGGTGCAACACGAGAACTTCCCATGAGGTAACCCATCATTGTACTACTTTCGTCAAAGCACACTTAACTGCGGAGTTCTGATGGGATCCGGTGCATTTGTGCTGGTGTGACCGCACCTGTTTAATTTCGTGCTGAAAATACATACACTCCTTCTTCCCTCCCCCCTCCCATCATTTGTTTCCTTGTACGTTCACACTGCACCTCTCCTTCTCGTTCTAATATCGATTAAAATGCCCCTGATTCTTGACTCACATTTGCGTATAAACAAGCGGACCATAGTTCCAGTCACTCGTAACGTCGAACGACCCATCTAAAAAAAATTGTTGCGATACGAGGACTTCCCAAGAGGTCACCCATCCGAGTACTATTCTCTCCCAAGCACACTTAACTGCAGAGTTCTGATGGGATCCAGTGCATTAGCGCTGGTATGATGCCACTTGTTTAATTTTGCGCTTCAATTACATACACTCCTTCTCTTTTCTTCCTCATCCCGTCATTTGTTTCCTTGTGCATGCGCACTGCACCTCCCGTACTCGTTCTAATATCAAGTAAAATGCCACGGCGCCGTGACTCACATTTGCGAATAAACCTACGGACCATAAATCAAGTCGCGCGTAACGTCGAATGAATCATCTGCAAAAAGACGGGTGCAACACGAGGACCTCCCAAGAAAATGGGTGAAATATAAGGACTTCGCAGGAGGTCACCCATCCGAGTACTTTTCTCGCCCAAGCACCCTTAACTGCGGAGTTCTGATAGAATCCGTTGCATTAGTGCTGGTATGATCCCACATGTTTCATTCTGCACTGCAAATACATACACTCTTTCTCCTTCCATCCCCCCTCCCGTTATTTGTTTCCTTGTGCGTGCACTCTGCATCTCTCTTTCTCATTCTAATATCAAGTAATATGACCCGGCACCGTGACTCACCTTTGCAAATGAACCAGCGGTTTATAATTCCATTCACGCGTAACGTCGAACAACCCATCCTAAAAAAAATAGGTGCAACACGTGGGCTTCCCAAGGGGTCACCCATCCGAGTACTACCCTCGCCCAAGCACACTTAACTGCGGAGTTCTGATGGGATCCGGAGCTTTAGTGCTGGTATGATCGCACCTGTTTAATTTCGCGCTGCAAATACATACACTCCTTCTCCTTTCTTCCCCCTCCCGTCATTTGTTTCCTTGTGCGTTCACACTTCACCTCTCATTCTCGTTCTAATATCGATTAAAATGCCCCTGCTTCTTGACTCACATTTGCGTATAAACCAGCAGACCCTAGTTCCAGACGCGGGTAACGTCGAGCGACCCGTCTGAAAAAAAATTGGTGCGACACGAGGACTTCCCAGGAGGTCACCCATCCGAGTACTAATCTCGCCCAATCACACTTCACTGCGGAGTTCTGATGGGATCCGGTGCATTAGTGCTGGTATGATCGCACCTCTTTAATTTTGTGCTGCAAATACATAAACTCATTCCCCTTTTTTCCCCCTCCCGTCATTTGTTTCCTTGTGCGTGCGCACTACACCTCCCGTTCTCGTTCTAATATCAAGTAAAATGCTATAGCGCCGTGACTCACATTTCCGAATAAACCTGAGGACCATAATTCAAGTCGCGCGTAACGTCGAAAGAATCATCTGCAAAAAAATGGGTGCAACACGAGGACTTCACAAGTGGCGACCAATCCGAGTACTACTCTCGCCCAAGCACACTTAACTGCGGAGTTCTGATGGGATCCAGTGCATTAGTGCTGGTATGATGCCACTTGTTTAATTTTGCACTTCAACTACATACACTCCTTCTCTTTTCTTCCTCATCCCGTCATTTGTTTCCTTGTGCGTGCGCATTGCACCTCCCGTACTCGTTCTAATATCAAGTAAAATGCCACGTCGCCGTGACTCAGATTTGCGTATAAACCAGCGGATCCTAGTTCCAGATGTGCGTAACGTTGAACGACCCGTCTGAAAAAAATTGGTGCGACACGAGGACTTCCCAGGAGGTCATCCATCAGAGTACTAATCTCGCCCAAGCACACATAACCGCGGAGTTCTGATAGGATCCGGTGTATTAGTGCTGGTATGATCGCACCTGTTTAATTTCGTGCTGCAAATACATAAACTCATTCCCCTTTCTTCCCCTTCCCGTCATTTGTTTCCTTGTGCGTGCGAACTGCACCTCCCGATCTCGTTCTAATATCAAGTAAAATGCCACGGCGCCGTGACTCACATTTGCGAATAAACCTGAGGACCATAATTCAAGTCGCGCGTACCGTCGAAAGAATCATCTGCAAAAAAATGGTTGCAACACGAGGACTTCCTAAGAAAATGGGTGAAATATAAGGACTTCGCAGGAGGTCACCCATCCGAGTTCTTTTCTCGCCCAAGCACCCTTAACTGCGGAGTTCTGATAGAATCCGTTGCATTAGTGCTGGTATGATCCCTCATGTTTCATTCTGCACTGCAAATACATACACTCTTTCTCCTTTCATCCCCCCTCCCGTCATTTGTTTCCTTGTGCGTGCACTCTGCATCTCTCTTTCTCGTTCTAATATCAAGTAATATGCCCCAGCACCGTGACTCACCTTTGCAAATGAACCAGCGGTTTATAATTCCATTCGCGCGTAATGTCGAACAACCCATCCGAAAAAAAATAGGTGCAACACGAGGGCTTCCCAAGTGGTAGGTGCATTGCGCACGCACAAGGAAACAAATGACGGGAGGGGGAAGAAAGGGGAAGGAGTTTATGTATTTGCAGCGTGGTATTAGACGGGTGCGATCATACCAGCATTAATGCACCGGATCCCATCAGAACTCCGTAGTTAAGTGTGCTTGGGCGAGAGTAGTACTCGGATGGGTGACCTCCTGGGAAGTTCTCGTGTTGCACCAATTTTTTTTCAGACAGGTTGTTCGACGTTACGCGCGACGAGAACTAGGGTCCGCTGGTTTATACGCAAATGTGAGTCAAGAAGCAGGGGCATTTTAATCGATATTAGAATGAGAATGAGAGGTGCAATGTGAACGCATAAGGAAACAATTGATGGGAGGGGGAGGGAAGGAGAAAGAGTGTATGTATTTTCAGCACAAAATGAAATAGGTGTGATCATACCAGCATTAATGCACCGGATCCCATCAGAACTCCGCAGTTAAGTGTGCTTGGGCGAGAGTAGTACTCGGATGGGTGACCTCCTGGGAAGTCCTTGTGTTGCAAAAATTTTTTTTCAGACGGGTCGTTCGACGTTACGCAGGACTGGAACTAGGGTCCGCTGGTTTATACGCAAATGTGAGTCAAGAAGTAGGGGCATTTTAATCGATATTAGAACGAAAAAGAGAGGTGCAGTGTGAACGCACAAGGAAACAATTAATGGGAGGGGTAGGGAAGGAGAAGGAGTGTATGTATTTTCAGCACGAAATGAAACAAGCGCGGTCATACCAGCACTAATGCAACGGATTCTATCAGAACTCCGTAGGTAAGGGTTCTTGGGCGAGAGTAGTACTAGCATGGGTTACCTCCTGCGAAGTCCTTATATTTCACTCATTTTCTTGTGATGTCCTCGTGTTGCTCCCATTTTAATCGATATTAGAACGAGAAAGAGATGTGCAGTGTGAACGCACAAGGAAACAATTGATGGGTGGGGGAGGGAAGGAGAAGGAGTGGATGTATTTTCAGCACGAAAAGAAACAAGTGCGATCATACCAGCACTAATGCAACGGATTCTATCAGAACTCCGTAGGTAAGGGTGCTTGGGCGAGAGTAGTACTAGCATGGGTTACCTCCTGCGAAGTCCTTATATTTCACCCATTTTCTTGTGAAGTCCTCGTGTTGCACCCATTTTTTTGCAGATGATTCTTTCGATGTTACGCGCGACTTGAATTATGGTCCTCAGGTTTATTCGCAAATGTGAGTCACGGCGCTTTAGCATTTTACTTGATATTATAACGAGAATGGGAGGTGCAGTGCGCACGCACAAGGAAACAAATGACGGGAGGGGGAAGAAAGGGGAATGAGTTTATGTATTTGCATCGCAAAATTAAACAGGTGCGATCATACCAGCACTAATGTACCGAATCCCATCAGAACTCCGCAGTGAAGTGTGCTTGGGGGAGATTAGTACTCGGATGGGTGACCTCCTGGGAAGTCCTCGTGTCGCACCAATTTTTTTTCAGACGTGTCATTCGACGTTACGCTCGTCTGGAACTAGGGACCGCTGGTTTATACGCAAATGTGAGTCAAGAAGCAGGGGCATTTTAATCGATATTAGAACGAGAATGAGAGGTGAAGTGTGAACGCACAAGGAAACAAATGATGGGAGGTGGAAGAAAGGAGAATGAGTGTATGCATTTGCAACGCGAAATTAAAAAGGAGAATGAGTGTACGCATTTGCAGCGCGAAATCATACCAGCACTAAAGCTCCGGATCCCATCAGAACTCCGCAGTTAAGTGTGCTTGGGCGAGGGTAGTACTCGGATGGGTGACCACTTGGGAAGCCCTCGTGTTGCACCAATTTTTTTTCGGATGGGTTGTTCGACATTACGCGCGAATGGAATTATAATCGATATTAAAACGAGAATGAGAGGTGAAGTGTGAACGCACAAGGAAACAAATGACGGGAGGGGGAAGAAAGGAGAAGGAGTGTATGTATTTACAGTGCGAAATTAAACAGGTGCGATCATACCAGCACTAATGCACCGGATCCGATCAGAACTCCGCAGTTATGTGTGCTTGTGCGAGTGTAGTACTCGGATGGGTGACCTCCTGGGAAGTCCTCGTATCGCACCAATTTTTTTCAGACAGGTCGTTCGACGCTACGCACGACTGGAACTACGGTCCGCTGGTTTATACGCAAAGGTGAGTCAAGAAGCAGGGGCATTTTAATCGATATTAGAACGAGAAGGAGAAGTGCAGTGTGAACGCACAAGGAAACAATTGATGGGAGGGGGAGGGAAGGAGAAGGAGTGTATGTATTTTCAGCACGGAATGAAACAGGTGCGATCATACCAGCACTAACGCAACGGATTCTATCAGAACTCCGTAGGTAAGGGTGCTTGGGCGAGAGTAGTACTAGCATGGGTTACCTCATGCGAAGTCCTTATATTTCACCCATTTTCTTGTGAAGTCCTCGTGTTGCACCCATTTTTTTGTAGATGATTCTTTCGACGATACGCGCGACTTAAATTATGGTCCTCAGGTTTATTCGCAAATGTGAGTCACGGCGCTGTAGCATTTTACTTGATTTAGAACGAGAACGGGAGGTGCAGTGCGCACGCACAATGAAAAAAATGACGGGAGAGGGAAGAAAGGAGAATGAGTTTATGTATTTGCAGCACAAAATTAAACAGGTGCGATCATACCAGCACTAATGCACCGGATCCCATCAGAACTCCGCAGTGAAGTGTGCTTGGGCGAGATTAGTACTCGGATGGGTGACCTCCTGGGAAGTCCTCGTGTCGCACCAATTTTTTTTCAGACGGGTCGTTCGACGTTATGCGCGTCTGGAACTAGGGTCCGCTGGTTTATACGCAAATGTGAGTCAAGAAGCAGGGGTATTTTAATCGATATTAGAACGAGAATGAGAGGTGAAGTGTGAACGCACAAGGAAACAAATGACGGGAGGGGGAAGAAAGGAGAAGGAGTGTATGTATTTGCTGCGCGAAATTAAATAGGTGCGATCATACCAGCAGTAAGCTCCGGATCCCATCAGAACTCCGTAGTAAAGTGTGCTTGGGCGAGGGTAGTACTCGGATGGGTGACCACTTGGGAAGCCTTCGTGTTGCACCTATTTTTTTTCGGATGTGTTGTTCGACGTTACGCGCGAATGAAATTATAAACCGCTGCTTCATTTGCAAAGGTGAGTCACAGTGCCAGGGTATATTACTTGATATTAGAACAAGGAAGAGAGATGCAGAGTGCACGCACAAGGAATCAAATGATGGGAGGGGGGATGGAAGGAGAAAGAGTGTATGTATTTGCAGTGCAGAATTAAACATGAGGGATCATACCAGCACTAATGCAACGGATTCTATCAGAACTCCGCAGTTAAGGGTGCTTGGGCGAGAAAAGTACTCGGATGGGTGACCTCTAGTGAAGTCCTTATATTTCACCGATTTTCTTGGAAGGTCCTCGTGTTGCACCCATCTTTTTGCAGATGATTCTTTTGACGTTACGCGCGACTTAATTTATGGTCTGCAGGTTTATTCGCAAATTTGAGTCACGGCCCTGTGGCATTTTACTTGATATTAGAACGAGTACGGGAGGTGCAGTGCGCACGCACAAGGAAACAAATGACGGGAGGAGGAAGAAAAGAGAAGGAGTGTATGTATTTGAAGCGCAAAATTAAACAAGTGGCATCATACCAGCACTAATGCACTGGATCCCATCAGAACTCTGCGGTTAATTGTGCTTGGGCGAGAGTAGTACTCGGATGGGTGACCTCTTGGGAAGTCCTCGTATCGTAACAATTTTTTTTCAGATGGGTCGTTCGACGTTACGCACGATTGGAACTATGGTCCGCTGGTTTATACACAATTGTGAGTCAAAAATCAGGGGCATTTTTATCGATATTACAACGAGAAGGAGAGGTGCAGTGTGAACGCACAAGGAAACAAATGATGGGAGGGGGGGAGGGAAGAAGGTGTGTATGTATTTTTAGCACGAAATTAAACAGGTGCGGTCACACCAGTACAAATGCACCGGATCCCATCAGAACTCCGAAGTTAAGTGTGCTTTGGCGAAAGTAGTACAATGATGGGTTCCCTCCTAGGAAGTTCTCGTATTGCACCCATTTTCTTTTTTTTAAATGTGTCGTTCGACGTTACGCGCGACTTTAATTATGGTCCGCAGATTTATTCGCAAATGTGAGTCACGGTGCCATGGCATTTTACTTGAAATTTGAACGAGAACGAGAGGTGCAGTGCGCACGCACAAGGAAACAAATGACGGGAGTGGGAAGAAAGGAGGAGTTTTTGTATTTGCAGCGCGAAATTAAACTGGTGCGATCATACCAGCACTAATGAACCAGATCCCATCAGAACTCCGCAGATAAGTGTGCTTGGGCGAGAGTAGTACTCGGATGGGTGACCTCCTGGGAAGTACTCGTGTCGCACTAATTTTTTTTTTCAGACGAGTCGTTCGACGTTACGCGCGACTGGAACTAGGGTCCACTGGTTTATACGCAAATGTGAGTCAAGAAGTAGGGGCATTTTAATCGATATTAGAACGAGAATGAGAGATGCAGAGTGCACGCACAAGGAAACAAATGACGGGAGGGGGGATGGAGGGAGAAAAAGTGTATGTATTTGCAGCGCAGAATGAAACATGAGCAATCATACAAGCACCAATGCAACGGATTCTATCAGAACTCCGCAAGTTAGGGGTGCTTGGGCAAGAGTAGCACTAGGATGGGTGACCACCTGCGAAGTCCTTATATTTCTCCCATTTTCTTAGGAAGTCCGCGTGTTGCACCCCTTTTTTTGCAGATGATTCTTTCGACGATACGCGCGACTTGCATTATGGTCCTCAGGTTTATTCGCAAATGTGAGTCACGGTACTGTAGCATTTTACTTGATATTAGAACGAGCACGGGAGGTGCAGTGCGCACGCATAAGGAAACAAATGGCAGGAGGGGGAAGGAAGGAGAATGAGTTTATGTATTTGCAGCGCGAAATTAAACAGGTACGATCATAACAGCACTAATGCACCGGATCCCATCAGAACTCCGCAGTTAAGTGTGCTTGGGTGAGATTAGTACTCGGATGGGTGTCCTCCTCGGAAGTCCTCGTGTCGCACCAATTTTTTTTCAGACAGGTCGTTCGACGTTACGCGCGTCTGGAACTAGGGTTCGCTGGTTTAAATGCAAATGTGTGTCAAGAAGCAGGGGCATTTTAATCGATATTAGAACGAGAATGAGAGGTGAAGTGTGAACGCACAAGGAAACAAATGACAGGAGGGGGAAGAAAGGAGAAGGAGTGTATGTATTTGCAGCGTGAAATTAAACAGATGCGATCATACTAGCACTAAAGCTCCGGATCCCATAAGAACTCCGCAGTTAAGTGTGCTTGGGCGAGGGTAGTACTCGGATGGGTGACCACTTGGGAAGCCCTCGTGTTGCACCTATTTTTTTTCGGATGGGTTGTTCGACGTTACGCGCGAATGGAATTATAATCCGCTGGCTCATTTGTAAAGGTGAGTCACGGTGCCGAGGCATATTACTTGATATTAGAACGAGAAAGAGAGATGCAGAGTGCACGCACAAGGAAACAAATGACGGGAGGGGGGATGGAAGGAGAAAGAGTGTATGTATTTACAGTGCAGAATGAAACATGAAGGATCATACCAGGACTAATGCAACGGATTCTATCAAAACTCTACAGTTAAGGGTGCTTGGGCGAGAAAAGTACTCGGATGGGGGACCTCCTGCGAAGTCCTTATATTTCAACTATTTTCTTGGGAGGTCCTCGTGTTTCACCCATCTTTTTGCAGATGATTCTTCTGACGTTACGCGCGACTTGATTTATGGTCCGCAGGTTTATTCGCAAATTTGAGTCACGGCGCCGTGGTATTTTACTTGATATTAGAACGAGTACGGGAGGTGCAGTGCGCACGCACAAGGAAACAAATGACGGGAGGAGGAAGAAAAGAGAAGGAGTGTATGTATTTGAAGCACAAATTTAAACAAGTGGCATCATAGCAGCACTAATGCACTGGATCCCATCAGAACTCTGCAGTTAAGTGTGCTTGGGTGAGAGTAGTACTCGGATGGGTGGCCTCTTGGGAAGTCCTCGTATCGCAACAATTTTTTTTCAGATGGGTCGTTCGACGTTTCGCGCGACTGGAGCTATGGTCCGCTGGTTTATACGCAAATGTGAGTCAAAAATCAGGGGCATTTTTATCAATATTAGAACGAGAAGGAGAGGTGCAGTGTGAACGCACAAGGAAACAAATGATGGGAGGAGGGGAGGGAAGAAGGAGTGTATGTATTTTCAGCACAAAATTAAACAGGTGCGGTCACACCAGCACAAATGCACCGGATCCCATCAGAACTCCGAAGTTAAGTGTGCTTTGGCGAAAGTAGTACAATGATGGGTTACCTCCTGGGAAATTCTCGTGTTGCACCCATTTTCTTTTTTTCAGATGTGCCGTTCGACGTTACGCGCGACTTTAATTATAGTCCGCATATTTATTCGCAAATGTGAGTCACGGCGCCGTAGAATTTTACTTGATATTTGAACGAGAACGAGAGGTGCAGTGCGCATGCACAAGGAAACAAATGACGGGAGGGGGAAGAAAGGAGAAGGAGTTTATGTATTTGCAGCGCGAAATTAAACTGGTGCGATCATACCAGCACTAATGCACCGGATCCTATCAGAACTCCGCAGATAAGTGTGTTTGGGCGAGAGTAGTACTCGGATGGGTGACCTCCTGGGAAGTCCTCGTGTTGCACTAATTTTTTTTTTTCAGACGGGTCGTTCGACGTTACGCGCGACTGGATCTAGGGTCCACTGGTTTATACGCAAATGTGAGTCAAGAAGTAGGGGCATTTTAATCGATATTAGAACGAGAAGGAGAGATGCAGAGTGCACGCACAAGGAAACAAATGACGGGAGGAGGGATGGAGGGAAAAAAAGTGTATGTATTTGCAGCGCAGAATGAAACATGAGCAATCATACCAACACCAATGCAACGGATTCTATCAGAACTCCGCAAGTTAAGGGTGCTTGGGCGAGAGTAGCACCAGGATGGGTGACCTCCTGTGAAGTCCTTATATTTCACCCATTTTCTCAAGAAGTCCTCGTGTTGCACCCATTTTTTTGCAGATGATTCTTTCGACGATACGCGCGACTTGAATTATGGTCCTCAGGTTTATTCGCAAATGTGAGTCACGGTACCGTAGCATTTTACTTGATATTAGAACGAGCACGGGAGGTGCAGTGCGCACGCACAAGGAAATAAATGATGGGAGGGGGAAGAACGAGAAAGAGAGATGCAGAGTGCACGCACAAGGAAACAAATGACGGGAGGGGGGTTGGAAGGAGAAAGAGTGTATGTATTTGCAGTGCAGAATGAAACATAAGGGATCATACCAGCACTAATGCAACGGATTCTATCAGAACTCCGCAGTTAAGGGTGCTTGGGCGAGAAAAGTACTCGGATGGGTGACCTCCTGCGAAGTCCTCATATTTCACCCATTTTCTTGGGAGGTCCTCGTGTTGCACCCATCTTTTTGCAGATTATTCTTTCAACGTTACGCGCGACTTGATTTATGGTCCGCAGATTTATTCGCAAATGTGAGTCACGGCACCGTCGCATTTTACTTAATATTAGAACGAGTACGGGAGGTGCAGTGCGCACGCACAAGGAAACAAATGACGGGATGAGGAAGAAAAGAGAATGAGTGTATGTATTTGAAGCGCAAAATTAAACAAGTGGCATCATACCAGCACTACTGCACTGGATCCCATCAGAACTCTGCAGTTAAGTGTGCTTGGGCGAGAGTAGTACTCAGATGGGTGACCTCTTGGGAAGTCCTCGTATTGCAACAATTTTTTTCAAATGGGTCGTTCAACGTTACGCGCGACTGGAACTATGGTCCGCTGGTTTATACCCAAATGTGAGTCAAGAATCAGGGGCATTTTAATCGATATTAGAACGAGAAGGAGAGGTGCAGTGTGAACGCACAAGGAAACAAATGATGGGAGAGGGGAGGGAAGAAGGAGTGTATGTATTTTCAGCACGAAATTAAACAGGTGAGGTCACACCAGCACAAATGCACCGGATCCCATCAGAACTTCGCAGTTAAGTGGGCTTTGGCGTAAGTAGTAAAATGATGGGTTACCTCCTGGGAAGTTCTCGTGTTGCACCCATTTTCTTTTTTTCAAATGTGCCGTTCGACGTTACGCGCGACTTTAATTATGGTCCGCAGATTTATTCGCAAATGTGAGTCACGGCGCCGTGGCATTTTACTTGATATTAGAACGAGTACGAGAGGTGCAGTGCGCACGCACAAGGAAACAAATGACGGGAGGAGGAAGAAAAGATTAGGAGTGTATGTATTTGAAGCGCAAAATTAAACAAGTGGCATCATACCGGCACTAATGTACTGGATCCCATCAGAACTCTGCAGTTAAGTGTGCTTGGGCGAGAGTAGTACTCGGATGGGTGACCTCTTGAGAAGTCCTCGTATCACAACAATTTTTTTTTAGATAGGTCGTTCGACATTACGCGCGACTGGAACTATGGTCCGCTGGTTTATACGCAAATGTGAGTCAAGAATCAGGGGCATTTTAATCGATATTAGAACGAGAAGGAGAAGTGCAATGTGAACGCAAAAGGAAACAAATGATGGGAGGGCGGGAGGGAAAAAGGAGTGTATGTATTTTCAGCACGAAATTAAACAGGTGCGGTCACACCAGCACAAATGCACCGGATCCCATCAGAACTCCGCAGTTAAGTGTGCTCTAGCGAAAGTAGTACAATGATGGGTTACCTCCTGGGAAGTTCTCGTGTTGCACTCATTTTTTTTTTTCAGATGTGCCCTTCGACGTTACGCACGACTTTAATTATATTCCGCAGATTTATTCGAAAATGTGAGTCACTGCGCTGTGGCATTTTACTTGATATTTATACGAGAACGAGAGGTGCAGTGCACATGCACAATGAAACAAATGACGAGAAGGGGAAGAAAGGAGAAGGAGTGTACGTATTTGCAGCGCGAAATTAAATAGGTGCGATCATACCAGCACTAATGCACCGTATCCCATCAGAACTTAGCAGTTAAGTGTGCTTGGGCGGGAGTAGTACTCGGATTGGTGACCTCCTGGGAAGTCCTCGTGTTGCACCCATTTTTTTTCAGATGGATCATTCGACGTTACGCGCGAATGCAATTATAAACCGCTGGTTCATTCGCAAAAGTGAGTCATGATGCCAGGGCATTTTACTTGATATTAGAACAAGAAGGAGAGATGCAGAGTGCACGCACAAGGAAACAAATAATGGGAGATGGGATGGAGGGAGAAAGAGTGTATGTATTTACAGCGCAGAATGAAACATGAGCAATCATACCAGCACCAATGCAACGGATTCTATCAGAACTCCGCAAGTTAAGGGTGCTTGGGCGAGAGTAGCACTAGGATGGGTGACCTCATGCGAAGTCCTTATATTTCACCTATTTTCTTAGGAAGTCCTCGTGTTGCACCCATTTTTTTGCAGATAATTCTTTCGACGTTACACGCGACTTGAATTATGGTCCTCAGGTTTATTCGCAAATGTGAGTCACGGCACCGTAGCATTTTACTTGATATTAGAACGAGCACGGGAGGTGCAGTGCGCACGCACAAGGAAACAAATGACGGGAGGGGGAAGAAAGGAGAAGAAATTTATGTATTTGCAGCGCAAAATTAAATGGGTGCGATCATACCAGCACTAATGCACCGGATCCCATCAGAACTACGCAGTTAAGTGTGCTTGGGCGAGAGTAGTACTCGGATGGGTGACCTCCTGGGAAGTCCTCGTGTCGCACCAATTTTTTTCAGATGGGTCGTTCGACGTTACACGCGACTGGAACTAGGGTCCGCTGGTTTATACGCAAATGTGAGTCAAGAAGCAGGGGCATTTTAACCGATATTAGAAGGAGAAGAAGAGGTGCAGTGTGAACGCACAAGGAAACAATTGATGGGAGGGGGAGGGAAGGAGAAGGAGTGTATGTATTTTCAGCACGAAATGAAACAGGTGCGATTATACCAGCACTAATGCAACGGATTCTATCAGAACTCCGTAGGTAAGGGTGCTTTGGCGAGAGTAGTACTAGCATGGGTTACCTCCTGCGAAGTCCTTATATTTCACCCATTTTCTTAGGAAGTCCTCGTGTTCCACCCATTTTTTTGCAGATGATTCTTTCGACAATACGCGCGACTTGAAGTATGGCCCTCAGGTTTATTCGCAAATGTGAGTTACGGCACCGTAGCATTTTAATTGATATTAGAACGAGCACGGGAGGTGCAGTGCGCACGCACAAGGAAACAAATGACGGGAAGGGTAAGAAAGGAGAAGGAGTTTATGTATTTGCAGCGCGGAATTAAACGGGTGCAATCATACCAGCACTAATGCACTGGATCCCATCAGAACTCTGCAGTTAAGTGTGCTTGGGCGAGAGTAGTACTCGGATTGGTGATCACCTGGGAAGTCCTCGTGTCGCACAAATTTTGTTTCAGACGGGTCGTTCGACGTTACGCGCGACTGGAACTATGGTCCGCTGGTTTATACGCAAATGTGAGTCAAGAATCAGGGGCATTTTAATCGATATTAGAACGAGAAGGAAAGGTGCAGTGTGAACGCACAAGGAAACAAATGATGGGAGGGGGGGAGGGAAGAAGGAGTGTATTTATTTTCAGATGGAAATTAAACAAGTGTGGTCACACCAGCACAAATGCACCGGATCCCATCAGAACTCCGCAGTTAAGTGTGCTTTGGCGAAAGTAGTACAATGATGGGTTACCTCCTGGGAAGTTCTCGTGTTGCACCCATTTTCTTTTTTTCAGATGTGCCGTTCGACGTTACGCGCGACTTGAATTATAGTCCGCAGAATTATTCGCAAATGTTTGTCACGGTGCCGTGGCATTTTACTTGATATTTGAAAGAGAACGAGAGGTGCAGTGCGCACGCACAAGGAAACAAATGACGGGAGGGGGAAGAAAGGAGAAGGAGTGTATGTATTTACAGCGCGAAATGAAACAGGTGCGATTATACCAGCACTAATGCAACGGATTCTATCAGAACTCTGTAGGTAAGGGTGCTTGGGCGAGAGTAGTACTAGCATGGGTTACCTCCTGCGAAGTCCTTATATTTCACCCATTTTCTAGTGAAGTCCTCGTGTTGTACCCATTTTTTTGCAGATGATTCTTTCGACGTTACGCGCGATTTGAATTATGGTCCTCAGGTTTATTCGCAGATGTGAGTCACGGCACTGTAGTATTTTACTTGATATTAGAACGAGAACGGGAGGTGCAGTGCGCATGCACAAGGATACAAATGACGGGAGGGGGAAGAAAGGGGAATGAGTTTATGTATTTGTAGCGCAAAATTAAACAGGTGTGATCATACCAGCACTAATACACTGGATCCCATCAGAACTCCGTAGTGAAGTGTGCTTGGGCGAGATTAGTACTCGAATGGGTGACCTCCTTGAAGTCCTCGTGTCGCACTAATTTTTTTTTTCAGACGGGTCGTTCGACGTTACGCGCGACTAGAACTAGGGTTCACTGGTTTATACGCAAATGTGAGTCAAGAAGCAGGGGCATTTTAATCGATATTAGAACGAGAAGGAGAGATGCAGAGTGCACGCACAAGGAAACAAATGACGGGAGGGGGGATGGAGGGAGAAAAAGTGTATGTATTAGCAGCGCAGAATGAAACATGAGCAATCATACCAGCACCAATGCAACGGATTCTATCAGAACTCCGCAAGTTAAGGGTGCTTGGGCGAGAGTAGCACTAGGATGGGTGACCTCATGCGAAGTCCTTATATTTCACCCATTTTCTTAGGAAGTCCTCGTGTTCCACCCATTTTTTTGCAGATGATTCTTTCGACGATACGCGCGACTTGAATTATGGTCCTCAGGTTTATTCGCAAATATAAGTCACGGCACCGTAGCATTTTACTTTATATTAGAAGGAGCACGGGAGGTGCAGTGCGTACGCACAAGGAAACAAATGACGGGAGGGGGAAGAAAGGAGAAGGAATTTATGTATTTGCAGCGCGGAATTAAACGGGTGCGATCATACCAGCACTAATGCACCTGATCCCGTCAGAACTCCGCAGTTAAGTGTGCTTTGGCGAGAGTAGTACTCGGATTGATGAGCTCCTGGGAAGTCCTCGTGTCGCACCAATTTTTTTTCAGACGGGTCGTTCGACGTTACGCGCGACTGGAACTAGGGTCTGCTGGTTTATACGCAAATGTGAGTCAAGAAGCAGGGGCATTTTAATCGATATTAGAACGAGAAGGAGAGGTGCAGTGTGAACGCACAAGGAAACAATTGATGGGAGGGGGAAGGAAGGAGAAGGAGTGTATGTATTTTCAGCAAGAAATGAAACAGGTGCGATCATACCAGCACTAATGCAACGGATTCTATCAGAACTCCGTAGGTAAGGGTGCTTGGGCGAGAGTAGTACTAGCATGGGTTACCTCCTGCGAAGTCCTTATATTTCACCCATTTTCTTGTAAAGTCCTCGTGTTGCACCCATTTTTTTGCAGATGATTCTTTCGACGTTACGCGCGACTTGAATTATGGTCCTCAGGTTTATTCGCAAATGTGAGTCACGGCGCCGTGGCATTTTACTTGATATTAGAACGAGAACGGGAGGTGCAGTGCGCACGTACAAGGAAACAAATGACGGGAGGGGGAAGAAAGGGGAATGAGTTTATGTATTTGTAGCGCAAAATTAAACAGGTGTGATCATACCAGCACTAATGCACCGGATCCCATCAGAACTCTGCAGTTAAGTGTGCTTGGGCGAGAGTTGTGCCCGGATGGGTGACCTCCTGGGAATTCCTCGTGTCGCACTAATTTTTTTTTCAGACGGGTCGTTCGACGTTACGCGCGACTGGAACTAGGGTCCACTGGTTTATACGCAAATGTGAGTCAAGAAGCAGGGGCATTTTAATCGATATTAGAACGAGAAGGAGAGATACAGAGTGCACGCACAAGGAAACAAATGACGGGAGGGGGGATGGAAGGAGAAAGAGTGTATGTATTTGCAGTGCAGAATGAAACATGAGGGATCATACTAGCACTAATGCAACGGATTCTATCAGAACTCCGCATTTAAGGGTGCTTGGGCGAGAAAAGTACTCGGATGGGAGACCTCCTGCGATGTCCTTATATTTCACCTATTTTCTTGGGAGGTCCTCGTGTTGCACCCATCTTTTTGCAGATGATTCTTTCGACGTTACGCGCGACTTGATTTATGGTCCGCAGGTTTATTCGCAAATGTGAGTCACAGTGTCGTGCCATTTTACTTGATATTAGAACGAGTACGGGAGGTGCAATGCGCACGCACAAGGAAACAAATGACGGGAGGAGGAAGAAAAGAGAAGGAGTGTATGTATTTGAAGCGCAAAATTAAACAAGTGGCATCATACCAGCACTAATGCACTGGATCCCATCAAAACTCTGCAGTTAAGTGTGCTTGGGCGAGAGTAGTACTCGAATGGGTGAACTCTTGGGAAGTCCTCGTATCGCAACAATTTTTTTTCAGATGGGTCGTTCGACGTTACGCGTGACTAGAACTATGGTCCGCTGGTTTATACGCAAATGTGAGTCAAGAATCAAGGGAATTTTAATCAATATTAGAACGAGAAGGGGAGGTGCAGTGTGAACGCATAAGGAAACAAATGATGGGAGGGGGGGAGGGAAGAAGGAGTGTATGTATTTTCAGCAGAAAATTAAACAGGTGCGGTCACACCAGCACAAATGCACCGGATCTCATCAGAACTCCGCAATTAAGTGTGCTTTGGAGAAAGTAGTACAATGATGGGTTACCTCCTGGGAAGTTCTCGTGTTGTACCCATTTTCTTTTTTTCAGATGTGCCGTTCGACGTTACGCGCGACTTGAATTATTGTCCTCAGGTTTATTCGCAAATGTGAGTCACGGCGCCGTGGTATTTTACTTGATAGTAGAACGAGAACGGGAGGTGCAGTGCGCACGCAAAAGGAAACAAATGACGGGAGGGGGAAGAAAGGGGAATGAGTTTATGTATTTGCAGTGCGAAATTAAACAGGTGCGATCATACCAGCACTAATGCACCGGATCCCATCAGAACATCGCAGTGAACTGTGCTTGGGCGAGATTAGTACTCGGATGGGTGACCTCCTGGGAAGTCTTCGTGTCGCACCAATTTTTTTTCAGACGGGTCGTTCGACGTTACGCGCGACTGGAACTGGGGACCGCTGGTTTATACGCAATTGTGAGTCAAGAAGAAGGGGCATTTTAATCGATATTAGAATGAGAATGAGAGATGCAGAGTGTACGCACAAGGAAACAAATGACGGAAGGGGGGATGGAGGGAGAAAAAGTGTATGTATTTGCAGCGCATAATGAAACATGAGCGATCATACCAGCACCAATGCAACGGATTCTATCAGAACTCCGCAAGTTAAGGGTGCTTGGGCGAGAGTAGCACTAGGATGGGTGACCTCCTGCGAAGTCCTTATATTTCACCAATTTTCTTAGGAAGTCCTCGTGTTGCACCCATTTTTTTGCAGATGATTCTTTCGACGATACGCGCGACTTGAATTATTGTCCTCAGGTTTATTCGCAAATGTGAGTCACGGCACCGTAGCATTTTACTTGATATTAGAACGAGCACAGGAGGTGCAATGCGCACGCACAAGGAAACAAATGACGGGAGGGGGAAGAAAGGAGAAGGAGTTTATGTATTTGCAGCGTGGAATTAAATGGGTGCGATCATACCAGCACTAATGCACCGGATCCCATCAGAACTTCGCAGTGAAGTGTGCTTGGGCGAGAAAAGTACTCGGATGGGTGACCTCCTACGAAGTCCTTATATTTCAGCTATTTTCTTGGGAGGTCCTCGTGGTGCACCCATCTTTTTGCAGATGAATCTTTCGACGTTACGCGCGACTTTATTTATGGTCCGCAGGTTTATTCGCAAATGTGAGTCACAGCGTCGTGGCATTTTACTTGATATTAGAACGAGTACGGGAGGTGCAATGCACACGCACAAGGAAACAAATGACGGGAGGAGGAAGAAAAGAGAAGGAGTGTATGTATTTGAAGCGCAAAATTAAACAAGTGGCATCATACCAGCACTAATGCACTGGATCCCATCAGAACTCTGCAGTTAAGTGTGCTTGGGCGAGAGTAGTACTCGAATGGGTGAACTCTTGGGAAGTCCTCGTATCGCAACAATTTTTTTTCAGATGGGTCGTTAGACGTTACGCGTGACTAGAACTATGGTCCGCTGGTTTATACGCAAATGTGAGTCAAGAATCAAGGGCATTTTAATCGATATTAGAACGAGAAGGAGAGGTGCAGTGTGAACGCACAAGGAAACAAATGATGGGAGGGGGGGAGGGAAGAAGGAGTGTATGTATTTTCAGCACAAAATTAAACAGGTGCGGTCACACCAGCACAAATGCACCGGATCCCATCAGAACTCCGCAGTTAAGTGTGCTTTGGAGAAAGTAGTACAATGATGGGTTACCTCCTGGGAAGTTCTCGTGTTGTACCCATTTTCTTTTTTTCAGATGTGCCGTTCGACGTTACGCGCGACTTGAATTATTGTCCTCAGGTTTATTCGCAAATGTGAGTCACGGCCCGTGGTATTTTTCTTGATTGTAGAACGAGAACGGGAGGTGCAGTGCGCACGCAAAAGGAAACAAATGACGGGAGGGGGAAGAAAGGGGAATGAGTTTATGTATTTGCAGTGCGAAATTAAACAGGTGCGATCATACCAGCACTAATGCACCGGATCCCATCAGAACTTCGCAGTGAAGTGTGCTTGGGCGAGATTAGTACTCGGATGGGTGACCTCCTGGGAAGTCCTCGTGTCGCACCAATTTTTTTTCAGACGGGTCGTTCGACGTTACGCGCGACTGGAACTGGGGACCGCTGGTTTATACGCAATTGTGAGTCAAGAAGAAGGGGCATTTTAATCAATATTAGAACGAGAATGAGAGATGCATAGTGTACGCACAAGGAAACAAATGACGGAAGGGGGGATGGAGGGAGAAAAAGTGTATGTATTTGCAGCGCATAATGAAACATGAGCGATCATACCAGCACCAATGCAATGGATTCTATCAGAACTCCGCAAGTTAAGGGTGCTTGGGCGAGAGTAGCACTAGGATGGGTGACCTCCTGCGAAGTCCTTATATTTCACCCATTTTCTCAGGAAGTCCTCGTGTTGCACCCATTTTTTTGCAGATGATTCTTTCGATGATACGAGCGACTTGAATTATGGTCCTCAGGTTTATTCGGAAATGTGAGTCACGGCACCGTAGCATTTTACTTGATATTAGAACGAGAAGGAGAGGTGTAGTGCGCACGCACAAGGAAACAAATGATGGGAGGGGGGGAGGGAAGAAGGAGTGTATGTATTTTCAGCACGAAATTAAACAGGTGCGGTCACACCAGCACAAATGCACCGGATCCCATCAGAACTCCGCAGTTAAGTGTGCTTTGGCGAAAGTAGTACAATGATGGGTTACCTCCTTGGAAGTTCTCGTGTTGCACCCATTTTCTTTTTTTCAGATGTGCCGTTCGACCTTACGCGCGACCTTAATTATGGTCCGCAGATTTATTCGCAAATGTGAGTCACGGCGCCGTGGCATTTTACTTTATATTTGAGCGAGAACGAGAGGTGCAGTGCGCACGCACAAGGAAACAAATGACGGAAGGGGGAATAAAAGAGAAGGAGTTTATGTATTTGCAGCGCGAAATTAAACAGGTTCGATCATACCAGCACTAATGCACCAGATCCCATCAGAACTCCGCAGTTAAGTGTGCTTGGGCGAGAGCAGTACTCGGATGGGTGACATCCTGAGAAGTCCTCGTGTCGCACTAATTTTTTTCCAGACGGGTCGTTCGACGTTACGCGCGACTAGAACTAGGGTCCGCTGGTTTATACGCAAATGTGAGTCAAGAAGCAGGGGCATTTTAATCGATATTAAAACGAGAATGAGAGATGCAGAGTGCACGCACAAGGAAACAATTGATGGGAGGGGGAGGGAAGGAGAAGGAGTGCATGTATTTTCAGCACGAAATGAAACAGGTGCGATCATACCAGCACTAATGCAACGAATTCTATCAGAACTCCGTAGGTAAGGGTGCTTGGGCGAGAGTAATACTAGCATGGGTTACCTCCTGCGAAGTCTTTGTATTTAACCCATTTTCTTCTGAAGTCCTCGTGTTGCACCCATTTTTTTGTAGATAATTCTTTCGACGTTACGCGCGACTTGAATTATGGTCCTCAGGTTTATTCGCAAATGTGAGTCACGGCGCTGTAGCATTTCACTTGATATTAGAACGAGAACGGGAGGTGCAGTGCGCACGCACAAGGAAATAAATAACGGGTGGGGGAAGAAAGGGGAATGAGTTTATGTATTTACAGCGCGAAATTAAACAGGTGCGATCATACTAGCACTAATGCACCGGATCCCATCAGAACTCCGCAGTTATGTGTGCTCGAGCGAGATTAGTACTCGGATGGGTGACCTCCTGGGAAGTCCTCGTGTCGCACCAATTATTTTTCAAACGGGTCGTTCGACGTTACGCGCGTCTGGAACTAGGGTCCGCTAGTTTATTCGCAAATGTGAGTCAAGAAGCAGGGGCATTTTAATCGATATTAGAACGAGAATGAGAGGTGAAGTGTGAACGCACATGGAAACAAATGACGGGCAGGGGAAGAAAGGAGAAGGAGTGTATGTATTTGCAGCGCAAAATTAAACAGGTGGGATCATACCAGCACTAAAGCTCCAGATCCCATCAGAACTCTGCAGTTAAGTGTGCTTGGGCGAGAGTAGTACTCGGATGGGTGACCACTTGCGAAGCCCTCGTGTTGCACCTATTTTTTTTTGGATGGGTTGTTCGACGTTAAGCGCGAATGGAATTATAAACCGCTGGTTCATTTGCAAAGGTGAGTCACGGTGCCGGGGCATATTACTTGATATTAGAATGAGAAAGAGAGATGCAGAGTGCACGCACAAGGAAACAAATGACAGGAGGGGGGATGGAAGAAGAAAGAGTGTATGTATTTCCAGTGCTGAATGAAACATGAGGGATCATACCAGCACTAATGCAACGGATTCTATCAGAACTCCGCAGTTAAGGGTGCTTGGGCGTGAAAAGTACTCGGATGGGTGACCTCCTGCGAAGTCCTTATATTTCACCCATTTTCTTGGGAGGTCCTCGTGTTGCACCCATCTTTTTGCAGATGATTCTTTCGACGTTACACGCGACTTGATTTATGGTCCACAGGTTTATTCGCAAATGTGAGTCACGGCGCTGCGACATTTTACTTGATATTAGAACGAGTACGGGAGGTGCAGTGTGCACGCACAAGGAAACAAATGACGGGAGGTGGAATAAAAGAGAAGGACTGTATGTATTTGAAGCGCAAAATTAAATAAGTGGCAACATACCAGCACTAATGCACTGGATCCCATCAGAACTCTGCAGTTAAGTGTGTTTGGGCAAGAGTAGTACTCGGATGGGTGACCTCTTGGGAAGTTCTCGTATCGCAACAATTTTTTTGCAGATGGGTCGTTCGACATTACACGCGACTGGAATTATGGTCCGCTGGTTTATACGCAAAAGTGAGTCAAGAATCAGGGGCATTTTAATCGATATTAGAACGAGAAGGAGAGGTGCAGTGTGAACGCACAAGGAAACAAATGATGGGAGGGGGGAGGGAAGAAGGAGTGTATGTATTTTCAGCACGAAATTAAACAGGTGTGGTCACACTAGCACAAATGCACCGCATCCCATCAGAACTCCGCAGTTAAGTGTGCTTTGGCGAAAGTAGTGCAATGATGGGTTACCTCATGGGAAGTTCTCGTGTTGCACCCATTTTCTTTTTTTCAAATTTGTCGTTCGACGTTACGCGCGACTTTAATTATGGTCCGCAGATTTATTCGCAAATGTGAGTCACGGCGTCGTAGCATTTTACTTGATATTTGAATGAGAACGAGAGGTGTAGTGCGCACGCACAAGGAAACAAATGACGGGAAGGGGAAAAAAGGATAAGGAGTTTACGTATTTGCAGCGCGAAATTAAACAGGTGCGATCATACCAGCACTAATGCACCGGATCCCATCAGAACTCTGCAGTTAAGTGTGCTTGGGCGAGAGTAGTACTCGGATTAGAGACCTTGTGGGAAGTCCTCGTGTCGCACTAATTTTTTTTTCAGACGGGTCGTTCGACGTTACGCGCGACTGGGACTAGGGTCCACTGGTTTATACGCAAATGTGAGTCAAGAAGCAGGGGCATTTTAGTCGATATTAGAACGAGAAAAAGAGATGCAGAGTGCACGCACAAGGAAACAAATGACGGGAGGGGGGGTGGAGGGAGAAAAAGTGTATGTATTTGCAGCGCAGAATGAAACATGAGCAATCATACCAGCATCAATGCAATGGATTCTATCAGAACTCTGCAAGTTAAGGGTGCTTGGGCGAGAGTAGCACTAGGATGGGTGACCTCCTGCGAAGTCCTTATATTTCACCCATTTTCTTAGGAAGTCCTCGTGTTGCACCCATTTTTTTGCAGATGATTCTTTCGACGATACGCGCGACTTGAATTATGGTCCTCAGTTTTATTCGCAAATGTGAGTTACGGCACCGTAGCATTTTACTTGATAATAGAACGAGCACGGGAGGTGCAGTGCGCACGCACAAGGAAACAAATGACGGGAGGGGCAAGAGAGGAGAAGGAGTTTATGTATTTGCAGCGCGAAATTAAATGGGTGTGATCATGCCAGCACTAATGCACCGGATCCCATCAGAACTCCGCAGTTAAGTGTGCTTGGGCGAGAGTAGTACCCGGATGGGTGACCTCCTGAGAAGTCCTCGTGTCGCACCATTTTTTTTTCAGACGGGTCGTTTGATGTTACGCTTGACTGGAACTAGGGTCTGCTGGTTTATACTCAAATGTGAGTAAAAAAACAGGGGCATTTTAATCGATATTAGAACGAGAAGGGGAGGTGCAGTGTGAACGCACAAGGAATCAATTGATGGGAGGGGGAGGGAAGGAGAAGGAGTGTATGTATTTTCAGCACGAAATGAAACAGGTGCGATCATACCAACACTAATGCAACGGATTCTATCAGAACTCCGTAAGTAAGGGTACTTGAGCGAGAGTTGTACTAGCATGGGTTATCTCCTGCGAAGTCCTTATATTTCACCAATTTTCTTGTGAAGTCCTCGTGTCGCACCAATTTTTTTTTTCAGACGGGTCGTTCGACGTTACGCGCGTCTGGAACTAGGGTCCGCTGGTTTATACGCAAATGTGAGTCAAGAAGCAGGGGCATTTAATCGATATTAGAACGAGAATGAGAGGTGAAGTGTGAACGCACAAGAAAACAAATGACGGGAGGGGGAAGAAAGATGAAGGAGTGTATGTATTTGCAGCGCGAAATTAAACAGGTGGGATCATACCAGCACTAAAGCCCCGGATCCCATCAGAACTCCGCAGTTAAGTGTGCTTGGCGAGATTAGTACTCGGATGGTTGACCTCCTGGGAAGTCCTCGTGTCGCACCAATTTTTTTTCAGACGGGTTGTTCGACGTTACGCGCGACTGGAACTAGGGTCCACTGGTTTATACGCAAATGTGAGTCAAGAAGCAGGGGCATTTCAATCGATATTAGAACGAGAATGAGAGGTGAAGTGTGAACGCACAAGGAAACAAATGACGGGAGGGGGAAGAAAAGAGAAGGAGTGTATGTATTTGCAGCGCGAAATTAAACAGGTGCGATTATACCAGCACTAAAGCTTCGGATCCCATCAGAACTCCGCAGTTAAGTGTGCTTTGGCGAGAGTAGTACTCGGATGGGTGACCACCTGGGAAGCTCTCGTGTTGCTCCTATTTTTTTTCGGATGGGTTGTTCGACGTTACGCGCGAATGGAATTATAAACCGCTGGTTCATTTGCAAAGGTGAGTCACGGTGCCGGGGCATATTACTTGATATTAGAACGAGAAAGAGAGATGCAGAGTGCACGCACAAGGAAACAAATGACGGGAGGGGGGATGGAAGGAGAAAGAGTTTATGTATTTGCAGCGCAAAATTAAACGGGTGCGATCATATCAGCACTAATGCACCGGATCCCATCAGAACTCCTCAGTTAAGTGTGCTTGGGCGAGAGTAGTACTCGGATGGGTGACCTCCTGGGAAGTCCTCGTGTAGCACTAATATTTTTTTCAGACGGGTCGTTCGACGTTACGCGCGACTGGAACTAGGGTCCATTGGTTTATACGCAAATGTGAGTCAAGAAGCAGGGGCATTTTAATTGATATTAGAACGAGAAAGAGAGATGCAGAGTGCACGCACAAGGAAACAAATGACGGGAGGGGGGATGGAGGGAGAAAAAGTGTATGTATTTGCAACCAAGAATGAAACATGAGCAATCATACCAGCACCAATGCAACGGATTCTATCAGAACTCCGCATTTAAGGGTGCTTGGGCGAGAAAAAGTACTCGGATGGGTGACCTCCTGCGAAGTCCTTATATTTCACCCATTTTCTTGGGTGGTCCTCGTGTTGCACCCAATGTTTTGAAGATGATTCTTTCGACGTTACACGCGACTTGAATTATGGTCCTCAGGTTTATTCGCAAATGTGAGTCACGGCGCTGTACCATTTTACTTGATATTAGAACGAGAACGGGAGGTGCAGTGCGCACGCACAAGGAAACAAATTATGGGAGGGGGAAGAAAGGAGAAGGAGTTTATGTATTTGCACCGCGAAATGAAACAGGTGCGATCATACCAACACTAATGCAACGAATTCTATCAGAACTCCGTAGGTAAGGGTGCTTGGGCGAGAGTAGTACTAGCATGGGTTACCTCCTGCGAAGTCCTTATATTTCACCCATTTTCTTGTGAAGTCCTCGTGTTGCACCCATTTTTTTGCAGATGATTCTTTCGATGTTACGCGCGACTTGAATTATGGTCCCCAGGTTTATTCGCAAATGTGAGTCACGGCACTGTTGCATTTTACTTGATATTAGAACGAGAACGGGAGGTGTAGTGCGCCCGCACAAGGAAACAAATGACGGGAGGGGGAAGAAAGGGGAATGAGTTTATGTATTTGCAGCGCAAAATTAAACAGGTGCGATCATACCAGCACTAATGCACCGGATCCCATCAGAACTCCGTAGTTAAGTGTGGTTTGGCGAGAGTAGTACTCGGATTGTTGACCTCCTGGGAAGTCCTCGTGTCGCACTAATTTTTTTTCTCAGACGGGTCATTCGACGTTACGCGCGACTGGAACTAGGGTCCACTGGTTTATACGCAAATGTGAGTCAAGAAGCAGGGGCATTTTAATCGATATTAGAACGAGAATAAGAGGTGAAGTGTGAATGCACAAGGAAACAAATGACGGGAGGGGGAAGAAAGGAGAAGGAGTGTATGTATTTGTAGCGCTAAACTAAACAGGTGCGATCATACCAGCACTAAAGCCCCGGATCCCATCAGAGCTCCGCAGTTAAGTGTGTTTGGCGAGATTAGTACTCGGATGGTTGACCTCCTGGGAAGTCCTCGTGTCGCACCAATTTTTTTTCAGACGGGTCGTTCGACGTTACGCGTGTCTGGAACTAGGGTCCGCTGGTTTATACGCAAATGTGAGTCGAGAAGCAGGGGCATTTTAATCGAAATTAGAACGAGAATGAGAGGTAAAGTGTGAACGCACATGGAAACAAATGACGGGAGGGGGAAGAAAGAAGAAGGAGTGTATGTATTTGCAGCGCGAAATTAAACAGGTGTGATCATACCAGCACTAAAGCTCCGGATCCCATCAGAACTCTGCAGTTAAGTGTGCTTGGGCTAGAGTAGTTCTCGGATGGGTGACCACTTGGGAAGTCCTCGTGTTGCACCCATTTTTTTTTTTTCAGATGTGCCGTTCGACGTTACGCGCGACTTTAATTATGGTCCGCAGATTTATTCGCAAATGTGAGTCACGGCGCCGTGGCATTTTACTTGATATTTAAACGAGAACGAGAGGTGCAGTGCGCACGCACAAGGAAACAAATGACGGGAGGGGGAAGAAAGGAGAAGGAGTTTATGTATTTGCAGCGCGAAATTAAACCGGTGCGATCATACCAGCACTAATGCACCGGATCCCATCAGAACTCTGTAGTTAAGTGTGCTTGGGCGAGAGTAGTACTCGGATGGGTGACTTCTTGGGAAGTCCTCGTGTCGCACCAATTTTTTTTCAGACGGGTCGTTCGACGTTACGCACGACTGGAACTAGGGTCCACTGGTTTATACGCAAATTTGAGTCAAGAAGCAGGGGCATTTTAATCTATATTAGAACGAGAATGAGAGATGCAGAGTGCACGCAAAAGGAAACAAATGACGGGAGGGGGGATGGAGGGAGAAAAAGTGTATGTATTTGCAGCGTAAAATGAAACATGAGCAATTATACCAGCAAAAATGCAACTGATTCTATCAGAACTCCGCAAGTTAAGGGTGCTTGGGCGAGAGTAGCTCTAGGATGGGTGACCTCCTGCGAAGTCCTTATATTTCACCCATTTTCTTAGGAAGTCCTCGTGTTGCACCCATTTTTTTGCAGATTATTCTTTCGACGATACGCGCGACTTGAATTATGGTCCTCAGGTTTATTCGGAAATGTGAGTCACGGCACCGTAGCATTTTACTTGATATTAGAACGAGAACGGGAGGTGCAGTGCGCACGCACAAGGAAACAAATGACGGGAGGGGGAAGAAAGGAGAAGGAGTTTATGTATTTGCAGCACAGAATTAAACGGTTGCGATCATACCAGCACTAATGCACCGGATCCCATCAGAACTCCGCAGTTAAGTGTGCTTGGGCGAGAGTAGTACTCGAATGGGTGACCTCCTGGGAAGTCCTCGTGTCGCACCAATTTTTTTTCAGATGGGTCGTTCGACGTTGCGCGCGACTGGAACTGGGGTCCGCTTGTTTATACGCAAATGTGAGTCAAGAAGCAGGGGCATTTTAATCGATATTAGAACGAGAATGAGAGGTGCAGTGTGAACGCACAAGGAAACAATTGATGGGAGGGGGAGGGAAGGAGGAGTGTATGTATTTTCAGCACGAAATGGAACAGGTGCGATCATACCAGCACTAATGCAACGGATTCTATCAGAACACCGTAGGTAAGGGTGCTTGGGCGAGAGTAGTACTAGCATGGGTTACCTCCTGCGAAGTCCTTATATTTCACCCATTTTCTTGTGAAGTCCTCGTGTTGCACCCATTTTTTTGCAGATGATTCTTTCGACGTTACGCGCGACTTGAATTATGGTCCTCAGGTTTATTCGCAAATGTGAGTCACGGCGCCGTAGCATTTTACTTGATATTAGAACGAGAACGGGAGGTGCAGTGCGCACGCACAAGGAAACAAATGATGGGAGGGGGAAGAAAAGGGAAGGAAATTATCTATTTGCAGCGCAAAATTGATTAGGTGCGATCATACCAGCACTAATGCACTGGATCCCATCAGAACTCTGCAGTTAAGTGTGCTTGGGCGAGAGTAGTACTCGGATGGGTGACCTCCTGGGAAGTCCTCGTGTCGCACTAATTTTTTTTTTAGACGGGTCGTTCGACGTTACGCGCGACTGGAACTAGGGTCCCCTGCTTCATACGCAAATGTGAGTCAAGAAGCAGGGGCATTTTAATCGATATTAGAACGAGAAGGAGATATGCATAGTGCACGCACAAGGAAACAAATGACGGGAGAGGGGATGGAGGGAGAAAAAGTGTATGTATTTGCGGCGCAGAATGAAACATGAGCAATCATACCAGCACCAATGCGACGGATTCTATTAGAACTCCGCAAGTTAAGGGTGCTTGGGCGAGAGTAGTACTAGCATGGGTATCCTCCTGCGAAGTCCTTATATTTCACCCATTTTCTTGTGAAGTCCTCGTGATGCACCCATTTTCTTTTTTTCAGATGTGTCGTTCGACGTTACGCGCGACTTTAATTATGGTCCCCAAATTTATTCGCAAATGTGAGTCACGGCGCCGTGGCATTTTACTTGATATTTGAACGAGAACGAGAGGTGCAGTGCGCACGCACAAGGAAACAAATGACGGGAGGGGGAAGAAAGGAGAAGGAGTTTATGTATTTGCAGCGCGAAATTAAACCGGTGCGATCATACCAGCACTAATGCACCGGATCCCATCAGAACTCCGCAGTTAAGTGTGCTTGGGCGAGATTAGTACTCGGATGGGTGACCACACGGGAAGTCCTCGTGTCGCACTAATTTTTTTTTCAGACGGGTCGTTCGACGTTACGCGCGTCTGGAACTAGGGTCCGCTGGTTTATACGCAAATGTGAGTCAAGAAGCAGGGGCATTTTAATCGCTATTAGAACGAGAATGAGAGGCGAAGTGTGAACGCACAAGGAAACAAATGACGGGAGGGGGAAGAAAGGAGAAGGAGTGTATGTATTTACAGCAGAAAATTAAACAGGTGCGATCATACCAGCACTAAAGCTCCGGATCCCATCAGAACTCCGCAGTTAAGTGTGCTTGGGCGAGGGTAGTACTCGGATGGGTGACCACCTGGGAAGCCCTCGTGTTGCACCTATTTTTTGTCGGATGGGTTGTTCGACGTAACGCGCGAATGGAATTATAAACCGCTGGTTCATTTGCAAAGGTGAGTCACGGTGCTGGGGCATATTACTTGATATTAGAACGAGAAAGAGAGATGCAGAGTGCACGCACAAAAAAACAAATGACGGGAGATGGGATGGAATGAGAAAGAATGTATGTATTTGCAGTGCGGAATGAAACATGAGGGATCATACCAGCACTAATACAACGGATTCTATCAGAACTCTGTAGTTAAGGGTGCTTGGGCGAGAAAAGTACTCGGATGGGTGACCTCCTGCGAAGTCCTTATATTTCACCCATTTTCTTGGGAGATCCTCGTGTTGCACCCATCTTTTTGCAGATGATTCTTTCGATGTTACGGGCGACTTGATTTATGGTCCGCAGGTTTATTCGCAAATTTGAGTCACGGCGCCGTGGCATTTTACTTGATATTAGAAGAAGTACGGGAGGTGCAGTGCGCACGCACAAGGAAACAAATGACGGGAGGAGGAAAAAAAGAGAAAGAGTGTATGTATTTGAAGCGCAAAATTAAACAAGTGGCATCATACCCGCACTAATGCACTGGATCCAATCAGAACTCCGTAGGTAAGGGTGCTTGGGCGAGAGTAGTACTAGCATGGGTTACCTCCTGCGAAGTCCTTATATTTCACCCATTTTCTTGTGAAGTCCTCGTGATGCACCCATTTTCTTTTTTTCAGATGTGCCATTCAACGTTATGCGCGACTTTAATTATGGTCCGAAGATTTATTCGCAAATGAGAGTCACGGCGCCGTGGCATTTTACCTGATATTTGAACGAGAACGAAAGGTGCAGTGCGCACGCACAAGGAAACAAATGACGGAAGGGGGGATGGAAGGAGAAAGAGTGTATGTATTTGCAGTGCAGAATGAAACATGAGGGATCATACCAGCACTAATGCAACGGATTCTATCAGAACTCCGCAGTTAAGGGTTCTTGGGCGAGAAAAGTACTCGGATGGGTGACCTCCTACGAAGTCCTTATATTTCACCCATTTTCTTGGGAGGTCCTCGTGTTGCACCCATCTTTTTGCATATGATTCTTTCGACGTTACGCGCTGCTTGATTTATGGTCCGCAGGTTTATTTGCAAATGTGAGTCACGGCGCCTTGGCATTTTACTTGATATTAGAACGAGTACGGGAGGTGCAGTGCGCACGCACAAGGAAATAAATGATGGGAGGAGGAAGAAAAGAGAAGGAGTGTATGTATTTAAAGCGCAAAATTAAACAAGTGGCATCATACCAGCACTAATGCACTGGATCCCATCAGAACTCTGCAGTTAAGTGTGCTTGGGCGAGTGTAGTACTCGGATGGGTGACCTCTTGGGAAGTCCTCGTATCGCAACAATTTTTTTTCAGATGGGTCGTTCGTCGTTACGCGCGACTGGAACTATGGTCCGCTGGTTTATACGCAAATGTGAGTCAAGAATTAGGGGCATTTTAATCGATATTAGAACGAGAAGGAGAGGTGAAGTGTGAACGCACAAGGAAACAAATGACAGGAGGGGGGATGGAGGGAGAAAAAGTGTATGTATTTGCAGCGCAGAATGAAACATGAGCAATCATACCAGCACCAATGCGACGGATTCTATTAGAACTCCGCAAGTTAAGGGTGCTTGGGCGAGAGTAGCAGTAGGATGGGTGACCTCCTGCAAAGTCTTTATATTTCACCAATTTTCTTAGGAAGTTCTCGTGTTGCACCCATTTTTTTGTAGATGATTCTTTCGACGATACGTGCGACTTGAATTATGGTCGTCAGATTTATTCGCAAATGTGAGTCACGGCACCGTAGCATTTTACTTGATTTTAGAACGAGCACGGGAGGTGCAGTGCACACGCACAAGGAAACAAATGACGGGAGGGGGAAGAAAGGAGAAGGAGTTTATGTATTTGCATCGCGGAATTAAACGGGTGCGATCATACCAGCACAAATGCACCGGATCCCATCAGAACTCCGCAGTTAAGTGTGCTTTGGCGAAACTAGTACAATGATGGGTTACCTCCTGGGAAGTTCTAGTGTTACACCCATTTTCTTTTTTTCAGATGTGCCGTTCGACGTTACGCGCGACTTTAATTATGGTCCGCAGATTTATTCGCAAATGTGAGTCACGGCGCCGTGGCATTTTACTTGATATTTGAACGAGAAAGAGAGGTGCAGTGTGAACGCATAAGGAAACAATTGATGGGAGGGGGAGGGAAGGAGAAGGAGTGTATGTATTTTCATCACGAAATGAAACAGGTGCGATCATACCAGCACTAATGCAACGGATTCTATCAGAACTCCGTAGGTAAGGGTGCTTGGGCGAGAGTAGTACTAGCATGGGTTACCTCCTGCGAAGTCCTTATATTTCACCCTTTTTCTTGTGAAGTCCTCGTGATGCACCCATTTTCTTTTTTTCAGATGTGTCGTTCGACGTTACGCGCGACTTTAATTATAGTCCACAAATTTATTCGCAAATGTGAGTCACGGCGCCGTGGCATTTTACTTGATATTTGAACGAGAACGAGAGGTGTAGTGCGCACGCACAAGGAAACAAATGACGGGAGGGGGAAGAAAGGAGAAGGAGTTTATGTATTTGCAGCGCGAAATTAAACCGGTGCGATCATACCAGCACTAATGCACCGGATCCCATCAGAACTCTGCAGTTAAGTGTGCTTGGGCGAGATTAGTACTCAGATGGGTGACCTTACGGGAAGTCCTTGTGTCGCACTAATTTTTTTTTCAGACGGGTCGTTCGACGTTACGCGCGTCTGGAACTAGGGTCCGCTGGTTTATACGCAAATGTGAGTCAAGAAGAAGGGGCATTTTACTTGATATTAGAAGAAGTACGGGAGGTGCAGTGTGAACACACAAGGAAACAAATGACGGGAGGGGGAAGAAAAGAGAAAGAGTGTATGTATTTGAAGCGCAAAATTAAACAGGTGCGATCATACCAGCACTAAAGCTCCGGATCCCATCAGAACTCCGCAGGTAAGGGTGCTTGGGCGAGAGTAGTACTAGCATGGGTTACCTCCTGGGAAGCCCTTATATTTCACCCATTTTCTTGTGAAGTCCTCGTGATGCACCCATTTTCTTTTTTTCAGATGTGCCATTCGACGTTACGCGCGACTTTAATTATGGTCCGAAGATTTATTCGCAAATGTGAGTCACGACGCTGTGGCATTTTACCTGATATTTGAACGAGAACGAGAGGTGCAGTGCGCACGCACAAGGAAACAAATGACGGGAGGGGGGATGGAAGGAGAAAGAGTGTATGTATTTGCAGTGCAGAATGAAACATGAGGGATCATACCAGCACTAATGCAACGGATTCTATCAGAACTCCGCAGTTAAGGGTGCTTGGGCGAGAAAAGTACTCGGATGGATGACCTCCTGCGAAGTCCTTATATTTCACCCATTTTCTTGGGAGGTCCTCGTGTTGCACCCATCTTTTTGCATATGATTCTTTCGACGTTACGCGCGGCTTGATTTATGGTCCGCAGGTTTATTCGCAAATGTGAGTCACGGCGCCGTGGCATTTTACTTGATATTTGAACGAGAACGAGAGGTGCAGTGCGCACGCACAAGGAAACAAATGACGGGACGGGGGATGGGAGGAGAAACAGTGTATGTATTTGCAGTGCAGAATGAAACATGAGGGATCATACCAGCACTAATGCAACGGATTCTATCAGAACTCCGCAGTTAAGGGTGCTTGGGCGAGAAAAGTACTCGGATGGGTGACCTCCTGCGAAGTCCTTATATTTCACCCATTTTCTTGGGAGGTCCTCGTGTTGTACCCATCTTTTTGCAGATGATTCTTTCGACGTTACGCGCGAATAGAATTATAAACCGCTGGTTCATTTGCAAAGGTGAGTCACGGCGCCGTGGCATTTTACTTAATATTAGAACGAGTACGGGAGGTGCAGTGCGAACGCACAAGGAAACAAATGACGGGAGGAGGAAGAATAGAGAAGGAGTGTATGTATTTGAAGCGCAAAATTAAACAAGTGGCATCATACCAGCACTAATGCACTTGATCCCATCAGAACTCTGCAGTTAAGTGTGCTTGGGCGAGAGTAGTACTCGGATGGGTGACCTCTTGGGAAGTTCTCGTATCGCAACAATTTTTTTTCAGATGGGTCGTTCGACGTTACTCGCGACTGGAACTATGGTCTGCTGGTTTATACGCAAATGTGAGTCAAGAATCAGGGGCATTTTCATCGATGTTAGAACGAGAAGGAGAGGTGCAGTGTGAACGCACAAGGAAACAAATGATGGGAGGGGGGGAGGGAAGAAGGAGTGAATGTATTTTCAGCACGAAATTAAACAGGCGCGGTCACACCAGCACAAATGCACCGGATCCCATCAGAACTCCGCAGTTAAGTGTGCTTTGGCGAAAGTAGTACAATGATGGGTTACCTCCTGGGAAGTTCTCGTGTTGCACCCATTTTCTTTTTTTCAGATGCGCCATTCGACGTTACGCGCGACTTTAATTATGGTCCGCAGATTGATTCGCAAATGTGAGTCACGGCGTCGTGGCGTTGTACTTGATATTTGAACGGGAACGAGAGGTGCAGTGCGCACGCACAAGGAAACAAATGACGGGAGGGGGAAGAAAGGAGAAGGAATTTATGTATTTGCAGCGCGAAATTAAATAGGTGCGATCATACCAGCACTAATGCACCAGATGCCATCAGAACTCCGCAGTGAAGTGTGCTTGGGCGAGATTAGTACTCGGATGGGTGACCTCCTGGGAAATCCTCGTGTCGCACCAATTTTTTTTGAGACGGGTCTTTCGACGTTACGCGCGTTTGGAACTAGGGTCCGCTGGTTTATACGCAAATGTGAGTCAAGAAGCAGGGACATTTTAATCGATATTAGAACGAGAATGAGAGGTGAAGTGTGAATGCACAAGGAAACAAATGACGGGAGGGGGAAGAAAGGAGAAGGAGTGTATGTATTTGCAGCGCGAATTTAAAAAGGTGCGATCATACCAACACTAAAGCCCCGGATCCCATCAGAACTCCGCTGTTAAGTGTGCTTGGGCGAGAGTAGTACTCGGATGGGTGACTACTTGGGAAGCCCTCGTGTTGCACCTATTTTTTTTCGGATAGGTTGTTCGACGTTACGCGCGAATGGAATTATAAACCGCTGGTTTATTTGTAAAGGTGAGTCACGGCGCCGTGGCATTTTACTTGATATTTGAACGAGAACGAGAGGTGCAGTGCGCACGCACAAGGAAACAAATGACGGGACGGGGGATGGAAGAAGAAAGAGTGTATGTATTTGCAGTGCAGAATGAAACATGAGGGATCATACCAGCACTAATGCAACGGATTCTATCAGAACTCCGCAGTTAAGGGTGCTTGGGCAAGAAAAGTACTCGGATGGGTGACCTCCTGCGAAGTCCTTATATTTCACCCATTTTCTTGGGAGGTCCTCGTGTTGCACCCATCTTTTTGGAGATGATTCTTTCGACGTTACGCGCGAATGGCATTATAAACCGCTAGTTCATTTGCAAAGGTGAGTCACGGCGCCGTGGCATTTACTTGATATTAGAACGAGTACGGGAGGTGCAGTGCGCACGACAAGGAAACAAATGACGGGATGAGGAACAAAAGAGAAGGAGTGTGTGTATTTGAAGCGCAAAATTAAACAAGTGGCATCATACCAGCACTAATGCACTTGATCCCATCAGAACTCTGCAGTTAAGTGTGCTTGGGCGAGAGTAGTTCTCGGATGGGTGACCTCTTGGGAAGTTCTCGTATCGCAACAATTTTTTTTTAGATGGGTCGTTCGACGTTACGCGCGACTGGAACTATGGTCCGCTGGTTTATACGCAAATGTGAGTCAAGAATCAGGGGCATTTTCATCGATATTAGAATGAGAAGGAAAGGTGCAGTGTGAACGCACAAGGAAACAAATGATGGGAGGGGGGAGGGAAGAAGGAGTGTATGTATTTTCCGCACGAAATTAAACAGGTGCGGTCACACCAGCACAAATGCACCGGATCCCATCAGAACTCCGCAGTTAAGTGTGCTTTGGCGAAAGTAGTACAAAGATGGGTTACCTCCTGGGAGGTTCTCGTGTTACACCCATTTTCTTTTTTTCAGATGTGCCGTTCGACGTTACGCGCGAGTATAATTATGGTCCGCAGATTTATTCGCAAGTGTGAGGCACGGCGTCGTGGCATTTTACTTGATATTTGAACGAGAAGGAGAGGTGCAGTGTGAACGCACAAGGAAACAATTGATGGGAGGGGGAGGGAAGGAGAAGGAGTGTATGTATTTTCAGCACAAAATGAAACAGGTGCGATCATACCAGCACTAATGCATCAGATTCTATCAAAACTCCGTAGGTAAGGGTGCTTGGGCGAGAGTAGTACTAGCGTGGGTTATCTCCTGCGAAGTCCTTATATTTCACCCATTTTCTTGTGAAGTCCTCGTGATGCACCCATTTTTTTTTTTCAGATGTGTCGTTCGACGCTACGCGCGACTTTAATTATGGTCCACAAATTTATTTGCAAATGTGAGTCACGGCACCGTGGCATTTTACTTGATATTTGAACGAGAACGAGAGGTGCAGTGCGCACGCACAAGGAAACAAATGACGGGAGGGGGAAGAAAGGAGACGGAGTTTATGTATTTGCAGCGCAAAATTAAACCTGTGCGATCATACCAGCACTAATGCACCGGATCCCATCAGAACTCCGCAGTTAAGTGTGCTTGGGCGAGATTAGTACTCGGATGGGTGACCTCACGGGAAGTCCTCGTGTCGCACTAATTTTTTTTTCAGATGGGTCGTTCGACGTTACGCGCGTCTGGAACTAGGGTCCGCTGGTTTATACGCAAATGTGAGTCAAGAAGCAGGGGCATTTTAATCGCTATTAGAATGAGAATGAGAGGTGAAGTGTGAACGCACAAGGAAACAAATGACGGGAGGGGGAAGAAAGGAGAAGGAGTGTATGTATTTACAGCAGAAAATTAAACAGGTGCGATCATACCAGCACTAAAGCTCCGGATCCTATCAGAACTCTGCAGTTAAGTGTGCTTGGGCGAGGGTAGTACTCGGATGGGTGACCACCTGGGAAGCCCTCGTGTTGCACCTATTTTTTTTCGGATGGGTTGTTCGACGTTACGCGCGAATGGAATTATAAACCGCTGGTTCATTTGCAAAGGTGAGTCACGGTGCTGGGGCATATTACTTGATATTAGAACGAGAAAGAGAGATGCAGAGTGCACGCACAAGAAAACAAATGACGGGAGGGGGGATGGAATGAGAAAGAATGTATGTATTTGCAGTGTGGAATGACACATGAGGGATCAGACCAGCACTAATGCACCGGATCCCATCAGAACTCCGCAGTTAAGTGAGCTTTGGTGAAAGTAGTACAATGATGGGTTACCTCCTTGGAAGTTCTCGTGTTGCACCCATTTTCTTTTTTTCAGATGTGCCATTCGACGTTACACGCGACTTTAATTATGGTCCGCAGATTTATTCGCAAATGTGGGTCACGGCGCCGTGGCATTTTTCTTGATATTTGAACGAGAACGAGAGGTGCAGTGCGCACGCACAAGGAAACAAAGGAGGGGGGGGGGAAGAAAGGAGAAGGAGTGTATGTATTTGCAGCGCGAAATTAAATAGGTGCTATCATACCAGCACTACAGCCCCGGATCCCATCAGAACTCCGCAGTTAAGTGTGCTTGGGGGAGAGTAGTACTCGGATCGGTGACCACCTGGGAAGCCCTCGTGTTGCAGCTATTGTTTTTCGGATGGGTTGTTCGACGTTACGCACGACTGTAATTATAAACCGCTGGTTCATTTTCAAAGGTGAGTCACGGTGCCGGGGCATATTACTTGATATTAGAACGAGAAAGAGAGATGCAGAGTGCACGCACAAGGAAACAAATGACGGGAGGGGGGATGAGAGGAGAAAGAGTGTATGTATTTGCAGTGCAGAATGAAACATGAGGGATCATACCAGCACTAATGCAACGGATTCTATCAGAACTCCGCAGTTAAGGGTGCTTGGGCGAGAAAAGTACTCGGATGGGTGACCTCCTGCGAAGTCCTTATATTTCACCCATTTTCTTGGGAGGTCCTCGTGTTGCACCCATCTTTTTGCAGATGATTCTTTCGACGTTACGCGCGACTTGATTTATGGTCCGCAAGTTTATTCCCAAATGTGAGTCACGGCGCCGTGGCATTTTACTTGATATTAGAACGGGTACGGGAGGTGTAGTGCGCACGCACAAGGAAACAAATGACGGGAGGGGGAAGAAAAGAGAAGGAGTGTATGTATTTGCAGCGCAAAATTAAACAGGTGCGATCATACCATCACTAATGCACCGGATCCCATCAGACCTCCGCAGTCAAGTGTGCTTGGGCGAGAGTAGTACTCGGATGGGTGACCTCCTAGGAAGTCCTCGTGTCGCAACAATTTTTTTTCAGACGGGTCTTTCGACGTTACGCGCGTCTGGAACTAGGGTCCGCTGGTTTATACGCAAATGTGAGTCAAGAAGCAGGGGCATTTTAATCGATATTAGAACGAAAATGAGAGGTGAAGTGTGAACGCACAAGGAAACAAATGACGGGAGGGGGAAGAAAGGAGAAGGAGTGTATGTATTTGCTGCGCAAAATTAAACAGGTGCGATCTTACCAGCACTAAAGCTCCGGATCCCATCAGAACTCCGCAGTTAATTGTGCTTGGGCGAGCGCAGGATGTGTGACAACTTGGGAAGCCCTAGTGTTGCACCTATTTTTTTTCGGATGGGTTGTTCGACGTTACGCGCGAATGGAATTATAAACCGCTGGTTCATTTGCAAAGGTGAGTCACGGTGCCGGGGCATATTACTTGATATTAGAATGAGAAAAAGAGATGCAGAGTGCACGCACAAGGAAATAAATGACGGGAGGGGGGATGGGAGGAGAAAGAGTGTGTGTATTTGCAGTGCAGAATGAAACATGAGGGATCATACCAGCACTAATGCAATGGATTCTATCAGAACTCCGCAGTTAAGGGTGCTTGGGCGAGAAAAGTACTCGGATGGGTGACCTCCTGCAAAGTCCTTATATTTCACCCATTTTCTTGGGAGGTCTTCGTGTTGCACCCATCTTTTTGCAGATGATTCTTTCGACGTTACGCGCGACTTGATTTATGGTCCGCAGGTTTATTCGCAAATGTGAGTCACGGCGCCGTGGCATTATACTTGATATTAGAACGAGTACGGGAGGTGCAGTGCGCACGCACAAGGAAACAAATGACGGGAGGGGGAAGAAAAGAGAAGGAGTGTATATATTTGCAGCGCGAAATTAAACAGGTGCGATCATACCAGCACTAATGCACCGGATCCCATCAGAACTCCGCAGTTAAGTGTGCTTGGGCGAGAGTGGTACTCGGATGGGTGACCTCCTGGGAAGTCCTCGTGTCGCAATAATTTTTTTTCAGACGGGTCGTTCGACGTTACGCGCAACTGGAACTATGGTCCACTTGTTTATACGCAAATGTGAGTCAAGAATCAGGGGCATATTAATCGATATTAGAACGAGAAAAAGAGGTGCAGTGTGAACGCACAAGGAAACAAATGTTGGGAGGGGGGAGGGAAGGAGAAGGAGTGTTTTTATTTTCAGCACGAAATTAAACAGGTGCTATCACACCAGCACAAATACTTCGGATCCCATCAGAACTCCGCAGTTAAGTGTGCTTTGGCGAAAGTAGTATAAGGATGGGTTACCTTCTGGGAAGTTCTCGTGTTGCACCAATTTTTTTTTCAGATGTGCCATTCGACGTTACGCGTGACTTTAATTATAGTCCGCAGATTTATTTGAAAATGTGAGTCACTGCGCCGTGGCATTTTACTTGATATTTATACGAGAACGAGAGGTGCAGTGCGCACGCACAAGGAAACAAATGACGGGAGGGGGAAGAAAAGAGAAGCAGTGTATGTATTTGCAGCGCGAAATTAAACAGGTGCGATCATACCAGCACTAATGCACCGGATCCCATCAAAATTCCGCAGTTAAGTGTGCTTGGGCGAGAGTGGTACTCGGATGGGTGACCTCCTGGGAAGTCCTCGTGTCGCAATAATTTTTTTTCAGACGGGTCGTTCGACGTTACGCGCGACTTGAACTAGGGTCCGCTGGTTTATACGCAAATGTGAGTCAAAAAGAAGGGGCATTTTAATCGATATTAGAACGAGAAGGAGAGGTGCAGTGTGAACGCACAAGGAAACAAATTATGGGAGGGGGAGGGAAGGAGAATGAGTGTATGTATTTTCAGCACGAAATGAAACAGGTGCGATCATACCAGCACTAATGCAACAGATTCTATCAGAACTCCGTAGGTAAGGGTGCTTGGGCGAGAGTAGTACTAGCATGGGTTACCTCCTGCGAAGTGCTTATATTTCACCCATTTTCTTGTGAAGTCCTCGTGTCGCACCAATTTTTTTTCAGACGGGTCGTTCGACGTTACGCTCGTCTGGAACTAGGGTCCGCTGGTTTTTACGCAAATGTGAGTCAAGAAGCAGGGGCATTTTAATCGATATTCGAACGAGAATGAGAGGTGAAGTGTGAACGCACAAGGAAACAAATGACAGGAGGGGGAAGAAAGGAGAAGGAGTGTATGTATTTGCAGCGCGAAACTAAACAGGTGCGATCATACCAGCACTAAAGCCCCGGATCCCATCAGAGCTCCGCAGTTAAGTGTGTTTGGCGAGATTAGTACTCGGATGGTTGACCTCCTGGGAAGTCCTCGTGTCGCACCAATTTTTTTTCAGACGGGTCGTTCGACGTTACGCGTGTCTGGAACTAGGGTCCGCTGGTTTATACGCAAATGTGAGTCGAGAAGCAGGGGCATTTTAATCGAAATTAGAACGAGAATGAGAGGTAAAGTGTGAACGCACATGGAAACAAATGACGGGAGGGGGAAGAAAGGAGAAGGAGTGTATGTATTTGCAGCGCGAAATTAAACAGGTGCGATCATACCAGCACTAAAGCTCCGGATCCCATCAGAACTCCGCAGTTAAGTGTGCTTGGGCGAGAGTAGTACTCGGATGGGTGTCCACCTGGGAAGCCCTCGTGTTGGACCTATTTTTTTTTCGGATGGGTTGTTCGACGTTACGCGTGAATGGAATTATAAATCGCAGGTTCATTTGCAAAGGTGAGTCACGGTACCGGGGCATATTACTTGATATTAGAACGAGAAAGAGAGATGCAGAGTGCACGCAAAAGGAAACAAATGACGGGAGGGAGTATGGGAGGAGAAAGAGTGTATGTATTTGCAGTGCAGAATGATACATGAGGGATCATACCAGCACTAATGCAACGGATTCTATCAGAACTCCGCAGTTAAGGGTGCTTGGGCGAGAAAAGTACTCGGATGGGTGACCTCCTGCGAAGTCCTTATATTTCACCCAATTTCTTGGGAGGTCCTCGTGTTGCACCCATCTTTTTGGAGATGATTCTTTCGACGTTACACTCGTCTGGAACTAGGGTCCGCTGGTTTATACGCAAATGTGAGTCAAGAAGTAGGGGCATTTTAATCGCTATTAGAACGAGAATGAGAGGTGAAGTGTGAACGCACAAGGAAACAAATGACGGGAGGGGGAAGAAAGGAGAAGGAGTGTATGTATTTACAGCGGAAAATTAAACAGGTGCGATCATACCAGCACTAAAGCTCCGGATCCCATCAGAACTCCGCAGTTAAGTGTGCTTGGGCGAGGGTAGTACTCGGATGGGTGACCACCTGGGAAGCCCTCGTGTTGCACCTATTTTTTTTCAGATGGGTTGTTGGACGTTACGCATGAATGGAATTATAAACCGCTGGTTCATTTACAAAGGTGAGTCACGGTGCCGGGGCATATTACTTGATATTAGAACGAGAAAAAGAGATGCAGAGTGCACGCACAAGAAAACAAATGACGGGAGGGGGGATGGAATGAGAAAGAATGTATGTATTTGCAGTACGGAATTAAACATGAGGGATCATACCAGCACTAATGCAACGGATTCTATCAGAATTCCGCAGTTAAGGGTGCTTGAGCGAGAAAAGTACTCAGATGGGTGACCTCCTGCGAAGTCCTTATATTTCACCCATTTTCTTGGGAGGTCCTCGTGTTGCACCCATCTTTTTGCAGATGATTCTTTCGACGTTACGGGCGACTTGATTTATGGTCCGCAGGTTTATTCGCAAATGTGAGTGACGAGGCCGTGGCATTTTACTTGATATTAGAAGGAGTACGGGAGGTGCAGTGCGCACGCACAAGGAAACAAATGACGAGAGGAGGAAGAAAAGAGAAAGAGTGTATGTATTTGAAGCGAAAAATTAAACAAGTGGCATCATACCCGCACTAATGCACTGGATCCCATCAGAACTCTGCAGTTAAGTGTACTTGGGCGAGAGTAATACTCGGATGGGTGACCTCTTGGAAAGTCCTCGTATCACGACAATTTTTTTTCAGATGGGTCGTTCGACGTTACGCGCGACTGAAACTATGGTCCGGTTTATACGCAAATGTGAGTCAAGAATCAGGGGCATTTTAATCGATATTAGAACGAGAAGGAGAGGTGCAGTGTGAACGCACAAGGAAACAAATGATGGGAGGGGGAAGGGAAGAAGGAGTGTATGTATTTTCGGCACGAAATTAAACAGGTGCGGTCACACTGGCACAAATGCACTGGATCCCATCAGAACTCTGCAGTTAAGTGTGTTGTGGCGAAAGTAGTACAATGATGGGTTACCTCCTGGGAAGTTCTCGTGTTGCACCCATTTTCTTCTTTTCAGATGTGCCGTTCGACGTTACGCGCAACTTTAATTATGGTCCGCAGATCTATTCGCAAATGTGAGTCACGGCGCCGTGGTATTTGACTTGATATTTGAACGAGAACGAGAGGTGCAGTGCGCACGCACAAGGAAACAAATGACGGGAGGGGGAAGAAAGGAGAAGGAGTGTATGTATTTGCAGCGCGAAATGAAACAGGTGCGATCATACCAGCACTAATGCAACGGATTCTATCAGAACTCCGTAGGTAAGGGTGCTTGGGCGAGAGTAGTACTAGCATGGGTTACCTCCTGCGAAGTCCTTATATTTGACCAATTTTCTTGTGAAGTCCTCGTGTTGCACCCATTTTTTTGCAGATGATTCTTTCGACGTTACGCGCGACTTGTATTATGGTCCTCAGGTTTATTCGCAAATGTGAGTCACGGCGCTGTAGCATTTTACTTGATATTAGAACGAGAACGGGAGGTGCAGTGCTCACGCACAAGGAAACAAATGACGAGAGGGGAAAGAAAGGAGAAGGAGTTTATGTATTTGCAGCGCAAAATTAAACAAGTGGCATCATACCAGCACTAATGCACTGGATCCTATCAGAACTCTGCAGTTAAGTATGCTTTGGCGAGAGTAGTACTCGGATGGGTGACCTCTTGGGAAGTCCTCGTATCGCAACAATTTTTTTTAGATGGGTCGTTCAACGTTACGCGCGACTGGAACTATGGTCCGCTGGTTTATACGCAAATGTGAGTCAAGAATCAGGGGCATTTTAATCGATATTAGAACGAGAAGGAGAGGTGCAGTGTGAACGCACAAGGAAACAAATGTTGGGAGGGGGGTAGGGAAGAAGGAGTGTATGTATTTTCAGCACGAAATTAAACAGGTGCGGTCACACCAGCACAAATGCACCGGATCCCATCAAAACTCCGCAGTTAAGTGTACTTGGGCGATAGTAGTACAAAGATGGGTTACCTCTTGGGAGGTTCTCGTGTTGCACCCATTTTCTTTTTTTCGGATGTGCCATTCGACGTTACGCGCGACTTTAATTATGGTCCGCAGATTTATTCGCAAAAGTTAGTCACGGCGCCGTGGCATTTTACCTGATATTTGAACGAGAACGAGAGGTGCAGTGCGCACGCACAAGGAAACAAATGACGGGAGGGGGAAGAAAGGAGAAGGAGTTTATGTATTTGCAGCGCGAAATTAAACAGGTGCGATCATACCATCACTAATGCACCGGATCCCATCAGAACTCCGCAGTTAAGTTTGCTTGGGCGAGAGTAGTACTCGGATGGGTGACCTCTTGGGAAGTCCTCGTGTCGTACTAATTTTTTTTTCAGACGGGTCGTTCGACGTTACGTGCGATTGCAACTTGGGTCCACTGGTTGATACGCAAATGTGCGTCAAGAAGCAGGGGCATTTTAATCGATATTAGAACGAGAAAGAGGGATGCAGAGTGCACGCACAACGAAACAAATGACGGGAGGGGGGATGGAGGGAGAAAAAATGTACGTATTTGCAGCGCAGAATGAAACATGAGCAATCATACCAGCACCAATGCAACGGATTCTATCAGAACTCCGCAAGTTAAGGGTGCTTGGGCGAGAGTAGCACTAGGATGGGTGACTTCCTGTGAAGTCCTTATATTTCACCCATTTTCTTAGGAAGTCCTCGTGTTGCACCCATTTTTTTGCAGATGATTCTTTCAACGATACGCGCGACTTGAATTATTGTCCTCAGGTTTATTCGCAAATGTGAGTCACGGTGCCGTGGCATTTTACTTGATATTGGAACGAGTACGGGAGGTGCAGTGCGCACGCAAAAGGAAACAAATGACGAGAGGAGGAAGAAAAGAGAGGGAGTGTATGTATTTGAAGCGCAAAATTAAATAAGTGGCATCATACCAGCACTAATGCACTGGATCCCATCAGAACTCTGCAGTTAAGCGTGCTTGGGCGAGAGTAGTACTCGGATGGGTGACCTCTTGGGAAGTCCTCGTATTGCAACAATTTTTTTTCAGATGGGTCGTTCGACGTTACGCGCGATTGGAACTATGGTCTGTTGGTTTATATGCAAATGTGAGTCAAGAATCAGGGGCATTTTAATCGATATTAAAACGAGAATGAGAGATACAGTGTGAACGCACAAGGAAACAAATGATTGGAGGGGGGGAGGGAACAAGGAGTGTATGTATTTTCAGCACGAAATTAAACAGGTGCGGTCACACCAGCACAAATGCACCGGATCCCATCAGAACTCTACAGTTAAGTGTGCTTTGGCGAAAGTAGTACAATGATGGGTTACCTCCTGGGAAGTTCTCATGTTGCACCCATTTTCTTTTTTTCAGATGTGTCGTTCGATGTTACGCGCGAATAAACCTGCGGACCAAAAATCAAGTCGCGTGTAACGTCGAAAGAATCATCTACAAAAAGATGGGTGCAACACGAGGAACTCCCAAGAAAATGGGTGCAACACGAGGACTTTCGAAGTGGTCACCCATCCGAGTACTACTCTCGCCCAAGCACCCTTAACTGCGGAGTTCTGATAGAATCTGTTGCATTAGTGCTGGTATGATCCCTCATGTTTCATTCTGCACTGCAAATACACACTCTTTCTCCTTCCATCCCTTCTCCCGTCATTTGTTTCCTTGTGCGTGCACTCTGCATCTCTCTTTCTCATTCTAATATCAAGTAATATGCCCCTGCACCGTGACTCACCTTTGCAAATGAACCAGCGGTTTATAATTCCATTCGCGCGTAACGTCGAAAAACCCATCCGAAAAAAAATAGGTGCAACACGAGGGCTTCCCAATTGGTCACCCATCCGAGTACTACTCTCGCCCAAGCAAACTTAACTGCGGAGTTCTGATGGGATCCGGGGCTTTAGTGCTGGTAAGATCGCACCTGTTTAATTTGTGCGACACGAGGACTTCCCAGGAGGTCACCCAATCGAGTACTAATCTCGCCCAAGCACGCTTAACAGCGGAGTTCTGATGGGATTCGGTGCATTAGTGCTGGTATGATCGCACCTGTTTAATCTTGCGCTGCAAATACATAAACTCATTCCCCTTTCTACCCCCTCCCATCATTTGTTTCCTTGTGCGTGCGCACTGCACCTCCCGTTCTCGTTCTAATATCAAGTAAAATGCTACAGCGCCATGACTCACATTTGCAAACAAACCTGAGGACCATAATACAAGTCGCGCGTAACGTCGAAAGAATCATCTGCAAAAAAATGGGTGCAACACGAGGACTTCACAAGAAAATGGGTGAAATATAAGGACTTCGCATGAGGTAACCCATGCTAGTACTACTCTCGCCCAAGCACCTTTACCTACGGAGTTCTGATAGAATCCGTTGCATTAGTGCTGGTATGATTGCACCTGTTTCATTTCGTGCTGAAAATACATACACTCCTTCTCGTTCCCTCCCCCTCCCATCAATTGTTTCCTTGTGCGTTCACACTGCATCTCTCCTTCTCGTTCTAATATCGATTAAAAATGCCCCTGCTTCTTGACTCACATTTGCGTATAAACAAGCGGACCCAAGTTCCAGTCGCGCGTAACGTTGAACGACCCGTCTGAAAAAAAATTGGTGCGACACGAGGACTTCCCAGGAGATCACCCATCCGAGTACTACTCGCGCCCAAGCACACTTAACTGCGGAGTTCTGAGGGGATCCGGTGCATTAGTGCTGGTATGATCGCACCCGTTTAATTTCGCGCTGCAAATACATAAACTCCTTCTCCTTTCTTCCCCCTCCCGTCATTTGTTTCCTTGTGCGTGCGCACTGCACCAACCGTGCTCGTTCTAATATCAAGTAAAATGCTACGGTGCCATGACTCACATTTGCGAATAAATCTGAGGACCATAATTCAAGTCGCGCGTATCGTCGAAAGAATAATCTGCAAAAAAATGGGTGCAACACGAGGACTTCCTAAGAAAATGGGTGAAATATAAGAACTTCGCTGGAGGTCACCCATCCGAGTACTACTATCGCCCAAGCACACTTAACTGCGGAGTTCTGATGGGATCCGGTGCATTAGTGCTGGTATGATCGCACCTGTTTAATTTCAAGCTGCAAATACATAAACTCCTTCTCCTTTCTTCCCCCTCCCGTCATTTGTTTCCTTGTGCGTGCGCACTGCACCTTTCGTTCCCGCTCAAATATCAAGTAAAATGTCACGGCGCCGTGACTCACATTTGCGAATAAATCTGCGGACCATAATTAAAGTCGCGCGCAACGTTGAACGGCACATCTGAAAAAAAGAAAATGGGTGCAACACGAGAACATCCCAGGAGGTAACCCATCATTGTACTACTTTCGCCAAAGCACACTTAACTGCGGAGTTCTGATGGGATCCGGTGCATTTGTGCTGGTGTGACCGCACCTGTTTAATTTCGTGCTAAAAATACATACACTCCTTCTTCCCTCCCCCCCTCCCATCATTTGTTTCCTTGTGCGTTCACACTTCACCTCTCATTCTTGTTCTAATATCGATTAAAATGCCCCTGCTTCTTGACTCACATTTGCGGATAAACCAGCGGACCCTAATTCCAGACGCGGGTAACTTCGAACGACCCATCTGAAAAAAAACTTGTGCGACACGAGGACTTCCCAGGAGGTCACCCATCCGAGTACTAATCTCGCCCGAGCACACTTCACTGCGGAGTTCTAATGGGATTCGGTGCATTAGTGCTGGTATGATCGCAACTATTTTATTTCGCGCTGCAAATACATAAACTCATTCCCCTTTCTTCCCTCTCCCGTCATTTGTTTCCTTGTGCGTGCGCACTGCACCTCCTGTTCCCGTTCTAATATCAAGTAAAATGCCACGGCGCCGTGACTCACATTTGCGAATAAACCTGAGGACCATAATTCAAGTCGCGCGTAACGTCGAACGGCACATCTGAAAAAAAAAATGGGTGCAACACGAGAACTTCCCAGGAGGTAACCCATCATTGTACTACTTTCGGGAAAGCACACTTAACTGCGGAGTTCTGATGGGATCCGGTGCTTTTGTGCTGGTGTGACCGCACCTGTTTAATTTCGTGCTGAAAATACATACACTCCTTCTTCCCTCCCATCATTTGTTTCCTTGTGCGTTTACACTGCACCTCTCTTTCTCGTTCTAATATCGATTAAAATGCCCCTGATTCTTGACTCACATTTATGTATAAACCAGCGGACCCTAGTTCCAGTCGCGCGTAACGTCGAACGACCCGTTTGAAAAAAAATTGGTGTGACACGAGGACTTCCCAGGAGGTCACCCATCCGAGTACTACTCTCGCCCAAACTCACTTAACTGCGGAGTTCTGATGGGATCCGGTGCATTAGTGCTGGTATGATCGCACCCGTTTAATTTTGCACTGCAAATACATAAAGTCCTTCTCCTTTCTTCCCCCTCCCGTCATTTGTTTCCTTGTGCGTGCGCACTGCACCTCCCGTGCTCGTTCTAATGTCAAGTAAAATGCTACGGTGCCGTGACTCACATTTGCGAATAAACCTGTGGACCATAATTCAAGTCGCGCGTATCGTCGAAAGAATCATCTACAAAAAAATAGGTACAACACGAGGACTTCCTAAGAAAATGGGTGAAATATAAGGACTTCGCAGGAAGTCACCCATCCTAGTGCTATTCTCGCCCAAGCACGCTTAACTTGCGGAGTTCTGATATAATCCGTTGCATTGGTGCTGGTATGATTGCTCCTGTTTCGTTCTGCGCTGCAAATACATACACTTTTTCTCCCTCCATCCCCCCTCCCGTCATTTGTTTCCTTGTGCGTGCACTCTGCATCTCTCTTTCTCGTCTTAATATCGATTAAAATGCCCCTGCTTCTTGACTCATATTTGCGTATAAACCAGTGGACCCTAGTTCTATTCGTGCGTAACGTCGAACGACCCGTCTGAAAAAAAAATTAGCGCGGCACGAGGACTTCCCAAGAGGTCACCCATCCGAGTACTACTCTCGCCCAAGCACACTTAACTGCGGAGTTCTGATGAGATCCGGTGAATTATTGCTGGTATGATCAAACCTGTTTAATTTTTCGCTGCAAATACATAAACTCCTTCTCCTTTCTTCCCCCTCCCGTCATTTGTTTCCTTCTGCGTGCACTCTGCACCTCTCGTTCTCGTTTAAATATCAAGTAAAATGCAAAAGCGCCGTGACTCACATTTGCGAATAAATCTGCGAACCAAAATTAAAGTCGCGCGTAACGTCGAACGGCACATCTGAAAAAAAGAAAATGGGTGCAACACGAGAAGTTCCCACGAGGTAACCCATCATTGTACTACTTTCGCCAAAGCACACTTAACTGCGGAGTTCTGATGGGATCTGGTGCATTTGTGCTTGTATGATCGCACTTGTTTAATTTCGCGCTGCAAATACATACACTCATTCCCCTTTCTTTCCCCTCCCGTCATTTGTTTCCTTGTGCGTGCGCACTGCACCTCCCGTTTTCGTTCTAATATCAAGTAAAATGCCATGGCGCCGTGACTCACATTTGCGAATAAACCTAAGGACCATAATTCAAGTCGCGCGTAACGTCGAAAGAATCGTCTCCAAAAAAAATGGGTGCAACACGAGGACTTCAGAAGAAAATGGTTGAAATATAAGTACTTCGCAGGAGGTAACCCATGCTAGTACTACTCTCGCCCAACCACCCTTACCTACGGAGTTCTGATAGAATCCGTTGCATTAGTGCTGGTAAGATCGTACCGGTTTCATTTCGTGCTGAAAATACATACACTCCTTCTCCTTCCCTCCCCCTCCCATCAATTGTTTCCTTGTGCGTTCACACTGCACCTCTCCTTCTCGTTCCAATATAGATTTAAATGCCCCTGCTTCTTGACTCACATTTGCGTATAAACCAGCGGACCCTAGTTCCAGTCGCGCGTAACGTCGAACGACCCGTCTGAAAAAAAATTGGTGCGACACGAAGACTTCCCAGGAGGTCACCAATCCGAGTACTACTCTCGCCAAAGCACACTTAACTGCGGAGTTCTGATGGGATCCGGTGCATTAATGCTGGTATGATCGCACCCGTTTAATTTTGCGCTTCAAATACATATACTCCTTCTCCTTTCTTCCCCCTCCCGTCATTTGTTTCCTTGTGCGTGCGCACTGCACCTCCCGTGCTCGTTCTAATATCAAGTAAAATGCTACGGTGCCGTGACTAACATTTGCGAATAAACCTGAGGACCATAATTCAAGTCGCGCATATCGTCGAAAGAATCATCTGCAAAAAAATGGGTGCAACACCAGGACTTCCTAAGAAAATTGGTGAAATATAAGGACTTCGCAGGAGGTCACCCATCCTAGTGCTACTCTCGCCCAAGCACCCTTAACTTGCGGAGTTCTGATAGAATCCGTTGCACTGGTGTTGGTATGATTGCTCATGTTTCATTCTGCGCTGCAAATACATATACTTTTTCTCCCTCCATCCCCCCTCCCGTCATTTGTTTCCTTATGCGTGCACTCTGCATCTCTCTTTCTCGTTCTAATATCGATTAAAATGCCCCTGCTTCTTGACTCACATTTGCGTATAAACCAATGGACCCTTGTTCCAGTCGCGAGTAACGTCGAACGACCCATCTGAAAAAGAAATTAGTGCGACACGAGGACTTCCCAAGAGGTAACCCATCCGAGTACTACTCTCGCCCAAGCACACTTAACTGCGGAGTTCTGATGGGATCTGGTGCATTAGTGCTGATATGATTACACCTGTTTAATTTCGCACTGCAAATACATAAACTCCTTCTCCTTTCTTCCCCCTCCCGTCATTTGTTTCCTTGTGCGTGCGCACTGCACCTTTCGTTCCCGCTCAAATATCAAGTAAAATGTCACGGCGCCGTGACTCACATTTGCGAATAAATCTGCGGACCATAATTAAAGTCGCGCGTAACGTCGAATGGCACATCTGAAAAAAAGAAAATGGGTGCAACACGAGAACTTCCCAGGAGGTAACCCATCATTGTACTACTTTCGCCAAAGCACACTTAACTGCGGAGTTCTGATGGGATCCGGTGCATTTGTGCTGGTGTGACCGCACCTGTTTAATTTCGTGCTGAAAATACATACACTCCTTCTTCCCTTCCCCCCTCCCATCATTTGTTTCCTTGTGCGTTCACACTTCACCTCTCATTCTCGTTCTAATATCGATTAAAATGCCCCTACTTCTTGACTCACATTTGCGTATAAACCAGCGGACCCTAGTTCCAGACGCGCGTAACGTCGAACGACCCGTCTGAAAAAAAATTGGTGCGACACGAAGACTTCCCAAGAGGTCACCCCTCTGAGTACTAATCTCGCCCAAGCACACTTCACTGCGGAGTTCTGATGGGATCTGGTGCATTAGTGCTGGTATGATCGCACCTCTTTAATTTTGCACTGCAAATACATAAACTCATTCCCCTTTCTTCCCCCTCCCGTCATCTGTTTCCTTGTGCGTGCGCACTTCACCTCCCGTTCTCGTTCTAATATCAAGTAAAACGCTACAGCGCCGTGACTCACATTTGCGAATAAACCTAAGGACCATAATTCAAGTCGCGCGTAACGTCGAAAGAATCATCTGCAAAAAAATGGGTGCAACACGAGGACTTCACAAGAAAATGGGTGAAATATAAGGACTTCGCAGGAGGTAACCCATGCTAGTACTACTCTCGCCCAAACACCCTTACCTACGGAGTTCTGATAGAATCCGTTGCATTAATGCAGGTATGATCGTACCTGTTTCATTTCGCGCTACAAATACATACACTCCTTCTCCTTTCTTCCCCCTCCCGTCATTTGTTTCCTTGTGCGTGCGCACTGCACCTCTCGTTCTCGTTCAAATATCAAGTAAAATGTCACGGCGCCGTGGCTCACATTTGCGAATAAATCTGCGGACCGTAATTAAAGTCGCGCGTAACGTTGAGCGGCACATCTGAAAAAAAGAAAAAGGGTGCAACACGAGAACTTCCCATGAGGTAACCCATCATTGTACTACTTTCGCCAAAGCACACTTAACTGCGGAGTTCTGATGGGATCCGGTGCATTTGTGCTGGTGTGACCGCACCTGTTTAATTTCGTGCTGAAAATACATACACTCCTTCTTCCCTCCCCCCCTCCCATCATTTGTTTCCTTGTGCGTTCATACTGCACCTCTCCTTCTCGTTCTAATATCGATTAAAATGCCCCTGATTCTTGACTCACATTTGCGTATAAACCAGCAGACCCTAGTTCCAGTCGCGCGTAACGTCGAATGACAAGTCTGAAAAAAAATTGGTGCGACACGAGGACTTCCCAGGAGGTCACCCATCCGAGTACTATTCTCGCCCAAGCACACTTAACTGTTGAGTTCTGATAAGATCTAGTGCATTAGTACTGGTATGATCGCACCCGTTTAATTTCGCACTGCAAATACATAAACTCCTTCTCCTTTCTTCCCCATCCCGTCATTTGTTTCCTTGTGCGTGCGCACTGCACCTCCCGTGCTCGTTCTAATATCAAGTAAAATACTACGGTGCCGTGACTCACATTTGCGAATAAACCTGAGGACCATAATTCAAGTCGCGCGTATCGTCGAAAGAATCATCTACAAAAAAATGGGTGCAACACGAGGACTTCCTAAGAAAATGGGTGAAATATAAGGACTTCGCAGGAGGTCACCCATCCTAGTGCTACTCTCGCCCAAGAACTCTTAACTTGCGGAGTTCTGATAGAACCCGTTGCATTGGTGCTGGTATGATAGCTCATGTTTCGTTCTGCGCTGCAAATACATACACTTTTTCTCCCTCCATCCCCCCTCCCTTCATTTGTTTCCTTGTGCGTGCACTCTGCATCTCTCTTTCTCATTCTAATATAAAGTAATATGCCCCGGCACCGTGACTCACCTTTGCAAATGAACCAGCGCTTTATAATTCCATTCGCGCGTAACTTTGAACAACCCATCCGAAAAAAAAATAGGTGCAACACGAGGGCTTCTCAAGTGCTGACCCATCCGAGTACTACTCTCGCCCAACCACACTTAACTGCGGAGTTCTGATGGGATCCGGAGCTTTAGTGCTGGTATGATCGCACCTGTTTAATTTCGTGCTGCAAATACATACACTCATTCTCATTTCTTCCCCCTCCCGTCATTTGTTTCCTTGTGCGTTCACACTGCACCTCTCGTTCTCGTTCTAATATCGATTAAAATGCCCCTGCTTCTTGACTCACATTTGCATATAAACCACCGGACCCTAGTTCCAGACGCGCGTAACGTCGAACGACCCGTTTGAAAAAAAATTGGTGCGACACGAGGACTTCCCAGGAGATCACCCATCCGAGTACTAATCTCGCCCAAGCAGACTTCACTGCGGAGTTCTGACGGGATCCGGTGCATTAGTGCTGGTATGATCGCACCTGTTTAATTTTGCGCTGTAAATACATAAACTCATTCTCCTTTCTTCCCCCTCCCGTCATTTGTTTCCTTGTGCGTGCGCACTGCACCTCCCATTCTCGTTCTAATATCAAGTAAAATGCTACAGCGCCGTGACTCACATTTGCGAATAAACCTGAGGACCATAATTCAAGTCGCGTGTAACGTCGAAAGAATCATCTCCAAAAAAATGGGTGCAACACGAGGACTTCACAAGAAAATGGGTGAAATATAAGGACTTCGCAAGAGGTAACCCATGCTAGTACTACTCTCGCCCAAGCACCCTTACCTACGGAGTTTTGATAGAATCCGTTGCATTAGTGCAGATACGATCGCACCTGTTTCATTTCGTGCTGAAAATACATACATTCCTTCTCCTTTCTTCCCCCTCCCGTCATTTATTTCCTTGTGCGTGCGCACTGCACCTCTCGTTCTCGTTCAAATATCTAGTAAAATGCCACGGCGCCGTGACTCACATTTGCGAATAAATCTGTGGACCATAATTAAAGTCGCGCATAACGTCGAACGGCACATCTGAAAAAAAGAAAAAGGGTGCAACACAAGAACTTCCCAGGAGGTAACCCATCATTGTACTACTTTCGCCAAAGCACACTTAACTGCGGCGTTCTGATGGGATCCGGTGCATTTGTTCTGGTGTGACCGCACCTGTTTAATTTCGTGCTTAAAATACATACACTCCTTCTTCCCTCTCCCCCTCCCATCATTTGTTTCCTTATGCGTTCACACTGCACCTCTCCTTGTCGTTCTAATATCGATTCAAATACCCCTTATTCTTGACTCACATTTGCGTATAAACCAGCGGACCATAGTTCAAGTCCCGCGTAACGTCGAACGACCCGTCTGAAAAAAAATTGGTGCAACACACGGACTTCCCAAGAGGTCACCCATCCGAGTACTACTCTCGCACAAGCACACTTAACTGCGAATTCTGATGGGATCCAGTGCATTAGTGCTGGTATGATCGAACCCGTTTAATTTTACGCTGCAAATACATAAATTCCGTCTCCTTTCTTCCCCCTCCCGTCATTTGTTTCCTTGTGCGTGCGTACTGCACCTCCCGTGCTCGTTCTAATAACAAGTAAAATACTACGGTGCCGTGACTCACATTTGCGAATAGACCTGAGGACCATAATTCAAGTCGCGCGTAACGTCGAAAAAATCATCTGCAAAAAAATGGGTGCAACACGAGAACTTCACAAGAAAATGGGTGAAATATAAGGACTTCGCAGGAGGTAACCCATGCTAGTACTACTCTCGCCCAAGCACCCTTACCTACGGAGTTCTGATAGAATCCGTTACATTAGTGATGTTATGATCGCACCTGTTTCATTTCGTGCTGAAAATACATACACTCCTTCTCCTTCCCTCCCCCTCCCATCAATTGTTTCCTTGTGCGTTCACACTGCACCTCTCCTTCTCGTTCTAATATCGATTAAAATGCCCCTGCTTCTTGATTCACATTTGCGTATAAACCAGCGGACCCTAGTTCAAGTCGCGCGTAACGTCGAACGACCCATCTGAAAATAAATTTGTGCGACACAAGGACTTCCCAGGAGGTCACCCACCCGAGTACTACTCTCGCCCAAGCACACTTAACTGCGGAATTCTGATGGGATCCGGTGCATTAGTGCTGGTATGATCGCACCATTTTAATTCTGCGCTGCAAATACATAAACTCTTTCTCCTTTCTTCCCCCTCCCGTCATTTGTTTTCTTGTGCGTGCGCACTGCACCTCCCGTGCTCGTTCTAATATTAAGTAAAATGCTATGGTGCCGTGACTCACATTTGCGAATAAACCTGAGGACCATAGTTCCAGTCGCGCGTATTGTCGAAAGAATCATCTGCAAAAAAATGGGTGCAACAAGAGGACTTCCTAAGAAAATTTGTGAAATATAAGGACTTCGAAGGAGGTCACCCATCCTAGAGCTACTCTCGCCCAAGCACCCTTAACATGCAGAGTTCTGATAGAATCCGTTGCATTGGTGCTGCTATGATTGCTCATGTTTCATTATGCGCTGCAAATACATACACTTTTTCTCCCTCCATCCCCCCTCCCGTCATTTGTTTCCTTTTGCGTGCACTCTGCATCTCTCCTTCTCGTTCTAATATCGATTAAAATGCCCCTGCTTCTTGACTCACATTTGCGTATAAACCAGTGGACCCTAGTTCCAGTCGTGCGTAATGTGGAACGAGCCGTCTGAAAAAAAAATTAGTGCGACACGAGGACTTCCGAGGAGGTCACCCATCCCAGTACTACTCTCGCCCAAGCACACTTAACTCCAGAGTTCTGACGTGATCCGATGCATTAGTGCTGGTATAATCGCACCTGTTTAATTTTGCGCTGCAAATACATAAACTCCTTCTCCTTTCTTCCCCCTGCCGTCATTTGTTTCCTTGTGCGTGCGCACTGCACCTACCGTGCTCGTTCTAATATCAAGTAAAATGCTATAGTGCCATGACTCACAATTGCGAATAAACCTGATGACCACAGTTCCAGTCGCGCGTATCGTCGAAAGAATCATCTGCAAAAAAATGGATGCAACACGAGGACTTCCTAAGAAAATGGGTGAAATATAAGGACTTCGCAGGAGGTCACCCATCCTAGTGCTACTCTCGCCCAAGCACCCTTAACTTGCGGAGTTCTGATAGAATCCGTTGCATTGGTGCTGGTATGATTGCTCATGTTTCGTTCTGCGCTGCAAATACATACACTTTTTCTCCCTCCATCCCCCCTCCCATCATTTGTTTCCTTTTGCGTGCACTCTGCATCTCTCCTTCTCGTTCTAATATCGATTAAAATGCCCCTGCTTCTTGACTCACATTTGCGTATAAACTAGCGGACCCTAGCTCCAGACGCGCGTAACGTCGAACGACCCGTCTGAAAAAAAATTGGTGCGACAGGAGGACTTCCCAAGAGGTCACCCATCCGAGTACTACTCTCGCCCAAGCACACTTAACTGCGGAGTTCTGATGGGATCCGGTGCATTAGTGCTGGTATGATCCCTCATGTTTCATTCTGCACTACAGATACATACACTTTTTCTCCTTCCATCCCCCCTCCCGTGTTGCACCAATATATGTATTTGCAGCGCAAAATTAAACAGGTGTGATCATACCAGCATTAATGCACCGGATCCCATCAGAACTCCGCAGTTAAGTGTGCTTGGGAGAGAGTAGTACTCGGATGGGTGACCTCCTGGGAAGTCCTCGTGTCGCACCAATTTATTTTCAGACGGGTCGTTCGACGTTACGCGCGACTGGAACTAGGGTCCGCTGGTTTATACGCAAATGTGAGTCAAGAAGCAGGGCCATTTTAATCGATATTAGAACGAGAAGGAGAGGTGCAGTGTGAACGCACAAGGAAACAATTGATAGGAGGGGGAGGGAAGGAGAAGGAGTGTATGTATTTTCAGCACGAAATGAAACAGGTGCGATCATACCAGTACTAATGCAACGGATTCTATCAGAACTCCGTAGGTAAGGGTGCTTGGGCGAGAGTAGTACTAGCATGGGTTACCTCCTGCGAAGTCCCTTATATTTCACCCATTTTCTTGTGAAGTCCTCGTTTTGCACCCATTTTTTTGCAGATGATTCTTTCGACGTTACTCGCGACTTGAATTATGGTCCTCAGGTTTATTCACAAATGTGAGTCACGGCGCCGTAGCATTTTACTTGATATTAAAAACGAGCACAGGAGGTGCAGTGGGCACGCACAATTAAACAAATGAAGGGAGGGGGAAGAAAGGAGAAAGAGTTTATGTATTTACAGCGCAAAATTAAATGGGTGCGATAATACCAGCACTAATGCACCGGATCCCATCAGAACTCCGCAGTTAAGTGTGCTTGGGCGAGAGTAGTACTCGGATGGGTGACCTCCTGGGAAGTCCTCATGTCGCACCAATTTTTTTTCAGACGGGTCGTTCAACGTTACGCGGGACTGGAACTAGGGTCCGCTGGTTTATACGCAAATGTGAGCCAAGAAGCAGGGGCATTTTAATCGATATTAGAACGAGAAGGAGAGGTGCAGTATGAAACATGAGCAATCATACCAGCACCAATGCAACGGATTCTATCAGAACTCAGCAAGTTAAGGGTGCTTGGGCGAGAGTAGCACTAGGATGGGTGACCTCCTGCGAAGTCCTTATATTTCACCCATTTTGTTAGGAAGTCCTCGTGTTGCACCCATTTTTTTGCAGATGATTCTTTCGACGATACGCGCGACTTGAATTATGGTCCTCAGGTTTATTCGCAAATGCGAGTCACGGCACCGTAGCATTTTACTTGATATTAGAACGAGCACGAGAGGTGCAGTGCGCACGCACAAGGAAACAAATGACGGGAGGGGGAAGAAAGAAGAAGGAGTTTATATATTTGCAGTGCGTAATTAAATGGATGCGATCATACCAGCATTAATGCACCAGATCCCATCAGAACTCCGCAGTTAAGTGTGCTTGGGCGAGATTAGTACTCGGATGGGTGACCTCCTGGGAAGTCCTCGTGTCGCAAAAATTTTTTTTCAGACGGGTCGTTCAACGTTACGCGCGACTGGAACTAGGGTCCGCTTGTTTATACGCAAATGTGAGTCAAAAAGCAGGGCATTTTAATCGATATTAGAACGAGAATGAGAGGTGCAGTGTGAACGCACAAGGAAACCATTGATGGGAGGGGGAGGGAAGGAGAATGAGTGTATGTATTTTTAGCACGAAATGAAACAGGTGCAATCATACCAGCACTAATGCAACGGATTATATCAGAACTCCGTAGGTAAGGGTGCTTGGGCGAGAGTAGTACTAGCATGGGTTACCTCCTGCGAAATCCTTATATTTCACCCATTTTCTTGTGAAATCCTCGTGTCGCACCAATTTTTTTTCAGACGGGTCGTTCGACGTTTCGCGTCTCTGGAACTAGGGTCCGCTGGTTTATACGCAAATGTGAGTCAAGAAGCAGGGGCATTTTAATCGATATTAAAACGAGAATAAGAGGTGAAGTGTGAACGCACAAGGAAACAAATGACGGGAGGGGGAAGAAAGGAGAAGGAGTGTATGTATTTGAAGCGTAAAATTAAACAGGTGCGATCATACCAGCAATAAAGCTCCGGATCCCATCAGAACTCCGCAGTTAAGTGTGCTTGGGCGAGAGTAGTACTTGGATGGGTGACCACCTGGGAAGCCCTCGTGTTGCATCAATATATTTTCGGATGGGTTGTTCGACGTTACGCGCGAATGGAATTATAAACCGCTGGTTCATTTGCAAAGGTGAGTCACGGTGCCGGGGCATATTACTTGATATTAGAACGAGAAACAGAGATGCAGAGTGCACGCACAAGGAAACAAATGACGGGAGGGGGGATGGAAGGAGACAGAGTGTATGTATTTGCAGTGCAGAATGATACATGAGGGATCATACCAGCACTAATGCAACGATTCTATCAGAACTCCGCAGTTAAGGGTGCTTGGGCGAGAAAAGTACTCGGATGGGTGACCTCCTGCGAAGTCCTTATATTTCACCCATTTTCTTGGGAGGTCCTCGTGTTGCACCCATCTTTTTGCAGATGATTCTTTCGACGTTACGCGCGAATTGATTTATGGTCCGCATGTTTATTCGCAAATGTGAGTCACGGCACCGTGGCATTTTACTTGATATTAGAACGAGAACGGGAGGTGCAGTGCGCACGCAAAAGGAAACAAATGACGGGAGGATGAAGAAAAGAGAAGGAGTGTATGTATTTGAAGCGCAAAATTAAACAAGTGGCATCATACCAGCACTAATGCACTCGATCCCATCAGAACTCTGCAGTTTAGTGTGCTTGGGCGAGAGTAGTACTCGGATGCGTGACCTCTTGGGAAGTCCTCGTATCGCAACAATTTTTTTTCGGATATGTCGTTCGACGTTACGCGCTACTGGAACTATGGTCCGCTGGTTTATACGCAAATGTGAGTCAAGAATCAAGGGCATTTTAATCGATATTAGAACGAGAAGGAGATGTGCAGTGTGAATGCACAAGGAAACAAATGATGGGAGGGGAGAGGGAAGAAGGAGTGTATGTATTTTCAGCACGAAATTAAACAGGTGCGGTCACACCAGCACAAATGCACCGGATGCCATCAGAACTCCGCAGTTAAGTGTGGTTTGGCGAAAGTAGTACAATGATGGGTTACCTCATGGGAAGTTCTCGTGTTGCAACCATTTTCTTTTTTTCAGATGTGTCGTTCTACGTTACGCGCGACTTTAATTATGGTCCGCAGATTGATTCGCAAATGTGAGTCACGGCGCCGTGGCATTTTACTTGATATTTGAACGAGAACGAGAGGTGCAGTGCGCACGCACAAGGAAACAAATGACGGGAGGGGGAAGAAAGGAGAAGGAGTTTATGTATTTGCAGCGCGAAATTAAACAGGTGCGATCATACCATCACTAATGCACCGGATCCCATCAGAACTCCGCAGTTAAGTGTGCTTGGGCGAGAGTAGTACTCGGATTAGAGACCTCTTGGGAAGTCCTCGTGTCGCACTAATTATTTTTTCAGACGGGTCGTTCGACGTTACGCGCGACTGGAACTAGGGTCCACTGGTTTATACGCAAATGTGAGTCAAGAAGAAGGGGCATTTTAATCGATATTAGAACGAGAAAGAGAGATGCAGAGTGCACGCACAAAGAAACAAATTACGGGAGGGGGAAGAAAAGAGAAGGAGTATATGTATTTGCAGCGCGAAACTAAACTGGTGCGATCATACCAGCACTAAAGCCCCGGATCCCTTCAGAACTCCGCAGTTAAGTGTGCTTGGCGAGATTAGTACTCGGATGGTTGACCTCCTGGGAAGTCCTCGTGTCGCACCAATTTTTTTTCAGACGGGTCGTTCGATGTTACGCACGTCTGGAACTAGGGTCCGCTGGTTTATACGCAAATCTGAGTCAAGAAGCAGGGGCATTTTAATCGATATTAGAACGAGAATGAGAGGTGAAGTGTGAACGCACAAGGAAACAAATGATGGGAGGGGGAAAAAATGAGAATGAGTGTATGTATTTGCAGCATGAAATTAAACAGGTCTGATCATACCAGCACTAAAGCTCCAGATCCCATTAGAACTCCGTAGTTAAGTGTGCTTGGGCGAGAGTAGTACTCGAATGGGTGACCACTTGGGAAGCCCTCGTGTTGCACCAATTTTTTTTCGGATGGGTTGTTCGACGTTACGCGTGAATGGAATTATAAATCGCTGGTTCAATTGCAAAGGTGAGTCACGGTGCCGGGTCATATTACTTGATATTAGAACGAGAAAGAGATATGCAGAGTGCACGCACAAGGAAACAAATGACGGGAGGGGGGATGGAAGGAGAAAGAGTGTATGTATTTGCAGTGCAGAATGAAACATGAGGGATCATACTAACACTAATACAACGGATTCTATCAGAACTCCGTAGGTAAGGGTGCTTGGGCGATAGTAGTGCTAGCATGGGTTACCTCCTGCGAAGTCCTTATATTTCACCCATTTTCTTGTGAAGCCCTCGTGTTGCACCCATTTTTTTGCAGATAATTCTTTCGACGTTACATGCGACTTGAATTATGGTCCTAAGGTTTATTCGCAAATGTGAGTCACGGCGCCGTGGCATTTTACTTGATATTAGAACGAGAACAGGAGGTGCAGTGCGCACGCACAAGGAAACAAATGACGGGAGGGGGAAGAAAGGGGAATGAGTTTATGTATTTGAAGCGCAAAATTAAACGGGTGCGATCATACCAGCACAAATGCACCGGATCCCATCAGAACTCCGCAGTTAAGTGTTCTTTGGCGAAAGTAGTACAATGATGGGTTACCTCGTGGGAAGTTCTCGTGTTGCACCCATTTTCTTTTTTTCAGATGTGTCGTACGACGTTACGCGCTACTTTTATTATGGTCCGGAGATTTATTCGCAAATGTGAGTCACGGTGTCGTGGCATTTTACTTGATATTTGAACGAGAACGAGAGGTGCAGTGTGCACGCACAAGGAAACAAATGACGGGAGGGGCAAGAAAGGAGAAGGAGTTTATGTATTTGCAGCGCAAAATTAAACAGGTGCGATCATACCAGCACTAATGCACCGGATCCCATCAGAACTCCGTAGTCAAGTGTGCATGGGCGAGAGTAGTACTCGGATGGGTGACCTCTTGGGAAGTCCTCGTGTCGCACTAATTTTTTTTTCAGACGGGTCGTTCGACTTTACGCGCGACTGGAACTAGGGTCCATTGGTTTATACGCAAATGTGAGTCAAGAAGCAGGGGCATTTTAATCGATATTAGAACGAGAAGGAGAGATGCAGAGTGCACGCAGAAGGAAACAAATGACGGGAGGGGGGATGGAGGGAGAAAACGTGTATGTATTTGCAGCGCAGAATGAAACATGAGCAATCATACCAGCACCAATGCAATGGATTCTATCAGAACTCCGCAAGTTAAGGGTGCTTGGGCGAGAGTAGCACTAGGATGGGTGACCTCATGCGAAGTCCTTATATTTCACCCATTTTCTTAGGAAGTCCTCGTGTTCCACCCATTTTTTTGCAGATGATTCTTTCGACGATACGCGCGACTTGAATTATGGTCCTCATGTTTATTCGCAAATGTGAGTCACGGCACCCTAGCATTTTACTTTATATTTGAAGGAGCACGGGATGTGCAGTGCGCACGCACAAGGAAACAAATGACGGGAGGGGGAAGAAAGGAGAAGGAGTTTATGTATTTGCAGTGCGGAATTAAACGGGTGCGATCATACCAGCACTAATGCACCGGATCCCATCAGAACTCCGCAGTTAAGTGTGCTTTGACGAGAGTAGTACTCGGATTGGTGATCTCCTGGGAAGTCCTCGTGTCGCACCAATTTTTTTTCCGACAGGTCGTTCGACGTTACGCGCGACTGGAACTAGGGTCCGCTGGTTTATACGCAAATGTGAGTCAAGAAGCAGGGGCATTTTAATCGATATTAGAACGAGAAGGAGAGGTGCAGTGTGAACGCACAAGGAACAATTGATGGGAGGGGGAAGGAAGGAGAATGAGTGTATATATTTTCAGCAAGAAATGAAACAGGTGCGATCTTACCAGCACTAATGCAACGGATTCTATCAGAACTCCGTAGGTAAGGGTGCTTGGGCGAGAGTAGTACTAGCATGGGTTACCTCCTGCGAAGTCCTTATATTTCACCCATTTTCTTGGGAGGTCCTCGTGGTGCACCCATCTTTTTGCAGATGATTCTTTCGACGTTACGCGCGACTTGATTTATGGTCCGCAGGTTTATTCGCAAATGTGAGTCACGGCACCGTGGCATTTTACTTGATATTAGAACGAGTACAAGAGGTGCAGTGCGCACCCACAAGGAAACAAATGACGGGAGGAGGAAGAAAAGAGAAGGAGTGTATATATTTGAAGCGCAAAATTATACAAGTTGCATCATGCCAGCACTAATGCACTGGATCCCATCAGAACTCTGCAGTTAAGTGTGCTTGGGAGAGTAGTGCTCGGATGGGTGACCTCTTAGGAAGTCCTCGTATCGCAACAATTTTTTTTCAGATGGGTCGTTCGACGTTACGTGCGATTGGAACTATGGTCCGCTGGTTTATACGCAAATGTGAGTCAAGAAAAAGGGGCATTTTAATCGATATTAGAACGAGAAAAAGAGGTGCAGTGTGAACGCACAAGGAAACAAATGATGGGAGGGGGGAGGGAAGAAGGAGTGTATGTATTTTCAGCACGAAATTAAAGAGGTGCGGTCACACCAGCACAAATGCACCGGATCCCTTCAGAACTCCACAGTTAAGTGTGCTTTGGCAAAAGTAGTACAATGATGGGTTACCTCCTGGAAAGTTCTCGTGTTGCACCAATTTTTTTTTTTTTCAGATGTGCCGTTCGACGTTACGTGCGACTTTAAATATGGTCCGCAGATTTATTCGCAAATGTTAGTCACGGCGCCGTGGCATTTTACTTGATATTTGAACGAGAACGGGAGGTGCAGTGCGCACGCACAAGGAAACAAATGACGGGAGGAGGAAGAAAAGGGAAGAAGTGTATGTATTTGAAGCGCAAAATTAAACAAGTGGCATCATACCAGCACTAATGCATTGGATCCCGTCAGAATTCTGCAGTTAAGTGTGCTTGGGCGAGAGTAGTGCCTGGATGGGTGACCTCTTGGGAAGTCCTCGTATCGCAACAATTTTTTTTCAGATGGGTCGTTCGACATTACGCGCGACTGGAACTATGATCCGCTGGTTTATACGCAAATGTGAGTCAAGAATTTGGGGCATTTTAATCGATATTAGAACGAGAAGGAGAGGTGCAGTGTGAACGCACAAGGAAACAAATGATGGGAGGGGGGATGGAAGAAGGAGTGTATGTATTTTCAGAACAAAATTAAACAGGTGTGGTCAAACCAGCACAAATGCACCGGATCCCATCAGAACTCCGCAGTTAAGTGTGCTTTGGCGAAAGTAGAACAATGATGGGTTACCTCATGGGAAGTTCTCGTGTTGCACCCATTTTTTTTTTCAGATGTGCCGTTCGACGTTACGCGCGACTTTAATTATGGTCCGCAGATTTATTCGCAAATGTGAGTCATGGCGCCGTGGCATTTTACTTGATATTTGAACGAGAACTAGAGGTGCAGTGCGCATGCACAAGGAAACAAATGACGGGAGGGGGAAGAAAGGGGAATGAGTTTATGTATTTGCAGCGCGAAATTAAACAGGTGCGATCATACTAGCACTAATGCACCTGATCCCATCAGAACTCCGCAGTGAAGTGTGCTTGGGCGAGATTAGTACTCGGATGGGTGACCTCCTAGGAAGTCCTCGTGTCGCACCAATTTTTTTTCAGACGGGTCGTTTGATGTTACGCGCGTTTGGAACTAGGGTCCGCTGGTTTATACGCAAATGTGAGTCAAGAAGCAGGGGCATTTCAATCGATATTAGAACGAGAATGAGAGGTGAAGTGTGAACGCACAAGGAAACAAATGACGGGAGGGGGAAGAAAGGAGAAGGAGTGTATGTATTTGCAGCGCGAAATTAAACAGGTTCGATCATACCAGCACTAATGCAACGGATTCTATCAGAACTCTGCAGCTAAGTGTGCTTGGGCGAGAGTAGCACTCGGATGGGTGACCACTTGGGAAGCCCTCGTGTTGCACCAATTTTTTTTCGGATGGGTTGTTCGACGTTACGCGCGAATAGAATTATAAACCGCTGGATCATTTGCAAAGGTGAGTCACGGTTCCGGGGCATATTACTTGATATTAGAACGAGAAAAAGAGATGCAGAGTGCACGCACAAGGAAACAAATGACGGGAGGGGGGATGGGAGGAGAAAGAGTGTATGTATTTGCAGTGCAGAATGAAACATGAGGGATCATACCAGCACTAATGCAACGGATTCTATCAGAACTCCGCAGTTAAGGGTGCTTGGGCGAGAAATGTACTCGGATGGGTGACGTCCTTCGAAGTCCTTATATTTCACCCATTTTCTTGGGAGGTCCTCGTGTTGCACCCATCTTTTTGCATATGATTCTTTCGACGTTACACGCGACTTGATTTATGGTCCGTAGGTTTATTCACAAATGTGAGTCACGGCGCCGTTGCATTTTACTTGATATTAGAACGAGTACAGGAGGTGCAGTGCGCACGCACAAGGAAACAAATGACGGGATGAGGAAGAAAAGAGAAGGAGTGTATGTATTTGAAGCACAAAATTAAACAAGTGGCATCATACCAGCACTAATGCACTGGATCCCATCAGAAATCTGCAGTTAACTGTGCTTGGTCGAGAGTAGTACTCGGATGGGTGACCTCTTTGGAAGTCCTCGTATCGCAACAATTTTTTTTCAGATGGGTCGTTCGACGTTACGCGCGACTGGAACTATGGTCCGCTGGTTTATACGCAAATGTGAGTCAAGAATCAGGGGCATTTTAATCGATATTAGAACGAGAAGGAGAGGTGCAGTGTGAACCCACAAGGAAACAAATGATGGGAGGGGGGGAGGGAAGAAGGAGTGTATGTATTTTCAGCACGAAATTACACATGTGCGGTCACACCAGCACAAATGCACCGGATCCCATCAGAACTCCGCAGTTATGTGTGCTTTGGGGAAAGTAGTACAATGATGGGTTAACTCCTGGGAAGTTCTCGTGTTGCTCCCATTTTCTTTTTTTCAGATGTGTCGTTCGACGTTGCGCGCGACTTTAATTATGGTCCGCAGATTTATTCGCAAATGTGAGTCACGGCACCGTGGCATTTTACTTGATATTTGAACGAGAAAGAGAGGTACAGTGCGCACGCACAAGGAAACAAATGACGGGAGGGGGAAGAAAGGGGAAGGAATTTATGTATTTGCAGCGCAAAATTAAACAGGTGCGATCATACCAGCACTAATGCATCGGATCACATCAGAACTCCGCAGTTAAGTGTGCTTGGGCGAGAGTAGTACTCGAATGGGTGACCTCTTGGGAAGTCGTTGTGTCGCACTAATTTTTTTTTTAGACGGGTCGTTTGACGTTACGCGTGACTGGAACGAGGGTCCACTGATTTATACGCAAATGTGCATCAAGAAGCAGGGGCATTTTAATCGTTATTAGAACGAGAAGGAGAGATGCAGAGTGCACGCAGAAGGAAACAAATGACGGGAGGGGGGATGGAGGGAGAAAATGTGTATGTATTTGCAGTGCAGAATGAAACATGAGCAATCATACCAGCACCAATGCAACGGATTCTATCAGAACTCCACAAGTTAAGGGTGCTTGGGCGAGAGTAGCACTAGGATGGGTGACCTCATGCGAAGTCCTTATATTTCACCCATTTTCTCAGGAAGTCCTCGTGTTGCACCCATTTTTTTGTAAATGATTCTTTCGACGATACGCGCGACTTGAATTATGGTCCTCAAGTTTATTCGCAAATGTGAGTCACAGCACCGTAGCATTTTACTTGATATTAGAACGAGCACGGGAGGTGTCGTGCGCACGCACAAGGAAACAAATGACGGGAGGGAGAAGAAAGGAGAAGGAGTGTATGTATTTGCAGCGCGAAATGAAACAGGTGCGATCATACCAGCACTAATGCACTGGGAAGTCCTTGTGTCGCACCAATTTTTTTTCAGACGAGTCGTTCGACGTTACGCGCGACTGGAACTGGGGTCCGCTGGTTTATACGCAATTGTGAGTCAAGAAGCAGGGGTATTTTAATCGATATTAGAACGAGAAGGAGAGGTGCAGTGTGAACGCACAAGGAAACAATTGAGGGGAGGGGGAGGGAAGGAGAAGGAGTGTATGTATTTTCAGCACGAAATGAAACAGGTGCGATCATACAAGCACAAATGCATCGGATCCCATCAGAACTCCGCAGTTTAGTGTGCTTGGGCGAGAGTAGTACTCGGATGGGTGACCTCCTGGGAAGTCCTCATGTCGCACTAATTTTTTTTTTAGACGGGTCATTCGACGTTACGCGCGACTGGAACGAGGGTCCACTGGTTTATACGCAAATGTGAGTCAAGAAACAGGGGCATTTTAATTGATATTAGAACGAGAAAGAGAGATGCAGAGTGCACGCACAAGGAAATAAATGACGGGAGGGGGGATGGGAGGAGAAAGAGTGTATGTATTTGCAGTGCAGAATGAAACATGAGGGATCATACCAGCACCAATGCAACGGATTCTATCAGAACTCCGCAGTTAAGGGTGCTTGGACGAGAAAAGTACTCGGTTGGGTGACCTCCTGCGAAGTCCCTATATTTCACCCATTTTCTTAGGAGGTCCTCGTGTTGCACCCATCTTTTTGCAGATGATTCTTTCGAAGTTACGCGCGACTTGATTTATGGTCCGCAGGTTTATTCGCAAATATGAGTCACGGCACCGTAGCATTTTACTTGATATTAGAACGAGCACGGAAGGTGCAGTGCGCATGCACAAGGAAACAAATGACGGGAGGGGGACGAAAGGAGAAGGAGTTTATGTATTTGCAGCGCAGAATTAAACGGGTGCGATCATACCAGCACAAATGCACCGGATCCCATCAGAACTCCGCAGTTAAGTGTGCTATGGCGAAAGTAGTACAATGATGGGTTACCTCCTGGGAAGTTCTCGTGTTACACCCATTGTTTTTTTCAGATGTGCCGTTCGACGTTACGCGCTACTTTTATTATGGTCCGGAGATTTATTCGCAAATGTGAGTCACGGTGTCGTGGCATTTTACTTGATATTTGAACGAGAACGAGAGGTGCAGTGCGCACGCACAAGGAAACAAATGACGGGAGGGGGAAGAAAGGAGAAGGAGTTTATGTATTTGCAGCGCGAAATTAAACAGTTTCGATCATACCAGCACTAATGCACTGGATCCCATCAGAACTCCGCAGTTAAGTGTGCTTGGGCGAGAGTAGTACTCGGATAGGTGACCTCCGGGGAAGTCCTCTTGTTGAACTAATTTTTTTTTTCAGACGGGTCGTTCGACGTTACGCGCGACTGGAACTAGGGTCCACTGGTTTATACGCAAATGTGAGTCAAGAAGCAGGGGCATTTTAATCAATATTAGAACGAGAAAGAGAGATGCAGAGTGCACGCGCAAGGAAACAAATGACGGGAGGGGGGATGGAGGGAGAAAAAGTGTATGTATTTGCAGCGCAGAATGAAACATGAGCAATCATACCAGCACCAATGCAACGGATTCTATCAGAACTTCGCAAGTTAAGGGTGCTTGGGCGAGAGAAGCACTAGGATGGGTGACCTCCTGCGAAGTCCTTATATTTCACCCATTTTGTTAGGAAGTCCTCGTGTTGCACCCATTTTTTTGCAGATGATTCTTTCGACGATACGCGCGACTTGAATTACGGTCCTCAGGTTTATTCGCAAATGTGAGTCACGTCACCGTAGCAATTTACTTGATATTAGAACGAGCACGGAAGGTGCAGTGCGCACGCACAAGGAAACAAATGGCGGGAGGGGGAAGAAAGGGGAAGGAGTTTATGTATTTGCAGCGCGAAGTTGAACGGGTGCGATCATACCACCACTAATGCACCGGATCCCATCAGAACTCCAGAGTTAAGTGTGCTTGGGTGAGAGTAGTACTCGGATAGGTGACCTCCTGAGAAGTCCTCGTGTCGCAACAATTTTTTTTTCAGACGGGTCGTTCGACGTTACGCTCGACTGGAACTAGGGTCCGCTGGTTTATACGCAAATGTGAGTCAAGAAGCAGGGGCATTTTAATCGATATTAGAACGAGAATGAGAGGTGCAGTGTGAATGCACAAGGAAACAATTGACGGGAGGGGGAAGAAAAGAGAAGGAGTGTATTTATTTGCAGCGCGAAATTAAACAGGTGCGATCATACCAGCATTAAAGCCCCGGATCCCATCAGAACTCCGCAGTTAAGTGTTCTTGGGCGAGAGTCGTACTCAGATGGGTGACCACTTGGGAAGCCCTCGTGTTGCACCTATTTTTTTTCGGATGGGTTGTTCGACGTTACGCGCGAATGGAATTATAAACCGCTGGTTCATTTGCAAAGGTGAGTCACGGTGCCAGGGCATATTACTTGATATTAGAACGAGTACGGGAGGTGCAGTGCGCACGAAGAAGGAAACAAATGACGCGGAGAGGAAGAAAAGAGAAGGAGTGTATGTATTTGAAGCGCAAAATTAAACAAGTGGCATCATACCAGCACTAATGCACTGGATCCCATCAGAACTCTGCAGTTAAGTGTGCTTGGGCGAGAGTAGTACTCGGATGGATGACCTCTTGGGAAGTCCTCGTATCGCAACAATTTTTTTTCAGATGGGTCATTCGACGTTACGCGCGACTGGAACGAGGGTCCACTGGTTTATACGCAAATGTGAGTCAAGAAGCAGGGGCATTTTAATCGTTATTAGAACGAGAAGGAGAGATGCAGAATGCACGCAGAAGGAAACAAATGACGGGAGGTGGGATGGAGGGAGAAAATGTGTATGTATTTGCAGCGCAGAATGAAACATGAGCAATCATACCAGCACCAATGCAACGGATTCTATCAGAACTCCACAAGTTAAGGGTGCTTGGGCGAGAGTAGCACTAGGATGGGTGACCTCATGCGAAGTCCTTATATTTCACCCATTTTCTCAGGAAGTCCTCGTGTTGCACCCATTTTTTTGCAGATGATTCTTTCGACGATACGCGTGACTTGAATTATGGTCCTCAGGTTTATTCGCAAATGTGAGTCACGGCACCGTAGCATTTTACTTGATATTAGAACGAGCACGGGAGGTGCAGTGCGCACGCACAAGGAAGCAAATAACAGGAGGGGGAAGAAAGGGGAAGGAGTTTATGTATTTGCAGCGCGAAATTAAACGGGTGCGATCATACCACCACTAATGCACCGGATACCATCAGAACTCCGCAGTTAAGTGTGCTTGGGCGAGAGTAGTACTCGGATGGGTGACCTCCTGGGAAGTCCTCGTGTCGCAACAATTTTTTTTCAAACGGGTCGTTCGACGTTACGCGCGACTGGAACTAGGGTCCGCTGGTTTATACGCAAATGTGAGTCAAGAAGCAGGGGCATTTTAATCGATATTAGAACGAGAATGAGAGGTGCATTGTGAATGCACAAGGAAACAATTGACGGGAGGGGGAAGAAAGGAGAAGGAGTGTATGTATTTGCAGCGCGAAATTAAACAGGTGCGATCATACCAGCACTAATGCAACGGATTCTATCAGAACTCCGCAGTTAAGGGTGCTTGGGCGAGAAAAGTACTCGTATGGGTGACCTCCTGCGAAGTCCTTATATTTCACCCATTTTCTTAGGAAGTACTCGTGTTGCACCCATTCTTTTGCAGATGATTCTTTCGACGATACGCGCAACTTGAATTATGGTCCTCAGGTTTATTCGCAAATGTGAGTCACGGCACCGTAGTATTTTACTTGATATTAGAACGAGCACGGGAGGTGCAGTGCGCACGCACAAGGAAACAAATGACGGGAGGGGAAAGAAAGGAGACGGAGTTTATGTATTTGCAGCGCGGAATTAAACGGGTGCGATCATACCAGCACTAATGAACTGGATCCCATCAGAACTCTGCAGTTAAGTGTGCTTGGGCGTGAGTAGTACTCGGATGCGTGACCTCTTGGGAAGTCCTCGTGTCGCACTAATTTTTTTTTCAGACGAGTCGTTCGACGTTACGCGTGACTGGAACTATGGTCCGCTGGTTTATACGCAAATGTGAGTCCAGAATTAGGGGCATTTTAATCGATATTAGAACGAGAAGGAGAGGTGCAGTGTGAACGCACAAGGAAACATATGATGGGAGGGGGGGAGGGAAGAAGGAATGTATGTATTTTCAGCACGAAATTAAACAGGTGCGGTCACACCAGCACAAATGCACCGGATCCCATCAAAACTCCGCAGTTAAGTGTGCTTTGGCGAAAGTAGTACAATGATGGGTTACCTCCTGGGAAGTTCTCGTGTTGCACCCATTTTCTTTTTTTCAGATGTGCCGTTCGACGTTACGCGCGACTTTAATTATGGTCCGCAGATTTATTCGCAAATGTGAGTCACGGTGCCGTGGCATTTTACTTGATATTTGAACGACAACGAGAGGTGCAGTGCGCACGCACAAGGAAACAAATGACGGGAGGGGGAAGAAAGGAGAAGGAGTTTATGTATTTGCAGCGCAAAATTAAACAGGTGCGATCATACCAGCACTAATGCACCGGATCCCATCAGAACTCCGCAGTTAAGTGTTCTTGGGCGAGAGTAGTACTCGGATGGGTGACCTCCTGGGAAGTCCTCGTGTCTCACCAATTTTTTTTCAGACGGGTCGTTCGACGTTACGCGCGTCTTGAACTAGGGTCCGCTGGTTTATACGCAAATGTGAGTCAAGAAGCAGGGGCATTTTAATCGATATTAGAACGAGAATGAGAGGTGAAGTTTGAACGCACAAGGAAACAAATGACAAGAGGGGGAAGAAAGGAGAAGGAGTGTATGTATTTGCAGCGCGAAAGTAAACAGGTGCGATCATACCAGCACTAATGCTCGTTCTAATATCAAGTAATATGCCCCGGCACCGTGACACACCTTTGCAAATGAACCAACGATTTATAATTCCATTCGCGCGTAACGACGAACAACCCATCCGAAAAAAAATAGGTGCAACACGAGGGAAGTCCTCGTGTCTCACCAATTTTTTTTCAGACGGGTCGTTCGACGTTACGCGCGTCTTGAACTAGGGTTCGCTGGTTTATACGCAAATGTGAGTCAAGAAGCAGGGGCATTTTAATCGATATTAGAACGAGAATGAGAGGTGAAGTTTGAACGCACAAGGAAACAAATGACAGGAGGGGGAAGAAAGGAGAAGGAGTGTATGTATTTGCAGCGCGAAAGTAAACAGGTGCGATCATACCAGCACTAATGCACCGGATCCCATCAGAACTCCGCAGTTAAGTGTGCTTGGGCGAGAGTAGTACTCGGATGGGTGACCTCCTGGGAAGTCCTCGTGTCGCACAAATTTCTTTTCAGATGGGTTGTTCGACGTTACGCGGGTCTGGAACTAGGGTCCGCTGGTTTATACGCAAATGTGAGTCAAGAAGCTGGGGCATTTTAATCGATATTAGAACGAGAATGAGAGGTGAAGTGTGAACCCATAAGGAAACAAATGACGGGAGGGGGAAGAAAAGAGAAGGAGTGTTTGTATTTGGAGCGCGAAATTAAACAGGTGCAATCATACCAGCACTAAAGCTCCGGATCCCATCAGAACTTCGCAGTAAAGTGTTATTGGGCGAGAGTAGTACTCGGATGGGTGACCACTTGGGAAGCCCTCGTGTTGCACCTATTTTTTTTCGGATGGGTTGTTCGTCGTTACGCGCGAATGGAATTATAAACCGTTGGTTCATTTGCAAAGGTGTGTCACGGTGCCGGGGCATATTACTTGATATTAGAACGAGAAAGAGAGATGCAGAGTGCACGCACAAGGAAACAAATGACGGGAGGGGGGATGGAAGAAGAAAGAGTGTATGTATTTGCAGTGTAGAATGAAACATGAGGGATCATACCAGCACTAATACAACGGATTCTATCAGAACTCAGCAGTTAAGGGTGCTTGGGCGAGAAAAGTACTCGAATGGGTGACCTCTTGCAAAGTCTTTATATTTCACCCATTTTCTTGGGAGGTCCTCGTGTTGCACCCATCTTTTTCCAGATGATTCTTTCGACGTTACGCGCGACTTGATTTATGGTCAGCAGATTTATTCGCAAATGTGAATCACGGCGCCATGGCATTTTACTTGATATTAAAAAGAGTACGGGAGGTGCAGTGCGCACGCACAAGGAAACAAATGACGGGAGGTGGAATAAAAGAGAGGGAGTGTATGTATTGGAAGCGCAAAATTAAATAAGTGGCATCATACCAGCACTTATGCACTGGATCCCATCAGAACTCTACAGTTAAGCGTGCTTGGGCGAGAGTAGTACTCGGATGGGTGACCTCTTGGGAAGTCCTCATATTGCAACAATTTTTTTTCAGATGGGTCGTTCGACGTTACGCGCGACTGGAACTATGGTCCGCTGGTTTATACGCAATTGTGAGTCAAGAAGCAGGGGCATTTTAATCGATATTAGAACGAGAAGGAGAGGTGCAGTGTGAACGCACAAGGAAACAATTGATGGGAGGGGGAGGGAAGGAGAAGGAGTGTATGTATTTTCAGCACGAAATGAAACAGGTGCGATCATACCAGCACTAATGCAACGGATTCTATCAGAACTCCGTAGGTAAGGGTGCTTGGGCGAGAGTAGTACTAGCATGGGTTACCTCCTGGGAGGTTCTCGTGTTGCACCCATTTTCTTTTTTTCAGATGTGCCGTTCGATGTTACGCGCGACTTTAATTATGGTCCACAGATTTATTCGCAAATGTGAGTCACGGCGCCGTGGCATTTTACTTGATATTTGAACGAGAACAAGAGGTGCAGTGCGCACGCACAAGGAAACAAATGACGGGAGGGGGAAGAAAGGAGAAGGAGTTTATGTATTTGCAGCGCGAAATTAAACAGGTTCGATCATACCAGCACTAATGCACCGGATCCCATCAGAACTCCGCAGTTAAGTGTGCTTGGGCGAGAGTAGTACTCGGATGGGTGACCTCCTTGGAAGTCCTCGTGTCGCACTAATTTTTTTTTCAGACGGGTCGTTCGACGTTACGCTCGACTGGAATTAGGGTCCACTGGTTTATACGCAAATGTGAGTCAAGAAGCAGGGGCATTTTTATTGATATTAGAACGAGAAAGAGAGATGCAGAGTGCACGCACAAGGAAACAAATGACGGGAGGGGGATGGAGGGAGAAAAAGTGTATGTATTTGCAGCGCAGAATGAAACATGAGCAATCATACCAGCACCAATGCAACGGATTCTATCAGAACTCCGCAAGTTAAGGGTGCTTGGGCGAGAGAAGCACTAGGATGGGTGACCTCCTGCGAAGTCCTTATATTTCACCCATTTTCTTAGGAAGTTCTCGTGTTGCACCCATTTTTTTACAGATGATTCTTTCGACGATACGCACGATTTGAATTATGGTCCTCAGGTTTATTCGCAAATGTGAGTCACGGCACCGTAGCATTTTACTTGATATTAGAACGAGCACGGGAGGTGCAGTGCGCACGCACAAGGAAGCAAATAACAGGAGGGGGAAGAAAGGGGAAGGAGTTTATGTATTCGCAGCGCGAAATTAAACGGGTGCGATCATACCACCACTAATGCACCGGATACCATCAGAACTCCGCAGTTAAGTGTGCTTGGGCGAGAGTAGTACTCGGATGGGTGACCTCCTGGGAAGTCCTCGTGTCGCAACAATTTTTTTTCAGACGGGTCGTTCGACGTTACGCGCGACTGGAACAAGGGTCCGCTGGTTTATACGCAAATGTGAGTCAAGAAGCAGGGGCATTTTAATCGATATTAGAACGAGAATGAGAGGTGCATTGTGAATGCACAAGGAAACAATTGACGGGAGGGGTAAGAAAGGAGAAGGAGTGTATGTATTTGCAGCGCGAAATTAAACAGGTTCGATCATACCAGCACTAAAGCCCCGGATCCCATCAGAACTCCGCAGTTAAGTGTGCTTGGGCGAGAGTAGTACTCGGATGGGTGACCACTTGGGAAGCTCTCTTGTTGCACCTATTTTTTTTCGGATGGGTTGTTCGACGTTACGCGCGAATGGAATTATAAACCGCTGCTTCATTTGCAAAGGTGAGTCACCATCAGAACTCTGCAGTTAAGTGTGCTTGGGCGAGAGTAGTACTCGGATGGGTGACCTCTTGGGAAGTCCTCGTATCGCAATAATTTTTTTTCAGATGGGTCGTTAGACATTACGCGCGACTGGAACTTGTGTCCGCTGGTTTATACGCAAATGTGAGTCAAGAAGCAGGGGCATTTTAATCGATATTAGAACGAGAAGGAGAGGTGCAGTGTGAACGCACAAAGAAACAATTGATGGGAGAAGGAAGGAGAAGGAGTGTATGTATTTTCAGCACGAAATGAAACAGGTGCGATCAAACCAGCACAAATGCAACGGATTCTATCAGAACTCCGTAGGTAAGGGTGCTTTGGCGAGAGTAGTACTAGCATGGGTTACCTCCTGCGAAGTCCTTATATTTCACCAATTTTCTTGTGAAGTCCTCGTGTTGCACCCATTTTTTTGCAGATGATTATTTCGACGTTACGCGCAACTTGAATTATGGTCCTCAGGTTTATTCGCAAATGTGAGTCACGGCGCTGTAACATTTTACTTTATATTAGAACGAGAACAGGAGGTGCAGTGCTCACACACAAGGAAACAAATGACGGGAGTGGGAAGAAAGGGAAATGAGTTTATGTATTTGCAGCGCGAAATTAAAGAGGTGGGATCATACCAGCACTAATGCACCGGATCCCATCAGAACTCCGCAGTGAAGTGTGCTTGGGCGAGATTAGTACTCGGATGGGTGACCTCCTGGGAAGTCCTCGTGTCGCACAAATTTCTTTTCAGACGGGTTGTCCGACGTTACGCGGGTCTGGAACTAGGGTCCGCTGGTTTATACGCAAATGTGAGTCAAGAAGCAGGGGCATTTTAATCGATATTAGAACGAGAATGAGAGGTGAAGTGTGAACGCACAAGGAAACAAATGACGGGAGGGGGAAGAAAGGAGAAGGAGTGTATGTATTTGCAGCGCGAATTTAAACAGGTGCGATCTTACCAGCACTAAAGCCCCGGATCCCATCAGAACTCCGCAGTTAAGTGTGCTTGGGCGAGAGTAGTACTCGGATGGGTGACCACTTGGAAAGCCCTCGTGTTGCACCTATTTTTTTTCGAATGGGTTTTTCGACATTACGCGCGAATGGAATTATAAATCGCTGGTTCATTTGCAAAGGTGAGTCACGGTGCCGGGGCATATTACTTGATATTAGAACGAGAAAGAGAGATGCAGAGTGCACGCACAAGGAAACAAATGACGGGAGGTGGGATGGAAGAAGAAAGAGTGTATGTATTTGCAGTGCAGAATGAAACATGAGGGATCATACCAGCACTAATGCAACGGATTCTATCAGAACTCCGCAGTTAAGGGTGCTTGGGCGAGAAAAGTACTCGGATGGGTGACCTCCTGCGAAGTACTTATATTTCACCCATTTTCTTGGGAGGTCCTCGTGGTGCACCCATCTTTTTGCAGATGATTCTTTCGACGTTACGCGCGACTTGAATTATGGTCCGCAGGTTTATTCGCAAATGTGAGTCACGGAGCCGTGGCATTTTACTTGATATTAGAACGAGTACGAGAGTTGCAGTGCGCACGCACAAGGAAACAAATGACGGGAGGAGGAAGAAAAGAGAAGGAGTGTATGTATTTGAAGCGCAAAATTAAACAAGTGGCATCATACCAGCACTGATGCACTGGATCCCATCAGAACTCTGCAGTTAAGCGTGCTTGGGCGAGAGTAGTACTCGGATGGGTGACCTCTTGGGAAGTCTTCGTATCGCAACAATTTTCATTCAGATGGGTCGTTCGACGTTACGCGCGACTGGAACTATGGTCCACTGGTTTATACTCAAATGTGAGTCAAGAATCAGGGGCATTTTAATCAATATTAGAACGAGAAAGAGATGTGCAGTGTGAACGCACAAGGAAACAAATGATGGGAGGGGGGGCGGGAAGAAGGAGTGTATGTATTTTCAGCACCAAATTAAACAGGTGCGGTCACACCAGCAGAAATGCACCGGATCCCATCAGAACTTCGCAGTTAAGTGTGCTTTGGTGAAAGTAGTACAATGATGGGTTACCTCCTGGGAAGTTCTCGTGTTGCACCCATTTTTTTTTTTTCAGATGTGCCGTTCGACGTTACGCGCGACTTTAATTATGGTCCGCAGATTTATTCGCAAATGTGAGTCACGGCGCCGTGGCATTTTACTTGATATTTGAACGAGAACGAGAGGTGCAGTGCGCACGCACAAGGAAACAAATGATGGGAGGGGGAAGAAAGGAGAAGGAGTATGTTTTTGCAGCGCGAAATGAAACAGGTGCGATCATTCCAGCACTAATGCAATGGATTCTATCAGAACTCCGTAGGTAAGGGTGCTTGGGCGAGGGTAGTACTAGCATGGGTTACCTCCTGCGAAGTCCTTATATTTCACCCATTTTCTTGTGAAGTCCTCGTGTTGCACCCATTTTTTTGCAGATGATTCTTTCGACGTTACGCGCGACTTGATTTATGGTCCGCAGATTTATTCGCAAATGTGAGTCACGGCACCATCGCATTTTACTTAATATTAGAACGAGTAGGGGAGGTGCAGTGCGCACGCACAAAGAAACAAATGACGGGAGAGGGAAGAAAGGATTAGGAGTTTATGTATTTGCAGCGCAAAATTAAATAGGTGCGATCATACCAGCACTAATGCATCGGATCCCAGTAGAACTCCGCAGTTAAGTGTGCTTGGACGAGAGTAGTACTCGGATGGGTGACCTCCTGGGAAATCCACGTGTCGCACTAATTTTCTTTTCAGACAGGTCGTACGACGTTACGCGCGACTGGAACTAGGGTCCACTGGTTTATATGCAAATGTGAGTCAAGAAGCAGGGACATTTTAATCAATATTAGAATGAGAAGGAGAGATGCAGAGTGCACGCACAAGGAAACAAATGACGGGAGGGGGGATAGAGGGAGAAAAAGTGTATGTATTTGCAGCGGAGAATGAAACATGAGCAATCATACCAGCACCAATGTAACGGATTCTATTAGAACTCTGCAAGTTAAGAATGCTTTGGCGAGAGTAGCACTAGGATGGGTGACCTCCTGCGAAGTCCTTATATTTAACCCATTTTCTTAAGAAGTCCTCGTGTTGTACCCATTTTTTTGCAGATGATTCTTTCGATGATACGCGCGACTTGAATTATGGTCCTCAGGTTTATTCGCAAATGTGAGTCACGGCACCTTAGCATTTTACTTGATATTAGAACGAGCACGGGAGGTGCAGTGCGTACGCACAAGGAAAGAAATGACGGGAGGGGGAAGAAAGGAGAAAAAGTTTATGTATTTGCAGCGCGAAATTAAACAGGTGCGATCATACCAGCACTAATGCACCGGATCCCATCAGAACTCCGCAGTTAAGTGTGCTTGGGCGAGAGTAGTACTCGGATGGGTGACCTCCTAGGAAGTCCTCGTGTCGCACTAATTTCTTTTCAGACGGGTCGTTCGACGTTGCGCGCGACTGGAACTAGGGTCCACTGGTTTATAAGCAAATGTGAGTCAAGAAGCAGGGGCATTTTAATCGATATTAAAATGAGAAGGAGAGATGCAGAGTGCACGCACAAGGAAACAAATGACGGGAGGGGGGATGGAGGGAGAAAAAGTGTATGTATTTGCAGCGCATAATGAAATATGAGCAATCATACCAGCACCAATGCAACGGATTCTATTAGAACTCCGCAGGTTAAGGGTGCTTGGGCGAGAGTAGCACTAGGATGGGTGACCTCCTGCGAAGTCCTTATATTTCACCCATTTTCTTAGGAAGTCCTCGTGTTGTACCCATTTTTTTGCAGATGATTCTTTCGACGATACGCGCGACTTGAATTATGGTCCTCAGGTTTATTCGCAAATGTGAGTCACGGCACCGTAGCATTTTACTTTATATTAGAACGAGCACGGGAGGTGCAGTGCGCACGCACAAGAAAACAAATGACGGGAGGGGGGATGGAGGGAGAAAAAGTGTATGTATTTGCAGCGCAGAATGAAACATGAGCAATCATACCAGCACCAATGCAACGGATTCTATCAGAACTCCGCAAGTTAAGGGTGTTTGGGCGAGAGTATCACTAGGATGGTTGACCTCCTGCGAAGTCCTTATATTTCACAAATTTTCTTAAGAAGTCCTTGAGTTGCACCAATTTTTTTGCAGATGATTCTTTCGACGATACGCGTGACTTGAATTATGGTCCTCAGGTTTATTCGCAAATGTGAGTCATGGCACCGTAGCATTTTACTTTATATTAGAAGGAGCACGGGAGGTGCAGTGCGCACGCACAAGGAAACAAATGACGGGAGGGGGAAGAAAGGGGAATGAGTTTATGTATTTGCAGCGCAAAATTAAACAGGTGCGATCATACCAGCACAAATGGACCGGATCCCATCAGAACTCCGCAGTTAAGTGTGCTTTGGTGAAAGTAGTACAATGATGGGTTACCTCGTGGGAAGTTCTCGTGTTGCACCCATTTTCTTTTTTTCAGATGTGCCGTTCGACGTTACGCGCGACTTTAATTATGGTCCGTAGATTTATTCGCAAAGGTGAGTCACGGCGCCGTGGCATTTTACTTGATATTTGAACGAGAACGAGAGATGCAGAGTGCACGCACAAGGAAACAAATGACGGGAGGGGGAAGAAAGGAGAAAGAGTGTATGTATTTGCAGTGCAGAATGAAACATGAGGGATCATACCAGCACTAATACAACGGATTCTATCAGAACTCCGCAGTTAATGGTGCTTGGGCGAAAAAAGTTCTCGGATGGGTGACCTCCTGCGAAGTCCTTATATTTCACCCACTTTCTTGGGAAGTCCTCGTGTTGCACCCGTCTTTTTGCAGATGATTCTTTCGACGTTATACGCGACTTGATTTATGGTCCGCAGGTTTATTCGCAAATGTGAGTCACGGTGCCGTGGCATTTTACTTGATATTAGAACGAGTACGGGAGGTGCAGTGCGCACGCACAAGGAAACAAATGACAGGATGAGGAAGAAACGAGAATGTGTGTATGTATTTGAAGCGCAAAATTAAACAAGTGGCATCATACCAGCACTACTGCACTGGATCCCATCAGAACTCTGCAGTTAAGTGTGCTTGGGCGAGAGTAGTACTCGGATGGGAGACCTCTTGGGAAGTCCTCGTATCGCAACAATTTTTTTTCAGATGGGTCGTTCGACGTTAGGCGCGACTGGAACTATGGTCCGCTGGTTTATACGCAAATGTGAGTCAAGAATCAGGGGCATTTTAATCGATATTAGAACGAGAAGGAGAGGTGCAGTGTGAACGCACAAGGAAACAAATGATGGGAGGGGAGAGGGAAGAAGGAGTGTATGTATTTTCAGCACGAAATTAAACAGGTGCGGTCACACCAGCACAAATGCACCTGATCCCATCAGAACTCCGTAGTTAAGTGTGCTTTGGCGAAGTAGTACAATGATGGGTTACCTCCTGGGAAGTTCTCGTGTTGCACCCATTTTCTTTTTTTCAGAAGTGTCGTTCGACGTTACGCGCGACTTAAATTATGGTCCGCAGATTTATTCGCAAATGTGAGTCACAGCGCCGTGGTATTTTACTTGATATTTGAACGAGAACGAGAGGTGCAGTGCGCACGCACAAGGAAATAAATGACGGGAGGGGGAAGAAAGGAGAATGAGTTTATGTATTTGCAGCGCGAAATTAAACGGGTGCGGTCATACCAGCACTAATGCACCGGATCCCATCAGAACTCCGCAGTTAAGTGTGCTTGGGCGAGAGTAGTACTCGGATGGGTGACCTCTTGTGAAGTCCTCGTGTCGCACCAATTTTTTATCAGACGGGTCGTTCGACGTTAAGCGCGACTGGAACTACAATCCGCTGGTTTATACGCAAATGTGAGTCAAGAATCAGGGGCATTTTAATCGATATTAGAACGAGAAGGAGAGGTGCAGTGTGAACGCACAAGGAAACAAATGATGGGAGGGGAGAGGGAAGAAGGAGTGTATGTATTTTCAGCACGAAATTAAACAGGTGCGGTCACACCAGCACAAATGCACCGGATCCCATCAGAACTTCGCAGTTAAGTGTGCTTTGGCGAAAGTAGTACAATGATGGGTTACCTCCTGGGAAGTTCTTGTGTTGCACCCATTTTCTTTTTTTCAGATGTGTCGTTCGACGTTACGCCCGACTTTAATTATGGTCCGCAGATTTATTCGCAAATGTGAGTCACGGCGCCGTGGTATTTTACTTGATATTTGAACGAGAACGAGAGGTGCAGTGCGCACGCACAAGGAAACAAATGACAGGAAGGGGAAGAAAGGAGAATGAGTTTATGTATTTGCAGCGCGGAATTAAACGGGTGCGGTCATACCAGCACTAATGCACCGGATCCCATCAGAACTCCGCAGTTAAGTGTGCTTGGGCGAGAGTAGTACTCGGATGGGTGACCTCTTGTGAAGTCCTCGTGTCGCACCAATTTTTTATCAGACGGATCGTTCGACGTTAAGCGAGACTGGAACTACAATCTGCTGGTTTATACGCAAATGTGAGTCAAGAATCTGGGGCATTTTAATCGATATTAGAACGAGAAGGAGAGATGCAGTGTGAATGCACAAGGAAACAAATGATGGGAGGGGGGGAGGGAAGAAGGAGTGTATGTATTTTATGCCCGAAATTAAACAGGTGCGCTCACACCAGCACAAATGCACCGGATCCCATCAGAACTCCGCAGTTAAGTGTGCTTTGACGAAAGTAGTACAATGATGGGTTACCTCCTGGGAAGTTCTCGTGTTGCACCCATTTTCTTTTTTTCAGATGTGCCGTTCGACGTTACGCGCGACTTTAATTATGGTCTGCAGATTTATTCGCAAATGTGAGTCACGGTGCTGTGGCATTTTACTTGATATTTGAACGAGAACGAGAGGTGCAGTGCGCACGCACAAGGAAACAAATGACGGGAGGGGGAAGAACGGAGAAGTAGTTTATGTATTTGCAGCGCGAACTTAAACGGGTGTGATCAAACTAGCACTAATGCACCGGAGCCCATCAGAACTTCGCAATTAAGTGTGCTTGGGCGAGAGTAGTACTCGGATGGGTGACCTCCTGGGAAGTCCTCGTGTCGCACTAAATTTTTTTTTCAGACGGGTCGTTCGACGTTACACGCGACTGGAATTAGGGTCCACTGTTTTATATGCAAATGTGAGTCAAGAAGCAGGGGCATTTTAATCGATATTAGAACGAGAAGGAGAGATGCAGAGTGCACGCACAAGGGAATAAATGACGGGAGGGGGAATGGAGGGAGAAAAAGTGTATGTATTTGCAGCGCAGAATGAAACATGAGCAATCATACCAGCACCAATGCAACGGATTCTATCAGAACTCCGCAAGTTAAGGGTGCTTGGCCGAGAATAGCACTAGGAATGGTGACCTCCTGCGAAGTCCTTATATTTCAAACATTTTCTTAGGAAGTCCTCGTGTTGCACCCATTTTTTGCAGATGATTCTTTTAACGTTACGCGCGACTTGAATTATGGTCCTCAGGTTTATTCGCAAATGTGAGTCACGGCGCTGTAGCATTTTACTTGATATTAGAACGAGAACGGGAGCTGCAGTGCGCACACACAAGGAAACAAATGACGAGAGGGGGACGAAAGGGGAATGAGTTTATGTATTTGCAGCGGAAAATTAAACAGATGCAATCATTCCAGCAGTAATGCAACGGATCCCATCAGAACTCCGCAGTTAAGTGTGCTTGGGCGAGAGTAGTACTCGGATGGGTGACCTCTTGGGAAGTCGTCGTGTCGCACCAATTTTTTTTCAGACGGGTCGTTCGACGTTACGCGCGACTGGAACTAGGGTCCGCTGGTTTATACGCAAATGTGAGTCAAGAAGCAGGAGCATTTTAATCGATATTAGAACGAGAATGAGAGGTGAAGTGTGAACGCACAAGGAAACAAATGACCGGAGGGGGAAGAAAGGAGAAGGAGTGTATGTATTTGCAGCGCGAAATTAAACAGGTGCGATCATACCAGCTCTAAAGACCCGGATCCCATCAGAACTCCGCACTTAAGAGTGCTTGGGCGAGAGTAGTACTCGGATGGGTGACCACTTGGGAAGCCCTCGCGTTGCACCTATTTTTTTCGGATGGGTTGTTCGACATTACGCGCGAATAGAATTATAAACCGCTGGATCATTTGCAAAGGTGAGTCACTGTGCCGGGGCATATTACTTGATATTAGAACGAGAAAGAGAGATGCAGAGTGCACGCACAAGGAAACAAATGACGGGAGGGGGGATGGGAGGAGAAAGAGTGTATGTATTTGCAGTGCAGAATGAAACATGAGGGTTCATACCAGCACTAATGCAACGGATTCTATCAGAACTCCGCAGTTAAGGGTGCTTGGCCGAGAAAAGTACTCGGATGGGTGACCTCCTGCGAAGTCCTTATATTTCACCCATTTTCTTAGGAAGTCCTCGTGTTGCACCTATTTTTTTGCAGATGATTCTTTCGACGTTACGCGCGACTTAAATTATGGTCCTCAAGTTTATTCGCAAATGTGAGTCACGGCGCCGTGACATTTTACTTGATATTAGAACGAGAACGGGAGGTGCAGTGCGCACGCACAAGGAAACAAATGACGAGAGGGGGAAGAAAGAGGAATGAGTTTATGTATTTGCAGCGCGAAATTAAACAGGTGCGATCATACCAGCACTAATGCACCGGATTCCATCAGAACTCTGCAGTTATGTGTGCTTGGGCGAGATTAGTACTCGGATGGATAACCTCCTGGGAAGTCCTCGTGTCGCACCAATTTTTTTTTCAGACGGGTCGTTCAACGTTACGCATGTCTGGAACTAGGGTCCGCTGGTTTATACGCAAATCTGAGTCAAGAAGCAGGGGCATTTTAATCGATATTAGAACGAGAATGAGAGGTGAAGTGTGAACGCACAAGGAAACAAATGACGGGAGGGGGAAGAAAGGAGAAGGAGTATATGTATTTGCAGCGTGAAATTAAACAGGTTCGATTATACCAGCACTAAAGCTCCGGATCCCATCAGAACTCCGTAGTTAAGTGTGTTTGGGCGAGAGTAGTACTCGGATGGGTGACCACCTGGGAAGCCCTCGTGTTGCACCAATTTTTTTTCGGATGGGTTGTTCGACGTTACGCGCGAATGGAATTATAAACCGCTGGTTCATTTGCAAAGGTGAGTCACTGTGCCGGGGCATATTATTTGATATTAGAACGAGAAAGAGAGATGCAGAGTGCACGCACAAGGAAACAAATGACGGGAGGGGGGATGGAAGGAGAAAGAGTGTATGTATTTGCAGTGCAAAATGAAACATGAGGGATCATACCAGCACTAATGCAACGGATTCTATCAGAACTCCGTAGGTAAGGGTGCTTGGGCGAGAGTAGTACTAGCATGGGTTACCTCCTGCGAAATCCTTATATTTCACCCATTTTCTTGTGAAGTTCTCGTGTTGCACCCATTTTTTTGCAGATAATTCTTTCGACGTTACGCGCGACTTGAATTATGGTCCTCAGGTTTATTCGCAAATGTGAGTCACGGCGCCGTGACATTTTACTTGATATTAGAACGAGAACGGGAGGTGCAGTGCGCACGCACAAGGAAACAAATGACGGGAGGGGGAAGAAAGGGGAATGAGTTTATGTATTTGTAGCACAAAATTAAACGGGTGCGATCATACCAGCACAAATGCACCAGATCCCATCAGAACTCCGCAGTTAAGTGTGCTTAGGCGAGATTTGTACTCGGATGGGTGACCTCCTGGGAAGTCCTTGTGTCGCACCAATTTTTTTTCAGACGGGTCATTCGACGTTAGGCGCGTCTGGAACTAGGGTCCGCTGGTTTATACACAAATGTGAGTCTATAAGCAGGGGCATTTTAATCGATATTAAAACGAGAATGAGAGGTGAAGTGTTAACGCACAAGGATACAAATGACTGGAGGGGGAAGAAATGAGAAGGAGTGTATGTATTTGCAGCGCGAAATTAAACAGGTGCGATCATACCAGCACTAAAGCCCCGGATCCCATCAGAACTCCGCAGTTAAGTGTGCTTGGGTGAGAGTAGTACTCGGATAGGTGACCACTTGGGAAGCCCTCGTGTTGTACCTATTTTTTTTCGGATTGGTTGTTCGACGTTACGCGCGAATGGAATTATAAACCGCTGGTTCATTTGCAAAGGTGAGTCACAGTGCGGGGGCATATTACTTGATATTAGAACGAGAAAGAGAGATGCAGAGTGCACGCACAAGGAAACAAATGACGGGAGGGGGGATGGGAGGAGAAATTGTGTATGTATTTGCAGTGCAGAATGAAACATGAGGGATCATACCAGCACTAATGCAACGGATTCTATCAGAACTCCGCAGTTAAGTGTCCTTTGGCGAAAGTAGTATAATGATGGGTTACCTCCTTGGAAGTTCTCGTGTTGCACCCATTTTCTTTTTTTCAGATGTGCCGTTCGACCTTACGCGCGACCTTAATTATGGTCCGCAGATTTTTTCGCAAATGTAAGTCACGGCGCCGTGGCATTTTACTTGATATTTGAGCGAGAACGAGAGGTGCAGTGCGCACGCACAAGAAAACAAATGATGGGAGGTGGAATAAAGGAGAAGGAGTTTATGTATTTGCAGCGAAATTAAACAGGTTCGATCATACCAGCACTAATGCACCAGATCCCATCAGAACTCCGCAGTTAAGTATGCTTGGGAGAGAGTAGTACTCGAATGGGTTACCTCTTGGGAAATCCTCGTGTCGCACTAATTTTTTTTTCAGACGGGTCGTTCGACGTTACGCGCGACTGGAACAAGGGTTCACTGGTTTATACGCAAATGTGAGTCAAGAAGCAGGAGCATTTTAATCGATATTAGAACGAGAAAGAGAGATGCAGAGTGCATGCACAAGGAAACAAATGACGGGAGGGGGGATGGAGGTAGAGAAAGTATATGTATTTGCAGCACAGAATGAAACATGAGCAATCATACCAGCACCAATGCAACGGATTCTATCAGAACTCCGCAAGTTAAAGGTGCTTGGGCGAGAGTAGTACCCGGATGGGTGACCTCCTGGGAAGTCCTCGTGTCGCCTTAATTTTTTTTTTCAGACGGGTCGTTCGACGTTATGTGCGACTGCAACTAGGGTCCCCTGGTTTATACGCAAATGTGAGTCAAGAAGTAGGGGCATTTTAATCGATATTAGAACGAGAAGGAGATATGCAGAGTGCACGCACAAGGAAACAAATGACGGGAGGGGGAGGGAAGGAGAAAGAGTGTATGTATTTTCAGCACGAAATGAAACAGGTGCGATCATACTAGTACTAATGCATCGGATTCTATCAGAACTCCGTAGGTAAGGTGCTTGGGCGAGAGTAGTACTAGCATGGGTTACCTCCTGCGAAGTCCTTATATTTCACCCATTTTCTTGTGAAGTCCTCGTGTTGCACCCATTTTTTAACAGATGATTCTTTCGACGTTACGCGCAACTTGAATTATGGTCCTCAGGTTAATTCGCAAATGTGAGTCACGACACCGTAGTATTTTACTTGATATTAGAACGAGCACGGGAGGTGCAGTGCGCACGCACAAGGAAAGAAATGACGGGAGGGGGAAGAAAGGAGAAGGAGTTTATGTATTTGCAGCGCGGAATTAAACGGGTGCGATCATACCAGCACTAATGCACTGGATCCCATCAGAACTCTGCAGTTAAGTTTGCTTGGCCGAGAGTAGTACTCGGATGGGTGACCTCTTGGGAAGTCCTTGTGTCGCACCAATTTTTTTTCAGATGGGTCATTCGACGTTACGCGCGACTGGAACTATGGTTCGCTGGTTTATACGCAAATGTGAGTCAAGAAGCAGGGGCATTTTAATAGATATTAGAACGAGAAGGAGAGGTGCAGTGTGAACGCACAGTGAAACAATTGATAGGAGGGGGAGGGAAGGAGAATGAGTGTATGTATTTTCAGCACGAAATGAAACAGGTGCGATCATACCAGCACCAATGCTTCGGATTCTATCAGAACTCCGTAGGTAATGGTGCTTGGGCGAGAGTAGTACTAGCATGGGTTACCTCCTGCGAAGTCATTATATTTCACCCATTTTCTTGTGAAGTCCTTGTGTTGCACCCATTTTTTTGCAGATGATTCTTTCGACATTACGCGCGACTTGAATTATGGTCCTCAGGTTTATTCGCAAATGTGAGTCACGACGCCGTGGCATTTTACTTGATATTTGAATGAGAACGTAAGGTGCATTGCGCACGTACAAGGAAACAAATGACGGGAGGGGGAAGAAAGGAGAAGGATTTTATGTATTTGCAGCGTGAAATTAAACAGGTGCGATCATACCAGCACGAATGCACCAGATTCCATTAAAACTCCGCAGTTAAGTGTGCTTGGGCGAGATTAGTACTCGAATGGGTGACCTCCTGGGAAGTCCTCGTGTCGCACTAATTCTTTTTTTCAAACGGGTCGTTCGACGTTACGCGCGACTGGAACTAGGGTCCACTGGTTTATACGCAAATATGAGTCAGGAAGCAGGGGCATTTTAATCGATATTAGAACGAGAAGGAGAGATTCAGAGTGCACGCACATGGAAACAAATGACGGGAGGGGGGATGGAGGGAGAAAAAGTGTATGCAGCGCAGAATGAAACATGAGCAATCATACCAGCTCCAATGCAACGGATTCTATCAGAACTCCGCAAGTTAAGGGTGCTTGGGCGAGAGTTGCACTAGGATGGGTGACCTCCTGCGAAGTCCTTATATTTCACCCATTTTCTTAGGAAGTCCTCGTGTTGCACCCATTTTTTTGTAGATAATTCTTTCGACGATACGCGCGAGTTGAATTATGGTCCTCAGGTTTATTCGCAAATGTGAGTCACGGCACCGTAGCATTTTACTTGATATTAGAACGAGCACGGGAAGTGCAGTGTGCACGCACAAGGAAACAAATGACGAGAGGGGGAAGAAAGGAGAAGGAGTTTATGTATTTGCAGCGCGAAATTAAACGGGTGTGATCATATCAGCACTAATGCACCGGATCCCATCAAAAGTTCGCAGTTAAGTGTGCTTGGGCGAGAGTAGTACTCGGATGGGTGACCTCCTGGGAAGTCCTCGTGTCGCACCAATTTTTTTTCAGACGGGTCGTTCGACGTTACGCGCGACTGGAACTTGGGTCCGCTGGTTTATACGCAAATGTGAGTCAAGAAGCAGGGGCATTTTAATCGATATTAGAACAAGAAGTAGAGGTGTAGTGTGAACGCACAAGGAAACAATTGATGGGAGGGGGAGGGAAGGAGAAGGAGTGTATGTATTTTCAGCACGAAATGAAACAAGTGCGATCATACCAGCACTAATGCAACGGATTCTATCAGAGCTCCGTAGGTAAGGGTGCTTGGGCGAAAGTAGTACTAGCAAGGGTTACCTCCTGCGAAGTCCTTATATTGCACCCATTTTATTGTGAAGTCCTCGTGTTGCACCCATTTTTTTGCAGATGATTCTTTCGACGTTACGCGCGACTTGAATTATGGTCCTCAGGTTTATTCGCAAATTTGAGTCACGGCACCGTAGTATTTTACTTGACAAAAAAACGAGCACGGGAGGTGCAGTGCGCACGCACAAGGAAACAAAGGACGGGAGGGAGAAGAAAGGAGAAGGAGTTTATGTATTTGCAGCGCAAAATTAAACGGGTGCGATCATACCAGCACTAATGCTCCGTATCCGATCAGAACTCCGCAGTTAAGTGTGCTTGGGCGAGAGTAGTACTCGGATGGGTGACCTCCTGGGAAGTTCTTGTGTTGCACCAATTTTTTTTCAGACGGGTCGTACGACGTTACGCGCGACTGGAACTATGGTCCGCTGGTTTATACGCAAATGTGAGTCAAGAATCAGGGGTATTTTAATCGATATTAGAACGAGAAGGAGAGGTGCAGTGTGAACTCACAAGGAAACAAATGATGAGAGGGGGGGAGGGAAGAAGGAGTGTCTGTATTTTCAGCACGAAATGAAACAGGTGCGATCATACCAGCACTAATGCATCGGATTCTATTAGAACTCCGTAGGTAAGGGTGCTTGGGCGAGAGTAGTACTAGCATGGGTTACCTCCTGCGAAGTCCTTATATTTCACCCATTTTCTTGTGAAGTCCTCGTGTTGCACCCATCTTTTTGTAGATGATTCTTTCGACGTTACGCGCAACTTGATTTATGGTTCGCAGGTTTATTCGCAAATGTGAGTCACGGCGTCGTGGCATTTTACTTGATATTAGAACGAGTACGGGAGGTGCAGTGCGCACGCACAAGGAAACAAATGACGGGATGAGGAAGAAAAGAGAAGGAGTGTATGTATTTGCAGCGCGAAATTAAACAGGTGCGATTATACCAGCACTAATGCACTGGATCCCATCAGAACTCTGCAATTAAGCGTGCTTGGGAGAGGATAGTTCTCAGATGGGTTACCTCTTGGGAAGTCCCCGTATCGCAACAATTTTTTTTTAGATGGGTCGCTCGACGTTACGCGCGACTGGAACTATGGTCCGCTTGTTTATACGCAAATGTGAGTCAAGAATCTGGGGCATTTTAATCGATATTAGAACGAGAATGAGAGGTACAGTGTGAACGCACAAGGAAACAAATGATGGGAGGGGGGGAGGGAAGAAGGAGTCTATGTATTTTCAGCACGAAATTAAACAGGTGCGGTCACACCAGCACAAATGCACCGGATCCCATCAGAACTACGCAGTTAAGTGTGCTTTGGCGTAGGTAGTACAATGATGGGTTACCTCCTGGAAAGTTCTCGTGTTGCACCCATTTTCTTTTTTTCAGATGTGCCGTTCGACGTTACGCGCGACTTTAATTATGGTCCGCAGATTTATTCGCTAATGTGAGTCACGGCGCCCTGGCATTTTACTTGATATTTGAACGAGAACGAGAGGTGCAGTGCGCACGCACAAGGAAACAAATGACGGGAGGGGGAACAAAGCAGAAGGAGTTTATCCATTTGCAGCGCGAAATTAAACAATTGTGATCATACCAGCACTAATGCACCGGATCCCATTAGAACTCCGTAGTTAAGCGTGCTTGTGCGAGATTAGTACTCGGATGGGTGACCTCCTGGGAAGTCCTCGTGTCGCACTAATTTTTTTTTCAGACGGGTCGTACGACGTTGCGCGTGACTGGAACTAGAGTCCACTGGTTTATATGCAAATGTGAGTCAAGAAGCAGGTTTATACGCAAATGTGAGTCAAGAAGCAGAGACATTTTAATCGATATTAGAACGAGAAGGAGAGGTGCAGTGTGAACGCACAAGGAAACAATTGATGGGAGGGGGAGGGAAGGAGAATGAGTGTATGTATTTTCAGCGCGAAATGAAACAGGTGCGATCATACCACACTAATGCAATGGATTCTATCAGAACTCCGTAGGTAAAGGTGCTTGGGCGAGAGTAGTACTAGCATGGGTTACCTCCTGCTAAGTCCTTACATTTCACCCATTTTCTTGTGAAGTCCTCGTGTTGCACCCATTTTTTTGCAGATGATTCTTTCGACGTTACGCGCGACTTGAATTATGGTCCTCAGGTTTATTCGCAAATGTGAGTCACGGCGCTGTAGCATTTTACTTGATATTAGAACGAGAACGGGAGGTGCAGTGCGCACGCACAAGGAAACAAATGACGGGAGGGGGAAGAAAGGGGAATGAGTTTATGTATTTGCAGCGCAAAATTAAACAGGTGCGATCATACCAGCACTAATGCACCGGATCCCATCAAAACTCCACAGTTAAGTGTGCATGTGCGAGATTAGTACTCGGATGGGTGACCTCCTGGGAAGTCCTCATGTCGCACCAATTTTTTTTCAGACGTGTCGTTCGACGTTACACGCGTCTGGAACTAGGGTCCGCTGGTTTATACGCAAATGTGAGTCAAGAAGCAGGGGCATTTTAATCGATACTAGAACGAGAAGGAGACATGAAGTGTGAACGCACAAGGAAACAAATGACGGAGGGGGAAGAAAGGAGAATGAGTGTATGTATTTGCAGCGCGGAATTAAACAGGTGCGATCATACCAGCACTAAACCCCCGGATCCCATAAGAACTCCGTAGTTAGGTGTGCTTGGGCGAGAGTAGTACTCGGATGGGTGACCACTTGGGAAGCCCTCGTGTTGCACCTTTTTTTTCTCGGATGGGTTGTTCGACGTTATGCGCGAATGGAATTATAAACTGCTGTTTCATTTACAAAGGTGAGTCACGGTGCCGGGGCATATTACTTGATATTAGAACGAGAAAAAGAGATGCAGTGTGCACGCACAAGGAAACAAATGACGGGAGGGGGGATGGGAGGAGAAATAGTGTATGTATTTGCAATGCAGAATGAAACATGAGGGATCATACCAGCACTAATGCAACGGATTCTATCAGACCTCCGCAGTTAAGGGAGCTTGGGCGAGAAAAGTACTCGGATGGGTGACCTTCTGCGAAGTCCTTATATTTCACCCATTTTCTTGGGAGGTCCTCGTGTTGCACCCATCTTTTTGCAGATGATTCTTTCGATGTTCCACGCGACTTGATTTATGGTCCGCAGATTTATTCGCAAATGTGAGTCACGGCGCCGTGGCATTTTACTTGATATTAGAACGAGTACGGGAGGTGAAGTGCGCACGCACAAGGAAACAAATGATGGGAGGAGGAAGAAAAGAGAAGGAGTGTATGTATTTGAAGTGCAAAATTAAACAAGTGGCATCATGTCAGCACTAATGCACTGGATCCCATCAGAACTCTGCAGTTAAGTGTGCTTGGGCGAGAGTAGTACTCGGATGGGTGACCTCTTGGGAAGTCCTCGTATCGCAACAATTTTTTTTCAGATTGGTCGTTCGACGTTACGCGCGACCGGAACTATAGTCCGCTGATTTATACGCAAATGTGAGTCAAGAATCAGGGGCATTTTAAATTATATTCGAACGAGAAGGAGAGGTGCAGTGTGGACGCACAAGGAAACAAATGATGGGAGGGTGGGGAGGGAAGAAGGAGTGTATGTATTTTCAGCACAAAATTAAACAGGTGCTGTCACACCAGCACTAATGCACCGCATCCCATCAGAACTCCGCAGTTAAGTGTGCTTTGGCGAAAGTAGTACAATGATGGGTTACCTCCTGGGAAGTTCTCGTGTTGCACCCATTTTCTTTTTTTCAGATGTGCCGTTCGACGTTACGCGCGACTTTAATTATGGACCGCAGATTTATTCGCAAATGTGAGTCACGGCGTGGTGGCATTTTGCTTGATATTTGAACGAGAACGAGAGGTGCAGTGCGCATGCACAAGGAAACAAATGACGGGAGGGGGTAGAAAGGAGAAGGAGTTTATGTAATTGCAGCGCGAAATTAAACAGGTGCGATCATAACAGCACTAATGCACCGGATCCCATCAGTGCTCAGCAGTTAAGTGTGCTTGGGCGAGAGTAGTACTCTGATGGGTGACCTCCTGGGAACTTCTCGTGTCGCACTAATTTTTTTTTTTAAATGGGTCGTTCGACGTTACGCGCGACTGGAACTAGGGTCCACTGGTTTATACGCAAATGTGAGTCAAGAAGCAGGGGCATTTTAATCGATATTAGAACGAGAAGGAGAGATGCAGAGTGCACGCACAAGGAAACAAATGACGGGAGGGGGGATGGAGGGAGAAAAAGTGATGTATTTGCAGCGCAGAATGAAACATGAGCAATCATACCAGCACCAAAGCAACGGATTCTATCAGAACTCCACAAGTTAAGGGTGCTTGGGCGAGAGTAGCACTAGGATGGGTGACCTCCTGCGAAGTCCTTATATTTCACCCATTTTCTTAGGAAGTCCTCGTGTCGCACCAATTTTTTTTCAGACGTGTCGTTCGACGTTACACGCGTCTGGAACTAGGGTCCGCTGGTTTATACGCAAATGTGAGTCAAGAAGCAGGGGCATTTTAATCGATACTAGAACGAGAAGGAGACATGAAGTGTGAACGCACAAGGAAACAAATGACAGAGGGGGAAGAAAGGAGAATGAGTGTATGTATTTGCAGCGCGGAATTAAACAGGTGCGATCATACCAGCACTAAACCCCCGGATCCCATAAGAACTCCGCAGTTAGGTGTGCTTGGGCGAGAGTAGTACTCGGATGGGTGACCACTTGGGAAGCCCTCGTGTTGCACCTTTTTTTTCTCGGTTGGGTTGTTCGACGTTATGCGCGAATGGAATTATAAACTGCTGTTTCATTTGCAAAGGTGAGTCACGGTGCCGGGGCATATTACTTGATATTAGAACGAGAAAAAGAGATGCAGTGTGCACGCACAAGGAAACAAATGACGGGAGGGGGGATGGGAGGAGAAATAGTGTATGTATTTGCAATGCAGAATGAAACATGAGGGATCATACCAGCACTAATGCAACGGATTCTATCAGACCTCCGCAGTTAAGGGAGCTTGGGCGAGAAAAGTACTCGGATGGGTGACCTTCTGCGAAGTCCTTATATTTCACCCATTTTCTTGGGAGGTCCTCGTGTTGCACCCATCTTTTTGCAGATGATTCTTTCGATGTTACACGCGACTTGATTTATGGTCCGCAGGTTTATTCGCAAATGTGAGTCACGGCGCCGTGGCATTTTACTTGATATTAGAATGAGTACGGGAGGTGAAGTGCGCACACACAAGGAAACAAATGACGGGAGGAGGAAGAAAAGAGAAGGAGTGTATGTATTTGAAGTGCAAAATTAAACAAGTGGCATCATGTCAGCACTAATGCACTGGATCCCATCAGAACTCTGCAGTTAAGTGTGCTTGGGCGAGAGTAGTACTCGGATGGGTGACCTCTTGGGAAGTCCTCGTATCGCAACAATTTTTTTTCAGATTGGTCGTTCGACGTTACGCGCGACCGGAACTATGGTCCGCTGATTTATACGCAAATGTGAGTCAAGAATCAGGGGCATTTTAATTGATATTCGAACGAGAAGGAGAGGTGCAGTGTGGACGCACAAGGAAACAAATGATGGGAGGGTGGGGAGGGAAGAAGGAGTGTATGTATTTTTAGCACAAAATTAAACAGGTGCTGTCACACCAGCACTAATGCACCGCATCCCATCAGAACTCCGCAGTTAAGTGTGCTTTGGCGAAAGTAGTACAATGATGGGTTACCTCCTGGGAAGTTCTCGTGTTGCACCCATTTTCTTTTTTTCAGATGTGCCGTTCGACGTTACGCGCGACTTTAATTATGGACCGCAGATTTATTCGCAAATGTGAGTCACGGCGTGGTGGCATTTTGCTTGATATTTGAACGAGAACGAGAGGTGCAGTGCGCATGCACAAGGAAACAAATGACGGGAGGGGGTAGAAAGGAGAAGGAGTTTATGTAATTGCAGCGCGAAATTAAACAGGTGCGATCATACCAGCACTAATGCACCGGATCCCATCAGTGCTCAGCAGTTAAGTGTGCTTGGGCGAGAGTAGTACTCTGATGGGTGACCTCCTGGGAAGTTCTCGTGTCGCACTAATTTTTTTTTTTAAATGGGTCGTTCGACGTTACGCGCGACTGGAACTAGGGTCCACTGGTTTATACGCAAATGTGAGTCAAGAAGCAGGGGCATTTTAATCGATATTAGAACGAGAAGGAGAGATGCAGAGTGCACGCACAAGGAAACAAATGACGGGAGGGGGGATGGAGGGCGAAAAAGTGATGTATTTGCAGCGCAGAATGAAACATGAGCAATCATACCAGCACCAATGCAACGGATTCTATCAGAACTCCGCAAGTTAAGGGTGCTTGGGCGAGAGTAGCACTAGGATGGGTGACCTCCTGCGAAGTCCTTATATTTCACCCATTTTCTTAGGAAGTCCTCGTGTTGCACCCATTTTTTTGCAGATGATTCTTTCGACGATACGCACGACTTGAATTATGGTCCTCATATATATTCGAAAATGTGAGTCACGGCACCGTAGCATTTTACTTGATATTAGAACGAGCACGGTAGGTGCAGTGCGCACGCACAAGGAAACAAATGACGGGAGGAGGAAGAAAAGAGAAGGAGTGTATGTATATGAAGCGCAAAATTAAACAAGTTGCATCATACCAGCACTAAGGCACTGGATCCCATCAGAACTCTGTAGTTAAGGGTGCTTGGGCGAGAGTAGTGCTCGAATGGGTGACCTCTTGGAAGTCCTCATATCGCAAAAAAATTTTTTCAGATGGGTCGTTCGACGTTACTTGCGACTGGAACTATGGTTCGCTGGTTTATACGCAAATGTGAGTCAAGAAAAAGGGGTATTTTAATCGATATTAGAACGAGAAGGAGAGGTGCAGTGTGAACGCACAAGGAAACAAATGATGGGAGGTGGGAAGGGAAGAAGGAGTGTATGTATTTTCAGCACGAAATTAAACAGGTGCGGTCACACCAGCATAAATGCACCGGATCCCATCAGAACTCCGCAGGTAAGTGTGCTTTGGCGAAAGTAGTACAATGATGGGTTACCTCCTGGGAAGTTCTCGTGTTGCACCCATTTTCCTTTTTTCAGATGTGCAGTTCGACGTTACGCGCGACTTTAATTATGGTCCGCAGATTTATTCGCAAATGTGAGTCACGACATCGTGGCATTTTACTTGATATTTGAACGAGAACGAGAGGTGCAGTGCACACGCACAAGGAAACAAATGACGGGAGGGGATAGAAAGGAGAAGGAGTTTATGTATTTGCAGGCGAAATTAAACAGGTGCGATCATACCAGCACTAATGCACCGGATCCCATCAGAACTCCGCAGTTAAGTGTGCTTCGGCGAGAGTAGTACTCGGATGGGTGACCTCTTGGAAAGTCCTCGTGTCGCACTAATTTTTTTTTCAGACGGGTCGTTTATCGTTACGCGCGACTGGAGCTAGGGTCCACTGGTTTATACGCAAATGTGAGTCAAGAAGCAGGAGCATTTTAATCGATATTAGAACGAGAAGGAGAGGTGCAGTGTGAACGCACAAGGAAACAATTGATGGGAGGGGGTGGGAAGGAGAAGGAGTGTATGTATTTTCAGCACGAAATAAAACAGGTGCGATCATACCAGCACTAATGCAACGGATTCTATCAGAACTCCCTAGGTAAGGGTGCTTGGGCGAGAGTAGTACTAGCATGGGTTACCTCCTGCGAAGTCCTTATATTTCACCCATTTTCTTGTGAAGTCCTCTTGTCGCCCCAATTTTTTTTCAGACGGGTCGTTCGACGTTACGCACGTCTGGAATTAGGGTCCGCTGGTTTATACGCAAATGTGAGTCAAGAATCAGGGGCATTTTAATCGATATTAGAACGAGAATGAGAGGTGAAGTGTGAACGCACAAGGAAACAAATGACGGGAGGGGGAAGAAAGGAGAAGGAGTGTATGTATTTGTAGTGCGAAATTAAACAGGTGCGATCATACCAGCACTAAAGCTCCGAATCCCATTAAAACTCCGCAGTTAAGTGTGCTTGGGCGAGGGTAGTACTCGGATGGTTGACCACCTGGGAAGCCCTCGTGTTGCACCCATTTTCTTTTTTACAGATGTGCCGTTCGACGTTACGCGCGACTTTAATTATGGTCTGCAGATTTATTCGCAAATGTGAGTCACGGCGCCGTGGCATTTTACTTGATATTTGAACGAGAACGAGAGGTGCAGTGCGCACGCACAAGGAAACAAATGTCGGGAGGGGGAAGAAAGGAGAAGGAGTTTATGTATTTGCAGCACGAAATTAAACAGTTGCGATCATACCAGCACTAATGCACCAGATCCCATCAAAACTCCACAATTAATTGTGCTTTGGCGAGAGTTGTACTCGGATGGGTGACCTCCTGGGAAGTCCTCGTGTCGCACTAATTTTTTTTTCAGACGGGTCGTTCGACGTTACGCGCGACTGGAACTAGGGTCCACTGGTTTATACACAAATGTGAGTCAAGAAGCAGGGGCATTTTAATCAATATTATAACGAGAAGGAGAGATGCAGAGTGCACGCACAAGGAAACAAATGACGGGAGGGGGGATGGAGGGAGAAAAAGTGTATGTATTTGCAGCGCAGAATGAAACATGAGCCATCATACCAGCACCAATGCAACGGATTCTATCAGAACTCCGCAAGTTAAGGGTGCTTGGGCGAGAGTAGCACTAGGATGGGTGACCTACTGCGAAGTCCTTATATTTCACCCATTTTCTTAGGAAGTCCTCGTGTTGCACCCATTTTTTTGCAGATGATTCTTTCGACGATACGCGCGACTTGAATTATTGTCCCCAGGTTTATTCACAAATGTGAGTCACGGCACCTTAGCATTTTACTTGATATTAGAACGAGCACGGGAGGTGCAGTGTGCACGCACAAGGAAACAAATGACGGGTGGGGGAAGAGAGGAGAAGGAGTTTATGTATTTGCAGCGCTGAATTATACGGGTGCGATCATACCAGCACTAATGCACCGGATCCCATCAGAACTTCGCAGTTAAGTGTGCTTGGGCGAGAGTAGTACTAGGATGGGTGACCTCCTGGGAAGTCCTCGTGTCTCACCAATTTTTTTTCAGACGGGTCGTTCGACCTTACGCGCTACTGGAACTAGGGTCCGTTGGTTTATATGCAAATGTGAGTCAAGAAGCAGTGGCATTTTAATCGATATTAGAACGAGAAGGAGAGGTGTAGTGTGAACGCACAAGGAAACAATTGATGGCAGGGGGAGGGAAGGAGAAGGAGAGTATGTATTTTCAGCACGAAATGAAACAGGTGCGATCATACCAGCACTAATGCAACGGATTCTATCAGAAGTCCGTAGGTAAGGGTGCTTAGGCGAGAGTAGTACTAGCATGGGTTACCTCATGCGAAGTCCTTATATTTCACCCATTTTCTTGTGAAGTCCTTGTGTTGCACCCATTTTTTTACAGATGATTCTTTCGACGTTACGCGCGAGTTGAATTATGGTCTTCAGGTTTATTCGCAAATGTGAGTCACGGTGCTGTAGAATTTTACTTGATATTAGAACGAGAACGGGAGGTGCAGTGCGCACGCACAAGGAAACAAATGACGAGAGGGGGAAGAAAGGGGAAGGAGTGTATGTATTTGCAGCGGAAAACTAAACAGGTGCGATCATACCAGCACTAAAGCCCCGGATCCCATCTGAACTCCGCATTTAAGTGTGCTTGGGCGAGATTAGTACTTGGATGGTTGATCTCCTGGGAAGTTCTCGTGTCGCACAAAATTTTTTTCAGACTGGTCGTTCGACGTTACGCGCGTCTGGAACTAGGGTCCGCTGATTTATACGCAAATGTGAGTCAAGAAGCAGGGGCATTTTAATCGATATTAGAACGAGAATGAGAGGTGAAGTGTGAATGCACAAGGAAACAATTGACGGGAGGGGGAAGAAAGGAGAAGGAGTGTATGTATTTGCAGCGCAAAATTAAACCGGTGCGATCATACCGGCACTACAGCCCCGGATCCCATTAGAACTCCGCAGTTAAGTGTGCTTGGGCGAGAGTAGTACTCGGATCGGTGACGACCTGGGAAGCCCTCTTGTTGCACCTATTTTTTTTCGGATGGGATGTTCGACGTTACGCGCGAATGGAATTATAAACCGCTGGTTCATTTACAAAGGTGAGTCACGACGCCGGGGCATATTACTTGATATTAGAACGAGAAAGAGAGATGCAGAGAGCACGCACAAGGAAATAAATGACGGGAGGGGGGATGGGAGGAGAAAGAGTGTATGTATTTGCAGTGTAGAATGAAACATGAGGGATCATACCAGCACTAATGCAACGGATTCTATCAGAACTTCGCAGTTATGGGTGCTTGGGCGAGAAAAGTACTCGGATGGGTGACCTCCTGCGAAGTCCTTATATTTCACCCATTTTCTTGGGAGGTCCTCGTGTTGCACCCATCTTTTTGCAGATGATTCTTTCGACGTTACGCGCGACTTGATTTATGGTCTGCAGGTTTATTCGCAAATGTGAGTCACGACGCCGTGGCATTTTATTTGATATTAGAACGAGTACGGGAGGTGCAGTGCGCACGCACAAGGAAACAAATGACGGGAGGAGGAAGAAAAGAGAAGGAGTGTATGTATTTGAAGCGCAAAATTAAACAAGTGGCATCATACCAGCACTGATTGACTAGATCCCATCAGAACTCTGCAGTTAAGTGTGCTTGGTCGAGAATAGTACTCGGATGGGTGACCTCTTGGGAAGTCCTTGTATCGCAACAATTTTTTTTCAGATGGGTCGTTCGATGTTACACGCGACTGGAATTATGGTCCGCTGGTTTATACGCAAATGTGAGTCAAGAATCAGGGGCATTGTAATCGATATTAGAACGAGAAGGAGAGGTCCAGTGTGAACGCACAAGGAAACAAATGATGGGAGGGGAGGAGGGAAGAAGGAGTGTATGTATTTTCAGCACGAAATTAAACAGGTGCGGTCACACCAGCACAAATGCACCGGATCCCATCAGAACTCCGCAGTTAAGTGTGTTTTGGCGAAAGTAGTACAATGATGGGTTACTTCCTGGGAAGTTCTCATGTTGCACCCATTTTCTTTTTTTCAGATGTATCGTTCGACGTTACACACGACTTTAACTATGGTCCGCAGATTTATTCGCAAATGTGAGTCACGGTGCCGTGGCATTTTACTTGATATTTGAACGAGAACGAGAGGTGCAGTGCGCACGCACAAGGAAACAAATGACTTGAGGGGGAAGAAAGGAGAAGGAGTTTATGTATTCGCAGTGTGAAATTAAACAGGTGCGATCATACCATCACTAATGCACCGGATCTCATCAGAATCTGCAGTTAAGTGTGCTTGGGCGGGAGTAGTACTCGGATGGGTGACCTTCTTGGAAGTCCTCGTGTCGCACTAATTTTTTTTTCAGACAGGTCGTTCGACGTTACGCGCTACTGGAACTAGGGTACGCTGGTTTATACGCAAATGTGAGTCAAGAAGTAGGGGCATTTTAATCGATATTAGAACGAGAAGGAGAGATGCAGAGTGCACACACAAGGAAACAAATGACGGGAGGGGGGATGAAGGGAGAAAAAGTGTATGTATTTGAAGCACAGAATGAAACATGAGCAATCATACCAGCACCAATGCAACGGATTCTATAAGAACTCCGCAAGTTAAGGGTGCTTGGGCGAGAGTAGCACTAGGATGGGTGACCTCTTGCGAAGTCCTTATATTTCACCCATTTTCGGAAGTTCTCGTGTTGCACCCATTTTTTTGCAGATGATTCTTTCGACGATACGCGCGACTTAAATTATGGTCCTCAGGTTTATTCGCAAATGTGAGTCATGGCACCGTAGCATTTTACTTGATATTAGAATGAGCACGGGAGGTGCAGTGCGCACGCACAAGGAAACAAATGACGGGAGGGGGAAGAAAGGAGAAGGATTTTATGTATTTGCAGCGCTAAATTAAACGGGTGCGATCATACTAGCACTAATTCATCGGATCCCATCAGAACTCCGCAGTTAAGTGTGCTTGGGCGAGAGTAGTACTCGGATGGGTGACCTTCTGGGAAGTCCTCGTGTCGCACCAATTTTTTTTCAGACGGGTCGTTCGACGTTACGCGCGACTGGAACTAGGGTCCACTGGTTTATACACAAATTTGAGTCAAGAATCAGGGGCATTTTAATCGATATTAGAACGAGAATGAGAGGTAAAGTGTGAACGCACAAGGAAACAAATGACCGGAGGGGGAAGAAAGGAGAAGGAGTGTATGTATTTGCAGCGCGAAATTAAACAGGTGCAATCATACCAGCACCAAAACTCCGGATCCCATCAGAACTCCGCAGTTAAGTGTGCTTGGGCGAGGGTAGTACTCGTATGGGTGACCACTTGGGAAGCCCTCGTGTTGCACCTATTTTTTTTCGGATGGGTTGTTCGACGTTACGCTCGAATGGAATTATAAACCACTGGTTCATTTGCAAAGGTGAGTCACGGTGCCGGGTCATATTACTTGATATTAGAACGAGAAAGAGAGATGCAGAGTGCACGCACAAGGAAACAAATGACGGGAGGGGGGATGGGAGGAGAAAGAGTGTATGTATTTGTAGTGCAGAATGAAACATGAGGGATCATACCAGCACTAATGCAACGGATTCTATCAGAACTCCGCAGTTAAGGGTGCTTGGGAGAGAAAAGTACTCGGACGGGTGACCTCTTGCGAAGTCCTTATATTTCACCCATTTTCGTAGGAAGTCCTCTTGTTGCACCCATTTTTTTGCGGATGATTCTTTCGACGTTACGCACGACTTGATTTATGGTCCGCAGGTTTATTCGCAAATGTGAGTCATGGCACCGTAGCATTTTACTTGATATTAGAACGAACACAGGAGGTGCATTGCGCACGCACAAGGAAACAAATGACGGGAGGGAGAAGAAAGGAGTAGGAGTTTATGTATTTGCTGCCCAAAATTAAACGGATGCGATCATACAAGTACTAATGCACCGGATCCCATCAGAACTTCGCAGTTAAGTGTGCTTGGGCGAGAGTAGTACTAGGATGGGTGACCTCCTGGGAAGTCCTCGTGTCGCATTAATTTTTTTTCAGACGGGTCGTTCGACGTTACGCGCGACTGGAACTGGGGTCCGCTGGTTTATACGCAAATGTGAGTCAAGAAGCATGGGCATTTTAATCGATATTAGAACGAGAAGGAGAGGTGCAGTGTGTTCCCACAAGGAAACAATTGATGGGAAAGGGAGGGAAGGAGAAGGAGTGTATGTATTTTCAGCACGAAATGAAACAAGTGCGATCATACCAGCACTAATGCAGCGGATTCTATCAGAACTCCGTAGGTAAGGGTGCTTCGGCGAGAGTAGTACTAGCATGGGTTACCTCCTGCGAAGTCCTCGTGTCGTACCAATTTTTTTTCAGGCGGGTTGTTCGATGTTACGCAGGACTGGAACTAGGGTCCGCTGGTTTATACGCAAATGTGAGTCAAGAAGTAGGGGCATTTTAATCGATATTAGAACGAGAACAAGAGGTGCAGTGTGAACGCACAAGGAAACGATTGATGGGAGGGGGAGAGAAAGAGAAGGAATGTATGTATTTTCAGCACGAAATGAAACAGGTGCGATCATACCAGCACTAATGCAACGGATTCTATCAGAACTCCGTAGGTAAGGGTCCTTGGGCGAGAGTAGTACTAGCATGGGTTACCTCCTGCGAAGTCCTTATATTTCACTCATTTTCTTGTGATGTCCTCGTGTTGCACCCATTTTAATCGACATTACAACGAGAAAGAGAGGTGCAGTGTGAACGCACAAGGAAACAATTGATGGGAGGGGGAGGGAAGGAGAAGGAGTGTATGTATTTTCAGCACGAAATGAAACAGGTGCGATCATACCAGCACTAATGCAACGGATTCTATCAGAACTCCGTAGGTAAGGGTGCTTGGGCGAGAGTAGTACTAGCAAGGGTTACCTCCTGCGAAGTCCTTATATTTCACCCATTTTCTTGTAAAAGTCCTGGTGTTGCACCCATTTTTTTGCAGATGATTCTTTCGACGTTACGCGCGACTTGAATTATGGTCCTCAGGTTTATTCGCAAATGTGAGTCACGGTGCCGTGGCATTTTACTTGATATTAGAACGAGAACGGGAGGTACAGTGCGCACGCACAAGGAAACAAATGACGGGAGGGAGAAGAAAGGGGAATTAGTGTATGTATTTGGAGTGCGAAATTAAACAGGTGCGATCAGACCAGCACAAATGCACCGGATCCCATCAGAACTCTGCAGTTAAGTGTGCTTGGGCGAGAATAGTACTCGGATGGGTTACCTCCTGCGAAGTCCTTATATTTCACCCATTTTCTCTGGAGGTCCTCGTGTTGCACCCATCTTTTTGCAGATGATTCTTTTGACGTTACGCGCAACATGATTTATGGTCCGCAAGTTTATTCGCAAATGTGAGTCACGGCGCCGTGACATTTTACTTGATATTAGAACGAGTACGGGAGGTGTAGTGCGCACGCACAAGGAAACAAATGACGGGAGGAGGAAGAAAAGAGAAGGAGTGTATGTATTTGAAGCGCAAAATTAAACAAGTGGCATCATACCAGCACTAATGCACCGGATCCCATCAGAACTCTGCAGTTAAGTGTGCTTGGTTGAGAGTAGTACTCGGATGGATGACCTCTTGGGAAGTCCTCGTATCGCAATAATTTTTTTTCAGATGGGTCGTTTGACGTTACGCGCGACTGGAACTATGGTCCGCTGGTTTATATGCAAATGTGAGTTAAGAATCAGGGGCATTTTAATCGATATTAGAACGAGAAGGAGAGGTCCAGTGTGAACGCACAAGGAAACAAATGATGGGAGGGGGGGAGGGAAGAAGGAGTGTATGTATTTTCAGCACAAAATTAAACAGGTGCGGTCACACCAGCACAAATGCACCGGATCCCATCAGAACTCCGCAGTTAAGTGTGCTTTGGCGAAAGTGGTACAATGATGGGTTACCTCCTAGGAAGTTCTCGTGTTTCACCCATTTTCTTTTTTTCAGATGTGCCGTTCGACGTTACGCGCGACTTTAATTATGGTCCGCAGACTTATTCGCAAATGTGAGTCACGGCGCCGTGGCATTTTACTTGATATTTGAACGAGAACGAGAGGTGCAGTTCGCACGCACAAGGAAACAAATGACGGGAGGGGGAAGAATTGAGAAGGAGTTTATGTATTTGCAGCGCGAAATTAAATAGGTGCGATCATACCAGCACTATGCTACGGATCCCATTAGAACTCCGCAATTAAGTGTGCTTGGGCGAGAGTAGTACTCGGATGGGTGACATCCTGGGAAGTCCTCGTGTCGCACTAATTTTTTTTTTCAGACGGGTCGTTCGACGTTACGCGCGACTGGGACTAGGGTCCATTGGTTTATACGCAAATGTGAGTCAGGAAGCAGGGGCATTTTAATCGATATTAGAACGAGAAGGAGAGGTGCAGTGTGAACGCACAAGGAAACAATTGATGGGAGGGGGAGGGAAGGAGAATGAGTGTATGTATTTTCAGCACGAAATGAAACAGGTGCGATCATACCAGCACGAATGCAACGGATTCTATCAGAACTCCGTAGGTAAGGGTGCTTGGGCGAGAGTAGTACTAGCATGGGTTACCTCCTGCGAAGTCCTTATATTTCACCCATTTTCTTGGGAGGTCCTCGTGTTGCACCCATCTTTTTGCAGATGATTCTTTCGACGTTACGCGCGACTTGATTTGTGGTCAGCAGGTTTATTCTCAAATGTGAGTCACGGCGCCGTGGCATTTTACTTGATATTAAAACGAGTACGGGAGCTGCAGTGCGCACGCACAAGGAAACAAATGACGGGAGGGGGAAGAAAGGAGAAGGAGTTTATGTATTTGCAGTGCGGAATTAAACGGGTGCGATCATACCAGCACTAATGCACCGGATCCCTTCAGAACTCCGCAGTTAAGTGTGTTTGGGCGAGAGTAGTACTCGGATGGGTGACCTCTCGGGAAGTCCTCGTGTCGCACCAATTTTTTTCAGACGGGTCGTTCGATGTTACGCGCGACTGGAACTAGGGTCCGCTGGTTTATACACAAATGTGAGTCAAGAAGCAGGGGAATTTTAATCGATATTAGAACGAGAAGGAGAGGTGCAGTGTGAACGCACAAGGAAACAATTGATGGGAGGGGGAGGGAAGGAGAAAAAGTGTATATATTTGCAGCGCAGAATGAAACAGGTGCAATCATACCAGCACTAATGCAACCGATTCTATCAGAACTCCGTAGGTAAAGGTGCTTGGGCGAGAGTAGTGATAGCATGGGTTACCTCCTGCGAAGTCCTTATATTTCACCAATTTTCTTGTGAAGTCCTCGTGTTGCACCCATTTTTTTGTAGATGATTCTTTCGACGTTACGCGCGACTTGAACTATGGTCCTCAGGTTTATTCGCAAATGTGAGTCACGGCGCTGTAGCATTTTACTTGATATAAGAACGAAAACGGGAGGTGCAGCGCGCACGCACAAGGAAACAAATGACGGGAGGGGGAAGAAAAGAGAAGGAGTGTATGTATTTGCAGCGAAAAACTAAACAGGTGCGATCATACCAGCACTAAAGCCCCGGATCCCATCAGAACTCCGCAGTTAAGTGTGCTTGGGCGAGATTAGTACTCGGATGGTTGACCTTCTGGGAAGTCCTCGTGTCGCACAAATTTTTTTTCAGACTGGTCGTTCGACGTTACGCGCGTCTGGAACTAGGGTCCGCTGGTTTATACGCAAATGTAAGTCAAGAAGCAGGGGCATTTTAATCGATATTAGAACGAGAATGAGAGGTGAAGTATGAACGCACAAGGAAACAAATGACGGGAGCGGGAAGAAAGGAGAAGGAGTGTATGTATTTGCAGCGCAAAATTAAAGAGGTGCGATCATAGCAGCACTGAAGCCCCGGATCCAATCAGAACTCCGCAGTTAAGTGTGCTTGGGCGAGAGTAGTACTCGGATGGGTGACCACCTGGGAAGCCCTCGTGTTGCACCTATTTTTTTTTTATGGGTTGTTCGACGTTACGCGCGAATGGAAATATAAACCGCTGGTTCATTTGCAAAGGTGAGTCACGGTGCCAGAGCATATTACTTGATATTAGAACGAGAAAGAGAGATGCATAGTGCACGCACAAGGAAACAAATGACGGGAGGGTGGATGTGAGGAGAAAGAGTGTATGTATTTGCAATGCAGAATGAAACATGAGGGATCATACCAGCACCAATTATGGCCCGCAGATTTATTCGCAATTGTGAGTCACGGCGCCGTGGCATTTTACATGATATTCGAACGACAACGAGAGGTGCAGTGCGCACGCACAAGGAAACAAATGACGGGAGGGGAAAGAAAGGAGAAGGAGTTTATGTATTTGCAGCGCGGAATTAAACAGGTGCGATCATAGCAGCACTAATGCACCGGATCCCATCAGAACTCCGCAGTTAAGTGCGCTTGGGCGAGAGTAGTACTCGGATGGGTGACCTCTTGGGAAGTCCTCGTGTCGCACCAATTTTGTTTCAGACGGGTCGTTCGACATTACCCGCGATTGGAACTAGGGTCCGTTGGTTTATACGCAAATGTGAGTCAAGAAGCAGGGGCATTTTAATCGATATTAGAATGAGAAGGAGAGGTGCAGTGTGAACGCACAAGGAAACAATTGATGGGATGGGGAGGGAAGGAGAAGGAGTGTATGTATTTTAAGCACGAAATGAAACAGGTGCGATCATACCAGCACTAATGCAACGGATTCTATCAGAACTCCGTAGGTAAGGGTGCTTGGGCGAGAGTAGTACTAGCATGGGTTACCTCCTGCGAAGTCCTTATATTTCACCCACTTTCTTGTGAAGTCCTCGTGTTGCACCCATTTTTTTGCAGATGATTCTTTCGACGTTACGCGCGACTTGAATTATGGTCCTCAGGTTTATTCGCAAATGTGAGTCACGGCGCTGTAGCATTTTACTTGATATTAGAACGAGAACGGGAGGTGCAGTGCGCACGCACAAGGAAACAAATGTCGGGAGGGGGAAGAAAGGGGAATGAGTTTATGTATTAGTAGCGCAAAATTAAACAGCTGCGATCATACCAGCACTAATGCACTGGATCGCATCAGAACTCTGCATTTAAGTGTGCTTAGGCGAGAGTTGTACTCGGATGGGTGACCTCCTGGGAAGTCCTTGTGTCGCACTAATTTTTTTTTTCAGATGGGTCGTTCGACGTTACGCGCGACTGGAACTAGGGTCCACTGGTTTATAAGCAAATGTGAGTCAAGAAGCAGGGGCATTTTAATCGATATTAGAACGAGAAAGAGATATGCAGAGTGCACGCACAAGGAAGCAAATGACGGGAGGGGGGGATGGAGGGAGAAAAAGTCTATGTATTTGCAGCGCAGAATGAAACATGAGCAATCATACCAGCACCAATGCAACGGATTCTATCAGAACTCCGCAAGTTAAGGGTGCTTGGGTGAGAGTAGCACTAGGATGGGTGACCTCCGGCGAAGTCCTTATATTTCACCCATTTTCTTAGGAAGTCCTCGTGTTGCACCTATTTTTTTGCAGATGATTCTTTCGACGATACGTGCGACTTGAATTATGGTCCTCAGGTTTATTCGCAAATGTGAGTCACGGCACCGTAGCATTTTACTTGATATTAGAACGAGCACGGGAGGTGCAGTTCGCGCGCACAAGGAAACAAATGACGGGAGGGGGAAGAAAGGAGAAGGAGTTTATGTATTTGCAGCGCGGAATTAAATGGGTGCGATCATACCAGCACAAATGCACCGGATCCCATCAGAACTCCGCAGTTAAGTGTGCTTTGGCGAAAGTAGTACAATGATGGGTTACCTCCTAGGAAGTTCTCGTGTTGCACCCATTTTTTTTTTTTCAGATGTGCCGTTCGAAGTTACGCGCGACTTTAATTATGGTCCGCAGATTTATTAGCAAATGTGAGTCACGGCGCCGTGGCATTTTACTTGATATTTAAACGAGAACCAGAGGTGCAATGCGCACGCACAAGGAAACAAATGACGGGAGGGGGAAGAAAAAAGAAGGAGTTTATGTATTTGCAGCGCGGAATTAAACAGGTGCGATCATACCAGCACTAATGCACCGGATCCCATCAGAACTCCGCAGTTAAGTGTTCTTGGGCGAGAGTAGTACTAGGATGGGTGTCCTCTTGGGAAGTCCTTGTGTCGCACTAATTTTTTTTTTCAGACGGGTCGTTCGACGTTACGCGCGACTGGAATTAGGGTCCACTTGTTTATACGCAAATGTGAGTCAAGAAGCAGGGGCATTTTAATCGATATTAGAACGAGAAGGAGAGATGCAGAGTGCACGCAAAAGGAAACAAATGATGGGAGGGGGGATGGAGGGAGAAAAAGTGTATGTATTTGCAGCGCAGAATGAAACATGAGCAATCATACCAGCACCAATGCAACGGATTCTATCAGAACTACGCAGGTTAAGGGTGCTTAGGCGAGAGAAGCACTAGGATGGGTGACCTCCTGCGAAGTCCTTATATTTCACCCATTTTCTTAGGAAGTCCTCGTGTTGCACCTATTTTTTTGCAAATGATTCTTTCGACGATATGCGCGACTTGAATTATGGTCCTCATGTTTATTCGCAAATGTGAGTAACGGCATCATAGCATTTTACTTGATATTAGAACGAGCACGGGAGGTGCAGTGCACCCGCACAAGGAAACAAATGATGGGAGGGGGAAGAAAGAAGAAGGAGTTTATGTATTTGCAGCGCGGAATTTAACGGGTCCGATCATACAAGCACAAATGCACCGGATCCCATCAAAACTCCGCAGTTAAGTGTGCTTTGGCGAAAGTAGTACAATGATGGGTTACCTCCTAGGAAGTTCTCGTGTTGCACCCATTTTCTTTTTTCAGATGTGTCGTTCGACGTTACACGCGTCTTTAATAATGGTCCGCAGATTTATTCGCAAATGTGAGTCATGGCGCCGTGGCATTTTACTTGATATTTAAACGAGAACGAGAGGTGCAGTGCGCACGCACAAGGAAACAAATGACGGGAGGGGGAAGAAAGGAGAAGGAGTTTGTGTATTTGCAGCGCGAAATTAAACAGGTGTGATCATACCAGCACTAATGCACCGGATCCCATCAGAACTCCGCAGTTAAGTGTGCTTGGGGCGAGAGTAGTACTCGGATGGGTGACCTCTTGGGAAGTCCTCGTGTCGCACTAATTTTTTTTTTCAGACGGGTCGTTCGACGTTACGCGCGACTGGAACTAGGGTCCACTGGTTTATACGCAAATGTGAGTCAAGAAGCAGGGGCATTTTAATCGATATTAGAACGAGAAATAGAGATGCAGAGTGCACGCACAAGGAAACAAATGACGGGAGGGGGGATGGAGGGAGAAAAAGTGTATGTATTTGCAGCGTAGAATGAAACATGAGCAATCATACCAGCACCAATGCAACGGATTCTATCAGAACTCCGCAAGTTAAGGGTGCTTGGGCAAGAGTAGCTCTAGGATGGGTGACCTCCTGCGAAGTCCTTATATTTCACCCATTTTCTTAGGAAGTCCGCGTGTTGCACCCATTTTTTTGCAGATGATTCTTTCGACGATACGCGCGACTTGAATAATGGTCCTCAGGTTTATTCGCAAATGTGAGTCACGGCACCGTAATATTTTACTTGATATTAGAACGAGCACGGGAGGTGCAGTGCGCACGCACAAGAAAACAAATAATGGGAGGGGGAAGAAATGGAAAGGAGTTTATGTATTTGCAGCGCGGAATTCACCGGGTGCGATCATACCACCACTAATGCAACGTATCCCATCAGAACTCCGCAGTTAAGTGTGCTTGGGCGAGAGCAGCACTCGGATGGGTGACCTCCTGGGAAGTCCTCGTGTCGCAAAAATTTTTTTTCCGACGGGTCGTTCGACGTTACGCGCGACTGGAACTAGGGTTCGCTGGTTTATACGCAAATGTGAGTCAAGAAGCAGGGGCATTTTAATCGATATTAGAACGAGAATGAGAGGTGCAGTGCGAACGCACAAGGAAACAATTGACGGGAGGGGGAAGAAAGGAGAAGGAGTGTATGTATTTGCAGCGCGAAATTAAACCGGTGCGATCATACCAGCAATAAAGCCCCGGATCCCATCAGAACTCTGCAGTTAAGTGTGCTTGGGTGAGAGTAGTACTCGGATGGGTTACCTCCTGCGAAGTCCTTATATTTCACCCATTTTCTCTGGAGGTCCTCGTGTTGCACCCATCTTTTTGCAGATGATTCTTTTGACGTTATGCGCGACATGATTTTTGGTCCGGAGGTTTATTCGCAAATGTGAGTCACGGCGCCGTGGCATTTTACTTGATATTAGAACGAGTGCGAGAGGTGCAATGCGCACGCACAAGGAAACAAATGACGGGAAGAGGAAGAAAAGAGAAGGAGTGTATGTATTTGAAGCGCAAAATTAAACAAGTGGCATCATACCAGCACTAATGCACTGGATCCCATCAGAACTCTGCAGTTAAGTGTGCTTGGTCGAGAGTAGTACTCGGATGGATGACCTCCTGGGAAGTCCTCGTATCGCAATAATTTTTTTTCAGATGGGTCGTTCGACGTTACGCGCGACTGGAACTATGGTCTGCTGGTTTATATGCAAATGTGAGTCAAGAATCAGGGGCATTTTAATCGATATTAGAACGAGAAGGAGAGGTGCAGTGTGAACGCACAAGGAAACAAATGATGGGAGAGGGGGAGGGAAGAAGGTGTGTATGTATTTTCAGCACGAAATTAAACAGGTGCGGTCACACCAGCACAAATGCACCGGATCCCATCAGAACTCCGCAGTTAAGTGTGCTTTGGCGAAAGTAGTACAATGATGGGTTACCTCCTGGGAAGTTCTCGTGTTTCACCCATTTTTTTTTTCAGATGTGCCGTTCGACGTTACGCGCGACTTTAATTTTGGTCTGCAGATTTATTCGCAAATGTGAGTCACGGCGCCGTGGCATTTTACTTGATATTTGAACGAGAACGAGAGGTGCAGTGCGCACGCATAAGGAAACAAATGACGGGAGGGGGAAGAAATGAGAAGGAGTTTATGTATTTGGAGCGCGAAATTAAACAGGTGCGATCATACCAGCCCTATGCTACGGATCCCATTAGAACTCCGCAATTAAGTGTGCTTGGGCGAGAGTAGTACTCGGATGGGTGACATCCTGGGAAGTCCTCGTGTCGCACTAATTTTTTTTTTCAGACGGGTTGTTCGACGTTACGCGTGACTGGAACTAGGGTCCATTGGTTTATACGCAAATGTGAGTCAGGAAGCAGGGGCATTTTAATCGATATTAGAACGAGAATGAGAGATGCAGAGTGCACGCAAAAGGAAATAAATGACAGGAGGGGGGATGGAGGGAGAAAAAGTGTATGTATTTGCGGCGCAGAATGAAAGATGAGCAATCATACCAGCACCACTGCAACGGATTCTATCAGAACTCCGCAAGTGAAGGGTCCTTGGGCGAGAGTAGCACTAGGATGGGTGACCTCCAGCGAAGTCCTTATATTTCACCCATTTTCTTATGAAGTCCTCGTGTTGCACCCATTTTTTTGCAGATGATTCTTTCGACGATACGCGCGACTTGAATTATGGTCCTCAGGTTTATTCGCAAATGTGAGTCACGGCACCGTAGCATTTTACCTGATATTAGAACGAGCACGGGAGGTGCAGTGCGCACGGACAAGGAAACAAATGACGTGAGGGGGAAGAAAGGAGAAGGAGTTTATGTATTTGCAGGGCGGAATTAAACGGGTTCGATCATACCAGCACTAATGCACTGGATCCCATCAGAACTCCGCAGTTAAGTGTGCTTGGGCGAGAGTAGTACTCGGATGGGTGACCTCCTAGGAAGTCCTCGTGTCGCATCAATTTTTTTTCAGACAGGTCGTTCGACATTACGCGCGACTGGAACTAGGGTCCGCTGGTTTATACGCAAATGTGAGTCAAGAAGCAGGGGCATTTTAATCGATATTAGAACGAGAAGGAGAGGTGCAGTGTGAACGCACAAGGAAACAATTGATGGGAGGGGGAGGGAAGGAGAAGGACTGTATGTATTTTCAGCACGAAATGAAACAGGTGCGATCATACCAGCACTAATGCAACGGATTCTATCAGAACTCCGCAGTTAAGGGTGCTTGGGCGAGAGTAGTACTAGCATGGGTTACCTCCTGCGAAGTCCTTATATTTCACCCATTTTCTTTGGAGGTCCTCGTGTTGCACCCATCTTTTTGCAGATGATTCTTTCGACGTTACGCGCGACTTGATTTGTGGTCTGCAGGTTTATTCGCAAATGTGAGTCATGGCGCCGTGGCATTTTACTTGATATTAGAACGAGTACGGGAGGTGCAGTGCGCACGTACAAGGAAACAAATGGCGGGAGGGGGAAGAAAGGAGAAGGAGTTTATGTATTTGCAGTGTGGAATTAAACGGGTGCGATCATACCAGCACTAATGCACCGGATCCCTTCAGAACTCCGCAGTTAAGTGTGTTTGGGCGAGAGTAGTACTCGGATGGGTGACCTCTTGGGAAGTCCTCGTGTCGCACCAATTTTTTTCAGACGGGTCGTTCGATGTTACGTGCGACTGGAACTAGGGTCAGCTGGTTTATACACAAATGTGAGTCAAGAAGCAGGGGCATTTTAATCGATATTAGAACGAGAAGGAGAGGTGCAGTGTGAACGCACAAGGAAACAATTGATGGGAGGGGGAGGAAAGGAGAAAAAGTGTATGTATTTGCAGCGCAGAATGAAACAGGTGCGATCATACCAGCACTAATGCAACAGATTCTATCAGAACTCCGTAGGTAAGGGTGCTTAGGCGAGAGTAGTAATAGCATGGGTTACCTCTTGCGAAGACCTTATATTTCACCAATTTTCTTATGAAGTCCTCGTGTTGCACCCATTTTTTTGTAGATGATTCTTTCGACGTTACGCGCGACTTGAACTATGGTCCTCAGGTTTATTCGCAAATGTGAGTCACGGCGCTGTAGCATTTTACTTGATATAAAAACGAAAACGGGAGGTGCAGCGCGCACGCACAAGGAAACAAATGACGGGAGGGGGAAGAAAAGAGAAGGAGTGTATATATTTGGAGCGAGAAACTAAACAGGTGCGATCATACCAGCACTAAAGTCCCGGATCCCATCAGAACTCCGCAGTTAAGTGTGCTTGGGCGAGATTAGAACTTGGATGGTTGACCTCCTGGGAAGTCCTCGTGTCGCACAAATTTTTTTTCAGACTGGTCGTTCGACGTTACGCGCGTCTGGAACTAGGGTCCGCTGGTTTATACGCAAATGTGAGTCAAGAAGCAGGGGTATTTTAATCAATATTAGAACGAGAATGAGAGGTGAAGTGTGAACGCACAAGGAAACAAATGACGGGAGGGGGAAGAAAGGAGGAGTGTATGTATTTGCAGCGCGAAATTAAAGAGGTACGATCAAGCAGCACTAAAGCCCCGAATCCCATCAGAACTCCACAGTTAAATGTGCTTGGGCGAGAGTAGTACTCGGATGGGTGACCACCTGGGAAGCCCTCGTGTTGCACCTATTTTTTTTTGGATGGGTTGTTCGACGTTACGCGCGAATGGAATTATAAACCGCTGGTTCATTTGCAAAGGTGAGTCACGGTGCCGGAGCATATTACTTGATATTAGAACGAGAAAGAGAGATGCAGAGTGCACGCACAAGGAAACAAATGACGGGAGGGTGGATGGGAGGAGAAAGAGTGTATGTATTTGCAGTGCAGAATGAAACATGATGGATCATACCAGCACTAATTATGGCCCGCAGATTTATTCGTAAATGTGAGTCACGGCGCCGTGGCATTTTACATGATATTCGAACGAAAACGAGAGGTGCAGTGCGCACGCACAAGGAAACAAATGACGGGAGGGGGAAGAAAGGAGATGGAGTTTATGTATTTGCATCGCAGAATTAAACAGGTGCAATCATACCAGCACTAATGCACCGGATCCCATCAGAACTCCGCAGTTAAGTGCGCTTGGGCGAGTGTAGTACTCGGATGGGTGACCTCCTGGTAAGTCCTCGTGTCGTACCAATTTTTTTTCAGACGGGTCGTTCGACATTACGCGCGATTGGAACTAGGGTCCGTTGGTTTATACGCAAATGTGAGTCAAGAAGCAGGGGCATTTTAATCGATTTTAGAACGAGAAGGAGAGGTGTAGTGTGAACGCACAAGGAAACAATTGATGGGATGGAGAGGGAAGGAGAAGGAGTGTATGTATTTTAAGCACGAAATGAAACAGGTGCGATCATACCAGCACTAATGCAACGGATTCTATCAGAACTCTGCAAGTTAAGAGTGTTTGGGTGAGAGTAGCACTAGGATGGGAGACCTCCTGCGAAGTCCTTATATTTCACCCATTTTCTTAGGAAGTCCTCGTGTTGCACCCATTTTTTTGCAGATGATTCTTTCGACGATATGCGCGACTTGAATTATGGTCCTCAGGTTTACTCGCAAATGTGAGTCACGGCACCTTAGCATTTTCCTTGATATTAGAACGAGCACGGGAAGTACAGTGCGCACGCACAAGGAAACAAATGGTGGGAGGGGGAAGAAAGGAGAATGAGTTTATGTATTTGCAGCGCGAAATTAAACAGGTGCGATCATACCAGCACTAAAGCCCCGGATCCCATCAGAACTCTGCAGTTAAGTGTGCTCGGGCGAGAGTAGTACTCGGATGGGTTACCTCCTGCGAAGTCCTTATATTTCACCCATTTTTTCGGGAGGTCCTCGTGTTGCACCCATCTTTTTGCAGATGATTCTTTCGACGTTACGCGCGACATGATTTATGATCCGCAGGTTTATTTGCAAATGTGAGTCACGGCGCCGTGGCATTTTACTTGATATTAGAACGAGTACGGGAGGTGCAGTGCGCACGCACAAGGAAACAAATGACGGGAGGAGGAAGAAAAGAGAATGAGTGTATGTATTTGAAGCGCAAAATTAAACAAGTGGCATCATACCAGCACTAATGCACTGGATCCCATCAGAACTCTGCAGTTAAGTGTGCTTGGTCGAGAGTAGTACTCGGATGGATGACCTCTTGGGATGTCCTCGTATCGCAATAATTTTTATTCAGATGGGTCGTTCGACGTTACGCGCGACTGGAACTATGGTCCGCTGGTTTATACGCAAATGTGAGTGAAGAATCCGGGGCATTTTAATCGATATTAGAACGAGAAGGAGAGGTGCAGTGTGAACGCACAAGGAAACAAATGATGGGAGGGGGGGAGGGAAGAAGGAGTGTATGTATTTTCAGCACGAAATTAAACAGGTGCGGTCACACCAGCACAAATGCACAGGATCCCATCAGAACTCCGCAGTTAAGTGTGCTTTGGCGAAAGTAGTACAATGATGGGTTACCTCCTAGGAAGTTATCGTGTTGTACCCATTTTCTTTTTTTCAGATGTGCCGTTCGACGTTACGCGCGATTTTAATTATGGTTTGCAGATTTATTCGCAAATGTGAGTCACGACGACGTGACATTTTACTTGACATTTGAACGAGAGCGAAAGGTGCAGTGCGCACGCACAAGGAAACAAATGACGGGAGGGGGGATGGAAGGAGAAAGAGTGTATGTATTTGCAGTGCAGAATGAAACATGAGGGATCATACCAGCACTAATGCAACGGATTCTATCAGAACTCCGCAGTTAAGGGTGCTTGGGTGAGAAAAGTACTCGGATGGGTGACCGCCTGCGAAGTCCTTATATTTCACCCATTCTCTTGGGAGGTCCTCGTGTTGCACCCATCTTTTTGCAGATGATTCTTTGGACGTTATGCGCGACTTGATTTATGGTCTGCAGATTTATTCGCAAATGTGAGTCACGGCACCGTGGCATTTTACTTGATATTAGAACGAGTACGGGAGGTGCAGTGCGCACGCACAAGGAAACAAATGACGGGATGAGGAAGAAACGAGAATGAGTGTATGTATTTGAAGCCCAAAATTAAACAAGTGCCATCATACCAGCACTACAATGCTGGATCCCATCAGAACTCTGCAGTTAAGTGTGCTTGGACGAGAGTAGTACTCGGATGGGTGACCTCTTGGGAAGTCCTCGTATCGCAACAATTTTTTTTCAGATTGGTCGTTCGACGTTAGGCGCGACTGGAACTATGGTCCGCTAGTTTATACGCAAATATTAGTCAAGAATCAGGGGCATTTTAATCGATATTAGAACGAGAAGGAGAGGTGCAGTGTGAACGCACAAGGAAACAAATGATGGGAGGGGGGGAGGGAAGAAGGAGTGTATGTATTTTCAGCACGAAATTAAACAGGTGCGGTCACACCAGCACAAATGCACCGGATCTCATCAGAACTCCGCAGTTAAGTGTGATTTGGCGAAAGTAGTACAATGATGGGTTACCTCCTGGGAAGTTCTCGTGTTGCACCCATTTTCTTTTTTTCAGATGTGCCGTTCGACGTTACGCGCGACTTTAATTATGGTCCGCAGATTTATTCGCAAATGTGAGTCACGGCGCCGTGGTATTTTACTTGATATTTGAACGAGAACAAGAGGTGCAGTGCACACGCACATGGAAACAAATGACGGGAGGGGGAAGAAAGGAGAAGGAGTTTATGTATTTGCAGCGCGAAATTAAACAGGTGCGATCATACCAGCACTAATGCACCGGATCCCATCAGAACTTCGTAGTTAAGTGTGCTTGGGCGAGAGTAGTACTCGGATGGGTGACCTCCTGGAAGTCCTTGTGTCGCACTAATTTTTTTTTTCAGACGGGTCGTTTGACGTTACGCGCTACTGGAACTAGGGTCCCCTGGTTTATACGCAAATGTGAGTCAAGAAGCAGGGGCATTTTAATCGATATTAGAACGAGAAGGAGAGATGCAGAGTGCACGCTTAAGGAAACAAATGACGGGAGGGGGGATGGAGGGAGAAAAAGTGTATGTATTTGCAGCGTAGAATGAAACATGAGCAATCATACCAGGACCAATGCAACGGATTCTATCAGAACTCCGCAAGTTAAGGGTGCTTGGGCGAGTGTAGCACTAGGATGGGTGACCTCCTGCGTAGTCCTTATATTTCACCCATTTTGTTAGGAAGTTCTCGTGTTGCACCCATTTTTTTGCAGATGATTCTTTCGATGATACGCGCGACTTGAATTATGGTCCTCAGCTTTATTCGCAAATGTGAGTCACGGCACCGTAGCATTTTACTTGATATTAGAACGAGCACGGGAGGTGCAGTGCGCACGCACAAGGAAACAAATGACGGGAGGGTGAAGAAAGGAGAAGGTGTTTATGTTTTTGCAGCGCAAAATTAAAAGGGTGCGATCATACCAGCACTAATGCTCCGGATCCCATCAGAACTTCGCAGTTAAGTGCGCTTGGGCGAGAGTAGTACTCGGATGGGTGACCTCCTGGGAAGTCCTCGTGTCGCACAAATTTTTTTTCAGACGGGTCGTTCGACGTTACGCGCGACTGGAACTAAATGACGGGAGGGGGAAGAAAGGAGAAGGAGTTTGTGTATTTGCAGCGCGAAATTAAACAGGTGCGATCATACCAGCACTAATGCACCGGATCCCATCAGAACTCCGCAGTTAAGTGTGCTTGGGCGAGAGTAGTACTCGGATGGGTGACATCCTGGAAAGTCCTCGTGTCGCACTAATTTTTTTTTCAGATGGGTCGTTCGACGTTACGCACGACTGGAACTAGGATCCACTGGTTTATACGCAAATGTGAGTCAAGAAGCAGGGGCATTTTAATCGATATTAGAACGAGAAGGAGAGATTCAGAGTGCACGCAAAAGGATACAAATGACGGGAGGGGGGATGGAGGGAAAAAAAGTGTATGTATATGCAGCGCAGAATGAAATATGAGCAATCATACCAGCACCAATGCAACGGATTCTATCAGAACTCCGCAAGTTAAGGGTTCTTGGGCGAGAGTAGCTCTAGGATGGGTGACCTCCTGCGAAGTCCTTATATTTCACCCATTTTCTCAGGAAGTCCTCGTGTTGCACCAATTTTTTTGCAGATGATTCTTTCGACGATACGCGCGACTTGAATTATGGTCCTCAGGTTTATTCGCAAATGTGAGTTACGGCACCGTAGCATTTTACTTGATATTAGAACGAGCACAGGAGGTGCAGTGCGCACGCACAAGGAAACAAATGGCAGGAGGGGGAAGGAAGGAGAATGAGTTTATGTATTTGCAGCGCGAAATTAAACGGGTGCGATCATAACAGCACTAATGCACCGGATCCCATCAGAACTCCGCAGTTAAGTGTGCTTGGGCGAGATTAGTACTCGGATGGGTGTCCTCCTCGGAAGTCCTCGTGTCGCACCAATTTTTTTTCAGACGGGTCGTTCGACGTTACGCGCGTCTGGAACTAGGGTTCGCTGGTTTAAACGCAAATGTGTGTCAAGAAGCAGGGGCATTTTTATCGATATTAGAACGAGAATGAGAGGTGAAGTGTGAACGCACAAGGAAACAAATGACGGGAGGGGGAAGAAAGGAGAAGGAGTGTATGTATTTGCAGCGTGAAATTAAACAGATGCGATCATACTAGCACTAAAGCTCCGGATCCCATAAGAACTCCGCAGTTAAGTGTGCTTGGGCGAGGGTATTACTCGGATGGGTGAACTCTTGGGAAGTCCTCGTATCGCAACAATTTTTTTTCAGATGGGTCGTTCGACGTTACGCGTGACTAGAACTATGGTTCGCTGGTTTATACGCAAATGTGAGTCAAGAATCAAGGGCATTTTAATCGATATTAGAACGAGAAGGAGAGGTGCAGTGTGAACGCACAAGGAAACAAATGATGGGAGGGGGGAGGGAAGAAGGAGTGTATGTATTTTCAGCACGAAATTAAACAGGTGCGGTCACACCAGCACAAATGCACCGGATCCCATCAGAACTCCGCAATTAAGTGTGCTTTGGCAAAAGTAGTACAATGATGGGTTACCTCCTGGGAAGTTCTCGTGTTGCACCCATTTTCTTTTTTTCAGATGTGTCGTTCGACGTTACGCGCGACTTTAATTATGGTCCGCAGATTTATTCGCAAATGTGAGTCACGGCGCCGTGGCATTTTACTTGATATTTGAACGAGAACGAGAGGTGCAGTGTGCACGCACAAGGAAACAAATGACGGGAGGGGGAAGAAAGGAGAAGGAGTTTATGTATTTGCAGCGCGAAATTAAACCGGTGCGTTCCTACCAGCACGAAGGCACTGGATCCCATCAGAACTCCGCAGTTAAGTGTGCTTGGGCGAGATTAGTACTTGGATGGGTGACCTCTTGGGAAGTCCTCGTGTCGCACTAATTTTTTTTTAGACGGGTCGTTCGACGTTACGCGCGACTGGAACTAGGGTCCCCTGGTTCATACGCAAATGTGAGTCAAGAAGCAGGGGCATTTTAATCGATATTAGAACGAGAAGGAGAGATGCAGAGTGCACGCACAAGGAAACAAATGACGGGAGGGGGGATGGAGGGAGAAAAAGTGTATGTATTTGCAGCGCAGAATGAAACATGAGCAATCATACCAACACCAGTGCAACGGATTCTATCAGAACTCCGCAAGTTAAGGGTGCTTGGGCGAGAGTAGCACTAGGATGGGTGACCTCCTGCGAAGTCCTTATATTTCACCAATTTTCTTAGGAAGTCCTGGTGTTGCACCCATTTTTTTGCAGATGATTCTTTCGACGATATGCGCGACTTGAATTATGGTCCTCAGGTTTATTCGCAAATGTGAGTCATGGCACCGTAGCATTTTACTTGATATTAGAACGAGCACGGGAGGTGTAGTGCGCATGCACAAGGAAACAAATGACGGGAGGGGGAAGAAAGGAGAAGGAGTTTATGTATTTGCAGCGCGGAATTAAACGTGTGCGATCATACCAGCACTAATGCATCGTATCACATCAGAACTCCGCAGTTAAGTGTGCTTCGGCGAGAGTAGTACTTGGATGGGTGACCTCCTGGGAAGTCCTCGTGTCGCACTAATTTTTTTTCAGACGGGTCGTTCGACGTTGTGCGCGACTGGAACTGGGGTCCACTGGTTTATACGCAATTGTGAGTCAAGAAGCAGGGGCATTTTAATCGATATTAGAACGAGAAGGAGAGATGCAGAGTGCACGCACAATGAAACAAATGACGGGAGGGGGGATGGAGGGAGAAAAAGTGTATGTATTTGCAGCGCAGAATGAAACATGAGCCATCATACCAGCACCAATGCAACGGATTCTATCAGAACTCCGCAAGTTAAGGGTGCTTGGGCGAGAGTAGCACTAGGATGGGTGACCTCCTGCGAAGTCCTTATATTTCACCCATTTTCTTAGGAAGTCCTCGTGTTGCACCCATTTTTTTGCAGATGATTCTTTCGACGATACGCGCGACTTGAATTATGGTCCTCAGGTTTATTCCCAAATGTGAGTCACGACACCGTAGCATTTTACTTGATATTAGAACGAGCACGGGAGGTGTAGTGCGCACGCACAAGGAAACAAATGACGGGAGGGGGAAGAAAGGAGAAGGAGTTTATGTATTTGCAGCGCTGAATTATACGGGTGCGATCATACCAGCACTAATGCACCGGATCCCATTAGAACTCCGCAGTTAAGTGTGCTTGGGCGAGAGTAGCACTAGGATGGGTGACCTCCTGCGAAGTCCTTATATTTCACCCATTTTCTTAGGAAGTCCTCGTGTTGCACCCATTTTTTTGCAGATGATTCTTTCGACGATACGCGCGACTTGAATTATGGTCCTCAGGTTTATTTGCAAATGTGAGTCACGGCAACGTAGCATTTTACTTGATATTAGAACGAGCACGGGAGGTGTAGTAGGCACGCACAAGGAAACAAATGGCGGGAGGGGGAAGAAAGGAGAATGAGTTTATGTATTTGCAGCGCAAAATTAAACAGGTGCGATCATAACAGCATTAATGCACCGGATCCCATCAGAACTCCGTAGTTAAGTGTGCTTGGGCGAGATTAGTACTCGGATGGGTGATCTCCTGGGAAGTCCTCGTGTCGCACTAATTTTTTTCAGACGGGTCATTCGACGTTACACGCGTCTGGAACTAGGGTCTGCTGGTTTATACGCAAATGTGAGTCAAGAAGCAGGGGCATTTTAATCGATATTAGAACGAGAATGAGAGGTGAAGTGTGAACGCACAAGGAAACAAATGACGGGAGGGGGAAGAAAGGAGAAGGAGTGTATGTAATTGCAGCGCGAAAATAAACAGGTGCGATCATACCAGCACTAAAGCTCCAGATCCCATCAGAACTCTGCAATTAAGTGTGCTTGGGCGAGGGTAGTACTCGGATGGGTGACCACCTGGGAAGCCCTCGTGTTGCTTCTATTTTTTTTCGGATGGGTTGTTCGACGTTACGCGCAAATGGAATTATAATCCGCTGGTTCATTTGCAAAGGTGAGTCACGGTGCTGGGGCATATTACTTGATATTAGAACGAGAAAGAGAGATGCAGAGTGCACGCACAAGGAAACAAATGACGGGAGGGGGGATGGAAGGAGAAAGAGTGTATGTATTTGCAGTGCAGAATGAAATATGAGGGATCATACCAGCACTAATGCAACGGATTCTATCAGAACTCCGTAGTTAAGGGTGCTTGGGCGAGAAAAGTACTCGGATGGGTGACCTCTTGCGAAGTCCTTATATTTCACCTATTTTCTTGGGAGGGGGAAGAAAGGAGAAGGAGTTTATCTATTTTCAGCGCGAAATTAAACAGGTGCGATTATACTAGCACTAATGCATCGGATCCCATCAGAACTCTGCAGATAAGTGTGCTTGGGCGAGAGTAGTACTCGGATGGGTGACCTCCTGGGAAGTTCTCGTGTCGCACTAATTTTTTTTTCAGACTGGTTGTTCGACATTACGCTCGACTAGAACTAGGAGCAGGGGCATTTTAATCGATATTAGAACAAAAAGGAGAGATGCAGAGTGCAGACACAAGGAAACAAATGACGGGATGAGGGATGGAGGGAAAAATAGTGTATGTATTTGCAGCGCAGAATGAAACATGAGCAATCATACCAGCACCAATGCAGCGGATTCTATCAGAACTCCATAAGTTAAGGGTGCTTGGGCGAGAGTAGCACTAGGATGGGTGACCTCCTGCGAAGTCCTAATATTTCACCCATTTTCTCATGAAGTACTCGTGTTGCACCCATTTTTTTGCAGATGATTCTTTCGACGATACGAGCGATTTGAATTATGGTCCTCAGATTTATTCGCAAATGTGAGTCACGGCACCGTAGCATTTTACTTGATATTAGAACGAGAAGGAGAGGTGCAGTGCGCACGCACAAGGAAACAAATGATGGGAGGGGGGTAGGGAAGAAGGAGTGTATGTATTTTCAGCACGAAATTAAACAGGTGCGGTCACACCAGCACAAATGCACCGGATCCCATCAGAACTCCGCAGTTAAGTGTGCTTTGGCGAAAGTAGTACAATGATGGGTTACCTCCTTGGAAGTTCTCGTGTTGCACCCATTTTCTTTTTTTCAGATGTGTCGTTCGACCTTACGCGCGACCTTAATTATGGTCCGCAGATTTATTCGCAAATGTGAGTCACGGCGCCGTGGCATTTTACTTGATATTTGAGCGAGAACGAGAGGTGCAGTGAGCACGCACAAGGAAACAAATGACGGGAGGGGGAATAAAGGAGAAGGAGTTTATGTATTTGCAGCACGAAATTAAACAGGTTCGATCATACCAGCACTAATGCACCGGATCCCATCAGAACTCCGCAGTTAAGTGTGCTTGGGCGAGAGTAGTACTCGGATGGGTTACCTCTTGGGAAGTCCTCGTGTCGCACTAATTTTTTTTTTCAGATGGGTCGTTCGACGTTACGCGCGACTGGAACAAGGGTCCACTAGTTTATACGCAAATGTGAGTCAAGAAGCATGAGCGTTTTAATCGATATTAGAACGAGAAGGAGAGATGCAGAGTGCACGCACAAGGAACAAATGACGGGAGGGGGGATGGAGGTAGAAAAAGTATATGTATTTGCAGCGCAGAATAAAACATGAGCAATCATACCAGCACCAATGCAACGGATTCTATCAGAACTCTGCAAGTTAAAGGTGCTTGGGCGAGAGTAGCACTAGGATGGGTGACTTCCTGCGAAGTCCTTATATTTCACCCATTTTCTTGGGAGGTCCTCGTGTTGCACCCATCTTTTTGCAGATGATTCTTTCGAAGTTACGCGCGACTTGATTTATGGTCCGCAGGTTTATTCGCAAATGTGAGTCACGGCACCGTGGTATTTTAATTGATATTAGAACGAGCACGGGAGGTGCAATGCGCACGCACAAGGAAACAAATGACGGTAGGGGGAAGAAAGGAGAAGGAGTTTATGTATTTGTAGCGCGGAATTAAACGGGTGCGATCATACCAGCACTAATGCACTGGATCCCATCAGAACTCTTCAGTTAAGTGTGCTTGGGCGAGAGTAGTTCTCGGATTGGTGACCACCTGGGAAGTCCTCGTGTCGCACCAATTTTTTTTCAGATGGGTCGTTCGACGTTACGCGCGACTGGAACTATGGTCCGCTGGTTTATACGCAAATGTGAGTCAAGAATCAGGGGCATTTTAATCGATATTAGAATGAGAAGGAGAGGTGCAGTGTGAACGCACAAGGAAACAAATGATGGGAGGGGGGAGGGAAGAAGGAGTGTATGTATTTTCAGCACGAAATTAAACAGGTGCGGTCACACCAGCACAAATGCACCGGATCCCATCAGAACTCCGCAGTTAAGTGTGCTTTGGCGAAAGTAGTACAATGATGGGTTACCTCCTGGGAAGTTCTCGTGTTGCACCCATTTTCTTTTTTTCAGATGTGTCGTTCGACGTTACGCCCGACTTGAATTATGGTCCGCAGATTTATTCGCAAATGTGAGTCACGGCGCCGTGGCATTTTACTTGATATTTGAACGAGAACAAGAGGTGCAGTGCGCACGCACAAGGAAACAAATGTCGGGAGGGCGAAGAAAGGAGAAGGAGTGTATGTATTTGCAGCGCGAAATGAAACAGGTGCGATCATACCAGCAATAATGCAACGAATTCTATCAGAACTCCGTAGGTAAGGGTGCTTCGGCGAGAGTAGTACTAGTATGGGTTACCTCCTGCGAAGTCCTTATATTTCACCCATTTTCTTGTGAAGTCCTCGTGTTGTACCCATTTTTTTGCAGATGATTCTTTCGACGTAACGCGCGACTTGTATTATGGTCCTCAGGTTTATTCGCAAATGTGAGTCACGGTGCTGTAGCATTTTACTTGATATTAGAACGAGAACGGGAGGTGCAGTGCGCACACACAAGGAAACAAATGATGGGAGGGGGAAGAAAGGAGAAGGAGTTTATGTATTTGCAGCGCGGAATTAAACGGGTGCGATCATACCATCACTAATGCACCGGATCCCATCAAAACTCCGCATTTAAGTGTGCTTGGGCGAGAGTAGTTCTCGGATGGGTGACCTCCTGGGAGGTCCTCGTGTCGCACCAATTTTTTTTCAGACTGGTCGTTCGACATTACGCTCGACTGGAACTGGGGTCCGCTGGTTTATACGCAATTGTGAGTCAAGAAGCAGGGGCATTTTAATCGATATTAGAACGAGAAGGAGAGGTGCAGTGTGAACGCACAAGGAAACTTTTGATGGGAGGGGGAGGGAAGGAGAATGAGTGTATGTATTTTCAGCACGAAATGAAACAGGTGCGATCAAACCATCACTAATGCAACGGATTCTATCAGAACTCCGTAGGTAAGGGTGCTTGGGCGAGAGTTGTACTAGCATGGGTTACCTCCTGCGAAGCCCTTATATTTCACCCATTTTCTTGTGAAGTTCTCGTGTTGCACCCATTTTTTTGCAGATGATTCTTTCGACGTTACGCACGACTTGAATTATGGTTCTCAGGTTTATTCGCAAATATGAGTCACGGCGCTGTAGCATTTTACTTGATATTTGAACGAGAACGGGAGGTGCAGTGCGCACGCACAAGGAAACAAATTACGGGAGGGGGAAGAAAGGGTAATGAGTTTATGTATTTGCAGCGCAAAATTAAACAGGTGCGATCATACCAGCATTAATGTACTGGATCCCATCAGAACTCCGCAGTGAAGTGTGCTTGGGCGAGATTATTACTCGGATGGGTGACATCCTGGGAAGTCCTCGTGTCGCACCAATTTTTTTTCAGACGGGTCGTTCGACGTTACGCACGTCTGGAACTAGGGTCCGCTGGTTTATACGCAAATGTGAGTCAAGAAGCAGGGGCATTTTAATCGATATTAGAACGAGAATGAGAGGTGAAGTGTGAACGCACAAGGAAACAAATGACGGGAGGGGGAAGAAAGGAGAAGGAGTGTATGTATTTGCAGCGCGAAATTAAACAGGTGCTATCATACCAGCACTAATGCTCCAGATCCCATCAGAAATCCGCAGTTAAGTGTGCTTGGGCGAGAGTAGTACTCGGATGGGTGACCACTTGGCAAGCCCTCGTGTTGCACCAATTTTTTTTCGGATGGGTTGTTCGACGTTACGCGCGAATGGAATTATAAACCGTTGGTTCATTTGCAAAGGTGAGTCACGTTGCCGGGGCATATTACTTGATATTAGAACGAGAAAGAGAGATGCAGAGTGCACGCACAAGGAAACAAATGACGGGAGGGGGGATGGAAGGAGAAAGAGTGTATGTATTTGTAGTGCAGAATGAAACATGAGGGATCATACCAGCACTAATGCAACGGATTCTATCAGAACTCCGTAGTTAATGGATCTTGGGCGAGAAAAGTACTCGGATGGGTGACCTCCTGCGAAGTCCTTATATTTCACCCGTTTTCTTGGGAGGTCCTCGTGTTGCACCCATCTTTTTGCAGATGATTCTTTCGACGTTACGTGCGACTTGATTTATGGTCCGCAGGTTTATTCGCAAATGTGAGTCACGGCGCCGCGGCATTTTACTTGATATTAGAACGAGTACGGGATGTGCAGTGCGCACGCACAAGGAAATAAATTATGGGAGGAGGAAGAAAAGAGAAGGAGTGTATGTATTTGAAGCGCAAAATTAAACAAGTTGCATCATACCAGCACTAATGCACTGGATCCCATCAGAACTCTGCAGTTAAGTGTGCTTAGGCGAGAGTAGTACTAGGATGGGTGACCTCCTGCGAAGTCCTTATATTTCACCCATTTTCTTAGGAAGTCCTCGTGTTGCACCCATTTTTTTGCAGATGATTCTTTCGACGATACGCGCGACTTGAATTATGGTCCTCAATTTTATTCGCAAATGTGAGTCACGGCACCGTAGCATTTTACTTGATATTAGAACGAGCACGGGAGGTGCAGTGCGCACGCACAAGGAAACAAATGACGGGAGGGGGAAGAAAGGAGAAGGAGTTTATGTATTTGCAGCGCGGAATTAAAGGGGTGCGATCATACCAGCACTAATGCGCCGGATCCCATCCGAACTCCGCAGTTAAGTGTGCTTGGGTGAGAGTAGTACTCGGCTTGGTGACCTCCTGGGAAGTCCTCGTGTCGCACCAATTTTTTTTCAGACGGGTCGTTCGACGTTACGCGCGACTGGAACAAGGGTCCGCTGGTTTATACGCAAATGTGAGTCAAGAAGCAGGAGCATTTTAATCGATATTAGAACGAGAAGGAGAGGCGCAGTATGAACGCACAAGGAAACAAATGATGGGAGGGGGGTAGGGAAGAAGGAGTGTATGTATTTTCAGCACGAAATTAAACAGGTGCAGTCACACAAGCACAAATGCACCGGATCCCATCAGAACTCCGCAGTTAAGTGTGCTTTCGCGAAAGTAGTACAATGATGGGTTTCCTCCTGGGAAGTTCTCGTGTTGCACCCGTTTTCTTTTTTTCGAATGTTCCGTTCGACGTTACGCGTGACTTTAATTATGGTCTGCAGATTTATTCGCAAATGTGAGTCACGGCGCCATGGTATTTTACTTGATATTTGAACGAGAACGTGAGGTGCAGTGTGCACGCACAAGGAAACAAATGACGGGAGGGGGAAGAAGGGAGAAGGAGTTTATGTATTTGCAGCGCAAAATTAGAAAGGTGCGATCATACTAGCACTAATGCACCGGATCCCATTTGAACTCCGCAATTAAGTGTGCTTCGGCGAGAGTAATACTCGGATGGGTGACCTCCTGGGAAGTCCTCGTGTCGCACTAATTTTTTTTTTCAGACCGGTCGTTCGACGTTATGCGCGACTGCAACTAGGGTCCACTGGTTTATACGCAAATGTGAGTCAAGAAGCATGGACATTTTAATCGATATTAGAACGAGAATGAGAGATGCAGAGTGCACGCACAAGGAAACAAATGACGGGAGGGGGAGGGAAGGACAAAGAGTGTAAGTATTTTCAGCACGAAATGAAACAGGTGCGATCATACCAGCACTAATGCATCGGATTCTATCAGAACTCCATAGGTAAGGGTGCTTGGGCGAGAGTAGTACTAGCATGGGTTACCTCCTACAAAGTCCTTATATTTCACCCATTTTCTTGTAAAGTCCTCGTGTTGCACCCATTTTTTTGCAGATGATTCTTTCGACGTTACGCGCGACTTGAATTATGGTCCTCAGGTTTATTCGCAAATATGAGTCACGGCACCGTGGCATTTTACTTGATATTAGAACGAGCACGGGAGGTGCAGTGCGCACGCACAAGGAAAGAAATGACGGGAGGGGGAAGAAAAGAGATGGAGTTTATGTATTTGCAGCGCGGAATTAAACGGGTGTGATCATACCAGCACTAATGCACAGGATCCCATCAGAACTCTGCAGTTAAGTGTGCTTGGGCGAGAGTAGTACTCGGATGGGTGACCTCCTGGAAAGCACTCGTGTTGCACCTATTTTTTTTTGGATGGATTGTTCGACGTTACGCGCGAATGGAATTATAAACCGCTGGTTCATTTGCAAAGGTGAGTCACGGTGCCGGGGCATATTACATGATATTAGAACGAGAAAGAGAGATGGAGAGCGCACGCACAAGGAAATATATGACGGGAGGGGGAAGAAAGGAGAAGGAGTTTATGTATTTGAAGTGCAGAATTAAACGGGTGCGATCATACCAGCACTAATGCACCGGATCCCATCAGAACTCCGCAGTGAAGTGTGCTTGGGCGAGATTAGTACTCGGATGGGTGACCTCCTGGGAAGTTCTCGTGTCGCACCAATTTTTTTTCAGACGGGTCGTTTGACTTTACGCGCGTTTGGAACTAGGGTCCGCTGGTTTATACGCAAATGTGAGTCAAGAAGCAGGGACATTTTAATCGATATTAGAACGAGAATGAGAGGTGAAGTGTGAACGCACAAGGAAACAAATGACGGGAGGGGGAAGAAAGGAGAAGGAGTGTATGTATTTGCAGCGCAAAATTAAACAGGTTCGATCATACCAGCACTAATGCAATGGATTCTATCAGAACTCCGCAGTTAAGTGTGCTTGGGCGAGAGTAGTACTCGGATGGGTGACCACTTGGCAAGCCCTCGTGTTGCACCAATTTTTTTTCGGATGGGTTGTTCGACGTTACGCGCGAATGGAATTATAAACCGTTGGTTCATTTGCAAAGGTGAGTCACGTTGCCGGGGCATATTACTTGATATTAGAACGAGAAAGAGAGATGCAGAGTGCACGCACAAGGAAACAAATGACGGGAGGGGGGATGGAAGGAGAAAGAGTGTATGTATTTGCAGTGCAGAATGAAACATGAGGGATCATACCAGCACTAATGCAACGGATTCTATCAGAACTCCGCAGTTAAGGGTGCTTGGGCGAGAAATGTACTCGGATGGGTGACCTCTTGCGAAGTCCTTATATTTCACCCATTTTCTTTGGAGATCCTCGTGTTGCACCCTTCTTTTTGCATATGATTCTTTCGACGTTACGCGCGACTTGATTTATGGTCCGCAGGTTTATTCGCAAATGTGAGTCACGGCGCCATGGCATTTTACTTAATATTAGAATGAGTACGGGAGGTGCAGTGCGCACGCACAAGGAAACAAATGACGGGAGGAGGAAGAAAAGAGAAGGAGTGTATGTATTTGAAGCGCAAAATTAAACAAGTGGCATCATACCAGCACTAATGCACTGGATCCCATCAGAACTCTGCAGTTAAGTGTGCTTGGTAGAGAGTAGTACTCGGATGGGTGACCTCTTGGGAAGTCCTCGTATTGCAACAATTTTTTTTCAGATGGGTCGTTCGATGTTACGCGCGACTGGAATTATGGTCCGCTGGTTTATACGCAAATGTGAGTCAAGAATCAGGGGCATTTTAATCGATATTAGAACGAGAAGGAGAGGTCCAGTGTGAACGCACAAGGAAACAAATGATGGGAGGGGAGGAGGGAAGAAGGAGTGTATGTATTTTCAGCACGAAATTAAACAGGTGCGGTCACACCAGCACAAATGCACCGGATCCCATCAGAACTCCGCAGTTAATTGTGCTTTGGCGAAAGTAGTACAAAGATGGGTTACCTCCTGGGAAGTTATCGTGTCACACCCTTTTTTTTTTTTCAGATGTGCCGTTCGACGTTACGCGCGACTTTAATTATGGTCCGCAGATTTATTCGCAAATGTGAGTCACGGCGTCGTGGCATTTTACTTGATATTTGAACGAGAACGAGAGGTGCAGTGCGCACGCACAAGGAAACAAATGACGGGAGGGGGAAGAAAGGAGAAGGAGTTTATGTATTTGCAGCGCGAAATGAAACATGTGCGATCATACCAGCACTAATGCACCGGATCCCATCAGAATTCCGCAGTTAAGTGTGCTTGAGCGAGAGTAGTACTCGGATGGGTGACCTCTTGGGAGCGCAAAATAAAACAAGTGGCATCATACCAGCACTAATGCACTGGATCCCATCAGAACTCTGCAGTTAAGTGTGCTTGGGCGAAAGTAGTACTCGGATGGGTGACCTCTTTGGAAGTCCTCGTATTGCAACAATTTTTTTTCAGATGGGTCGTTCGACATTACGCGCGACTGGAACTATGGTCCGCTGGTTTATACGCAAATGTGAGTCAAGAATCAGGGGCATTTTAATCGATATTAGAACGAGAAGGAGAGGTGCAGTGTGAACGCACAAGGAAACAAATGATGGGAGGGGGGGAGGGAAGAAGGAGTGTATGTATTTTCAGCACGAAATTAAACAGGTGCGGTCACACCAGCACAAATGCACCGGATCCCATCAGAACTCCGCAGTTAATTGTGCTTTGGCGAAAGTAGTACAAAGATGGGTTACCTCCTGGGAAGTTATCGTGTCGCACCCATTTTTTTTTTCAGATGTGCCGTTCGACGTTATGCGCGACTTTAATTATGGTCCGCAGATTTATTCGCAAATGTGAGTCACGGCGTCGTGGCATTTTACTTGATATTTGAACGAGAACGAGAGGTGCAGTGCGCACGCACAAGGAAACAAATGACGGGAGGGGGAAGAAAGGAGAAGGAGTTTATGTATTTGCAGCGCGAAATTAAACAGGTTTGATCATACCAGCACTAATGCACCGGATCCCATCAGAACTCCGCAGTTAAGTGTGCTTGGACGAGAGTAGTACTCGGATGGGTGACCTCTTGGGAGCGCAAAATAATACAAGTGGCATCATACCAGCACTAATGCACTGGATCCCATCAGAACTCTGCAGTTAAGTGTGCTTGGGCGAAAGTAGTACTCGGATGGGTGACCTCTTTGGAAGTCCTCGTATTGCAACAATTTTTTTTCAGATGGTTCGTTCGACATTACGCGCGACTGGAACTATGGTCCGCTGGTTTATACGCAAATGTGAGTCAAGAATCAGGGGCATTTTAATCGATATTAGAACGAGAAGGAGAGGTGCAGTGTGAACGCACAAGGAAACAAATGATGGGAGGGGGGGAGGGAAGAAGGAGTGTATGTATTTTCAGCACGAAATTAAACAGGTGCGGTCACACCAGCACAAATGCACAGGATCCCATCAGAACTCCGCAGTTAAGTGTGCTTTGGCGAAAGTAGACAATGATGGGTTACCTCTTGGGAAGTTCTCGTGTTGCACCCATTTTCTTTTTTTCAGATGTGCAGTTCGACATTACGCGCGACTTTAATTATGATCCGCAGATTTATTCGCAAATGTGAGTCACTGCGCCGTGGCATTTTACTTGAAATTTGAACGAGAACGGGAGGTGCAGTGCGCACGCACAAGGAAACAAATGACGGGCGGGGGAAGAAAGGAGAAGGAGTTTATGTATTTGCAGCGCGAAGTTAAACAGGTGCGATCATACCAGCACTAATGCACCGGATCCCATCAGAACTCCGCATTTAAGTGTGCTTGGGCGAGAGTAGTACTCGGATGGGTGACCTCCTACGAAGTCCTTATATTTCACCCATTTTCTTAGGAAGTCCTCGTGTTGCACCCATTTTTTTGCAGATGATTCTTTCGATGATACGCGCGACTTGAATTATTGTTCTGAGGTTTATTCGCAAATGTGAGTCACGGCACCGTAGCATTTTACTTTATATTAGAACGAGCACGGTTGGTGCAGTGCACACGCACAAGGAAACAAATGACTGGAGGGGGAATAAAGGAGAAGGAGTTTATGTATTTGCAGCGCGAAATTAAATAGGTGCGATCATACCAGCACTAATGCACCGGATCCCATCAGAACTCCGCAGTTAGGTGTGCTTGGGCGAGAGTAGTACTCGGATGGGTGACCTCTTGGGAAGTTCTCGTGTCGCACTAATTTTTTTTTCAGACGGGTCGTTCGACATTACGTGCGACTGGAACTATGGTCCACTAATTTATACGGAAATGTGAGTCAAGAAGCAGGGGCATTTTAATCGATATTAGAACGAGAATTAGAGATGCAGAGTGCACGCACAAGGAAACAAATGACGGGAGGGGGGATGGAGGGAGAAAAAGTGTATGTATTTGCAGCGCAAAATGAAACATGAGCAATCATACCAGCACCAATGCAACGGATTCTATCAGAACTCCGCAAGTTAAGGGTGCTTGGGCGAGAGTAGCACTAGGATGGGTGACCTCCTGCGAAGTCCTTATATTTCACCCATTTTCTTAGGAAGTCCTCATGTTGCACCCATTTTTTTGCAGATGATTCTTTCGACGATACGCGAGACTTGAATTATGGTCCTCAAGTGTATTCGCAAATGTGAGTCACGACACCGTAGCATTTTACTTGATATTAGAACGAGCACGGGAGGTGCAGTGCGCACACACAAGGAAATAAATGACGGGAGGGGGAAGAAAGGAGAAGGAGTTTATGTATTTGCAGCGCGAAATTAAACGAGTACGATCATACAAGCGTTAATGCACTGGATCCCATCAGAACCCTGCAGGTAAGTGTGCTTGGGCGAGAGTAGTACTCGGATGGGTGACCTCCTGGGAAGTCCTCGTGTCGCAACAATTTTTTTTCAGACGGGTCGTTTGACGTTACGCGCGACTGGAACTGGGGTCCGCTGGTTTATACGCAATTGTGAGTCAAGAAGTAGGGGCATTTTAATCGATATTAGAACAAGAAGGAGAGGTGCAGTGTGAACGCACAAGGAAACAATTGAGAGGAGGGGGAGGAAGGAGAAGGAGTGTATGTATTTTCAACACGAAATGAAAAAGGTGCGATCTTACCAGCACTAATGCACCGTATCCCATCAGAACTCCGCAGTTAAGTGTGCTTGGGCGTGAGTAGTACTCGGATGGGTGACATCCTGGGAAGTCCTCTTGTTGCACTAATTTTTTTTTTCAGACGGGTCGCTCGACGTTACGCGCGACTGGAACTTTGTTCCGCTGGTTTATACGCAAATGTGAGTCAAGAAGCAGGGAAATTTTAATCGATATTAGAACGAGAAGGAGAGGTGCAGAGTGAACGCACAAGGAAACAAATGATGGGAGGGGGGAGAGAAGAAGGAGTGTATGTATTTTCAGCACGAAATTAAACAGGTGCGGTCACACCAGCACAAATGCACCGCATCCCATCAGAACTCCGCAGTTAAGTGTGCATTGGCGAAAGTAGTACAATGATGGGTTACCTCATGGGAAGTTCTTGTGTTGCACCCATTTTCTTTTTTTCAGATGTGCCGTTCGACGTTACGCGCGACTTTAATTATGGTCCACAGATTTATTCGCAAATGTGAGTCACGGCGCCGTGGCATTTTACGTGATATTTGAATGAAAACGACAGGTATAGTGCGCACGCACAAGGAAACAAATGACGGGAAGGGGAAGAAAGGATAAGGAGTTTATGTATTTGCAGCGCGAAATTAGACAGGTGCGATCATACCAGAACTAATGCACCGGATCCCATCAGAACTAAGCAGTTAAGTGTGCTTGGGCGAGAGTAGTACTCGGATTGGAGACCTCCTGGGAAGTCCTCGTGTCGCACTAATTTTTTTTTCAAACGGGTCGTTCGACGTTACGCGCGACTGGAACTAGGGTCCACTAGTTTATACGCAAATGTGAGTCAAGAAGGAGGGGCATTTTAATCGATATTAGAACGAGAAAGAGAGATGCAGAGTGGACGCACAAGGAAACAAATGACGAGAGGGGGGGTGGAGGGAGAAAAAGTGTATGTATTTGCAGCGCAGAATGAAACATGAGGAATCATACCAGCACCAATGCAACGGATTCTATCAGAACTCCGCAAGTTAAGGGTGCTTGGGCGAGAGTAGCACTAGGATGGGTGACCTCCTGCGAAGTCCTTATATTACACCCATTTTCTTAGGAAGTCCTCGTGTTGCACCCATTTTTTTGCAGATGATTCTTTCGACGATACGCGCGACTTGAATTATGGTCCTTAGGTTTATTCGCAAATGTGAGTTACGGCACCGTAGCATTTTACTTGATATTAGAACGAGCACGGGAGGTACAGTGCGCACGCACAAGGAAACAAATGACGGGAGGGGGAAGAAAGGAGAAGGAGTTTATGTATTTGCAGCGCGAAATTAAACAGGTGCGATCATACCAGCACTAAAGCTCCGGATCCCATCAGAACTCTGCAGTTAAGTGTGCTTGGGCGAGAGTAGTACTCGGATGGGTGACCACTTGGGAAGTCCTCGTTTTGCACCCGTCTTTTTGCAGATGATTCTTTCGACGTTATGCGCGACTTGATTTATGGTCCGCAGGTTTATTCGCAAATGTGAGTCACGGCGCCGTGGCATTTTACTTGATATTAGAACGAGTACGGGAGGTGCAGTGCGCACGCACAATGAAACAAATGACGGGAGGGGGAAGAAAGGAGAAGGAGTTTATGTATTTGCAGCGTGGAATTAGACGAGTGCGATCATACCAGCATTAATGCACCGGATCCCATCAGAACTCCGCAGTTAAGTGTCCTTGGGCGAGAGTAGTACTCGGATGGGTGACCTCCTGGGAAGTTCTCGTGTCGCACCAATTATTTTTCAGACAGGTTGTTCGACGTTACGCGCGACTGGAATTAGGGTCCGCTGGTTTATACTCAAATGTGAGTCAAGAAGCAGAGGCATTTTAATCGATATTAGAACGAGAAGGAGAGATGCAGTGTGAACGCAGAAGGAAACAATTGATGGGAGGGGGAGGGAAGGAGAAGGAGTGTATGTATTTTCAGCACAAAAAGAAACAGGTGCGATCATACCAGCACTAATGCATCGGATCCCATCAGAACTCTGCAGTTAAGTGTGCTTGGGTGAGAGTAGTACTCGGATGGGTGACCTCCTGGGAAGTCCTCGTGTCGCACCAATTTTTTTTCAGACGGGTCGTTCGACGTTACGCAAGACTGGAAATAGGGTCCGCTGGTTTATACGCAAGTGTGAGACAAGAAGCAGGGTCATTTTAATCGATATTAGAACGAGAAAGAGAGGTGCAGTATGAACGCACAAGGAAACAATTGATGGGAGGGGGAGGGAAGGAGAAGAAGTGTATGTATTTTCAGCACGAAATGAAACAGGTGCGATCATACCAGCACTAATGCAACGGATTCTATCAGAACTCCGTAGGTAAGGGTTCTTGGGCAAGAGTAGTACTAGCATGGGTTACCTCCTGCAAAGTCCTTATATTTCACTCATTTTCTTGTGATGTCCTCGTGTTGCACCCATTTTAATCGATATTAGAACGAGAAAGAGAGGTGCAGTGTGAACGCACAAGGAAACAATTGATGGGAGGGGGAGGGAAGGAGAAGGAGTGTATGTATTTTCAGCACGAAATGAAACAGGTGCGATCATACAAGCACAAATGCACCGGATCCCATCAGAACTCCGCAGTTAAGTGTGCTTTGGCGAAAGTAGTACAATGATGGGTTACCTCCTGGGAAGTTCTCGTGTTGCACCCATTTTCTTTTTTTCAGATGTGTCGTTCGACGTTACGCGCGTCTTTAATTATGGTCCGCAAATTTATTCGCAAATGTGAGTCACGGCGCCGTGGCATTTTACTTGATATTTAAACGAGAACGAGAGGTGCAGTGCGCACGCACAAGGAAACAAATGACGGGAGGGGGAAGAAAGGAGAAGGAGTTTGTGTATTTGCAGCGCGAAATTAAACAGGTGCGATCATACCGGCACTAATGCACCGGATCCCATCAGAACTCCGCAGTTAAGTGTGCTTGGGCGAGAGTAGTACTCGGATGGGTGACCTCTTTGGAAGTCCTCGTGTCGCACAAATTTTTTTTTCCAGACGGGTCGTTCGACGTTACGCGCGACTGGAACTAGGGTCCACTGGTTTATACGCAAATGTGAGTCAAGAAGCAGGGGCATTTTAATCGATATTAGAACGAGAAAGAGATATGCAAAGTGCACGCACAAGGAAACAAATGACAGGAGGGGGGATGGAGGGAGAAAATGTGTATGTATTTGCAGCGCAGAATGAAACATGAGCAATCATACCAGCACCAATGCAACGGATTCTATCAGAACTCTGCAAGTTAAGGGTGCTTAGGTGAGAGTAGCACTAGGATGGGTGACCTCCTGCGAAGTCCTTATATTTCACCCATTTTCTTAGGAAGTCCTCGTGTTGCACCTATTTTTTTGCAGATGATTCTTTCGACGATACGTGCGACTTGAATTATGGTCCTCAGGTTTATTCGCAAATGTGAGTCACGGCACTGTAGCATTTTACTTGATACTAGAACGAGCACGGGAGGTGCAGAGTGCACGCACAAAGAAACAAATGACGGGAGGGGGAAGAAAAGAGAAGGAGTGTATGTATTTGCAGCGCGAAACTAAACTGGTGCGATCATACCAGCACTAAAGCCCCGGATCCCTTCAGAACTCCGCAGTTAAGTGTGCTTGGGCGAGAGTAGTACTCGGATGGTTGACCTCCTGGGAAGTCCTCGTGTCGCACCAATTTTTTTTCAGACGGGTCGCTCGACGTTACGCGCGACTAGAACTAGGGTCCGCTGGTTTATACGCAAATGTGAGTCAAAAAGCAGGGGCATTTTAATCGATATTAGAACGAGAAGGAGAGGTGCAGTGTGAACGCACAAGGAAACAATTGATGGGAGGGGGAGGGAAGGAGAAGGAGTGTATGTATTTTCAGCACGAAATGAAACAGGTGCGATCATACCAGCACTAATGCAACGGATTCTATCAGAACTCCGTAGGTAAGTGTGCTTGGGCGAGAGTAGTACTAGCGTGGGTTACCTCCTGCGAAGTCCTTATATTTCAACCATTTTCTTGTGAAGTTCTCGTGTTGCACCCATTTTCTTTTTTTCAGATGTGTCGTTCGACGTTACGCGCGACTTTAATTATGGTCCACAAATTTATTTGCAAATGTGAGTCACGGCGCCGTGGCATTTTACTTGATATTTGAACGAGAACGAGAGGTGCAGTGCGCACGCACAAGGAGACCAATGACGGGAGGGGAAAGAAAGGAGAAGGAGTTTATGTATTTGCAGCGTGAAATTAAACCGGTGCGATCATACCAGCACTAATGCATCGGATCCCATCAGAACTCCGTAGTTAAGTGTGCTTGGGCGAGATTAGTACTCGGATGGGTGACCTCATGGGAAGTCCTCGTGTCGCACCAATTTTTTTTTAAACGGGTCGTTCGACGTTACGCGCGTCTGGAACTAGGGTCCGCCGGTTTATACGCAAATGTGAGTCAAAAAGCAGGGGCATTTTAATCGCTATTAGAACGAGAATGAGAGGTGAAGTGTGAACGCACAAGGAAACAAATGACAGGAGGGGGAAGAATGGAAGAGTGTATGTATTTACAGCGAAAAATTAAACAGGTGCGATCATACCAACACTAAAGCTCCGGATCCCATCAGAACTCCGCAGTTAAGTGTGCTACGGCGAGGGTAGTACTCGGATGGGTGACCACCTGGGAAGCCTCTCGTGTTGCACCTATTTTTTTTCGGATGGGTTGTTTGACGTTACGCGCGAATGGAATTATAAACCGCTGGTTCATTTGCAAAGGTGAGTCACGGTGCTGGGGCATATTACTTGATATTAAAACGAGAAAGAGAGATGCAGAGTGCACGCACAAGGAAACAAATGACGGGTGGGGGGATGGAAGGAGAAAGAGTGTATGTATTTGCAGTGCAGAATGAAACATGAGGGATCATACCAGCACTAATGCAACGGATTCTATCAGAACTCCGCAGTTAAGGGTGCTTGGGCGAAAAAAGTACTCGGATGGGTGACCTCCTGCGAAGTCCTTATATTTCACCCATTTTCTTGGGAGGTCCTCGTGTTGCACCCATCTTTTTGCAGAAGATTCTTTCGACGTTACGCGCGACTTGATTTATTGTCCGCAAGTTTATTCGCAAATATGAGTCACAGCGCCGTGGTATTTTACTTGATATTAGAACGAGTACGGGAGGTGCAGTGCGCACGCACAAGGAAACAAATGACGGGAGGAGGAAAAAAAGAGAAGGAGTGTATGTATTTGAAGCACAAAATTAAACAAGTGGCATCATACCAGCACTAATGCACTGGATCCCATCAGAACTCTGCAGTTAAGTGTGCTTGGGCGAGGGTAGTACTTGGATGGGTGACCTCTTGGGAAGTCCTCATATCACAACAATTTTTTTTCAGATGGGTCGTTCGACGTTACGCGCGACTGGAACGATGGTCCGCTGGTTTATACGCAAATGGTAGTCAAGAATCAGGGGCATTTTAATCGATATTAGAACGAGAAGGAGAGGTGCAGTGTGAACCCACAAGGAAACAAATGATGGGAGGGGGGGAGGGAAGGAGTGTATGTATTTTCAGCACGAAATTAAACATGTGCGGTCACACCAGCACAAATGCACCGGATCCCATCAGAACTCCGCAGTTATGTGTGCTTTGGCGAAAGTAGTACAATGATGGGTTACCTCCTGGGAAGTTCTCGTGTTGCACCCATTTTCTTTTTTTCAGATGTGCCGTTCGACGTTACGCGCGACTTTAATTATGGTCCGCAGATTTATTCGCAAATGTGAGTCACGGCGCCGTGGGATTTTACTTGATATTTGAACGAGAACGATAGGTGCAGTGCGCACGCACAAGGAAAAAAATCACGGGAGGGGGAAGAAAGGATAAGGAGTTTATGTATATGCAGCGCGAAATGAAACAGGTGCGATCATACCAGCACTAATGCAACAGATTCTATCAGAACTCCGTAGGTAAGGGTTCTTGGGCGAGAGTAGTACTTGCATGGGTTACCTCCTAGGAAGTCCTTATATTTCATCCATTTTCTTGTGAAGTTCTCGTGTTGCACTAATTTTTTTGCAGATGATTCTTTCGACGTTACGCGCGACTTGAATTTTGGTCCTCAGGTTTATTCGCAAATGTGAGTCACGGCGCTGTACCATTTTACTTGATATTAAAACGAGAACGGGAGGTTCAGTGCGCACGCACAAGGAAACAAATTACGGGAGGGGGAAGAAAGGAGAAGCAGTTTATGTATTTGCAGCGCGAAATGAAACAGGTGCGATCATACCAGGACTAATGCAACGGATTCTATCAGAACTCCGTAGGTAAGGGTGCTTGGGCGAGAGTAGTACTAGCATGGGTTACCTCCTGAGAAGTCCTTATATTTCACCCATTTTCTTGTGAAGTCCTCGTGTTGCACCCATTTTTTTGCAGATGATTCTTTCGACGTTACGCGCGACATGAATTATTGTCCTCAGGTTTATTCGCAAATGTGAGTCACGGCGCTGTAGCATTTTACTTGATATTAGAACGAGAACGGGAGGTGCAGTGCGCACGCACAAGGAAACAAATGACGGGAGGGGGAAGAAAGGGGAATGAGTTTATGTATTTGCAGCGCGAAATTAAACAAGTGCGATCATACCAGCACTAATGCACCAGATCCCATCAGAACTCCGCAGTGAAGTGTGCTTGGGCGAGATTAGTACTCGGATGGGTGACCTCCTGGGAAGTCCTCCTGTCGCACCAATTTTTTTTCAGACGGGTCGTTCGACATTACGCCCGTCTGGAACTAGTGTCCGCTGGTTTATACGCAAATGTGAGTCAAGAAGGAGGGGCATTTTAATCGATATTAGAACGAGAATGAGAGGTGAAGTGTGAACACACAAGGAAACAAATGACAGGAGGGGGAAGAAAGGAGAAGGAGTGTATGTATTTGCAGCGCGAAAGTAAACAGGTGCGATCATACCAGCACTAAAGCTCCGGATCCCATCAGAACTACGCAGTTAAGTGTGCTTAGGCGAGCATCGTACTCGGATGGGTGACCACTTGGGAAGCCCTCGTGTTGCACCTATTTTTTTTCGGATGGGTTGTTCGAGGTTACGCGCGAATAGAATTATAAACCGCTGGTTCATTTGCAAAGATGAGTCACGGTGCCGAGGAATATTACTTGATATTAGAACGAGAAAGAGAAATGCAGAGTGCACGCACAAGGAAACAAATGACGGGAGGGGGGATGGGAGGAGAAAGAGTGTATGTATTTGCAGTACAGAATGAAACATAGGGATCATACCAGCACTAATGCAACGGATTCTATCAGAGCTCCGCAGTTAAGGGTGCTTGGGCGAGAAAAGTACTCGGATGGGTGACCTTCTGCGAAGTCCTTATATTTCACCCATTTTCTTGGGAGGTCCTCGTGTTGCACCCATCTTTTTGCATATGATTCTTTCGACATTACGCCCGACTTGATTTATGGTTCGCAGGTTTATTCGCAAATGTGAGTCACGGCGCCGTGGCATTTTACTTGATATTAGAACGAGTACGGGAGGTGCAGAGCGCACGCACAAGGAAAAAAATGACGGGAGGAGGAAGAAAAGAGAAGGAGTGTATGTATTTAAAGCGCAAAATTAAACAAGTGGCATCATACCAGCACTAATGCACTGGATCCAATCAGAACTCTACAGTTAAGTGTGCTTTGGCGAAAGTAGTACAATGATGGGTTACCTCCTGAGAAGTTCTCGTGTTGCACGCATTTTCTTTTTTTCAGATGTGCCGTTCGACGTTACGCGCGACTTTAATTATGGTCCGCAGATTTATTCGCAAATGTGAGTCACGGTGCCGTGGCATTTTACTTGATATTTGAACGAGAACGAGAGGTGCAGTGCGCACAAACAAGGAAACATATGACGAGAGGGGGAAGAAAAGAGAAGGAGTTTATGTATTTGCAGCGCCAAATTAAACAGGTGCGATCAAATTAGCACTAATGCACCGGATCCCATCAGAACTCTGCAATTAAGTGTTCTTGGGCGAGAGTAGTACTCGGATGGGTGACCTCCTGGGAAGTCCTCGTGTCGCACTAATTTTTTTTTCAGACGGGTCGTACGACGTTACGCGCGACTGAAACTAGGGTCCACTGGTTTATACGCAAATGTAAGTCAAGAAGCAAGGGCATTTTAATCGATATTAGAACGAGAAGGAGAGGTGAAGTGTGAACGCACAAGGAAACAATTGATGGGAGGGGGAGGGAAGGAGAAGGAGTGTATGTATTTTCAGCGCGAAATGAAACAGGTGCGATCATAACACACTAATGCAATGGATTCTATCATAACTCCGTAGGTAAGGGTGCTTGGGCGAGAGTAGTACTAGCATGGGTTACCTCCTGCGAAGTCCTTATATTTTACCCATTTTCTTGTGAAGTCCTCGTGTTGCACCCATTTTTTTGCAGATGATTCTTTCGACGATACACGCGACTTGAATTATGGTCCTCAGGTTTATTCGCAAATGTGAGTCACGGTGCTGTAGCATTTTACTTGATATTAGAACGAGAACGGAAGGTGCAGTGCGCACGCACTAGGAAACAAATGACAGGAGGGGGAAGAAAGGAGAATGAGTTTATGTATTTGCAGCGCGAAATTAAACAGGTGTTATTATACCAGCACTAATGCACCGGATCCCATCAGAACTCCACAGTTAAGCGTGCTTGGGCGATATTAGTACTCGGATGGGTGACCTCCTGGGAAGTTCTAGTGTCGCACCAATATTTTTTCAGACGGGTCGTTCGAAATTACGCGCGTCTGGAACTAGGGTCCGCTGGTTTATACGCAAATGTGAGTCAAGAAGCAGGGGCATTTTAATCGATATTAGAACGAGAATGAGAGATGAAGTGTGAACGCACAAGGAAACAAATAACAGGAGGGGGAAGAATGGAGAAGGAGTGTATGTATTTGCAGCGCGAAATTAAACAGGTGCGATGATACTAGCACTAAAGCTCCGGATCCCATCAGAACCCCGTAGTTAAGTGTGCTTGGGCGAGGGTAGTACTCGGATCGGTGACCACTTGGGAAGCCCTCGTGTTGCACCAATTTTTTTTCGGATGGGTTGTTCGACGTTACGCGCGAATAGAATTATAAATCACTGGTTCATTTGCAAAGGTGAGTCACGGTGCCGGGGCATATTACATGATATTAGAACGAGAAAGAGAGATGAAGAGTGCACACACAAAGAAACAAATGACGGGAGGAGGGATGGAAGGAGAAAGAGTGTATGTATTTGCAGTGCAGAATGAAACATGAGGGATCATACCAGCACTAATGCAACGGATTCTATTAGAACTCCGCAGTTAAGGGTACTTGGGCGAGAAAAGTACTCGGATGGGTGACCTCCTGCGAAGTCCTTATATTTCACCCATTTTCTTGGGTGGTCCTCGTGTTGCACCCATCTTTTTGCAGATGATTCTTTCGACGTTACGCGCGACTTGATTTATGGTCCGCAGGTTTATTCGCAAATGTGAGTCACGGCGCCGTGGCATTTTACTTGATATTAGAACGAGTACGGGAGGTGCAGTGCGCACGCACAAGGAAATAAATGACGGGAAGAGGAAGAAAAGAGAAGGAGTGTATGTATTTGAAGCGCAAATTTAAACAAGTGGCATCATACCAGCACTAATGCACTGGATCCCATCAGAACTCTGCAGTTAAGCGTGCTTGGGCGAGTGTAGTACTCGGATGGGTGACCTCTTGAGAAGTCCTTGTATCGCAACAATTTTTTTTCAGATGGGTCGTTCGACGTTACGCACGACTGGAACTATGGTCCACTGGTTTATACGCAAATGTTAGTCAAGAATCAGGGGCATTTTAATCGATATTAGAACGAGAAGGAGAGGTGCAGTATGAACGCACAAGGAAACAAATGATGGGAGGGGAGGAGGGAAGAAGGAGTATATGTATTTTCAGCACAAAATTAAACAGGTGCGGTCACACCAGCACTAATGCACCGGATCCCATCAGAACTCCACAGTTAAGTGTGCTTTGGCGAAAGTAGTACAATGATGGGTTACCTCCTGGGAAGTTCTCGTGTTGCACCCATTTTTTTTTTTCAGATGTGCCGTTCGACGTTACGCGCGACTTTAATTATGGTCCGCAGATTTATTCGCAAATGTGAGTCACGGCGCCGTGGCATTTTACTTGATATTTGAACGAGAACGAGAGGTGCAGTGCGCACGCACAATGAAACAAATGACGGGAGGGGGAAGAAAGGAGAAGGAGTTTATGTATTTGCAGCGCGAAATTAAACAGGTTCGATCATACCAGCACTAATGCACCGGATACCATCAGAACTCCGCAGTTAAGTGTGCTTGGGCGAGAGTAGTACTCGGATGGGTGACCTCCATGGAAGTCCTCTTGTCGCACTAATTTTTTTTTCAGACGGGTTGTTTGACGTTACGCGCGACTGGAACTAGGGTCCACTGGTTTATACGCAAATGTTAGTCAAGAAGCAGGGGCATTTTAATTGATATTAGAACGAGAAAGAGAGATGCAGAGTGCACGCACAAGGAAACAAATGACGGGAGGGGGGATGGAGGGACAAAAAGTGTATCTATTTGCAGCGTAGAATGAAACATGAGCAATCATACCAGCACCAATGCAACGGATTCTATCAGAACTCCGCAAGTTAAGGGTGCTTGGGCGAGAGAAGCACTAGGATGGGTGACTCCTGCGAAGTCCTTATATTTCACCCATTTTCTTAGGAAGTCCTCGTGTTGCACCCATTTTTTTGCAGATGATTCTTTCGACGATACGCGCGACTTGAATTATGGTCTTCACGTTTATTCGCAAATATGAGTCACGGCACCGTAGCATTTTACTTGATATTAGAACGAGCACGGGAGGTGCAGTGCGCACGCACAAGGAAACAAATGACGGGAGGGGGAAGAAAGGAGAAGGAGTTTATGTATTTGCAGCGCGGAATTAAACGGGTGCGATCATACCAGCACAAATGCACTGGATCCCATCAGAACTCCGCAGTTAAGTGTGTTTTGGCGAAAGTAGTACAATGATGGGTTACCTTCTGGGAAGTTCTCGTGTTGCACCCATTTTCTTTTTTCAGATGTGCCGTTCGACGTTACGCGCGACCTTAATTATGGTCCGCAGATTTATTCGCAAATGTGAGTCACGGCGCCGTGGCATTTTACTTGATATTTGAACGAGAACGAGAGGTGCAGTGCGCACGCACAAGGAAAGAAATGACAGGAGGGGGAACAAAGGAGAAGGAGTTTATGTATTTGCAGCGCGAAATTAAACAGGTTCGATTATACCAGCACTAATGCACCGGATACCATCAGAACTCCGCAGTTAAGTGTGCTTGGGCGAGAGTAGTACTCGGATGGGTGACCTCCATGGAAGTCCTCTTGTCGCACTAATTTTTTTTTCAGACGGGTCGTTCGACGTTTTGCGCGACTGGAACTAGGGTCCACTAGTTTATACGCAAATGTGAGTCAAGAAGCAGGGGCATTTTGATCGATATTAGAACGAGAAGGAGAGATGCAGAGTGCACGCACAAGGAAACAAATGACGGGAGGGGGGATGGAGGGAGAAAAAGTGTATGTATTTGCAGCGCAGAATCAAACATGAGCAATCATACCAGCACCAATGCAACGGATTCTATCAGAACTCCGCAAGTTAAGGGTGCTTGGGCGAGAGTAGCATTAGGATGGGTGACCTCCTGCGAAGTCCTTATATTTCACCCATTTTCTTAGGAAGTCCTCGTGTTGCACCCATTTTTTTGCAGATGATTCTTTCGACGATACGCAAGACTTGAATTATGGTCCTCAGGTTTATTCGCAAATGTGAGTAACGGCACCGTAGCATTTTACATGATATTAGAACGAGCACGGGAGGTGCAGTGCGCACGCACAAGGAAACAAATGACGGGAGGGGGGATGGAGGGAGAAAAAGTGTATGTATTTGCAGCGCAGAAAGAAACATGAGCAATCATACCATCACCAATGCAACGGATTCTATCAGAACTCCGCAAGTTAAGTGTGCTTGGGCGAGAGTAGCACTAGGATGGGTGACCTCCTGCGAAGTCCTTATATTTCACCCATTCTCTTAGGAAGTCCTCGTGTTGCACCCATTTTTTTGCAGATGATTCTTTCGACGATACGCGCGACTTGAATTATGCTCCTCAGGTTTATTCGCAAATGTGAGTCTCGGCACCGTAGCATTTTACTTGATATTAGAACGAGCACGGGAGGTGCAGTGCGCACGCACAAGGAAACAAATGACGGGAGGGGGAAGAAAGGGGAAGGAGTTTATGTATTTGCAGCGCGAAATTAAATGGGTGCAATCATACCACCACTAATGCACCGGATACCATCAGAACTCCGCAGTTCAGTGTGCTTGGACGAGAGTAGTACTCGGATGGGTGACCTCCTGGGAAGTCCTCGTGTCGCAACAATTTTTTTTCAGACAGGTCGTTCGACGTTACGCGCGACTGGAACTAAGGTCCGCTGGTTTATGCGCAAATGTGAGTCAAGAAGCAGGGGCATTTTAATCGATATTAGAACGAGAAGGAGAGATGCAGAGTGCACGCACAAGGAAACAAATGACGGGAGGGGGGATGGAGGGAGAAAAAGTGTATGTATTTGCAGTGCATAATGAAACATGAGCAATCATACCAGCACCAATGCAACGGATTCTATCAGAACTCCGCAAGTTAAGGGTGCTTGGGCGAGAGTAGCACTAGGATGGGTGACCTCCTGCGAAGTCCTTATATTTCACCCATTTTCTTTGGAAGTTCTCGTGTTGCACCCATTTTTTTGTAGATGATTCTTCGACGTTACGCGCGACTTGAATTATGGTCCTCAGGTTTATTCGCAAATGTGAGTCACGGCGCTGTAGCATTTTACTTGATATTAGAACGAGAACGGGAGCTGCAATGTGCACGCACAAGGAAACAAATGACGGGAGGGGGAAGAAAGGAGAAGGAGTTTATGTATTTGCATCGCGAAATTAAACAGGTGCGATCATACCAGCACTAAAGCTCCGGATCCCATCAGAACTCCGCAGTTAAGTGTGCTTGGGTGAGGGTAGTACTCGGATGGGTGACCACTTGGGAAGCCTTCGTGTTGCACCTATTTTTTTTCGGATGGATTGTTCGACGTTACGCGCGAATGGAATTATAAACCGCTGCTTCATTTGCAAAGGTGAGTCACGGTGCCGGGGCATATTACTTGATATTAGAAAGAGAAAGAGAGATGCAGAGTGCACGCACAAGGAAACAAATGACGGGAGGGGGGATGGAAGGAGAAAGAGTGTATGTATTTGCAGTGCAGAATGAAACATGAGGATCATACCAGCACTAATGCAACGGATTCTATCAGAACTCTGCAGTTAAGGGTGCTTGGGCGAGAGAAGCACTAGGATGGGTGACCTCCTGCGAAGTCCTTATATTTGACCCATTTTCTTAGGAAGTCCTCGTGTTGCACCCATTTTTTTACAGATGATTCTTTCGACGATACGCACGATTTGAATTATGGTTCTCAGGTTTATTCGCAAATGTGAGTCACAGCACCGTAGCATTTTACTTGATATTAGAACGAGCACGGGAGGTGCAGTGCGCACGCACAAGGAAGCAAATAACAGGAGGGGGAAGAAAGGGGAAGGAGTTTATGTATTTGCAGCGCAAAATTAAACGGGTGCGATCATACCACCACTAATGCACCGGATACCATCAGAATTCCGCAGTTAAGTGTGCTTGGGCGAGAGTAGTACTCGGATGGGTGACCTCCTAGGAAGTCCTCGTGTCGCAACAATTTTTTTTCAGACGGGTCGTTCGACGTTACGCGCGACTGGAACTAGGGTCCGCTGGTTTATACGCAAATGTGAGTAAGGAAGCAGGGGCATTTTAATCGATATTAGAACGAGAATGAGAGGTGCATTGTGAATGCACAAGGAAACAATTGACGGGAGGGGGAAGAAAGAATGAGTGTATGTATTTGCAGCGCGAAATTAAACAGGTTCGATCATACCAGCACTAAAGCCCCGGATCCCATCAGAACTCCGCAGTTAAGTGTGCTTGGGCGAGAGTAGTACTCAGATGGGTGACCACTTGGGAAGCTCTCGTGTTGCACCTATTTTTTTTCGGATGGGTTGTTCGACGTTACGCGCGAATGGAATTATAAACCGCTGCTTCATTTGCAAAGGTGAGTCACGGAGCCGGGGCATATTACTTGATATTAGAAAGAGAAAGAGAGATGCAGAGTGCACGCACAAGGAAACAAATGACGGGAGGGGGGATGGAAGGAGAAAGAGTGTATGTATTTGCAGTGCAGAATGAAACATGAGGATCATACCAGCACTAATGCAACGGATTCTATCAGAACTCTGCAGTTAAGGGTGCTTGGGTGAGAAAAGTACTCGGATGGGTGACCTCCTGCGAAGTCCTTATATTTCACCCATTTTCTTGGGAGGTTCTCGTGTTGCACCCATCTTTTTGCAGATGATTCTTTCAACGTTACGCGCAACTTGATTTATGGTCCGCAGGTTTATTCGCAAATGTGAGTCACGGCGCCGTGGCATTTTACTTGATATTAGAACGAGTACGGGAGGTGCATTGCGCACGCATAAGGAAACAAATGACGGGAGGAGGAAGAAAAGAGAAGGAGTATATATATTTGAAGCGCAAAATTAAACAAGTGGCATCATACAAGCGCTAATGCACTGTATCCCATCAGAACCCTGCAGTTAAGTGTGCTTGGGCGAGAGTAGTACTCAGATGGGTGACCTCCTGGGAATTCCTCGTGTCGCAACAATTTTTTTTCAGATGGGTCGTTCGACGTTACGGGCGACTGGAATTATGGTCCCCTGGTTTATACGTAAATGTGAGTCAAGAATCAGGGGCATTTTAATCGATATTAGAACGAGAAGGAGATGTGCAGTGTGAACGCACAAGGAAACAAATGACGGGAGGGGGAAGAAAGGAGAAGGAGTTTATGTATTTGCAGCGTGGAATTAAACAGGTGTTGTCACACTAGCACAAATGCACAAGATCCCATCAGAACTCCGCAGTTAAGTGTGCTTTGGCAAAAGTAGTACAATGATGAGTTACCTCCTGGGAAGTTCTCGTGTTGCACCCATTTTCTTTTTTTTCAGATGTGTCGTTCGACGTTACGCGCGACTTTAATTATGGTCCGCAGATTTATTCGCAAATGTGAGTCATGGCGCCATGGCATTTTACTTGATATTTGAACGAGAACGAGAGGTGCAGTGCGCACGCACAAGGAAACAAATGACGGGAGGGGGTAGAAAGGAGAAGTAGTTTATGTATTTGCAGCGCGAAATTAAACAGGTGCGATCATACCAGCTCTAATGCATCGGATCCCATCAGAACTCTGCAGTTAAGTGTGCTTGGGCGAGAGTAGTACTCCAATGGGTGACCTCTTGGGAAGTCCTCGTATCGCAACAATTTTTTTTCAGATGGGTCATTCGACGTTACGCGCGACTGGAACTCGTGTCCGCTGGTTTATACGCAAATATGAGTCAAGAAGCAGGGGCATTTTAATCAATATTAGAACGAGAAGGAGAGGTGCAGTGTGAACGCACAAAGAAACAATTGATGGGAGAAGGAAGGAGAAGGAGTGTATGTATTTTCAGCACGAAATGAAACAGGTGCGATCAAACCAGCCCAAACGCAACGGATTCTATCAGAACTCCGTAGGTAAGGGTGCTTTGGCGAGAGTAGTACTAGCATGGGTTACCTCCTGCGAAGTCCTTATATTTCACCAATTTTCTTGTGAAGTCCTCGTGTTGCACTCATTTTTTTGCAGATGATTCTTTCGACGTTCCGCGCGACTTGAATTATGGTCCTCAGGTTTATTTGCAAATGTGAGTCACGGCGCTGTAACATTTTACTTTATATTAGAACGAGAACAGGAGGTGCAGTGCGCACGCACAAGGAAACAAAGGACGGGAGTGGGAAGAAAGGGAAATGAGTTTATGTATTTGCAGCGCGAAATTAAACAGGTGGGATCATACCAGCATTAATGCACCGGATCCCATCAGAACTCCGCAGTGAAGTGTGCTTGGACGAAATTAGTACTCGGATGGGTGACCTCCTGGGAAGTCCTCGTATCGCACAAATTTCTTTTCAGACGGGTTGTTCGACGTTACGCGGGTCTGGAACTAGGGTCCGCTGGTTTATACGCAAATGTGAGTCAAGAAGCAGGAGCATTTTAATCGATATTAGAACGAGAATGAGAGGTGAAGTGTGAACGCACAAGGAAACAAATGACGGGAGGGGGAAGAAAGGAGAAGGAGTGTATGTATTTGCAGCGCGAATTTAAACAGGTGCGATCTTACCAGCACTAAAGCCCCGGATCCCATCAGAACTCCGCAGTTAAGTGTGCTTGGGCGAGAGTAGTACTCGGATGGGTGACCACTTGGAAAGCCCTCGTGTTGCACCTATTTTTTTTCGGATGGGTTTTTCAAAGTTACGCGCGAATGGAATTATAAACCGCTGGTTCATTTGCAAAGGTGAGTCACGGTGCCGGGGCATATTACTTGATATTAGAACGAGAAAGAGAGATGCAGAGTGCACGCACAAGGAAACAAATGACGGGAGGTGGGATGGAAGGAGAAAGAGTGTATGTATTTGCAGTGCAGAATGAAACGTGAGGGATCATACCAGCACTAATGCAACGGATTCTATCAGAACTCCGCAGTTAAGGGTGCTTGGGCGCGAAAAGTACTCGGATGGCTGACCTCCTGCGAAGTCCTTATATTTCACCCATTTTCTTGGGAGGTCCTCGTGCTGCACCCATCTTTTTGCAGATGATTCTTTCGACGTTACGCGCGACTTGAATTATGGTCCGCAGGTTTATTCGCAAATGTGAGTCACGGAGCCGTGGCATTTTACTTGATATTAGAACGAGTACGAGAGTTGCAGTGCGCACGCACAAGGAAACAAATGACGGGATAAGGAAGAAAAGAGAAGGAGTGTATGTATTTGAAGCGCAAAATTAAACAAGTGGCATCATACCAGCACTGATGCACTGGATCCCATCAGAACTCTGCAGTTAAGCGTGCTTGGGCGAGAGTAGTACTCGGATGGGTGACCTCTTGGGAAGTCCTCGTATCGCAACAATTTTCTTTCAGATGGGTCGTTCGACGTTACGCGCGACTGGAACTATGGTCCGCTGGTTTATACGCAAATGTGAGTCAAGAATCAGGGGCATTTTAATCAATATTAGAACGAGAAGGAGATGTGTAGTGTGAACGCACAAGGAAACAAATGATGGGAGGGGAAGCGGGAAGAAGGAGTGTATGTATTTTCAGCACCAAATTAAACAGGTGCGGTCACACCAGCACAAATGCACCGGATCCCATCAGAACTTCGCAGTTAAGTGTGCTTTGGCGAAAGTAGTACAATGATGGGTTACCTCCTGGGAAGTTCTCGTGTTGCACCCATTTTCTTTTTTTCAGATGTGCCGTTCGACGTTACGCGCGACTTTAATTATGGTCCGCAGATTTATTTGCAAATGTGAGTCACGGCGCCGTGGCATTTTACTTGATATTTGAACGAGAACGAGAGGTGCAGTGCGCACGCACAAGGAAACAAATGATGGGAGGGGGAAGAAAGGAGAAGGAGTATGTTTTTGCAGCGCGAAATGAAACAGGTGCGATCATTCCAGCACTAATGCAACGGATTCTATCAGAACTCCGTAGGTAAGGGTGCTTGGGCGAGGGTAGTACTAGCATGGGTTACCTCCTGCGAAGTCCTTATATTTCACCCATTTTCTTGTGAAGTCCTCGTGTTACACCCATTTTTTTGCAGATGATTCTTTCGACGTTACGCGCGACTTGAATTATGGTCCTCAGGTTTATTCGCAAATGTGAGTCACGGTGTTGTAGCATTTTACTTGATATTAGAACGAGAACGGAAGGTGCAGTGCGCACGCACAAGGAAACAAATGACGGGAGGGGGAAGAAAGGGGAATGAGTTTATGTATTTGCAGCGCAAAATTAAACAGGTGCGATCATATCAGCACTAAAGCCCTCGTGTGCTTGGGCGAGATTAGTACTCGGATGGGTGACCTCCTGGGAAGTCCTCGTGTCGCACAAATTTCTTTTCAGACGGGTTGTTCGACGTTACGCACGTCTGGAACTAGGGTCCGCTGGTTTATACGCAAATGTGAGTCAAGAAGCAGGGGCATTTTAATCGATATTAGAACGAGAATGAGAGGTGAAGTGTGAACGCACAAGGAAACAAATGACGGGAGGGGGAAGAAAGGAGAAGGAGTGTATGTATTTGCAGCGCGAATTTAAACAGGTACGATCTTACCAGCACTAAAGCCCCGGATCCTATCAGAACTCCGCAGTTAAGTGTGCTTGGGCGAGAGTAGTACTCGGATGGGTGACCACTTGGAAAGCCCTCGTGTTGCACCTATTTTTTTTCGGATGGGTTTTTCGACGTTACGCGCGAATGGAATTATAAACCGCTGGTTCATTTGCAAAGGTGAGTCACGGTGCCGGGGCATATTACTTGATATTAGAACGAGAAAGAGAGATGCAGAGTGCACGCACAAGGAAACAAATGACGGGAGGTGGGATGGAAGGAGAAAGAGTGTATGTATTTGCAGTGCAGAATGAAACGTGAGGGATCATACCAGCACTAATGCAACGGATTCTATCAGAACTCCGCAGTTAAGGGTGCTTGGGCGCGAAAAGTACTGGGATGGCTGACCTCCTGCGAAGTCCTTATATTTCACCCATTTTCTTGGGAGATCCTCGTGTTGCACCCATCTTTTTGCAGATGATTCTTTCGACGTTACGCGCGACTTGAATTATGGTCCGCAGGTTTATTCGTAAATGTGAGTCACGGAGCCGTGGCATTTTACTTGATATTAGAACGAGTACGAGAGTTGCAGTGCGCACGCACAAGGAAACAAATGACGGGATGAGGAAGAAAAGAGAAGGAGTGTATGTATTTGAAGCGCAAAATTAAACAAGTGGCATCATACCAGCACTGATGCACTGGATCCCATCAGAACTCTGCAGTTAAGCGTGCTTGGGCGAGAGTAGTACTCGGATGGGTGACCTCTTGGGAAGTCCTCGTATCGCAACAATTTTCTTTCAGATGGGTCGTTCGACGTTACGCGCGACTGGAACTATGGTCCGCTGGTTTATACGCAAATGTGAGTCAAGAATCAGGGGCATTTTAATCAATATTAGAACGAGAAGGAGATGTGCAGTGTGAACGCACAAGGAAACAAATGATTGGAGGAGGGGCGGGAAGAAGGAGTGTATGTATTTTCAGCACCAAATTAAACAGGTGCGGTCACACCAGCACAAATGCACCGGATCCCATCAGAACTTCGCAGTTAAGTGTGCTTTGGCGAAAGTAGTACAATGATGGGTTACCTCCTGGGAAGTTCTCGTGTTGCACCCATTTTCTTTTTTTCAGATGTGCCGTTCGACGTTACGCGCGACTTTAATTATGGTCCGCAGATTTATTCGCAAATGTGAGTCACGGCGCCTTGGCATTTTACTTGATATTTGAACGAGAACGAGAGGTGCAGTGCGCACGCACAAGGAAACAAATGACGGGAGGGGGAAGAAAGGAGAAGGAGTTTATGTATTTGCAGCGCGAAATTAAACAGGTGCGACCATACCGGCACTAATGCATCGGATCCCATCAGAACTCTGCAGTTAAGTGTGCTTGGGCGAGAGTAGTACTTGGATGGGTGACCACTTGGGAAGCCCTCGTGTTGCACCTATTTTTTTTCGGATTAGATTTTCGACGTTACGCGCGAATAGAATTATAAACGGCTGGTTCATTTGCAAAGGTGAGTCACGGTGCCGGGGCATATTACTTGATATTAGAACGAGAAAGAGAGATGCAGAGTGCTCGCACAAGGAAACAAATGATGGGAGGGGGGGAGGGAAGAAGGAGTGTATGTATTTTCAGCACCAAATTAAACAGGTGCGGTCACACCAGCACAAATGCACCGGATCCCATCAGAACTTCGCAGTTAAGTGTGTTTTGGCGAAAGTAGTACAATGATGGGTTACCTCCTGGGAAGTTCTCGTGTTGCACCCATTTTTTTTTTTTCAGATGTGCCGTTCGACGTTACGCGCGACTTTAATTATGGTCCGCAGATTTATTCGCAAATGTGAGTCACGGCGCCGTGGCATTTTACTTGATATTTGAACGAGAACGAGAGGTGCAGTGCGCACGCACAAGGAAACAAATGATGGGAGGGGGAAGAAAGGAGAAGGAGTATGTTTTTGCAGTGCGAAATGAAACAGGTGCGATCATTCCAGCACTAATGCAACGAATTCTATCAGAACTCCGTAGGTAAGGGTGCTTGGGCGAGGGTAGTACTAGCATGGGTTACCTCCTGCGAAGTCCTTATATTTCACCCATTTTCTTGTGAAGTCCTCGTGTTGCACCCATTTTTTTGCAGATGATTCTTTCGACGTTACGCGCGACTTGAATTATGGTCCTCAGGTTTATTCACAAATGTGAGTCACGGTGCTGTAGCATTTTACTTGAAATTAGAACGAGAACGGGAGGTGCAGTGCGCACGCACAAGGAAACAAATGACGGGAGGGGGAAGAAAGGGGAATGAGTTTATGTATTTGCAGCGCAAAATTAAACAGGTGCGATCATATCAGCACTAAAGCCCTCGTGTGCTTGGGCGAGATTAGTACTCGGATGGGTGACCTCCTGGGAAGTCCTCGTGTCGCACCAATTTTTTTTCAGACGGGTCGTTCGACGTTACGCACGTCTGGAACTAGGGTCCGCTGGTTTATATGCAAATATGAGTCAAGAAGCAGGGGCATTTTAATCGATATTAGAACGAGAATGAGAGGTGAAGTGTGAATGCACAAGGAAACAAATGACGGGAGGGGGAAGAAAGGAGAAGGAGTATATGTATTTGCAGCGCGAAAATAAACAGGTGCGATCATACCAGTACTAAAGCTCCGGATCCCATCAGAACTCCGCAGTTAAGTGTTCTTGGGCGAGTGTAGTACTCGGATGGGTGACCTCCTGCGAAGTCCTCATATTTCATCCATTTTCTTGGGAGGTCCTCGTGTTGCACACATCTTTTTGCAGATTATTCTTTCGACGTTACGCGCGACTTGATTTATGGTCCGCAGATTTATTCGCAAATGTGAGTCACGGCACCGTCGCATTTTACTTAATATTAGAACGAGTAGGGGAGGTGCAGTGCGCACGCACAAGGAAACAAATGACGGGATGAGGAAGAAAAGAGAATGAGTGTATGTATTTGAAGCGCAAAATTAAACAAGTGGCATCATACCAGCACTACTGCACTGGATCCCATCAGAATTCTGCAGTTAAGTGTGCTTGGGCGAGAGTAGTACTCAGATGGGTGACCTCTTGGGAAGTCCTCGTATTGCAACAATTTTTTTCAGATGGGTCGTTCAACGTTACGCGCGACTGGAACTATGGTCCGCTGGTTTATACCCAAATGTGAGTCAAGAATCAGGGGCATTTTAATCGATATTAGAACGAGAAGGAGAGGTGCAGTGTGAACGCACAAGGAAACAAATGATGAGAGAGGGGAGGGAAGAAGGAGTGTATGTATTTTCAGCACGAAATTAAACAGGTGAGGTCACACCAGCACAAATGCACCGGATCCCATCAGAACTTCGCAGTTAAGTGTGCTTTGGCGTAAGTAGTAAAATGATGGGTTACCTCCTGGGAAGTTCTCGTGTTGCACCCATTTTCTTTTTTCAGATGTGCCGTTCGACGTTACGCGCGACTTTAATTATGGTCCGCAGATTTATTCGCAAATGTGAGTCACGGCGCCGTGGCATTTTACTTGAAATTAGAACGAGTACGAGAGGTGCAGTGCGCACGCACAAGGAAACAAATGACGGGAGGAGGAAGAAAAGATTAGGAGTGTATGTATTTGAAGCGCAAAATTAAACAAGTGGCATCATACCGGCACTAATGTGCTGGATCCCATCAGAACTCTGCAGTTAAGCGTGCTTGGGCGAGAGTAGTACTCGGATGGGTGACCTCTTGAGAAGTCCTCGTATCGCAACAATTTTTTTTAGATAGGTCGTTCGACATTACGCGCGACTGGAACTATGGTCCGCTGGTTTATACGCAAATGTGAGTCAAGAATCAGGGGCATTTTAATCGATATTAGAACGAGAAGGAGAAGTGCAATGTGAACGCAAAAGGAAACAAATGATGGGAGGGCGGGAGGGAAAAAGGAGTGTATGTATTTTCAGCACGAAATTAAACAGGTGCGGTCACACCAGCACAAATGCACCGGATCCCATCATAACTCCGCAGTTAAGTGTGCTTTGGGGAAAGTAGTACAATGATGGATTACCTCCTGGGAAGTTCTCGTGTTGCACCCATTTTTTTTTTCAGATGTGCCATTCGAAGTTACGCGCGACTTTAATTATATTCCGCAGATTTATTCGAAAATGTGAGTCACTGCGCCGTGGCATTTTACTTGATATTTATACGAGAACGAGAGGTGCAGTGCACATGCACAACGAAACAAATGACGGGAAGGGGAAGAAAGGAGAAGGAGCGTACGTATTTGCAGCGCGAAATTAAATAGGTGCCATCATACCAGCACTAATGCACCGTATCCCATCAGAACTTAGCAGTTAAGTGTGCTTGGGCGGGAGTAGTACTCGGATTGGTGACCTCCTGGGAAGTCCTCGTGTTGCACCCATTTTTTTTCAGATGGATCATTCGACGTTACGCGCGAATGCAATTATAAACCGCTGGTTCATTCGCAAAGGTGAGTCATGATGCCAGGGCATTTTACTTGATATTAGAACAAGAATGAGAGATGCAGAGTGCACGCACAAGGAAACAAATAACGGGAGATGGGATGGAGGGAGAAAGAGTGTATGTATTTGCAGCGCAGAATGAAACATGAGCAATCATACCAGCACCAATGCAACAGATTCTATCAGAACTCCGCAAGTTAAGGGTGCTTGGGCGAGAGTAGCACTAGGATGGGTGACCTCATGCGAAGTTCTTATATTTCACCTATTTTCTTAGGAAGTCCTCGTGTTGCACCCATTTTTTTGCAGATGATTCTTTCGATGTTACGCGCGACTTGAATTAAGGTCCTCAGGTTTATTCGCAAATGTGAGTCACGGCACCGTAGCATTTTACTTGATATTAGAACGAGCACGGGAGATGCAGTGCGCACGCACAAGGAAACAAATGACGGGAGGGGGAAGAAAGGAGAAGGAATTTATGTATTTGCAGCACAAAATTAAATGGGTGCGATCATACCAGCACTAATGCACCGGATCCCATCAGAACTCCGCAGTTAAGTGTGCTTGGTACCGAGTAGTACTCGGATGGGTGACCTCCTGGGAAGTCCTCGTGTCGCACTAATTTTTTTCATATGGGTCGTTCGACGTTACGCGCGACTGGAACTAGGGTCCGCTTGTTTATACGCAAATGTGAGTCAAGAAGCAGGGGCCTTTTAACCGATATTAGAACGAGAAGAAGAGGTGCAGTGTGAACGCACAAGGAAACAATTGATGGGAGGGGGAGGGAAGGAGAAGAAGTGTATGTATTTTCAGCATGAAATGAAACAGGTGCGATCATACCAGCATTAATGCAACGGATTCTATCAGAACTCCGTAGGTAAGGGTGCTTTGGCGAGAGTAGTACTAGCATGGGTTACCTCCTGTGAAGTCCTTTTATTTCACCCATTTTCTTGTGAAGTTCTCGTGTTGCGCCCATTTTTTTGCAAATGATTCTTTCGACGTTACGCGCGACTTGAATTATGGTCCTCAGGTTTATTCGCAAATGTGAGTCATGGTGCCGTGACATTTTACTTGATATTAGAACGAGAACGGGAGGTGCAGTGCGCACGCAACAGGAAAAAAATGACGGGAGGGGGAAGAAAGGGGAATGAGTTTATGTATTTGCAGAGCGAAATTAAACAGGTGCGATCATGCCAGCACTAATGCACTGGATCCCATCAGAACTCCGCAGTTATGTGTGCTTGGGTGAGATTAGTAATCGGATGGGTCACCTCCTGGGAAGTACTCGTGTCGCACAAATTTTTTTTCAGATGGGTCGTTCGACGTTACGCACGTCTGGAACTAGGGTCCGCTGGTTTATACGCAAATGTGAGTCAAGAAGCAGGGGCATTTTCATCGATATTAGAACGAGAATGAGAGGTGAAGTGTGAACGCACAAAGAAAAAATTGACGGGAGGGGGAAGAAAGGAGAAGGAGTGTATGTATTTGCAGCGTGAAATTAAATAGGTGCGATCATACCAGCACTAAAGCTCCGGATCCCATCAGAACTCCGCAGTTAAGTGCGCTTGGGCAGGAGCAGTACTCGGATGGGTGACCACTTGGGAAGCCCTCGTGTTGCACCAATTTTTTTTCGGATGGGTTGTTCAACGTTACGCGCGAATGGAATTATAAACCGCTGGTTCATTTGCAAAGGTGAGTCACGGTGCTGGGGCATATTACTTGATATTAGAACGAGAAAAAGAGATGCAGAGTGCACGCACAGGGAAACAAATGACGGGAGGGGGGATGGGAGGAGAAAGAGTGTATGTATCTGCAGTGCAGAATGAAACATGAGGGATCATACCAGCACTAATGCAACGGATTCTATCAGAACTCCGCAGTTAAGGGTGCTTGGGCGAGAAAAGTACTCGGATTGGTGACCTCCTGCGAAGTCCTTATATTTCAACCATTTTCTTGGGAGGTCCTAGTGTTGCACCCATCTTTTTGCAGATGATTCTTTCGACGTTACGCGCCACTTGATTTATGGTCCGCAGGTTTATTCGCAAATGTGAGTCACGGCACCGTGGCATTTTACTTGATATTAGAACGAGTACGAGAGGTGCAGTGCGCACGCACAAGAAAACAAATGACGGGAGGAGGAAGAAAAGAGAAGGAGTGTATGTATTTGAAGCGCAAAACTAAACAAGTGGCATCATACCAGCACTAATTCACTGGATCCCATCAGAACTCTGCAGTTAAGTGTGCTTGGGCGAGAGTAGTACTCGGATGGGTGACCTCCTGGAAGTCCTCGTAGCATAAAATTTTTTTTTCAGATGGGTTGTTCGACGTTACGCGCGACTAGAACTATGGTCCGCTTGTTTATACGCAAATGTGAGTCAAGAATCAGGGGCATTTTAATCGATATTAGAACGAGAAGGAGAGGTGCAGTGTGAACGCACAAGGAAACAAATGATGGGAGGGGGGGAGGGAAGAAGGAGTGAATGTATTTTCAGCACCAAATTAAACAGGTGCGGTCACACTAGCACAAATGCACCGGATCCCATCAGAACTCCGCAGTTAAGTGTGCTTTGGCGAAAGTAGTACAATGATGGGTTACCTCCTGGGAAGTTCTCGTGTTGCACCCATTTTTTTTTCAGATGTGCCGTTCGACGTTACGCGCGACTTTAATTATGGTCCGCAGATTTATTCGCAAATGTGAGTCACGGAACCGTGGTATTTTACTTGATATTTGAACGAGAACGAGAGGTGCAGTGCGCACGCACAAGGAAACAAATGCTGGGAGGGGGAAGAAAGGAGAAGGAGTTTATGTATTTGCAGCGCGAAATTAAACAGGTGCGATCATACCAGCACTAATGTACAGGATCCCATCAGAACTCCGCAATTAAGTGTGCTTTGGCGAGAGTAGTACTCGTATGGGTGACCTCTCGGGAAGTCCTCGTGTCGCACTAATTTTTTTTTCAGACAGGTCGTTCTACGTTTCGCGCGACTGGAACTAGGGTCCACTGGTTTATACGCAAATGTGAGTCAAGAAGCAGGGGCATTTTAATCGATATTAGAACGAGAAGGAGAGATGCAGAGTGCACGCACAAGGAAACAAATGACGGGAGGGGGGGATGGAGGGAGAAAGAGTGTATGTATTCGCAGCGCATAATGAAACATGAGCAATCATACCAGCACCAATGCAATGGATTCTAACAGAACTCCGCAAGTTAAGGGTGCTTGGGCGAGAGTAGCACTAGGATGGGTGACCTCCTGCGAAGTCCTTATATTTCACCCATTTTCTTAGGAAGTCCTCGTGTTCCACTCATTTTTTTGCAGATGATTCTTTCGACGATACGCGCGACTTGAATTATGGTCCTCAGGTTTATTCGCAAATGTGAGTCACGGCACCATAGTATTTTAATTTATATTAGAACGAGCACGGGAGGTGCAGTGCGCACGCACAAGGAAAGAAATAACGGGAGGGGGAAGAAAGGAGAAGGAGTTTATGTATTTGCAGCGCAGAATTAAACGGGTGCGATCATACCAGCACTAATGCACCGGATCCCATCAGAACTCCACAGTGAAGTGTGCTTGGGCGAGATTAGTACTCGGATGGGTGACCTCCTGGGAAGTCCTCGTGTCGCACCAATTTTTTTTCAGACGGGTCGTTCGACGTTACGCGCGTCTGGAACTAGTGTCCGCTGGTTTATACGCAAATGTGAGTCAAGAAGCAGGGGTATTTTAATCGATATTAGAACGAGAATGAGAGGTGAAGTGTGAACGCACAAGGAAACAAATGACGGGAGGGGGAGGGAAGGAGAAGGAGTGTATTTATTTATAGCACCAAATGAAACAGGTGCGCTCATACCAGCACTAATGCAACAGATTCTATCAGAACTCCGTAGGTAAGGGTGCTTGGGCGAGAGTAGTACTAGCATGGGTTACCTCCTGCGAAGTCCTTATATTTCACCCATTTTCTTGTGAAGTCCTCGTGTCGCACCAATTTTTTTTCAGACGGGTCGTTCGACATTACGCACGTCTGGAACTAGGGTCCGCTGGTTTATACGCAAATGTGAGTCAAGAAGCAGGGGCATTTTAATCGATAATAGAACGAGAATGAGAGGTGAAGTGTGAACGCACAAGGAAACAAATGATGGGAGGGGGAAGAAAGGAGAAGGAGTGTATGTATTTGTAGCGCGAAATTAAACAGGTGCGATCATACCAGCACTAAAGCTCCGAATCCCATCAAAACTCCGCAGTTAAGTGTGCTTGGGCGAGGGTAGTACTCGGATGGTTGACCACCTGGGAAGCCCTCATGTTGCACCCATTTTCTTTTTTACAGATGTGCCGTTCGACGTTACGCGCGACTTTAATTATGCTCCGCAGATTTATTCGCAAATGTGAGTCACGGCGCCGTTGCATTTTACTTGATATTTGAACGAGAACGAGAGGTGCAGTGCGCACGCACAAAGAAACAAATGACGCGAGGGGGAAGAAAGGAGAAGGAGTTTATCTATTTGCAGCGTGAAATTAAACAGTTGCGATCATACCAGCACTAATGCACCGGATCCCATCAGAACTCCGCAGTTAAGTGTGCTTTGGCGAGAGTAGTACTCGGATTGGTGACCTCCTGGGAAGTCCTCGTGTCGAACCAATTTTTTTTCAAATGAGTCGTTCGACGTTACGCGCGCCTGGAACTAGGGTCCGCTGGTTTATAGGCAAATGTGAGTCAAGAAGCAGGGGCATTTTAATCGATATTAGAACGAGAAGGAGAGGTGCAGTGTGAACGCACAAGGAAACAATTGATGGGAGGGGGAGGGAAGGAGAAGGAATGTATGTATTTTCAACAAGAAATGAAACAGGTGCGATCATACCAACACTAATGCAACGGATTCTATCAGAACTCCGTAGGTAAGGGTGCTTGGGCGAGAGTAGTACTAGCATGGGTTACCTCTTGCGAAGTTCTTATATTTCACCCATTTTCTTGTGAAGTCCTCGTGTTGCACCCATTTTTTTCCTGATGATTCTTTCGACGTTACGCGCGACTTGAATTATGGTCCTCAGGTTTATTCGCAAATGTGAGTCACGGCGCCGTGGCATTTTACTTGATATTAGAACGAGAACGGGAGGTGCAGTACGCACGCATAAGGAAACAAATGACGGGAGGGGGAAGAAAGGGGAATGAGTTTATGTATTTGCAGCGCAAAATTAAACAGGTGAGATCATACCAGCACTAATGCACCGGATCCCATCAGAACTCCGCAGTTAAGTGTGCTTTGGCGAGAGTAGTACTCGGATTGGTGACCTCCTGGGAAGTCCTCGTGTCGCACCAATTTTTTTTCAAACGAGTCGTTCGACGTTACGCGCGACTGGAACTAGGGTTCGCTGGTTTATACGCAAATATGAGTCAAGAAGCAGGGGCATTTTAATCGATATTAGAACGAGAAGGAAAGGTGCAGTGTGAACGCACAAGGAAACAATTGATGGGAGGGGGAGGGAAAGAGAAGGAATGTATGTATTTTCAGCAAGAAATGAAACAGGTGCGATCATACCAGCACTAATGCAACGGATTCTATCAGAACTCCGTAGGTAAGGGTGCTTGGGCGAGAGTAGTACTAGCATGGGTTACCTCCTGCGAAGTCCTTATATTTCACCCATTTTCTTGTGAAGTCATCGTGTTACACCCATTTTTTTGCTGATGATTCTTTCGACGTTACGCGCGACTTGAATTATGGTCCTCAGGTTTATTCGCAAATGTGAGTCACGCCGCCGTGGCATTTACTTGATATTAGAACGAGAACGGGAGGTGCAGTGCGCACGCACAAGGAAACAAATGACGGGAGGGGGAAGAAAGGGGAATGAGTTTATGTAATTGTAGCGCAAAATTAAATGGGTGCGATCATACCAGCACTATTGCACCGGATCCCATCAGAACTCCGTAGTTAAGTGTGCTTGGGCGAGATTAGTACTCGGATTGGTGACCTCCTGGGAAGTCCTCGTGTCGAACCAATTTTTTTTCAAATGAGTCGTTCGACGTTACGCGCGCCTGGAACTAGGGTCCGCTGGTTTATACGCAAATGTGAGTCAATAAGCAGGGGCATTTTAATCGATATTAGAACGAGAATGAGAGGTGAAGTGTTAACGCACAAGGAAACAAATGATGGGAGCGGGAAGAAAGGAGAATGAGTGTATGTATTTGCAGCGCGAAATTAAACAGGTGCGATTATACCAGCACTAAAGCCCCGGATCCCATCAGAACTCTGCAGTTAAGTGTGCTTGGGCGAGAGTAGTACTCGGATGGGTGACCACTTGGGAAGCCCTCGTGTTGTACCTATTTTTTTTCGGATGGGTTGTTCGACGTTACGCGCGAATGGAATTATAAACCGCTGGTTCATTTGCAAAGGTGAGTCACGGTGCCGGGGCACATTACTTTATATTAGAACGAGAAAGATAGATGCAGAGTGCACGCAAAAGGAAACAAATGACGGGAGGGGGGATGGGAGGAGAAAGAGTGCATGTATTTGCAGTGCAGAATGAAACATGAGGGATCATACCAGCACTAATGCAACGGATTCTATCAGAACTCCGCAGTTAAGGGTGCTTGGGCGAGAAAAGTACTCGGATGGGTAACCTCATGCAAAGTCTTTATATTTCACCCATTTTCTTGGTAGGTCCTCGTGTTGAACCCATCTTTTTGTAGCTGATTCTTTCGACGTTACGCGCGACTTGATTTATGGTCCGCAGGTTTATTCGCAAATGTGAGTCACGGCACCGTGGTATTTTACTTGATATTAAAACGAGTACGGGAGGTGCAGTGCGCACGCACATGGAAACAAATGACGGGAGGAGGAAGAAAAGAGAAGGAGTGTATGTATTTGAAGCGCAAAATTAAACAAGTGGCATCATACTAGCACTAATGCACTGGATCCCATGAGAACTCTGCAGTTAAGTGTGCTTGGGTGAGTGTAGTACTCAGATGGGTGACCTCTTGGAAAGTCCTCGTATCGCAACAATTTTTTTTCAGATGGGTCATTCGACGTTACGCGCGACTGGAACTATGGTCCGCTGGTTTATACGCAAATGTGAGTCAAGAATCAGGGACATTTTAATCGATATTAGAACGAGAATGAGAGGTGCAGTGTGAACGCACAAGGAAACAAATGATGGGAGGGGGGGAGGGAAGATGGTGTGTATGTATTTTCAGCACGAAATTAAACATGTGCGGTCACACCAGCACAAATGCACCAGATCCCATAAGAACTCCGCAGTTATGTGTGCTTTGGCGAAAGTAGTACAATGATGGGTTACCTCCTGGGAAGTTCTCGTGTTGCACCCATTTTTTTTTCCAGATGTGCCGTTCGACATTACGCGCGACTTTAATTATGGTCCGCAGATTTATTCGCAAATGTGAGTCACGGCGCCGTGGCATTTTACCTGATATTTGAACGAGAACGAGAGGTGCAATGCGCACGCCCAGGGAAACAAATGACGGGAGGGGGAAGAATGGAGAAGGAGTGTATGTATTTGCAGCGCGAAATGAAACAGGTGCGATCATACCAGCACTAATGCAACGGATTCTATCAGAACTCCGTAGGTAAGGGTGCTTGGGCGAGAGTAGTACTAGCATGGGTTACCTCCTGCGAAGTCCTTATATTTCACCCATTTTCTTGTGAAGTCTTCGTGTTGCACCCATTTTTTTGCAGATGATTCTTTCGACATTACGCGCGACTTGTATTATGGTCCTCAGGTTTATTCGCAAATGTGAGTCACGGTGCTGTAGCATTTTACTTGATATTAGAACGTGAACGGGAGGTGCAGTGCGCACGCACAAGGAAACAAATGACGGGAGGGGGAAGAAAGGGGAATGAGTTTATGTATTTGCAGCGCAAAATTAAACAGGTGCGATCATACCAGCACAAATGCACCGGATCCCATCAGAACTCCGCAGTTAAGTGTGCTTTGGTGAAAGTAGTACAAAGATGGGTTACCTCGTGGGAAGTTCTCCTGTTGCACCCATTTTTTTTTTTCAGATGTGCCGTTCGACGTTACGCGCGACTTTAATTATTTTCCGCAGATTTATTCGCAAATGTGAGTCACAGCTTCGTGGCATTTTACTTGATATTTGAACGAGAACGAGAGGTGCAGTGCGCACGCACAAGGAAACAAATGACGGGAGGGGAAAGAAAGGGCAAGGAATTTATGTATTTGCAGCCCAACATTAAACAGGTGCGATCATACAAGCACTAATGCACCGGATCCCATCAGAACTCCGCAGTTAAGTATGCTTGGGCGAGAGTAGTACTTGGATGGGTGACCTCCTTGGAAGTCCTCAAGTCGCACTAATTTTTTTTTTCAGACTGGTCATTCGACATTGCGCGCGACTGGAATTAGGGTCCACTGGTTTATACGCAAATGTGAGTCAAGAAGCAGGGGCATTTTAATCGATATTAGAACGAGAAGGAGAGATGTAGAGCGCACGCACAAGGAAACAAATGACGGGAGGGGGGATGGAGGGAGAAAAAGTGTATGTATTTGCAGCGCAGAATGAAACATGAGCAATCATACCAGCACCAATGCAACAGATTCTATCAGAACTCCACAAGTTAAGGGTGCTTTGGCGAGAGTAGCACTAGGATGGGTGACCTCCTGCGAAGTCCTTATATTTCACCCATTTTTTTGCAGATGATTCTTTCGACGATATGCGGGACTTGAATTATGGTCCTCAGATTTATTCGCAAATGTGAGTCACGGCACCGTAGCATTTTACTTGATATTAGAACGAGCACGGTAGGTGCAGTGCGCACGCACAAGGAAACAAATGACGGGAGGGGGAAGAAAGGAGAAGGAGTTTATGTATTGGCAGCGCGGAATTAAACGGGTGCGATCATACCAGCACTAATGCACCGGAACCCATCAGAACTCCGCAGTTAAGTGTGTTTGGGCGAGAGTAGTTCTTGGATGGGTGACCTCCTGGGAAGTCCTCGTGTCGCACCAATTTTTTTTCAGACGAGTCGTTCGACGTTACGCTCGACTGGAACTGGGGTCCGCTGGTTTATACGCAATTATGAGTCAAGAAGCAGGAGCATTTTAATCGATATTAGAACGAGAAGGAGAGGTGCAGTGTGAACGCACAAGGAAACATTTGATCGGAGGGGGAGGGAAGGAGAAGGAGTGTATGTATTTTCAGCACGAAATGAAACAGGTGCGATCATACCAGCGCTAATGCAACGGATTCTATCAGAACTCCGTAGGTAAGGGTGCTTGGGCGAGAGTAGTACTAGTATGGGTTACCTCCTGCGAAGTCCTTATATTTCACCCATTTTCTTGTGAAGTCCTCGTGTTGCACCCATTTTTTTGCAGATGATTCTTTCGATGTTACGCGCGACTTGAATTATGGTCCTCAGGTTTATTCGCAAATGTGAGTCACGGCGCTTTAGCATTTTACTTGATATTAGAACGAGAACGGGAGGTGCAGTTCGCACGCATAAAGAAACAAATGCTGGGAGGGGGAAGAAAGGGGAATGAGTTTATGTATTTGAAGCGCAAAATTAAACAGGTGCGATCATACCCGCACTAATGTACCGGATCCCATCAGAACTCCGCAGTGAAGTGTGCTTGGGCGAGATTAGTACTCCGATGGGTGACCTCCTGGGAAGTCCTCGTGTCGCATCAATTTTTTTTCAGACGGGTCGTTCGACGTTACGCACGTCTGGAACTAGGGTCCACTGGTTTATACGCAAATGTGAGTCAAGAAGCAGGGGCATTTTAATCAATATTAGAACGAGAATGATAGGTGAAATGTGAACGCACAAAGAAACAAATGACGGGAGGGGGAAGAAAGGAGAAGAAGTGTATGTATTTGCAGCGCGAAATTAAACAGATGCGATCATACCAGCACTAAAGCTCCGGATCCCATCAGAACTCCGCAGTTAAGTGTGCTTGGGCGAGAGTAGTACTTGGATGGGTGACCACTTGGGAAGCCCTTGTGTTGCAACTTTTTTTTTTTCAGATTGGTCGTTCGACGTTACACGCGACTGGAACTATGGTCCGCTGGTTTATATGCAAATGTGAGTCAAGAATCAGGGGCATTTTAATCGATATTAGAACGAGAAGGAGAGGTGCAGTGTGAACGCACAAGGAAACAAATGATGGGATGGGGGAAGGAAGAAGGAGTGTATGTATTTTCAGCACGAAATTAAACAGGTGCGGTCACACCAGCACAAATGCACCGGATCCCATCAGAACTTCGTAGTTAAGTGTGCTTTGGCGTAAGTAGTACAATGATGGGTTATCTCATGGGAAGTTCTCGTGTTGCACCCATTTTTTTTTTTCAGATGTGCCGTTCGACGTTACGCGCGACTTTAATTATGGTCTGCAGATTTATTCGCAAATGTGAGTCACGGTGCCGTGGCATTTTACTTGATATTTGAACGAGAACGAGAGGTACAGTGCGCACGCACAAGGAAACAAATGACGGGAGGGGGAAGAAAGGAGAAGGAGTTTATGTATTTGCAGCGCAAAATTAAACAGGTGCGATCATACCAGCACTAATGCATCGGATTCCATTAGAACTCTGCAGTTAAGTGTGTTTGGGCGAGATTAGTACTCGGATGGGTGACCTCCTAGGAAGTCATCGTGTCGCACTAATTTTTTTTTTTCAGACGGGTCGTTCGACGTTACGCGCGACTGGAACTAGGGTCCACTGGTTTATACGCAAATATGAGTCAAGAAGCAGGGGCATTTTAATCGATATTAGAACGAGAATGAGAGATGCAGAGTGCACGCACAAGGAAACAAATGACGGGAGGGGGGATGGAGGGAGAAAAAGTGTATGTATTTTCAGCGCAGAATGAAACATGAGCAATCATACCAGCTCCAATGCAACGGATTCTATCAGAACTCCACAAGTTAAGGGTGCATGGGCGAGAGTAGCACTAGGATGGGTGACCTCCTGCGAAGTCCTTATATTTCACCCATTTTCTTAGGAAGTCCTCGTGTTGCACCCATTTTTTTGCAGATAATTCTTTCGACGGTACGCGCGAGTATAATTATGGTCCTCAGGTTTTTTCGCAAATGTGAGTCACGGCGCCGTAGCATTTTACTTGATATTAGAACGAGCACGGGAGGTGCAGTGCGCACGCACAAGGAAACAAATGACGGGAGGGGGAAGAAAGGAGGAGTTTATGTATTTGCGACGCGAAATTAAATGGGTGCGATCATACCAGCACTAATGCACCGGATCCCATCAGAACTCCGCAGTTAAGTTTGCTTGGACGAGAGTAGTACTCGGATGGGTGACCTCCTGGGAAGTCCTCGTGTCGCACCAATTTTTTTTCAGACGGGTCGTTCGACGTTACGCGCGACTGGAACTGGGGGCCCGCTGGTTTATACGCAAATGTGAGTCAAGAAGTAGAGGCATTTTAATCGATATTAGAACGAGAAGGAGAGGTGTAGTGTGAACGCACAAGGAAACAATTGATGGGAGGGGGAGGGAAGGAGAAGGAGTGTACGTATTTTCAGCACGAAATGAAACAAGTGCGATCATACCAGCACTAATGCAACGGATTCTATCAGAGCCCCGTAGGTAATGGTGCTTGGGTGAAAGTAGTACTAGCAAGGGTTACCTCCTGCGAAGTCCTTATATTTCACCCATTTTCTTGTGAAGTCCTCGTGTTGCACCCATTTTTTTGCAGATGATTCTTTCGACGTTACGCGCGACTTGAATTATGGTCCTCAGGTTTATTCGCAAATTTGAGTCACGGTACCGTAGTATTTTACTTGACATTAGAACGAGCACGGGAGGTGCAGTGCGCACGCACAAGGAAACAAATGACGGGAGGGAGAAGAAAGGAGAAGGAGTTTATGTATTTGCAGCGCGAAATTAAACTGGTGCGATCATACCAGCACTAATGCATCGGATCCCATCCGAACTCCGCAGTTAAGTGTGCTTGGGCGAGAGTAGTACTCGGATGGGTGACCTCCTGGGAAGTCCTTGTGTTGCACAAATTTTTTTTCAGACGGGTCGTTCGATGTTACGCGCGACTGGAACTATGGTCCGCTGGTTTATACGCAAATGTGAGTCAAGAATCAGGGGTATTTTAATCGATATTAGAACGAGAAGGAGAGGTGCAGTGTGAACGCACAAGGAAACAAATGATGGGAGGGGGGGAAGGAAGAAGGAGTGTATGTATTTTCAGCACGAAATGAAACAGGTGCGATTATACCAGCACTAATGCATCGGATTCTATCAGAACTCCATAGGTAAGGGTGCTTGGGCGAGAGTAGTACTAGCATGGGTTACCTCCTGCGAAGTCCTTATATTTCACCCATTTTCTTGTGAAGTCCTCGTGTTGCACCCATCTTTTTGTAGATGATTCTTTCGACGTTACACGCGACTTGATTTATGGTCCGCAGGTTTATTCGCAAATGTGAGTCACGGCTCCGTGGCATTTTACTTGATATTAGAACGACTACGAGAGGTGCAGTTCGCACGCACAAGGAAACAAATGACGGGATGGGGAAGAAAAGAGAAGGAGTTTATGTATTTGCAGCGCGAAATTAAACGGGTGTGATTATACCAGCACTAATGCACTGGATCCCATCAGAACTCTGCAGTTAAGCGCGCTTGGGTGAAAATAGTTCTCGGATGGGTGACCTCTTGGGAAGTCCTCGTATCGCAACAATTTTTTTTTAGATGGGTCGTTCGACGTTACGCGCGACTGGAACTATGGTCCGCTTGTTTATACGCAAATGTGAGTCAAGAATCAGGGACTTTTTAATCGATATTAGAACGAGAAGGAGAGGTGCAGTGTGAATGCACAAGGAAACAAATGATGGGAGGGGGGGAGGGAAGAAGGAGTGTATGTATTTTCAGCACGAAATTAAATAGGTGCGGTCACACCAGCACAAATGCACCGGATCCCATCAGAACTCTGCAGTTAAGTGTGCTTTGGCAAAAGTAGTACAATGATGGGTTACCTCCTCGGAAGTTCTGGTGTTGCACCCATTTTCTTTTTTTCAGATGTGCTGTTCGACATTACGCGCGACTTTAATTATGGTTCGCAGATTTATTCGCAAATGTGAGTCACGGCGCCGTGGCATTTTACTTGATATTTGAATGAGAACGAGAGGTGCAGTGCGCACGCACAAGGAAACAAATGAAGGGAGTGGGAAGAAAGGAGAAGGAGTTTATGCATTTGCAGTGCGAAATTAAACATGTGCGATCATACCAGTACTAATGCATCGGATCCCATCAAAACTCCGCAGTTAAGTGTGCTTGGGCGAGAGCAGTACTCGGATGGGTGACATCCTGAGAAGTCCTCGTGTCGCACTAATTTTTTTCCAGACGGGTCGTTCGACGTTACGCGCGACTGGAACTAGGGTCCGCTGGTTTATACACAAATGTGAGTCAAGAAGCAGGGGCATTTTAATCGATATTAAAACGAGAATGAGAGATGCAGAGTGCACGCACAAGGAAACAATTGATGGGAGGGGGAGGGAAGGAGAAGGAGTGCATGTATTTTCAGCACGAAATGAAACAGGTGCGATCATACCAGCACTAATGCAACGGATTCTATCAGAACTCCGTAGGTAAGGGTGCTTGGGCGAGAGTAATACTAGCATGGGTTACCTCCTGCGAAGTCTTTGTATTTAACCCATTTTCTTCTGAAGTCCTCGTGTTGCACCCATTTTTTTGTAGATAATTCTTTCGACGTTACGCGCGACTTGAATTATGGTCCTCAGGTTTATTTGCAAATGTGAGTCACGGCGCTGTAGCATTTTACTTGATATTAGAACGAGAACGGGAGGTGCAGTGCGCACGCACAAGGAAATAAATAACGGGTGGGGGAAGAAAGGGGAATGAGTTTATGTATTTGCAGCGCGAAATTATACAGGTGTGATCATACTAGCACTAATGCACCGGATCCCATCAGAACTCCGCAGTTATGTGTGCTCGAGCGAGATTAGTACTCGGATGGGTGACCTCCTGGGAAGTCCTCGTGTCGCACCAATTATTTTTCAGACGGGTCGTTCGACGTTACGCGCGTCTGGAACTAGGGTCCGCTAGTTTATTCGCAAATGTGAGTCAAGAAGCAGGGGCATTTTAATCGATATTAGAACGAGAATGAGAGGTGAAGTGTGAACGCACATGGAAACAAATGACGGGCGGGGGAAGAAAGGAGAAGGAGTGTGTGATCATACCAGCACTAAAGCTCCGGATCCCATCAGAACTCCGCAGTTAAGTGTGAGGGAGAAAAAGTGTATGTATTTGCAGCGCAGAATGAAACATGAGCAATCATACCAGCACCAATGTAACGGATTCTATTAGAACTCCGCAAGTTAAGGGTGCTTGGGCGAGAGTAGCACTAGGATGGGTGACCTCCTTCGAAGTCCTTATATTTCACCCATTTTCTTAAGAAGTCCTCATGTTATACCCATTTTTTTGCAGATGATTCTTTCGACGATACGCGCGACTTGAATTATGGTCCTCAGGTTTATTCGCAAATGTGAGTCACGAAACCTTAGCATTTTACTTGATATTAGAGCGAGCACGGGAGGTGTAGTGCGTACGCAAAAGGAAAGAAATGACGGGAGGGGGAAGAAAGGAGAAGAAGTTTATGTATTTGCAGTGCGAAATTAAACAAGTGCGATCGTACCAGCACTAATGCACCGGATCCCATCAGAACTCCGCAGTTAAGTGTGCTTGGGCGAGAGTAGTACTCGGATGGGTGACCTCCTAGGAAGTCCTCGTGTCGCACTAATTTCTTTTCAGACGGTCGTTCGACGTTGCGCGCGACTGGAACTAGGGTCCACTGGTTTATAAGCAAATGTGAGTCATGAAGCAGGGACATTTTAATCGATATTAAAATGAGAAGGAGAGATGCAGAGTGCACGCACAAGGAAACAAATGACGGGAGGGGGGATGGAGGGAGAAAAAGTGTATGTATTTGCAGCGCAGAATGAAACATGAGCAATCATACCAGCACCAACGCAACGGATTCTTTCAGAACTCTGCAAGTTAAGGGTGCTTGGGCGAGAGTAGCACTAGGATGGTTGACCTCCTGCGAAGTCCTTATATTTCACCAATTTTCTTAGGAAGTCCTCGTGTTGCACCCATTTTTTTGCAGATGATTCTTTCGACGATACGCGCGAGTTGAATTATGGTCCTCAGGTTTATTCGCAAATGTGAGTCACGGCACCGTAGTATTTTACTTGATATTAGAACGAGCACGGGCGGTGCAGTGCGCACGCACAAGGTAAAGAAATGACGGGAGGGGGAAGGGGAATGAGTTTATGTATTTGTAGCGCGAAATTAAACAGGTGCGATCATACCAGCACTAATGCCCCGGATCCCATCAGAACTCCGCAGTTAAGTGTGCTTGGGCGAGATTAGTACTCGGATGGGTGACCTCCTGGAAAGTCCTCGTGTCGCACCAATTTTTTTTCAGACGGGTCGTTTGAGATTACGCGAGTCTGGAACTAGGGTCCGTTGGTTTATACGCAAATGTGAGTCAAGAAGCAGGGGCATTTTAATCGATATTAGAACGAGAATGAGAGGTGAAGTGTGAACGCACAAGGAAACAAATGACCGGAGGGGGAAGAAATGAGAAGGAGTGTATGTATTTGCAGCGCGAAATTAAACAGGTGCGATCATACCAGCAGTAAAGCCCCGGATCCCATCAGAACTCCGCACTTAAGTGTGCTTGGGTGAGAGTAGTACTCGGATGGGTGACAACTTGGGAAGCCCTCGCGTTGCACCTATTTTTTTCGGATGGGTTGTTCGACGTTACGCGCAAATGGAATTATAAACCGCTGGTTCACTTGCAAAGGTGAGTCACTGTGCCGGGGCATATTACTTGATATTAGAACGAGAAAGAGAGGTGCAGAGTGCACGCATAAGGAAACAAATGACGGGTCGGTGGATGGGAGGAGAAAGAGTGTATGTATCTGCAGTGCAGAATGAAACATGAGGGATCATACCAGCACTAATGCAACGGATTCTATCAGAACTCCGCAGATAAGGGTGATTGTGCGAGAAAAGTACTTGGATGGGTGACCTCCTGCGAAGTCCTTATATTTCACCCATTTTCTTAGGAAGTCCTCGTGTTGCACCTATTTTTCTACAGATGATTCTTTCGACGTTACGCGCGACTTAAATTATGGTCCTCAGGTTTATTCGCAAATGTGAGTCACGGCGCCGTGGCATTTTACTTGATATTAGAACGAGAACGGGAGGTGCAGTGCGCACGCACAAGGAAACAAATAACGGGATGAGGAAGAAAAGAGAGGGAGTGTATGTATTTGAAGCGCAAAATTAAACAAGTGGCATCATACCAGCACTAATGCACTAGATCCCATCAGAACTCTGCAGTTAAGTGTGCTTTGGTGAGAGTAGTACTCGATGGGTGACCTCTTGGGAAGTCCTCGTATCGCAACAATTTTTTTTCATATGGGTCGTTCGACGTTACGCGCGACTGGAACTATGGTCCGCTGGTTTATACGCAAATGTGAGTCAAGAATCAGTGGCATTTTAATCGATATTATAACGAGCAGGAGAGGTGCAGTGTGAACGCACAAGGAAACAAATGATGGGAGGGGAGGAGGGAAGAAGGAGTGTATGTATTTTCAGCACGAAATTAAACAGGTGCGGTCACACCAGCACAAATGCACCGGATCCCATCATAACTCCGCAGTTAAGTGTGCTTTGGCGAAAGTAGTACAATGATAGGTTACCTCCAGGGAAGTTCTCGTGTTGCACCCATTTTCTTTTTTTCAGATGTGCCGTTCGACGTTACGCGTGACTTTAATTATGGTCCGCAGATTTATTCGCAAATGTGAGTCACGGCGCCGTGGCATTTTACTTGATATTTGAACGAGAAGGAGAGGTGCAGTGCGCACGCACAAGGAAACAAATGACGGGAGGGGGGATGGAGGGAGAAAAAGTGTATGTATTTGCATCGCAGAATGAAACATGAGCAATCATACCAGCACCAATGCAACGGATTCTATCAGAACTCCGCAAGTTAAGGGTGCTTGGGCGATAGTAGCACTAGGATGGGTGACCTCCTGCGAAGTCCTTATATTTCACCAATTTTCTTAGGAAGTCCTCGTGTTGCACCCATTTTTTTGCAGATGATTCTTTCGACGATACGCGCGACTTGAATTATGGTCCTCAGGTTTATTCGCAAATGTGAGTCACGGCACCGTAGCATTTTACTTTATATTAGAACGAGCACGGGAGGTGCAGTGCGCACGCACAAGGAAACAAATGACGGGAGGGGGGATGGAGGGAGAAAAAGTGTATGTATTTGCAGCGCAGAATGAAACATGAGCAATTATACCAGCACCAATGCAACGGATTCTATCAGAACTCCGCAAGTTAAGGGTGCTTGGGCGAGAGTAGCACTAGGATGGGTGACCTCCTGCGAAGTCCTTTTGATGCACCCATTTTTTTGCAGATGATTCTTTCGACGATACGCGTGACTTGAATTGTGGTGCTCAGGTTTATTCGCAAAAGTGAGTCACGGCACCGTAGCATTTTACTTTATATTAGAAGGAGCACGGGAGGTGCAGTGCGCACGCACAAGGAAACAAATGACGGGAGGGGGAAGAAAGGGGAATGAGTTTATGTATTTGCAGCGCAAAATTAAACAGGTGCGATCATACCACCACAAATGGACCGGATCCCATCAGAACTCCGCAGTTAAGTGTGCTTTGGGAAAAGTAGTACAATGATGAGTTACCTCGTGGGAAGTTCTCGTGTTGCACCCATTTTCTTTTTTTAAGATGTGTCGTTCGACGTTACGCGCGACTTTAATTATGGTCCGCAGATTTATTCGCAAATGTGAGTCACGGCGCCGTGACATTTTACTTGATATTTGAACGAGAACGAGAGGTGCAGTGCGCACGCACAAGGAAACAAATGACGGGAGGGGGAAGAAAGGAGAAGGAGTTTATGTATTTGCAGCGCAAAATTAAATAGGTGCGATCATCCCAGCACTAATGCATCGGATCCCAGTAGAACTCCGCAGTTAAGTGTGCTTGGGCGAGAGTAGTACTCGGATGGGTGACCTCCTTGGAAATCCACGTGTCGCACTAATTTTTTTTTCAGACAGGTCGTACGACGTTACGCGCGACTGGAACTAGGGTCCACTTGTTTATATGCAAATGTGAGTCAAGAAGCAGGGACATTTTAATCAATATTAGAATGAGAAGGAGAGATGCAGAGTGCACGCACAAGGAAACAAATGACGGGAGGGGGGATAGAGGGAGAAAAAGTGTATGTATTTGCAGCACAGAATGAAACATGAGCAATCATACCAGCACCAATGTAACGGATTCTATTAGAACTCTGCAAGTTAAGAATGCTTTGGCGAGAGTAGCACTAGGATGGGTGACCTCCTGCGAAGTCCTTATATTTAACCCATTTTCTTAAGAAGTCCTCGTGTTGTACCCATTTTTTTGCAGATGATTCTTTCGACGATACGCGCGACTTGAATTATGGTCCTCAGGTTTATTCGCAAATGTGAGTCATGGCACCTTAGCATTTTACTTGATATTAGAACGAGCACGGGAGGTGCAGTGCGCACGCACAAGGAAAGAAATGACGGGAGGGGGAAGAAAGGAGAAGGAGTTTATGTATTTGCAGCGCGGAATTAAACAGGTGCGATCATACCAGCACTAATGCACCGGATCCCATCAGAACTCTGCAGTTAAGTGTGCTTGGGCGAGAGTAGTACTCGGATGGGTGACCTCCTAGGAAGTCCTCGTGTCGCACTAATTTCTTTTCAGACGGGTCGTTCGACGTTACGCGCGACTGGAACTCGGGTCCACTGGTTTATACGCAAATGTCAGTCAAGAAGCAGGGGTATTTTAATCGATATTAGAATGAGAAGGAGAGATGCAGAGTGCACGCACAAGGAAACAAATGACGGGAGGGGGGATGGAGGGAGAAAAAGTGTATGTATTTGCAGCGCAGAATGAAACATGAGCAATCATACCAGCACCAATGCAACGGATTCTTTCAGAACTCTGCAAGTTAAGGGTGCTTGGGCGAGAGTAGCACTAGGATGGGTGACCTCCTGCGAAGTCCTTATATTTCACCCATTTTCTTAGGAAGTCCTCGTGTTGCACCCATTTTTTTGCAGATGATTCTTTCGACGATACGCGCGAGTTGAATTATGGTCCTCAGGTTTATTCGCAAATGTGAGTCACGGCACCGTAGCATTTTACTTTATATTAGAACGAGCACGGGAGGTGCAGTGCGCACGCACAAAAAAACAAATGACGGGAGGGGGGATGGAGGGAGAAAAAGTGTATGTATTTGCAGCGCAGAATGAAACATGAGCAATCATACCAGCACCAATGCAACGGATTCTATCAGAACTCCGCAAGTTAAGGGTGCTTGGGCGAGAGTAGCACTAGGATGGGTGACCTCCTGCGAAGTCCTTATATTTCACAAATTTTCTTAAGAAGTCCTTGTGTTGCACCCATTTTTTTGCAGATGATTCTTTCGACGATACGCGTGACATGAATTATGGTCCTCAGGTTTATTCGCAAATATGAGTCACGGCACCGTAGCATTTTACTTTATATTAGAAGGAGCACGGGAGGTGCAGTGCGCACGCACAAGGAAACAAATGACGGGAGGGGGAAGAAAGGGGAATGAGTTTATGTATTTGCAGTGCGAAATTAAACAGGTGGGATCATACCAGCACTAATGCATCGGATCCCATTAGAAATCCGCAGTGAAGTGTGCTTGGGCGAGATTAGTACTCGGATGGGTGACCTCCTGGGAAGTCCTCGTGTCACACAAATTTCTTTTCAGACGGGTTGTTCGACGTTACGCGCGTCTGGAACTAGGGTTCGCTGGTTTATACGCAAATGTGAGTCAAGAAGTAGGGGCATTTTAAATCGATATTAGAACGAGAATGAGAGGTGAAGTGTGAACGCCCAAGGAAACAAATGACGGGAGGGGGAAGAAAGGAAAATGAGTGTATGTATTTGCAGCCCGAATTTAAACATGTGCGATCTTACCAGCACTAAAGCCCCGGATCCCATCAGAGCTCCGCAGTTAAGTGTGCTTGGGCGAGAGTAGTACTCGGATGGGTGACCACTTGGGAAGCCCTCGTGTTGCACCTATTTTTTTTCGGATGGGTTTTTCGACGTTACCCGCGAATGGAATTATAAACCGCTGGTTCATTTGCAAAGGTGAGTCACGGTGCCGGGGCATATTACTTGATATTAGAACGAGAAAGAGAGATGCAGAGCGCACGCACAAGGAAACATATGACGGGAGGGGGGATGGAGGGAGAAAAAGTGTATGTATTTGCAGCGCAGAATGAAACATGAGCAATCATACCAGCACCAATGCAACGGATTCTATCAGAACTTCGCAAGTTAAGGGTGCTTGGGCGAGAGTAGCACTAGGATGGGTAACCTCCTGCGAAGTCCTTATATTTCACCAATTTTCTTAGGAAGTCCTCGTGTTGCACCCATTTTTTTGCAGATGATTCTTTCGACGTTACGCGCAACTTGAATTATGGTTCTCATGTTTATTCGCAAATGTGAGTCACGGCGCTGTAGCATTTTACTTGATATTAGAACGAGAACGGGAGGTGCAGTGCGCACGCACAAGGAAACAAATGACGGGAGGGGGAAGAAAGGGGAATGAGTTTATGTATTTGCAGCGCAAAATTAAACGGGTGCAATCATACCAGCACTAATGCACCGGATCCCATCAGAACTCCGCAGTGAAGTGTGCTTGGGCGAGATTAGTACTCGGATGGGTGACCTCCTGGGAAGTCCTCGTGTCGCACCAATTTTTTTTCAAACGGGTCGTTCGACGTTACACGCGTCTGGAACTAGGGTCGGCTGGTTTATACGCAAGTGTGAGTCAAGAAGCAGGGGCATTTTAAACGATATTAGAACGAGAATGAGAGGTGAAGTGTGAACGCACAAGGAAACAAATGACGGGAGGGGGAAGAAATGAGAAGGAGTGTATGTATTTACAGCACGAAATTAAACAGGTGCGATCATACCAGCACTAAAGCTCCGGATCCCATCAGAACTCCGCTGTTAAGTGTGCTTGGGCGAGAGTATTACGCGGATGGGTCACCACCTGGAAAGCCCTCGTGTTGTACCTATTTTTTTTCGGATGGGTTGTTCGACATTACGCGCGAATGGAATTATAAACCGCTGGTTCATTTACAAAGGTGAGTCACGGTGCCGGGGCATATTACTTGATATTAGAACGAGAAAGAGAGATGCAGAGTGCACGCACAAGGAAACAAATGACGGGAAGGGGATGGAAGGAGAAAAAGTGTATGTATTTGCAGTGCAGAATGAAACATGAGGGATCATACCAGCACTAATACAACGGATTCTATCAGAACTCTGCAGTTAATGGTGCTTGGGCGAAAAAAGTTCTCGGATGGGTGACCTCTTGCGAAGTCCTTATATTTCACCCACTTTCTTGGGAAGTCCTCGTGTTGCACCCGTCTTTCTGCAGATGATTCTTTCGACGTTATGCGCGACTTGATTTATGGTCCGCAGGTTTATTCGCAAATGTGAGTCACGGTGCTGTGGCATTTTACTTGATATTAGAACGAGTACGGGAGGTGCAGTGCGCACGCACAAGGAAACAAATGACGGGATGAGGAAGAAACGAGAATGTGTGTATGTATTTGAAGCGCAAAATTAAACAAGTGGCATCATACCAGCACTACTGCACTGGATCCCATCACAACTCTGCAGTTAAGTGTGCTTGGGCGAGAGTAGTACTCGGATGGGTGACCTCTTGGGAAGTCCTCGTATCGCAACAATTTTTTTTCAGATGGGTCGTTCGACGTTAGGCGCGACTGGAACTATGGTCCGCTGGTTTATACGCAAATGTGAGTCAAGAATCAGGGGCATTTTAATCGATATTAGAACGAGAAGGAGATGTGCAGTGTGAACGCACAAGGAAACAAATGATGGGAGGGGAGAGGGAATAAGGAGTGTATGTATTTTCAGCACGAAATTAAACAGGTGCGGTCACACCAGCACAAATGCACCGGATCCCATCAGAACTACGCAGTTAAGTGTGCTTTGGCGAAAGTAGTACAATGATGGGTTACTTCCTGGGAAGTTCTCGTGTTGCACCCATTTTCTTTTTTTCAGAAGTGTCGTTCGACGTTACGCGCGACTTTAATTATGGTCCGCAGATTTATTCGCAAATGTGAGTCACGGCGCCGTGGTATTTTACTTGATATTTGAACGAGAACGAGAGGTGCAGTGCGCACGCACAAGGAAACAAATGACGGGAGGGGGAAGAAAGGAGAATGAGTTTATGTATTTGCAGCGCGAAATTAAACGGGTGCGGTCATACCAGCACTAATGCACCGGATCCCATCAGAACTCCGCAGTTAAGTGTGCTTGGGCGAGAGTAGTACTCGGATGGGTGACCTCTTGTGAAGTCCTCGTGTCGCACCAATTTTTTATCAGATGGGTCGTTCGACGTTAAGCGCGACTGGAACTACAATCTGCTGGTTTATACGCAAATGTTAGTCAAGAATATGGGGCATTTTAATCGATATTAGAACGAGAAGGAGAGGTGCAGTGTGAACGCACAAGGAAACAAATGATGGGAGGGGGGGAGGGAAGAAGGAGTGTATATATTTTATGCCCGAAATTAAACAGGTGCGCTCACACCAGCACAAATGCACCGGATCCCATCAGAACTCCGCAGTTAAGTGTGCTTTGACGAAAGTAGTACAATGATGGGTTACCTCCTTGGAAGTTCTCGTGTTGCACCCATTTTCTTTTTTTCAAATGTGCCGTTCGACGTTATGCGCGACTTTAATTATGGTCCACAGATTTATTCGCAAATGTGAGTCACGGTGCTGTGGCATTTTACTTGATATTTGAACGAGAACGAGAGGTGCAGTGCGCACGCACAAGGAAACAAATGACGGGAGGGGGAAGAACGGAGAAGTAGTTTATGTATTTGCAGCGCGAACTTAAACAGGTGCGATCAAACCAGCACAAATGCACCGGATCCCATCAGAACTCCGCAATTAAGTGTGCTTGGGCGAGAGTAGTACTCGGATGGGTGACCTCCTGGGAAGTCCTCGTGTCGCACTAAATTTTTTTTTCAGACGGGTCGTTCGACGTTACGCGCGACTGGAAATAGGGTCCACTGGTTTATATGCAAATGTGAGTCAAGAAGCCGGGACATTTTAATCGATATTAGAACGAGAATGAGAGATGCAGAGTGCATGCACAAGGGAACAAATGACGGGAGGGGGGATGGAGGGAGAAAAAGTGTATGTATTTGCAGCGCAGAATGAAACATGAGCAATCATACCAGCACCAATGCAACGGATTCTATCAGAACTCCGCAAGTTAAGGGTGCTTGGCCGAGAATAGCACTAGGAATGGTGACCTCCTGCGAAGTCCTTATATTTCAAACATTTTCTTAGGAAGTCCTCGTGTTGCACCCATTTTTTGCAGATGATTCTTTTGACGTTACGCGCGACGTGAATTATGGTCCTTAGGTTTTTTCGCAAATGTGAGTCACGGCGCTGTAGCATTTTACTTGATATTAGAACGAGAACGGGAGCTGCAGTGCGCACGCACAAGGAAACAAATGACGAGAGGGGGACGAAAGGGGAATGAGTTTATGTATTTGCAGCGGGAAATTAAACAGGTGCAATCATTCCAGCAGTAATGCAACGGATCCCATCAGAACTCCGCAGTTAAGTGTGCTTGGGCGAGAGTAGTACTCGGATGGGTGACCTCTTGGGAAGTCGTCGTGTCGCACCAATTTATTTTCAGACAGGTCGTTCGACGTTACGCGCGACTGGAACTAGGGTCCGCTGGTTTATACGCAAATGTGAGTCAAGAAGCAGGGGCATTTTAATCGATATTAGAACGAGAATGAGAGGTGAAGTGTGAACGCACAAGGAAACAAATGACCGGAGGGGGAAGAAAGGAGAAGGAGTGTATGTATTTGCAGCGCGAAATTAAACAGGTGCGATCATACCAGCTCTAAAGACCCGGATCCCATCAGAACTCCGCACTTAAGTGTGCTTGGGCGAGAGTAGTACTCGGATGGGTGACAACTTGGGAAGCCCTCGCGTTGCACCTATTTTTTTCAGATGGGTTGTTCGACATTACGCGCGAATAGAATTATAAACCGCTGGATCATTTGCAAAGGTGAGTCACTGTGCCGGGGCATATTACTTGATATTAGAACGAGAAAGAGAGATGCAGAGTGCACGCACAAGGAAACAAATGACGGGGGGGGGGGGGGGGGGATGGGAGGAGAAAGAGTGTATGTATTTGCAGTGCAGAATGAAACATGAGGGTTCATACCAGCACTAATGCAACGGATTCTATCAGAACTCCGCAGTTAAGGGTGCTTGGCCGAGAAAAGTACTCGGATGGGTGACCTCCTGCGAAGTCCTTATATTTCACCCATTTTCTTAGGAAGTCCTCGTGTTGCACCTATTTTTCTGCAGATGATTCTTTCAACGTTACGCGCGACTTAAATTATGGTCCTCAGGTTTATTCGCAAATGTGAGTCACGGCGCCGTGGCATTTTACTTGATATTAGAACGAGAACGGGAGGTGCAGTGCGCACGCACAAGGAAACAAATGACGGGAGGGGGAAGAAAAGGGAATGAGTTTATGTATTTGCAGCGCGAAATTAAACAGGTGCGATCATACAAGCACTAATGCACCGGATCCCATCAGAACTCCGCAGTTATGTGTGCTTGGGCGAGATTAGTACTCGGATGGATAACATCCTGGGAAGTCCTCGTGTCGCACCAATTTTTTTTTCAGACGGGTCGTTCAACGTTACGCATGTCTGGAACTAGGGTCCGCTGGTTTATACGCAAATCTGAGTCAAGAAGCAGGGGCATTTTAATCGATATTAGAACGAGAATGAGAGGTGAAGTGTGAACGCACAAGGAAACAAATGACGGGAGGGGGAAGAAAGGAGAAGTAGTGTATGTATTTGCAGCGTGAAATTAAACAGGTCCGATTATACCAGCACTAAAGCTCCGGATCCCATCAGAACTCCGTAGTTAAGTGTGCTTGGGCGAGAGTAGTACTCGGATGGGTGACCACTTGGGAAGCCCTCGTGTTGCACCAATTTTTTTTCGGATGGGTTATTCGACGTTACGCGCGAATGGAATTATAAACCGCTGGTTCATTTGCAAAGGTGAGTCACGGTGCCGGGGCATATTACTTGATATTAGAACAAGAAAGAGAGATGCAGAGTGCACGCACAAGGAAACAAATGACGGGAGGGGGGATGGAAGGAGAAAGAGTGTATGTATTTACAGTGCAGAATGAAACATGAGGGATCATACCAGCACTAATGCAACGGATTCTATCAGAACTCCGTTGGTAAGGGTGCTTGGGCGAGAGTAGTACTAGCATGGGTTACCTCCTGCGAAGTCCTTATATTTCACCCATTTTCTTGTGAAGTTCTCGTGTTGCACCCATTTTTTTGCAGATAATTCTTTCGACGTTACGCGCGACTTGAATTATGGTCCTCAGGTTTATTCGCAAATGTGAGTCACGGCGCCGTGGCATTTTACTTGATATTAGAACGAGAACGGGAGGTGCAGTGCGCACGCACAAGGAAACAAATGACGGGAGGGGGAAGAAAGGGGAATGAGTTTATGTATTTGTAGCGCAAAATTAAACGGGTGCGATCATACCAGCACAAATGCACCAGATCCCATCAGAACTCCGCAATTAAGTGTGCTTAGGCGAGATTTGTACTCGGATGGGTGACCTCCTGGGAAGTCCTTGTGTCGCACCAATTTTTTTTCAGACGGGTCATTCGACGTTAGGCGCGTCTGGAACTAGGGTCCGCTTGTTTATACGCAAATGTGAGTCTATATGCAGGGGCATTTTAATCGATATTAGAACGAGAATGAGAGGTGAAGTGTTAACGCACAAGGATACAAATGACTGGAGGGGGAATAAAGGAGAAGGAGTGTATGTATTTGCAGCGCGAAATTAAACAGGTGCGATCATACCAGCACTAAAGCCCCGGATCCCATCAGAACTCCGCAGTTAAGTGTGCTTGGGCGAGAGTAGTACTCGGATAGGTGACCACTTGGGAAGCCCTCGTGTTGTACCTATTTTTTTTTCGGATTGGTTGTTCGACGTTACGCGCGAATGGAATTATAAACCGCTGGTTCATTTGCAAAGGTGAGTCACAGTGCGGGGGCATATTACTTGATATTAGAACGAGAAAGAGAGATGCAGAGTGCACGCACAAGGAAACAAATGACGGGAGGGGGGATGGGAGGAGAAAGTGTGTATGTATTTGCAGTGCAGAATGAAACATGAGGGATCATACCAGCACTAATGCAACGGATTCTATCAGAACTCCGCAGTTAAGTGTCCTTTGGCGAAAGTAGTATAATGATGGGTTACCTCCTTGGAAGTTCTCGTGTTGCACCCATTTTCTTTTTTTCAGATGTGCCGTTCGACCTTACGCGCGACCTTAATTATGGTCCGCAGATTTATTCGCAAATGTGAGTCACGGCGCCGTGGCATTTTACTTGATAATTGAGCGAGAACGAGAGGTGCAGTGCGCACGCACAAGAAAACAAATGATGGGAGGTGGAATAAAGGAGAAGGAGTTTATGTATTTGCAGCGAAATTAAACAGGTTCGATCATACCAGCACTAATGCACCGGATCCCATCAGAACTCCGCAGTTATGTATGCTTGGGCGAGAGTAGTACTCGAATGGGTTACCTCTTGGGAAATCCTCGTGTCGCACTAATTTTTTTTTCAGACGGGTCGTTCGACGTTACGCGCGACTGGAACAAGGGTCCACTGGTTTATACGCAAATGTGAGTCAAGAAGCAGGAGCATTTTAATCGATATTAGAACGAGAAAGAGAGATGCAGAGTGCACGCACAAGGAAACAAATGATGGGAGGGGGGATGGAGGTAGAGAAAGTATATGTATTTGCAGCACAGAATGAAACATGAGCAATCATACCAGCACCAATGCAACGGATTCTATCAGAACTCCGCAAGTTAAAGGTGCTTGGGCGAGAGTAGTACCCGGATGGGTGACCTCCTGGGAAGTCCTCGTGTCGCCTTAATTTTTTTTTTCAGACGGGTCGTTCGACGTTATGTGCGACTGCAACTAGGGTCCCCTGGTTTATACGCAAATGTGAGTCAAGAAGTAGGGGCATTTTAATCGATATTAGAACGAGAAGGAGAGATGCAGAGTGCACGCGCAAGGAAACAAATGACGGGAGGGGGAGGGAAGGAGAAAGAGTGTATGTATTTTCAGCACGAAATGAAACAGGTGCGATCATACTAGTACTAATGCATCGAATTCTATCAGAACTCCGTAGGTAAGGTGCTTGGGCGAGAGTAGTACTAGCATGGGTTACCTCCTGCGAAGTCCTTATATTTCACCCATTTTATTGTGAAGTCCTCGTGTTGCACCCATTTTTTAACAGATGATTCTTTCGACGTTACGCGCAACTTGAATTATGGTCCTCAGGTTAATTCGCAAATGTGAGTCACGACACCGTAGTATTTTACTTGATATTAGAACGAGCACGGGAGGTGCAGTGCGCACGCACAAGGAAAGAAATGACGGGAGGGGGAAGAAAGGAGAAGGAGTTTATGTATTTGCAGCGCGGAATTAAACGGGTGCGATCATACCAGCACTAATGCACTGGATCCCATCAGAACTCTGCAGTTAAGTTTGCTTGGCCGAGAGTAGTACTCGGATGGGTGACCTCTTGGGAAGTCCTTGTGTCGCACCAATTTTTTTTTCAGACGGGTCGTTCGACGTTACGCGCGACTGGAACTATGGTTCGCTGGTTTATACGCAAATGTGAGTCAAGAAGCAGGGGCATTTTAATAGATATTAGAACGAGAAGGAGAGGTGCAGTGTGTACGCACAAGGAAACAATTGATGGGAGGGGGAGGGAAGGAGAAGGAGTGTATGTATTTTCAGCACGAAATGAAACAAGTGCGATCAGACCAGCACCAATGCTTCGGATTCTATCAGAACTCCGTAGGTAATGGTGCTTGGGCGAGAGTAGTACTAGCATGGGTTACCTCCTGGGAAGTCCTTATATTTCACCCATTTTCTTGTGAAGTCCTCGTGTTGCACCCATTTTTTTGCAGATGATTCTTTCGACATTACGCGCGACTTGAATTATGGTCCTCAAGTTTATTCGTAAATGTGAGTCACGGCGCCGTGGCATTTTACTTGATATTTGAATGAGAACGTAAGGTGCATTGCGCACGTACATGGAAACAAATGACGGGAGGGGGAAGAAAGGAGAAGGATTTTATGTATTTGCAGCGTGAAATTAAACAGGTGCGATCATACCAGCACTAATGCACCAGATTCCATTAAAACTCCGCAGTTAAGTGTGCTTGGGCGAGATTAGTACTCGAATGGGTGACCTCCTGGGAAGTCCTCGTGTCGCACTAATTCTTTTTTTCAAACGGGTCGTTCGACGTTACGCGCGACTGGAACTAGGGTCCACTGGTTTATACGCAAATATGAGTCAAGAAGCAGGGGCATTTTAATCGATATTAGAACGAGAAGGAGAGATTCAGAGTGCACGCACATGGAAACAAATGACGGGAGGGGGGATGGAGGGAGAAAAAGTGTATGCAGCGCAGAATGAAACATGAGCAATCATACTAGCTCCAATGCAACGGATTCTATCAGAACTCCGCAAGTTAAGGGTGCTTGGGCGAGAGTTGCATTAGGATGGGTGACCTCCTGCGAAGTCCTTATATTTCACCAATTTTCTTAGGAAGTCCTCGTGTTGCACCCATTTTTTTGCAGATAATTCTTTCGACGACACGCGCGAGTTGAATTATGGTCCTCAGGTTTATTCGCAAATGTGAGTCACGGCACCGTAGCATTTTACTTGATATTAGAACGAGCACGGGAGGTGCAGTGCGCACGCACATGGAAACAAATGACGGGAGGAGGAAGAAAAGAGAAGGAGTGTATGTATTTGAAGCGCAAAATTAAACAAGTGGCATCATACCAGCACTAATGCACTGGATCCCATCAGAACTCTGCAGTTAAGTGTGCTTGGGCGAGAGTAGTACTCAGATGGGTGACCTCTTGGGAAGTTCTCGTATCGCAACAATTTTTTTTCAGATGGGTCGTTCGACGTTACGCGCGACTGGAACTATGGTCCACTGGTTTATACGCAAATGTGAGTCAAGAATCAGGGGCATTTTAATCGATATTAGAACGAGAAGGAGAGGTGAAGTGTGAACGCACAAGGAAACAAATGATGGGAGGGGGGAGGGAAGAGGGAGTGTATGTATTTTCAGCACGAAATTAAGCAGGTGCGGTCACACCAGCACAAATGCACCGGATCCCATCAGAACTCCGCAGTTAAGTATGCTTTGGCGAGAGTAGTACAATGATGGGTTACCTCCTGGGAAGTTCACGTGTTGCACCCATTTTGTTTTTTTCAGATATGCCATTCGACGTTACGCGCGACTTTAATTATGGTCCGCAGATTTATTCGCAAATGTGAGTCACGGCGCCGTGGCATTTTACTTGATATTTGAACGAGAACGAGAGGTGCAGTGCGCAAGCACAAGGAAACAAATGACGGGAGGGGGAAGAAAGGAGAAGGAGTTTATGTATTTGCAGCGCGAAATTAAACAGGTGCGATCATACCAACACTAATGCACCGGATCACATCAGAACTCCGCAGTTAAGTGTGCTTGGGCGAGAGTAGTACTCGGATGGGTGACCTCCTGGGAAGTTCTCGTGTCGCACTAATTTTTTTTTCAGATGGGTCGTTCGACGTTACGCGCGACTGGAACTAGGGTCCACTGGTTTATACACAAATGTGAGTCAAGAAGCATGGGCATTTTAATCAATATTAGAACGAGAAGGAGAGATGCAGAGTGCACGCACAAGGAAACAAATGACGGGAGGGGGGATGGAGGGAGAAAAAGTGACGTATTTGCAGCGCAGAATGAAACATGAGCAATCATACCAGCACCAATGCAACGGATTCTATCAGAACTCCGCAAGTTAAGGGTGCTTGGGCGAGAGTAGCACTAGGATGGGTGACCTCCTGCGAAGTCCTTATATTTTACCCATTTTCTTAGGAAGTCCTCGTGTTCACCCATTTTTTTGCAGATGATTCTTTCGACGATACGCACGACTTGAATTATGGTCCTCATATTTATTCGCAAATGTGAGTCACGGCACCGTAGCATTTTACTTGATATTAGAACGAGCACGGTAGGTGCAGTGCGCACGCACAAGGAAACAAATGACGGGAGGAGGAAGAAAAGAGAAGGAGTGTATGTATTTGAAGCGCAAAATTAAACAAGTTGCATCATACCAGCACTAATGCACTGGATCCCATCAGAACTCTGCAGTTAAGGGTGCTTGGGGGAGAGTAATGCTCGAATGGGTGACCTCTTGGAAGTCCTCATATCGTAAAAAATTCTTTTCAGATGGGTCGTTCGACGTTACTTGCGACTAGGACTATGGTCCGCTGGTTTATACGCAAATGTGAGTCAAGAAAAAGGGGCATTTTAATCGATATTAGAACGAGAAGGAGTGGTGCAGTGTGAACGCACAAGGAAACAAATGATGGGAGGTGGGGAGGGAAGAAGGAGTGTATGTATTTTCAGCACGAAATTAAACAGGTGCGGTCACACCAGCATAAATGCACCGGATCCCATCAGAACTTTGCAGGTAAGTGTGCTTTGGCGAAAGTAGTACAATGATGGGTTACCTTTGGGAAGTTCTCGTGTTGCACCCATTTTCCTTTTTTCAGATATGCCGTTCGACATTACGTGCGACTTTAATTATGGTCCGCAGATTTATTCGCAAATGTGAGTCACGGCATCGTGGCATTTTACTTGATATTTGAACGAGAACGAGAGGTGCAGTGCACACGCACAAGGAAACAAATGACGGGAGGCGATAGAAAGGAGAAGGAGTTTATGTATTTGCAGGCGAAATTAAACAGGTGCGATCATACCAGCACTAATGCACTGGATCCCATCAGAACTCCGCAGTTAAGTGTGCTTCGGCGAGAGTAGTACTCGGATGGGTGACCTCTTGGAAAGTCCTCGTGTCGCACTAATTTTTTTTTCAGACGGGTCGTTCAACGTTACGCGCGACTGGAGCTAGGGTCCACTGGTTTATACGCAAATGTGAGTCAAGAAGCAGGAGCATTTTAATCGATATTAGAACGAGAAGGAGAGGTGCAGTGTGAACGCACAAGGAAACAATTGATGGGAGGGGGAGGGAAGGAGAAGGAGTGTATGTATTTTCAGCACGAAATGAAACAGGTGCGATCAGACCAGCACCAATGCTTCGGATTCTATCAGAACTCCGTAGGTAATGGTGCTTGGGCGAGAGTAGTACTAGCATGGGTTACCTCCTGCGAAGTCCTTATATTTCACCCATTTTCTTGTGAAGTCCTCGTGTCGCCCCAATTTTTTTTCAGACAGGTCGTTCGACGTTACGCACGTCTGAAACTAGGGTCCGCTGGTTTATACGCAAATGTGAGTCAAGAATCAGGGGCATTTTAATCGATATTAGAACGAGAATGAGAGGTGAAGTGTGAACGCACAAGGAAACAAATGACGGGAGGGGGAAGAAAGGAGAAGGAGTGTATGTATTTGTAGCGCGAAATTAAACAGGTGCCATTATACCAGCACTAAAGCTCCGAATCTCAATAAAACTCCGCAGTTAAGTGTGCTTGGGCGAGGGTAGTACTCGGATGGTTGACCACCTGGGAAGCCCTCGTGTTGCACCCATTTTCTTTTTTACAGATGTGCCGTTCGACGTTACGCGCGACTTTAATTATGGTCTGCAGATTTATTCGCAAATGTGAGTCACGGCGCCGTGGCATTTTACTTGATATTTGAACGAGAACGAGAGGTGCAGTGCGCACGCACAAGGAAACAAATGTCGGGAGGGGGAAGAAAGGAGAAGGAGTTTATGTATTTGCAGCACGAAATTAAACAGTTGCGATCATACCAGCACTAATGCACCGGATCCCATCAGAACTCCGCAATTAATTGTGCTTTGGCGAGAGTTGTACTCGGATGGGTGACCTCTTGGGAAGTCCTCGTGTCGCACTAATTTTTTTTTCAGACGGGTCGTTCGACGTTACGCGCGACTGGAACTAGGGTCCACTGGTTTATACACAAATGTGAGTCAAGAAGCAGGGGCATTTTAATCAATATTATAACGAGAATGAGAGATGCAGAGTGCACGCACAAGGAAACAAATGACAGGAGGGGGGATGGAGGGAGAAAAAGTGTATGTATTTGCAGCGCAGAATGAAACATGAGCCATCATACCAGCACCAATGCAACGGATTCTATCAGAACTCCGCAAGTTAAGGGTGCTTGGGTGAGAGTAGCACTAGGATGGGTGACCTACTGCGAAGTCCTTATATTTCACCCATTTTCTTAGGAAGTCCTCGTGTTGCACCCATTTTTTTGCAGATGATTCTTTCGACGATACGCACTACTTGAATTATGGTCCCCAGGTTTATTCACAAATGTGAGTCACGGCACCGTAGCATTTTACTTGATATTAGAACGAGCACGGGAGGTGCAGTGCGCACGCACAAGGAAACAAATGACGGGAGGCGGAAGAAAGGAGAAGGAGTTTATGTATTTGCAGCACTGAATTATACAGGTGCGATCATACCAGCACTAATGCACCGGATCCCATCAGAACTCCGCAGTTAAGTGTGCTTGGGCGAGAGTAGTACTAGGATGGGTGACCTCCTGGGAAGTCCTCGTGTCTCACCAATTTTTTTTCAGACGGGTCGTTCAACCTTACGCGCTACTGGAACTAGGGTCCATTGGTTTATATGCAAATGTGAGTCAAGAAGCAGAGGCATTTTAATCGATATTAGAACGAGAAGGAGAGGTGCAGTGTGAACGCACAAGGAAACAATTGATGGCAGGGGGAGGGAAGGAGAAGGAGAGTATGTATTTTCAGCACGAAATGAAACAGGTGCGATCATACCAGCACTAATGCAACGGATTCTATCAGAAGTCCGTAGGTAAGGGTGCTTGGGCGAGAGTAGTACTAGCATGGGTTACCTCATGCGAAGTCCTTATATTTCACCCATTTTTTTGTGAAGTCCTTGTGTTGCACCCATTTTTTTGCAGATGATTCTTTCGACGTTACGCGCGACTTGAATTAAGGTCCTCAGGTTTATTCGCAAATGTGAGTCACGGTGCTGTAGAATTTTACTTGATATTAGAACGAGAACGGGAGGTGCAGTGCGCACGCACAAGGAAACAAATGACGAGAGGGGGAAGAAAGGGGAAGGAGTGTATGCATTTGCAGCGGAAAACTAAACAGGTGCGATCATACCAGCACTAAAGCCCTGGATCCCATATGAACTCCGCATTTAAGTGTGCTTGGGCGAGATTAGTACTTGGATGGTTGATCTCCTGGGAAGTCCTCGTGTCGCACAAATTTTTTTTCAGACTGGTCGTTCGACGTTACGCGCATCTGGAACTAGGGTCCGCTGATTTATACGCAAATGTGAGTCAAGAAGCAGGGGCATTTTAATCGATATTAGAACGAGAATGAGAGGTGAAGTGTGAATGCACAAGGAAACAATTGACGGGAGGGGGAAGAAAGGAGAAGGAGTGTATGTATTTGCAGCGCAAAATTAAACCGGTGCGATCATACCGGCACTACAGCCCCGGATCCCATCAGAACTCCGCAGTTAAGTGTGCTTGGGCGAGAGTAGTACTCGGATCGGTGACCACCTGGGAAGCCCTCGTGTTGCACCTATTTTTTTTCGGATGGGATGTTCGATGTTACGCGCGAATGGAATTATAAACCGCTTGTTCATTTACAAAGGTGAGTCACGACGCCGGGGCATATTACTTGATATTAGAACGAGAAAGAGAGATGCAGAGAGCACGCACAAGGAAATAAATGACGGGAGGGGGGATGGGAGGAGAAAGAGTGTATGTATTTGCAGTGTAGAATGAAACATGAGGGATCATACCAGCACTAATGCAACGGATTCTATCAGAACTCCGCAGTTAAGGGTGCTTGGGCGAGAAAAGTACTCGGATGGGTGACCTCCTGCGAAGTCCTTATATTTCACCCATTTTCTTGGGAGGTCCTCGTGTTGCACCCATCTTTTTGCAGATGATTCTTTCGACGATACGCACGACTTGATTTATGGTCCGCAGGTTTATTCGCAAATGTGAGTCACGGCGCCGTGGCATTTTACTTGATATTAGAACGAGTACGGGAGGTGCAGTGCGCACGCACAAGGAAACAAATGACGGGAGGGGGAAGAAAGGAGAAGGAGTTTATGTATTTGCAGTGCGGAATTAAACGGGTGCGATCATACCAGCACTAATGCACCGGATCCCTTCAGAACTCCGCAGTTAAGTGTGTTTGGGCGAGAGTAGTACTCGGATGGGTGACCTCTTGGGAAGTCCTCGTGTCGCACCAATTTTTTTCAGACGGGTCGTTCGATGTTACGCGCGACTAGAACTAGGGTCCGCTGGTTTATACACATATGTGAGTCAAGAAGCAGGGGAATTTTAATCGATATTAGAACGAGAAGGAGAGGTGCAGTGTGAACGCACAAGGAAATAATTGATGGGAGGGGGAGGGAAGGAGAAAAAGTGTATGTATTTGCAGCGCAGAATGAAACAGTTGCGATCATACCAGCACTAATGCAACGGATTCTATCAAAACTCCGTAGGTAAGGGTGCTTGAGAGAAAGTAGTACTAGCATGGGTTACCTCCTGCGAAGTCCTTATATTTCACCCATTTTCTTGTGAAGTCCTCGTGTTGTACCCATTTTTTTGCAGATGATTCTTTCGACGTTACGCGCGACTTGAATTGTGGTCCTCAGGTTTATTCACAAATGTGAGTCACGGTGCCGTAGCATTTTACTTGATATTACAACGAGCACGGGAGGTGCAGTGCGCACGCACAATTAAACAAATGACGGGAGGGGGAAGAAAGGAGAAGGAGTTTATGTATTTGCAGCGTAAAATTAAACGGGTGCGATCATACCAGCACTAATGCACCGGATCCCATCAGAACTCCGCAGTTAAGTGTGCTTGGGCGAGAGTAGTACTCGGATGGGTTACCTCCTGGGAAGTCCTCGTGTCGCACCAATTTTTTTTCAGACGGGTCGTTCGACGTTACTCGCGACTGGAACTATGGTCCGCTGGTTTATACACAAATGTGAGTCAAGAAGCAGGGGCATTTTAATCGATATTAGAACGAGAATGAGAGGTGAAGTGTGAACGCACAAGGAAACAAATGACGGGAGGGGGAAAAAAGGAGTAGGAGTGTATGTATTTACAGCGCGAAACTAAACAAGTGCGATCATACCAGCACTAAAGCCCCGGATCCCATCAGAACTCCGCAGTTAAGTGTGCTTGGGCGAGATTAGTACTCGGATGGTTGACCTCCTAGGAAATCCTCGTGTCGCACCAATTTTTTTTCAGACGAGTCGTTCGACGTTACGCGCTTCTAGAACTAGGGTCCGTTGGTTTAGACGCAAATGTGAGTCAAGAAGCAGAGGCATTTTAATCGATATTAGAACGAGAATGAGAGGTGAAGTGTGAACGCACAAGGAAACAAATGATGGGAGGGGGAAGAAAGGAGTAGGAGTGTATGTATTTGCAGCGCGAAATTAAATAGGTGCGATCATACCAGCACTAAAGCTCCGGATCCCATCAGAACTCCGCAGTTAAGTGTGCTTGGGCGAGAGTTGTACTTGGATGGGTGTCCACCTGGGAAGCCCTCGTGTTGCACCTATTTTTTTTTCGGATGGGTTGTTCGACGTTACGCACGAATGGAATTATAAACAGCTGCTTCATTTGCAAAGGTGAGTCACGGTGCCTGGGCATATTACTTGATATTAAAACGAGAAAGAGAGATGCAGAGTGCACGCACAAGGAAACAAATGACGGGAGGGGGGATGGAAGGAGACAGAGTGTGTGTATTTGCAGTGCAGAATAATACATGAGGGATCATACCAGCACTAACGCAACGGATTCTATCAGAACTCCACAGTTAAGGGTGCTTGGGCGAGAAAAGTACTCGGATGGGTGACCTCCTGCGAAGTCCTTATATTTCACCCATTTTCTTGGGAGGTCCTCGTGTTGCACCAATCTTTTTGCAGATGATTCTTTCGACGTTACGCGCGACTTGATTTATGGTCTGCAGGTTTATTCGCAAATGTGAGTCACGGCGTCGTGGCATTTTACTTGATATTAGAACAAGAACGGGAGGTGCAGTGCGCACGCAAAAGGAAACAAATGACGGGAGGAGGAAGAAAAGAGATGGAGTGTATGTATTTGAAGCGCGAAATTAAACAAGTGGCATCATACCAGCACTAATGCACTCGATCCCATCAGAACTCTGCAGCTAAGTGTGCTTGGGGGAGAGTACTACTCGGATGCGTGACCTCTTGGGAAGTCCTCGTATCGCAACAATTTTTTTTCAGATATGTCGTTCGACGTTACGCGCTACTGGAACTATGGTCCGCTGGTTTATACGCAAATGTGAGTCAAGAATCAGGGGCATTTTAATCGATATTAGAACGAGAAGGAGAGGTGCAGTGTGAACGCACAAGGAAACAAATGATGGGAGGGGAGAGAAAAGAAGGAGTGTATGTATTTTCAGCACGAAATTAAACAGGTGCGGTCACACCAGCACAAATGCACCGGATCCCATCAGAACTCCGCAGTTAAGTGTGCTTTGGCGAAAGTAGTACAATGATGGGTTACCTCATGGGAAGTTCTCGTGTTGCACCCATTTTCTTTTTTTCAGATGTATCGTTCGACGTTACGCGCGACTTTAATTATGGTCCGCAGATTGATTCGCAAATGTGAGTCACGGCACCGTGGCATTTTACTTGATATTTGAACGAGAACGAGAGGTGCAGTGCGCACACACAAGGAAACAAATGACGGGAGGGGGAAGAAAGGAGAAGGAGTTTATGTATTTGCAGCGCGAAATTAAACAGGTGCGATCATACCATCACTAATGCACCGGATCCCATCAGAACTCCGCAGTTAAGTGTGCATTGGCGAGAGTAGTACTCGGATTGGAGACCTCTTGGGAAGTCCTCGTGTCGCACTAATTATTTTTTCAGACGGGTCGTTCGATGTTACGCACGACTGGAACTAGGGTCCACTGGTTTATACGCAAATGTGAGTCAAGAAGCAGGGGCATTTTAATTGATATTAGAACGAGAATGAGAGATGCAGAGTGCACGCACAAAGAAACAAATGACGGGAGGGGGAAGAAAAGAGAAGGAGTGTATGTATTTGCAGCGCGAAACTAAACTGGTGCGATCATACCAGCACTAAAGCCCCGGATCCCTTCAGAACTCCGCAGTTAAGTGTGCTTGGGCGAGAGTAGTACTCGGATGGTTGACCTCCTGGGAAGTCCTCGTGTCGCACCAATTTTTTTTCAGACGGGTCGTTCGACGTTACGTGCGACTAGAACTAGGGTCCGCTGGTTTATACGCAAATGTGAGTCAAAAAGCAGGGGCATTTTAATCGATATTAGAACGAGAAGGAGAGGTGCAGTGTGAACGCACAAGGAAACAATTGATGGGAGGGGGAGGGAAGGAGAAGGATTGTATGTATTTTCAGCACGAAATGAAACAGGTGCGATCATACCAGCACTAATGCAACGGATTCTATCAGAACTCCGTAGGTAAGGGTGCTTGAGCGAGAGTAGTACTAGCATGGGTTACCTCCTGCGAAGTCCTTATATTTCATCAATTTATTTGTGAAGTCCTCGTGTCGCACCAATTTTTTTTCAGACGGGTCGTTCGACGTTACGCGCGTCTGGAACTTGGGTCCGCTAGTTTATACGCAAATGTGAGTCAAGAAGCAGGGGCATTTCAATCGATATTAGAATGAGAATGAGAGGTGAAGTGTGAACGCACAAGGAAACAAATGACGGGAGGAGGAAGAAAGGAGAAGGAGTGTATGTATTTGCAGCGCGAAACTAAACAGGTGCGTATACCAGCACTAAAGCCCCAGGTCCCATCAGAAATCCGCAGTTAAGTGTGCTTGGCGAGATTAGTACTCGGATGGTTGACCTCCTGGGAAGTCCTCGTGTCGCACCAATTTTTTTTCAGACGGGTCGTTCGACGTCACGCGCGTCTGGAACTAGGGTTCGCTGGTTTTTACGCAAATGTGAGTCAAGAAGCAGGGGCATTTAAATCGATATTAGAACAAGAATGAAAGGTGAAGTGTGAACGCACAAGGAAACAAATGACGGGAGGGGGAAGAAAAGAGAAGGAGTGTATGTATTTGCAGTGCGAAATTAAACAGGTGCTATCATACCAGCACTAAAGCTCCGGATCCAATCAGAACTCCGCAGTTAAGTGTGCTTGGGCGAGAGTAGTACTCGGATGGGTGACCACCTGGTAAGCCCTCGTGTTGCACCTATTTTTTTTCGGATGGATTATTCGAATTTACGCGAGAATGGAATTATAAACCGCTGGTTCATTTGCAAAGGTGAGTCACGGTGCCGGGGCATATTACTTGATATTAGAACGAGAAAGAGAGATGCAGAGCGCACACACAAAGAAACATATGACGGGAGGGGGAAGAAAGGAGAAGGAGTTTATGTATTTGCAGCGCGGAATTAAACGGATGCGATCATACCACCACTAATGCACCGGATCCCATCATAACTCCGCAGTTAAGTGTGCTTAGGCGAGAGTAGTACTCGGATGGGTGACCTCCTGGGAAGTCCTCGTGTCGCACCGATTTTTTTTCAGACGGGTCGTTCGACGTTACGCGTGACTGGAACTGGGGTCCGCTGGTTTATACGCAAATGTGAGTCATGAAGTAGGGCCATTTTAATCGATATTAGAACGAGAAGGAGAGGTGCAGTGTGAACGCACAAGGAAACAATTGATGGGAGGGGGAGGGAAGGAGGAGGAGTATATGTATTTTGAGCACGAAATGAAACAGGTGCGATCATACCAGCACTAATGCAACGGATTCTATCAGAACTCCGTAGGTAAGCTTGGGCGAGAGTAGTACTAGCATGGGTTACCTCCTGCGAAGTCCTTATATTTCACCCATTTTCTTATGAAGTCCTCGTGTTGCACCCATTTTTTTGCAGATGATTCCTTCGACGTTACGCGCGACTTGAATTATGGTCCTCAGGTTTATTCACAAATGTGAGTCACGGCACCGTGGCATTTTACTTGATATTAGAACGAGTACGAGAGGTGCAGAGCGCACCTACAAGGAAACAAATGACGGGAGGAGGAGGAAAAGAGAAGGAGTGTATGTATTTGAAGTGCAAAATTAATCAAGTGGCTTCATACCAGCACTAATGCACTGGATCCCATCAGAACTCTGTAGTTAAGTGTGCTTGGGCGAGAGTAGTGCTTGGATGGGTGACCTCTTGGGAAATCCTCGTATCGCAACAATTTTTTTTCAGATGAGTCGTTCGATGTTGCGCGCGATTGGAACTATGGTCCGCTGGTTTATACGCAAATGTGAGTCAAGAAAAAGGGGCATTTTAATCGATATTAGAACGAGAAAAAGAGGTGCAGTTTGAACGCACAAGGAAACAAATGATGGGAGGGGGGAGGGAAGAAGGAGTGTATGTATTTTCAGCACGAAATTAAACAGGTGCGGTCACACCAGCACAAATCCACCGGATCCCATCAGAACTCCGCAGTTAAGTGTGCTTTGGCGAAAGTAGTACAATGATGGGTTACCTCCTGGGAGGTTCTCGTGTTGAACCCATTTTCTTTTTTTCAGATGTGCCGTTCGATGTTACGCGCGACTTTAATTGTCGCCCGTAGATTTATTCGCAAATGTGAGTCACGGCGCCGTGGCATTTTACTTGATATTTGAACGAGAACGAGAGGTGCAGTGCGCACGCACAAGGAAACAAATGATGGGAGGGGGAAGAAAGGGGAATGAGTTTATGTATTTGCAGCGCGAAATTAAACAAGTCCGATCATACCAGCACTAATGCACCAGATCCCATCAGAACTCCGCAGTGAAGTGTGCTTGAGCGAGATTAGTACTCGGATGGGTGACCTCCTGGGAAGTCCTCGTGTCGCACTAATATTTTTTCAGACGAGTCGTTTGACGTTACGCGCGTTTGGAACTAGTGTCCGCTGGTTTATACGCAAATGTGAGTCAAGAAGCAGGGGCATTTTAATCGATATTAGAACGAGAATGAGAGGTGAGGTGTGAACGCACAAGGAAACAAATTACGGGAGGGGGAAGAAAGGAGAAGGAGTGTATGTATTTGCAGCGCGAAATTAAACAGGTTCGATCATACCTGCACTAATGCAACGGATTCTATCAGAACTCCGCAGTTAAGTGTGCTTGGGCGAGAGTAGCACTCGGATGGGTGACCACTTGGGAAGCCCTCGTGTTGCACCTATTTTTTTTCGGATGGATTTTTCGACGTTACGCGCGAATAGAATTATAAACCGCTGGTTCATTTGCGAAGGTGAGTCACGGTGCCAGGGCATATTACTTGATATTAGAACGAGAAAGAGAGATGCAGAGTGCATGCACAAGGAAACAAATGACGGGAGGGGGGATGGGAGGAGAAAGAGTGTATGTATTTGCAGTGCAGAATGAAACATGAGGGATCATACCAGCACTAATGCAATGGATTCTATTAGAACTCCGCAGTTAAGGGTGCTTGGGCGAGAAATGTACTCGGATGGGTGACCTCCTGCGAAGTCCTTATATTTCACCCATTTTCTTGGGAGGTCCTCGTGTTGCACCCATCTTTTTGCAAATGATTCTTTCGACGTTACGCGCGACTTGATTTATGGTCCGCAGGTTTATTCGCAATTGTGAGTCACGGCGCCGTGGCATTTTACTTCATATTAGAACGAGTCTAGGAGGTGCAGTGCGCACGCACAAGGAAACAAATGACGGGATGAGGAAGAAAAGAGAAGGAGTGTATGTATTTGAAGCGCAAAATTAAACAAGTGGCATCATACCAGCACTAATGCACTGGATCCCATCAGAAATCTGCAGTTAAGTGTGCTTGGTCGAGAGTAGTACTCGGATGGGTGACCTCTTTGGAAGTCCTCGTATCGCAACAATTTTTTTTCAGATGGGTCGTTCGACGTTACGCGCGACTGGAACTATGGTCCGCTGGTTTATACGAAAATGTGAGTCAAGAATCAGGGGCATTTTAATCGATATTAGAACAAGAAGGAGAGTTGCAGTGTGAACGCACAAGGAAACAAATGATGGGAGAGAGGGAGGGAAGAAAGAGTGTATGTATTTTCAGCACGAAATTAAACAGGTGCGGTCACACCAGCACAAATGCACCGGATCCCATCAGAACTCCGCAGTTAAGTGTGCTTTGGCGAAAGTAGTACAATGATGGGTTACCTTATGGGAAGTTCTCGTGTTGCACCCATTTTTTTTTTTCAAATGTGCCGTTCGACGTTACGCGCGACTTTAATTATGGTCCGCAGATTTATTCCCAAATGTGAGTCACGGCGCTGTGGCATTTTACTTGATATTTGAACAAGAACGAGAGGTGCAGTGCGCACGCACAAGGAAAAAAATGACAGGAGGGGGAAGAAAGGAGAAAAAGTTTATGTATTTGCAGCGCGAAATTAAACAGGTGCGATCATACCAGCACTAATGCACCGGATCCCATCAGAACTCCGCATTTAAGTGTGCTTGGGCAAGAGTAGTACTCAGATGGGTGACCTCCTGCGAAGTCCTCATATTTCACCCATTTTCTTAGGAAGTCCTCGTGTTGTACCCATTTTTTTGCAGATGATTCTTTCGATGATACGCGCGACTTGAATTATGGTTCTTAGGTTTATTCGCAAATGTGAGTCACGGCACCGTAGCATTTTACTTGATATTAGAACGAGCACGGCTGGTGCAGTGCGCACACACAAGGAAACAAATGACGGGAGGGGGAAGAAAGGAGAAGGAGTTTATGTATTTGCAGCGCGAAATTAAACGGGTTCGATCATACAAGGGCTAATGCATTGGATCCCATCAGAACCCTGCAGGTAAGTGAGCTTGGGTGAGAGTAGTACTCGGATGGGTGACCTCCTGGGAAGTCCTCGTGTCACAACAATTTTTTTTCAGACGGGTTGTTCGACGTTACGCGCGACTGGAACTCGTGTCCGCTGGTTTATACGCAAATGTGAGTCTAGAAGCAGGGGCATTTTAATCGATATTAGAACGAGAATGAGAGGTGCAGTGTGAACGCACAAGGAAACAATTGATGGGAGGGGGAGGGAAGGAGAAGGAGTGTATGTATTTTCAGCACGAAATGAAACAGGTGCGATCAAACCAGCACAAATGCAACAGATTCTATCAGAACTCCGTAGGTAAGGGTGCTTGGGCGAGAGTAGTACTACCATGGGTTACCTCCTGCGAAGTCCTTATATTTCACCCATTTTCTTGTGAAGTCCTCGTGTTGCACCCATTTTTTTGCAGATGATTCTTTCGACGTTACGCACGACTTGAATTATGGTCCTCAGGTTTATTCGCAAATGTGAGTCACGGCGCTGTAGCATTTTACTTGATATTAGAACGAGAACGGGAGGTGCAGTGCGCACGCACAAGGAAACAAATGACGGGAGGGGGAAGAAAGGGGAATGAGTTTATGTATTTGCAACGCAAAACTAAACAGGTGCGATCATACCAGCACTAAAGCCCCGAATCCCATCGAACTCCGCAGTTAAGTGTGCTTGGGCGAGATTAGTACTCGGATGGTTGATCTCCTTGGAAGTCCTCCTGTCGCACCAATTTTTTTTCAGACGGGTCGTTCGACGTTACGCGTGTCTGGAACTAGGGTCCGCTGGTTTATACGCAAATGTGAGTCAAGAAGTAGGGGCATTTTAATCGATATTAGAACGAGAATGAGAGGTGAAATGTGAACGCACAAGGAAACAAATGACGGGAGGGGGAAGAAAGGAGGAGTGTATGTATTTGCAGCGCGTAATTAAACAGGTGCAATCATACCAGCACTACAGCCCCGGATCCCATCAGAACTCCGCAGTTAAGAGTGCTTGGGCGAGAGTAGTACTCGGATCGGTGACCACCTGGGAAGCCCTCGTGTTGCACCTATTTTTTTTCAGATGGGTTGTTCGACGTTACGCACGAATGGAATTATAAACCGCTGGTTCATTTGCAAAGGTGAGTCACGGCGCCGTGGCATTTTACTCTATATTTTAACGAGAACGAGAGGTGCAGTGCGCACGCACAAGGAAACAAATGACGAGAGGGGGGATTGAAGGAGAAAGAGTGTATGTATTTGCAGTGCAGAATGAAACATGAGGGATCATACCAGCACTAATGCAACGGATTCTATCAGAACTCCGCAGTTAAGGGTGCTTGGGCGAGAAAAGTACTCGGATGGGTGACCTCCTGCGACGTCCTTATATTTCACCCATTTTTTTGGGAGGTCCTCGTGTTGCACCCTTCTTTTTGCAGATGATTCTTTCGACGTTACGCGCGACTTGATTTATGGTCCGCAGGTTTATTTGCAAATGTGAGTCACGGCACCATGGCATTTTACTTGATATTAGAACGAGTACGGGAGGTGCAGTGCGCACGCACAAGGAAACAAATGACGGATGAGGAAGAAAAGAGAATGAGTGTATGTATTTGAAGCGCAAAATTAAACAAGTGGCATCATACCAGCACTAATGCACTGGATCCTATCAGAACTCTGCAGTTAAGTATGCTTTGGCGAGAGTAGTACTCGGATGGGTGACCTCTTGGGAAGTCCTCGTATCGCAACAATTTTTTTTAGATGGGTCGTTCGACGTTACGCGCGACTGGAACTATGGTCCGCTGGTTTATACGCAAATGTGAGTCAAGAATCAGGGGCATTTTAATCGATATTAGAACGAGAAGGAGAGGTGCAGTGTGAACGCACAAGGAAACAAATGATGGGAGGGGGGGAGGGAAGAAGGAGTGTATGTATTTTCAGCACGAAATTAAACAGGTGCGGTCACACCAGCACAAATGCACCGGATCCCATCAGAACTCCGCAGTTAAGTTTGCTTTGGCGAAAGTAGTAAAATGATGGGTTACCTTCTGGGAGGATCTCGTGTTGCACCCATTTTCTTTTTTTCAGATGTGCCGTTCGACGTTACGCGCGACTTTAATTATGGTCCGCAGATTTATTCGCAAATTTGAGTCACAGCACCATGGCATTTTACCTGATATTTGAACGAGAACGAGAGGTGCAGTGCGCACGCACAAGGAAACAAATGACGGGAGGGGGAGGAAAGGAGAAGGAGTATGTTTTAGTAGCGCGAAATGAAACAGGTGCGATCATACCAGCACTAATGCAACGGATTCTATCAGAACTCTGTAGGTAAGGGTGCTTGGGCGAGAGTAGTACTAGCATGGGTTACCTCCTGCGAAGTCCTTATATTTCACCAATTTTCTTGCGAAGTCCTCGTGTTGCACCCATTTTCTTTTTTTCAGATGTGCCGTTCGACGTTACGCGCGACTTTAATTATGGTCTGCAGATTTATTCGCAAATGTGAGTCACGGCGCCGTGGCATTTTACTTGATATTTGAACGAGAACGACAGGTGCAGTTCGCACGCACAAAAAAGCAAATGACAGGAGGGGGAAGAAAGGGGAATGAGTTTATGTATTAGCAGCGCAAAATTAAACAGTTGCGATCATACCAGCACTAATGCACCGGATCCCATCAGAACTCCGCAGTTAAGTGTGCTTGGGCGAGATTAGTACTCGGATGGGTGACCTCCTGTGAAGTCCTCTTGTCACACTAATTTTTTTTTCAGACGGGTCGTTCGACGTTACGCGCGTCTGGAATTATGGTCCGCTGGTTTATACGCAAATGTGAGTCATGAAGCAGGGGCATTTTAGTCGATATTAGAACGAGAATGAGAGGTGAAGTGTGAACGCACAAGGATACAAATGATGGGATGGGAAGAAAGGAGGAGTGTATGTATTTGCAGCGCATAATTAAACAGGTGCGATCATACCAGCACTACAGCCCCGGATCCCATTAGAACTCCGCAGTTAAGAGTGCTTGGGCGAGAGTAGTACTCGGATCGGTGACCACCTGGGAAGCCCTCGTGTTGCACCTATTTTTTTTCAGATGGGTTGTTCGACGTTACGCACGAATGGAATTATAAACCGCTGGTTCATTTGCAAAGGTGAGTCACGGCGCCGTGGCATTTTACTCTATATTTTAACGAGAACGAGAGGTGCAGTGCGCACGCACAAGGAAACAAATGACGAGAGGGGGGATTGAAGGAGAAAGAGTGTATGTATTTGCAGTGCAGAATGAAACATGAGGGATCATACCAGCACTAATGCAACGGATTCTATCAGAACTCCGCAGTTAAGGGTGCTTGGGCGAGAAAAGTACTCGGATGGGTGACCTCCAGTGAAGTCCTTATATTTCACCCATTTTTTTGGGAGGTCCTCGTGTTGCACCCATCTTTTTGCAGATGATTCTTTCGACGTTACGGGCGACTTGATTTATGGTCCGCAGATTTATTCGCAAAAGTGAGTCACGGCGCCGTGGTGTTTTACTTGATATTAGAACGAGTACAGGAGGTGCAGTGCGCACGCACAAGGAAACAAATGACGGGATGAGGAAGAAAAGAGAATGAGTGTATATATTTGAAGCGCATAATTAAACAAGTGGCATCATACCAGCACTACTACACTGGATCCCATTAGAACTCTGCAGTTAAGTGTGCTTGGGTGAGGATAGTACGCGGATGGGTGACCTCTTGGGAAGTCCTCGTATCGCAACATTTTTTTTTCAGATGGGTCGTTCGACGTTACGCGCGACTAGAACTACGGTCCGCTGGTTTATACGCAAATGTGAGTCAAGAATCAGGGGCATTTTAATCGATATTAGAACGAGAAGGAGAGGTGCAGTGTGAACGCACAAGGAAACAAATGATGGGAGGGGGGGAGGGAAGAAGGAGTGTATGTATTTTCAGCACCAAATTAAACAGGTGCGGTCACACCAGCACAAATGCACCAGATCCCATCAGAACTCCGCAGTTAAGTGTGCTTTGGCGAAAGTAGTACAATGATGGGTTACCTCCTTGGATGTTCTCGTGTTGCACCCATTTTCTTTTTTTCAGATGTGCCGTTCGACCTTACGCGCGACTTTAATTATGTTCCGCAGATTTATTCGCAAATGTGAGTCACGGCACCGTGGCATTTTACTTGATATTTGAGGGAGAACGAGAGGTGCACTGCGCACGCACAAGGAAACAAATGATGGGAGGGGGAAGAAAGGAGAAGGAGTTTATGTATTTACAGCGCGAAATTAAACAGGTGCGATCATACCAGCACTAATGCACCGGATCCCATCAGAACTCCGCAGTTAAGTGTGCTTGGGCGAGAGTAGTACTCGAATGAGTTACCTCTTGGGAAGTCCTCGTGTCGCACCAATTTTTTTTTCAGACGGGTCGTTCGACGTTACGCGCGACTGGAACTAGGGTCCACTGATTTATACGCAAATGTGAGTCAAGATGCAGGGGCATTTTAATCGATATTAGAACGAGAAAGAGAGATGCAGAGTGCACGCACAAGGAAACAAATGACGGGAGGGGGGATGGAGGGAGAAAAAGTATATGTATTTGCAGCACAGAATGAAACATGAGCAATCATACCAGCACCAATGCAACAGATTCTATCAGAACTCCGCAAGTTAAAGGTGCTTGGGCGAGAGTAGCACTAGGTTGGGTGACTTCCTGCGAAGTCCTTATATTTCACCCATTTTCTTAGGAAGTCCTCGTGTTGCACCCATTTTTTTGCAGATGATTCTTTCGACGATACGCGCGACTTGAATTATGGTCCTCAGGTTTATTCGCAAATGTGAGTCATCTCACCGTAGCATTTTACTTGATATTAGAACGAGCACGGGAGGTGCATTGCAAACGCACAAGGAAACAAATGACGGGAGGGGGAAGAAAGGAGAAGGAGTTTATGTATTTGCAGCGTGGAATTAGACGGGTGCGATCATACCAGCATTAATGCACCGGATCCCATCAGAACTCCGCAGTTAAGTGTGCTTGGGCGAGAGTAGTACTCGGATGGGTGACCTCTTGGGAAGTCCTCGTGTCGCACCAATTTTTTTTCAGACAGGTTGTTCGACGTTACGCGCGACTGGAAGTAGGGTCCGCTGGTTTATACGCAAATGTGAGTCAAGAAGCAGGGGCATTTTAATCGATATTAGAACGAGAAGGAGAGGTGCAATGTGAACGCATAAGGAAACAATTGATGGGAGGGGGAGGGAAGGAGAAAGAGTGTATGAATTTTCAGCACAAAATGAAACAGGTGTGATCATACCAGCACTAATGCACCGTATCCCATCAGAACTCCGTAGTTAAGTGTGCTTGGGCGAGAGTAGTACTCGGATGGGTGACCTCCTGGGAAGTCCTTGTGTCGCAAAAATTTTTTTTCAGACGGGTCGTTCGACGTTACGCAGGACTGGAACTAGGGTCCGCTGGTTTATACGCAAATGTGAGTCAAGAAGTAGGGGCATTTTAATCGATATTAGAACGAAAAAGAGAGGTGCAGTGTGAACGCACAAGGAAACAATTGATGGGAGGGGGAGGGAAGGAGAAGGAGTGTATGTATTTTCAGCACGAAATGAAACAGGCGCGGTAATACCAGCACTAATGCAACGGATTCTATCAGAACTCCGTAGGTAAGGGTGTTTGGGCGAGAGTAGTACTAGCATGGGTTACCTGGTGGGAAGTCCTCGTGTCGCACCAATTTTTTTTCAGACCGGTCGTTCGACGTTACGCTCGACTGGAACTGGGGTCCGCTGGTTTATATGCAATTGTGAGTCAAGAAGCAGGGGCATTTTAATCGATATTAGAACGAGAAGGAGAGGTGCAGTGTGAACGCACAAGGAAACAATTGATGGGAGGGGGAGAGAAGGAGAAGGAGTGTATGTATTTTCAGCACAAAATGAAACAGGTGCGATCATACCAGCACTAATGCAACGGATTCTATCAGAACTCCGTAGGTAAGGGTGCTTGGACGAGAGTTGTACTAGCATGGGTTACCTCCTGCGAAGTCCTTATATTTCACCCATTTTCTTGTGAAGTCCTCGTGTTGCACCCATTTTTTTGCAGATGATTCTTTCGACGTTACGCGCGACTTGAATTATGGTCCTCAGGTTTATTCGCAAATGTGAGTCTCGGCGCTGTAGCATTTTACTTGATATTAGAACGAGAACGGGAGGTGCAGTGCGCACGCACAAGGAAACAAATGACGGGACGGGGAAGAAAGGGGAATGAGTTTATGTATTTGCAGCGCAAAATTAAACAGGTGCGATCATACCAGCACTAATGTACCGGATCTTATCAGAACTCTGCAGTGAAGTGTGCTTTGGCGAGATTAGTACTCGGATGGTTGATCTCCTTGGAAGTCCTCCTGTCGCACCAATTTTTTTTCAGACGGGTCGTTCGACGTTACGCGCGACTGGAAGTAGGGTCCGCTGGTTTATACGCAAATGTGAGTCAAGAAGCAGGGGCATTTTCATCGATATTAGAACGAGAAGGAGAGGTGCAATGTGAACGCATAAGGAAACAATTGATGGGAGGGGGAGGGAAGGAGAAAGAGTGTATGAATTTTCAGCACAAAATGAAACAGGTGTGATCATACCAGCACTAATGCACCAGATCCCATCAGAACTCCGTAGTTAAGTGTGCTTGGTACCGAGTAGTACTCGGATGGGTGACCTCCTGGGAAGTCCTTGTGTCGCAAAAATTTTTTTTCAGACGGGTCGTTCGACGTTACGCAGGACTGGAACTAGGGTCCGCTGGTTTATACGCAAATGTGAGTCAAGAAGTAGGGGCATTTTAATCGATATTAGAACGAAAAAGAGAGGTGCAGTGTGAACGCACAAGGAAACAATTGATGGGAGGGGGAGGGAAGGAGAAGGAGTGTATGTATTTTCAGCACGAAATGAAACAGGCGAGGTAATACCAGCACTAATGCAACGGATTCTATCAGAACTCCGTAGGTAAGGGTGTTTGGGCGAGAGTAGTACTAGCATGGGTTACCTCCTGCGAAGTCCTTATATTTCACTCATTTTCTTGTGATGTCCTCGTGTTGCACCCATTTTAATCGATATTAGAACGAGAAAGAGAGGTGCAGTGTGAACGCACAAGGAAACAATTGATGGGAGGGGGAGGGAAGGAGAAGGAGTGTATGTATTTTCAGCACGAAATGAAACAGGTTCGATCATACCAGCACTAATGCAACGGATTCTATCAGAACTCCGTAGGTAAGGGTGCTTGGGCGAGAGTAGTACTAGCAAGGGTTACCTCCTGCGAAGTCCTTATATTTCACCCATTTTCTTGTAAAAGTTCTCGTGTTGCACCCATTTTTTTGCAGATGATTCTTTCGACGTTACGCGCGACTTAAATTATGGTCCTCAGGTTTATTGGCAAATGTGAGTCACGGCGCCGTGGCATTTTACTTGATATTAGAACGAGAACGGGAGGTGCAGTGCGCACGCACAAGGGAACAAATGACGGGAGGGGGAAGAAAGGGGAATGAGTGTATGTATTTGCAGCGCGAAATTAAACAGGTGCGATCATACCAGCACAAATGCACCGGATCCCATCAGAACTCCGCAGTTAAGTGTGCTTTGGCGAAAGTAGTACAATGATGGGTTACCTCCTGGGAAGTTCTCGTGTTGCACCCATTTTTTTTTTCAGATGTGCCGTTCGACGTTACGCACGACTTTAAATATGGTCCGCAGATTTATTCGCAAATGTGAGTCACGGCGCCGTGGCATTTTACCTGATATTTGAACGAGAACGAGAAGTGCAGTGCGCACGCACAAGGAAACAAATGACGGGAGGGGGAAGAAAGGAGAAGGAGTGTATGTATTTGCAGCGCAAAATGAAACAGGTGCAATCATACCAGCACTAATGCAACGGATTCTATCAGAACTCCGTAGGTAAGGGTGTTTGGGCGAGAGTAGTACTAGCATTGGTTACCTCCTGCGAAGTTCTTATATTTCACCCATTTTCTTGTGAAGTCCTCGTGTTGAACCCATTTTTTTGCAGATGATTCTTTCGACGTTACGCGCGACTTGTATTATGGTTCTCAGATTTATTCGCAAATGTGAGTCACGGTGCTGTAGCATTTTACTTGATATTAGAACGAGAACAGAAGGTGCAGTGCGCACGCACAAGGAAACAAATGACGGGAGGGGCAAGAAAGGAGAAGGAGTTTATATATTTGCAGCGCGGAATTAAACGGTTGCGATCATACCATCACTAATGCACTGGATCCCATCAGAACTCCGCAGTTAAGTGTGCTTGGGCGAGAGTAGTTCTCGGATGGGTGACCTGGTGGGAAGTCCTCGTGTCGCACCAATTTTTTTTCAGACCGGTCGTTCGACGTTACGCTCGACTGGAACTGGGGTCCGCTGGTTTATATGCAATTGTGAGTCAAGAAGCAGGGGCATTTTAATCGATATTAGAACGAGAAGGAGAGGTGCAGTGTGAACGCACAAGGAAACAATTGATGGGAGGGGGAGAGAAGGAGAAGGAGTGTATGTATTTTCAGCACAAAATGAAACAGGTGCGATCATACCAGCACTAATGCAACGGATTCTATCAGAACTCCGTAGGTAAGGGTGCTTGGACGAGAGTTGTACTAGCATGGGTTACCTCCTGCGAAGTCCTTATATTTTACCCATTTTCTTGTGAAGTCCTCGTGTTGCACGTATTTTTTTGCAGATGATTCTTTCGACGTTACGCGCGACTTGAATTATGGTCCTCAGGTTTATTCGCAAATGTGAGTCTCGGCGCTGTAGCATTTTACTTGATATTAGAACGAGAAAGGGAGGTGCAGTGCGCACGCACAAGGAAACAAAAGACGGGACGGGGAAGAAAGGGGAATGAGTTTATGTATTTGCAGCGCAAAATTAAATAGGTGCGATCATACCAGCACTAATGTACCGGATCTTATCAGAACTCCGCAGTGAAGTGTGCTTTGGCGAGATTAGTACTCGGATGGGTGACCTCCTGGGAAGTCCTCGTGTCGCACCAATTTTTTTTCAGATAGGTCGTTCGACGTTACGCGCGTCTGGAACTAGTGTCCGCTGGTTTGTACGCAAATGTGAGTCAAGAAGCAGGGGCATTTTAATCGATATTAGAACGAGAATGAGAGGTGAAGTGTGAACGCACAAGGAAACAAATGATGGGAGGGGGAAGAAAGGAGAAGGAGTGTATGTATTTGCAGCGCGAAATTAAACAGGTGCGATCATACCAGCACTAAAGCTCCGTATCCCATTAGAACTCCGCAGTTAAGTGTGCTTGGGCGAGAGTAGTACTCGGATGGGTGACAACTTGGGAAGCCCTCGTGTTGCAACAAGTTTTTTTCAGATGGGTCGTTTGATGTTACGCGCGACTGGAACTATGGTCCGCTGGTTTATACGCAAATGTGAGTCAAGAATCAGGGGCATTTTAATCGATATTAGAACAAGAAGGAGAGGTGCAGTGTGAACGAACAAGGAAACAAATGATGGGAGGGGGGTAGGGAAGAAGGAGTGTATGTATTTTCAGCACGAAATTAAACAGGTGCGGTCACACCAGCACAAATGCACCGGATGCCATCAGAACTCCGCAGTTAAGTGTGCTTTGGCGAAAGTAGTACAATGATGGGTTACCTCCTGGGAAGTTCTTGTGTTACACCTATTTTCTTTTTTTCGAATGTGCCGTTCGACGTTACGCGCGACTTTTATTATGGTCCGCAGATTTATTCGCAAATGTGAGTCACGGCGCCGTGGTATTTCACTTGATATTTGAACGAGAACGTGAGGTGCAGTGTGCACGCACAAGGAAACAAATGACGGGAGGGGGAAGAAAGGAGAAGGCGTTTATGTATTTGCAGCGCGAAATTAGAAAGGTGCGATCATACTAGCACTAATGCACCGGATCCCATTAGAACTCCGCAGTTAAGTGTGCTTCGGCGAGAGTAATACTCGGATGGGTGACCTCCTGGGAAGTCCTCGTGTCGTACTAATTTTTTTTTTCAAACCGGTCGTTCGACGTTATGCGCGACTGCAACTAGGGTCCACTAGTTTATACGCAAATGTGAGTCAAGAAGCAGGGGCATTTTAATCGATATTAGAACGAGAAAGAGAGATGCAGAGTGCACGCACAAAGAAACAAATGACGGGAGGGGGAGGGAAGGAGAAAGAGTGTATGTATTTTCAGCACGAAATGAAACAGGTGCGACCATACCAGCACTACTGCATCGGATTCTATCAGAACTCCATACGTAAGGGTGCTTGGGCGAGAGTAGTACTAGCATGGGTTACCTCCTGCGAAGTCCTTATATTTCACCAATTTTCTTGTAAAGTCCTCGTGTTGCACCCATTTTTTTACAGATGATTCTTTCGACGTTACGCGCGACTTGAATTATGGTCCTCAGGTTTATTCGCAAATGTGAGTCAAGAAACAGGGGCATTTTAATCGATATTAGAACGAGAAGGAGATGTGCAGTGTGAACGCACAAGGAAACAATTGACGGGAGGGGGGATGGAGGGAGAAAAAGTGTATGTATTTGCAGCGCAGAATGAAACATGAGCAATCATACCAGCACCAATGCAACAGATTCTATCAGAACTCCGCAAGTTAAGGGTTCTTGGGCGAGAGTAGCACTAGGATGGATGACCTCTTGCGAAGTCCTTATATTTCAACCATTTTCTTAGGAAGTCCTCGTGTTGCATCCATTTTTTTGCAGATGATTCTTTCGACAATACGCGCGACTTGAATTATGGTCCTTAGGTTTATTCGCAAATGTGAGTCACGGCACCGTAGCATTTTACTTGATATTAGAACGAGCACGGGAGGTGCAGTGCGCACGCACAAGGAAACAAATGATGGGAGGGGGAAGAAAGGAGAATGAGTATATGTATTTGCAGCGCAAAATTAAACGGGTGCGATCATACCAGCATTAATGCACCGGATCCCATCAGAACTCCGCAGTTAAGTGTGCTTGCGTGAGAGTAGTATTCAGATGGGTAACCTCCTGGGAAGTCCTCATGTCGAACCAATTTTTTTTCAGACGCGTCGTTCGACGTTACGCGCGACTGGAACTAGGATCCGCTGGTTTATACGCAAATGTGAGTCAAGAAGTAGGGGCATTTTAATCGATATTAGAACGAGAAAGAGAGATGCAGAGTGCACACACAAGGAAACAAATGACGGGAAGGGGAGGGAAGGAGAAAGAGTGTATGTATTTTCAGCACGAAATGAAACAGGTGCGATCATACCAGCACTAATGCATCGGATTCTATCAGAACTCCATATGTAAGGGTGCTTGGGCGAGAGTAGTACTAGCATGGGTTACCTCCTGCAAAGTCCTTATATTTCACCCATTTTCTTGTAAAGTCCTCGTGTTGCACCCATTTTTTTGCAGATGATTCTTTCGACGTTACGCGCGACTTCAATTATGGTCCTCAGGTTTATTCGCATATGTGAGTCAAGAAGCAGGGGCATTTTAATCGATATTAGAACGAGAAGGAGAGGTGCAGTGTGAACGCACAAGGAAACAATTGACGGGAGGGGGGATGGAGGGAGAAAAAGTGTATGTAGTTGCAGCGCAGAATGAAACATGAGCAATCATACCAGCACCAATGCAACGGATTCTATCAGAACTCCGCAAGTTAAGGGTGCTTGGGCGAGAGTAGCACTAGGATGGGTGACCTCATGCGAAGTCCTTATATTTCACCCATTTTCTCAGGAAGTCCTCGTGTTGCACCCATTTTTTTGCAGATGATTCTTTCGACAATACGTGCGACTTGAATTATGGTCCTCAGGTTTATTCGCAAATGTGAGTCACGGCACCGTAGCATTTTACTTGATATTAGAACGAGCACGGGAGGTGTAGTGCGCACGCACAAGGAAACAAATGACGGGAGGGGGAAGAAAGGGGAAGGAATTTATGTATTTGCAGCGCGAAATTAATCAGGTGCGGTTATACCAGCACTAATGCACCGGATCCCATCAGAACTCCACAGTTAAGTGTGCTTGGGCGAGAGTAGTACTCGAATGGGTGACCTACTGGGAAGTCCTCATGTCGCACTAATTTTTTTTTAGATGGGTCGTTCGACGTTACGCGCGACTGGAACTAGGGTCCACTGATTTATACGCAAATGTGAGTCAAGAAGCAGGGGCATTTTAATCGATATTAGAACGAGAAAGAGAGATGCAGAGTGCACGCACTAGGAAACAAATGATGGGAGGGGGGGTGGAGGGAGAAAAAGTGTATGTATTTCCAGCGCAGAATGAAACATGAGGAATCATACCAGCACCAATGGAACAGATTCTATCAGAACTCCGCAAGTTAAGGGTGCTTGGGCGAGAGTAGCACTAGGATGGGTGACCTCCTGCGAAGTCCTTATATTACACCCATTTTCTTAGGAAGTCCTCGTGTTGCACCCATTTTTTTGCAGATGATTTTTTCGTAGATACGCCCGACTTGAATTATGGTCCTCAGGTTTATTCGCAAATGTGAGTTACGGCACCGTAGCATTTTACTTGATATTAGAACGAGCACGGGAGGTGCAGTGCGCACGCACAAGGAAACAAATGACGGGAGGGGGAAGAAAGGAGAAGGAGTTTATGTATTTGCAGCGCAGAATTAAACGGGTGCGATCATACCAGCACTAATGAACCGGATCCCATCAGAACTCCGCAGTTAAGTGTGCTTGGGCGAGAGTAGTACTCGGATGGGTGACCTCCTGCGAAGTTCTCGTGTCGCACAAATTTTTTTTCAGATGGGTCGTTCGAAGTTACGCGCGACTGGAACTAGGGTCCGCTGGTTTATACGCAAATGTGAGTCAAGAAGCAGGGGCATTTTAATCGATATTAGAACGAGAATGAGAGGTGAAGTGTGAACGCACAAGGAAACAAATGACGGGAGGGGGAAGAAAGGAGAAGGAGTGTATGTATTTGCAGCGCGAAACTAAACAAGTGCGATCATACCAGCACTAAAGCCCCGGATCCCATCAGAACTCTGCAGTTAAGTGTGCTTGGGCGAGATTAGTACTCGGATGGATGACCTCTTAGGAAGTCCTCGTGTCGCACGAATTTTTTTTCAGACGGGTCGTTCGACGTTATGCGCGTCTGGAACTAGGGTCCGCTGGTTTATACGCAAATGTGAGCCATAAAGCAGGGACATTTTAATCGATATTAGAACGAGAAGGAGAGGTGCAGTGTGAACGCACAAGGAAACAATTGATGGGAGGGGGAGGGAAGGAGAAGGAGTGTATGTATTTTCAGCACGAAATGAAACAGGTGCGATCATACCAGCACTAATGCAACGGATTCTATCAGAACTCCATAGGTAAGGGTGCTTGAGCGAGAGTAGTACTAGCATGGGTTACCTCCTGCGAAGTACTTATATTTCACCAATTTTCTTGTGAAGTCCTCGTGTCGCACCAATTTTTTTTTTCAGACGGGTCGTTCGACATTACGCGCGTCTGGAACTTGGGTCCGCTGGTTTATACGCAAATGTGAGTGAAGAAGCAGGGGCATTTTAATCGATATTAGAACGAGAATGAGAGGTGAAGTGTGAACGCACAAGGAAACAAATGACGGGAGGGGGAAGAAAGGAGAATGAGTGTATGTATTTGCAGCGCGAAACTAAACAGGTGCGATCATACCAGCATTAAAGCCCCAGGTCCCATCAGAACTCCGCAGTTAAGTGTGCTTGGCGAGATTAGTACTCGGATGGTTGACCTCCTGGGAAGTCCTCGTGTCGCACTAATTTTTTTTCAGATGGGTCGTTCGACGTTACGCGCATCTGGAACTAGGGTCCGCTGGTTTATACGCAAATGTGAGTCAAGAATCAGGGGCATTTCAATCGATATTAGAACGAGAATGAGAGGTGAAGTGTAAACGCACAAGGAAACAAATGACGGGAGGGGGAAGAAAATAGAAGGAGTGTATGTATTTGCAGCGCGAAATTAAACAGGTGCTATCATACCAGCACTAAAGCTCCGGATCCCATCAGAACTCCGCAGTTAAGTGTGCTTGGGCGAGAGTAGTACTCGGATGGGTGACTACCTGGTAAGCCCTCGTGTTGCACCTATTTTTTTTCGGATAGGTTGTTCGACGTTACGCGCGAATGGAATTATAAACCGCTGGTTCATTTGCAAAGGTGAGTCACGGTGCCGGGGCATATTACTTGATATTAGAACGAGAAAGAGAGATGCAGAGCGCACGCACAAAGAAACATATGACGGGAGGGGGAAGAAAGGAGAAGGAGTTTATGTATTTGCAGCGCGGAATTAAACGGATGCGATCATACCACCACTAATGCACCGGATCCCATCATAACTCCGCAGTTAAGTGTGTTTGGGCGAGAGTATTACTCGGATGGGTGACCTCCTGGGAAGTCCTCGTGTCACACCAATTTTTTTTCAGATGGGTCGTTCGACGTTACGCGCGACTGGAACTGGGGTCAGCTGGTTTATACGCAAATGTGAGTCAAGAATCAGGGACATTTTAATCGATATTAGAACGAGAATGAGAGGTGCAGTGTGAACGCACAAGGAAACAATTGATGTTAGGGGGAGGGAAGGAGAAGGAGTGTATGTATTTTCAGCACGAAATGAAACAGGTGCGATCATACCAACACTAATGCGACGGATTCTATCAGAACTCCGTAGGTAAGGGTGCTTGGGCGAGAGTAGTACTAGCACGGGTTACCTCCTGGGAAGTCCTTATATTTCACCCATTTTCTTGTGAAGTCCTCGTGTTGCACACATTTTTTTGCAAATGATTCTTTCGACGTTACGCGCAACTTGAATTATGGTGCTCAGATTTATTCGCAAATGTGAGTCACGGCGCCGTGGCATTTTACTTGATATTAGAACGAGAACGAGAGGTGCAACGCGCACGCACAAGGAAACAAATGACGAGAGGGGGAAGAAAGGGGAATGAGTTTATGTATTTGCAGCGCGACATTAAACAGGTGCGATCATACCAGCACTAATGCACCGGATCCCATCAGAACTCCGCAGTTATGTGTGCTTAGGCGAGATTAGTACTCAGATGGGTGACCTCTTGGGAAGTCCTCGTGTCGCACCAATTTTTTTCAGACGGGTCGTTCGACGTTACGCGCGACTGGAACTGGGGTCTGCTGGTTTATACGCAAATGTGAGTCAAGAAGCAGGGGCATTTTAATCGATATTAGAACGAGAAGGAGAGGTGCAGTGTGAACGCACAAGAAAACAAATGACGGGAGGGGGAAGAAAGGAGAAGTAGTGTATGTATTTGCAGCGTAAAATGAAACAGGTGCTATCATACCAGCACTAAAGCTCCGGATCCCATCAGAACTTCGAAGTTAAGTGTGCTTAGGCGAGAGTAGTACTCGGATGGGTGACCACTTGGGAAGCCCTTGTGTTGTACCTATTTTTTTCGGATGGGTTGTTCGACGTTACGCGCGAATGGAATTATAAACCGCTAGTTCATTTGCAAAGGAGAGTCACGGTGCCGGGGCATATTACTTGATATTAGAACAAGAAAGAGAGATGCAGAGCGCACGCACAAGGAAACATCTTACGGAAGGGGGAAGAAAGGAGAAGGAGTTTATGTATTTGCAGCGCGGAATTAAACGGGTGCGATCATACCACCACTAATGCACCGGATCCCATCAGAACTTCGCAGTTAAGTGTGCTTGGGCGAGAGTTGTACTCGGATGGGTGACCTCCTGGGAAGTCCTCGTATCGCACCAATTTTTTTTCAGATGGGTCGTTCGATGTTACGCGCGACTGGAACTATGGTCCGCTGGTTTATATGCAAATGTGAGTCAAGAAAAAGGGGCATTTTAATCGATATTAGAACGAGAAGGAGAGGTGCAGTGTGAACGCACAAGGAAACAAATGATGGGAGGGGGGAGGGAAGAAGGAGTGTATGTATTTTCAGCACGAAATTAAACAGGTACGGTCACACCAGCGCAAATGCACCGGATCCCATCAGAACTCCACAGTTAAGTGTGCTTTGGCGAAAGTAGTACAATGATGGGTTACCTCTTGGAAAGTTCTCGTGTTGCACCCATTTTCTTTTTTTCAGATGTGCCGTTCGACGTTACGCGCGACTTTAATTATGATCCGCAGATTTATTCGAAAATGTGAGTCACGGCACCGTGGTATTTTACTTGATATTTGAACGAGAACAGGAGGTGCAGTGCGCACGCACAAGGAAACAAATAACGGGAGGAGGAAGAAAAGAGAAGAAGTGTATGTATTTGAAGCGCAAAATTAAACAAGTGGCATCATACCAGCACTAATGCAGTGGATCCCATCAGAATTTTGCAGTTAAATGTGCTTGGGCGAGAGTAGTAGTCAGATGGGTGACCTCTTGGGAAGTCCTCGTATCGCAACAATTTTTTTTCAGATGGGTCGTTCGACATTACGCGCGACTGGAACTATGGTTTGCTGGTTTATACGCAAATGTGAGTCAAGAATCAGGGGCATTTTAATCGATATTAGAACGAGAAGGAGAGGTGCAGTGTGAACGCACAAGGAAACAAATGATGGGAGGGCGAAGGGAAGAAGGAGTGTATGTATTTGCAGCGCAGAATGAAATATGAGCAATCATACCAGCACCAATGCAACGGATTCTATCAGAACTCCGCAAGTTAAGGGTGCTTGGGCGAGAGTAGCACTAGGATGGGTGACCTCCGGTGAAGTCCTTATATTTCACCCATTTTCTTAGGAAGTCCTCGTGTTGCACCCATTTTTTTGCAGATGATTCTTTCGACGATACGCGCGACTTGAATTAGGGTCCTCAGGTTTATTCGCAAATGTGAGTCACGGCACCGTAGCATTTTACTTGATATTAGAACGAGCACGGGAGGTGCAGTGCGCACGCACAAGGAAACAAATGACGGGAGGGGGAAGAAAGGGGAATGAGTGTATGTATTTGCAGCGCGAAATGTAACAGGTGCGATCATACAAGCACAAATGCACCGGATCCTGGGATGTTCCCGTGTTGCACCCATTTTCTTTTTTTCAGATGTGCCGTTCGACGTTACGCGCGACTTTAATTATGGTCCGCAGATTTATTTACAAATGTGAGTCACGGCGCCGTGGCATTTTACTTGATATTTGACTGAGAACGAGAGGTGCAGTGCGCACGCACAAGGAAACAAATGACGGGAGGGGGAAGAAAGGAGAAGGAGTTTATGTATTTGCAGCGCAAAATTTAACGGGTGCGATCATACCAGCACAAATGCACCGGATCCCATCAGAACTCCGCAGTTAAGTGTGCTTGGGCGAGAGTAGTACTCGGATGGGTGACCACTTGGGAAGCCCTTGTGTTGTACCTATTTTTTTCGGATGGGTTGTTCGACGTTACGCGCGAATGGAATTATAAACCGCTGGTTCATTTGCAAAGGAGAGTCACGGTGCCGGGGCATATTACTTGATATTAGAACAAGAAAGAGAAATGCAGAGCGCACGCACAAGGAAACATCTTACGGAAGGGGGAAGAAAGGAGAAGGAGTTTATGTATTTGCAGTGCGGAATTAAACGAGTGCGATCATACCACCACTAATGCACCGGATCCCATCAGAACTTCGCAGTTAAGTGTGCTTGGGCGAGAGTTGTACTCGGATGGGTGACCTCTTGGGAAGTCCTCGTATCGCACCAATTTTTTTTAAGATGGGTCGTTCGATGTTACGCGCGACTGGAACTATGGTCCGCTGGTTTATACGCAAATGTGAGTCAAGAAAAAGGGGCATTTTAATCGATATTAGAACGAGAAGGAGAGGTGCAGTGTGAACGCACAAGGAAACAAATGATGGGAGGGGGGAGGGAAGAAGGAGTGTATGTATTTTCAGCACGAAATTAAACAGGTGCGGTCACACCAGCGCAAATGCACCGGATCCCATCAGAACTCCACAGTTAAGTGTGCTTTAGCGAAAGTAGTACAATGATGGGTTACCTCCTGGAAAGTTCTCGTGTTGCACCCATTTTCTTTTTTTCAGATGTGCCGTTCGACGTTACGCGCGACTTTAATTATGATCCGCAGATTTATTCGGAAATGTCAGTCACGGCACTGTGGCATTTTACTTGATATTTGAACGAGAACAGGAGGTGCAGTGCGCACGAACAAGGAAACAAATAACGGGAGGAGGAAGAAAAGAGAAGAAGTGTATGTATTTGAAGCGCAAAATTAAACAAGTGGCATCACACTAGCACTAATGCAGTGGATCCCATCAGAATTTTGAAGTTAAGTGTGCTTGGGCGAGAGTAGTAGTCAGATGGGTGACCTCTTGGGAAGTCCTCGTATCGCAACAATTTTTTTTCAGATGGGTCGTTCGACATTACGCGCGACTGGAACTATGGTTTGCTGGTTTATACGCAAATGTGAGTCAAGAATCAGGGGCATTTTAATCGATATTAGAACGAGAAGGAGAGGTGCAGTGTGAACGCACAAGGAAACAAATGATGGGAGGGGGAAGGGAAGAAGGAGTGTATGTATTTGCAGCGCAGAATGAAACATGAGCAATCATACTAGCACCAATGCAACGGATTCTATCAGAACTCCGCAAGTTAAAGGTGCTTGGGCGAGAGTAGCACTAGGATGGGTGACCTCCGGTGAAGTCCTTATATTTCACCCATTTTCTTAGGAAGTCCTCGTGTTGCACCTATTTTTTTGCAGATGATTCTTTCGACGATACGCGCGACTTGAATTAGGGTCCTCAGGTTTATTCGCAAATGTGAGTCACGGCACCGTAGCATTTTACTTGATATTAGAACGAGCACGAGAGGTGCAGTGCGCACGCACAAGGAAACAAATGACGGGAGGGGGAAGAAAGGGGAATGAGTGTATGTATTTGCAGCGCGAAATGTAACAGGTGCGATCATACAAGCACAAATGCACCGGATCCTGGGATGTTCCCGTGTTGCACCCATTTTCTTTTTTTCAGATGTGCCGTTCGACGTTACGCGCGACTTTAATTATGGTCCGCAGATTTATTCACAAATGTGAGTCACGGCGCCGTGGCATTTTACTTGATATTTGACTGAGAACGAGAGGTGCAGTGCGCACGCACAAGGAAACAAATGACGGGAGGGGGAAGAAAGGAGAAGGAGTTTATGTATTTGCAGCGCAAAATTTAACGGGTGCGATCATACCAGCACTAATGCACCGAATCCCATCAGAACTCCGCAGTTAAGTGTGCTTGGGCGAGAGTAGTACTCGGATGGGTGACCTCTTGGGAAGTCCTCATGTCGCACCAATTTTTTTTCAGACAGGTCGTTCGACGTTACTCGCGACTGGAACTAGGGTCCGCTGGTTTATACGCAAATGTTGTCCGCTGGTTTATACGCAAATGTGAGTCAAGAATCAGGGACATTTTAATCGATATTAGAACGAGAAAGAGAGGTGCAGTGTGAACGCACATGGAAACAATTGATGGGAGGGGGAGGGAAGGAGAAGGAGTGTATGTATTTTCAGCACGAAATGAAACAGGTGCGATCATACCAGCACTAACGCAACGGATTCTATCAGAACTCCGTAGGTAAGCGTGCTTGGGCGAGAGTAGTACTAGCATGGGTTACCTCCCGCGAAGTCCTTATATTTCACCCATTTTCTTGTGAAGTCCTCGTGTTGCACACATTTTTTTGCAAATGATTCTTTCGACGTTACGCGCAACTTGAATTATGGTCCTCAGGTTTATTCGCAAATGTGAGTCACGGCGCCTTGGCATTTTACTTGATATTAGAACGAGAACGAGAGGTACAGTGCGCACGCACAAGGAAACAAATGACGGTAGGGGGAAGAAAGGAGAAGGAGTGTATGTATTTGCAGCGCGAAATTAAACAGGTGCGATCATATTAGCACTAATGCAACGGATTCTATTAGAACTCCGTAGGTAAGGGTGCTTGGGCGAGAGTAGTACTAGCATGGGTTACCTCCTGCGAAGTCCTTATATTTCACCCATTTTCTTGTGAAGTCCTTGTGTTGCACTCGTTTTTTTGCAGATGATTCTTTCGATGTTACGCGCGACTTGAATTATGGTCCTCAGGTTTATTCGCAAATGTGAGTCACGGCGCTGTAGCATTTTACTTGATATTAGAACGAGAATGGGAGGTGTAGTGCGCACGCACAAGGAAACAAATGACGGGAGGGGGAAGAAAGGAGAATGAGTTTATGTATTTGCAGCGCAAAATTAAACAGGTGCGATCATACCAGCACTAATGCACCGGATCCCATCAGAACTCCGCAGTGAAGTCTGCTTGGGCGAGATTAGCACTCGGATGGGTGACCTCCTGGGAAGTCCTCGTGTCGCACCAATTATTTTTCAAACGGGTCGTTCGACGTTACGCGCGTTTGGAACTATGGTCTGCTGGTTTATACGCAAATGTGAGTCAAGAAGCAGGGGCATTTTAATCGATATTAGAACGAGAATGAGAGGTGAAGTGTGAACGCACATGGAAACAAATGACGGGAGGGAGAAGAAATGAGAATGAGTGTATGTATTTGCAGCACCAAATTAAACAGGTGCGATCATACCAGCACTAAAGGTCCGGATCCCATCAGAACTCCGCAGTTAAGTGTGCTTGGGCGAGAGTAGTACTCGGATGGGTCACCACCTGAGAAGCCCTCGTGTTGCACCTATTTTTTTTTCGGATGGGTTGTTCGACGTTACGCGTGAATGGAATTATAAACCGTTGGTTCATTTGCAAAGATGAGTCACGGTGCCGGGGTATTTTACTTGATATTAGAACGAGAAAGAGAGATGCAGAGTGCACGCACAAGGAAACAAATGACGGGAGGGGGGATGGAAGGAGAAAGAGTGTATGTATTTGCAGTGCAGAATGAAACATGAGGGATCATACCAGCACTAATGCAATGGATTCTATCAGAATTCCGCAGTCAAGGGTGCTTGGGCGAAAAAAGTACTCAGATGGGTGACCTCCTACGAAGTCCTTATATTTCATCCATTTTCTTGGGAGGTCCTTGTGTTGCACCCGTCTTTTTGCAGATGATTCTTTCGACGTTATGCGCGACTTGATTTATGGTCCGCAGATTTATTCGCAAATTGAGTCACGGCACCGTGGCATTTTACTTGATATTAGAACGATACACGAGGTGCAGTGCGCATGCACAAGGAAACAAATGATGGGATGAGGAAGAAAAGAGAAGGAGTGTATGTATTTGAAGCGCAAAATTAAACAAGTGGCATCATACCAGCACTAATGCACTGGATCCCATCAGAACTCTGCAGTTAAGTTTGCTTGGGAGAGAATAGTACTCGGATGGGTGACTTCTTGGGAAGTCCTCGTATCGCAACAATTTTTTTCAGATGGGTCGTTCGACGTTACGCGCAACTGGAACTATGGTCCGCTGGCATATACGCAAATGTGAGTCAAGAATCAGGGGCATTTTAATCGATATTAGAACGAGAATGAGAGGTGCAGTGTGAACGCACAAGGAAACAAATGATGGGAGGGGGGAGGGAAGAAGGAGTGTATGTATTTTCAACACGAAATTAAACAGGTGCGGTCACACCAGCACAAATGCACCGGATCCCATCAGAACTCCGCAGTTAAGTGTGCTTTGGCGAAAGTAGTACAATGATGGGGTACCTCCTGGGAGGTTCTTGTGTTGCACCCATTTTCTTTTTTTCAGATGTGCCGTTCGACGTTAAGCGCGACTTTAATTATGGTCCGCAGATTTATTTGCAAATGTGAGTCATGGCGCCGTGACATTTTACTTGATATTTGAACGAGAACGAGAGGTGCAGTGCGCACGCACAAGGAAACAAATGATGGGAGGGGGAAGAAAGGAGAAGGAGTTTATGTATTTGCAGCGCGAAATTAAACGGGTGCGATCATACTAGCACTAATGCACCGGATCCCATCAGAACTCCGCAGTTAAGTGTGCTTGGGTGAGAGTAGTACTCGGATGGGTGACCTCTTGGGAAGTCCTCGTGTCGCACCAATTTTTTTTCAGACGGGTCGTTCGACGTTACGCGCGACTGGAACTGGGGTCCGCTGGTTTATACGCAAATGTTAGTTAAGAAGCAGGGGCATTTTAATCGATATTAGAACGAGAATGAGAGGTGCAGTGTGAACGCATAAGGAAACAATTGATGGGAGGGGGAGGGAAGGAGAATGAGTGTATGTATTTTCAGCACAAAATGGAACAGGTGCGATCATACCAGCACTAATGCAACGTATTCTATCAGAACTCCGTAGGTAAGGGTGCTTGGGCGAGAGTAGTACTAGCATGGGTTACCTCCTGCGAAGTCTTTATATTTCACCCATTTTCTTGTGAAGTTCTCGCGTTGCACCCATTTTTTTTAGATGATTCTTTCGACGTTACGCGCGACTTGAATTATAGTCCTCAGGTCTATTCGCAAATGTGAGTCACGGCACCGTTGTATTTTACTTGATATTAGAATGAGCACGGGAGGTGCAGTGAGCACGCACAAGGAAACAAATGACGGGAGGGGGAAGAAAGGAGAAGGAGTTTATGTATTTGAAGCGCGAAATTAAACGGGTGCGATCATACCAGCACTAATGCACTGGATCCCATCAGAACTCCGCAGTCAAGTGTGCTTGGGCGAGAGTAGTACTCGGATGGGTGACCTCCTGGGAAGTCCTTGTGTTGTACCAATTTTTTTTCAGACGGGTCGTTCGACGTTACGCGCGACTTGAACTATGGTCCGCTGGTTTATACGCAAATGTGAGTCAAGAATAAGGGGTATTTTAATCGATATTAGAACGAGAAGGAGAGCTGAAGTGTGAACGCACAAGGAAACAAATGATGGGAGGGGGAGAGGGAAGAAGGAGTGTACGTATTTTCAGCACGAAATTAAACAGGTGCGGTCACACCAGAACAAATGCACCGGATCCCATCAGAACTCTGCAGTTAAGTTTGCTTTGGCGAAAGTAGTACAATGATGGGTTACCTCCTGGGAAGTTCTCGTGTTGCACCCATTTTCTTTTTTTCAGATGTGCCGTTCGACGTTACGCAAGACTTTAATTATGGTCCGCAGATTTATTCGCAAATGTGAGTCACGGCGCCGTGGCATTTTACTTGATATTTGAACGGGAACGAGAGCTGCAGTGCGCACGCACAAGGAAACAAATGACGGGAGGGGGAAGAAAGGAGAAGGAGTTTATGTATTTGCAGCGCAAAATTTAACGGGTGCGATCATACCAGCACTAATGCACCGGATCCTATCAGAACTCCGCAGTTAATTGTGCTTGGGAGAGAGTAGTACTCGGATGGGTGACCTCCTGGGAAGTCCTCATGTCGCACCAATTTTTTTTCAGACAGGTCGTTCGACGTTACGCGCGACTGGAACTAGGGTCCGCTGGTTTATACGCAAATGTTGTCCGTTGGTTTATACGCAAATGTGAGTCAAGAATAAGGGACATTTTAATCGATATTAGAACGAGAATGAGAGGTGCAGTGTGAACGCACAAGGAAACAATTGATGGGAGGGGGAGGGAAGGAGAAGGAGTGTATGTATTTTCAGCACGAAATGAAACAGGTGCGATCATACCAGCACTAATGCAACGGATTCTATCAGAACTCCGTAGGTAAGGGTGCTTGGGCGAGAGTAGTACTAGCACGGGTTACCTCCTGCGAAGTCCTTATATTTCACCCATTTTCTTGTGAAGTCCTCGTGTTGCACACATTTTTTTGCAAATGATTCTTTCGACGTTACGCGCAACTTGAATTATGGTCCTCAGGTTTATTCGCAAATGTGAGTCACGGCGCCGTGGCATTTTACTTGATATTAGAACGAGAACGAGAGGTGCAGTGCGCACGCACAAGGAAACAAATGACAGGAGGGGGAAGAAAGGGGAATGAGTTTATGTATTTGCTGCGCGAAATTAAACAGGTGCGATCATACCAGCACTAATGCACCGGATCCCATCAGAACTTTGCAGTTATGTGTGCTTGGGCGAGATTAGTACTCAGATGGGTGACCTCCTGGGAAGTCCTCGTATTGCACCAATTTTTTTTCAGACGGGTCGTTCGACGTTACGCGCGACTGGAACTGGGGTCCGCTGGTTTATACGCAAATGTGAGTCAAGAAACAGGGGCATTTTAATCGATATTAGAACGAGAAGGAGAGGTGCAGTGTGAACGCACAAGGAAACAATTGACGGGAGGGGGAAGAAAAGAGAAGGAGTGTATGTATTTGCAGCGTGAAATTAAACAGGTGCGATCATGCCTCCACTAAAGCTCTGGATCCCATCAGAACTCCGCAGTTAAGTGTGCTTGGGCGAGAGTAGTACTCGGATGGGTGACCACTTGGGAAGCCCTCGTGTTGCATTAATTTTTTGTCGGATGGGTTGTTCGACGTTACGCGCGAATGGAATTATAAACCGCTGGTTCATTTGTAAAGGTGAGTAACGGTGCCGGGGCATATTACTTGATATTAGAACGAGAAAGAGAGATGCAGAGTGCACGCACAAGGAAACAAATGACGGGAGGGGGGATGGAAGGAGAAAGAGTGTATGTATTTGCAGTGCAGAATGAAACGTGAGGGATCATACCAGCACTAATGCAACGGATTTTATCAGAACTCCGTAGGTAAGGGTTCTTGGGCAAGAGTAGTACTAGCATGGGTTACCTCCTGCGAAGTCCTTATATTTCACCCATTTTCTTGTGAAGTCCTCGTGTTGCACCCATTTTTTTGCAGATGATTCTTTCGACGTTACGCGCGACTAGAATTATGGTTCTCAGGTTTATTCGCAAATGTGAGTCACGGCGCCGTGGCATTTTACTTGATAGTAGAACGAGAACGGGAGGTTCAGTGCGCACGCACAAGGAAACAAATGACGGGAGGGGGAAGAAAGGGGAATGAGTTTATGTATTTGCAGCGCGTAATTAAACAGGTGCGATCACACCAGCACTGATGCACCGGAACCCATCAGAACTCCGCAGTGAAGTGTGCGTGGGCGAGATTAGTACTCGGATGGGTGACCTCTTGGGAAGTCCTCGTGTCGCACCAATTTTTTTCAGGCGGGTCGTTCGACGTTACGCGCTTCTGGAACTAGGGTCCGCTGGTTTATACGCAAATGTGAGTCAATAAGCAAGGGCATTTTAATCGATATTAGAACGAGAATGAGAGGTGAAGTGTGAACGCACAAGGAAACAAATGACGGGAGGGGGAAGAAAGGAGAAGGAGTGTATGTATTTGCAGTGCGAAATTAAATAGGTGCGATCATACCAGCTCTAAAGCTCCGGATCCCATTAGAACTCCGCAGTTAAGTGTGCTTGGGCGAGAGTAGTACTCGGATGGGTGACCACTTGGGAAGCCCTCGTGGTGCACCTATTTTTTTTCGGATGGGTTGTTCGACGTTACGCGCGAATGGATTTATAAACCACTGGTTCATTTGCAAAGGTGAGTCACGGTGCCGGGGCATATTACTTGATATTAGAATGAGAAAGAAAGATGCAGAGTGCACGCACAATGAAACAAATGACGGGAGGGGGGATGGGAGGAGAAAGAGTGTATGTATTTGTAGTACAGAATGAAACATGAGGGATCATACCAGCACTAATGCAACGGATTCTACCAGAACTCCGCAAGTTAAAGGTGCTTGGGCGAGAGTAGCACTAGGATGGGTGACTTCCTGCGAAGTCCTTATATTTCACCCATTTTCTTAGGAAGTCCTCGTGTTGTACCTATTTTTTTGCAGATGATTCTTTCGACGATACGAGTGAGTTGATTTATGGTCCGCAGGTTTATTCGCAAATGTGAGTCACGGCGCCGTGGCATTTTACTTGATATTAGAACGAGCACGGGAGGTGCAGTGCGCACGCACAAGGAAACAAATGACGGGAGGGGGAATAAAGGAGAAGGAGTTTATGTATTTGCAGTGCGAAATTAAACGGGTGCGATCATACCAGCACTAATGCACTGGATCCCATCAGAACTCTGCAGTGAAGTGTGCTTGGGCGAGAGTAGTACTCGGATGGGTGACCACCTGGGAAGTCCTCGTGTTGCACAAATTTTTTTTCAAACGGGTCGTTCGACGTTACGCGAGACTGGAACTATGGTCCGCTGGTTTATACGCAAATGTGAATCAAGAATCAGGGGCATTTTAATCGATATTAGAACGAGAATGAGAGGTGCAGTGTGAACGCACAAGGAAACAAATGATGGGAGGGGGGGAGGGAAGATAGAGTGTATGTATTTTCAGCACGAAATTAAACAGGTGCGGTCACACCAGCACAAATGCACCGGATCCCATCAGAGCTCCGCAGTTAAGTGTGCTATGGCGAAAGTAGTACAATGATGGATTACCTCCTGGGAAGTTCTCGTGTTGCACCCATTTTCTTTTTTTCAGATGTGCCGTTCGACGTTACGCGCGACTTTAATTATGGTCCGCAGATTTATTCGCAATTGTGAGTCACGGCACCGTGGCATTTTACTTGATATTTGAACGAGAACGAGAGGTGCAGTGTGCACGCACAAGGAAACAAATGACGGGAGGGGGAAGAAAGGAGAAGGAGTGTATGTATTTGCAGCGCAGAATTAAACAGGTCCGATCATACCAGCACTAATGCAACGGACTCTATCAGAACTCCGTAGGTAAGGATGCTTGGGTGAGAGTAGTACTAGCATGGGTTACCTCCTGCGAAGTCCTTATATTTCACCTATTTTCTTGTGAAGTCCTCGTGTTGCACCCATTTTTTTGCAGATGATTCTTTCGACGTTAGCGCGACTTGAATTATGGTCCTCAAGTTTATTCACAAATGTGATTCACGACGCTGTAGCATTTTACTTGATATTATAACGAGAACGGGAGGTGTAGTGCACATGCACAAGGAAACAAATGACGGGAGGGGGAAGAAAGGGGAATGAGTTTATGTATTTGCAGCGCGAAATTAAACAGGTGCGATCATACCAGCACTCATGCACCGGATCCCATCAGAACTCCGCAGTGAAGTGTGCTTGGGCGAGATTAGTACTCGGATGGGTGACCTCCTGGGAAGTCCTTGTGTCGCACCAATTTTTTTTCAGACGGGTCTTTCGACGTTACGCGCGTCTGGAACTAGGGTCCGCTGGTTTATACGCAAATGTGAGTCAAGAAGCAAGGGCATTTTAATCGATATTAGAACGAGAATGAGAGGTGAAGTGTTAACGCACAAGGAAACAAATGACGGGAGGGGGAAGAAAGGAGAAGGGGTTTTATTATTTGCAGCACGAAATTCAACAGGAGCTATCATACCAGCACTAAAGCTCCGGATCCCATCAGAACTCCGCAGTTAAGTGTGCTTGGGCGAGCGTAGTACTCGGATGGGTGACCACTTGGGAAGCCCTCGTGTTGCACCAATTTTTTTTCGGATGGGTTGTTCGACGTTACGCGCGAATGGAATTATAAACCGCTGGTTCCATTGCAAAGGTGAGTCACGGTGCCGGGGCATATTACTTGATATTAGAACGAGAAAGAGAGATGCAGAGTGCACGCACAAGGAAACAAATGACGGGAGGGGGGATGGAAGGAGAAAGAGTGTATGTATTTGCAGTGCAGAATGAAACATGAGGGATCATACCAGCACTAATGCAACGGATCCTATCAGAACTCCGCAGTTAAGGGTGCTTGGGGGAGAAAAGTACTCGGATGGGTGACCTCCTGCGAAGTCCTTATATTTCACCCATTTTCTTGGGAGGTCCTCATGTTGCACCCATATTTTTGCAGATGATTCTTTTGATGTTATGCGCGACTTGAATTATGGTCCTCAAGTTTATTCGCAAATGTGAGTCATGGCACCGTAGCATTTTACTTGATATTAGAACGAGCACGGGAGGTGCAGTGCGCACGCACAAGGAAACAAATGACGGGAGGGGGAAGAAAGGAGAAGAAGTTTATGTATTTGCAGCGTGGAATTAAACGGGTGCGATCATACCAGCACTAATGCACCGGATCCCGTCAGAACTCCGCAGTTAAGTGTGCTTGCGCGAGGTAGTACTCGGATGTGTGACCTCTTGGGAAGTCTTCGTGTCGCACTAAATTTTTTTTCAGACGGGTCGTTCGACGTTACACGCGGCTGGAACTAGGGTCCACTAGTTTATACGCAAATGTGAGTCACGGCGCCGTGGCATTTTACTTGATATTAGAACCAGAACGGGAGGTGCAGTGCGCACGCAAAAGGAAACAAATGACGGGAGGGGGAAGAAAGGGGAATGAGTGTATGTATTTGCAGCGCGAAATTAAACAGGTGCGATCATACCAGCACAAATGCGCCGAATCCCATCAGAACTCCGTAGTTAAGTGTGCTTTGGCGAAAGTAGTACAATGATGGGTTACCTCGTGGGAAGTTCTCGTGTTGCACCCATTTTCTTTTTTTCAGATGTGCCGTTCGACGTTACGCACGACTTTAATTATGGTCTGGAGATTTATTTGCAAATGTGAGTCACGGTGCCGTAGCATTTTACTTGATATTTGAACGAGAACGAGAGGTACAGTGCGCACGCAAAAGGAAACAAATGACGGGAGGGGGAAAAAAGGAGAAGGAGTTTATGTATTTGCAGCGCAAAATTAAACAGGTGCGATCATACCAGCACTAATGCACCGGATCCCATCAGAACTTCGTAGTTAAGTATGCTTGGGCGAGAGTAGTACTCGGATGGGTGACCTCTTGGGAAGTCCTCGTGCAGCACCAATTTTTTTTCAAGCGGGTCGTTCGCCGTTACGTCCGACTGGAACTAGGGTCCGCTGGTTTATACGCAAATGTGAGTCAAGAAGCAGGGGCATTTTAATCGATATTAGAACGAGAAGGAGAGGTGCAGTGTGAACGCACAAGGAAACAATTGATGGGCGGGGGAGGGAAGGAGAAGGATTGTATGTATTTTCAGCACGAAATGAAACAGGTGCGATCATACCAGCACTAATGCAACGGATTCTATCAGAACTCCGTAGGTAAGGGTGCTTGGGCGAGAGTAGTACTAGCATGGGTTACCTCCTGCGAAGTCCTTATATTTCACCCATTTTCTGGTGAAGTTCTCGTGTTGCACCTTTTTTTTTTCTTTAGATGTGCCGTTCGACGTTACGCGCGACTTTAATTATGGTCCGCATATTTATTCGCAAATGTGAGTCACGGCGCCGTGGCATTTTACTTTATATTTGAACGAGAACGAGAGGTGCAGTGCGCACGCACAAGGAGACAAATGACGGGAGGGGGAAGAAAGGAAAAGGAGTTTATATATTTGTGGCGTGAAAAATAAGGTGCGATCATACCATCACTAATGCATCGGATCCCATCAGAACTCCGCAGTTAAGTGTGCTTGGACGGGAGTAGTACTCGGATGGGTGACCTCCTGGGAAGTCCTCGTCTTGCACTAATTTTTTTTTTCTGACGGGTTGTTCGACGTTACGCGCGACTGGAACTAGGGTCTACTGATTTATACGCAAATGTGAATCAAGAAGCAGGGGCATTTTAATCGATATTAGAACGAGAGATGCAGAGTGCACGCACAAGGAAACAAATAACGGGAGGGGGGATGGAGGGAGAAAAAGTGTATGTATTTAAAGCGCAGAATGAAACATGAGCAATCATACCAGCGCCAATGCAACGGATTCTATCAGAACTCCGCAAATTAAGGATGCTTGGGCGAGAGTAGCACTAGGATGGGTGACCTCCTGCGAAGTCCTTATGTTTCACCCATTTTCTTAGGAAGTCCTCGTGTTGCACCCATTTTTTTGCAGATGATTCTTTCGACGATACGCGCGACTTGAATTATGGTCCTCAGGTTTATTCGCAAATGTGAGTCACGGCGCTGTAGCATTTTACTTGATATTAGAATGAGAACGGGAGATGCAGTGCGCACGCTTAAGGAAACAAATGACGGGAGGGGGAAGAAAGGGGAATGAGTTTATGTATTTACATCGCAAAATTAAATAGGTTTGATCATACCAGCACTAATGCACCGGATCCCATCAGAACTCCGCAGTGAAGTGTGCTTGGGCGAGATTAGTACTCGGATGAGTGACCTCCTGGGAATGTCCTCGCGTCGCACTAATTTTTTTTTTCAGACAGGTCGTTCGACGTTATGCGCGACTGGAACTAGGATCCACTGGTTTAAACGCAAATGTGAGTAAATAAGCAGGGGCATTTTAATCGATATTAGAACAAGAAGGAGAGATACAGAGTGCACGCACAAGGAAACAAATGACGGGAGGGGGGATGGAGGGAGAAAAAGTGTATGTATTTGCAGCGCAGAATGAAACATGAGCAATCATAGCAGCACCAATGCAACGGATTCTATCAGAACTCCGCAAGTTAAGGGTGTTTGGGCGAGAGTAGCACTATGATGGGTGACCTCCTGCGAAGTCCTTATATTTCACCCATTTTCTTAGGAAGTCCTCGTGTTGCACCCCTTTTTTTGCAGATGATTCTTTCGACGATACGCGCGACTTGAATTATGGTCCTCAGGTTTATTCGCAAATGTGAGTCACGACACAGTAGCATTTTACTTGATATAAGAACGAGCACAGGAGGTGCAGTGTGCACGCACAAGGAAACAAATGACGGGAGGGGGAAGAAAGGGGAATGAGTTTATGTATTTGCAGCGCAAAATTAAAGAGGTGCGATCATACCAGCACTAATGCACCGGATCCCATCAGAACTCCGCAGTTAAGTGCGCTTGGGCGAGAGTAGTACTCGGATGGGTGACCTCCTGGGAAGTTCTCGTGTCGCACTAATTTTTTTTCAGACGGGTCGTTCGACGTTACGCGTGACTGGAACTGGGGTCCGCTGGTTTATACGCAATTGTGACTCAAGAAGCAGGGGCATTTTAATCGATATTAGAACGAGAAGGAGAGGTGCAGTGTGAACGCACAAGGAAACAATTGATGGGAGGGGGAGGGAAGGAGGAGTGTATGTATTTTCAGCACGAAATGAAACAGGTGCGATCATACCAGCACAAATGCTTCGGATTCTATCAGAACTCCGTAGGTAAGGGTGCTTGGGCGAGAGTAGTACTAGCATGGGTTACCTCCTGCGAAGTCCTTATAGTTAACCCATTTTCTTGTGAAGTCCTCGTGTTGCACCCATTTTTTTGCAGATGATTCTTTCGACGTTACGCGCGACTTGAATTATGGTCCTCAGGTTTATTCGCAAATGTGAGTCACGGCGCTGTAGCATTTTACTTGATATTAGAACGAGAACGGGAGGTGCAGTGCGCACGCACAAGGAAACAAATGACGGGAGGTGCGATCATACCAGCACTAAAGCTCCGGATCCCATCAGAACTCCGCAGTTTAGTGTGCCTGGCCAAGAGTAGTACTCGGATGGGTGACCACTTGGGAAGCCCTCGTGTTGCACATATTTTTTTTCGGATGGGTTGTTCGACGTTACGCTCGAATGGAATTATAAACCGCTGGTTCATTTGCAAAGGTGAGTGACGGTGCCGGGGCATATTACTTGATATTAGAACGAGAATGAGAGATGCAGAGTGTATGCACAGGGAAACAAATGAAGGGAGGGGGGATGGAGGGAGAAAAAGTGTATGTATTTGCAGCGCAGAATGAAACATGAGCAATCATACCAGCACCATTGCAACGGGTTCTATCAGAACTCCGCAAGTTAAGGGTGTTTGGGCGAGAGTAGCACTAGGATGGATGACCTCCCCCGAAGTCGTTATATTTCACCCATTTTCTTAGGAAGTTCTCGTGTTGCACCCATTTTTTTGCAGATGATTCTTTCGACGATACGCGCGACTTGAATTATGGTCCTCAGGTTTATTCGCAAATGTGAGTCACGGCACCGTAGTATTTTACTTGATATTAGAACGAGCACGGGATGTGCAGTGCGCACGCACAAGGAAACAAATGACGGGAGGGGGAAGAAAGGAGAAGGAATTTATGTATTTACAGCGCGAAATTAAACGGGTGCTATCATACCAGCACTAATGCACCGGATCCCATCAAAACTCCGCAGTTAACTGTGCTTGGGCGAGAGTAGTACTCGGATGGGTGACCTCCTGGGAAGTCCTCGTATCGCAACAATTTTTTTTCAGATAGGTCGTTCGACATTACGCGCGACTGGAACTAGGGTCCGTTGGTTTATACGCAAATGTGAGTCAAGAAGCAGGGGCATTTTAATCGATATTAGAACGAGAAGGAGAGGTGCAGTGTGAACGCACAAGGAAACAATCGATGGGAGGGGGAGGGAAGGAGAAGGAGTGTATGTATTTTCAGCACGAAATGAAACAGGTGCGATCATACCAGCACTAATGCAACGGATTCTATCAGAACTCCGTAGGTAAGGGTGCTTGGGCGAGAGTAGTACTAGCATGGGTTACCTCCTGCGAAGTCCTTATATTTCGCCCATTTTCTTGTGAAGTCCTCGTGTTGCACTCATTTTTTTGCAGATGATTCTTTCGACGTTACGCGCGAATTGAATTATGGTCCTCAGGTTTATTCGCAAATGTGAGTCACGGCGCTTTGGCATTTTACTTGATATGTGAACGAGAACGGGAGGTGCAGTGCGCACGCACAAGGAAACAAATGACGGGAGGGGGAAGAAAGGAGAAGGAGTTTATGTATTTGTAGCGCGGAATTAAACGGGTGTGATTATACCAGCACTAATGCACCGGATCCCATCAGAACTCCGCCGTTTAGTGTTCTTGGGCGAGAGTAGTACTCGGATGGGTGACCTCCTGGGAAGTCCTCTTTTCGCACCAATTTTTTTTTCAGACGGGTCGTTCGACGTTACGCGCGACTGGAACTAGGGTCCGCTGGTTTATACTCAAATGTGAGTAAAAAATCAGGGGCATTTTAATCGATATTAGAACGAGAAGGAGATGTGCAGTGTGAACGCACAAGGAAACAATTGATGGGAGGGGGAGGGAAGGAAAAGGAGTGTATGTATTTTCAGCATGAAATAAAATAGGTGCGATCATACCAGCACTAATGCAACGGATTCTATCAGAACTCCGTAGGTAAGGGTACTTGAGCGAGAGTAGTACTAGCATGGGTTATCTCCTGCGAAGTCCTTTTATTTCACCAATTTTCTTGTGAAGTCCTCGTGTCGCACCAATTTTTTTTTTTCAGACGGGTCGTTCAACGTTACGCGCGTCTGGAACTCGGGTCCGCTGGTTTATACGCAAATGTGAGTCAAGAAGTAGGGGCATTTTAATCGATATTAGAACGAGAATGAGAGGTGAAGTGTGAACGCACAAGGAAACAAATGACGGGAGGGGGAAGAAAAGAGAAGGAGTGTATGTATTTGCAGCGCGAAATTAAACAGGTGCGATCATACCAGCACTAAAGCTCCGGATCCCATCAGAACTCCGCAGTTAAGTGTTCTTGGGCGAGAGTAGTACTCGGATGGGTGACCACTTAGGAAGCCCTCGTGTTGCACCTATTTTTTTTTCGGGTGGGTTGTTCGATGTTACGCGCGAATAGAATTATAAACCGTTGGTTCATTTGCAAAGGTTAGTCACGGTGCCGGGGCATATTACTTGGTATTAGAACGAGAAAGAGAGATGCAGAGTGCACGCACAAGGAAACAAATGACAGGAGGGGGGATAGAAGAAGAAAGAGTGTATGTATTTGCAGTGCAGAATGAAACATGAGGGATCATACCAGCACTAATGCAACGGATTCTATCAGAACTCCGCAGTTAAGGGTGCTTGGCCGAGAAAAGTACTCGGATGGGTGACCACCTGCGAAGTCCTTATATTTCACCCATTTTCTTGGGAGGTCCTCGTGTTGCACCCATCTTTTTGCAGATGATTCTTTTGACGTTACGCGCGACTTGATTTATGGTCCGCAGGTTTATTCGCAAATGTGAGTCACGGCGCCGTGGCATTTTACTTGATATTAGAACGAGTACGGGAGGTGTAGTACGCACGCACAAGGAAACAAATGACGGGAGCTCGAATAAAAGAGAGGGAGTGTATGTATTTGAAGCGCAAAATTAAACAAGTGGCATCATACCAGCACTAATGCACTAGATCCCATCAGAACTCTACAGTTAAACGTGCTTGGGCGAGAGTAGTACTCGGATGGGTGACCTCTTGGGAAGTTCTCGTATCGCAACAATTTTTTTGCAGATGGGTCGTTCGACGTTACACGCGACTGGAACTATGTTCCGCTGGTTTATACGCAAATGTGAGTCAAGAAGCAGGGGCATTTTAATCGATATTAGAACGAGAAGGAGAGGTGCAGTGTGAACGCACAAGGAAACAAATGATGGGAGGGGGGAGGGAAGAAGGAGTGTATGTATTTTCAGCACGAAATTATAAGGTGCGGTCACACCAGCACAAACGCACCGGATCCCATCAGAACTCCGCAGTTAAGTGTGCTTTGGCGAAAGTAGTACAATGATGGGTTACCTCATGGGAAGTTCTCGTGTTGCACCCATTTTTTTTTTTTCAGATGTGCCGTTCGACGTTACGCGCGACTTTAATTATGGTCCGCAGATTTATTCGCAAATGTGAGTCATGGCGCCGTGGCATTTTACTTGATATTTGAACAAGAAAGAGAGGTGCAGCGCGCACGCACAAGGAAACAAATGACGGGAAGGGGAAGAAATGATAAGGAGTTTATGCATTTGTAGCGCGAAATTAAACAGATGCGATCATACCAGCACTAATGCACCGGATCCCATCAGAAATGCGCAGTTAAGTGTCCTTGGGCGAGAGTAGTACTCAGATTGGAGACCTCCTGCGAAGTCCTCGTGTCGCACTAATTTTTCTTTTCAAACGGGTCGTTCGACGTTACGCGCGACTGGAACTAGGGTCCACTGGTTTATACGCAAATGTGAGTCAAGAAGCAGGGGCATTTTAATCGATATTAGAATGAGAATGAGAGATGCAGAGTTCACGCACAAGGAAACAAATGACGGGAGGGGGGGTGGAGGGAGAAAAAGTGTATGTATTTGCAGCGCAGAATGAAACATGAGCAATCATACCAGCACCAATGCAACGGATTCTATCAGAACTCCGCAAGTTAAGGGTGCTTGGGCGAGAGTAGCACTAGGATGGGTGACCTCCTGCGAAGTCCTTATATTTCACCCATTTTCTTAGGAAGTCCACGTGTTGCACCCATTTTTTTGCAGATGATTCTTTCGACGATACGCCTGACTTGAATTATGGTCCTCAGGTTTATTCGCAAATATGAGTCACGGCACCGTAACATTTTACTTGATATTAGAACGAGCACGGGAGGTGCAGTGCGCACGCACAAGGAAACAAATGACGGGAGGGAGAAGAAAGGAGAAGGAGTTTATGTATTTGCAGCGCGGAATTAAATGGGTGCGATCATACCAGCACAAATGCACCGGATCCCATCAGAACTCTGCAGTTAAGTGTGCTTTGGCGAAAGTAGTACAATGATGGGTTACCTCCTGGGAAGTTCTCGTGTTGCACCCATTTTCTTTTTGCAGATGTGCCGTTCGACGTTACGCGCGACTTTAATTATGGTGCGCAGATTTATTCGCAAATGTGAGTCACGGCGCCGTGGTATTTTACTTGATACTTGAACGAGAACGAGAGGTGCAGTGCGCACACACAAGGAAAGAAAAGACGGGAGGGGGAAGAAAGGAGAAGGAGTTTATGTATTTGCAGCGCGAAATTAAACAGGTTCGATCATACCAGCACTAATGCACCGGATCCCATCATAACTTCGCTGTTAAGTGTGCTTGGGCGAGAGTAGTACTCGGATGGGTGACCTCCTGGGAAGTCCTCTTGTCCCACTAATTTTTTTTTTCAGACGGGTCGTTCGACGTTACGCGTGACTGGAACTAGGGTTCACTGGTTTATACGTAAATGTGAGTCAAAAAGCAGGGGCATTTTAATCGATATTAGAATGAGAATGAGAGATGCAGAGTGCACGCACAAGGAAACAAATGACGGGAGGGGGGGTGGAGGGAGAAAAAGTTTATGTATTTGCAGCGCAGAAAGAAACATGAGCAATCATACAAGCACCAATGCAACGGATTCTATCAGAACTCCGCAAGTTATGGGTGCTTGGGCGAGAGTAGCACTAGGATGGGTGACCTCCTGCGAAGTCGTTATATTTCACCCATTTTCTTAGGAAGTCCTCGTGTTGCACCCATTTTTTTGCAGATGATTCTTTCGACGATACGCATGACTTGAATTATGGTCCTCAGGTTTATTCGCAAATGTGAGTCACGGTACCGTAGCATTTTACTTTGATATTAGAACGAGCACGGGAGGTGCAGTGCGCACGCACAAGGAAACAAATGACGGGAGGGGGAAGAAAGGAGAAGGAGTTTATGTATTTGCAGCGCGAAATTAAACGGGTGCGATCATACAACCACTAATGCACCGGATACCATCAGAACTCCGCAGTTAAGTGTGCTTTGGCGAGAGTAGTACTCTGATGGGTGACCTCCTGCGAAGTCCTTATATTTCACCCATTTTCTTGTGAAGTTCTCGTGTTGCACCTATTTTTTTTCGGATGGGTTGTTCGACGTTACGCGCGAATGGAATTATAAACCGCTGGTTCATTTGCAAAGGTGAGTCACGGTGCCGGAGCATATTACTTGATATTTGAACGAGAGAGAGAGATGCAGAGTGCACGCACAAGGAAACAAATGACGGGAGGGGGGATGGGAGGAGAAAGAGTGTATATATTTGCAGTGTAGAATGAAACATGAGGGATCATACCAGCACTAATGCAACGGATTCTATCAGAACTCCGCAGTTAAGGGTGCTTGGGCGAGAAAAGTACTCGGATGGGTGACCTCCTGCGAAGTCCTTATATTTCATCCATTTTCTTGGGAGATCCTCGTGTTGCACCCATCTTTTTGCAGATGATTCTTTCGACGTTACGCGCGACTTGATTTATGGTCCGCAAGTTTATTCGCAAATGTGAGTCACGGCACCGTGGCATTTTACATGATATTAGAACGAGTACGGGAGGTGCAGTGCGCACGCACAAGGAAACAAATGACGGGAGGAGGAAGAAAAGAGAAGGAGTTTATGTATTTGAAGCGCAAAATTAAACAAGTGGCATCATACCAGCAATAATACTCTGGATCCCATCAGAACTCTGCAGTTAAGTGTGCTTGGGCGAGAGTAGTACTCGGATGGGTGACCTCTTGGAAAGTCCTCGTATCGCAACAATTTTTTTTCAGATGGGTCGTTCGACGTTACGCGCGACTGGAACTATGGTCCGCTGGTTTATACGCAAATGTGAGTCAAGAATCAGGGGCATTTTAATCGATATTAGAACGAGAAGGAGAGGTGCAATGTGAACGCACAAGGAAACAAATGATGGGAGGGGCGGAGGGAAGAAGGAGTGGATGTATTTTCAGCACGAAATTAAACATGTGCGGTCACACCAGCACAAATGCACCGGATCCCATCAGAACTCCGCAGTTATGTGTGCTTTGGCGAAAGTAGTACAATGATGGGTTACCTCCTGGGAAGTTCTCGTGTTGCGCCCATTTTTTTTTTCAGATGTGCCGTTCGACGTTACGCGCGACTTTAATTATGGTCCGCAGATTTATTCGCAAATGTGAGTCACGGCGCCGTGGCATTTTACCTAATATTTGAACGAGAACGAGAGGTGCAGTGCGCACGCACGAGGAAACAAATGATGGGAGGGGGAAGAAAGGAGAAGGAGTGTATGTATTTGCAGCGCGAAATGAAACAGGTGCGATCATACCAGCACTAATGCAACGGATTCTATCAGAACTCCGTAGGTAAGGGTGCTTGGGCGAGAGTAGTACTAGCATGGGTTACCTCCTGCGAAGTCCTTATATTTCACCCATTTTTTTGTGAAGTTCTCGTGTTACACCCATTTTTTTGTAGACGATTCTTTCGATGTTACGCGCGACTTGTATTATGGTCCTCAGGTTTATTCGCAAATGTTAGTCACGGTGCTGTAGCATTTTACTTGATATTAGAACGAGAACGGGAGGTGCAGTGCGCACGCACAAGGAAACAAATGACGGGAGGGGGAAGAAAGCGGAATGAGTTTATGTATTTACAGCGCAAAATTAAACAGGTGCGATCATACCAGCACAAATGCACCGGATTCCATCAGAACTCCGCAGTTAAGTGTGCTTTGGGGAAAGTAGTACAATGATGGGTTACCTCGTGGGAAGTTCTCGTGTTGCACCCATTTTCTTTTTTTCAGATGTGCCGTTTGACGTTACGCGCGAATGTAATTATGTTCCGCAGATTTATTCGCAAATGTGAGTCGCGGCGCCGTGGCATTTTACTTGATATTTGAACGAGAACGAGATGTGCAGTGCGCACGCACAAGGAAACAAATGACGGGAGGGGGAAGAATGGGCAAGGAATTTATGTATTTGCAGCCCAACATTAAACAGGTGCGATCATACCAGCACTAATGCACCGGATCCCATTAGAAATCCGTAGTTAAGGGTGCTTGGGCGAGAGTAGTACTCGGATGGGTGACCTCCTTTGAAGTCCTCGTGTTGCACTAATTTTTTTTTCAGACGGGTCGTTCGCCATTACGCGCGACTGGAATTAGGGTCCACTGGTTTATACGCAAATGTGAGTCAAGAAGCAGGAGCATTTTAATCGATATTAGAACGAGAATGAGAGATGCAGAGTTCACGCACAAAGAAACAATTGATGGGAGGGGGAGGGAAGGAGAAAAAGTGTTTGTATTTGCAGCGCAGAATGAAACAGGTGCGATCATACCAGCACTAATGCAACGGATTCTATCAGAACTCCGTAGGTAAGGGTGCTTGTGCGAGAGTAGTAATAGCATGGGTTACCTCCTGCGAAGTCCTTATGTTTCACCCATTTTCTTGTGAAGTCCTCGTGTTGCACCCATTTTTTTTCAGATGATTCTTTCGACGTTACGCACGACTTGAATTATGGTCCTCAGGTTTATTCGCAAATGTGAGTCACGACGCTGTAGCATTTTACTTGATATTAGAACGAGAACAGGAGGTACAGCGTGCACGCACAAGGAAACAAATGACGGGAGGGGAAAGAAAACAGAAGGAGTGTACGTAGTTGCAGCGCGAAACTAAACAGGTGAGATCATACCAGCACTAAAGCCCCGGATCCCATTAGAACTCCGCAGTTAAGTGTGCTTTGGCGAGATTAGTACTCGGATGGTTGACCTCCTGGGAAGTCCTCGTGTCGCACCAATTTTTTTTCAGATTAATCCTTCGATGTTACGCGCGTCTGGAACTAGGGTCCGCTGGTTTATACGCAAATGTGAGTCAAGAAGCAGGGGCATTTTAATCGACATTAGAACGAGAATGAGAGGTGAAGTGTGAACGCTCAAGGAAACAAATGACGAGAGGGGGAAGAAAGGAGAAGGAGTGTATGTATTTACAGCGCGAAATTAAACAGGTGCGATCATACCAGCACTAAAGCCTCGGATCCCATCAGAACTCCGCAGTTAGGTGTGCTTGGGCGAGAGTAGTACTCGGATGGGTGACCACTTGGGAAGCCCTCGTGTTGCACCTATTTTTTTTCGGATTGGTTGTTCGACGTTACGCGCGAATGGAATTATAAACCGTTGGTTCATTTGCAAAGGTGAGTCACGGTGCCGGGGCATATTACTTGATATTAGAACGAGAAAGAGAGATGTAGAGTGCACGCACAAGGAAACAAATGACGGGAGGGGGGATGGGAGGAGAAAGAGTGTATGTATTTGCAGTGCAAAATGAAACATGAGGGATCATACCAGCACTAATGCAACGGATTCTATCAGAACTCCGCAGTTAAGGGTGCTTGGGCGAGAGTAGTACTCGGATGGGTGACCTCCTGGAAAGTCTTCGTGTCGCATTAATTTTTTTTTCAGACGGGTCGTTCGACGTTACGCACGACTAGAACTAGGGTCTACTGGTTTATACGCAAATGTGAGTCAAGAAGCAGGGGCATTTTAATTGATATTAGAACGAGAAGGAAAGATGCAGAGTGCACGCACAAGGAAACAAATGATGGGAGGGGGGATGGAGGGAGAAAAAGTGTATCTATTTGCAGCGCAGAATGAAACATGAGCAATCATACCAGCACCAATGCAACGTATTCTATCAGAACTCCGCAAGTTAAGGGTGCTTGGGCGAGAGTAGCACTAGGATGGGTGACCTCCTGCGAAGTCCTTATATTTCACCCATTTTCTTAGGAAGTCCACCTGTTGCACCCATTTTTTTGCAGATGATTCTTTCGACGATAAGTGCGACTTGAATTATGGTCCTCGGGTTCATTCACAAATATTAGTCACGGCACCTTAGCATTTTATTGATATTAGAACGAGCACGGGAGGTGCAGTGCGCACGCACAAGGAAACAAATGACGGGTGGGGAAAGAAAGGAGAAGGAGTTTATGTATTTGCAGCGCGGAATTAAAGGGGTGCGATCATACCAGCACTAATGCGCCGGATCCCATCAGAACTCCGCAGTTAAGTGTGCTTGGGCGAGAGTAGTACTCGGATTGGTGACCTCCTGGGAAGTCCTCGTTTCGCACCAATTTTTTTTCAGACGGGTCGTTCGACGTTACACGTGGCTGGAATAAGGTTCCGCTGGTTTATACGCAAATGTGAGTCAAGAATCAGGGGCATTTTAATCGATATTAGAACAAGAAGGAGAGGTGCAGTGTGAACGCACAAGGAAACAATTGATGGGAGGGGGGGGAAGGAGAAGGAGAAGGAGTGTATGTATTTTCAGCACGAAATGAAACAGGTGCGATCATACCAGCACTAATGCAACGGATTCTATCAGAACTCCGTAGGTAAGGGTGCTTGGGCGAGAGTAGTACTAGCATGGGTTACCTCCTGCGAAGTCCTTATATTTCACCCATTTTCTTGTGAAGTCCTCGTGTTGCACCCATTTTTTTGCAGATGATTCTTTCGATGTTATGCGCGACTTGAATTATGGTCCTCAGGTTTATTCGCAAATGTGAGTCACGGCGCTGTAGCATTTTACTTGATATTAGAACGAGTACGAGAGGTGCAGTGCGTACGCACAAGGAAACAAATTACGGGAGGAGGAAGAAAAGGGAAGGAGTGTATGTATTTGAAGCGCAAAATTAAACAAGTGGCATCATACCAGCACTAATGCACTGGATCCCATCATTACTCTGCAGTTAAGCGTGCTTGGGCGAGAGTAGTACTCGGATGGGTGACCTCTTGGGAAGTCCTCGTATAGCAACAATTTTTTTTCAGATGGGTCGTTCGACGTTATGTGCGACTGGAACTAGGGTCCGCTGGTTTATACGCAAATGTGAGTCAAGAATCAGGGGCATTTTAATCGATATTAGAACGAGAAGGAGAGGTGCAGTGTGAACGCACAAGGAAACAAATGATGGGAGGGGGGGAGGGAAGAAGGAGTGTATGTATTTGCAGCGCAAAACTAAACAGGTGCGATCATACCAGCACTAAAGCCCCGGATCCCATCCGAACTCTGCAGTTAAGTGTGCTTAGGCGAGATTAGTACTTGGATGGTTGACCTCCTGGGAAGTTCTCGTGTCGCACCAATTTTTTTTCAGACGGGTCGTTCGACGTTACGCGCGTCTAGAACTAAGGTCCGCTGGTTTATACGCAAATGTGAGTCAAGAAGCAGGGGCATTTCAATCGATATTAGAACGAGAATGAGAGGTGAAGTGTGAACGTACAAGGAAACAAATGACGGGAGGGGGAAGAAAAGAGAAGGAGTGTATGTATTTGCAGCGCAAAATTAAACAGGTGCGATCATACCAGCACTAAAGCTCCGGATCCCATCAGAACTCTGCAGTTAAGTGTTCTTGGGCGAAAGTAATACTCGGATGGGTGACCACCTGGGAAGCCCTCGTGTTGCACCTATTTTTTTCGGAAGGGTTGTTCGACATTACGCGCGAATGGAATTATAAACCGCTTGTTCATTTACAAAGGTGAGTCACGGTGCCGGGGCATATTACTTGATATTAGAACGAGAAAGAGATATGCAGAGAGCACGCACAAGGAAACAAATGACGGGAGGGGGAATGGGAGGAGAAAGAGTGTATGTATTTGCAGTACAGAATGAAACATGAGGGATCATACCAGCACTAATGCAACGGATTCTATCAGAACTCCGCAGTTAAGGGTGCTTGGGCGAGAAAAGTACTCGGATGGGTGACCTCCTGCGAAGTCCTTATATTTCACCCATTTTCTTGGGAGGTCCTCGTGTTGCACCCGTCTTTTAGCAGATGATTCTTTCGACGTTAAGCGCGACTTGATTTATGGTCCGCAGGTTTATTCGCAAATGTGAGTCACGGCGCCGTGGCATTTTACTTGATATTAGAACGAGTACGAGAGGTGCAGTGCGCACGCACAAGGGAACAAATGACGGGAGGAGGAAGAAAAGAGAAGGAGTGTATGTATTTGAAGCGCAAAATTAAACAAGTGGCATCATACCAGCACTGATGCACTAGATCCCATCAGAACTTTGCAGTTAAGTGTGCTTGGTCAAGAGTAGTACTCGGATGGGTGACCTCTTGGGAAGTCCTAGTATCGCAACAATTTTTTTTCAGATGGCTTGTTCGATGTTACGCGCGACTGGAATTATGGTCCGCTGGTTTATACGCAAATGTGAGTCAAGAATCAGGGGCATTTTAATCGATATTAGAACCGGAAGGAGAGGTCCAGTGTGAACGCACAAGGAAACAAATGATGGGAGGGGAGGAGAGAAGAAGGAGTGTATGTATTTTCAGTACAAAATTAAACAGGTGCGGTCACACCAGCACAAATGCACCGGATCCCATCAGAACTCCGCAGTTAAGTGTGCTTTGGCGAAAGTAGTACAATGATGGGTTACCTCCTGGGAAGTTCTCGTGTTGCACCAATTTTCTTTTTTTCAGATGTGTCGTTCGACGTTACGCGCGACTTTAATTATGGTCCGCAGATTTATTCGCAAATGTGAGTCACGGCACCGTGGCATTTTACTTGATATTTGAACGAGAACGAGAGGTGCAGTGCGCACGCACAAGGAAACAAAAGACTTGAGGGGGAAGAATGGAGAAGGAGTTTATGTATTTGCAGCGTGAAATTAAACAGGTGCGATCATACCATCACTAATGCACCGGATCTCATCAGAATCTGCAGTTAAGTGTGCTTGGGCGGGAGTAGTACTCGGATGGGTGACCTCCTTGGAAGTCCTCGTGTCGCACTAATTTTTTTTTTCAGACAGGTCGTTCGACGTTACGCGCGACTGGAACTAGGGTCCGCTAGTTTATACGCAAATGTGAGTCAAGAAGTAGGGGCATTTTAATCGATATTAGAACGAGAAGGAGAGATGCAGAGTGCACGCACAAGGAAACAAATGACGGGAGGGGGGATGAAGGGAGAAAAAGTGTATGTATTTGAAGTGCAGAATGAAACATGAGCAATCATACCAGCACCAATGCAACGGATTCTATCAGAACTCCGCAAGTTAAGGGTGCTTGGGCGAGAGTAGCACTAGGATGGGTGACCTCCTGCGAAGTCCTTATATTTCACCCATTTTCTTAGGAAGTTCTCATGTTGCACCCATTTTTTTGCAGATGATTCTTTCAACGTTACACGCGACTTGAATTATGGTCCTCAGGTTTATTCAAAAATGTGAGTCACGGCGCTGTATCATTTTACTCGATATTAGAACGAGAACGGGAGGTGCAGTGGGTACGCACAAGGAAACAAATGACGGGAGGGGGAAGAAAGGAGAATGAGTTTATGTATTTGCAGCGCAAAATTAAAGAGGTGCAATCATACCAGCACTAATGCACCGGATCCCATCAGAATTCCGCAGTGAAGTGTGATTGGGCGAGATTAGCACTCGGATGGGTGACCTCCTGGGAAGTCCTCGTGTCGCACCAATTTTTTTTCAGACGGGTCGTTCGACGTTACGCGCGTCTGGAACTAGGGTCCGCTGGTTTATACGCAAATGTGAGTCAAGAAGCAGGGGCATTTTAATCGATATTAGAACTAGAATGAGAGGTGAAGTGTGAACGCACAAGGAAACAAATGACAGGAGGGGGAAGAAAGGAGAAGGAGTGTATGTATTTGCAGCGTGAAATTAAACAGGTGCGATCATACCAGCACAAATGCTCCGGATCCCATCAGAACTTCGTAGTTAAGTGTGCTTGGGCGGGGGTAGTACTCGGATGGGTGACCACTTGGAAGCCGTCGTGTTGCACCTATTTTTTTTCAGATGGGTTGTTCGACATTACGCGTGAATGGAATTATAAACCGCTGGTTCATTTGCAAAGGTGAGTCACGGTGCCGGGTCATATTACTTGATATTAGAACGAGAAAGAGAGATGCAGAGTGTACGCAGAAGGAAACAAATGACGGGAGGGGGGATGGAAGGAGAAAGAGTGTATGTATTTGCAGTGCAGAATGACACATGAGGGATCATACCAGCACTAATGCAACGGATTCTATCAGAACTCCGCAGTTAAGGGTGCTTGGGCGAGAAAAGTACTCGGATGGGTGACCTCCTGCGAAGTCCTTATATTTCACCAATTTTCTTGGGAGGTCCTCGTGTTGCACCCATCTTTCTGCAGATGATTCTTTCGACATTACGCGCGATTTGATTTATAGTCCACAGGTTTATTCGCAAATGTGAATCACGGCGCCGTGACATTTTACTTGATATTAGAACGAGTACGGGAGGTGCAGTGCGCACGCACAAGGAAACAAATGACGGGATGAGGAAGAAAAGAGGAGTGTATGTATTTGAAGCGCAAAATTAAACAAGTGGCATCATACCAGCACTAATGCACTGGATCCCATTAGAACTCTGCAGTTAAGTGTGCTTGGGAGAGAATAGTACTCGGATGGGTGACCTCTTGGGAAGTCATCGTATTGCAACAATTTTTTTTTAGATGGGTCGTTCGATGTTACGCGCGACTGGAACTATGGTCCGTTTGTTTATACGCAAATGTGAGTCAAGAATCAGGGGCATTTTAATCGATATTAGAACGAGAAGGAGAGGTATAGTGTGAACGCACAAGGAAACAAATGACGGGAGGGGGGAGGGAAGAAGGAGTGTATGTATTTTCAGCACGAAATTAAACAGGTGCGGTCACACCAGCACAAATGCACCGGATCCCATCAGAACTCCGCAGTTAAGTGTGCTTTGACGAAAGTAGTACAATGATGGGTTACATCCTGGGAAGTTCTCGTGTTGCACCCATTTTCTTTTTTTCAGATGTGCCGTTCGACGTTACACGCGACTTTAATTATGGTCCGCAGATTTATTCGCAAATGTGAGTCACGGCGCTGTGGTATTTTACTTGATATTTGAACGAGAACGAGAGGTGCAGTGCGCACACACAAGGAAACAAATGACGGGAGGGGGAAGAAAGGAGAAGTAGTTTATGTATTTGCAGCGCGAAATTAAACAGGTGCGATCATACCAACACTAATGCACCGGATCCCATCAGAACTCTGCAGTTAAGTGTGCTTGGGCGAGAGTCGTACTCGGATGGGTGACCTCCTGGGAAGTCCTCGTGCTGCACTAATTTTTTTTTTCAGACGGGTCGTTTGATGTTACGCGCGACTGGAACTAGGGTCCACTGGTTTATACGCAAATGCGAGTCAAGAAACAGTGGCATTTTAATCAATATTAGAACGAGAATGAGAGATGCAGAGTGCATGCACAAGGAAACAAATGACGGGAGGGGAGATGGAGGGAGAAAAAGTGTATGTATTTGCAGCGCAGAATGAAACATGAGCAATCAAACCAGCACAAATGCAACGGATTCTATCAGAACTCCGCAAGTTTAGGGTGCTTGGGCGAGAGTAGCACTAGGATGGGTGACCTCCTGCGAAGTCTTTATATTTCACCCATTTTCTTAGGAAGTCCTCGTGTTGCACCCATTTTTTTGCAGATGATTCTTTCGACGTTACGCGTGACTTGAATTATGGTTCTCAGGTTTATTCGCAAATGTGAGTCACGGCGCTGTAGTATTTTACTTGATATTAGAATGAGAACGGGAGCTACAGTGTGAATGCATAAGGAAACAAATGACGTGAGGGGGAAGAAAGGAGAATGAGTGTATGTATTTGCAGCGCGAATTTAAATAGGTGCGATCATACCAGCACTAAAGCCTCGGATCCCATCAGAACTCCGGAGTTAAGTGTGCTTGGGCGAGAGTAGTACTCGGATGGGTGACCACTTAGTAAGCCCTCGTGTTGCACCTATTTTTTTCGGATGGGTTGTTCGACGTTACGCGCGAATGGAATTATAAACCGCTGGTTCATTTGCAAAGGTGAGTCACGGTGCCGGGGCATATTACTTGATATTAGAACGAGAAAGAGAGATGCAGAGTGCACGCACAAGAAAATAAATGACGGGAGGGGGGATGGCAGGAGAAAGAGTGTATGTATTTGTAGTGCAGAATAAAACATGAGGGATCATACCAGCACTAATGCAACAGATTCTATCAGAACTCCGCAGTTAAGGGTGTTTGGGCGAGAAAAGTACTCGGATGGGTGACCTCCTGCGAAGTCCTTATATTTCACCCATTTTCTTGGGAGGTCCTCGTGTTGCACCCATCTTTTTGCAGATGGTTCTTTCGACGTTACGCGCGACTTGATTTATGGTCCGCAGATTTATTCGCAAATGTGAGTCACGGCGCTGTGGCATTTTACTTGATATTAGAACGAGTACGGGAGGTGCAGTGCGCACGCACAAGGAAACAAATGACGGGATGAGGAAGAAAAGAGAATGAGTGTATGTATTTGAAGTGCAAAAATAAACAAGTGGCATCATACCAGCACTACTGCACTGGATCCCATCAAAACTCTGCAGTTAAGTGTGCTTCGGCGAGAGTAGTACTCGGATGGGTTACCTCTTGGGAAGTCCTCGTATTGCAACAAGTTTTTTTCAGATGAGTCGTTCGACGTTGCGCGCGACTGAAACTATGGTCCGCTGGTTTATACGCAAATGTGAGTCAAGAATCAGGGGCATTTTAATCGATATTAGAACGAGAAGGAGATGTGCAGTGCGCACGCACAAGGAAACAAATGACGGGAGGGGGGATGGAGGGAGAAAAAGTGTATGTATTTGCAGCGCAGAATGAAACATGAGCAATCATACCAGCACCAATGCAACGGATTTTATCGGAACTCTGCAAGTTAAGGGTGCTTGGGCGAGAGTAGCACTAGGATGGGTGACCTCCTACGAAGTCCTTATATTTCACCCATTTTCTTAGGAAGTCCTCGTGTTGCACCCATTTTTTTGCAGATGATTCTTTCGACGATACGCGCGACTTGAATTATGGTCCTCAGGTTTATTCGCAAATGTGAGTCACAGCACCGTAGCATTTTACTTGATATTAGAACGAGCACGGGAGGTGCAGTGCGCACGCACAAGTAAACAAATGACGGGAGGAGGGATGGAGGGAGAAAAAGTGTATGTATTTGCAGCGGAGAATGAAACATGAGCAATCATACCAGCACCAATGCAACGGATTCTATCAGAACTCCGCAAGTTAAGGGTGCTTGGGCGAGAGTAGCACTAGGATGGGTGACCTCCTGCGAAGTCCTTATATTTCAAAAATTTTCTTAGGAAGTCCTTGTGTTACACCCATTTTTTTGCAGATGATTCTTTCGACGATACGCGCGACTTGAATTATGGTCCTCAGGTTTATTCACAAATGTGAGTCACGGCACCGTAGCATTTTACTTTATATTAGAAGGAGCACGGGAGGTGCAGTGTGCACGCACAAGGAAACAAATGACGGGAGGGGGAATAAAGGGGAATGAGTTTATGTATTTGCAGCGCAAAATTAAACAGGTGCGATCATATCAGCACCAATGCACCGGATCCCATCAGAACTCCGCAGTTAAGTGTGCTTTGGTGAAAGTAGTACAGTGATGGGTTACCTCGTGGGAAGTTCTCGTGTTGCACCCATTTTTTTTTTTCAGATGTGTCGTTCGACGTTGCGCGCGACTTTAATTATGGTCCGCAGATTTATTCGCAATTGTGAGTCACGGCGCCGTGGCATTGTACTTGATATTTGAACGAGAACGAGAGGTGCAGTGCGCACGCACTTGGAAACAAATGACGAGAGGGGGAAAAAAGGAGAAGGAATTTATGTATTTGCAGCGGAAAATTAAACAGGTGCGATCATACCAGCACTAATGCACCGGATCCCATCAGAACTCCGCAGTTAAGTGTGCTTTGGCGAGAGTAGTGCTCGGATGGGTGACCTCCTGGGAAGTCCTCGTGTCGCACTAATTTTTTTTTTTAGACGGGTCGTTCGACGTTACGCGCTACTGGAACTAGGGTCCACTGGTTTATATGCAAATGTGAGTCAAGAAGCAGGGGCATTTTAATCGATATTAGAACGAGAAGGAGAGATGTAGAGTGCACGCACAAGGAAACAAATGACCGGAGGTGGGGATGGAGGGAGAAAAAGTGTTCGTATTTGCAGCACAGAATGAAACATGAGCAATCATACCAGCACCAATGCAACAGATTCTATCAGAACTCCGCAGTGAAGTGTGCTTGGGCGAGATTAGTACTCGGATGGGTGACCTCCTGGGAAGTCCTCGTGTCACACCAATTTTTTTTCAAACGGGTCGTTCGACGTTACGCGCGTCTGGAACTAGGGTCCGCTGGTTTATACGCAAATGTGATTCAAGAAGCAGGGGCATTTTAATCGATATTAGAATGAGAATGAGAGGTGAAGTGGGAATGCACAAGGAAACAAATGACGGGCGGGGGAAGAAAGGAGAAGGAGTGTATGTATTTGCAGCACGAAATTAAACAGGTGCGATCATACCAGCACTAAAGCCTCGGATCCCATCAGAACTCCGCAGTTAGGTGTGCTTGGGCGAGAGTAGTACTCGGATGGTGACCACTTGGGAAGCCCTCGTGTTGCACCTATTTTTTTTTTCGGATGGGTTATTCGACGTTAGGCGCGAATGGAATTATAAACCGCTGGTTCATTTGCAAAGGTGAGTCACGGTGCCGGGGCATATTACTTTATATTAGAACGAGAAAGAGAGATGCAGAGTGCACGCACAAGGAAACAAATGACGGGAGGGGGAAGAAAGGAGAAGGAGTTTATGTATTTGCAGCGCGAAATTAATCAGGTGCGATCATACCAGCACTAATGCAACAGATCCCATCATAACTCCGCAGTTAAGTGTGCTTGGGCGAGAGTAGTACTCGGATGGGTGACCACTTGGGAAGTACTCGTGTTGCACCCATTTTTTTGCAGATGATTCTTTCAACGTTACGTGCGATTTTAATTATGGTCCTCAGGTTTATTCGCAAATGTGAGTCACAGCGGTGTAGAATTTTACTTGATATTAGAACGAGAAGGCAGTGCGCACGCACAAGGAAACAAATGACGGGAAGGGGAAGAAAGGGGAATGAGTTTATGTATTTGCAGCGTAAAATTAAACAGGTGCGATCATACCAGCACTAATGCACCGGATCTTGTCAGAACTCCGCCGTGAAGTGTGCTTGGGCGAGAGTATTACTCGGATGTGTGACCTCTTGGGAAGTTCTCGTATGGCAACAATTTTTTTTCAGAGGGGTCGTTCGATGTTACGCGCGACTGGAACTATGGTCCGCTTGTTTATATGCAAATGTGAGTCAAGAATCTGGGGAATTTTAATCGATATTAGAACGAGAAGGAGAGGTGCAATGTGAACGCACAAGGAAACAAATGATGGGAGGGGGGTAGGGAAGAAGGAGTGTATGTATTTTCAGCACGAAATTAAATAGGTGCGGTCACACCAGCACAAATGCATCGAATCCCATCAGAACTCCGCAGTTAAGTGTGTTTTGGCGAAAGTAGTACAATGATGGGTTACCTCCTGGGAAGTTCTCGTGTTGCACCCATTTTCTTTTTTTCAGATGTGCCGTTCGACGTTACGCGCGACTTTAATTATGGTCCGCAAATTTATTCGCAAATGTGAGTCACGGCGCCGTGGCATTTTACTTGATATTTGAACGAGAACGTGAGGTGCAGTGTGCACGCACAAGGAAACAAATGACGGGAGGGGGAAGAAAGGAGAAGGAGTTTATGTATTTGCAGCGCAAAGTTACACAGGTGCGATCATACGAGCACTAATGCACCGGATCCCATTAGAACTCCGTAGTTAAGTGTGCTTGGGCAAGAGTAATACTCGGATGGGTGACCTTCTGGGAAGTCCTCGTGTTGCACTAATTTTTTTTTTCAGACCGGTCGTTCGACGTTATGCGCGACTGCAATTAGGGTCCACTGGTTTATACGCAAATGTGAGTCAAGAAGCAAGGGCATTTTAATCGATATTAGAACGAGAAAGAGAGATGCAGAGTGCACGCACAAGGAAACAAATGACGGGAGGGGGAGGGAAGGAGAAAGAGTGTTTGTATTTTCAGCACGAAATGAAACAGGTGCGATCATACCAGCACTAATGCATCGGATTCTATCAGAACTCCGTAGGTAAGGGCGCTTGGGCGAGAGTAGTACTAGCATGGGTTACCTCCTGCGAAGTTCTTATATTTCACCCATTTTCTTGTGAAGTCCTCGTGTTGCACCCATTTTTTTACAGATGATTCTTTCGACGATACGCGCGACTTGAATTATGGTCCTCAAGTTTATTCGCAAATGTGAGTCACGGCACCGTAGTATTTTACATGATATTAGAACGAGCACGGGAGGTGCAGTGCGCACGCACAAGGAAAGAAATGACAGGAGGGGGTAGAAAGGAGAAGGAGTTTATGTATTTGCAGTGCAGAATTAAATGGGTGCGATCATACCAGCACTAATGCACTGGATCCCATCAGAACTCCGCAATTAAGTGAGCTTGGGCGAGAGTAGTACTCTGATGGGTGACCTCCTGGGAAGTCCTCGTGGCGCACCAATTTTTTTTCAGACGGGTCGTTCGATGTTATGCGCGACTGGAACTAGGGTCCGTTGGTTTATACGCAAATGTGAGCCAAGAAGCAGGGGCATTTTAATCGATATTAGAACGAGAAGGAGAGGTGCAGTGTGAATGCACAAGGAAACAATTAATGGGAGGGGGAGGGAAAGAGAAGGAGTGTATGTATTTTCAGCACGAAATGAAACAGGTGCGATCATACCAGCACTAATGCAACGGTGCGCACTGCACCGTGCTCGTTCTAATATCAAGTAAAATGCTACAATGCCGTGACTCACATTTGCGAATAAACCTGAGGACCATAATTCAAGTCGAGCATAACGTCGAAAGAATCATCTGCAAAAAAATGGGTGCAACACGAGGACTTCTTAAGAAAATAGGTGAAATATAAGGACTTCGCATGAGGTCACCCATCCTAGTGCTACTCTCGCCCAAGCACCCTTAACTTGCGGAGTTTTGATAGAATCCGTTGCATTGGTGCTTGTATGATCGCTCATGTTTCATTCTGCGCTGCAAATACATACACTCTTTCTCCCTCCATCCCCTCTCCCGTCATTTGTTTCCTTGTGCGTGCACTCTGCATCTCTCCTTCTTGTTCTAATATCAAGTAAAATACCCTGGCATCGTGACTCACCTTTGCGAATGAACCAGCGGTTTATAATTGCATTCGCGCGTAACGTCGAACGATCCATCCGAAAAAAAATGGGTGCAACACGAGGACTTCCCAGGAGGTCACCAATCCGAGCACTACTCCCGCCCAAGCACACTTAACTGCTAAGTTCCGATGGGATACGGTGCATTAGTGCTGGTATGATGGCACCTATTTAATTTCTCGCTGCAAATACGTACACTCCTTCTCCTTTCTTCCCCTTCCCGTCATTTGTTTCCTTGTTCGTTCACACTTCACCTCTCATTCTCGTTCTAATATCGATTAAAATGCCCCTGCTTCTTGACTCACATTTCCGTATAAACCAGCGGACCCTAATTCCAGACGTGCGTAACGTCGAACGACCCGTCTGACAAAAAATTGGTGCGATACAAGTACTTCCCAGGAGGTCACCCATCCGAGTACTAATCTCGCCCAAGCACACATAACTGCGGAGTTCTTATGGGATCCGGTGCATTAGTGCTGGTATGATCGCACCTGTTTAATTTTGCGCTGCAAATACATAAACTCATTCCCCTTTCTTCCCGCTCCCGTCATTTGTTTCCTTGTGCGTGCGCACTGCACCTCCCGTTCTCGTTCTAATATCAAGTAAAATGTCACGGCACCGTGACTCACATTTGCGAATAAACCTGAGGACCATAATTCAAGTCGCGCGTAACGTCGAAAGAATCATTTGCAAAAAAATGGGTGCAACACGAGGACTTCACAAGAAAATGGGTGAAATATAAGGACTTCGCAGGTGGTAACCCATGCTAGTACTACTCTCGCCAAAGCACCCTTACCTACGGAGTTCTGATAGAATCCGTTGCTTTAGTGCTGATATGATCGCACCTGTTTCATTTCGTGCTGAAAATACATACACTCCTTCTCCTTCCCTCCCCCTCCCATCAATTGTTTCCTTGTGCGTTCACACTGCACCTCTTCTTCTCGTTCTAATATCGATTAAAATGCCCCTGCTTCTTGACTCACATTTGCGTATAAACCAGCGGACCCTAGTTCCAGTCGAGCGTAACGTCGAACGACCCTTCTGAAAAAAAATTGGTGCCACACGAGGACTTCCCAGGAGGTCACCTATCCGAGTACTACTCTCGCCCAAGCACACTTAACTGTGGAGTTCTGTTGGGATCCGGTGCATTAGTGCTGGTATGATCGCACCCGTTTAATTTGCGCTGCAAATACATAAATTCCTTCTACTTTCTTCCCGCTCCCGTCATTTGTTTCCATGTGCGTGCGCACTGCACCTCCCGTGCTCGTTCTAATATCAAGTAAAATGCTAAGGTGCCGTGACTCACATTTGCGAATAAACCTGAGGACCATAATTCAAGTCATGCGTAACGTCGAAAGAATCATCTGCAAAAAAATGGGTGCAACACGAGGACTTCCTAAGAAAATAGGTGAAATATAAGGACTTCGCATGAGGTCACCCATCCTAGTGCTACTCTCGCCCAAGCACCCTTAACTTGCGGAGTTCTGATAGAATCCGTTGCATTGGTGCTTGTATGATCGCTCATGTTTCATTCTGCGCTGCAAATACATACACTCTTTCTCCCTCCATCCCCTCTCCCGTCATTTGTTTCCTTGTGCGTGCACTCTGCATCTCTCCTTCTTGTTCTAATATCAAGTAAAATACCCTGGCATCGTGACTCACCTTTGCGAATGAACCAGCGGTTTATAATTGCATTCGCGCGTAACGTCGAACGATCCATCCGAAAAAAAATGGGTACAACACGAGGACTTCCCAGGAGGTCACCAATCCGAGCACTACTCCCGCCCAAGCACACTTAACTGCTAAGTTCCGATGGGATACGGTGCATTAGTGCTGGTATGATGGCACCTATTTAATTTCGTGCTGCAAATACATACACTCCTTCTCCTTTCTTCCCCTTCCCGTCATTTGTTTCCTTGTGAGTGTGCACTGCACCTCTCGTTCTCGTATAAATATCAAGTAAAATGCCACGGCGCAGTGACTCACATTTTCGAATAAATCTGCGGACTATAATTAAAGTCGCGCGTAACGTCGAATGGCACATCTAAAAAAAAAAAATGGGTGCAACACGAGACCTTCCCAGGAGGTAACCCATCCTTGTACTACTTTCGCCAAAGCACACTTAACTGCGGAGTTCTGATGGGATCCGACGCATTTGTGCTGGTGTGATAGCACCTGTTTAATTTCGTGCTGAAAATACATACACTCCTTCTCCTTCCCTCCCCCCTCCCATCAGTTGTTTCCTTGTGCGTTCACACAGCACCTCTTTTTCTCATTCTAATATCGATTAATATGCCCCTGCTTCTTGACTCACATTTGCGTATAAACAAGTGGACCATAGTTTCAGTTGCGCGTAACGTCGAAGGACCCGTCTGGAAAAAAATTTTTGCGACACGAGAACTTCCCAGGAGGTCACCCATCCGAGTACTACTCTCGCACAAGCACACTTGACTGCGGAGTTCTGATGGGATCCGGTGCATTAGTGCTGGTATGATCGCACCTGTTTAATTTTGCGCTGCAAATACATAAACTCCTTCTCCTTTCTTCCCCCTCCCGTCATTTGTTTCCTTGTGCGTGAACTCTGCATCTCTCATTCTCGTTCTAATATCTAGTAATATACCTCGGCAACGTGACTCACCTTTGCAAATGAACCAGCGGTTTATAATTCCATTCACGCGTAACGTCGAACAACCCATCTGAAAAAAATAGGTGCAACACGAGGGCTTCCCAAGTGGTCACCCATCCGAGTACTACTCTCACCAAAGCACACTTAACTATGGAGTTCTGATGGGATCCGGAGCTTTAGTGCTGGTATGATCGCACCTGTTTAATTTCGCACCGCAAATACATACACTCCTTCTCCTTTCTTCCCCCTCCCGTCATTTGTTTCCTTGTGCGTTCACACTTCACCTCTCATTCTCGTTCTAATATCGATTAAAATGCCCCTGCTTCTTGACTCACATTGGCGTATAAACCAGCGCACCCTAGTTCCAGACGCGCGTAACGTCGAACGACCCGTCTGAAAAAAATTGGTGCGACACGAGGACTTCCCAGGAGGTCACCCATCCGAGTACTAATCTCGCCCAAGCACACATAACTGCGGAGTTCTGATGGGATCCGGTGCATTAATGCTGGTGTGATCGCACCTGTTTAATTTCACGCTGCAAATACATAAACTCATTCCCCTTTCTTCCCCCTCCCGTCATTTGTTTCCTTGTGCGTGCGCACTGCACCTCCCGTTCTCGTTCTAATATCAAGTAAAATGCCACGGCGCCGTGACTCACATTTGTGAATAAACCTGCGGACCATAAATCAAGTCGCGCGTAACGTCGAAAGAATCATCTGCAAAAAGATGGGTGCAACACGAGGACCTCCCAAGAAAATGGGTGAAATATAAGGACTTCGCAGGAGGTCACCCATCTGAGTACTTTTCTCGCCCAAGCACCCTTAACTGCGGAGTTCTGATAGAATCCGTTGCATTAGTGCTGGTATGATCCCTCATGTTTCATTCTGCACTGCAAATACATACACTCTTTCTCCTCCCATCCCCCCTCCCGTCATTTGTTTCCTTGTGCGTGCACTCTGCATCTCTCTTTCTCGTTCTAATATCAAGTAATATGCCCCAGCACCGTGACTTACCTTTGCAAATGAACCAGCAGTTTATAATTCTATTCGCGCGTAACGTTGAACAACCCATCCGAAAAAAATAGGTGCAACACGAGGGCTTCCCAAGTTGTCACCCGTCCGAGTACTACTCTCGCCCAAGCACACTTAAGTGCAGAATTCTGATGGGATCTGGGGCTTTAGTGCTGGTTTGATCGCACCTGTTTAATTTCGCGCTGCAAATACATACACTCCTTCTCCTTTCTTCCCCCTCCGGTCATTTGGTTCCTCGTGCGTTCACACTTCACCTCTCATTCTCGCTCTAATATCGATTAAAATGCCCCTGCTTCTTGACTCACATTTGCGTATAAACCAGCGGACCCTAGTTCCAGTCGCGCGTAACGTCGAACGATCCGTCTGAAAAAAAATTTGTGCGACACAAGGACTTCCCAGGAGGTCACCCATCCGAGTACTACTCTCGCCCAAGCACAATTAACTGCGGAGTTCTGATGGGATCCAGTGCAATAGTACTGGTATGATCGCACCCGTTTAATTTTGCGCTGCAAATAGATAAACTCCTTCTCCTTTCTTCCCCCTCCCGTCATTTGTTTCCTTGTGCGTGCGCACTGCACCTCCCGTGCTCGTTCTAATATCAAGTAAAATACTACGGTGCCGTGACTCACATTTGCGAATAAACCTGAGGACCATAATTCAAGTAGCGCGAAACGTCGAAAGAATCATCTGCAAAAAAATGGGTGCAACACAAGGACTTCACAAGAAAATGGGTGAAATATAAGGACTTCGCAGGAGGTAACCCATGCTAGTACTACTCTCGCCTAAGCACCCTTACCTACGGAGTTCTAATAGAATCCGATGCAATAGTGCCGGTATGATCGCACCTGTTTCATTTCGTGCTGAAAATACATACACTCCTTCTCCTTTCCTCCCCCTCCCATCAATTGTTTACTTGTGCGTTCACACTGCACCTCTCATTCTCGTTCTAATATCGATTAAAATGCCCCTGCTTCTTGACTCACATTTGCGTATAAACCAGCAGACCATAGTTCTAGTCGCGCGTAACGTCGAACGACCCGTCTGAAAAAAAATTGGTGCGACACAAGGACTTCCCAAGAGGTCACCCATCCGAGTACTACTATCGCCCAAGCACACTTAACTGCAGAGTTCTGATGGGATCCAGTGCATTTGTGCTGGTATGATCGCACCCGTTTAATTCCGCGTTGCAAATACATAAATTCCTTCTACTTTCTTCCCCCTCCCGTCATTTCTTTCCTTGTGCGTGCGCACTGCACCTCCCGTGCTCGTTCTAATATCAAGTAAAATACTACGGTGCCGTGACTCACATTTGCGAATAAACCTGAGGACCATAATTCAAGTCGCGCGTAACGTCGAAAGAATCATCTGCAAAAAAATGGGTGCAACACGAGGACTTCACAAGAAAATGGGTGAAATATAAGGACTTCGCAGGAGGTAACCCATGCTAGTACTACTCTCGCCCAAGCACCCTTACCTACGGAGTTATGATAGAATCCGTTGCATTAGTGATGGTATGATCGCACTTGTTTCATTTCGTGCTGAAAATACATACACTCCTTCTTCTTCCCTCCCCCTCCCATCAATTGTTTTCTTATGCGTTCACACTGCACCTCTCCTTCTCGTTCTAATATCGATTAAAATGCCCCTGCTTCTTGACTCACATTTGCGTATAAACAAGCGGACCCTAGTTCCAGTCGCGCGTAACGTCGAACGACTCGTCTGAAAAAAAATTGGTGCGACACGAGGACTTTCCAGGAGGTCACCTATCCGAGTACTACTCACGCCCAAGCACACTTAACTATGGAGTTCTGATGGGATCCGGTGCATTAGTGCTGCTATGATCGCACCCGTTCAATTCAGCGCTGCAAATACATAAACTCCTTCTCCTTTCTTCCCCCTCCCGTCATTTGTTTCCTTGTGCGTGCGCACTGCACCTCCCGTACACGTTCTAATATCAAGTAAAATGCCACGGCGCCGTGACTCACATTTGCGAATAAACCTGTGGACCAAAAATCATGTCGCGCATAACGTCGAAAGAATCATCTGCAAAAAGATGGGTGCAACACGAGGACCTCCCGAGAAAATGGGTGAAATATAAGGACTTCGCAGGAGGTAACCCATCCGAGTACTACTCTCGCCCAAGCACACTTAACTGCAGAGTTCTGATGGGATCCGGGGCTTTAGTGCTGGTATGATCGCACCTGTTTAATTTCGCGCTGCAAATACATACACTAATTCTCCTTTCTTCCCCCTCCCATCAATTGTTTCCTTGTGCGTTCACACTGCACCTCTCATTCTCGTTCTAATATCGATTAAAATGCCCCTGCTTCTTGACTCACATTTGCGTATAAACCAGCGGACCCTAGTTCCAGTCGCGTGTAACGTCGAACGACCCGTCTGAAAAAAAATTGTTGCGACACGAGGACTTCCCAGGAGGTCACCCATCCGAGTACTACTCTCGCCCAAGCACACTTAACTGCGGAGTTCTGATAGGATCCAGTGCATTAGTGGTGGTATGATCGCACCCGGTGAATTCCGCGCTGCAAATACATAAACTCCTTCCCATTTCTTCCCCCTCCCGTCATTTATTTCCATGTGCGTGCGCACTGCACCTCCCGTGCTCGTTCTAATATCAAGTAAAATGTTACGGTGCCGTGACTCACATTTGCGAATAAACCTGAGGACCATTATTCAAGTCGCGCGTAACGTCGAAAGAATCATCTGCAAAAAGATGGGTGCAACACGAGGACCTCCCGAGAAAATGGGTGAAATATAAGGACTTCGCAGGAGGTAACCCATCCGAGTACTACTCTCGCCCAAGCACACTTAACTGCAGAGTTCTGATGGGATCCGGGGCTTTAGTGCTGGTATGATCGCACCTGTTTAATTTCGCGCTGCAAATACATACACTCCTTCTCCTTTCTTCCCCCTCCGGTCAATTGTTTCCTTGTGCGTTCACACTACACCTCTCATTCTCCTTCTAATATCGATAAAAATGCCCCTGCTTCTTGACTCACATTTGCGTATAAACCAGTGGACCCTCGTTCCAGTCGCGTGTAACGTCGAACGACCCGTCTGAAAAAAAATTGTTGCGACACGAAGACTTCCCAGGAGGTCACCCATCCGAGTACTACTCTCGCCGAAGCACACTTAACTGCGGAGTTCTGATGGGATCCGATGCACTAGTGCTGGTATGATCGCACCAGGTGAATTCCGCGCTGCAAATACATAAACTCCTTCCTCGTTCTTCCCCCTCCCGTCATTTATTTCCTTTTGCGTGCGCACTGCACCTCCCGTGCTCGTTCTAATATCAAGTAAAATGCTACGGTGCCGTGACTCACATTTGCGAATAAACTTGAGGACCATAATTCAAGTCGCGCGTATCGTGGAAAGAATCATCTGCAAAAAAATGGGTGCAACTCGAGGACTTCCTAAGAAAATGGGTGAAATATAAGGACTTCGCAGGAAGTCACCCATCCTAGTGCTACTCTCGCCCAAGCACCCTTAACTTACGGACTTCTGATAGAATCCGTTGCATTGGTGCTGGTATGATTGCTCATGTTTCATTCTACGCTGCAAATACATACACTTTTTCTCCCTCCATCCCCTCTCCCGTCATTTGTTTCCTTGTGCGTGCACTCTGCATCTCTCCTTCTCGTTTTAATATCGATTAAAATGCCCCTGCTTCTTGACTCACATTTGCGTATAAACCAGCGGACCCTAGTTCCAGTCGCGCGTAACGTTGAACGACCCGTCTGAAAAAAAAAATTAGTGCGACACAAGGACTTCCTAGGAGGTCACAGATCCGAGTACTACTCTCGCCTAAGCACACTGAACTACAGATTTCTGATGGGATCCGATGCATTAGTGCTGGTATGATCGCACCCGTTTAATTCAGCGCTTCAAATACATAAACTCCTTCTCCTTTCTTCCCCCTCACGTCATTTGTTTCCTTGTGCGTGCGCACTGCACCTCTCGTTCTCGTTCAAATATCAAGTAAAATGCCACGGCGCCGTGACTCACATTTGCGAATAAATCTGCGGACCATAATTAAAGTCGCGCGTAACGTCGAACGGCACATCTTAAAAAAAGAAAATGGGTGCAATACGAGAACTTCCTAGGAGGGAACCCATCATTGTACTACTTTCGCCAAAGCACACTTAACTTCGGAGTTCTGATGGGATTCGGTGCATTTGTGCTGGTGTGACCGCACCTGTTTAATTTCATGCTGAAAATACATACTCTCCTTCTTCCCTCCCCCCCTCCCATCATTTGTTTCCTTGTGCGTTCACACTGCACCTCTCCTTCTCGTTGTAATATCGATAAAAATGCCCCTGATTTTTGACTCACAATTGCGTATAAACCAGCGGACCATAGTTCTAATCGCGCGTATCGTCGAACGACCCATCTGAAAAAAAATTGTTGCGATACGAGGACTTCCCAAGAGGTCACCCATCCGAGTACTACTCTCGCCCAAGCACAATTAACTGCAGAGTTCTGATGGGATCCAGTGCATTAGTGCTGGTATGATGCCACTTGTTTAATTTTGCGCTTCAAATACATACACTCCTTCTCTTTTCTTCCTCCTCCCGTCATTTGTTTCCTTGTGCGTGCGCACTGCACCTCCCGTACTCGTTCTAATATCAAGTAAAATGCCACGGGACCGTGACTCAAATTTGCGAATAAACCTGCAGACCATAAATCAAGTCGCGCGTAACGTCAAAAGAATCATCTGCAAAAAGATGGGTGCAACACGAGGACCTTCCAAGAAAATGGGTGAAATATAAAGACTTCACTAGAGGTCACCCATCCGAGTACTTTTCTCTCCCAAGCACCCTTAACCTGCGGAGTTCTGATAGAATCCGTTGCATTGGTGCTGGTATGATTGCTCATGTTTCATTCTGCGCTGCAAATACATACACTTTTTCTCCCTCCATCCCCCCTCCCGTCATTTGTTTCCTTTTGCGTGCACTCTGCATGTCTCATTCTCGTTCTAATATCAATTAAAATGCCCCTGCTTCTTGACTCACATTTGCGTATAAACCAGCGGACCCTAGTTCAAGTTGCGCGTAACGTCGAACGACCCGTCTAAAAAAAAAAATTAGTGCGACACGGGGACTTCCCAACTGGTCACCCATCCGAGTACTATGCTCGCCCCAGCACACTTAACTGCGGAGTTCTGATGGGATCCGGAGCTTTAGTGCTGGTATGATCGCACCTGTTTACTTTCGCACTCCAAATACATACACTCCTTCTCCTTTCTTCCCCCTCCTGTCATTTGTTTCCTTGTGCGTTCACACTTCACCTCTTATTCTCGATCTAATATCGATTAAAATGCCCCTCCTTCTTGACTCACATTTGCGTATAAACCAACGGACCCTAGTTCTAGACGCGCGTATCGTCGAACGACCCGTCTGAAAAAAAATTGGTGCGACACGAGGACTTCCCAGGAGGTCACCCATCCGAGTACAAATCTCGCCCAAGCACACTTCACTGCGGAGTTCTGATGGGATCCAGTGCATTAGTGCTAGAATGATCGCACCTGTTTAATTTCACGCTGCAAATACATAAACTCATTCCCCTTTCTTCCCCCTCCCGTCATTTGTTTCCTTGTGCGTGCGCACTGCACCTCCCGTTCTCGTTCTAATATCAAGTAGAATGCTACAGCGCCGTGACTCACATTTGCGAATAAACCTGAGGACCATAATACAAGTCGCGAGTAACGTCGAAAGAATTATCTGCAAAAAAATGGGTGCAACACGAGGACTTCACAAGAAAATGGGTGAAATATAAGGACTTCGCAGGAGGTAACCCATGCTAGTTCTACTCTCGCCCAAGCACCCTTACCTACGGAGTTCTGATGGGATCTGGGGCTTTAGTGCTGGTATGATCGCACCTCTTTAATTTCGCGCCGCAAATACATACACTCCTCCTTTCTTCCCCCTCCCGTCATTTGTTTCCTTGTGCGTTCACACTTCACCTCTCATTCTCGACCCGTCTGAAAAAAAATTTGTGCGACACAAGGACTTCCCAGGAGGTCACCCATCCGAGTACTACTCTCGCCCAAGCACACTTAACTGTTGAGTTCTGATGGGATCCGGTACATTAGTGCTGGTATGATCGCACCCGTCTAATTCTGCGCCGCAAATACATAAACTCCTTCTCCTTTCTTCCCCCTCCCGTAATTTGTTTTCTTGTGCGTGCGCACTGCACCTCCCGTGCTCGTTCTAATATCAAGAAAAAATCTACGGTGCCGTGACTCACATTTGCGAATAAACCTAAGGACCATAATTCAAGTCGCGCGTATCGTCGAAAGAATCATCTGCAAAAAAATGTGTGCAACACGAGGACTTCCAAAGAAAATGGGTGAAATATAAGGACTTCGCAGGAGGTCACCCATCCTAGTGCTACTCTCGCCCAAGCACCCTTAACTTGCGGAGTTCTAATAGAATCCGTTGCACGTGTGCTGGTATGATTGCTCATGTTTCATTCTGCACTGCAAATACATACACTTTTTCTCCCTCCATCCCCCCTCCCGTCATTTGTTTCCTTGTGTGTGCACTCTGCATCTCTCATTCTCGTTCTAATATCGATTAAAATGCCCCTGCTTCTTGACTCACATTTGCGTATAAACCAGTGTACCCTATTTCCATTCGCGCGTAACGTCGAACGACCCGTCTGAAAAAAAAAATAGTGCGTCAGGAGGACTTCCCAGGAGGTCACCCATCTGAGTACTACTCTCGCCCAAGCACACTTAACTGCAGAGTTCTAATGGGATCCGGTGCATTAGTGCTGGTATGATGGCAACTTTTTAATTTTGCGCTGTAAATACATAAACTCCTTCTCCTTTCTTCCTCTTCCCGTCATTTGTTTCCTTGTGCGTGCGCACTACACCTCTCGTTCTCGTTCAAATATCAAGTAAAATGCCACGGCGCCGTGACTCACATTTGGGAATAAATCTGCGGACCATAATTAAAGTCGCGCGTAACATCGAACGGCACATCTGAAAAATAAAATAGGTGCAACACGAGAACTTCCCAGGAGGTAACCCATCATTGTACTACTTTCGCCAAAGCACACTTAACTGCGGAGTTCTGATGGATCCGGTGCATTGTGCTGGTGTGACAGCACCTGTTTAATTTTGTGCTGAAAATACATACACTCCTTCTTCCCTCCCCCCCTCCCATCATTTGTTTCCTTGTGCGTTCACACAGCACCTCTCCTCGTTCTAATATCGATTAAAATGCCCCTGATTCTTGACTCACATTAAACCAGCGGACCAAAGTTCCAGTCGCGCGTAACGTCAAACGACCCATCTGAAAAAAAATTGTTGCGATACGAGGACTTCCCAAGAGGTCACCCATCCGAGTACTACTCTCGCCCAAGCACACTTAACTGCAGAGTTCTGATGGGATCGAGTGCATTAGTGCTGGTATGATGCCACTTGTTTAATTTTGTGCTTCAAATACATACACTCCTTCTCTTTTCTTCCTCCTCCCGTCATTTGTTTCCTTGTTCGTGCGCACTGCAACTCCCGTACTCGTTCTAATATCAAGTAAAATGCCACGGCGCCGTGACTCACATTTGCGAATAAACCTGCGGACCATAAATCAAGCCGCGCGTAACGTCGAAAGAATCATCTGCAAAAAGATGGGTGCAACACGAGGACCTCCCAAGAAAATGGGTGAAATATAAGGACTTCGCAGGAGGTCACCCATCCGTGTACTTTTCTCGCCCAAGCACCCTTAACTGCGGAGTTCTGATAGAATCCGTTGCATTAGTGCTGGTATGATCCATCATGTTTCATTCTGCACTGCAAATACATACACTCTTTCTCTTTCCATCCCCCCTCCCGTCATTTGTTTTCTTGTGCGTGCACTCTGCATCTCTCTTTCTCGTTCTAATATCAAGTAATATGCCCCGGCACCGTGACTCACCTTTGCAAATGAACCAGCAGTTTATAATTCCATTCTCGCGTAACGTCGAACAACCCATCCGAAAAAAAAAAGGTGCAACACGAGGGCTTCCCAAGTGGACACCCATCCGAGTACTACCCTCGCCCAAGCACACTTAACTGCGGAGTTCTGATGGGATCCGAAGCTTTAGTGCTGGTATGATCGCACCTTTTTAATTTCGCGCTGCAAATACATACACTCCTTCTCCTTTTTTCCCCCTCCCGTCATTTGTTTCCTTGTGCGTTCACACTTCACCTCTCATTCTCGTTCTAATATCGATTAAAATGCCCCTGCTTCTTGACTCACATTTGCGTATAAACCAGCGGACCCTAGTTCCAGATGAGCGTAACGTCGAACGACCCGTCTAAAAAAAAATTGGTGCGACACGAGGACTTTTCAGGAGGTCACCCATCCGAGTACTAATCTCGCCCAAGCACACTTCACTATGGAGTTCTGAAGGGATCCGGTGCATTAGTGCTGGTATGATCGCACCTGTTTAATTTTGCGCTGCAAATACATAAACTCATTCCCCTTTCTTCCCCCTCCCGTCATTTGTTTCCTTGTGCGTGCGCACTGCACCTCCCGTTCTCGTTCTAACATCAAGTAAAATGCTACAGCGCCGTGACTCACATTTGCGAATAAACCTGAGGACCATAATACAAGTCGCGCGTAACGTCGAAAGAATCATCTGCAAAAAAATGGGTGCAACACGAGGACTTCACAAGAAAATAGGTGAAATATAAGGACTTCGCAGGAGGTAACCCATGCTAGTACTACTCTCGCCCAAGAACTTTTACCTACGGAGTTCTGATAGAATCTGTTGCATTAGTGCTGGTATGATCGCACCTATTTCATTTCCGGCTGCAAATACATACACTCCTTCTCCTTTCTTCCCCCTCTCGTCATTTGTTTCCTTGTGCGTGCGCACTGCACCTCTCGTTCTCGTTCAAATATCAAGTAAAATGCCACGGCACCGTGACTCACATTTGCGAATAAATCTGCGAACCATAATTAAAGTTGCGCGTAACGTCGAACGACACATCTGAAGAAAAGAAAATGGGTGCAACACGAGAACTTCCCAGGAGGTAACCCATCATTGTACTACTTTCGCCAAAGCACACTTAACTGCGGAGTTCTGATGGGATCCGGTGCATTTGTGCTGGTGTTACCTCACCTGTTTAATTTCGTGCTGAAAATACATACACTTCTTCTTCCCTCCCGCCCTCCCATCATTTGTTTCCTTTTGCGTTCACATTGCACCTCTCCTTCTCGTTCTAATATCGATTAAAATGCCCCTGATTCTTGACTCACATTTACGTATAAACCAGCGGAACATAGTTCCAATCGCGCGTAATGTCGAACGACCTATTTGAAAAAAAATTGTTGCGATACGAGGACTTCTCAAGAAGTCACCCATCCGAGTACTACTCTCGCCCAAGCACACTAAACTGCAGAGTTCTGATGGGATCCAGTGCATTAGTGCTGGTATGATGCCACTTGTTTAATTTTGCGCTTCAAATACATACACTCCTAATCTTTTCTTCATCCTCCCGTCATTTGTTTCCTTGTGCGAGCGCACTGCACCTTCCGTACTTGTTCTAATATCAAGTAAAATGCCACGGCGCCGTGACTCACATTTGCGAATAAACCTGCGGACCATAAATCAAGTCGCGCGTAACGTCGAACGGCACGTCAGAAAAAAAAAATGGGTGCAACATGAGAACTTCCCATGAGGTAACCCATCATTGAACTACTTTCGCCAAAGCACACTTAACTGCGGAGTTCTGATGGGATCCGGTGCTTTTGTGCTGGTGTGACCGCACCTGTTTAATTTCGTGCTGAAAATACATACACTCCTTCTTCCCTCCCCCCTCCCATCATTTGTTTCCTTGTGCGTTCACACTGCACCTCTCCTTCTCGTTCTAATATCGATTAAAATGCCCCTGATTCTTGACTCACATTTGCGTATAAACCAGCAGACCATAGTTCCAGTAGCGCGTAACGTCGAACGACACATCTGAAAAAAAATTGTTGCGATACGAGGACTTCCCAAGAGGTCACGCATCCGAGTACTACTCTCGCCCAAGCACACTTAACTGCAGAGTTCTGATGGGATCGAGTGCATTAGTGCTGGTATGATGCCACTTGTTTAATTTTGCGCTTCAAATACATACACTCCTTCTCTTTTCTTCCTCATCCCGTCATTTGTTTCCTTTTGCGTGCGCACTGCACCTCCCGTTCTCGTTCTAATATCAAGTAAAATGCCACGGCGCCGTGACTCACATTTGCGAATAAACCTGTGGACCATAAATCAAGTCGCGCGTAACGTCGAAAGAATCATCTGCAAAAAGATGGGTGCAACATGAGGACCTCCCAAGAAAATGGGTGAAATATAAGGACTTCGCAGGAGGTCACCAATCCGAGTACTTTTCTCGCCCAAGCACCCTTAACTGCGGAGTTCTGATAGAATCCGTTGCATTAGTGCTGGTATGATCCCTCATGTATCATTCTGCACTGCAAATACATACACTCTGTCTCCTTCCATCCCCCCTCCCGTCATTAGTTTCCTTGTGCGTGCACTCTGCATCTCTCTTTCTCGTTCTAATAACAAGTAATATGCCCCGGCACCGTGACTCACCTTTGCAAATGAACCAACTATTTTATAATTACATTCGCGCGTAACGTCGAACAACCCATCCAAAAAAAAAATAGGTGCAACACGAGGGCTTCCCAGGTGGACACCCATCCGAGTACTACTCTCGCCCAAGCACACTTAACTGCGGAGTTCTGATGGGATCCGGAGCTTTAGTGCTGGTATGATCGCACCTGTTTAATTTCGCGCTGCAAATACATACACTCCTTCTCCTTTCTTCCCCCTCCCATCATTTTTTTCCTTGTGCGTTCACACTTCACCTCTTATTCTTGTTCTTATATCGATTAAAATGCCCCTGCTTCTTGATTCACATTTGCATATAAACCAGCGGACCCTAGTTCCAGACGTGCGTAACGTCGAACGACTCGTCTGGAAAAAAATTGGTGCGACACGAGGACTTCCCAGGAGGTCAACCATCCGAGTACTAATCTCGCCCAAGCACACTTAACTGTGGAGTTCTGATGGGATCTCGGGCTTTAGTGCTAGTATGATCGCACCTGTTTAGTTTCGCGCTGCAAATACATACACTCCTTCTCCTTTCTTCCCCCTCCCGTCATTTGTTCCCTTGTGCGTTCACACTTCACCTCTCATTCTCATTCTAATATTGATTAAAATGCCCCTGCTTCTTGACTCACATTTGTGTATAAACCAGCGGACCCTAGTTCCAGACGCGCGTAACGTCGAACGACCCGTCTGAAAAAAAATTGGTGCGACACGAGAACTTCACAAGAAAATATATGAAATATAAGGACCTCACAGGAGGTAACCCATGCTAGTACTACTCTCGCCCAAGCGCCCTTACCTACGGAGTTCTGATAGAATTTGTTGCATTAGTGCTGGTATGATCGCACTTGTTTCATTTCATGCTGAAAATACATACACTCCTTCTCCTTCCCTCCCCCTCCCATCAATTGTTTCCTTGTGCGTTCACACTGCACCTCTCATTCTCGTTCTAATATCGATTAAAATGCCCCTGCTTCTTGACTCACATTTGCGTATAAACCAGCGGACCCTAGTTCCAGTCGCGCGTAACGTCGAACGACCCGTCTGAAAAAAAATTGGTGCGACACGAGGACTTCCCAGGAGGTCACCCATCCGAGTACTACTCTCGCCCAAGCACACTTAACTGCGGAGTTCTGATGGGATCCGGTGCATTAGTGCTGGTATGATCGAACCCATTTAATTGTGCGCTGCAAATACATAAACTCCTTCTCCTTTCTTCCCACTCCCGTCATTTGTTTAATTGTGCGTGCACATTGCATCTCCCGTTCTCGTTCTAATATCAAGTAAAATGCTACGGTGCCGTGACTCACATTTGCGAATAAACCTGAGGACCATAATTCAAGTCGCGCGTATCGTCGAAAGAATCATTTGCAAAAAAATGGGTGCAACACGAGGACTTCGTAAGAAAATGGGTGAAATATAAGGACTTCGCAGGAGGTCACCCATCCTAGTGCTACTCTCGCCCAAGCACCCTTAACTTGCGGAGTTCTGATCGAATCCGTTGCATTGGTGCTGGTATGATTGCTCATGTTTCATTCTGCGCTACAAATACATACACTTTTTCTCCCTCCATCCCCCCTCCCGTCATTTGTTTCCTTGTGCGTGCACTCTGCATCTCTCCTTCTCGTTCTAATATCGATTAAAATGTCCCTGCTTCTTGACTCCCATGTGCGTATAAACCAGTGGACCCTAGTTCCAGTCGCGCGTAACTTCGAACGACCCGTCTGAAAAAAAAAATTAGTGCGACACGAGGACTTCCCAGGAGGTCACCCATCTGAATACTACTCTCGCCCAAGAACACTTAACTGTGAAGTTCTGATTGGATCCGGTGCATTAGTGCTGGTATGATCGCACCTGTTTAATTTTGCGCTGCAAATATATAAACTCCTTCTCCTTTCTTTCGCCTCCCGTCATTTGTTTCCTTGTGCGTGCGCACTGCACCTCTCGTTGTCGTTCAAATATCATGTAAAATGCCACGGCGCCGTGACTCACATTTGCGAATAAATCTGCGGACCATAATTAAAGTCGCGCGTAACGTCGAACGGCACATTTGAAAAATAGAAAATGGGTGCAACACGAGAACTTCCCAGGAGGTAACCCATCATTGTACTACTTTCGCCAAAGCACACTTAACTGCAGAGTTCTGATGGGATCCGGTGCATTTGTGCTGGTGTGACCGCACCTGTTTAATTTCGTGCTGAAAATACATACACTCCTTCTTCCCTCCCGCCCTCCTATCATTTGTTTCCTTGTGCGTTCACACTGCACCTCTTCTTCTCGTTTTAATATCGATTAAAATGCCCCTGATTCTTGACTCACATTTGCGTATAAACCAGCGGACCATAGTTCCAGTTGCGCGTAACGTCGAACGACCCATCTGAAAAAAAATTATTGCGATACGAGGACTTCCCAAAAGGTCAACCATCCGAGTACTACTCTCGCCCAAGCACACTTAACTGCAGAGTTCTAATGGGATCCAGTGCATTAGTGCTGGTATGATGCCAATTGTTTAATTTTGCGCTTCAAATACATACACTCCTTCTCTTTTCTTCCTCATCCCGTCATTTGTTTCCATGTGCGTGCGCACTGCACCTCCCTTACTCATTCTAATATCAAGTAAAATGCCACAGCGCCGTGACTCACATTTGCGAATAAACCTGCGAACCATAAATCAAGTCGCGCGTAACGTCGAAAGAATCATCTGCAAAAAGATGGGTGCAACACGAGGACCTCCCAAGAAAATGGGTGAAATATAAGGACTTCGCAGGAGGTCACCCATCCGAGTACTTTTCTCGCCTAAGCACCCTTAACTGCGGAGTTCTGATAGAATCTGTTGCATTAGTGCTGGTATGATCCCTCATGTTTCATTCTGCACTGCAAATACATACACGAGGACTTCCCAGGAGGTCACCCATCCGAGTACTACTCTCGCCCAAGCACACTTAACTGCGGAGTTATGATGGGATCCGGTGCATTAGTGGTGGTATGATCGCATCCGTTTAATTCCGCACAGCAAATACATAAACTCCTTCTCCTTTCTTCCCCCTCCCGTCATATGTTTCCTTGTGCGTGCGCTCTGCATCTCTCTTTCTCGTTCTAATATCAAGTAATATGCCCTGGCATCGTGACTCACCTTTGCAAATGAACCAGCGGTTTATAATTCCATTCGCGCGTAACGTCGAACAACCCATCCGAAAAAATAGGTGAAACATCAGGGCTTTCCAAGTGGTCACCCATCCGAGTACTACTCTCGCCCAAGCACACTTAACTACGGAATTCTGATGGGATCCGGGGCTTTAGTGCTGGTATGATCGCACCTATTTAATTTCGCGCTGCAAATACATACACTCCATCTCCTTTCTTCCCCGTCCGGTCATTTGTTTCCTTGTGCGTTCACACTTCACCTCTCATTCTCGTTCTAATATCGATTAAAATGCCCCTGCTTCTTGACTCACATTTGCGTATAAACCAGCGAACCCTAATTCCAGTCGCGCGTAACGTCGAACGACCCGTCTGAAAAACAATTGGTGCGACACGAGGACTTCCCAAGAGGTCACCTATCCGAGTACTAATCTTGCCCAAGCACACTTCACTGCGGAGTTCTGATGGGATCCGGTGCATTAGTGCTGGTATGATCGCACTTGTTTAATTTTGCGCTGCACATACATAAACTCATTCCCCTTTCTTCCCCCTCCCGTCATTTGTTTCCTTGTGCGTGCACACTGCACCTCCCGTTCTCGTTCTAATATCAAGTAAAATGCTACAGCGCCGTGACTCACATATGCGAATAAACCTGAGGACCATAATTCAAGTCGCGCGTAACGTCGAAAGAATCATATGCAAAAAAATGAGTGCAACACGAGGACTTCACAAGAAAATGGGTGAAATATAAGGACTTCGCAGGAGGTAACCCATGCTAGTACTACTCTCGCCCAAGCACCCTTACCTACGGAGTTCTGATAGAATCCGTTGCATTAGTGCTGGTATGATCGCACCTGTTTAATTTCGCGCTGCAAATGCATACACCTTTTCCTTTCTTCCCCCTCCCGTCATTTGTTTCCTTGTGCGTTCATACTTCACCTCTCATTCTCGTTCTAATATCGATTAAAATGCCCCTACTTCTTGACTCACATTTGCTTATAAACTAGCGGACCCTAGTTCCAGACACGCGTACCGTCGAACGACCCGTCTGAAAAAAAATTAGTGCGACACGAGGACTTCCCAGGAGGTCACCCATCCGATTACTAATCTCGCCTAAGCACAATTCACTGCGGAGTTCTGATGGGATCCGGTGCATTAGTACTGGTATGATCGCACCTCCGCAGTTAAGTGTGCTTGGGCGAGAGTAGTACTCGGATGGGTGACCTCCTGGGAAGTCCTCGTGTCGCACCAATTTTTTTTCAGACGGGTCGTTCGACGTTACGCGCGACTGGAACTAGGGTCCGCTGGTTTATACGCAAATGTGAGTCAAGAAGCAGGGGCATTTTAATCGATATTAGAACGAGAAGGAGAGGTGCAGTGTGAACGCACAAGGAAACAATTTATGGGAGGGGGAGAGAAGGAGAAGGAGTGTATGTATTTTCAGCACGAAATGAAACAGGTGCGATCATACCAGCACTAATTCAACGGATTCTATCAGAACTCCGTAGGTAAGGGTGCTTGGGCGAGAGTACTACTAGCATGGGTTACCTCCTGCAAAGTCCTTATATTTCACCCATTTTCTTGTGAAGTCCTCGTGTTGCACTCACTTTTTTGCAGATGATTCTTTCGACATTACGCGCGACTTGAATTATGGTCCTCAAGTTTATTCGCAAATGTGATTCACGGCGCTGTAGCATTTTACTTGATATTAGAACGAGAACGGGAGGTGCAGTGCGCACGCACAAGGAAACAAATGACGGGAGGGGGAAGAAAGGGGAATGAGTTTATGTATTTGCAGTGCAAAATTAAACAGATGTGTCGTTCGACGTTACGCGCGACTTTAATTATGTATGTATTTTCAGCACCCATTTTAATCGATATTACAACGAGAAAGAGAGGTGCAGTGTGAACGCACAAGGAAACAATTGATGGGAGGGGGAGGGAAGGAGAAGGAGTGTATGTATTTTCAGCACGAATTGAAACAGGTGCGATCATACCAGCACTAATGCAACGGATTCTATCAGAACTCCGTAGGTAAGGGTGCTTGGGCGAGAGTAGTACTAGCATGGGTTACCTCCTGCGAAGTCCTTATATTTCACCCATTTTCTTGTGAAGTCCTCGTGTTGCACCCATTTTTTTGTAGATGATTCTTTCGACGTTACACACGACTTGAATTATGGTCCTGAGGTTTATTTGCAAATGTGAGTCACGGCGCTGCAGCATTTTACTTGATATTAGAACTAGAACGGGTGGTGCAGTGCGCACGCACAAGGAAACAAATGACGGGAGGGGGAAGAAAGGAGAATGAGTTTATGTTTTTGCAGCGCAAAATTTAACAGGTGCGATCATACCAGCACTAATGCACCAGATCCCATCATAACTCCGCAGTGAAGTCTTCTTGGGCGAGAATAGTACTCGGATGGGTGACCTCTTGGGAAGTCCTCGTGTCGCACCAATTTTTTTTCAAACGGGTCGTTCGACGTTACGCGCGTCTGGAACTAGGGTCCGCTGGTTTATACGCAAATGTGAGTCAAGAAGCAGGGGCATTTTAATCGATATTAGAACGAGAATGAGAGGTGAAGTGTGAACGCACAAGGGAACAAATGACGGAAGGGGGAAGAAATGAGAAGGAGTGTGTGTATTTGCAGCACGAAATTAAACTGGTGCGATCATACCAGCACTAAAGGTCCGGATTCCATCAGAACTCCGCAGTTAAGTGTGCTTGGGCGAGAGTAGTACTCGGATGGGTCACCACCTGAGAAGCCCTCGTGTTGCACCTATTTTTTTTTCGGATGGGTTGTTCGACGTTACGCGCGAATGGAATTATAAACCGCTGGTTCATTTGCATAGGTGAGTCACGGTGCCGAGGCATATTACTTGATATTAGAACGAGAAATAGAGATGCAGAGTGCACGCACAAGGAAACAAATGACGGGAGGGGGGATGGGAGGAGAAAGAGTGTATGTATTTGCAGTGCAGAATGAAACATGAGGGATCATAGTAGCACTAATGCAACGGATTCTATCAGAACTCCGCAAGTTAAGGGTGCTTGGGCGAGAGTAGCACTAGGATGGGTGACTTCCTGCGAAGTTCTTATATTTCACCCATTTTCTTAGGAAGTCCTCGTGTTATACCTATTTTTTTGCAGATGATTCTTTCGATGATACGCGCGACTTGATTTATGGTCTGCAGGTTTATTCGCAAATGTGAGTCACGGCGCCGTTGCATCTTACTTGATATTAGAATGAGCACGGGAGGTGCAGTGCGCACGCACAAGGAAACAAATGACGGGAGGGGAAAGAAAGGAGAAGGAGTTTATGTATTTGCAGTGCGGAATTAAACGGGTGCGATCATACCAGCACTAATGCACTGGATCCCATCAGAACACTGCAGTTAAGTGTGCTTGGGCGAGAGTAGTACTCGGATGGGTGACCACCTGGGAAGTCCTCGTGTTGCACAAATTTTTTTTCAGACGGGTCATTCGACGTTACGCGCGACTGGAACTATGGTCCGCTGGTTTATACGCAAATGTGAGTCAAGAATCAGGGGCATTTTAATCGATATTAGAACGAGAAGGAGAGGTGCAGTGTGAACGCACAAGGAAACAAATGATGGGAGGGGGGGAGGGAAGAAAGAGTGTATGTATTTTCAGCACGAAATTAAACAGGTGCGGTCACACCAGCACAAATGCACTGGATCCCATCAGAGCTCCGCAGTTAAGTGTGCTTTGCGAAAGTAGTACAATGATGGGTTACCTCCTGGGAAGTTCTCGTGTTGCACCCATTTTCTTTTTTTCAGATGTGCCGTTCGACGTTACGCGTGACTTTAATTATGGTCCGCAGATTTATTCGCAAATGTGAGTCACGGCGCCGTGGCATTTTACTTGATATTTGAACGAGAACGAGAGGTGCAGTGCGCACGCACAAGGAAACAAATGACGGGAGGGGGAAGAAAGGAGAAGGAGTGTATGTATTTGCAGCGCGGAATTAAACAGGTGCGATCATACCAGCACTAATGCAACAGATTCTATCAGAACTCCGTAGGTAAGGGTGCTTGGGCGAGAGTAGTACTAGCATGGATTACCTCCTGCGAGGTCCTTATATTTCACCCATTTTCTTGTGAAGTCCTCGTGTTGCACCCATTTTTTTGCAGATGATTCTTTCGACGTTACGCGCGACTTGAATTATGGTCCTCAGGTTTATCCGTAAATGTGATTCATGGCGCTGTAGCATTTTACTTGATATTAGAACGAGAACGGGAGGTGCAGTGCACATGCACAAGGAAACAAATGATGGGAGGGGGAAGAAAGGAGAATGAGTTTATGTATTTGCAGCGCGAAATTAAACAGGTGCGATCATACCAGCACTAATGCACCGGATCCCATCAGAACTCCGCAGTGAAGTGTGCTTGGGCGAGATTAGTACTCGGATGGGTGACCTCCTGGGAAGTCCTCGTCTCGCACCAATTTTTTTTCAGATGGGTCTTTCGACGTTACGCGCGTCTGGAACTAGGGTCCGCTAGTTTATACGCAAATGTGAGTCAAGAAGTAGGGGCATTTTAATCGATATTAGAACGAGAATAAGAGGTGAAGTGTTAACGCACAAGGAAACAAATGACGGGAGGGGGAAGAAAGGAGAAGGGGTGTATGTATTTGCAGCGCGAAATTAAACAGGTGCGATCATACCAGCGCTAAAGCTCCGGATCCCATCAGAACACCGCAGTTAAGTGTGCTTGGGCGACCGTAGTACTCGGATGGGTGACCACTTGGGAAGCCCTCGTGTTGCACCTATTTTTTTCGGATGGGTTGTTCGACGTTACGCGCGAATGGAATTATAAACCGCTGGTTCATTTACAAAGGTGAGTCACGATGCCGGGGCATATTACTTGATATTAGAACGAGAAAGAGAGATGCAGAGTGCACGCACAAGGAAACAAATGACGGGAGGGGGGATGGAAGGAGAAAGAGTGTATGTATTTGCAGTCCAGAATGAAACATGAGGGATCATACTAGCACTAATGCAACGGATTCTATCAGAACTCCGCAGTTAAGGGTGCTTGGGCGAGAAAAGTACTCGGATAGGTGACCTCCTGCGAAGTCCTTATATTTCATCCATTTTTATGGGAGGTCCTCGTGTTGCACCCATCTTTTTGCAGATGATTCTTTCGACATTACGCGCGACTTGATTTATGGTCCGCAGGTTTATTCGCAAATGTGAGTCACGGCGCCGTGGCATTTTACTTGATATTAGAACGAGTACGGAAGGTGCAGTGCGCACGCACAAGGAAACAAATGACGGGAGGAGGAAGAAAAGAGAAGGCGTGTATGTATTTGAAGCGCAAAATTAAACAAGTGGCATCATACCAGCACTAATGCACTGGATCCCATCAGAATTCTGCAGTTAAGTGTGCTTGGGCGAGAGTAGTACTCGGATGGGTGACCTCTTAGGAAGTCCTCGTATCGCAATATTTTTTTTTCAGATGGGTCGTTCGACGTTACGCGCGACTGGAACTATGGTCCGCTGGTTTATACGCAAATGTGAGTCAAGAATCAAGGGCATTTTAATCGATATTAGAACGAAAAGGAGAGGTGTAGTGTGAACGCACAAGGAAACAAATGATGGGAGGGGGGGAGGGAAGAAGGAGTGTATGTATTCTCAGCACGAAATTAAACAGGTGCGGTCACACTAGCACAAATGCACTGGATCCCATCAGAACTCCGCAGTTAAGTGTGCTTTGGTGAAAGTAGTACAATGATGGGTTACCTCCTAGGAAGTTCACGTGTTGCACCCATTTTCTTTTTTTCAGATGTGTCGTTCGACGTTACGCGCGACTTGAATTATGGTCCTCAGGTTTATTCGCAAATGTGAGTCACGGCGCCGTGGCATTTTACTTGATATTAGAACGAGAACGGGAGGTACAGTGCGCACGCACAAGGAAACAAATGACGGGAGGGGGAAGAAAGGGGAATGAGTTTATATATTTGCAGCGCCAAATTAAACACGTGCGATCATACCAGCACTAATGCACTGGATCCTATCAGAACTCCGCAATGAAGTGTGCTTGGGCGAGATTAGTACTCGGATGGGTGACCTCCTGGGAAGTCCTCGTGTCGCACCAATTTTTTTTCAGACGGGTCTTTCGACGTTACGCGCGTCTGGAACTAGGGTCCGCTGGTTTATACGCAAATGTGAGTAAAGAAGCAGGGGCATTTCAATCGATATTAGAACGAGAACGAGAGGTGAAGTGTGAATGCACAAGGAAACAAATGACGGGAGGGGGAAGAAAGGAGAAGGAGTGTATGTAATTGCAGCGCAAAATTAAACAGGTGCGATCATACCAGCACTAAAGCTCCGGATCCCATCAGAACTCTGCAGTTAAGTGTGCTTGGGTGAGAGTAGTACTCGGATGGGTGACCACCTGGGAAGCCCTCGTGTTGCACTTATATTTTTTCGGATGGGTTGTTTGATGTTACGTTCGAATGGAATTATAAACCGCTGGTTCATTTGCAAAGGTGAGTCACGGTGCCGGGGCATATTACTTGATATTAGAACGAGAAAGAGAGATGCAGAGTGCACGCACAAGGAAACAAATGACGGGAGGGGGGATAGGAGGAGAAAGAGTGTATGTATTTGCAGTGCAGAATGAAACATGAGGGATCATACCAGTACTAATGCAACGGATTCAATCAAAACTCCGCATTTAAGGGTGCTTGGGCGAGAAAAGTACTCGGATGGGTGACCTCCTGCGAAGTCCTTATATTTCACCCATTTTCTTGGGAGGTCCTCGTGTTGCACCCATCTTTTTGCAGATGATTCTTTCGACGTTACGCGCGACTTGATTTATGGTCCGCAGGTTTATTCGCAAATGTGAGTCACGGCGCCGTGGCATTTTACTTGATATTAGAACGAGTACGAGAGGTGCAGTGCGCACGCACAAGGAAATAAATGACGGGAGAAGGAAGAAAAGAGAAGAAGTGTATTTATTTGAAGCGCAAAATTAAAAAAGTGGCATCATACCAACACTAATGCACTGGATCGCATCAAAACTCTGCAGTTAAGTGTGCTTGGGTGAGAGTAGTACTCGGATGGGTGACCTCTTGGGAAGTCCTCGTATCGCAACAATTTTTTTTCAGATGGGTCATTCGACGTTACGCGCGACTGGAACTATAGTCCGCTGGTTTATACGCAAATGTGAGTCAAGAATCAGGGGCATTTTAATCGAAATTAGAACGAGAAGGAGAGGTGCAGTGTGAATGCACAAGGAAACAAATGATGGGAGGGGGGGAGGGAAGAAGGAGTGTATGTATTTTCAGCACGAAATTAAACAGGTGCGGTCACACCAGCACAAATGCAACGGATCCCATCAGAACTCCGCAGTTAAGTGTGCTTTGGCGAAAGTAGTACAATGATGGGTTACCTCCTGGGAAGTTCTCGTGTTGCACCCATTTTCTTTTTTTCAGATGTGTCGTTCGACGTTACGCGCGACTTGAATTTTGGTCCTCAGGTTTATTCGTAAATGTGAGTCACGGCGCCGTGGAATTTTACTTGATATTAGAATTAGAACGGGAGGTGCAGTGCGCACGCACAAGGAAACAAATCACGGGAGGGGGAAGAAAGGGGAATGAGTTTATGTATTTGCAGCGCCAAATTAAACACGTGCGATCATACCAGCACTAATGCACTGGATCCCATCAGAACTCCGCAGTGAAGTGTGCTTGGGTGAGATTAGTACTCGGATGGGTGACCTCTTGGGAAGTCCTCGTGTCGCACCAATTATTTTTCAGACGGGTCGTTCGACGTTACGAGCGACTGGAACTAGGGTTCGCTGGTTTATACGCAAATGTGAGTCAAGAAGCAGGGGCATTTTAATCGATATTAGAACGAGAATGAGAGGTGAAGTGTGAACGCACAAGGAAACAAATGACGGGAGGGGGAAGAAAGGAGAAGGAGTGTATGTATTTGTAGCGCGAAACTAAACAGGTGCGATCATACCAGCACTAAAGCCCCGGATCCCATCAGAACTCTGCAGTTAAGAGTGCTTGGGTGAGAGTAGTACTCGGATGGGTGACCTCCTGGGAAGTCCTCGTGTCGCACCAATTTTTTTTCAGACGGGTCGTTCGACGTTACGCGCGACTTGAACTAGGGTCCGCTGGTTTATACGCAAATGTGAGTCAAAAAGAAGGGGCATTTTAAGCGATATTAGAACGAGAAGGAGAGGTGCAGTGTGGACGCACAAGGAAACAAATTATGGGAGGGGGAGGGAAGGAGAAGGAGTGTATGTATTTTCAGCACGAAATGAAACAGGTGCGATCATACCAGTACTAATGCAACAGATTCTATCAGAACTCCGTAGGTAAGGGTGCTTGGGCGAGAGTAGTACTAGCATGGGTTACCTCCTGCGAAGTCCTTATATTTCACCCATTTTCTTGTGAAGTCCTCGTGTCGCACTAATTTTTTTTCAGACGGGTCGTTCGACGTTACGCTCGTCTGGAACTAGGGTCCGCTGGTTTATACGCAAATGTGAGTCAAGAAGCAGGGGCATTTTAATCGATATTAGAACGAGAATGAGAGGTTAAGTGTGAACGCACAAGGAAACAAATGACGGGAGGGGGAAGAAAGGAGAAGGAGTGTATGTATTTGCAGCGTGAAACTAAACAGGTGCGATCATACCAGCACTAAAGCCCCGGATCCCATCAGAACTCCGCAGTTAAGTGTGCTTGGCGAGATTAGTACTCGGATGGTTGACCTCCTGGGAAGTCCTCGTGTCGCACTAATTTTTTTTCAGACGGGTCGTTCGACGTTACGCGCGGCTGGAACTAGGGTCCGCTGGTTTATACGCAAATATGTGTCGAGAAACAGGAGCATTTTAATCGAAATTAGAACGAGAATGAGAGGTAAAGTGTGAACGCACAAGGAAACAAATGACGGGAGGGGGAAGAAAGGAGAAGGAGTGTATGTATTTGCAGCCCGAAATTAAACAGGTGCGATCATACCAGCACTAAAGCTCCGGATCCCATCAGAACTCCGCAATTAAGTGTGCTTGGGCGAGAGTAGTACTCGGATGGGTGTCCACCTGGGAAGCCCTCGTGTTGCACCTATTTTTTTTTGGATAGGTTGTTCGACGTTACGCGCGAATGGAATTATAAACTGCAGGTTCATTTGCAAAGGTGAGTCACGGTGCCCGGGCATATTACTTGATATTAGAACGAGAAAGAGAGATGCAGAGTGCACGCAAAAGGAAATAAATGACGGGAGGGAGGATGGGAGGAGAAAGAGTGTATGTATTTGCAGTGCAGAATGAAACATGAGGGATCATACCAGCACTGATGCAACGGATTCTATCAGAACTCCGCAGTTAACGGTGTTTGGGCGAGAAAAGTACTCGGATGGGTGACCTCCTGCGAAGTCCTTATATTTCACCCATTTTCTTGGGAGGTCCTCGTGTTGCACCCGTCTTTTTGCAGATGATTCTTTCGACGTTACGCGCGACTTGATTTATGGTCAGCAGGTTTATTCGCAAATGTGAGTCACGACGCCGTGGCATTTAACTTGATATTAAAACGAGTACGGGAGGTACAGTGCGCACGCACAAGGAAACAAATGACGGGATGAGGAAGAAAAGAGAAGGAGTGTATGTAGTTGAAGCGCAAAATTAAACAAGTGGCATCATACCAGCACTAATGCACTGGATCCCATCAGAACTCTGCAGGTAAGTGTGCTTGGGAGAGAATAGTACTCGGATGGGTGACCTCTTGGGAAGTCCTCGTATCGCAACAATTTTTTTTTTAGATGGGTCGTTCGACGTTACGCGCGTCTGTAACTATGGTCCGCTTGTTTATACGCAAATGTGAGTCAAGAATCAGGGGCATTTTAATCGATATTAGAACGAGAAGGAGAGGTGCAGTGTGAACGCACAAGGAAACAAATGATGGGAGGGGGGGAGGGAAGAAGGAGTGTATGTATTTTTAGCACGAAATTAAGCAGGTGCGGTCACACCAGCACAAATGCACCGGATCCCATCAGAACTCCGCAGTTAAGTATGCTTTGAGGAAAGTAGTACAATGATGAGTTACCTCATGGGAAGTTCTCGTGTTGCACCCATTTTCTTTTTTTCAGATGTGCCGTGCGACGTTACGCGCGACTTTCATTATGGTCCGCAGAATTATTCGCAAATGCTAGTCACGACGCTGTGGCATTTTACTTGATATTTGAACGAGAACGAGAGGTGCAGTGCGCATGCACAAGGAAACAAATGACGGAAGGGGGAAGAAAGGAGAAGTAGTTTATGTATTTGCAGCGCGAAATTAAACAGGTGCGATCATACCAGCACTAATGCACCGGATCCCATCAGAACTCCGCAGTTAAGTGTGCTTGGGCGAGAGTCGTACTCGGATGGGTGACCTCCTGGGAAGTTCTCGTATCGCACTAATTTTTCTTTTCAGACGGGTCGTTCGGCGGGAGGTGCACTGCACACGCACAAGGAAACAAATGATGGGAGGGGGAAGAAAGGGGAATGAGTTTATGCATTTGCAGCGCAAAATTAAACAGGTGCGATCATACCAGCACAAACGCACCGGATCCCATCAGAACTCTGCAGTTAAGTATGCTTTGGCGAAAGTAGTACAATGATGGGTTACCTCGTGGGAAGTTCTCGTGTTGCACCCATTTTCTTTTTTTCAGATGTGCCGTTCGACATTACGCGCGACTTTAATTATGGTCCGCAGATTTATTCGCAAATGTGAGTCATGGCGCCGTGGCATTTTACTTGATATTTGAACGAGAACGAGAGGTGTAGTGCGCACGCACAAGGAAACAAATGACGGGAGGGGGAAGAAAGGAGAAGGAGTTTATGTATTTGCAGCGCGAAATTAAACGAGTGCGATCATACCAGCACTAGTGCACCGGATCCCATCAGAACTCTGCAGTTAAGTGTGCTTGGGCGAGATTAGTACTCGGATGGGTGACCTCTTGGGAAGTCCTTGTGTCGCACCAATTTTTTTTCAGACAGGTCGTTCGACTTTACGCGCGACTGGAACAAGGGTCCGCTGGTTTATACGCAAATGTGAGTCAAGAAGCAGGGGCATTTTAATCGATATTAGAACGAGAATGAGAGGTGCAGTGTGAACGCACAAGGAAACAAATGATGGGAGGGGGGATGGAGGGAGAAAAACTGTATGTATTTGCAGGGCAGAATGAAACAGGTGCGATCATACCAGCACCAATGCAACGGATTCTATTAGAACTCCGCAAGTTAGGGGTGCTTGGGCGAGAGTAGTACTAGCATGGGTTACCTCCTGCGAAGTCCTTATATTTGACACATTTTCTAAGGAAGTCCTCGTGTTGCACCCATTTTTTTGCAGATGATTCTTTCGACGATATGCTCGACTTGAATTATGGTCCTCAGGTTTATTCGTAAATGTGAGTCACGGCACCGTAGCATTTTACTTGATATTAGAACGAGCACGGGAGGGGGAAGAAAGGGGAATGAGTTTATGTATTTGCAGCGCGAAATTAAACAGGTGCGATCATAACAGCACTAATGCACCGGATCCCATCAGAACTCCGCAGTTAAGTGTGCTTGGGCGAGATTAGTACTCGGATGGGTGACCTCCTAGGAAGTCCTCTTGTCGCACCAATTTTTTTTCAGACGGGTCGTTCGACGTTACGCACGTCTGGAACTAGGGTCCGCTGGTTTATACGCAAATGTGAGTCAAGAAGCAGGGGCATTTTAATCTATATTAGAACGAGAATGAGAGGTGAAGTGTGAATGCACAAGGAAACAAATGACGGGAGGGGGAAGAAAGGAGAAGGAGTGTATGTATTTGCAGCGCAAAATTAAACAAGTGTGATCATACCAGCACTAAAGCTCCGGATCCCATCAGAACTCCGCAGTTAAGTGTGCTTGGGCGAGGGTAGTACTCGGATGGGTGACCACCTGGGAAGCCCTCGTGTTGCACCTATTTTTTTTCGGATGGGTTGTTCGACGTTACGCGCGAATGGAATTATTATTCGCTGGTTCATTTGCAAAGGTGAGTCACGGTGCCGGGGCATATTACTTGATATTAGAAGGAGAAAGAGAGATGCAGAGTGCACGCACAAGGAAACAAATGACGGGAGGGGGATGGAAGGAGAAAGAGTTTATGTATTTGCAGTGCAGAATGAAACATGAGGGATCATACCAGCACTAATGCAACGGATTCTATCAGAACTCCGCAGTTAAGGGTGCTTGGGTGAGAAAAGTACTCGGATGGGTGACCTCTTGCGAAGTCCTTATATTTCTCTCATTTTCTTGGGAGGTCTTCGTGTTGCACCTATCTTTTTGTAGATGATTCTTTCGATGTTACGCGAGACTTGATTTATGATCCGCAGGTTTATTCGCAAATTTGAGTCACGGCGCCGTGCCATTTTACTTAATATTATAACGAGTTCGGGAGGTGCAGTGCGCACGCACAAGGAAACAAATGACGGGAGGAGGAAGAAAAGAGAAGGAGTGTATGTATTTGAAGCGCAAAATTAAACAAGTGGCATCATACCAGCACTAACGCATTGGATCCCATCAGAACTCTGCAGTTAAGTGTGCTTGGGCGAGAGTAGTACTCGGATGGGTGACCTTTTGGGAAGTCCTCGTATCGCAATATTTTTTTTCAGATGGGTCGTTCGACGTTACGCGCGACTGGAACTATGGTCCGCTGGTTTATACGCAAATGTGAGTAAAAAATTAGGGGCATTTTTATCGAAATTAGAACGAGAAGGAGAGGTGCAGTGTGAACGCACAAGGAAACAAATGATGGGAGGGGGGGAGGGAAGAAGGAGTGTATGTATTTTCAGCACGAAATTAAACAAGTGCGGTCAAACCCGCACAAATGCACCGGATCCCATCAGAACTCCGAAGTTAAGTGTGCTTTGGCGAAAGTAGTACAATGATGGGTTACCTCTTGGGAAGTTCTCGTATTGCACCCATTTTCTTTTTTTCAGATGTGCCGTTCGACGTTACGTGCGACTTTAATTATGGTCCGCAGATTTATTCGCAAATGTGAGTCACGGCGCCGTGGCATTTTACTTGATATTTGAACGAGAACATGAGGTGCAGTGCGCACGCACAAGGAAACAAATGACGGGAGGGGGAAGAAAGGAGAAGGAGTTTATGTATTTGCAGCGCGAAATTAGACCGGTGCGATCATACCAGCACTAATGCAACGGATCCCATCAGAACTCAACAGTTAAGTGTGCTTGGGCGAGAGTAGTGCTCGGATGGGTGACCTCTTGGGAAGTCCTTGTGTCGCACAAATTTTTTTTCAGACGGGTCGAGAATGAGAGGTGAAGTGTGAACGCACAAGGAAACAAATGACGGGAGGGGGAAGAAAGGAGGAGTGTATGTATTTGCGGTGCGAAATTAAAGAGGTGCGATCATACCAGCACTAAAGCCCCGGATCCCATCAGAACTCCGTAGGTAAGGGTGCTTGGGCGAGAGTAGTACTAACATGGGTTACCTCCTGCGAAGTCCTTATATTTCACCCATTTTCTTGTGAAGTCCTCGTGTTGCACCAATTTTTTTGCAGATAATTCTCTCGACGTAACGCGCGACTTGTATTATGGTCCTCAGGTTTATTCGCAAATGTGAGTCACGGCGCTGTAGCATTCTACTTGATACATAAACTCCTTCTCCTTTCTTACCCTTCCCGTCATTTGTTTCCTTGTGCGTGCGCACTGCACCTCCCGTGCTCGTTCTAATATCAATTAAAATGCTACGGTGCCGTAACTCACATTTGCGAATAAACCTGAGGGCCATACTTCAAGTCGCGCGTATTGTCGAAAGAATCATCTGCAAAAAAATGGGTGGAACACGAGGACTTCCTAAGAAAATGGGTGAAATATAAGGACTTCGCAGGAGGTAACCCATGCTAGTACTACTCTCGCCAAAGCACCCTTACCTACGGAGTTCTGATAGAATCCGTTGCATTAGTGCTGGTATAATCGCACCTGTTTCATTTCGTGCTGAAAATACATACACTCCTTCTCCTTCCCTCCCCCTCCCATAATTTGTTTCCTTGTGCGTCCACACTGCACCTCTCCTTCTCGTTCTAATATCGATTAAAATGCCCATTCTTTTTGACTCACATTTGCGTATAAACCAGCGGACCCTAGTTCAAGTCGCGCGTAACGTCGAACGACCCGTCTGAAAAAATATTGGTGCGACACGAGGACTTCCCAGGAGGTCACCCATCCGAGTACTACTCTCGCCCAAGCACACTTAACTGCGGAGTTCTGATGGGATCCGGTGCATTAGTGTTGATATGATCGCAACTGTTTAATTTCGCGCTGCAAATAGATACACTCCTTCTCTTTTCTTCCCCCTCCCGTCATTTGTTTCCTTGTGCGTGCGCACTGCACCTCCCGTACTCGTTCTAATATCAAGTAAAATGCCACGGCGCCGTGACTCACATTTGCGAATAAACCTGCAGACCATAAATCAAGTCGCGCGTAATGTCGAAAGAATCATCTGCAAAAAGATTGGTGCAACACGAGGACCTCCCAAGAAAATTGGTGAAATATAAGGACTTCGCAGGAGGTCACCCATCCGAGTACTTTTCTCGCCCAAGCACCCTTAACTGCGGAGTTCTGATAGAATCCGTTGCATTAGTGCTGGTATGATCCCTCATGTTTCATTCTGCACTGCAAATACACACACTCTTTCTCCTCCCATCCCCCCTCCCGTCGTTTGTTTCCTTGTGCGTGCACTCTACATCTCTTTTTCTCATTCTAATATCAAGTAATATGCCCCGGCACCGTGACTCATCTTTGCAAATGAACCAACGGTTTATAATTCCATTCGCGCGTAACGTCGAACAACCCATCCGAAAAAAAATAGGCGCAACACGAGGGCTTCCCAAGTCGTCACCCATCCGAGTACTACGCTCGCCCAAGCACAATTAATTGCGGAGTTCTGATGGGATCCGTAGCTTTAGTGCTGGTAAGATCGCACCTGTTTAATTTCGCGCTGCAAATACATACACTCCTTCTCCATTCTTCCCCCTCCCGTCATTTGTTTCCTTGTGCGTTCACACTTCACCTCTCATTCTCGTTCTAATATCGATTAAAATGCTCCTGCTTCTTGACTCACATTTGCGTATAAACCAGCGGATCCTAACTCCAGACGCACGTAACGTCGAACGACCCGTCTGAAAAAAAATTGGTGCGACACGAGGACTTCCCAGGAGGTCACCCATCCGAGTACTAATCTCACCCAAGCACACTTCACTGCGGACTTCTGATGGGATCCGGTGCATTAGTGCTGGTATGATCGCACCAGTTTAATTTTGTGCTGCAAATACATAAACTCATTCCCCTTTCTTCCCCCTCCCGTCATTAGTTTCCTTGTGCGTGCGCACTGCACCTCCCGTTCTCGTTCTAATATCAAGTAAAATGCTACAGCGCCGTGACTCACATTTGCGAATAAACCTGAGGACCATAATACAAGTCGCGCGTAACGTCGAAAGAATCATCTACAAAAAAATGGGTGCAACACGAGGACTTCACAAGAAAATAGGTGAAATATAAGGACTTCGCAGGAGGTAACCCATGCTAGTACTACTCTCGCCCAAGCACCCTTACTTACGGAGTTCTGATAGAATCCGTTGCATTAGTGCTGGTATGATCGCACCTGTTTCATTTCGTGCGGAAAATACATACACTCCTTCTCCTTTCTTCCCCCTCCCGTCATTTGTTTCCTTGTGCGTGCGCACTGCACCTCTCGTTCTCGTTCAAATATCTAGTAAAATGCCACGGCGCCGTGACTCACATTTGCGAATAAATCTGTGGACCATAATTAAAGTCGCGCGTAACGTCGAACGACACATCTGAAAAAAAAAAGAAAATGGGTGCAACACGAGAACTTCCCAGGAGGTAACCCATCATTGTACTACTTTCGCCAAAGCACACTTAACTGCGGAGTTCTGATGGGATCCGGTGCATTTGTTCTGGTGTGACCGCACCTGTTTAATTTCGTGCTGAAAATACATACACTCCTTCTTCCCTGTCCCCCTCCCATCATTTGTTTCCTTGTGCGTTCACACTGCACCTCTCCTTCTCGTTCTAATATCGATTAAAATACCCCTTATTCTTGACTCACATTTGCGTATAAACCAGCGGACCATAGTTCAAGTCGTGCGTAACGTCGAACGACCCGTCTGAAAAAAAATTTGTGCAACACAAGGACTTCCCAGGAGGTCACTCATCCGAGTACTACTCTCGCTCAAGCACACTTAACTGCGGAGTTCTGATGGGATCCAGTGCATTAGTGCTGGTTTGATCGCACCCATTTAATTTCGCGCTGCAAATACATAAACTCCTTCTCCTTTCTTCCCCCTCCCGTCATTTGTTTCCTTGTGCGTGCACACTGCACCTCCCGTGCTCGTTCTAATATCAAGTAAAATACTACGGTGTCGTGACTCACATTTGCGAATAGACCTGATGACCATAATTCAAGTCGCACGTAACGTCGAAAGAATCATCTGCAAAAAAATGGGTGCAACACGAGAACTTCACAAGAAAATGGGTGAAATATAAGGACTTCGCATGAGGTAACCCATGCTAGTACTACTCTCGCCCAAGTACCCTTACCTACGGAGTTCTAATAGAATCCGTTGCATTAGTGCTGGTATGATCGCACCTGTTTCATTTCGTGCTGAAAATACATACACTCCTTCTCCTTCCCTCCCCCTCCCATCAATTGTTTCCTTATGCGTTCGCACTGCACCTCTCCTTCTCGTTCTAATATCGATTAAAATGCCCCTGCTTCTTGACTCACATTTGCGTATAAACCAGTGGACCCCAGTTCCAGTCGCGCATAACGTCGAACGACCCGTCTGAAAAAAAATTGGTGCGACAAGAGGACTTCCCAAGAGGTCACCCATCCGAGTACTACTCTCGCCAAAGCACACTTAACTGCGGAGTTCTGATGGGATCCGGTGCATTAGTGCTGGTATGATCGCACCCGTTTAATTTCGCGCTGCAAATACATAAACTCCTTCTCCTTTCTTCCCCCTCCCGTCATTTGTTTCCTTGTGCGTGCGCACTGCACCTCTCGTTCTCGTTCAAATATCAGGTAAAATGCCACGGCGCCGTGACTCATATTTGCAAATAAATCTGCGGACCATAATTAAAGTCGCGCGTAACGTCGAACAGCACATCTGAAAAAAAGAAAATGGGTGCAACACAAGAACCTCCCAGGAGGTACCCCATCATTGTACTACTTTCGCCAAAGCACACTTAACTGCGGAGTTCTGATGGGATCCGGTGCATTTGTGCTGGTGTGACCGCACCTGTTTAATTTCGTGTTCAAAATACATACACTCCTTCTTCCCTCCCCCCTTCCATCATTTGTTTCCTTGTGCGTTCACACTGCACCTCTCCTTCTCGTTCTAAAATCGATTAAAATGCCCCTGATTCTTGACTCACATTTGCGTATAAACCAGCGGATCATAGTTCCAGTCGCGCGTAACGTCGAACGACCCATCTGAAAAAAAATTGTTGCGATACGAGGACTTACCAAGAGGTCACCCATCCGAGTACTACTCTCGCCCAAGCACACTTAACTGCGGAGTTCTGATGGGATCTGGTGCATTAGTGCTGGTATGATCGCACCCGTTTAATTTCGCGCTGCAAATACATAAACTCCTTCTCCTTTCTTCCCCCTCCCGTCTTTTGTTTCCTTGTGCGTACGCACAACACCTCTTGTTCTCGTTCAAATATCAAGTAAAATGCCACGGCGCCGTGACTTACATTTGCGAATAAATCTGCGGACACCATAATTAAAGTCGTGCGTAATGTCGAACGGAACATCTGAAAAAAATAAAATGGGTGCAACACGAGAACTTCCCAGGAAGTAGCCCATCATTGTACTACTTTCGCCAAAGCACACTTAACTGCGGAGTTCTGATGGGATCCAGTGCATTTGTGCTGGTGTGACCGCACCTGTTTAATTTCGTGCTGAAAATACATACACTCCTTCTTCCCTCCCCCCCTCCCATCATTTGTTTCCTTGTGCGTTCACACTGCACCTCTCCTTCTCGTTCTAATATCGATTAAAATGCCCCTGATTCTTGACTCACATTTGCGTATAAACCAGCGGACAATAGTTCCAGTCGCGCGTAACGTCGAACGACCCATCTGAAAAAAAATTATTGCTATACGAGGACTTCTCAAGAGGTCACCCATCCGAGTACTACTCTCGCCCAAGCACACTTAACTGCAGAGTTCTGATGGGATCCAGTGCAGTAGTGCTTGTATGATGCCACTTGTTTAATTTTGCGCCAAATTCATACACTCATTCTCGTTTCTTCCTCGTCCCGTCATTTGTTTCCTTGTGCGTGCGCACTGCATCTCCCGTACTCGTTCTAATATCAAGTAAAATGCCACGGCGCCGTGACTCACATTTGCGAATAAACCTACGGACCATAAATCAAGTCGAGCATAACGTCGAAAGAATCATCTGCAAAAAGACGGGTGCGACACGAGGACCTCCCAAGAAAATGGGTGCAACACGAGGACTTCCCAACTGGTCACCCATCCGAAGTACTACTCTCGCCCAAGCACCCTTAACTGTGGAGTTCTGATAGAATCCGTTGCATTAGTACTGGTATGATCCCTCATGTTTCATTCTACACAGCAAATACATACACTCTTTCTCCTTCCATCCCTCATCCCGTCATTTGTTTCCTTGTGCATGCAATCTTCATCTCTCTTTCTCGTTCTAATATAAAGTAATATGCCCCGGCACCGTGATTGACCTTTGCAAATGAACCAGCGGTTTATAATTCCATTCGCGCGTAACGTCGAACAACCCATCCGAAAAAAAATAGGTGCAACACGAGGGCTTCCGAAGTGGTCACCCATTCGAGTACTACCCTCGCCCAAGCACACTTAACTATGGGGTTCTGAAGGGATCCGGAGCTTTAGTGCTGGTATGATCGCACCTGTTTAATTTCGCGCTGCAAATACATACACTCCTTCTCCATTCTTCCCCCTCCCGTCATTTGTTTCCTTGTGAGTTCACACTTCACCTCTCATTCTCGTTCTAACATCGATTAAAATGCTCATGCTTCTTGACTCACATTTGCGTATAAACCAGCGGATCCTAGCTCCAGACGCACGTAACGTCGAACGACCCGTCTGAAAAAAAATTGGTGCGACACGAGGACTTCCCAGGAGGTCACCCATCCGAGTACTAATCTCACCCAAGCACACTTCACTGCGGACTTCTGATGGGATCCGGTGCATTAGTGCTGGTATGATCGCACCAGTTTAATTTTGCGCTGCAAATACATAAACTCATTCCCCTTTCTTCCCCCTCCCGTCATTAGTTTCCTTGTGCGTGCGCACTGCACCTCCCGTTCTCGTTCTAATATCAAGTAAAATGCTACAGCGCCGTGACTCACATTTGCGAATAAACCTGAGGACCATAATACAAGTCGCGCGTAACGTCGAAAGAATCATCTGCAAAAAAATGGGTGCAACACGACGACTTCAAAAGAAAATAGGTCAAATATAAGGACTTCGCAGGAAGTAACCCATGCTAGTACTACTCTCGCCTAAGCACCCTTACCTATGGATTTCTGATAGAATCCGTTGCATTAGTGCTGGTATGATCGCACCTGTTTCATTTCGCGCTGCAAATACATACATTCCTTCTCCTTTCTTCCCCCTCCCGTCATTTGTTTCCTTGTGCGTGCGCATTGCACCTCTCGTTCTCGTTCAAATATCAAGTAAAATACCACGGCGCCGTGACTCACATTTGCGAATAAATCTGCGGACCATAATTAAAGTCGCGCGTAACGTCGAACGGCACATCTGAAAAAAAGAAAATGGGTGCAACACGAGAACTTCCCAGGAGGTAACCCATCATTATACTACTTTCGCCAAAGCACACTTCACTGCAGAGTTCTGATGGGATTCGGTGCATTTGTGCTGGTGTGACCGCACCTGTTTAATTTCGTTCTGAAAATACATACACTCCTTCTTCCCTCCCCCCCTTCCATCATTTGTTTCCTTGTGCGTTCACACTGCACCTCTCCTTCTCGTTCTAATATCGATAAAAATGCCCCTGATTTTTGACTCACATTTGCGTATAAACCAGCGGACCATAGTTCCAGTCGCGCGTAACGTCGAATGACCCATCTGAAAAAACATTGTTGCGATACGAGGACTTCCTAAGTGGTCTCCCATCCGAGTACTACTCTCGCCCAAGCACACTTAACTGCAGAGTTCTGATGGGATCCAGTGCATTAGTGCTGGTATGATGCCACTTGTTTAATTTTGCGCTTCAAATACATACACTCCTTCTCTTTTCTTCCTCCACCCGTCATTTGTTTCCTTGTGCATGCGCACTGCACATCCCGTACTCGTTATAATATCAAGTAAAATGCCACGGCGCCGTGACTCAAATTTGCGAATAAACCTGCGGATCATAAATTAAGTCACGCATAACGTCGAAAGAATCATCTGCAAAAAGATGCGTGCAACACGAGGACCTCCCAAGAAAATGGGTGAAACATAAGGACTTCGCAGGAGGTCACCCATCCGAGTACTTTTCTCGCCCAAGCACCCTTAACTGCGGAGTTCTGATAGAATCCGTTGCATTAGTGCTGGTATGATCCCTCATGTTTCATTCTGCACTGCAAATACATACACTCTTTCTCCTTCCATCCCCCCTCCCGTCATTTGTTTCCTTGTGCGTGCACTCTGCATCTCTCTTTCTCGTTCTAATATAAAGTAATATGCCCCGGCACCGTGACTCACCTTTGCAAATGAACCGGCGGATTATAATTCCAGTCGCGCGTAACGTCGAACAACCCATCCGAAAAAAAATAGGTGCAACACGAGGGCTTCCCAGGTGGTCACCCATCCGAGTACTACCCTCGCCCAAGGACACTTAACTGCGGAGTTCTGACGGGATACGAAGCTTTAATGCTGGTATAATCGCACCTGTTTAATTTCGCGCTGCAAATACATACACTCCTTCTCCTTTCTTCCCCCTCCCGTCATTTTTTTCCTTGTGCGTTCACACTTCACCTTTGATTCTCGTTCTAATATCGATTAAAATGCCCCTGCTTCTTGACTCACATTTGCGTATAAACCAGCGGACCCTACTTCCAGACACGAGTAACGTCGAACGACCCGTCTGAAAAAAAATTGGTGCGACACGAGGACTTCCTAAAAGGTCACCCATCCGAGTACTAATCTCGCCCAAGCACACTTAACTGCGGAGTTCTGATGGGATCCGGTGCATTAGTGCTGTTATGATCGCACCTGTTTAATTTCGCGCTGCAAATACCTAAACTCATTCTACTTTTTTCCCCCTCCCGCCATTTGTTTCCTTATGCGTGCGCACTGCACCTCCCGTGCTCGTTCTAATATCAAGCAAAATGCTACGGTGCCGTGACTCACATTTGCGAATAAACTTGAGGACCATAATTCAAGTCGCGCGTATCGTCGAAAGAATCATCTGCAAAAAAATGGGTGCAACACGAGGACTTCCTAAGAAAATGGGTGAAATATAAGGACTTCGCTGGAGGTCACCCATCCTAGTGCTACTCTCGCCCAAGCACCCTTTAACTTGCGGAGTTCTGATAGAATCCGTTGCATTGGTGCTGGTATGATTGCTCATGTTTCATTCTGCGCTGCAAATACATACACTTTTTCTCCCTCCATCACCCCTCTCGTCATTTGTTTCCTTGTGCGTGCACTCTGCATCTCTCCTTCTCGTTCTAATATCGATTAAAATGCCCCTGCTTCTTGACTCACATTTGCATATAAACCAGTGGACCCTAGTTCCAGTCGCGCGTAACGTCGAACGACCCGTCTGAAAAAAAAAATTAGTGCGACACGAGGACTTCCAAGGAGGTCACCCATCCGAGTACCACTCTCGCCCAAGCACACTTATCTTCTGAGTTCTGATGGGATCCGGTGCATTAGTGCTGGTATGATCGTAACAGTTTAATTTCGCGCTGCAAATACATAAACTACTTCTCCTTTCTTCCCCCTCCCGTCATTTGTTTCCTTGTGCGTGCGCACTGCACCTCTCGTTCTCGTTCAAATATCAAGTAAAATGCCACGGCGCCGTGACTCACATTTGCGAATAAACCTACGGATCATAATTAAAGTCGCGCGTAACGTCGAACGGCACATCTGAAAAAAAAAAATGGGTGCAACACGAGAACTTCCCAGGAGGTAACCCATCATTGTACTACTTTCGCCAAAGCACACTTAACTTCGGAGTTCTGATGGGATCTGGTGCATTTGTGCTGGTGTGACCGCACCTGTTTAATTTCGTGCTGAAAATACATACACTCCTTCTTCCCTCCCCCCCTCCCATCATTTGTTTCCTTGTGCGTTCACACTGCACCTCTCCTTCTCGTTCTAATATCGATAAAAATGCCCCTGATTCTTGACTCACATTTGCGTATAAACCAGCGGACAATAGTTCCAGTCGCGCGTAACGTCGAACGACCCATCTGAAAAAAAATTGTTGCGATACGAGGACTTCTCAAGAGGTCACCCATCCGAGTACTACTCTCGCCCAAGCACACTTAATTGCAGAGTTCTGATGGGATCCAGTGCATTAGTGCTGGTATGATGCCACTTGTTTAATTTTGCGCTTCAAATACATACACTCCTTCTCTTTTCTTCCTCCTCCCGTCATTTGTTTCCTTGTGCGTGCGCACTGCACCTCCCGTACTCGTTATAATATCAAGTAAAATTCCACGGCGCCGTGACTCAAATTTGCGAATAAACCTGCGGACCATAAATCAAGTCGCGCGTAACGTCGAAAGAATCATCTGCAAAAAGATGGGTGCAACACGAGGACCTCCAAGAAAATGGGTGAAATATAAGGACTTCGCAGGAGGTCACCCATCCGAGTACTTTTCTCACCCAAGCACCCTTAACTGCGGAGTTCTGATAGAATCCGTTGCATTAGTGCTGGTATGATCCCTCATGTTTCATTCTGCACTGCAAATACATACACTCTTCCTCCTTCCATCCCCCCTCCCGTCATTTGTTTCCTTGTGCGTGCACTCTGCATCTCTTTTTCTCGTTCTAATATCAAGTAATATGCCCCGGCACCGTGACTCACCTTTGCAAATGTACCAGCGGATTATAATTCCATTCGCGCGTAACGTCGAACAACCCATCCGAAAAAAAATAGGTGCAACACGAGGGCTTCCCAGGTGGTCACCCATCCGAGTACTACCCTCACCCAAGCACAATTAACTGCGGAGTTCTGATGGGATCCGGGGCTTTAGTGCTGGTATGATCGCACCTGTTTAATTTCGCGCTGCAAATACATACACTCCTTCTCCTTTCTTCCCCCTCCCATCATTTGTTTCCTTGTGCGTTCACACTTCACCTCTCATTCTCGTTCTAATATCGATTAAAATGCCCCTGCTTCTTGACTCACATTTGCGTATAAACCAGCGGACCCTAGTTTCAGACGCGCGTAACGTCGAACGACCCGTCTGAAAAAAAATTGGTGCGACACGAGGACTTCCTAGGAGGTCACCCATCCGAGTACTAATCTCGCCAAAGCACACTTAACTGCGGAGTTCTGATGGGATCTGGTGCACTAGTGCTGTTATGACCGCACCTGTTTAATTTCGCGCTGCAAATACATAAACTTATTCTCCTTTCTTCCCCCTCCCGCCATTTGTTTCCTTGTGCGTGCGCACTGCACCTCCCGTGCCCGTTCTAATATCAAGTAAAATGCTACAGTGCCGTGACTCACATTTGCGAATAAACCTGAGGACCATAATTCAAGTCGCGCGTATCGTCGAAAGAATCATCTGTAAAAAAATGGGTGCAACACGAGGACTTCCTAAGAAAATGGGTGAAATATAAGGACTTCGCAGTAGGTCACCCATCCTAGTGCTACTCTCGCCCAAGCACCCCTAACTTGCGGAGTTCTGATAGAATCTGTTGCATTGGTGCTGGTATGATTGCTCATGTTTTATTCTGCGCTGCAAATACATACACTTTTTCTCCCTCCATCACCCCTCCCGTCATTTGTTTCCTTGTGCGTGCACTCTGCATCTCTCCTTCTCGTTCTAATATCGATTAAAATGCCCCTGCTTCTTGACTCACATTTGCGTATAAACCAGTGGACCCTAGTTCCAGTCGCGCGTAACGTCGAACGACCCGTCTGAAAAAAAAAATTAGTGCGACACGAGGACTTCCCAGGAGGTCACCCATCCGAGTACTACTCTCGCCCAAGCACCCTTAACTGCGGAGTTCTGATGGGATCCGGTGCATTAGTGCTGGTATGATCGCACCAGTTTAATTTTGCGCTGCAAATACATAAACTCCTTCTCCTTTCTTCCCCCTCCCGTCTTTTGTTTCCTTGTGCGTGCGCACTGCACCTCTCGTTCTCGTTCAAATATCAAGTAAAATGCCACGGCGCTGTGAGTCACATTTGCGAATAAATCTGTAGACCATAATTAAAGTCGCGCGTAACGTCGAACGGCACATCTGAAAAAAAAAATGGGTGCAGCACGAGAACTTCCCAGGAGGTAACCCATCATTGTACTACTTTCGCCAAAGCACACTTAACTTCGGAGTTCTGAAGGGATCTGGTGCATTTGTGTTGGTGTGACCGCACCTGTTTAATTTCGTGCTGAAAATACATACACTCCTTCTTCCCTCCCCCCCTCCCATCATTTGTTTCCTTGTGAGTTCACACTACACCTCTCCTTCTCGTTCTAATATCGATAAAAATGCCCCTGATTTTTTACTCACATTTGCGTATAAACCAGCGGACCATAGCTCCAGTCGCGCGTAACGTCGAACGACCCATCTGAAAAAAAATTGTTGCGATACGAGGACTTCCCAAGAGGTCACCCATCCGAGTACTACTCTCGCCCAAGCACACTTAACTGCAGAGTTCTGATGGGATCCAGTGCATTAGTGCTGGTATGATGCCACTTAACTACCCTCGTGTTGCACCTCCCGTGCTCGTTATAATATCAAGTAAAATGCCACGGCGCCGTGACTCAAATTTGCGTATAAACCTGCGGACAATAAATCAAGTCGCGCGTAACGTCGAAAGAGTCATCTGCAAAATGATGGGTGCAAAACGAGGACCTCCCAAGAAAATGGGTGAAATATAAGGACTTCGCAGGAGGTCACCCATCCGAGTACTTTTCTCTCCCAAACACCCTTAACTGCGGAGTTCTGATAGAATCCGTTGCATTAGTGCTGGTATGATCCCTCATGTTTCATTCTGCACTGCAAATACATACACTCTTTCTCCTTCCATCCCCCCTCCCGTGATTTGTTTCCTTGTGCTTGCACTCTGCATATCTCTTTCTCGTTCTAATATCAAGTAATATGCCTCGGCACCGTGACTCACCTTTGCAAATGAACCAGCAGATTATAATTCCATTCGCGCGTAACGTCGAAAAACCCATCCGAAAAAAAATAGGTGCAACACGAGGGCTTCCCAGGTGGTCACCCATCCGAGTACCACCCTTGCCCAAGCACACTTAACTGCGGAGTTCTGATGAGATCCGGAGCTTTAGTGCTAGTATGATCGCACCTCTTTAATTTCGCGCTGCAAATACATACACTCCTTCTCCTTTCTTCCCCCTCCCGTCATTTGTTTCCTTGTGCGTTCACACTTCACCTCTCATTCTCGTTCTAATATCGATTAAAATGCCCCTGCTTCTTGACTCACATTTGCGTATAAACCAGCGGACCCTAGTTCCAGAAGCGCGTAACGTCGAACGACCCGTCTGAAAAAAAATTTGTGCGACACGAGAACTTCCAAGGAGGTCACCCATCCGAGTACTAATCTCGCCCAAGCACACTTAACTGCGGAGTTCTGATGGGATCCGGTGCATTAGTGCTGTTATGATCGCGCCTGTTTAATTTTGCGCTGCAAATACATATACTCATTCTCCTTTCTTCCCCCTCCCGCCATTTGTTTCCTTGTGCGTGCGCACTGCACCTCCCGTTCTCGTTCTAATATCAAGTAAAATGCCACGGCGCCATGACTCACATTTGCCAATAAACCTGAGGACCATAATTCAAGTCGCGCGTAACGTCGAAAGAATCATCTGCAAAAAAATGGGTGCAACACGAGGACTTCACAAGAAAATGGGTGAAATATAAGGACTTCGCAGGAGGTAACCCATGCTAGTACTACTCTCGCCCAAGCACCCTTACCTACGGAGTTCTGATAGAATCCGTTGCATTAGTGCTGGTATGATCGCACCTGTTTCATTTCGTTCTGAAAATACATACACTCCTTCTCCTTTCCTCCCCCTTCCATCAATTGTTTCCTTGTGCGTTCACACTGCACCTCTCATTCTCGTTCTAATATCGATTAAAATGCCCCTGCTTCTTGACTCACATTTGTGTATAAACCAGCGGACACTAGTTCCAGTCGCGCGTAGCGTCGAATGACCCGTCTGAAAAAAAATTGGTGCGATACGAGGACTTCCCAGGAGGTCACCCATCCGAGTACTACTCTCGCACAAGCACACTTGACTGCGGAGTTCTGATGGGATCCGGTGCATTAGTGCTGGTATGATCGCACCTATTTAATTTTGCGCTGCAAATACATAAACTCCTTCTCCTTTCTTCCCCCTCCCGTCATTTGTTTCCTTGTGCGTGCGCACTGCACCTACCGTGCTCGTTCTAATATCAAGTAAATTGCTACGGTGCCGTGTCTCACATTTGCGAATAAACCTGAGGACCATAATTCAAGTCGTGCGTATCGTCGAAAGAATCATCTGCAAAAAAATGGGTGCAACACGAGGACTTCCTAAGAAAATGGGTGAAATATAAGGACTTCGCAGGAGGTCACCCATCCTAGTGCTACTCTCGCCCAAGCACCCTTTAACTTGCAGAGTTCTGATTGAATCCGTTGCATTGGTGCTGGGATGATTGCTCATGTTTCATTCTGCGCTGCAAATACATACACTTTTTCTCCCTCCATCCCCCCTCCCGTCATTTGTTTCCTTGTGCGTGCACTCTGTATCTCTCCTTCTCGTTCTAATATCGATTAAAATGCCTCTGCTTCTTGACTCACATTTGCATATAAACCAGTGGACTCTAGTTCCAGTCGCGCGTAACGTCGAACGACCCGTCTGAAAAAAAAAATTAGTGCAACACAAGGAATTCCCAGGAGGTCACCCATCCAAGTACTACTCTCGCCCAAGCACACTTAAGTGCGGAGTTCTGATGGGATCCGGTGCATTAGTGCTCGTATGATAACACCTGTTTAATTTTGCGCTCCAAATACATAAACTCCTTCTCCTTTTTTCCCCCTCCCGTCATTTGTTTCCTTGAGCGTTCACACTTCACCTCTCATTCTCGTTCTAATATCGATTAAAATGCCCCTGTTTCTTGACTCATATTTGCGTATAAACCAGCGGACCCTAGTTCCAGACGCGCGTAACGTCGAACGACCCGTCTGAAAAAAAATTGGTGCGACACGAGGACTTCCCAGGAGGTCACCCATCCGAGTGCTAATCTCGCCCAAGCACACTTCACTGCGGAGTTCTGATCGGATCCGGTGCATTAGTGCTGGTATGATCGCAACTGTTTAATTTTGCGCTACAAATACATAAACTCATTCCCCTTTCTTCCCCCTCCCGTCATTTGTTTTTTTGTGCGTGCGCACTGCACCTCTCGTTCTCGTTCAAATATCAAGTAAAATGCCACAGCGCCGTGACTCACATTTGCGAATAAATCTGCGAACCATAATTAAAGTTGCGCGTAACGTCGAACGACACATCTGTTTAATTTTGCACTGCAAATACATAAACTCATTCCCCTTTCTTCCCCCTCCCATCATTTGTTTCCTTGTGCGTGCGCACTGTACCTCCCGTTCTCGTTCTAATATCAAGTAAAATGCTACAGCGCCGTGAATCACATTTGCGAATAAACCTGAGGACCATAATTCAAGTCGCGCGTAATGTCGAAAGAATAATCTGCAAAAAAGTGGGTGCAACACGAGGACTTCACAAGAAAATGGGTGAAATATAAGGACTTCGCAGGAGGTAACCCATGCTAGTAGTACTCTCGCCCAAGCACCCTTACTTTCGGAGTTCTGATAGAATCCGTTGAATTAGTGCTGGTATGATCGCACCTGTTTCATTTCGTGCTGAAAATACAGACACTCCTTCTCCTTCTCTCCCCCTCCCATAAATTGTTTCCTTGTGCGTTCACACTGCACCTCTCCTTCTCGTTCTAATATCGATTAAAATGCCCCTGCTTCTTGACTCACATTTGCGTATAAACCAGCGGACCCTAGTTCCAGTCGCGCGTAACGTCGAACGACCCGTCTGAAAAAAAATTGGTGCGACACGAGGACTTCCCAGGAGGTCACCCATCTGAGTACTACTCTCGCCCAAGCACACTTAACTGCGGAGGTGCGATCATACCAGTACTAATGCACCGGATCCCATCAGAACTCCGCAGTGAATTATGCTTAGGCGAGATTAGTACTCGGATGGGTGACCTCCTGGGAAGTCCTCGTGTCGCACTAATTTTTTTTCAGACGGGTCGTTCGACGGTACGCGTGTCTGGAACTAGGGTCCGCTGGTTTATAAGCAAATGTGAGTCAAGAAGTAGGGGCATTTTAATCGATATTATAACGAGAATGAGAGGTGAAGTGTGAACGCACAAGGAAACAAATGACGGGAGGGGGAAGAAAGGAGAAGGAGTGTATGCATTTGCAGCGCGAAATTAAACAGGTGCGATCATACCAGCACTAATGCAACAGATTCTATCAGAACTCCGTAGGTAAGGGTGCTTGGGCGAGAGTAGTACTAGCATGGGTTACCTCCTGCGAAGTCCTTATATTTCACCCATTTTCTTGTGAAGTCCTCGTGTTGCACCCATTTTTTTGCAGATGATTCTTTCGACGTTATGCGCTACTTGAATTACGGTCCTCAGGTTTATTCGCAAATGTGATTCACGGCGCTGTAGCATTTTACTTGATATTAGAACAAGGACGGGAGGTGCAGTGCGCACGCATAAGGAAACAAATGACGGGAGGGGGAAGAAAGGAGAAGGAGTGTATATATTTGCAGCGCGAAACTAAACCGGTGCGATCATACCAGCACTAAAGCCCCGGATCCCATCAGAACTCCGTAGTTAAGTGTGCTTGGGCGAGATTAGTACTCGGGTGGTTGACCTCCTGGGAAGTCCTCGTGTCGCACCAATTTTTTTTCAGACGGGTCGTTCGACGTTACCCGCGTCTGGAACTAGGGTCCGCTGGTTTATACGCAAATGTGAGTCAAGAAGCAGGGGCATTTTAATCGATATTAGAACGAGAATGAGAGGTGAAGTGTGAACGCACAAGGAAACAAATGACGGGAGGGGGAAGAGAGGAGAAGGAGTGTATGTATTTGCAGCGCGAAATTAAACAGGTGCGATCATACCAGCACTAAAGCTCCGGATCCCATCAGAACTCCGCAGTTAAGTGTGCTTGGGCGAGGGTAGTACTCGGATGGGTGACCACTTGGGAAGCCCACGTGTTGCACCTATTTTTTTTAGGATGGGTTGTTCGACGTTACGCGTGAATGGAATTATAAACCGCTGGTTCATTTGCAAAGGTGAGTCACGGTGCCGGGTCATATTACTTGATATTAGAATGAGAAAGAGAGATGCAGAGTGCACGCACAAAGAAACAAAGGACGGGAGGGGGGATGGAAGGAGAAAGAGTGTATGTATTTGCAGTGCAGAATGAAATATGTGGGATCATACCAGCACTAATGCAACGGATTCTATCAGAACTCCGCAGTTAAGGGTGCTTGGGCGAGAAAAGTACTCGGATGGGTGACCTCCTACGAAGTCCTTATATTTCACCCATTTTCTTGGGAGGTCCTCGTGTTGCACCCGTCTTTTTGCAGATGATTCTTTCGACGTTACGCGCGACTTGATTTATGGTCCGCAGGTTTATTCGCAAATGTGAGTCACGGCGCCGTAGAATTTTACTTGATATTAGAATGAGTACGGGAGGTGCAGTGCGCATGCACAAGGAAACAAATGACGGGATGAGGAAGAAAAGAGAAGGAGTGTATGTAATTGAAGCGCAAAATTAAACTAGTGGCATCATACCAGCACTAATGCACTGGATCCAATCAGAACTTTGCAGTTAAGTGTGCTTGGGAGAGAATAGAACTCGGATGGGTGACCTCTTGGGAAGTCCTTGTATCGCAACAATTTTTTTTAGATGGGTCGTTCGACATTACACGCGACTGGAACTATGGTCCGCTTGTTTATACGCAAATGTGAGTCAAGAATCAGGGGTATTTTAATCGATATTAGAACGAGAAGGAGAGGTGCTGTGTGAACGCACAAGGAAACAAATGATGGGAGGGGGGAGGGAAGAAGGAGTGTATGTATTTTCAGCACGAAATTAAACAGGTGCGGTCACACCAGCACAAATGTATCGGATCCCATCAGAACTCCGCAGTTAAGTGTGCTTTGACGAAAGTAGTACAATGATGGGTTACCTCATGGGAAGTTCTCGTGTTTCACCCATTTTCTTTTTTTCAGATGTGCCGTGCGACTTTAATTATGGTTCGCAGATTTATTCGCAAATGTGAGTCACGACGCTGTGGCATTTTACTTGATATTTGAACGAGAACGAGAGGTGCAGTGCGCACGCACAAGGAAACAAATGACGGGAGGGGGAAGAAAGGAGAAGTAGTTTATGTATTTGCAGCGCGAAATTAAACAGGTGCGATCATACCAGCACTAATGCACCGGATCCCATCAGAACTCCGCAGTTAAGTGTGCTTGGGCGAGAGTCGTACTCGGATGGGTGACCTCCTGGGAAGTCCTCGTGTCGCACTAATTTTTCTTTTCAGACGGATCGTTCGACGTTACGCGCGACTGGAACTAGGGTCCACTTTTTTATACACAAATGTGAGTCAAGAAACAGGGGCATTTTAATCGATATTAGAATGAGAAGGAGAGATGCAGAGTGCACGCACAAGGAAACAAATGACGGGAGGGGGGATGGAGGGAGAAAAAGTGTATGTATTTACAGCGCAGAATGAAACATGAGCAATCATACCAGCACCAATGCAACGGATTCTATCAGAACTCCGCAAGTTAAGGGTGCTTGGGCGAGAGTAGCACTAGGATGGGTGACCTCCTGCGAAGTCCTTATATTTCACCCATTTTCTTAGGAAGTCCTCGTGTTGTACCCATTTTTTTGCAGATGATTCTTTCGACATTACGCGCGACTTGAATTATGGTCCTCAGGTTTATTCGCAAATGTGAGTCACGGCGCTGTAGCATTTTACTTGATATTAGAACGAGAACGGGAGCTACAGTGCGCACGCACAAGGAAACAAATGACAGGAGGGGGACGAAAGGGGAATGAGTTTATGTATTTGCAGCGCGAAATTAAACAGGCGCAATCATTCCAGCACTAATGCACCCGATCCCATCAGAACTACGCAGTTAAGTGTGCTTGGGGGAGAGTAGTACTCGGATGGGTGACCTCTTTGGAAGTCCTCGTGTCGCACCAATTTTTTTTCAGACGGGTCGTTCGACGTTACGCGCGACTGGAATTAGGGTCCGCTGGTTTATACGCAAATGTGAGTCAAGAAGCAGGGGCATTTTAATCGATATTAGAACGAGAATGAGAGGTGAAGTGTGAACGCACAAGGAAACAAATGACCGAAGGGGGAAGAAAGGAGAAGGAGTGTATGTATTTGCAGTGCGAAATTAAACAGGTGCGATCATACCATCACTAAAGCCCCGGATCCCATCAGAACTCCGCAGTTAAGTGTGCTTGGGCGAGAGTAGTACTCGGATGGGTGACCACCTGGGAAGCCCTCGTGTTGCACCTATTTTTTTCGGATGGGTTGTTTGACATTACGCGCGAATGGAATTATAAACCGCTGGTTCATTTGCAAAGGTGAGTCACGGTGCCGGGGCATATTACTTGATATTAGAACGAGAAAGAGAGATGCAGAGTGCACGCACAAGGAAACAAATGACGGGAGGGGGGATGGGAGGAGAAAGAGTGTATGTATTTGCAGTGCAAAATGAAACATGAGGGATCATACCAGCACTAATGCAAAGGATTCTATCAGAACTCCGCAGTTAAGGGTGCTTGGGCGAGAAAAGTACTCGGATGGGTGATCTCCTGCGAAGTCCTTATATTTCACCCATTTTCTTGGGAGGTCCTCGTGTTGCACCCATCTTATTGCAGATGATTCTTTCGACGTTACGCGCGACTTGATTTATGGTGACCTCCTGGGAAGTCCTCATGTTGCACCCATTTTTTTTCGGATGGGTCGCTCGACGTTACGCGTGAATGCAATTATAAACCGCTAGTTCATTCGCAAAGGTGAGTCACGATGCTAGGGCCATTTACTTGATATTAGAACGAGAAAAAGAGATGCAGAGTACACGCACAAGGAAACGAATGACGGGAGAGGGGATGGAGGGAGAAATAGTGTATGTATTTGCAGCGCAGAATGAAATATGAGCGATCAAACCAGCACCAATGCAACGGATTCTATCAGAACTCTGCAAGTTAAGGGTGCTTGGGCGAGAGTAGCACTAGAATGGGTGACCTCATCCGAAGTCCTTATATTTCACCTATTTTCTTAGAAAGTCCTCGTGTTGCACCCATTTTTTTGCAGATGATTCTTTCGACGTTACGCGCGACTTGAATTATGGTCCTCAGGTTTATTCACAAATGTGAGTCACGGCACCGTAGCATTTTACTTGATATTAGAACGAGCACGGGAGGTGCAGTGCGCACGCACAAGGAAACAAATAACGGGAGGGGGAAGAAAGGAGAAGGAGTTTATGTATTTGCAGCGCAAAATTAAACGGGTGCGATCATACCAGCACTAATGCACCGGATCCCATCAGAACTCCGCAGTTAAGTGTGTTTGGGCGAGAGTAGTACTCGGATGGGTGACCTCCTGGGAAGTCCTCGTGTTACGCCAATTTTTTTTCAGACGGGTCGTTGGACGTTACACGCGTCTGGAACTAGGGTCCACTGGTTTATACACAAATGTGAGTCATGAATAAGGGGCATTTTAAATGATATTAGAACGAGAATGAGAGGTAAAGTGTGAACACACAAGGAAACAAATGACCGTAGGGGGAAGAAAGGAGAAGGAGTGTATGTATTTGCAGCGCGAAATTAAACAGGTGCGATCATACCAGCACCAAAACTCCGGATCCCATCAGAACTCCGCAGTTAAGTGTGCTTGGGCGAGTGTAGTACTCGGATGGGTGACAACTTGGGAAGCCCTCGTGTTGCACCTATTTTTTTTCGGATGGGTTGTTCGACGTTACGCGCGAATGAAATTATAAACCGCTGGTTCATTTGCAAAGGTGAGTCACGGTGCTGGGTCATTTTACTTGATATTAGAACGAGAAAGAGAGATGCAGAGTGCACGCACAAGGAAACAAATGACTGGAGGGGGGATGGGAGGAGAAAGAGTGTATGTATTTGCAGTGCAGAATGAAACATGAGGGCTCATACCAGCACTAATGCAACGGATTCTATCAGAACTCCGCAGTTAAGGGTGCTTGGGCGAGAAAAAGTACTCGGATGGGTGACCTTCTGCGAAGTCCTTATATTTCACCCATTTTCTTGGGTGGTCCTCGTGTTGCACTTATCGTTTTGTAGATGATTCTTTCGACGTTACGCGCGACTTGATTTATGGTGCGCAGGTTTATTCGCAAATGTGAGTCATGGCGCCGTGGCATTTAACTTGATATTAGAACGAGTACGGGAGGTGCAGTGCGCACGCACAAGGAAACAAATGACGGGATGAGGAAGAAAAGAGAAGGAGTGTATGTATTTGAAGCGGAAAATTAAACAAATGGCATCATACCAGCACTAATGCACTGGATCCCATCAGAACTCTGCAGTTAAGTGTGCTTGGGCGAGAGTAGTACTGGATGGGTGACCTCCTAGGAAATCCTCGTGTCGCACCAATTTTTTTTCAGACGGGTCGTTCGACGTTACGCGCGACTGGAACTAGGGTCCGCTGGTTTATACGCAAATGTGAGTCAGGAAGAAGGGGCATTTTAATCGATATTAGAACGAGAAGGAGAGGTGCAGTGTGAACGCACAAGGAAACAATTGATGGGAGGGGGAGGGAAGGAGAAGGAGTGTATATATTTTTAGCACGAAATGAAACAGGTGCGATCGTACCAGCACTAATGCAACGGATTCTATCAGAACTCCGTACGTAAGGGTGCTTGGGCGAGAGTAGTTCTAGCATGGGTTACCTCCTGCGAAGTCCTTATATTTTACCAATTTTCTTAGGAAGTCCTCGTGTTGCACCCTTTTTTTTTACAGATGATTCTTTCGACGATACGCGCGAGTTTAATTATGGTTCTCAAGTTTATTCACAAATGTGAGTCACGGCACCTTAGCATTTTACTTGGTATTAGAACGAGCACGGGAGGTGCAGTGCGCACGCACAAGGAAACGAATGACGGGAGGGGGAAGAAAGGAGAATGAGTTTATGTATTTGTAGCGCAAAATTAAATCTGTGCGATCATACCAGCACTAATGCATCGGATCTTATCAGAACTACGCAGTTAAGTGTGCTTGGGCGAGATTAGTACTCGGATGGGTGACCTCCTGAGAAGTCCTCGTGTCGCACCAATTTTTTTCAGACGGATCGTTCGACGTTACGCGCGTCTGGAACTAGGGTCCGCTGGTTTATACGCAAATGTGAGTCAAGAAGCAGGGGCATTTTAATCGATATTAGAACGAGAATGAGAGGTGAAGTGTGAACACACAAGGAAACAAATGACGGGAGCGGGAAGAAAGGAGAAGGACTGTATGTATTTGCAGCGCAAAATTAAACTTATGCGATCATACCAGCACTAAAGCCCCGGATCCCAACAGAACTCCGCAGTTAAGTGCGCTTGGGCGAGAGTAGTACTCGGATGGGTGACCACCTGGGAAGCCCTCGTGTTGCACCTATTTTTTTTCGGATGGGTTGTTCGATGTTACGCGCGAATGGAATTATGAACCGCTGGTTCATTTGCAAAAGTGAGTCACAGTGCCGGGTCATATTACTTGATATTAGAACGAGAAAGAGAGATACAGAGTGCACGCACAAGGAAACCAAAGACGGGAGGGGGGATGGAAGGAGAAAGAGTGTATGTATTTGCAGTGCAGAATGAAACATGATGGATCATACCAGCACTAATGCAACGGATTCTATCAGAACTCCGCAGTTAAGGGTGCTTGGGCAAGAAAAGTACTCGGATGGGTGACCTCCTGCGAAGTTCTTATATTTCACCCATTTTCTTGGGAGGTCCTCGTGTTGCACCCATCTTTTTGCAGATGAATCTTTCGACGTTACGCGCGACTTGATTTATGGTCCGCAGGTTTATTCGCAAATGTGATTCACAGCGCCGTGGCATTTTACTTGATATTAGAACGAGTACGGGAGGTGCAGTGCGCACGCACAAGGAAATAAATGACGGGAGGAGGAAGAAAAGAGAAGGAGTATATGTATTTGAAGCGCAAAATTAAATAATTGGCATCATACCAGCACTAATGCACTGGATCCCATCAGAACTCTGCAGTTAAGTGTGCTTGGGCGAGAGTAGTACTCGGATGGGTGACCTCTTGGGAAGTCCTCGTATCGCAAAAATTTTTTTTCAGATGGGTCGTTCGACGTTACGCGCGACTGGAACTATGGTCCGCTGGTTTATACGCAAATGTGAGTCAAGAATCAGGGGCATTTTAATCGATATTAGAACGAGAATGAGAGGTGCAGTGTGAACGCACAAGGAAACAAATGATGGGAGGGGGGGAGGGAAGATGGAGTGTATGTATTTTCTGCACAAAATTAAACAGGTGCGGTCACACCAGCACAAATGCACCGGATCCCATTAGAACTCTGCAGTTAAGTGTACTTTGGCGAAAGTAGTACAATGATGGGTTACCTTCTGGGAAGTTCTCGTGTTGTACCCATTTTCTTTTTTTCAGATTTGCAGTTCGACGTTACGCGCGACTTGAATTATGGTACTCAGGTTTATTCGCAAATGTGAGTCACGGCGCCGTGGCATTTTACTTGATAGTAGAACGAGAACGGGAGGTGCAGTGCGCACGCACAGGGAAACAAATGACGGGAGGGGGAAGAAAGGGGAATGAGTTTATGTATTTGCAGCGCGAAATTGAACAACTGCGATCATACCGGCACTAATGCACCGGATCCCATCAGAACTCCGCAGTGAAGTGTGCTTGGGCGAGATTAGAACTCGGATGGGTGACCTCCTGGGAAGTCCTCGTGTTGCACCAATTTTTTTTCAGACGGGTCGTTCGACGTTACGCGCGTCTAGAACTAGGGTCCGCTGGTTTATACGCAAATGTGAGTCAAGAAGCAGGGGCATTTTAATCGATATTAGAACGAGAAGGAGAGGTGCAGTGTGAACGCACAAGGAAACAATTGATGGGAGGGGGAGGGAAGGAGAAGGAGTGTATGTATTTTCAGCATGAAATTAAACAGGTGCGGTCATACCAGCACCAATGCATCGGATTCTATCAGAACTCCGTAGGTAAGGGTGCTTGGGCGAGAGTAGTACTAGCATGGGTTACCTCCTGCGAAGTCCTTATATGTCACCCATTTTCTTGTGAAGTCCTCGTGTTACACCTATTTTTTTGCAAATGATTCTTTCGACGTTCAACGCGACTTGAATTATGGTCCTTAGGTTTATTCGCAAATGTGAGTCACGGCGCTGTAGCATTTTACTTGATATTAGAACGAGAACGGGAGGTGCAGTGCGCACGCACAAGGAAACAAATGACGGGAGGGGGAAGAAAGGGGAATGAGTTTATGTATTTACAGCGCAAAATTAAACAGGTGCGATCATACCAGCACTAATGCACCGAATCCCATCAGAACTCCGCAGTGAAGTGTACTTGGGCGAGATTAGTATTCGGATGGGTTGTTCGACGTTACACGCGAATGGAATTATAAACCGCTGGTTTATTTACAAATGTGAGTCACGGTGCCGGGGCATATTACTTGATATTAGAACGAGAAAGAGAGATGCAGAGGGCACGCACAAGGAAACAAATGACGGGAGGGGGGATGGGAGGAGAAAGAGTGTATGTATTTGCAGTGCAGATTAAACAGGTGCGATCATACCAGCACTAATGCAGCGGATTCCTTGTGCGTGCACTCTGTATCTCTCCTTCTCGTTCTAATATCGATTAAAATGCCCCTGCTTGTTGACTCACATTTGTGTATAAACCAGTGGACCCTAGTTCCAGTCGCGCGTAATGTTGAACGACCCGTCTGAAAAAAAAAATTAGTGCAACACAAGGACATCCCAAGAGGTCACCCATCCGAGTACTACTCTCGCCCAAGCACACTTAACTGTGGAGTTCTGATGGGATCCGGTGCATTAGTGCTGGTATGATCGCACCTGTTTAATTTCGCGCTGCAAATACATAAACTCCTCACCTTTCTTCCCCCTCCCGTCATTTGTTTCCTTGTGCGTGCGCACTGCACCTCCCGTGCTCGTTCTAATATCAAGTAAAATGCTACGGTGCCGTGACTCACATTTGCGAATAAACCTGAGGACCATAATTCAAGTTGCGCGTATCGATGAAAGAATCATCTGCAAAAAAATGGGTGCAACACGAGGACTTCCTAAGAACATGGGTGAAATATAAGGACTTCGCAGGAGGTCACCCATTCTAGTGCTACTCTCGCCCAAGCACCCTTAACTTGCGGAGTTCTGATAGAATCCGTTGCATTGGTGCTGGTATGATTGCTCATCTTTCATTCTGCGCTGCAAATACATACACTTTTTCTCCCTCCATCCCCCCTCCCGTCATTTGTTTCCTTGTGCGTACACTCTGCATCTCTCCTTCTCGTTCTAATATCGATTAAAATGCCCCTGCTTCTTTACTCACATTTGCGTATAAACCAGTGGACCCTAGTTCCAGTCGCGCGTAACGTCGAACGACCCGTCTGAAAAAAAAAATTAGTTCGACACGAGGACTTCCCAGGAGGACACCCATCCGAGTACTACTCTCGCCCAAGAACACTTAACTGCGGAGGGGGGATGGGAGGAGAAAAAGTGTATGTATTTGCAGTGCAGAATGAAACATGATGGATCAAACCAGCACTAATGCAACGGATTCTATCAGAACTCTGCAGTTAAAGGTGCTTAGGCGAGAAAAGTACTCGGATGGGTGACCTCCTGCGAAGTCCTTATATTTCACCCATTTTCTTGGGAGTCCTCGTGTTGCACCCATCTTTTTGCAGATGATTCTTTCGACGTTACGCGCGACTTGATTTACGGTCCGTAGGTTTATTCGCAAATGTGAGTTACGGCGTCGTGGCATTTTACATGATATTAGAATGAGTACGGGAGGTGCAGTGCGCACGCACAAGGAAACAAATGACGGGAGGAGGAAGAAAAGAGAAGGAGTGTATGTATTTGAAGCGCAAAATTAAACAAGTGGCATCATACCAGCACTAATGCACTGGATCCCATTAGAACTCTGCAGTTAAGTGTGCTTGGGTGAGAGTAGTACTCGGATGGGTGACCTCTTGGGAAGTCCTCGTATTGCAACAATTTTTTTTCAGATGAGTCGTTCGACGTTACGCGCGACTGGAACTATAGTCCGCTGGTTTATACGCAAATGTGAGTCAAGAATCAGGGGCATTTTAATCGATATTAGAACGAGAAGGAGAGGTGTAGTGTGAACGCACAAGGAAACAAATGATGGGAGGGGGGGAGGGAAGAAGGAGTGTATGTATTTTCAGCACGAAATTAAACAGGTGCGGTCACACCAGGACAAATGCACCGGATCCCATTACAACTCCGCAGTTAAGTGTGCTTTGGCGAAAGTAGTACAATGATGGGTTACCTCCTGGGAAGTTCTCGTGTTGCACCCATTTTCTTTTTTTTAGATGATTCTTTCGACGATACGCGCGACTTGAATTATAGTCCTCAGGTTTATTGGCAAATCTGAGTCACGGCACCGTAGCATTTTACTTGATATTAGAACGAGCACGGGAGGTGCAGTGCGCACGCACAAGGAAACAAATGACGGGAGGGGGAAGAAAAGAGAAGGAGTTTATGTATTCGCGGCGCGGAATTAAACGGGTACGATCATACCAGCAAAAATGCAACGGATCCCATCAGAACTCCGCAGTTAAGTGTGCTTTGGCGAAAGTAGTACAATGATGGGTTACCTCCTGGGAAGTTCTCGTGTTGCACCCATTTTTTTTTTTTAGATGTGCCGTTCGACGTTATTCGCGACTTTAATTATGGTCCGCAGATTTATTCGCAAATGTGAGTCACGACGCCGTGGCATTTTACTTGATATTTGAACGAGAATAAGAGGTGCAGCGCGCACGCACAAGGAAACAAATGACGGGAGGGGGAGGAAAGGAGAAGGAGTTTATGCATTTGCAGCGCGGAATTAAACCGGTGCGATCATACCAGCACTAATGCACCGAATCCCATCAGAACTCCGCAGTTAAGTGCGCTTGGGCGAGAGTAGTACTCGGATGGGTGACCTCTTGGTAAGTCCTCGTGTCGCACTAATTTTTTTTCAGACGGGTCGTTCGACGTTACGCGCAACTGGAACTAGGGTCCGTTGGTTTATACGCAAATGTGAGTCAAGAAGCAGGGGCATTTTAATCGATATTAGAACGAGAAGGAGAGGTGCAGTGTGAACGCACAAGGAAACAATTGATGGGAGGGGGAGGGAAAGAGAAGGAGTGTATGTATTTTAAGCACGAAATGAAACAGCACCGATCATACCAGCACTAATGCAACGGATTCTATTAGAACTCCGTAGGTAAGGGTGCTTGGGCGAGAGTAGTACTAGCATGGGTTACCTCCTACGAAGTCCTTATATTTCACCCATTTTCTTGTGAAGTCCTCGTGTTGCACCCATTTTTTTGCAGATGATTCTTTCGACATTACGCGCGACTTGAATTATGGTCCTCAGGTTTTTTCGCAAATGTGAGTCACGGCGCTGTAACATTTTACTTGATATTAGAACGAGAACGGGAGGTGCAGTGCGCACGCACAAGGAAACAAATGACGGGAGGGGGAAGAAAGGGGAATGAGTTTATGTATTTGCAGCGCAAAATCAAACAGTTGCGATCATACAAGCACTAATGCACCGGATCCCATCAAAACTCCGCATTTAAGTGTGCTTAGGCGAGAGTAGTACTCGGATGGGTGACCTCCTTGGAAGTCTTCGTGTCGCACTAATTTTTTTTTTCAGACGGGTCGTTCGACGTTACGCACGACTGGAACTAGGGTCCACTGGTTTATACGCAAATGTGAGTCAAGAAGCAGGGGCATTTTAATTGATTTTAGAACGAGAAATAGAGATGCAGAGTGCACGCACAAGGAAACAAATGACGGGAGGGCGGATGGAGGGAGAAAAAGTTTATGTATTTGCAGCGCAGAATGAAACATGAGCAATCATCCAGCACCAATGCAACGGATTCTATCAGAACTCCGCAAGTTAAGGGTGCTTGGGCGAGAGAGGCACTAGGATGGGTGACCTCCTGCGAAGTTCTTATATTTCACCCATTTTCTTAGGAAGTCCTCGTGTTGCACCCATTTTTTTGCAGATGATTCTTTCGACGATACGCGCGACTTGAATTATGGTCCTCAAGTTTATTCGCAAATGTGAGTCACGGCATCGTAGCATTTTACTTGATATTAGAACGAGCACGGGAGGTGCAGTACGCACGCACAAGGAAACAAATGACAGGAGGGGGAAGAAAGGAGAAGGAGTTTATGTATTTGCAGCGCAGAATTAAACGGGTGCGATCACACCAGCACAAATGCAACGGATCCCATCAGAACTCCGCAGTTAAGTGTGCTTTGGCGAAAGTAGTATAATGATGGGTTACCTCCTAGGAAGTTCTCGTGTTGCACCCATTTTCTTTTTTTCAGATGTGTCGTTCGACGTTACGCGCGACTTTAATTATGGTCCGCATATTTATTCGCAAATGTGAGTCACGGCGCCGTGGCATTTTACTTGATATTTGAACGAGAACGAGAGGTGCAGTGCGCACGCACAAGGAAACAAATGATGGGAGGGGGAAGAAAGGAGAAGGAGTTTATGTATTTGCAGCGCGAAATTAAACTGGTGCGATCATACCAGCACTAATGCAACGGATTCTATCAGAATTCCGCAGTTAAGTGTGTTTGGGCGAGAGTAGTACTAGCATGGGTTACCTCCTGCAAAGTCCTTATATTTCACCTATTTTCTTGTGAAGTCCTCGTGTTGCACCCATTTTTTTGTAGATGATTCTTTTGACGTTACGCGCGACTTGAATTATGGTCCTCAGGTTTATTCGCAAATGTGAGTCACGGCGCTGTAGCTATTTACTTGATATTAGAACGAGAACGGGAGGTGCAGTGCGCACGCACAAGGAAACAAATGACGGGAGGGGGAAGAAAGGGGAATGAATTTATGTATTTGCAGCGTGAAATTAAACAGGTGCGATCATACCAGCACTAATGCACCGGATCCCATCAGAACTCCGCAGTGAAGTGTGCTTGGGCGAGATTAGTACTCGGATGGGTGACCTCCTTGGAAGTCCTCGTGTCGGACTAATTTCTTTTCAGACAGGTCGTTCGACGTTACGCGCGTCTGGAACTAGGGTCCGCTGGTTTATACGCAAATGTGAGTCAAGAAGCAGGGGCATTTTAATCGATATTAGAACGAGAATGAGAGGTCAAGTGTGAACGCACAAGGAAACAAATGACGGGAGGGGGAAGAAATGAGAAGGAGTGTATGTATTTGCAGCACGAAATTAAACAGCTGCGATCATACCAGCACTAAATCTCCGGATCCCATCAGAACTCTGCAGTTAAGTGTACTTTGGCGAGAGTAGTACTCGGATGGGTCGCCACCTGGGAAGCCCTCGTGTTGTACCTATTTTTTTTTCGGATGGGTTGTTCGATGTTACGCGCGAATGGAATTATAAATCGCTGGTTCATTTGCAAAGGTGAGTCACGGTGCCGGGGCATATTACTTGATATTAGAACGAGAAAGAGAGATGCAGAGGGCACGCACAAGGAAACAAATGACGGGAGGGGGGTTGGAAGGAGAAAGAGTGTATGTATTTGCAGTGCAGAATGAAACATGAGGGCTCATACCAGCACTAATGCAACAGATTCTATCAGAACTCCGCAGTTAAGGGTGCTTGGGCGAGAAAAAGTACTCGGATGGGTGACCTCCTGCGAAGTCCTTATATTTCACCCATTTTCTTGGGTGGTCCTCGTGTTGCACCCATCGTTTTGCAGATGATTCTTTCAACGTTACACGCGACTTGAATTTTGGTCCTCAGGTTTATTCGCAAATGTGAGTCACGGTACTGTACCATTTTACTTGATATTAGAACGAGAACGGGAGGTGCAGTGCGCACGCACAAGGAAACAAATTACGGGAGGGGGAAGAAAGGAGAAGGAGTTTATGTATTTGCAGCGCGAAATGAAACAAGTGCGATCATACCAGCACTAATGCAACGAATTCTATCAGAACTCCGTAGGTAAGGGTGCTTGGGCGAGAGTAGTACTAGCATGGGTTACCTCCTGCGAAGTCCTTATATTTCACCCATTTTCTTGTGAAGTCCTCGTGTTGCACCCATTTTTTTGCAGATGATTCTTTCGATGTTACCCGCGACTTGAATTATGGTCCTCAGGTTTATTCGCAAATGTGAGTCACGGCACTGTTGCATTTTACTTGATATTAGAACGAGAACGGGAGGTGCAGTGCGCACGCACAAGGAATCAAATGACGGGAGGGGGAAGAAAGGGGAATGAGTTTATGTATTTGCAGCGCAAAATTAAACAGGTGCGATCATACCAGCACTAATGCACCAGATCCCATCAGAACTCCGTAGTTAAGTGTGCTTTGGCGAGAGTAGTACTCGGATGGTTGACCTCCTGGGAAGTCCTCGTGTCGCACTAATTTTTTTTCTCAGACGGGTCATTCGACGTTACACGCGACTGGAACTAGGGTCCACTGGTTTATACGCAAATGTGAGTCAAGAAGCAGGGGCATTTTAATCGATATTAGAACGAGAATGAGAGGTGAAGTGTGAAGGCACAAGGAAACAAATGACGGGAGGGGGAAGAAAGGAGAAGGAGTGTATGTATTTGCTGCGTGAAATTAAACATGTGCGATCATACCAACACTAAAGCTCCGAAACCCATCAGAACTCCGCAGTTAAGTGTGCTTGGGCGAGAGTAGTTCTCGGATGGGTGACCACTTGGGAAGTCCTCGTGTTGCACCCATTTTCTTTTTTTCAGATGTGCCGTTCGACGTTACGCGCGACTTTAATTATGGTCCACAGATTTATTCGCAAATGTGAGTCACGGCGCCGTGGCATTTTACTTGATATTTAAATGAGAACGAGAGGTGTAGTGCGCACGCACAAGGAAACAAATGACGGGAGGGGGAAGAAAGGAGAAGGAGTTTATGTATTTGCAGCGCAAAATAATAGGTGCGATCATACCAGCACTAATGCATTGGATTCCATCAGAACTCTGTAGTTAAGTGTGCTTGGACGAGAGTAGTACTCGGATGGGTGACCTCTTGGGAAGTCCTCGTGTCGCACCAATTTTTTTTCAGACGGGTCGTTCGACGTTACGCGCCACTGGAACTACGGTCCACTGGTTTATACGCAAATGTGAGTCAAGAAGCAGGGGCATTTTAATCTATATTAGAACGAGTATGAGAGATGCAGAGTGCACGCACAAGGAAACAAATGACGGGAGGGGGGATGGAGGGAGAAAAAGTGTATGTATTTTCAGCACGAAATGAAACAGGTGCGATCATACCAGTACTAATGCATCGGATTCTATCAGAACTCCGTAAGTAAGGTGCTTGGGCGAGAGTAGTACTAGCATGGGTTACCTCCTGCGAAGTCCTTATATTTCACCCATTTTCTTGTGAAGTCCTCGTGTTGCACCCATTTTTTTGCAGATGATTCTTTCGACGTTACTCGTGACTTGAATTATGGTCCTCAGGTTTATTCGCAAATGTGGGTCACGGCGTTGTAACATTTTACTTGATATTAGAACGATAACGGGAGGTGCAGTGCGCACGCACAAGGAAACAAATGACGGGAGGGGGAAGAAATGGGAATGAGTTTATGTATTTGCAGCGCGAAATTAAACAGGTGCGATCATACCAGCACTAATGCACCGGATCGCATCAGAACTCCGCAGTGAATTGTGCTTGGGCGAGATTAGTACTCGTATGGGTGACCTCCTGGGAAGTCCTTTTGTCACACCAATTTTTTTTCAGACGGGTCGTTCGACGTTACGCGCGTCTGGAACTAGGGTCCGCTGGTTTATACGCAAATGTGAGTCAAGAAGCAGGGGCATTTTAATCGATATTAGAACGAGAATGAGAGGTGAAGTGTGAACGCACAAGGAAACAAATGACGGGAGGGGGAAGAAAGGAGAAGGAGTGTATGTATTTGCAGCGCGAAATTAAACAGGTGCGATCATACAAGGATTAAAGTCTCGGATCCCATCAGAACTCCGCAGTTAGGTGTGCTTAGGCGAGAGTAGTACTCGGATGGGTGACCACCTGGGAAGCCCTCGTGTTGCACCTATTTTTTTTCGAATGGGTTGTTCGACGTTAGGCACGAATGGAATTATAAACCGCTGGTTCATTTGCAAAGGTGAGTCACGGTGCCGGGGCATATTACTTGATATTAGAACGAGAAAGAGAGATGCAGAGTGCACGCACAAGGAAACAAATGACGGGAGGGAGAAGAAGGGAGAAGGAGTTTATGTATTTGCAGCGCGAAATTAATCAGGTGCGATCATACACGCACTAATGCAACAGTTCCCATCATAACTCCGCAGTTAAGTGTGCTTGGGCGAGAGTAGTACTCGGATGGGTGACCACTTGGGAAGTCCTCGTGTTGCACCCATTTTTTTGCAGATGATTCTTTCAACGTTACGTGCGACTTGAATTATGGTCCTCAGGTTTATTCGCAAATGTGAGTCACAGCGCTGTAGCATTTTACTTGATATTAGAACGAGAACGGGAGGTGCAGTGCGCACGCACAAGGAAACAAATGACGGGAGGGGGAAGAAAGGGGAATGAGTTTATGTATTTGCAGCGCAAAATTAAACAGGTGCGATCATACCAGCACTAATGCACCAGATCCCATCAGAACTCCGCAGTGAAGTGTGCTTGGGCGAGAGCAGTACTCGGATGTGTGACCTCTTGGGAAGTCCTCGTATCGTAACAATTTTTTTTCAGAGGGGTCATTCGACGTTACGCGCGACTGGAACTATGGTCCGCTGGTTTATACGCAAATGTGAGTCAAGAATCAGGGGCATTTTAATCGATATTAGAACGAGAAGGAGAGGTGCAGTGTGAACGCACAAGGAAACAAATGATGGGAGGGGGGTAGGGAAGAAGGAGTGTATGTATTTTCAGCACGAAATTAAACAGGTGCGGTCACACCAGCACAAATGCACCGGATCCCATCAGAACTCCGTAGTTAAGTGTGCTTTGGCGAAAGTAGTACAATAATGGGTTACCTCCTGGGAAGTTCTCGTGTTGCACCCATTTTCTTTTTTTCAGATGTGCCGTTCGACATTACGCGCGACTTTAATTGTGGTCCGTAGATTTATTCGCAAATGTGAGTCACGGCGCCGTGGCTTTTTACTTGATATTTGAACGAGAACGTGAGGTGCATTGCGCACGCACAAGGAAGCAAATGACGGGAGGGGGAAGAAAGGAGAAGGAGTTTATGTATTTGCAGCGCGAAATTAAACAGGTGCGATCATACTAGCACTAATGCACCGAATCCCATTAGAACTCTGCAGTTAAGTGTGCTTGGGCGAGAGTAATACCCGGATGGGTGACCTCCTAGGAAGTCCTCGTGTCGTACTAATTTTTTTTTTCAGACCGGTCGTTGGACTTTATGCGCGACTGCAACTAGGGTCCAGTGGTTTATACGCAAATGTGAGTCAAGAAGCAGGGGCATTTTAATCTATATTAGAACGAGAAAGAGAGATGCAGAGTGCACGCACAAGGAAACAAATGACGGAAGGGGGAGGGAAGGAGAAAGAGTGTATGTATTTTCAGCACGAAATGAAACAGGTGCGATCATACCAGCACTAATGCATCAGATTCTATCAGAACTCCATAGGTAAGGGTGCTTGGGCGAGAGTAGTACTAGGATGGGTTACCTCCTGCGAAGTCCTTATATTTCACCCATTTTCTTGTAAAGTCCTCGTGTTGCACCCATTTTTTTGCAGATGATTCTTTCGACGTTACACGCGACTTGAATTATGGTCCTCAGGTTTATTCGTAAATGTGAGCCACGACACCGTAGTATTTTACTTGATATTAGAACGAGCACGGGAGGTGCAGTGCGCACGCACAAGGAAACAAATGACGGGAGGGGGGATAGGAGGAGAAAGAGTGTATGTATTTGCAGTGCAGAATGAAACATGAGGGATCATACCAGCACTAATGCAACGGATTCTATCAGAACTCCGCAGTTAAGGGTGCTTGGGCGAGAAAAGTACTTGGATGGGTGACCTCCTGCGAAGTCCTTATATTTCACCCATTTTCTTGGGAGGTTCTCGTGTAGCACCCATCTTTTGCAGATGATTCTTTCGACGTTACGCGCGACTTGATTTATGGTCCGCAGGTTTATTCGCAAATGTGAGTCACGGTGCCGTGGCATTTTACTTGATATTAGAACGAGTACGGGAGGTGTAGTGCGCACGCACAAGGAAACAAATGACGGGAGGAGGAAGAAAAGAGAAGGAGTGTATGTATTTGAAGCGCAAAATTAAACAAGTGGCATCATACCAGCACTAATGCACTTGATCCCATCAGACATCTGCAGTTAAGTGTGCTTGGGCGAGAGTAGTACTCGGATGGGTGACCTCTTGGGAAGTCCTTGTATCGCAACAATTTTTTTTCAGATGGGTCGTTCGACGTTACGCGCGACTGGAACTATGGTCCGCTGGTTTATACGCAAATGTGAGTCAAGAATCAGGGGTATTTTAATCGATATTAGAACGAGAAGGAGAGGTGCAGTGTGAACGCACAAGGGAACAAATGATGGGAGGGGGGTAGGGAAGAAGGAGTGTATGTATTTTAAGCACGAAATTAAACAGGTGCGGTCACACCAGCACAAATGCACCGGATCCCATCAGAACTCCGCAGTTAAGTGTGCTTTGGCGAAAGTAGTACATTAATGGGTTACCTCTTGGGAAGTTCTCGTGTTGCACCCATTTTCTTTTTTTCAGATGTGCCGTTCGACGTTACGCGCGACTTTAATTATGATCCGCAGATTTATTCGTAAATGTGAGTCACGGCGCCGTGGCATTTTACTTGATATTTGAACGAGAACGTGAGGTGCATTGCGCACGCACAAGGAAACAAATGACGGGATGAGGAAGAAATGAGAAGGAGTTTATGTATTTGCAGCGCAAAATTAGACAGGTGCCATCATACTAGCACTAATGCACCGTATCCCATTAGAACTCCGCAGTTAAGTGTGCTTGGGCGAGAGTAATACTCGGATGGGTGACCTCCTCGGAAGTCCTCGTGTCGCACTAATTTTTTTTTCAGACCGGTCGTTCGACGTTATGTGCGACTGCAACTAGGGTCCACTGGTTTATACGCAAATGTGAGTCAAGAAGCAGGGGCATTTTAATCGATATTAGAACGAGAAAGAGAGATGCAGAGTGCACGCACAAGGAAACAAATGACGGGAGGGGGGATGGAGGGAGAAAAAGTGTACGTATTTGTAGCGCAGAATGAAACATGAGCAATCATACCAGCACCAATGCAACGGATTCTATCAGAACTCCGCAAGTTAAGGGTGCTTGGGCGAGAGTAGCACTAGGATTGGTGACTTCCTGCGAAGTCCTTATATTTCACCCATTTTCTTAGGAAGTCCTCGTGTTGCACCCATTTTTTTGCAGATGATTTTTTCGACGATATGCGCGACTTGAATTATGGTCCTCAGGTTTATTTGCAAATGTGAGTCACGACACCGTAGCATTTTACTTGATATTAGAACGAGAACGGGAGGTGCAGTGCGCACGCACAAGGAAACAAATGACGGGAGGGGGAAGAAAGGAGAAGGAGTTTATGTATTTGCAGCGCGGAATTAAACGGATGGGATCATACCAGCGCTAATGCACCGGATCCCATTAGAACTCCGCAGTTAACTGTGCTTGGGCGAGAGTAGTACTCGGATGGGTGACCTCCTGAGAAGTCCTCGTGTCGCACCAATTTTTTTTCAGACGGGTCGTTCGACGTTACGCGCGACTGGAACTAGGGTCCGCTGGTTTATACGCAAATATGAGTCAAAAAGCAGGGCATTTTAATCGATATTAGAACTAGAAGGAGAGGTACAGTGTGAAGGCACAAGGAAACAATTGATGGGAGGGGGAGGGAAGGAGAAGGAGTGTATGTATTTTCAGCACGAAATGAAACAGGTGCAATCATACCAGCACTAATGCAACGGATTCTATCAGAACTCCGCAGTTAAGGGTGCTTGGGCGAGAAAAGTACTCGGATTGGTGACCTCCTGCGAAGTCCTTATATTTCACCCATTTTCTTGGGAGGTCCTCGTGTTGCACCCATCTTTTTGCAGATGATTCTTTCGACGTTACGCGCGACTTGATTTATGGTCCGCAGGTTTATTTGCAAATGTGAGTCACGGCGCCGTGGCATTTTACTTGATATTAGAACGAGAACGGGAGGTGCAGTGCACACACAAAAGGAAACAAATGACGGGAGGAGGAAGAAAAGAGAAGGAGTGTATGTATTTGAAGCGCAAAATTAAACAAGTGGCATCATACCAGCACTAATGCACTCGATCCCATCAGAACTCTGCAGTTAAGTGTGCTTGGGCGAGAGTAGTACTCGGATACGTGACCTCTTGGGAAGTCCTCGTATCGCAACAATTTTTTTTCAGATGTGTCGTTCGACGTTACGCGCTACTGGAACTATGGTCTGCTGGTTTATACGCAAATGTGAGTCAAGAATCAGGGGCATTTTAATCGATATTAGAACGAGAAGGAGAGGTGCAGTGTGAACGCACAAGGAAACAAATGATGGGAGGGGGGAGGGAAGAAGCAGTGTATGTATTTTCAGCACGAAATTAAACAGGTGCGGTCACACCAGCACAAAAGCACCGGATCCCATCATAACTCCGCAGTTAAGTGTGCTTTGGCGAAAGTAGTTCAATGATGGGTTACCTCATGGGAAGTTCTCATGTTGCACCCATTTTTTTTTTCTGACGTGCCGTTCGACGTTACGCGCGACTTTAATTATGGTCCGCAGATTTATTCGCAAATGTGAGTCACGGCGCCGTGGCATTTTACTTGATATTTGAACGAGAACGAGAGGTGCAGTGCGCACGCACAAGGAAACAAATGACGGGAGGGGGAAGAAAGGATAAGGAGTTTATGTATTTGCAGCGCGAAATTAAACAGGTGCGATCATACCATCACTAATGCACCGGATCCCATCAGAACTCCGCAGTTAAGTGTGCTTGGGCGAAAGTAGTACTCGGATGGGTGACCACTTGGGAAGCCCTCGTGTTGCACCTATTTTTTTTCGGATGGGTTGTTCGACGTTACGCGCGAATGGAATTATAAACCGCTGGTTCATTTGCAAAGGTGAGTCACGGTGCCGGGGCATATTACTTGATATTAGAACGAGAAAGAGAGATGCAGAGTGCACGCACAAGAAAACAAATGACGGGCGGGGGGATGGGAGGAGAAAGAGTGTATGTATTTGCAGTGCAGAATGAAACATGAGGGATCATACCAGCACTAATGCAACGGATTCTATCAGAACTCCGCAGTTAAGGGTGCTTGGGCGAGAAAAGTACTCGGATGGGTGACCTCCTGCGAAGTCCATATATTTCACCCATTTTCTAGGGAGGTCCTCGTGTTGCACCCATTTTTTTGCAGATGATTCTTTCGACGTTACGCGCGACTTGAATTATGGTCCTTAGGTTTATTCGCAAATGTGAGTCACGGCGCTGTAGCATTTTACTTGATATTAGAACAAGAACGGGAGGTGCAGTGCGCACGCACAAGGAAACAAATGACGGGAGGGGGAAGAAAGGGGAATGAGTTTATGTATTTGCAGCGCAAAATTAAATAGGTGTGATCATACCAGCACTAATGCACCGGATCCCATCAGAACTCCGCAGTGAAGTGTGCTTGGGCGAGATTAGTACTCGGATGGGTGAACTCCTGGAAAGTCCTCGTGTCGCACTAATTTTTTTTTTCACACGGGTCGTTCGACGTTACGCGCGACTGGAACTAGGGTCCACTGGTTTATACGCAATTGTGAGTCAAGAAGCAGGGGCATTTTAATCGATATTAGAACAAGAATGAGAGATGCAGAGTGCACGCACAAGGAAACAAATGACGGGAGGGGGGATGGAGGGAGAAAAAGTGTATGTATTTGCAGCGCAGAATGAAAGATGAGCAATCATAGCAGCACCAATGCAACGGATTCTATCAGAACTCTGCAAGTTAAGGGTTCTTGGGCGAGAGTAGCACTAGGATGGGTGACCTCCTGCGAAGTCCTTATATTTCACGCATTTTCTTAGGAAGTCCTCGTGTTGCACCCATTTTTTTGAAGATGATTCTTTCGACGATACGCGCGACTTGAATTATGGTCCTCAGGTTTTTTCGCAAATGTGAGTCACGGCACCGTAGCATTTTACTTGATATAAGAACGAGCACGGGAGGTACAGTGTGCACGCACAAGGAAACAAATGATGGGAGGGGGAAGAAAGGAGAAGGAGTTTATGTATTTGCAGCGCGAAATTAAACGGGTGCGATCATACCAGCACTAATGCACCGGATCCCATCAGAACTCCGCAGTTAAGTATGCTTGGGCGAGAGTAGTACTCGGATGGGTGACCTCCTGGGAAGTCCTCGTGTCGCACCAATTTTTTTTCAGACGGGTCATTCGACGTTACGCGCGATTGGAATTGGGGTCCGCTGGTTTATACGCAAATGTGAGTCAAGAAGCAAGGGCATTTTAATCGATATTAGAACGAGAAAGAGAGGTGCAGTGTGAACGCACAAGGAAACAATTGATGGGAGGGGGAGGGAAGGAGAAGGAGTGTATGTATTTTCAGCATGAAATGAAACAAGTGCGATCATACCAGCACTAATGCAGCGGATTCTATCAGAACTCTGTAGGTAAGGGTGCTTCGGCGAGAGTAGTACTAGCATGGGTTACCTCCTGCGAAGTCCTTATATTTCAGTCATTTTCTTGTGAAGTCCTCGTGTTGCATCCATTTTTTTGCAGATGATTCTTTCGACGTTACGCGCTACTTGAATTATGGTCCTCAGGTTTATTCGCAAATGTGAGTCACGGCACCGTAGTATTTTACTTGATATTAGAACGAGCACGGGAGGTGCAGTGCGCACGCACAAGGAAACAAATGACGGGAGGGGGAAGAAAGGAGAAGGCGTTTATCTATTTGCAGCACGAAATTAAACGGGTGCGATCATACCAGCACTATTGCACTGGATCCCATCAGAACTCCGCAGTTAATTGTGCTTGGGCGAGAGTAGTACTCGGATGGGTGACCTCCTGGGAAGTCCTTGTGTCGCACAAATTTTTTTTCAGACGGGTCATTCGACATTACGCGCGACTGGAACTATGGTCCGCTGGTTTATACGCAAATGTGGGTCAAGAATCTGGGGTATTTTAATCGATATTAGAATGAGAAGGAGAGGTGCAGTGTGAACGCACAAGGAAACAAATGATGGGAGGGGGGGAGGGAAGAAGAAGTGTATGTATTTTCAGCATGAAATTAAACAGGTGCGGTCATACCAGCACTAATCCATCGGATTCTATCTGAACTCCGTAGGTAAGGGTGCTTGGGCGAGAGTAGCACTAGGATGGGTGACCTCCTGCGAAGTCCTTATATTTCACCCATTTTCTTAGGAAGTCCTCGTGTTGCACCCATTTTTTTGCAGATGATTCTTTCGACGTTACATGCGACTTGAATTATGGTCCTCAGGTTTATTCGCAAATGTAAGTCACGGCACTGTAGCATTTTACTTGATATTAGAACTAGAACGGGAGCTGCAGTGCGCACGCACAAGGAAACAAATGACGAGAGGGGGACGAAAGGGGAATGAGTTTATGTATTTACAGCGGGAAATTAAACAGGTGCAATCATTCTAGCAGTAATGCACCAGATCCCATCAGAACTCCGCAGTTAAGTGTGCTTGGGCGAGAGTAGTACTCGGATGGGTGACCTCTTGGGAAGTTCTCGTGTCGAACCAATTTTTTTTCAGACGGGTCGTTCGACGTTACGCGCGACTGGAACTAGGGTCCGCTGGTTTATACGCAAATGTGACTCAAGAAGCAGGGGCATTTTAATCGATATTAGAGCGAGAATGATAGGTGAAGTGTGAACGCACGAGGAACCAAATGACCGGAGGGGGAAGAAAGGAGAAGGAGTGTATGTATTTGCAGCGCGAAATTAAACAGGTGCGATCAAACCAGCACTAAAGCCCCGGATCCCATCAGAATTCCGCACTTAAGTGTGCTTGGGCGAGAGTAGTACTCGGATGGGTGACAACTTGGGAAGCCCTCGTGTTGCACCTATTTTTTTCGGATGGGTTGTTCAACGTTACGCGCGAATGGAATTATAAACTGCTGGTTCATTTGCAAAGGTAAGTCACGGTGCTGGGGCATATTACTTGATATTAGAACGAGAAAGAGAGATGCAGAGTGCACGCACAAGGAAACAAATGACGGGAGGGGGGATGGGAGGAGAAAGAGTGTATGTATTTGCAGTGCAGAATGAAACATGAGGGATCATACCAGCACTAATGCAACGGATTCTATCAGAACTCCGCAGTTAAGGGTGCTTGGGCGAGAAAAGTACTCAGATGGGTGACCTCCAGCGAAGTCCTTATATTTCACCCATTTTCTTGGGAGGTCCTCGTGTTGCACCCATCTTTTTGCAGATGATTCTTTCGACGTTACGCGCGACTTGATTTATGGTCCGCAGGTTTATTCACAAATGTGAGTCACGGCGCCGTGGCATTTTACTTGATATTAGAACGAGAACGGGAGGTGCAGTGCGCACGCACAAGGAAACAAATGACAGGAGGGTGAAGAAAGGGGAATTAGTTTATGTATTTGCAGCGTGAAATTAAACAGGTGCGATCACACCAGCACTAATGCACCGGATCCCATCAGAACTCCGCAGTTATGTGTGCTTGGGCGAGATTAGTACTCGGATGGGTGACCTCCTGGGAAGTCCTCGTGTCGCACCAATTTTTTTCAGACGGGTCGTTCGACGTTACGCGCGTCTGGAACTAAGGTCCGCTGGTTTATACGCAAATGTGAGTCAAGAAGCAGGGGCATTTTAATCGATATTAGAACGAGAATGAGAGGTGAAGTGTGAACGCACAAGGAAACAAATGACGGGAGGGGGAAGAAAGGAGAAGGAGTGTATGTATTTACAGTGCGAAATTAAACAGGTGCGATCATACCAGCACTAAAGCTCCGGATCCCATCAGAACTCCACAGTTAAGTGTCCTTTGGTGAGAGTAGTACTCGGATGGGTGACCACTTTGGAAGCCCTCGTGTTGCACCTATTTTTTTCAGATGGGTTGTTCGACGTTACGCGTGAATGGAATTATAAACCGCTGGTTCATTTGCAAAGGTGAGTCACGTTGCCGAGGTATATTACTAGATATTAGAACGAGAAAGAGAGATGCAGAGTTCACGCACAAGGAAATAAATGACGGGAGGGGGAAGAAAGGAGAAGGAGTTTATGTATTTGCAGCGCAAAATTAAACAGGTGCGATCATACCAGCACTAATGCACCGGATCCCATCAGAACTCCGCAGTCAAGTGTGCTTGTGCGAGAGTAGTACTCGGATGGGTGTCCTCCTGGGAAGTTCTCGTGTCGCAAAAATTTTTTTCCAGACGGGTCGTTCGACGTTACGCGCAACTGGAACTTTGGTCCACTTGTTTATACGCAAATGTGAGTAAAGAAGCAGGGACATATTAATCGATATTAGAATGAGAAAAAGAGGTGCAGTGTGAACGCACAAGGAAACAAACGATGGGAGGGGGGAGGGAAGGAGAAGGAGTGTATGTATTTTCAGCACGAAATTAAAGAGATGCTATCACACCAGCACAAATGCGTCGGATCCCATCAGAACTCTGCAGTTAAGTTTGCTTTGGCGAAAGTAGTACAAGGATGGGTTACCTCCTGGGAAGTTCTCGTGTTGCACCTTTTTTTTTTTTTTAGATGTGCCATTCGACGTTACGCGCGACTTTAATTATAGTCCGCAGATTTATTCGAAAATGTGAGTCACTGCGCCGTGGCATTTTACTTGATATTTATACGAGAACGAGATGTGCAGTGCACACGCACAAGGAAACAAATGACGGGAAGGAGAAAAAAGGAGAAGGAGTGTACGTATTTGCAGCGCGAAATTAAATAGGTGCCATCATACCAGCACTAATGCACCGTATCCCATCGGAACTTAGCAGTTAAGTGTGCTTGGGCGGGAGTAGTGCTCGGATTGGTGACCTCCTGGGAAGTCCTCGTGTTGCACCCATTTTTTTTCGGATGGATCGTTCGATGTTACACGCGAATGCAATTATAAACCGCTGGTTCATTCGCAAAGGTGAGTCACGATGCCATGGTATTTTACTTGATATTAGAACAAGAATGAGAGATGCAGAGTGCACGCACAAGGAAACAAATGACGGGAGAGGGGATGGAGGGAGAAAGAGTGTATGTATTTGCAGCGCAGAATGAAACATGAGCGATCATACAAGCACCAATGCAACAGATTCTATCAGAACTCCGCAAGTTAAGGATGCTTGGGCGAGAGTAGCACTAGGATGGGTGACCTCATGCGAAGTCCTTATATTTCACCTATTTTCTTAGGAAGTCCTCGTGTTGCACCCATTTTTTTACAGATGATTCTTTCGACGTTACGCACGACTTGAATTATGGTCCTCAGGTTTATTCGTAAATGTGAGTCACGGCACCTTAGCATTTTACTTGATATTAGAACGAGCACAGGAGGTGCAGTGCGCACCACATGGAAACAAATGACGGGAGCGGGAAGAAAGTATAAGGAATTTATGTATTTGCAGTGCCAATTAAACGGGTGCGATCATACCAGCACTAATGCACCGGATCCCATCAGAACTCCACAGTTAAGTGTGCTTGGGCGAGAGTAGTACTCGGATGGGTGACCTCATGGGAAGTCCTCGTGTGGCACCAATTTTTTTTCAGACGGGTCGTTCGACATTACGCTCGACTGGAAGTAGGGTCCGCTGGTTTATACGCAAATGTGAGTGAAGAATCCGGGGCATTTTAATCGATATTAGAACGAGAAGAAGAGGTGCAGTATGAACGCACAAGGAAACAATTGATGGGAGGGGGAGGGAAGGAGAAGGAGTGTATGTATTTTCAGCACGAAATGAAACAGGTGCGATCATACCAGCACTAAAGCAACGGATTCTATCAGAACTCCGTAGGTAAGGGTGCTTTGGCGAGAGTAGTACTAGCATGGGTTACCACCTGCGAAGTCCTTATATTTCACCCATTTTCTTGTGAAGTCCTCGTGTTGCACCCATTTTTTTGCAAATGATTCTTTCGACGTTACGCGCAACTTGAATTATGGTCCTCAGGTTTATTCGCAAATGTGAGTCACGGTGCCGTGACATTTTACTTGATATTAGAACGAGAACGGGAGGTGCAGTGCGCACGCACAAGGAAACAAATGACGGGAGCGGGAAGAAAGGGGAATGAGTTTATGTATTTGCAGCGCGAAATTAAATAGGTGCGATCATACCAGCACTAATGCACCGGATCCCATCAGAACTCCGCAGTTATGTGTGCTTGGGCGAGATTAGTACTCGGATGGGTGACCTCCTGGGAAGTACTTGTGTCGCACCAATTTTTTTTCAGACGGGTCGTTGGACGTTACGCACGTCTGGAATTAGGGTCCGCTGGTTTATACGCAAATGTGAGTCAAGAAGCAGGGGCATTTTAATCGATATTAGAACGAGAATGAGAGGTGAAGTGTGAACGAACAAGGAAACAAATGACGGGAAGGGGAAGAAAGGAGAAGGAGTGTACGTATTTGCAGCGCGAAATTAAATAGGTGCCATCATACCAGCACTAATGCACCGTATCCCATCGGAACTTAGCAGTTAAGTGTGCTTGGGCGGGAGTAGTGCTCGGATTGGTGACCTCCTGGGAAGTCCTCGTGTTGCACCCATTTTTTTTCGGATGGATCGTTCGACGTTACGCGCGAATGCAATTATAAACCGCTGGTTCATTCGCAAAGGTGAGTCACGATGCCAGGGTATTTTACTTGATATTAGAACAAGAAGGAGAGATGCAGAGTGCACGCACAAGGAAACAAATGACGGGAGAGGGGATGGAGGGAGAAAGAGTGTATGTATTTGCAGCGTAGAATGAAACATGAGCGATCATACAAGCACCAATGCAACGGATTCTATCAGAACTCTGCAAGTTAAGGGTGCTTGGGCGAGAGTAGCACTAGGATGGGTGACCTCATGCGAAGTCCTTATATTTCACCTATTTTCTTAGGAAGTCCTCGTGTTGCACCCATTTTTTTGCAGATGATTCTTTCGACGTTATGCTCGACTTGAATTATGGTCCTCAGGTTTATTCGCAAATGTGAGTCACGGCACCTTAACATTTTACTTGATATTAGAACGAGCACGGGAGGTGCAGTGCGCACCCACAAGGAAACAAATGGCGGGAGGGGGAAGAAAGGAGGAGTATATGTATTTGCAGTGCAAAATTAAACGGGTGCGATCATACCAGCATTAATGCACCGGATCCCATCAGAACTGCGCAGTTAAGTGTGCTTGGGCGAGAGTAGTACTCGGATGGGTGACCTCCTGAGAAGTCCTCGTGTCGCACTAATTTATTTTCAGACGGGTCGTTCGACGTTACGCGCGACTGGAACTAGGGTCCGCTGGTTTATACGCAAATGTGAGTCAAGAAGCAGGGGCATTTTAATCGATATTAGAACGAGAATGAGAGATGCAGAGTGCACGCACAAGGAAACAAATGACGGGAGGGGGGATGGAGGGAGAAAAAGTATATGTATTTGCAGCCCAGAATGAAACATGAGCTATCATACCAGCACCAATGCAACGGATTCTATCAGAACTCCGCAAGTTAAGGGTGCTTGGGCGAGAGTAGCACTAGGATGGGTGACCTCCTGCGAAGTCCTTATATTTCACCCATTTTCTTAGGAAGTACTCGTGTTGCACCCATTTTTTTGCAAATGATTCTTTCAACGATACGCGCGACTTGAATTATGGTCCTCAAGTTTATTCGCAAATGTGAGTCACGGCACCGTAGCATTTTACTTGATATTAGAACGAGCACGGGAGGTGCAGTGCGCACGCACAAGGAAACAAATGGTGGGAGGGGGAAGAAAGGAGAAGGAGTATATGTATTTGCAGTGCAAAATTAAACGGGTGCGATCATACCAGCATTAATGCACCGGATCCCATCAGAACTGCGCAGTTAAGTGTGCTTGGGCGAGAGTAGTACTCGGATGGGTGACCTCCTGAGAAGTCCTCGTGTCGCACTAATTTATTTTCAAACGGGTCGTTCGACGTTTCGCGCGACTGGAACTAGGGTCCGCTGGTTTATACGCAAATGTGAGTCAAGAAGCAGGGGCATTTTAATCGATATTAGAACGAGAATGAGAGATGCAGAGTGCACGCACAAGGAAACAAATGACGCGAGGGGGGATGGAGGGAGAAAAAGTGTATGTATTTGCAGCGCAGAATGAAACATGAGCAATCATACCAGCACCAATGCAACGGATTCTATCAGAACTCCGCAAGTTAAGGGTGCTTGGGCGAGAGTAGCAATAGGATGGGTGACCTCCTGCGAAGTCCTTATATTTCACCCATTTTCTTAGGAAGTCCTCGTGTTGCACCCATTTTTTTGCAGATGATTCTTTCGACGATACGCGCGACTTGAATTATGGTCCTCAGGTTTATTCGCAAATGTGAGTCACGGCGCTGTAGCATTTTACTTGATATTAGAACGAGAACGGGAGGTGCAGTGCGCACGCACAAGGAAACAAATGACGGGAGGGGGAAGAAAGGGGAATGAGTTTATGTATTTGCAGCCCGAAATTAAACAGGTGCGATCATACCAGCACTAATGCAGCGGATCCCATCATAACTCCGCAGTGAAGTGTGCTTGGGCGAGATTAGTACTCGGATGGGTGACCTCCTGGGAAGTCCTCGTGTCACACCAATTTTTTTTCAGACAGGTCGTTCGACGTTACGCGCGGCTGGAACTAGGGTCCGCTGGTTTATACGCAAATGTGAGTCAAGAAGCAGGGGCATTTTAATCGATATTAGAACGAGAATGAGAGGTGAAGTGTGAACGCACAAGGAAACAAATGACGGGAGGGGGAAGAAAGGAGAAGGAGTGTATGTATTTGTAGCGCGAAATTAAACAGGTTCGATCTTTCCAACACTAAAGCTTCGGATCCCATCAGAACTCCGCAGTTAGGTGTGCTTGGGCGAGAGTAGTACTCGGATGGGTGACCACTTGGGAAGCCCTCGTCTTGCACCTATTTTTTTCGGATGGGTTGTTCGACGTTAGGCGCGATTGGAATTATAAACCACTGGTTCATTTGCAAAGGTGAGTCACGGTGCCGGGGCATATTACTTGATATTAGAACGAGAAAGAGAGATGCAGAGTGCACACAAAAGGAAACAAATGAAGGGAGGGGGAAGAAAGGAGAAGGAGTTTATGTATTTGTAGTGCGAAATTAATCAGGTGCGATCATACCAGCACTAATGCAACAGATCCCATCATAACTCCGCAGTTAAGTGTGCTTGGGCGAGAGTAGTACTCGGATGGGTGGCCACTTGGGAAGTCCTCGTGTTGCACCCATTTTTTTGCAGATGATTCTTTCAACGTTACGTGCGACTTGAATTTTGGTCCTCAGGTTTATTTGCAAATGTGAGTCACAGCGGTGTAGCATTTTACTTGATATTAGAACGAGAACGGGAGGAGCAGTGCGCACGCACAAGGAAACAAATGACGGGAGGGGGAAGAAAGGGGAATGAGTTTATGTATTTGCAGCGCAAAATTAAACAGATGCGATCATAGCAGCACTAATGCAACGGATTCTATCAGAACTCCGTAGGTAAGGGTGCTTGGGCGAGAGTAGTACTAGCATGGGTTACCTCCTGCGAAGTCCTTATATTTCACCCATTTTCTTGTGAAGTCCTCGTGTAACACCCACTTTTTTGCAGATGATTCTTTCGACGTTACGCGCGACTTGAATTATGGTCCTCAGGTTTATTCGCAAATGTGAGTCACGGCGCTGTAGCATTTTACTTGATATTAGAACGAGAACGGGAGCTGCTGTGCGCACGCACAAGAAAACAAATGACGGGAGGGGGAGGGAAGGAGAAAGAGTGTATGTATTTTCACCACGAAATGAAACAGGTGCGATCATACCAGCACTAATGCATCGGATTCTATCAGAACTCCGTAGGTAATGGTGCTTGGGCGACAGTAGTACTAGCATGGGATACCTCCTGCGAAGTTCTTATATTTCACCCATTTTATTGTGAAGTCCTCGTGTTGCACCCATTTTTTTGCAGATTATTCTTTCGACGTTACGCGCGACTTGAATTATGGTCCTCAGGTTTATTCGCAAATGTGAGTCACGGCACCGTAGTATTTTACTTGATATTAGAACGAGCACGGGAGGTGCAGTGCGCACGCACAAGGAAAGAAATGACGGGATGGGGAAGAAAGGAGAAGGAGTTTATGTATTTGCAGCGCGGAATTAAACGGGTGCGATCATACCAGCACTAATGCACTGGATCCCATCAGAACTCTGCAGTTAAGTGTGCTTGGGCGAGAGTAGTACTCGGATGGGTGATCTCCTGGGAAGCCTCGTGTTGCACCTATTTTTTTTCGGATGGGTTGTTCGACGTTACGCGCGAATGGAATTATAAACCGCTGGTTCATTTGCAAAGGTGAGTCACGGTGCCGGGGCATATTACTTGATATTAGAACGAGAAAGAGAGATGCAGAGCGCACGCACAAGGAAACATATGACGGGAGGGGGAAGAAAGGAGAAAGAGTGTATGTATTTGAAGCGCGAAATTAAACAGGTGCGATCATACCAGCACTAAAGCTTCGGATCCCATCAGAACTCCGCAGTTAAGTGTGCTCTGACGAGAGTAGTACTCGGATGTGTGACCACCTGGGAAGCCCCCGTGTTGCACCTATTTTTTTTCGGATGGGTTGTTCGATGTTACGCGCGAATGGAATTATAAACCGTTGGTTCATTTGCAAAGGTGAGTCACGGTGCCGGGGCATATTACTTGATATTAGAACGAGAAAGAGAGATACAGAGCGCACGCACAAGGAAACATATGACGGGAGGGGGAAGAAAGGAGAAGGAGTTTATGTATTTGCAGTGCAAAATTAAACGTGTGCGATCATACCAGCACTAATGCACCGGATCCCATCAGAACTCTGCAGTTAAGTGTGCTTGGGCAAGAGTAGTACTCGGATGGGTGACCTCTTGGGAAGTCCTCGTGTCGCACCAATTTTTTTTCAGACGGGTCGTTTGACGTTACGCGCAACTGGAACTAGGGTCTGCTGGTTTATACGCAAATGTGAGTCAAGAAACAGGGGCATTTTAATCGATATTAGAACGAGAAGGAGAGGTGCAGTGTGAACGCACAAGGAAACAATTGATGGGAGGGGGAGGGAAGGAGAAGGAGTGTATGTATTTTGAGCACGAAATGAAACAGGTGCGATCATACCAGCACTAATGCAACGGATTCTATCAGAACTCCGTAGGTAAGGGTGCTTGGGCGAGAGTAGTACTAGCATGGGTTACCTCCTGCGAAGTCCTTATATTTCACCCATTTTCTTGTGAAGTCCTCGTGTTGCACCCATTTTTTTGCAGATGATTCTTTCGACGTTACGCGCGACTTGAATTATGGTCCTCAAGTTTATTCGCAAATGTGAGTCACGACGCTGTAGAATTTTACTTGATATTAGAACGAGAATGGGAGGTGCAGTGCGCACGCACAAGGAAACAAATGACGGGAGGGGAAGAAAGGGGAATGAGCTTATGTATTTGCAGCGCAAAATTAAATAGATGCGATCATACCAGCACTAATGCACCGGATCCCATCAGAACTCCGCAGTTATATGTGCTCGGGCGAGATTGGTGCTCGGATGGGTGACCTCCTACGAAGTCCTTATATTTCACCCATTTTCTTGGGAGGTCCTCATGTTGCACCCATCTTTTTGCAGATGATTCTTTCGACGTTACGCGCGACTTGATTTATGGTCCGCAGGTTTATTGGCAAATGTGAGTCATGGCACCGTGGCATTTTACTTGATATTAGAACGAGTACGGGAGGTGCAGTGCGCACCCACAAGGAAACAAATGACGGGATGAGGAAGAAAGGAGAAGGAGTGTATATATTTGAAGCGCAAAATTAAACAAATGGCATCATACCAGCACTAATGCACTGGATCCCATCAGAACTCTGCAGTTAAGTGTGCTTGGTCGAGAGTAATACTCGGATGGGTGACCTCTTTGAAAGTCCTCGTATCGCAACAATTTTTTTTCAGATGTGTCGTTCGACGTTACGCACGACTGGAACTATGGTCTGCTGGTTTATACGCAAATGTGAGTCAAGAATCAGGGGCATTTTAATCGATATTAGAACGAGAAGGAGAGTTGCAGTGTGAACGCACAAGGAAACAAATGATGGGAGGGAGGGAGGGAAGGAGTGTATGTATTTTCAGCACGAAATTAAACAGGTGCGGTCACACCAGCACAAATGCATCGGATCCCATCAGAACTCCGCAGTTAAGTGTGCTTTGGCGAAAGTAGTACAAAGATGGGTTACCTCCTGGGAAGTTCTCGTGTCGCACCCATTTTCTTTTTTTCAGATGTGCCGTTCGACGTTACGCGCGACTTTAATTATGGTTCGCATATTTATTCGCAAATGTGAGTCACGTCGTCGTGGCATTTTACTTGATATTTGAACAAGAACGAGAGGTGCAGTGCGCACGCACAAGGAAACAAATAACGGGAGGGGGAAGAAAGGAGAAGGAGTTTATGTATTTGCAGCGCGAAATTAAACAGGTGCGATCATACCAGCACTAATACACCGGATCCCATCAGAACTTCGCAGTTAAGTGTGCTTGGGCGAGAATAGTACTCGGATGGGTGACCTCTTGGGAAGTCCTCGTGTTGCATTAATTTTTTTTTCAGACGGGTCGTTCGACGTTACGCGCGACTGGAACTAGGGTCCACTGGTTTGTACGCAAATGTGAGACAAGAAGCAGGGGCATTTTAATCGATATTAGAACGAGAAGGAGAGATGCAGAGTGCACGCACAAGGAAACAAATGACGGGAGGGGAATGGAGGGAGGAAAAGTGTATGTATTTGCAGCGCAGAATGAAATATGAGCAATCATACCAGCACCAATGCAACATATTCTATCAGAACTCCGCAAGTTAAGGGTGCTTGGGCGAGAGTAGCACTAGGATGGGTGACCTCCTGCGAAGTCCTTATATTTCACCCATTTTCTTAGGAAGTCCTCGTGTTGCACTCATTTTTTTGCAGATGATTCTTTCGACGATACGCGCGACTTGAATTATGGTCCTCAGGTTTATTCGCAAATGTGAGTCACGGCACCGAGGACTTCCCAAGAGGACTTCCCAAGAGGTCACCCATCCGAGTACTTTTCTCGCCCAAGCACCCTTAACTGCAGAGTTCTGATAGAATCCGTTGCATTAGTGCTGGTATGATCCCTCATGTTTCATTCTGCACTACAAATACATACACTCTTTCTACTCCTATCCCTCCTCCCGTCATTTGTTTCCTTGTGCGTGCACTCTGCATCTCTCTTTCTCGTTCTAATATCAAGTAATATGCCCCGGCAGCGTGACTCACCTTTGCAAATGAACCAGCGGTTTATAATTCCATTCGCGCGTAACGTCGAACAACCCATATGAAAAAAAATTGGTGCAACACGAGGGCTTCCCAAGTGGTCACCCATCCGAGTACTACTCCCGCCCAAGCACACTTAACTACGGAGTTCTGATGGGATCCAGTGCATTAGTGCTGGTATGATAGCACCCGTTTAATTCCCCGCTGCAAATACATAAATTCCTTCTCTTTTCTTCCCCCTCCCGTCATTTGTTTCCTTGTGCGTGCACACTGCACCTCCCGTTCTCGTTCTAATATCAAGTAAAATGTCATGGCACCGTGACTCACATTTGCGAATAAACTTGAGGACCATAATTCAAGTCGCGCGTAACGTCGAAAGAATCATTTGCAAAAAAATAGGTGCAACACGAGGACTTCACAAGAAAATGGGTGAAATATAAGGACTTCGCAGGAGGTAACCCATGCTAGTACTACTCTCGCCAAAGCACCCTTACCTACGGAGTTCTGATAGAATCCGTTGCATTAGTGTTGGTATGATCGCACCTGTTTCATTTCGTGCTGAAAATACATACACTCCTTCTCCATCCCTCCCCCTCCCATCAATTGTTTCCTTGTGCGTTCACACTGCACCTCTCCTTCTCGTTCTAATATCGATTAAAATTCCCCTGCTTCTTGACTCACATTTGCGTATAAACCAGCGGACTCTATTTCCAGTCGAACGACCTATCTGAAAGAAAATTGTTGCGATACAAGGACTTACCAAGAGGTCACCCATCCGAGTACTACTCTCGCCCAAGCACACTTAACTACAGAGTTCTGATGGGATACGGTGCATTTGTGCTGGTGTGACTGCACCTGTTTAATTTCGTGCTAAAAATACAAACACTCCTTCTTCCCTCCCCCCCTCCCATCATTTGTTTCCTTGTGCGTTCACACTGAACCTCTCCTTCTCGTTCTAATATCGATTAAAATGCCCCGGATTCTTCACTCACATTTGCGTATAAACCAGCGGACCATAGTTCCAGTCGCGCGTAACGTCGAACGACCCATCTGAAAAAAAATTGTTGCGATACGAGGACTTCCCAAGAGGTCATCCATCCGAGTACTACTCTCGACCAAGCACACTTAACTGCAGAGTTCTGATGGGATCAGTGCATTAGTGCTAGTATGATGCCACTTGTTTAATTTTGCGCTCCAAATACATACACTCATTCTCTTTTCTTCCTCCTCCCGTCATTTGTTTCCTTGTGCGTGCGCACTGCACCTCCCGTACTCGTTCTAATATCAAGTAAAATGCCACGGCGCTGTGACTCACATTTGCGAATAAACCTGCGGACCATAAATCATGTCGCGCGTAACGTCGAAAGAATCATCTGCAAAAAGATGGGTGCAACACGAGGACCTCCCGAGAAAATGGGTGAAATATAAGGACTTCGCAGGAGGTAACCCATCCGAGTACTACTCTCGCCCAAGCACACTTAACTGCAGAGTTCTGATGGGATCCGGGGCTTTAGTGCTGGTATGATCGCACCTGTTTAATTTCGCGCTGCAAATACATACACTCATTCTCCTTTCTTCCCCCTCCCATCAATTGTTTCCTTGTGCGTTCACACTGCACCTCTCATTCTCGTTCTAATATCGATTAAAATGCCCCTGCTTCTTGACTCACATTTGCGTATAAACCAGCGGACCTTAGTTCCAGTCGCGCGTAACGTCGAACGACCCGTCTGAAAAAAAATTGTTGCGACATGAGAACTTCCCAGGAGGTAACCCATCATTGTACTACTTTCGCCAAAGCACACTTAACTGCGGAGTTCTGATGGGATCCGGTGCATTTGTGCTGGTGTGACCGCACCTGTTTAATTTCGTGCTGAAAATACATACACTCCTTCTTCCCTCCCCCTCCCATCAATTGTTTACTTGTGCGTTCACACTGCACCTCTTCTTCTCGTTATAATATCGATTAAAATGCTCCTGCTTCTTGACTCACATTTGCGTATAAACCAGTGGACCCTAGTTTCAGTCGCGCGTAACGTCGATCGACCCGTCTGAAAAAAAAAATTAGAACGACACGAGGACTACCCAGGAGGTCTCCAATCCGAGTACTACTCTCGCCCAAACACACTTAACTGCGGAGTTCTGATGGGATCCGGTGCATTAGTGCTGGTATGATCGCACCTGTTTAATTTCGCGCTGCAAATACATAAACTCTTTCTCCTTTCTTACCCCTCCCGTTATTTGTTTCCTTGTGCGTGCGCACTGCACCTCTCGTTCTCGTTCAAATATCAAGTAAAATGCCACGGTGCCGTGAGTCACATTTGCGAATAAATCTGCGGACCATAATTAAAGTCGTGCGTAACGTCGAATGGCACATCTGAAAAAAAAAATGGGTGCAACACGAGAACTTCCCTTGAGGTAATCCATCATTGTACTACTTTCGCCAAAGCACACTTAACTGTGGAGTTCTGATGGGATCCGGTGCATTTGTGCTGGTGTGACCGCACCTGTTTAATTTTGTGCTGAAAATACATACACTCCTTCTTCCCTCCCCCCCTCCCATCATTTGTTTCCTTGTGCGTTCACACTGCACCTCTCATTCTCGTTCTTATATCGATTAAAATGCCCCAGATTCTTGACTCACATTTGCGTATAAACAAGCGGACCATAGTTCCAGTCGCGCGTAACGTCGAACGACCCATCTGAAAAAATTGTTGCTATACGAGGACTTCCCAATAGGTCACCCATCCGAGTACTACCATCGCCCAAGCACACTTAACTGCGGAGTTCTGATGGGATCCGGAGCTTTACTGCTGGTATGATCGCACCTGTTTAATTTCGCACTGCCAATACATACACTCCTTCTCCTTTCTTCCCCCTCTCGTCATTTGTTTCCTTGTGCGTTCACACTTCACCTCTCATTCTCGTTCTAATATCGATTAAAATGCCCCTGCTTCTTGACTCACATTTGCGTATAAACCAGCGGACCCTAGTTCCAGCCGCGCGTAACTTCGAACGACCCGTCTGAAAAAAAATTGGTGCGATACGAGGACTTCCCAAGAGATCACCCATCCGAGTACTACTCTCGCCCAAGCACAATTAACTGCGGAGTTCTGATGGGATCCGGTGCATTAGTGCTGGTATGATCACACCCGTTTAATTTTGCCCTGCAAATACATAAACTCCTTCTCCTTTCTTCCCCCTCCCGTCATTTGTTTCCTTGTGCGTGCGCACTGCACCTCCCGTGCTCGTTCTAATATCAAGTAAAATGTTACGGTTCCGTGACTCACATTTGCGAATAAACCTGAGGACCATAATTCAAGTTGCGCGTAACGTCGAAAGAATCATCTGTAAAAAAATGGGTGCAACACGAGGACTTCCTAAGAAAATAGGTGAAATATAAGGACTTCGCATGAGGTCACCCATCCTAGTGCTACTCTCGCCCAAGCACCCTTAACTTGCGGAGTTCTGATAGAATCCGTTGCATTGGTGCTGGTATGATCGCTCATGTTTCATTCTGCGCTGCAAATACATACACTCTTTCTCCCTCCATCCCTTCTCCCATTATTTGTTTCCTTATGCGTGCACTCTGCATCTCTCCTTCTCGTTCTAATATCAAGTAAAATGCCCTAGCATCGTGACTCACCTTTGCGAATGAACCAGCGGTTTATAATTGCATTCGCGCGTAACGTCGAACGACCCATTCGAAAAAAAATGGGTGCAACACGAGGACTTCCCAAGAGGTCACCAATCCGAGTACTACTCCCGCCCAAGCACACTTAACTGCTGAGTTATGATGGGATACGGTGCATTAGTGCTGGTATGATGGCACCTATTTAATTTCGCGCTGCAAATACGTACACTCCTTCTCCTTTCTTCCCCTTTCTGTCATTTGTTTCCTTGTGCGTGTGCACTACACCTCTCGTTCTCGTATAAATATCAAGTAAAATGCCACGGCGCAGTGACTCACATTTTCGAATAAATCTGCGGACTATAATTAAAGTCGCGTGTAACGTCGAATGGCACATCTGAAAAAAAAAATGGGTGCAACACGAGAACTTCCCAGAAGGTAGCCCATCCTTGTACTACTTTCGCCAAAGCACACTTAACTGCAGAGTTCTGATCGGATCCGGTGTATTTATGCTGGTGTGATAGCACCTTTTTAATTTCGTGATGAAAATACAAACACTCCTTCTCCTTCCCTCCCCCCTCCCATCATTTGTTTCCTTGTGCGTTCACACTGCACCTCTTTTTCTCGTTCTAATATCGATTAATATGCCCCAGCTTCTTGACTCACATTTGCGTATAAACAAGTGGACCATAGTTCCAGTTGCGCGTAACGTCGAACGACCCGTTTGAAAAAAAATTTGTGCGACACGAGAACTTCCCAGGAGGTCACCCATCCGAGTACTACCCTCGCCCAAGCACACTTAATTGCAGAGTTATGATGGGATCCGTTGCATTAGTGCTGGTATGATCACATCCGTTTAATTTTGCGCTGCAAATACATAAACTCCTTCTCCTTTCTTACCCCTCCCGTCATTTGTTTCCTTGTGCGTGCACACTGCACCTCCCGTGCTCGTTTTAATATCAAGTAAAATGCTACGACGCCGTGACTCACATTTGCGAATAAACCTGAGGACCAAAATTCAAGTCGCGTCTAACGTCTAAAGAATCATCTGCAAAAAAATGGGTGCAACACGAGTACTTCCCAAGTGGTCACCCATCCGAGTACTACTCTCGCCCAAGCACACATAACTGCGGAGTTATGATGGGATCGGTTGCATTAGTGCTGGTATGATCGCACCTGTTTAATTTCGCGCTGCAAATACATAAACTCCTTCTCCTTTCTTCCCCCTCCCGTCATTTGTTTCCTTGTGCGTGCACTCTGCATCTTTCTTTCTCCTTCTAATATCAAATAATATGCCCCGGCACCGTGACTCACCTTTGCAAATGAACCAGTGGTTTATAATTCCATTCGCGCGTAACGTCGAACAACCCATCCGAAAAAAAATAGGTGCACCACGAGGGCTTCCCAAGTGGTCACCCATCCGAGTACTACTCTCGCCCAAGCACACTTAACTGCGGAGTTCTGATGGGATCCGGAGCTTTAGTGCAGGTATGATCGCACCTATTTAATTTTGCACTGCAAATACATACACTCCTTCTCCTTTCTTCCCCCTCCCGTCATTTGTTTCCTTGTGCGTTCACACTTCACATCTCATTCTTGTTCTAATATCGATTAAAATGCCCCTGCTTATTGACTCACATTTGCGTATAAACCAGCGGACCCTAGTTCCAGACGCGCGTAACGTCGAACGACCCGTCTGAAAAAAATTGGTGCGACACGAGGACTTCCCAGGAGGTCACCCATCCGAGTACTAATCTCGCCCAAGCACACTTCACTGCGGAGTTCTGATGGGATCCGGTGCATTAGTGCTGGTGTGATCGCACCTGTTTAATTGTTGCGATATGAGTACTTCCCAAGAGGTCACCCATCCGAGTACTACTCTCGCCCAAGCACACTTAACTGCAGAGTTATGATGGGATCCGTTGCATTAGTGCTGGTATGATCACATCCGTTTAATTTCGCGCTGCAAATACATAAACTCCTTCTCCTTTCTTACCCCTCCCGTCATTTGTTTCCTTGTGCGTGCACACTGCACCTCCCGTGCTCGTTTTAATATCAAGTAAAATGCTACGACGCCGTGACTCACATTTGCGAATAAACCTGAGGACCAAAATTCAAGTCGCGTCTAACGTCTAAAGAATCATCTGCAAAAAAATGGGTGCAACACGAGTACTTCCCAAGTGGTCACCCATCCGAGTACTACTCTCGCCCAAGCACACATAACTGCGGAGTTATGATGGGATCGGTTGCATTAGTGCTGGTATGATCGCACCTGTTTAATTTCGCGCTGCAAATACATAAACTCCTTCTCCTTTCTTCCCCCTCCCGTCATTTGTTTCCTTGTGCGTGCACTCTGCATCTTTCTTTCTCCTTCTAATATCAAATAATATGCCCCGGCACCGTGACTCACCTTTGCAAATGAACCAGTGGTTTATAATTCCATTCGCGCGTAACGTCGAACAACCCATCCGAAAAAAAATAGGTGCACCACGAGGGCTTCCCAAGTGGTCACCCATCCGAGTACTACTCTCGCCCAAGCACACTTAACTGCGGAGTTCTGATGGGATCCGGAGCTTTAGTGCAGGTATGATCGCACCTATTTAATTTCGCACTGCAAATACATACACTCCTTCTCCTTTCTTCCCCCTCCCGTCATTTGTTTCCTTGTGCGTTCACACTTCACATCTCATTCTTGTTCTAATATCGATTAAAATGCCCCTGCTTATTGACTCACATTTGCGTATAAACCAGCGGACCCTAGTTCCAGACGCGCGTAACGTCGAACGACCCGTCTGAAAAAAATTGGTGCGACACGAGGACTTCCCAGGAGGTCACCCATCCGAGTACTAATCTCGCCCAAGCACACTTCACTGCGGAGTTCTGATGGGATCCGGTGCATTAGTGCTGGTGTGATCGCACCTGTTTAATTGTTGCGATATGAGTACTTCCCAAGAGGTCACCCATCCGAGTACTACTCTCGCCCAAGCACACTTAACTGCAGAGTTATGATGGGATCCGTTGCATTAGTGCTGGTATGATCACATCCGTTTAATTTCGCGCTGCAAATACATAAACTCCTTCTCCTTTCTTACCCCTCCCGTCATTTGTTTCCTTGTGCGTGCACACTGCACCTCCCGTGCTCGTTTTAATATCAAGTAAAATGCTACGACGCCGTGACTCACATTTGCGAATAAACCTGAGGACCAAAATTCAAGTCGCGTCTAACGTCTAAAGAATCATCTGCAAAAAAATGGGTGCAACACGAGTACTTCCCAAGTGGTCACCCATCCGAGTACTACTCTCGCCCAAGCACACATAACTGCGGAGTTATGATGGGATCGGTTGCATTAGTGCTGGTATGATCGCACCTGTTTAATTTCGCGCTGCAAATACATAAACTCCTTCTCCTTTCTTCCCCCTCCCGTCATTTGTTTCCTTGTGCGTGCACTCTGCATCTTTCTTTCTCCTTCTAATATCAAATAATATGCCCCGGCACCGTGACTCACCTTTGCAAATGAACCAGTGGTTTATAATTCCATTCGCGCGTAACGTCGAACAACCCATCCGAAAAAAAATAGGTGCACCACGAGGGCTTCCCAAGTGGTCACCCATCCGAGTACTACTCTCGCCCAAGCACACTTAACTGCGGAGTTCTGATGGGATCCGGAGCTTTAGTGCAGGTATGATCGCACCTATTTAATTTTGCACTGCAAATACATACACTCCTTCTCCTTTCTTCCCCCTCCCGTCATTTGTTTCCTTGTGCGTTCACACTTCACATCTCATTCTTGTTCTAATATCGATTAAAATGCCCCTGCTTATTGACTCACATTTGCGTATAAACCAGCGGACCCTAGTTCCAGACGCGCGTAACGTCGAACGACCCGTCTGAAAAAAATTGGTGCGACACGAGGACTTCCCAGGAGGTCACCCATCCGAGTACTAATCTCGCCCAAGCACACTTCACTGCGGAGTTCTGATGGGATCCGGTGCATTAGTGCTGGTGTGATCGCACCTGTTTAATTGTTGCGATATGAGTACTTCCCAAGAGGTCACCCATCCGAGTACTACTCTCGCCCAAGCACACTTAACTGCAGAGTTATGATGGGATCCGTTGCATTAGTGCTGGTATGATCACATCCGTTTAATTTCGCGCTGCAAATACATAAACTCCTTCTCCTTTCTTACCCCTCCCGTCATTTGTTTCCTTGTGCGTGCACACTGCACCTCCCGTGCTCGTTTTAATATCAAGTAAAATGCTACGACGCCGTGACTCACATTTGCGAATAAACCTGAGGACCAAAATTCAAGTCGCGTCTAACGTCTAAAGAATCATCTGCAAAAAAATGGGTGCAACACGAGTACTTCCCAAGTGGTCACCCATCCGAGTACTACTCTCGCCCAAGCACACATAACTGCGGAGTTATGATGGGATCGGTTGCATTAGTGCTGGTATGATCGCACCTGTTTAATTTCGCGCTGCAAATACATAAACTCCTTCTCCTTTCTTCCCCCTCCCGTCATTTGTTTCCTTGTGCGTGCACTCTGCATCTTTCTTTCTCCTTCTAATATCAAATAATATGCCCCGGCACCGTGACTCACCTTTGCAAATGAACCAGTGGTTTATAATTCCATTCGCGCGTAACGTCGAACAACCCATCCGAAAAAAAATAGGTGCACCACGAGGGCTTCCTAAGTGGTCACCCATCCGAGTACTACTCTCGCCCAAGCACACTTAACTGCGGAGTTCTGATGGGATCCGGAGCTTTAGTGCAGGTATGATCGCACCTATTTAATTTCGCACTGCAAATACATACACTCCTTCTCCTTTCTTCCCCCTCCCGTCATTTGTTTCCTTGTGCGTTCACACTTCACATCTCATTCTTGTTCTAATATCGATTAAAATGCCCCTGCTTATTGACTCACATTTGCGTATAAACCAGCGGACCCTAGTTCCAGACGCGCGTAACGTCGAACGACCCGTCTGAAAAAAATTGGTGCGACACGAGGACTTCCCAGGAGGTCACCCATCCGAGTACTAATCTCGCCCAAGCACACTTCACTGCGGAGTTCTGATGGGATCCGGTGCATTAGTGCTGGTGTGATCGCACCTGTTTAATTGTTGTGATATGAGTACTTCCCAAGAGGTCACCCATCCGAGTACTACTCTCGCCCAAGCACACTTAACTGCAGAGTTCTGATGGGATCCCGTGCATTATTGCTGGTATGATGCCACTTGTTTAATTTTGCGCTTCGAATACATACGCTCCTTCTGTTTTCTTCCTCCTCCCGTCATTTGTTTCCTTGTGCGTGCGCACTGCACCTCTCCTTCTCGTTCTAATATCGATTAAAATGCTCCTGCTTCTTGACTCACAATTGCGTATAAACCAGCGGACCCCAGTTCTAGTCGCGTGTAACGTCGAACGACCTGTCTGAAAAAAAATTTATGCGACACGAGGAATTCCCAGGAGGTCACCCATTCGAGTTCTACTCTCGCCCAAGCACACTTAACTACAGAGTTCTGATGGGATCCAGTGCATTAATGCTGGTATGATCGCACCCGTTTAATTTCGCGCTGCAAATACATAAACTCCTTCTCCTTTCTTCCCCCTCCCGTCATTTGTTTCTTTGTGCGTGCGCACAGCACCTCCCGGGCTCGTTCTAATATCAAGTAAAATCCTACGGTGCCGTGACTCACATTTGCGAATAATCCTGAGGACCATAATTCAAGTCGCGCGTATCGTCGAAAGAATCATCTGTAAAAAAATGGGTGCAACACGAGGACTTCCTAAGAAAATGGGTGAAATATAAGGACTTCGCAGGAGGTCACCCATCCTAGTGCTACTCTCGCCCAAGCACCCTTAACTTGAGGAGTTCTGATAGAATCCGTTGCATTGGTGCTGGTATGATTTCTCATGGTTCATTCTGCGTTGCAAATACATAAACTTTTTCTCCCTCCATCCCCCCTCCCGTCATTTGTTTCCTTGTGCGTGCACTCTGCATCTCTCCTTCTCATTCTAATATCGATTAAAATGCCCCTGCTTCTTGACTCACATTTGCGTATAAACCAGCGGACCCCAGTTCCAGTCGCGCGTAACGTCGAACGACCCGTCTGGAAAAAAATTTGAGCGACACGAGGACTTCCCAGGAAGTCACCCATCCGAGTACTACTCTCGCCCAAGCACACTTGAAAGCGGAGTTCTGATGGGATCTGGTGCATTAGTGCAGGTATGATCGCACCCGTTTAATTCCGCGCTGCATATACATAAACTCCTTCTCCTTTCTTCCCCCTCCCGTCATTTGTTTCCTTGTGCGTGCACACTGCACCTCTCGTTCTCGTTCAAATATCAAGTAAAATGCCAGGGCGCTGTGACTCACATTTGCGAATAAATTTACGGACCATAATTAAAGTCGTGCGTAACGTCGAACGACACATCTGAAAAAAAAGAAAATGGGTGCAACACGAGAACTTCCCAGGAGGTAACCCATCATTGTACTACTTTCGCCAAAGCACACTTAACTGCGGAGTTCTGATGGGATCCGGTGCATTTGTGCTGGTGTGACCGCACCTGTTTAATTTCGTGCTGAAAATACATACACTATTTCTTCCCTCCCCCGCTCCCATCATTTGTTTCCTTGTGCGTTCACACTGCACCTCTCATTCTCGTTCTAATATCGATTAAAATGCCCCTGATTCTTGACTCACATTTGCGTATAAACCAGCGGACCATAGTTCCAGTCGCGCGTAACGTCGAACGACCCGTCTGAAAAAAAATTGGTGCGACACGAGGACTTCCCAGGTGGTCACCCATCCGAGTACTACTCTCGCCCAAGCACACTTAACTGCAGAGTTCTGATGGGATCCAGTGCATTAGTGCTGGTATGATCGCACCCGTTTAATTTTGCACTGCAAATACATAAACTCCTTCTCCTTTTTTCCCCCTCCAGTCATTTGTTTCCTGTGCTCGATCTAATATCAAGTAAAATGCCACGGCGCCGTGACTCACATTTGCGAATAAACCTGCAGACCATAAATCAAGTCGCGCGTAACGTCGAAAGAATCATCTGCAAAAAGATGGGTGCAACACGAGGACCTCCCAAGAAAATGGGTGAAATATAAGGACTTCGCAGGAGGTCACCCATCCGAGTACTTTACTCGCCCAAGCACTCTTAACTGCAGAGTTCTGATAGAATCCGTTGCATTAGTGCTGGTATGATCCCTCATGTTTCATTCTGCACTGCAAATACATACACTCTTTCTCCTCCCATCTCCCCTCCCGTCATTTGTTTCCTTGTGCGTGCACTCTGCATCTCTCTTTCTCGCTCTAATATCAAGTAATATGCCCCGGCACCGTGGCTCACCTTTGAAAATGAACCAGCGGTTTATAATTCCATTCGCGCGTAACGTCGAACAACCCATCCGAAAAAAAATAGGTGCAACACGAGGGCTTCCCAGGTGGTCACCGATCCGAGTACTACTCTCACCAAAGCACACTTAACTGCGGAGTTCTGATGGGATTCGGGGCTGTAGTGCTGGTATGATTGTACCTGTTTAATTTCGCGCTGCAAATACATACACTCCTTCTCCTTTCTTCCCCCTCCCGTCATTTGTTTCCTTGTGTGTGCGCACTGCACCTCTCGTTCTCGTTCAAATATCAAGTAAAATGCCACGGCGCCGTGACTCACATTTGGGAATAAATCTGCGGACCATAATTAAAGTCGCGCGTAACGTCGAACGGCATATCTGAAAAAAGGAAAATGGGTGCAACACGAGAACTTCCCAGGAGGTAACCCATCATTGTACTACTTTCGCCAAAGCACACTTAACTGCGGAGTTCTGATGGGATCCGGTGCATTAGTGCTCGTGTGACCGCACCTGTTTAATTTCGTGCTGAAAATACATACACTCCTTCTTCCCTCCCCCCCTCTCATCATTTGTTTCCTTGTGCGTTCACACTGCACCTCTCCTTCTTGTTCGAATATGGATTAAAATGCCCCTGATTCTTGACTAACATTTGCGTATAAACCAGTGGACCATAGTTCCAGTCGCGCGTAACGTCGAACGACCCGTCTGAAAAAAAATTGGTGAAATATAAGGACTTCGCAGGAGGTCACCCATCCGAGTACTTTACTCGCCCAAGCACTCTTAACTGCAGAGTTCTGATAGAATCCGTTGCATTAGTGCTGGTATGATCCCTCATGTTTCATTCTGCACTGCAAATACATACACTCTTTCTCCTCCCATCTCCCCTCCCGTCATTTGTTTCCTTGTGCGTGCACTCTGCATCTCTCTTTCTCGCTCTAATATCAAGTAATATGCCCCGGCACCGTGGCTCACCTTTGAAAATGAACCAGCGGTTTATAATTCCATTCGCGCGTAACGTCGAACAACCCATCCGAAAAAAAATAGGTGCAACACGAGGGCTTCCCAGGTGGTCACCGATCCGAGTACTACTCTCACCAAAGCACACTTAACTGCGGAGTTCTGATGGGATCCGGGGCTGTAGTGCTGGTATGATTGTACCTGTTTAATTTCGCGCTGCAAATACATACACTCCTTCTCCTTTCTTCCCCCTCCCGTCATTTGTTTCCTTGTGCGTGCGCACTGCACCTCTCGTTCTCGTTCAAATATCAAGTAAAATGCCACGGCGCCGTGACTCACATTTGCGAATAAATCTGCGGACCATAATTAAAGTCGCGCGTAACGTCGAACGGCATATCTGAAAAAAGGAAAATGGGTGCAACACGAGAACTTCCCAGGAGGTAACCCATCATTGTACTACTTTCGCCAAAGCACACTTAACTGCGGAGTTCTGATGGGATCCGGTGCATTAGTGCTCGTGTGACCGCACCTGTTTAATTTCGTGCTGAAAATACATACACTCCTTCTTCCCTCCCCCCCTCTCATCATTTGTTTCCTTGTGCGTTCACACTGCACCTCTCCTTCTTGTTCGAATATGGATTAAAATGCCCCTGATTCTTGACTAACATTTGCGTATAAACCAGTGGACCATAGTTCCAGTCGCGCGTAACGTCGAACGACCCGTCTGAAAAAAAATTGGTGAAATATAAGGACTTCGCAGGAGGTCACCCATCCGAGTACTTTACTCGCCCAAGCACTCTTAACTGCAGAGTTCTGATAGAATCCGTTGCATTAGTGCTGGTATGATCCCTCATGTTTCATTCTGCACTGCAAATACATACACTCTTTCTCCTCCCATCTCCCCTCCCGTCATTTGTTTCCTTGTGCGTGCACTCTGCATCTCTCTTTCTCGCTCTAATATCAAGTAATATGCCCCGGCACCGTGGCTCACCTTTGAAAATGAACCAGCGGTTTATAATTCCATTCGCGCGTAACGTCGAACAACCCATCCGAAAAAAAATAGGTGCAACACGAGGGCTTCCCAGGTGGTCACCGATCCGAGTACTACTCTCACCAAAGCACACTTAACTGCGGAGTTCTGATGGGATCCGGGGCTGTAGTGCTGGTATGATTGTACCTGTTTAATTTCGCGCTGCAAATACATACACTCCTTCTCCTTTCTTCCCCCTCCCGTCATTTGTTTCCTTGTGCGTGCGCACTGCACCTCTCGTTCTCGTTCAAATATCAAGTAAAATGCCACGGCGCCGTGACTCACATTTGCGAATAAATCTGCGGACCATAATTAAAGTCGCGCGTAACGTCGAACGGCATATCTGAAAAAAGGAAAATGGGTGCAACACGAGAACTTCCCAGGAGGTAACCCATCATTGTACTACTTTCGCCAAAGCACACTTAACTGCGGAGTTCTGATGGGATCCGGTGCATTAGTGCTCGTGTGACCGCACCTGTTTAATTTCGTGCTGAAAATACATACACTCCTTCTTCCCTCCCCCCCTCTCATCATTTGTTTCCTTGTGCGTTCACACTGCACCTCTCCTTCTTGTTCGAATATGGATTAAAATGCCCCTGATTCTTGACTAACATTTGCGTATAAACCAGTGGACCATAGTTCCAGTCGCGCGTAACGTCGAACGACCCGTCTGAAAAAAAATTGGTGAAATATAAGGACTTCTCAGGAGGTCACCCATCCGAGTACTTTACTCGCCCAAGCACTCTTAACTGCAGAGTTCTGATAGAATCCGTTGCATTAGTGCTGGTATGATCCCTCATGTTTCATTCTGCACTGCAAATACATACACTCTTTCTCCTCCCATCTCCCCTCCCGTCATTTGTTTCCTTGTGCGTGCACTCTGCATCTCTCTTTCTCGCTCTAATATCAAGTAATATGCCCCGGCACCGTGGCTCACCTTTGAAAATGAACCAGCGGTTTATAATTCCATTCGCGCGTAACGTCGAACAACCCATCCGAAAAAAAATAGGTGCAACACGAGGGCTTCCCAGGTGGTCACCGATCCGAGTACTACTCTCACCAAAGCACACTTAACTGCGGAGTTCTGATGGGATCCGGGGCTGTAGTGCTGGTATGATTGTACCTGTTTAATTTCGCGCTGCAAATACATACACTCCTTCTCCTTTCTTCCCCCTCCCGTCATTTGTTTCCTTGTGCGTGCGCACTGCACCTCTCGTTCTCGTTCAAATATCAAGTAAAATGCCACGGCGCCGTGACTCACATTTGCGAATAAATCTGCGGACCATAATTAAAGTCGCGCGTAACGTCGAACGGCATATCTGAAAAAAGGAAAATGGGTGCAACACGAGAACTTCCCAGGAGGTAACCCATCATTGTACTACTTTCGCCAAAGCACACTTAACTGCGGAGTTCTGATGGGATCCGGTGCATTAGTGCTCGTGTGACCGCACCTGTTTAATTTCGTGCTGAAAATACATACACTCCTTCTTCCCTCCCCCCCTCTCATCATTTGTTTCCTTGTGCGTTCACACTGCACCTCTCCTTCTTGTTCGAATATGGATTAAAATGCCCCTGATTCTTGACTAACATTTGCGTATAAACCAGTGGACCATAGTTCCAGTCGCGCGTAACGTCGAACGACCCGTCTGAAAAAAAATTGGTGAAATATAAGGACTTCTCAGGAGGTCACCCATCCGAGTACTACTCTCGCCCAAGCACACTTAACTGCAGAGTTCTGATGGGATCCATTGCATTAGTGCTGGTATGATCGCACCTGTTTAATTTCGCACTGCAAATACATAAACTCCTTCTCCTTTCTTCCCCCTCCCGTCATTTGTTTCCTTGTGCGTGCGCACTGCACCTCCCGTGCTCGATCTAATATCAAGTAAAATGCCACGGCGCCGTGACTCATATTTGCAAATAAACCTGCAGACCATAAATCAAGTCGCGCATAACGTCGAAAGAGTCATCTACAAAAAGATGGGTGCAACACGAGAACCTCCCAAGAAAATGGGTGAAATATAAGGACTTCGCAGGAGGTCACCCATCCGAGTACTTTACTCGCCCAAGCACCCTTAACTGCAGAGTTCTGATAGAATCCGTTGTATTAGTGCTGGTATGATCCCTCATGTTTCATTCTGCACTGCAAATACATACACTCTTTCTCCTCCCATCCCCCCTCCCGTCATTTGTTTCCTTGTGCGTGCACTCTGCATCTCTCTTTCTCATTCTAATATCAAGTAATATGCCCCGGAACCGTGACTCACCTTTGAAAATGAACCAGCGGTTTATAATTCCATTCGCGCGTAACGTCGAACAACCCATCCGAAAAAAAATAGGTGCAACACAAGGGCTTCCCAGGTGGTCACCGATCCGAGTACTACTCTCACCCAAGCACACTTAACTGCGGAGTTTTGATGGGATCCGGGGCTGCAGTGCTGGTATGATCGCACCTGTTTAATTTCGCGCTGCAAATACATACACTCCTTCTCCTTTCTTCCCCCTCCCGTCATTTGTTTCCTTGTGCGTGCGCACTGCACCTCTCGTTCTCGTTCAAATATCATGTAAAATGCCACGGCGCCGTGACTCACATTTGCGAATAAATCTGCGGACCATAATTAAAGTCGCGCGTAACGTCGAACGGCACATCTGAAAAAAAGAAAATGGGTGCAACACGAGAACTTCCCAGGAGGTAACCCATCATTGTACTACTTTCGCCAAAGCACACTTAACTGCGGAGTTCTGATGGGATCCGGTGCATTAGTGCTGGTGTGACCACACCTGTTTAATTTCGTGCTCAAAATACATACACTCCTTCTTCCCTCCGCCCCTTTTATCATTTGTTTCCTTGTGCGTTCATACTGCACCTCTTCTTCTTGTTCGAATATGGATTAAAATGCCCCTGATTCTTGACTCACATTTGCGTATAAACCAGCGGACCATACTTCCAGTCGCGCGTAACGTCGAACGACCCATCTGAACAAAAATTATTGCGATACGAGGGCTTCCCAATAGATCACCCATCCGAGTACTACTCTCGCCCAAGCACACTTAACTGCAGAGTTCTGATGGGATCCAGTGCATTAGTACTGGTATGATGCCACTTGTTTAATTTTGCGCTTCAAATACATACACTCCTTCTCTTTTCTTCCCCCTCCCGTCATTTGTTTCCTTGTGCGTGCGAACTGCACCTCCCGTACTCGTTCTAATATCAAGTAAAATACCACGGCGCCGTGAATCACATTTACGAATAAACCTGGGGACCATAAATCAAGTCGCGCGTAACGTCGAAAGAATCATCTGCAAAAAGATGGGTGCAACACGAGGACCTCCCAAGAAAATGGGTGAAATATAAGGACTTCGCAGGAGGTCACCCATCCGAGTACTTTTCTCGCCCAAGCACCCTTAACTGCGGAGTTCTGATAGAATCCGTTGCATTAGTGCTGGTATGATCCCTCATGTTTCATTCTGCACTGCAAATACATACACTCTTTCTCCTCCCATCCCCCCTCCCGTCGTTTGTTTCCTTGTGCGTGCACTCTGCATCTCTCTTTTTCATTCTAATATCAAGTAATATGCCCCGGCACCGTGACTCACCTTTGCAAATGAACCAGCGGTTTATAATTCCATTCGCGCGTAACGTCGAACAACCCATCCGAGAAAAAAAAGGTGCAACACGAGGGCTTCCCAAGTGGTCACCCATCCGAGTACTACTCTCGCCCAAGCACACCTAACTGCGGAGTTCTGATGGGATCCGGGGCTTTAGTGCTGGTATGATCGCACCTGTTTAATTCCGCGCTGCAAATACATACACTCCTTCTCCTTTCTTCCCCCTCCGTCATTTGTTTCCTTGTGCGTTCACACTTCATCTCTCCTTCTCGTTCTAATATCGATTAAAATGCCCCTGCTTCTCGACTCACATTTGCGTATAAACCAGCGGACCCTAGTTCCACACGCGCGTAACGTCGAACGACCCGTCTGAAAAAAAATTGGTGCGACACGAGGATTTCCGAGGAGGTCTTCCATCCGAGTACTAATATCGCCCAAGCACACTTAACTGCGGAGTTCTGATGGGATCCGGTGCATTAGTGCTGGTATGATAGCAGCTGTTTAATTTCGCGCTGCAAATACATAAACTCATTCCCCTTTCTTTCACCTCCCGTCATTTGTTTCCTTATGCGTGCGCACTGCACCTCCCGTTCTTGTTCTAATATAAAGTAAAATGCTACAGTGTCGTGACTCACATTTGCGAATAAACCTGAGGACCATAATTCAAGTCGCGCGTAACGTCGAAAGAATCATCTGCAAAAAAATGGGTGCAACACGAGAACTTCACAAGAAAATGGGTGAAATATAAGGACTTCGCAGGAGGTAACCCATGCTAGTACTACTCTCGTCCAAGCACCCTTACCTACGGAGTTCTGATAGAATCTATTGCGTTAGTGTGGTATGATCGCACCTGTTTCATTTCGCGCTAAAAATACATACACTCCTTCTCCTTCCCTCCCCCTCCCATCAATTGTTTCCTTGTGCGTTCACACTGCACCTCTACTTCTCGTTCTAATATCGATTAAAATGCCCCTGCTTCTTGACTCACATTTGCGTATAAATCAATGGACCCTAGTTCCAGTCGCGCGTAACGTCGTAGGACCCGTCTAAAAAAAAAAATAGTGCGACACGAGGACTTCCCAGGAGGTCACCCATCCGAGTACTACTCTCGCCCAAGCACACTTAGCTGTGGAGTTCTGAAGGGATTCGGTGCATTAGTGCTGGTATGATCGCACCTGTTTAATTTCGCGCTGCAAATAGATAAACTCCTTCTCCTTTCTTCCCCCTCCTGTCATTTGTTTCCTTGTGCCTGCGCACTGCACCTCTCGTTCTCGTTCAAATATCAAGTAAAATGCCACGGCGCCGTGACTCACATTTGCGAATAAATCTGCGGACCATAATTAAAGTCGCGCGTAACGTCGAACGGCACATCTGAAAAAAGGAAAATGGGTGCAACACGAGAACTTCCCAGGAGGTAACCCATCATTGTACTACTTTCGCCAAAGCACACTTAACTGCAGAGTTCTGATGGGATCCAGTGTATTAGTGCTGGTATGATGCCACTTGTTTAATTCCGCACTGCAAATACATACACTCCTTCTCCTTTCTTCCCCCTCCGTCATTTGTTTCCTTGTGCGTTCACACTTCATCTCTCATTCTCGTTCTAATATCGATTAAAATGCCCCTGCTTCTTGACTCACATTTGCGTATAAACCAGCGGACCCTAGTTCTAAACGCGCATAACGTCGAACGACCCGTCTGAAAAAAAATTGGTGCGACACAAGGATTTCCCAGGAGGTCACCCATCCGAGTACTAATATCACCCAAGCACACTTAACTGCGGTGTTCTGATGGGATCCGGTGTATTAGTGCTGGTATGATAGCACCTGTTTAATTTCGCGCTGGAAATACATAAACTCATTCTCCTTTCTTCCCCCTCCCGTCATTTGTTTCCTTGTGCGTGCGCACTGCACCTCCCTTTTTCGTTCTAATATCAAGTAAAATGCTATAGCGTCATGACTCACATTTGCGAATAAACCTGAGGACCATAATTCAAGTCGCACGTATCGTCGAAAGAATCATTTGCAAAAAAATGGGTGCAACACGAGGACTTCCTAAGAAAATGGGTGAAATATAAGGACTTCGCAGGAGGTCACCCATCCTAGTGCTACTATCGCCCAAGCACCCCTAACTTGCGGAGTTATGATAGAATCCGTTGCATTGGTGCTGCAAATACATACACTTTTTCTCCCTCCATCCCCCCTCCCGTCATTTGTTTCCTTGTGCGTGCACTCTGCATCTCTCCTTCTCGTTCTAATATCGATTAAAATGCCCCTGCTTCTTGACTCACATTTGCGTATAAACCAGCGGACCCTAGTTCCAGACGCGCGTAACGTCGAACGACCCGTCTGAAAAAAAATTGGTGGGACACAAGGACTTCCCAGGAGGTCACCCATCCGAGTACTAATCTCGCCCAAGCACACTTCACTGCGGAGTTCTGATGGGATCTGGTACATTAGTGCTGGTATGATCGCACCCGTTTAATTTCGGGCTGCAAATACATAAACTCATTCCCCTTTCTTCCCCCTCCCGTCATTTGTTTTCTTGTGCGTGCGCACTGCACCTCCCGTGCTCGTTCTAATATCAAGTAAAATGCTACGGTGCCATGACTCACATTTGCAAATTAACCTGAGGACCATAATTCAAGTCGCGTGTATCGTCGAAAGAATCATCTGCAAAAAAATGGGTGCAACACGAGGACTTCCTAAGAAAATGGGTGAAATATAAGGACTTCGCAGGAGGTCACCCATCCTAGTGCTACTCTCGCCCAAGCACCCTTAACTTGCAGAGTTCTGATAGAATCCGTTGCATTGGTGCTGGTATGATTGCTCATGTTTCATTATGCGCTGCAAATACATAAACTTTTTCTCCCTCCATCCCCCCTCCCGTCATTTGTTTCCTTCTGCGTGCACATTGCATCTCTCCTTCTCGTTCTAATATCGATTAAAATGCCCCTGCTTCTAGACTCATATTTGCGTATAAACCAGTGGACCCTAGTTCCAGTCGCGCGTAACGTCGAACGACCCGTCTGAAAAAAAAAATTAGTGCGACACGAGGACTTCCCAAGAGGTCACCCATCCGAGTACTACTCTCGCCCAAGCACACTTAACTGCGGAGTTATGATGGGATCCGCTGCATTTGTGCTGGTATGATCGCACCTGTTTAATTTTGCGCTGCAAATACATAAACTCCTTCTCCTTTCTTCCCCCTCCCGTCATTTGTATCCTTGTGCGTACGCACTGCACCTCTCGTTCTCGTTTAAATATCAAGTAAAATGCCACGGCACGTGACTCAAATTTGCGAATAAATCTACGGACCATAATTAAAGTCGCGCGTAACGTCGAACGACACATCTGAAAAAAAGAAAATGGGTGCAACACGAGAACTTCCCAGGAGGTAACCCATCATTATACTACTTTCGCACAAGCACACTTAACTGCGGTGTTCTGATGGGATCCGGTGCATTTGTGCTGGTATGATCGCACCCGTTTAATTCCGCGCTGCAAATACATAAACTCCTTCTCCTTTCTTCCCCCTCCCGTCATTTGTTCCCTTGTGCGTGCGCACTGCACCTCCCGTGCTCGTTCTAATATCAAGTAAAATGCTACGGTGCCGTGACTCACATTTGCGAATTAACCTGAGGACCATAATTCAAGTCGCGCGTATCGTCGAAAGAATCATCTGCAAAAAAATGGGTGCAACACGAGGACTTCCTAAGAAAATGGGTGAAATATAAGGACTTCGCAGGAGGTCACCCATCATAGTGCTACTCTTGCCTAAGCACCCTTAACTTGCGGAGTTCTGATAGAATCCGTTGCATTGGTACTGGTATGATTGCTCATGTTTCATTATGCGCTGCAAATACATACACTTTTTCTCCCTCCATCCCCCCTCCCGTCATTTGTTTACTTGTGCGTGCACTCTGCATCTCTCCTTCTCATTCTAATATCGATTAAAATGCCCCTGCTTCTTGTCTCACATTTGCGTATAAACCAGCGGACCCTAGTTCCAGTCGCGCGTAACGTCGAACGACCCGTCTGAAAAAAAATTGGTGCAACACGAGGACTTCCCAGGAGGTCACCCATCCGAGTACTAATCTCGCCCAATCACACTTAACTGCGGAGTTCTGATAGGATCCGGTGCATTAGTGCTGGTATGATCGCACCCGTTTAATTCTGCGCTGCAAATACATAAACTCATTCTCCTTTCTTCCCCCTCCCGTCATTTGTTTCCTTGTGCGTGCGCACTGCACCTCCCGTGCTCGTTCTAATATCAAGTAAAATTCTACGGTGCCGTGACTCATATTTGTGAATAAACTTGAGGACCATAATTAAAGTCGCGCGTATCGTCGAAAGAATCATCTGCTAAAAAATGGATGCAACACGAGAACTTCCTAAGAAAATGGGTGAAATATAAGAACTTCGCAGAAGGTAACCCATGCTAGAACTAATCTCGCCCAAGCACCCTTACCTACGGAGTTCTGATAGAATCCGTTGCATTAGTGCTGGTATGATCGCACCTGTTTCATTTCGTGCTGAAAATACATACACTCCTTCTCCTTCTCCTTCCCTCCCCCTCCCATCAATTAATTCCTTGTGCATTCACACTGCACCTCTGCTTCTCGTTCTAATATCGATTAAAATGCCCCTGCTTCTTGACTCACATTTGCGAATAAACCAGCAGACCCTCGTTCCAGTCGCATGTAAGGTCGAAGGACCCGTCTAAAAAAAAATTTGTGCGACGCGAGAACTTCCCAGGAGGTCACCCATCCGAGTACTACTCTCGCCAAAGCACACTTAACTGTAGAGTTCTGATGGGATCCAGTGCATTAGTGCTGGTATGATGCCATTTGTTTAATTTTGCGCTTCAAATACATACACTCCTTCTCTTTTCTTCCTCATCCTGTCATTTGTTTCCTTGTGCGTGCGCACTGCACCTCCCGTACTCGTTCTAATATCAAGTAAAATGCCACGATGATCGCACCCGTTTAATTCAACGCTGCAAATATATAAACTCCTTCTCCTTTCTTCCCCCTCCCGTCATTTGTTTCCTTGTGCGTGCGCACTGCACCTCTTGTTCTCGTTCAAATATCAAGTAAAATGCCACGGTGCGGTGACTCTCGTTTGCGAATAAATCTGCGGACCATAATTAAAGTCGCGCGTAACGTCGAACGGCACATCTGAAAAAAAGAAGATGGGTGCAACACGAGGACTTCACAAGAAAATGGGTGAAATATAAGGACTTCGCAGGAGGTAACCCATGCTAGTACTACTCTCGCCCAAGCACCCTTACCTACGGAGTTCTGATAGAATCCGTTGCATTAGTGCTGGTATGATCGCACCTGTTTCATTTCGTGCTGAAAATACATACACTCCTTCTCCTTCCCTCCCCCTCCCATCAATTGTTTCCTTGTGTGTTCACACTGCACCTCTCCTTCTCGTTCTAATATCGATTAAAATGCCCCTGCTTCTTGACTCACAATTGCGTATAAACCAGCGGACCCCATTTCCAGTCGCGCGTAACGTCGAACGACCCGTCTAAAAAAAAAATTGGTGCGACACGAGGACTTCCCAGGAGGACATCCATCCGAGTACAAATCTCACCCAAGCACACTTAACTGCAGAGTTCTGATGGGATCCGGGGCTTTAGTGCTGGTATGATCGCACCTGTTTAGTTTCGCGCTACAAATACATACACTCCTTCTCCTTTCTTCCCCCTCCCGTCATTTGTTTCCTTGTGCGTTAAGACTTCACCTCTCATTCTCGTTCTAATATCGATTAAAATGCCCCTGCTTCTTGACTCACATTTGCGTATAAACCAGCGGACCCTAGTTCCAGACGCGCGTAACGTCGAACGACCCGTCTGGAAAAAAATTGGTGCGACACGAGGACTTCCTAGGAGGTCACCCATCCGAGTGCTAATCTCGCCCAATCACACTTCACTGCGGAGTTCTGATGGGATCCGGTGCATTAGTGCTGGTATGATCGCACCTCTTTAATTTTGCGCCGCAAATACATAAACTCATTCTCCTTTCTTCCCCCTCCCGTCATTTGTTTCCTTGTGCGTGCGCACTGCATCTCCCGTGCTCGTTCTAATATCAAGTAAAATGCTACGGTGCCGTGACTCACATTTGTGAATAAACTTGAGGACCATAATTAAAGTCGCGTGTATCGTCGAAAGAATCATCTGTAAAAAAATGGGTGCAACACGAGGACTTCCTAAGAAAATGGGTGAAATATAAGGACTTCGCAGAAGGTAACCCATGCTAGAACTACTCTCGCCCAAGCACCCTTACCTACGGAGTTCTAATAGAATCCGTTGCATTAGTGCTGGTATGATCGCACCTGTTTCATTTCGTGCTGAAAATACATACACTCCTTCTCCTTCCCTCCCCCTCCCATCAATTGTTTCTTTGTGCGTTCACACTGCACCTCTGCTTCTCGTTCTAATATCCATTAAAATGCCCCTACTTCTTGACTCACATTTGCGTATAAACCAGCGGATCTTCGTTCCAGTCGCGCATAACGTCGAACGACCCGTCTGAAAAAAAATTGGTGCGACACGAGGACTTCCCAGGAGGTCACCCATCCGAGTACTACTCTCGCCCAAGCACACTTAACTGTAGAGTTCTGATGGGATCCAGTGCATTAGTGCTGGTATGATGCCATTTGTTTAATTTTGCGCTTCAAATACATACACTCCTTCTCTTTTCTTCCTCATCCTGTCATTTGTTTCCTTGTGCGTGCGCACTGCACCTCCCGTACTCGTTCTAATATCAAGTAAAATGCCACGATGATCGCACCCGTTTAATTCAACGCTGCAAATAGATAAACTCCTTCTCCTTTCTTCCCCCTCCCGTCATTTGTTTCCTTGTGCGTGCGCACTGCACCTCTTGTTCTCGTTCAAATATCAAGTAAAATGCCACGGTGCGGTGACTCTCGTTTGCGAATAAATATGCGGACCATAATTAAAGTCGCGCGTATCGTCGAACGGCACATCTGAAAAAAAGAAGATGGGTGCAACACGAGGACTTCACAAGAAAATGGGTGAAATATAAGGACTTCGCCGGAGGTAACCCATGCTAGTACTACTCTCGCCCAAGCACCCTTACCTACGGAGTTTTGATAGAATCCGTTGCATTAGTGCTGGTATGATCGCACCTGTTTCATTTCGTGCTGAAAATACATACACTCCTTCTCCTTCCCTCCCCCTCCCATCAATTGTTTCCTTGTGTGTTCACACTGCACCTCTCCTTCTCGTTCTAATATCGATTAAAATGCCCCTGCTTCTTGACTCACAATTGCGTATAAACCAGCGGACCCCATTTCCAGTCGCGCGTAACGTCGAACGACCCGTCTAAAAAAAAAATTGGTGCGACACGAGGACTTCCCAGGAGGACATCCATCCGAGTACTAATCTCACCCAAGCACACTTAACTGCAGAGTTCTGATGGGATCCGGGGCTTTAGTGCTGGTATGATCGCACCTGTTTAGTTTCGCGCTACAAATACATACACTCCTTCTCCTTTCTTCCCCCTCCCGTCATTTGTTTCCTTGTGCGTTAAGACTTCACCTCTCATTCTCGTTCTAATATCGATTAAAATGCCCCTGCTTCTTGACTCACATTTGCGTATAAACCAGCGGACCCTAGTTCCAGACGCGCGTAACGTCGAACGACCCGTCTGGAAAAAAATTGGTGCGACACGAGGACTTCCTAGGAGGTCACCCATCCGAGTGCTAATCTCGCCCAATCACACTTCACTGCGGAGTTCTGATGGGATCCGGTGCATTAGTGCTGGTATGATCGCACCTATTTAATTTTGCGCCGCAAATACATAAACTCATTCTCCTTTCTTCCCCCTCCCGTCATTTGTTTCCTTGTGCGTGCGCACTGCATCTCCCGTGCTCGTTCTAATATCAAGTAAAATGCTACGGTGCCGTGACTCACATTTGTGAATAAACTTGAGGACCATAATTAAAGTCGCGTGTATCGTCGAAAGAATCATCTGCAAAAAAATGGGTGCAACACGAGGACTTCCTAAGAAAATGGGTGAAATATAAGGACTTCGCAGAAGGTAACCCATGCTAGAACTACTCTCGCCCAAGCACCCTTACCTACGGAGTTCTAATAGAATCCGTTGCATTAGTGCTGGTATGATCGCACCTGTTTCATTTCGTGCTGAAAATACATACACTCCTTCTCCTTCCCTCCCCCTCCCATCAATTGTTTCTTTGTGCGTTCACACTGCACCTCTGCTTCTCGTTCTAATATCGATTAAAATGCCCCTACTTCTTGATCACATTTGCGTATAAACCAGCGGATCTTCGTTCCAGTCGCGCGTAACGTCGAACGACCCGTCTGAAAAAAAATTGGTGCGACACGAGGACTTCCCAGGAGGTCACCCATCCGAGTACTACTCTCGCCCAAGCACACTTAACTGTAGAGTTCTGATGGGATCCAGTGCATTAGTGCTGGTATGATGCCATTTGTTTAATTTTGCGCTTCAAATACATACACTCCTTCTCTTTTCTTCCTCATCCCGTCATTTGTTTCCTTGTGCGTGCGCATTGCACCTCCCGTACTCGTTCTAATATCAAGTAAAATGCCACGGCGCCATGACTCACATTTGCGAATAATCCTGCGGACCATAAATCAAGTCGCGCGTAACGTCGAAAGAATCATCTGAAAAAAGATGGGTGCAACACGAGGACCTCCCAAGAAAATGGGTGAAATATAAGGACTTCGCAGGAGGTCACCCATCCGAGTACTTTTCTCTCCCAAGCACCCTTAACTGCGGAGTTCTGATAGAATCCGTTGCATTAGTGCTGGTATGATCCCTCATGTTTCATTCTGCACAGCAAATACATACAGTCTTTCTCCTCCCATCCCCCCTCCCGTCATTTGTTTCCTTGTGCGTGCACTCTGCATCTCTCTTTCTCGTTCTAATATCAAGTAATATGACCCGGCACCATGACTCACCTTTGCAAATGAACCAGTGGTTTATAATTCCATTCGCACGTAACGTCGAACAACCCATCCGAAAAAAAATAGGTGCAACACGAGGGCTTCCCAAGTGGTAACCCATCCGAGTACTACCCTCGCCCAAGCACACTTAACTGCAGAGTTCTGATGGGATCCGGAGTTTTGGTGCTGGTATGATCGCACCTGTTTAATTTCGCGCTACAAATACATACACTCCTTCTCCATTCTTCCCCCTCCGGTAATTTGTTTCCTTGTGCGTTCACACTTTACCTCTCATTCACGTTCTAATATTGATTAAAATGCCCCTGATTCTTGACTCAAATTTGCGTATAAACCAGCGGACCCTAGTTCCAGACGCGCGTAACGTCGAACGACCCGTCGGAAAAAAAAATTGGTGCGACACGAGGACTTCCCAGAAGGTCATCCATCCGAGTACTAATCTCACCCAAGCACACTTAACTGCAGAGTTCTGATGGGATCCGGGGCATTAGTGCTGGTATGATCGCACCTTTTTAGTTTCGCACTACAAATACATACACTCCTTCTCCTTTCTTCCCCCTCCCGTCATTTGTTTCCTTGTGTGTTCACACTTCACCTCTCATTCTCGTTCTAATATCGATTAAAATGCCCCTGCTTCTTGACTCACATTTGCGTATAAACCAGCGGACCCTTATTACAGTCGCGCGTAACTTCGAACGACCCGTCTGAAAAAAAATTGGTGCGACACGAGGACTTTCCAGGAAGTCACCCATCCGAGTACTACTCTCGCCCAAGCACACTTAACTACAGAGTTCTGATGGGATCCGGTGCATTAGTGCTGGTATGATCGCACCCGTTTAGTTCCGCGCTGCAAATACATAAACTCCTTCTCCTTTCTTCCCCCTCCCGTCATTTGTTTCCTTGTGCGTGCGCATTGCACCTACCGTGCTCGTTCTAATATCAATTAAAATGCTACGGTGCCGTGACTCACATTTGCGAATAAACCAGAGGACCATAATTCAAGTCGCGCGTAACGTCGAAAGAATCATCTGCAAAAAAATGGGTGCAATACGATGACTTTCTAAGAAAATAGGTGAAATATAAGGACATCGCATGAGGTCACCCATCCTAGTGCTACTCTCGCCCAAGCACCCTTAACTTGCAGAGTTCTGATAGAATCCGTTGTATTGGTGCTGGTTTGATCGCTCATGTTTCATTCTGCGCTGCAAATACATACACTCTTTCTCCCTCCATCCCCTCTCCCGTCATTTGTTTCCTTGTGCGTGCACTCTGCATCTCTCCTTCTCGTTCTAATATCAAGTAAAATGCCCTAGCATCGTGACTCACCTTTGCGAATGAACCAGCGGTTTATAATTGCATTCGCGCGTAACGTCGAGCGACCCATCCGAAAAAAATGGGTGCAACACGAGGACTTCCCAGGAGGTCACCATAAATCAAGTCGTGCGTAACGTCGAAAGAATCATCTGCAAAAAGATGGGTGCAACACCAGGATCTCCCAAGCAAATGGGTGAAATATAAGGACTTCGCAGGAGGTCACCCATCCGAGTAATTTTCTCGCCCAAGCACCCTTAATTGCGGAGTTCTGATAGAATTCTTTGTATTAGTGCTGGTATGATCCCTCATGTTTCATTCTACACTGCAAATACATACACTCTTTCTCCTCCCATCCCCCCTCCCGTTATTTGTTTCCTTGTGCGTGCACTCTGCATCTCTCTTTCTCGTTATAATATCAAGTAATATGCCCCGGCACCGTGACTCACCTTTGCAAATGAACCAGCGATTTATAATTCCATTCGCGCGTAACTTCGAACAACCCATCCGAAAAAAAATAGGTGCAACACGAGGGCTTCCCAGGTGGTCACCGATCCGAGTACTACACTCACCAAAGCACACTTAACTGCGGAGTTCTGATGGGATCCGGGGCTGTAGTGCTGGTATGATTGTACCTGTTTAATTTCGCGCTGCAAATACATACACACCTTCTCCTTTCTTCCCCCTCCGGTCATTTGTTTCCTTGTGCGTTCACACTTCACCTCTCAATCTCATTCTAATATCGATTAAAATGCCCCTGCTTCTTGACTCACATTTGCGTACAAACCAGCGAACCCTAATTCCAGTCGCGCGTAACGTCGAACGACCCGTCTGAAAAAAAATTGGTGCGACACGAGGACTTCCAAAAAGGTCACCCATCCAAGTACTACTCTCGCCCAAGCACACTTAACTGCGGAGTTCTGATGGGATCCGGTGCATTAGTGCTGGAATGATTGCACCTGTTTAATTTCGCGCTGCGAATACATAAACTCATTCCCCTTTCGTCCCCCTCCCGTCATTTGTTTCCTTGTGCGTGCGCACTGTAGCTCCCGTTCTCGTTCTAATATCAAGTAAAATGCTACAGCGCCGTGACTCACATTTGCGAATAAACCTGAGGACAATAATTCAAGTCGTGTGTAACGTCAAAAGAGTCATCTGCAAAAAAATGGGTGCAACACGAGGACTTCCTAAGAAAATGGGTGAAATATAAAGACTTCGCAGGAGGTCACCCATCCTAGTGCTACTCTCGCCCAAGCACCCTTAACTTGCGGAGTTCTGATAGAATCCGTTGCATTGGTGCTGGTATGATTGCTCATGTTTCATTCTGCGCTGCAAATACATACACTTTTTCTCCCTCCATCCCCCCTCCCGTCATTTGCTTCCTTGTGCGTGCACTCTGTATCTCTCCTTCTCGTTCTAATATCGATTAAAATGCCCCTGTTTCTTGACTCACATTTGCGTATAAACCAGTGGACCCTAGTTCCAGTCGAGCGTAACGTCGAACGACCCGTCTGAAAAAAAAAAAATTAGTGCGACACGAGGACTTCCCAGGATTTCACCCATCCGAGTACGACTCTCGCCCAAGCACACTTAACTGCGGAGTTCTGATGGGATCCGGTGCAGTAGTGCTAGTATGATCGCACCTGTTTAATTTCGCGCTGCAAATACATAAACTACTTCTCCTTTCTTCCCCCTCCCGTCATTTGTTTCCTTGTGCGTGCGCACTGCAGCTCTCGTTCTCGTTCAAATATCAAGTAAAATGCCACAACGTCGTGACTCACATTTGCGAATAAATCTGTGGACCATAGTTAAAGTCGCGCGTAACGTCGAACGACACATCTGAAAAAAAGAAAATGGGTGCAACACGAGAACTTCCCAGGAGGTAACCCATCATTGTACTACTTTCGTCAAAGCACACTTAACTGCGGAGTTCTGATGGGATCCGGTGCATTTGTGCAGGTGTGACCGCACCTGTTTAATTTCGTGCTGAAAATACATGCACTCCTTCTTCCCTCCCCCCCTCCCGTCATTTGTTTCCTTGTGCGTTCACACTGCACCTCTCCTTCTCGTTCTAATATCGATTAAAATGCCCCTGATTCTTGACTCACATTTGCGTATAAACAAGCGAACCATAGTTCCAGTCACGCGTAACGTCGAACGACCCATCTAAAAAAAAATTATTGCGATACGAGGACTTCCCAAGAGGTCACCCATCCGAGTACTATTCTCTCCCAAGCACACTTAACTGCAGAGTTCTGATGGGATCCAGTACATTAGTGCTGGTATGATGCCACTTGTTTAATTTTGCGCTTCAAATACATACACTCCTTCTCCTTTCTTCCTCATCCCGTCATTTGTTTCCTTGTGCGTGCGCACTGCACCTCTCGTACTCGTTCTAATATCAAGTAAAATGCCACGGTGTCGTGACTCACATTTGCGAATAAACCTACGGACCATAAATCAAGTCGCGCGTAACTTCAAAAGAATCATCTGCAAAAAGACGGGTGCAACACGAGGACCTCCCAAGAAAATGGGTGAAATATAAGGACTTCGCAGGAGGTCACCCATCCGAGTACTTTTCTCGCCCAAGCACCCTTAACTGCGGAGTTCTGATAGAATCCGTTGCATTAGTGCTGGTATGATCCCTCATGTTTCATTCTTCACTGCAAATTCATACACTCTTTCTCCTTCCATCCCCCCTCCCGTCATTTGTTTCCTTGTGCGTGCACTCTGCATCTCTTTTTCTCGTTCTAATATCAAGTAATATACCCTGGCACCGTGACTCACCTTTGCAAATGAACCAGCGGTTTATAATTCCATTCGCGCGTAATGTCGAACAACCAATCCGAAAAAAATTAGGTGCAACACGAGGGCTTCCCAAGTGGTCACCCATCCGAGTACTACACTCGCCCAAGCACACTTAATTGCGGAGTTCTGATGGGATCCGGAGCTTTAGTGCTGGTATGATTGCACCTGTTTAATTTTGCGCTGCAAATACATACACTCCTTCTCCTTTCTTCACCCTCCTGTCATTTGTTTCCTTGTGCGTTCACACTTCACCTCTCATTCTCGTTCTAATATCGATTAAAATGCCCCTGCTTCTTGACTCACATTTGCGTATAAACCAGCGGACCCTAGTTCCAGACGCGCGTAACGTCGAACGACCCGTCTGAAAAAAAATTGGTGCGACACGAGGACTTCCTAAGAGGTTACCCATCCGAGTGCTTATCTCGCCCAATCACACTTCACTGCGGAGTTCTGATGGGATCCGGTGCATTAGTACTGGTATGATCGCACCTCTTTAATTTTGCGCCGCAAATACATAAACTCATTCCCCTTTCTTCCCCCTCCCGTCATTTGTTTCCTTGTGCGTGCGCACTGCACCTCCCGTTCTCGTTCTAATATCAAGTAAAATGCTACAGCGCCGTGACTCACATTTGCGAATAAACCTGAGGACCATAATTCAAGTGGCACGTAACGTCGAAAGAATCATCTGCAAAAAAATGGGTGCAACACGAGGACTTCACAAGTGGCCACCCCTCCGAGTACTACTCTCGCCCAAGCACACTTAACTGCGGAGTCATGATGGGATCTGTTACATTAGTGCTGGTATGATCGCACCTGATTAATTTCGCACTGCAAATACATAAACTCCTTCTCCTTTCTTCCCCCTCCCGTCATTTGTTTCCTTGTGCGTTCACACTGCACCTCTCCTTCTCGTTCTAATATCGATTTAAATGCCCCTGCTTCATGACTCACATTTGCGTATAAACCAACGGACCCTAGTTCCAGTCGCACGTAACGTCGAACAACCCGTCTGAAAAAAAATTGGTGCGACACGAGGACTTCCCAGGAGGTCAACCATCCGAGTACTACTCTCGCCCAAGCACACTTAACTGCGGAGTTCTGATGGATCCGGTGCATTAGTGCTGGTATGATCGCACCCATTTAATTCAACGCTGCAAATATATAAACTCCTTCTCCTTTCTTCCCCCTCCCGTCATTTGTTTCCTTGTGCGTTCACACTTCACCTCTCATTCTCGTTCTAATATCGATTAAAATGCTCCTGCTTCTTGACTCACATTTGCGTATAAACCAGCGGACCCTAGTTCCAGACACGCGTAACGTCGAACGACCCGTCTGAAAAAAAATTGGTGCGACACTAGGACTTCCCAGGAGGTCACCCATCCGAGTTCTAATCTCGCCAAAGCACACTTCACTTCGGAGTTCTGATGGGATCCGGTGCATTAGTGCTGGTATGATCGCACCTGTTTAATTTCGCGCTGCAAATACATAAACTCTTTCCCCTTTCTTCCCCATCCCGTCATTTCTTTCCTTATGCTTGCGCACTACACCTCGCGTTCTCGTTCTAATATCAAGTAAAATGCTACAGCGTCGTGACTCACATTTGCGAATAAACCTGAGGACCATAATTCAAGTCGCGCGTAACGTCAAAAGAATCATATGCAAAAAAATGGGTACAACACGAGGACTTCACAAGAAAATGGGTGAAATATAAGGACTTCGTAGGAGGTAACCCACGCTAGTACTACTCTCGCCCAAGCACCCTTACCTACGGAGTTCTGATAGAATCCGTTGCATTAGTGCTGGTATGATCGCACCTGTTTCATTTCGTGCTGAAAATACATACACTGCTTCTCCTTCCCTCCCCCTCCCATCAATTGTTTCCTTGTGCATTCACACTGCGCCTCTCCTTCTCGTTCTAATATCGATTTAAGTTCCCCTGCTTCTTGACTCACATTTGCGTATAAACCAGCGGACCCTAGTTCCAGTCGCGCGTAACGTCGAACGACCCGTCTGAAAAAAAATTGGTGGGACACAAGGACTTCCCAGGAGGTCACCCATCCGAGTACTACTCTCGCCCAAACACACTTAACTGTGTAGTTCTGATGGAATCCGATGCATTAGTGCTGGTATGATCGCAACTGTTTAATTTTGCGCTGCAAATACATAAACTCCTTCTCCTTTCTTCCCCCACCCGTCATTTGTTTCCTTGTGCGTGCGCACTGCACCTCTCGTTCTCGTTCAAATATCAAGTAAAATGCCACGGCGCCGTGACTCACATTTGTGAATAAATCTGCGGACCATAATTAAAGTCGCGCGTAACATCGAACGGCACATCTGTAAAAAAGAAAATGGGTGCAACACGAGGGCTTCCCAGGTGGTCAACCATCCGAGTACTACCCTCGCCCAAGCACACTTAACTGCGGAATTTTGATGGGATTTGGAGATTTAGTGCTGGTACGATCGCACCTGTTTAATTTCGCGCTGCAAATACATACACTCCTTCTCCTTTCTTCCCCCTCCCGTCATTTGTTTCCTTGTGCGTTCATACTTCACCTCTCATTCTCGTTCTAATATCGATTAAAATGCCTCTGCTTCTTGACTCACATTTGCGTATAAACCAGCTTACCCTATTTCCAGACGCGCGTAACGTCGAACGACCCGTCTGAAAAAAAATTGGTGCGACACGAGGACTTCACAAGAAAATGGGTGAAATATAACGACTTCGCAGGAGGTAACCCATGCTAGTACTACTCTCGCCCAAGCACCCTTACCTACAGAGTTCTGATAGAATCCATTGCATTAGTGCTGGTATGATCGCACCTGTTTCATTTCGTGCTGAAAATACATACACCCTTCTCCTTCCCTCCCCCTCCCATCAATTGTTTCCTTGTGCGTTCACACTGCACCTCTCCTTCTCGTTCTAATATCGATTAAAATGCCCCTGTTTCTTGACTCACATTTGCGTATAAACCAACGGACCCTAGTTCCAGTCGCGCGTAACGTCGAACGACCCGTTTGAAAAAAAATTGGTGAGACACGAGGACTTCCCAGGAGGTCACCCATCCGAGTACTACTCTCGCCCGAGCACACTTAACTGTGAAGTTCTGATGGGATCCGGTGCATTAGTGCTGGTATGATCGCACCGGTATAATTCAGCGCTGCAAATACATAAACTTCTTCTCCTTTCTTCCCCCTCCCGTCATTTGTTTCCTTGTGCGTGCGCACTGCACCTCCCGTGCTCGTTCTAATATCAAGTAAAATGTTACGGTGTCGTGACTCACATTTATGAATAAACCTGAGGACCATAATTCAAGTCGCGCGTATCGTCGAAAGAATCATCTGCAAAAAAATGGGTGCAACACGAGGACTTCCTAAGAAAATGGGTGAAATATAAGGACTTCGTAGGAGGTCACCCATGCTAGTGCTACTCTCGCCCAAGCACCCTTAACTTGCGGAGTTCTGATAGAATCCGTTGCATTGGTGCTGGTATGATGGCTCATGTTTCATTCTGCGCTGTAAATACATACACTTTTTCTCCCTCCATCCCCCCTCCCGTCATTTGTTTCCTTGTGCGTGCACTCTGCATCTCTCCTTCTCGTTCTAATATCGATTAAAATGCCCTTGCTTCTTGACTCACATTTGCGTATAAACCAGTGGACCCTAGTTCCAGTCGCGCGTAACGTCGAACAACCCGTCTGAAAAAAATATTAGTGCGACACGAGGACTTCCCAGGAGGTCACCCATTCGAGTACTACTCTCGCCAAAGAACACTTAACTGCGGAGTTCTGATGGGATCCGGTGCATAAGTGCTGGTATGATCGCAACTGTTTAATTTCGCGCTGCAAATACATAAACTCCTTCTCCTTTCTTCCCCCTCCCGTCATTTGTTTCCTTGTGCGTGCGCACTGCACCTCTCGTTCTCGTTTAAATATCAAATAAAATGCCACGGCGCCGTGACTCACATTTGCGAATAAATCTGCGGACCATAATTAAAGTCGCGCGTAATGTCGAACGGCACATCTGTAAAACAGAAAATGGGTGCAACACGAGGGCTTCCCAGGTGATCAATCATCCGAGTACTACCCTCGCCCAAGCACATTTAACTGCGGAGTTTTGATGGAATTCGGAGCTTTAGTGCTGGTATGATCGCACCTGTTTAATTTCGCGCTGCAAATACATACACTCATTCTCCTTTCTTCCCACTCCCGTCATTTGTTTCCTTGTGCGTTCACACTTCACCTCTCATTCTCGTTCTAATATCGATTAAAATGCCCCTGCTTCTTGACTCACATTTGCGTATAAACCAGCGGACCCTATTTCCAGACGCGCGTAACGTCAAACGACCCGTCTGAAAAAAAATTGGTACGACACGAGGACTTCACAAGAAAATGGGTGAAATATAAGGACTTCGCAGGAGGTAACCCATGCTAGTACTACTCTCGCCCAAGAACCCTTACCTACGGAGTTCTAATAGAATCCGTTGCATTAGTGCTGGTATGATCGCACCTATTTCATTTCGTGCTGAAAATACATACACTCCTTCTCCTTCCCTCCCCCTCCCATCAATTGTTTCCTTGTGCGTTCACACTGCACCTCTCCTTCTCGTTCTAATATCGATTAAAATGCCCCTACTTCTTGACTCACATTTGCGTATAAACCAGCGGACCCAAGTTCCAGTCGCGCGTAACGTTGAACGACCCGTCTGAAAAAAAATTGGTGCGACACGAGGACTTCCCAGGAGATCACCCATCCGAGTACTACTCGCGCCCAAGCACACTTAACTGCGGAGTTCTGATGGGATCCGGTGCATTAGTGCTGGTATGATCGCACCTGTTTAATTTCGCGCTGCAAATACATAAACTCCTTCTCCTTTCTTCCCCCTCCCGTCATTTGTTTCCTTGTGCGTGCGCACTGCACCAACCGTGCTCGTTCTAATATCAAGTAAAATGCTACGGTGCCGTGACTCACATTTGCGAATAAATCTGAGGACCATAATTCAAGTCACGCGTATCGTCGAAAGAATAATCTGCAAAAAAATTGGTGCAACACGAGGACTTCCTAAGAAAATGGGTGAAATATAAGGACTTCGCTGGAGGTCACCCATCCGAGTACTACTCTCGCCCAAGCACACTTAACTGCGGAGTTCTGATGGGATCCGGTGCATTAGTGCTGGTATGGTCGCACCTGTTTAATTTCAAGCTGCAAATACATAAACTCCTTCTCCTTTCTTCCCCCTCCCGTCATTTGTTTCCTTGTGCGTGTGCACTGCACCTCTCGTTCTCGTTCAAATATCAAGTAAAATGCCACGGCGCCGTGACTCACATTTACGAATAAATCTGAGGACCATAATTAAAGTCGCGCGCAACGTCGAACGGCACATCTGAAAAAAAGAAAATGGGTGCAACACGAGAACATCCCAGGAGGTAACCCATCCAAGTACTACTCTCGCCCAAGCACACTTAACTGCGGAGTTCTGATGGGATCCGATGCATTAGTGCTGGTATCATCGCACCTGTTTCTTTTTGTGCTGAAAATACATACACTCCTTCTCCTTCCCTGCCCCTCCCATCAATTGTTTCCTTGTGCGTTCATACTGCACCTCTCTTTCTCGTTCTATTATCGATTAAAATGCCCCTGCTTCTTGACTCACATTTGCGTATAAACCAGCGGACCCTAGTTCCAGTCCTGCGTAACGTCGAACGACCCGTCTGAAAAAATATTGGTGCGACATGAGGACTTCCCAGGAGGTCACCCATCCGAGTACTACTCTCGCCCAAGCACACTTAACTACTTAGTTCTGATAGGATCCGGTGCATTAGTGCTGGTATGATCGCACCTGTTTCTTTTTGTGCTGAAAATATATACACTCCTTCTCCTTCCCTCCCCCTCCCATCAATTGTTTCCTTCTGCGTTCACACTGCACCTCTCCTTCTCGTTCTAATATCGATTAAAATGCCTCTGCTTCTTGACTCACATTTGCGTATAAACCAGCGGACCCTAATTCCAGTCGCGCGTAACGTCGAACAACCTGTCTGAAAAATAATTGGTGCGACACGAGAACTTCCCAGGAGGTCACCCATCCGAGTACTACTCTCGCCCAAGGAAACTTAACTGCGGAGTTCTGATGGGATCCGGTGCATTAATGCTGGTATGATCGCACTCGTCTAATTCCATGCTGCAAATACATAAACTCCTTCTCCTTTCTTCTCCCTCCCGTCATTTGTTTCCTTGTGCGTGCGCAATGCACCTCCCGTGCTCTTTCTAATATTAAGTAAAATGCTACGGTGCCGTGACTCACATTTGCGAATAAACTTGAGGACCATAATTCAAGTCGCGTGTATCGTCGAAAGAATCATCTGCAAAAAAATGGGTGCAACAAGAGGACTTCCTAAGAAAATGGGTGAAATATAAGGACTTCGCAGGAAGTCACCCATCCTAGTGCTACTCTCGCCCAAGCACCTTTAACTTGCGGAGTTCTGATAGAATCAGTTGCATTGGTGCTGGTATGATTGCTCATTTTCATTCTGCGCTGCAAAAACATATACTTTTTCTCCCTCCATCCCCCCTCCCGTCATTTGTTTCCATGTGCGTGTACTCTGCATCTCTCTTTCTCGTTCTAATATCGATTAAAATGCCCCTGCTTCTTGACTCACATTTGCGTATAAACCAGTGGACCCTTGTTCCAGTCGCGCGTAACGTCGAACGACCCGTCTGAAAAAAAAATTAGTGCGACACGAGGACTTCCCAAGAGGTAACCCATTCGAGTACTACTCTCGCCCAAGCACACTTAACTGCGGAGTTCTGATGGGATCCGGTGCATTAGTGCTGGTATGATCGCACTTGTTTCATTTCGCGCTGCAAATACATAAACTCCTTCTCCTTTCTTCCCCCTCCCATCATTTGTTTCCTTGTGCGTGCGCACTGTACCTCTTGTTCTCGTTCAAATAGCAAGTAAAATGCCACGGCGCAGTTAAGTGACTCACATTTGCGAATAAATCTGCGGACCATAGTTAAAGTCGCGCGTAACGTCGAACGGCACATCTGAAAAAAAGAAAATGGGTGCAACACGAGAACTTCCCAAGAGGTAACCCATCATTGTACTACTTTCGCCAAAGCACAATTAACTGCGGAGTTCTGATGGGATCCGGTGCATTTGTGCTGGTGTGACCGCACCTGTTTAATTTCGTGCTGAAAATACATACACTCCTTCTTCCCTCCCCCCCTCCCATCATTTGTTTCCTTGTGCGTTCACACTGCACCTCTCCTTCTCGTTCTAATATCAATTAAAATGCCCCTGATTCTTGACTCACATTTGCGTATAAACCAGCGGACTATAGTTCCAGTCGCGCGTAACGTCGAACGACTCATCTGAAAAAAAATTGTTGCGATACGAGGACTTCCCATGAGGTCACCCATCCGAGTACTACTCTCGCCCAAGCACACTTAACTGCAGAGTTCTGATGGGATCCAGTGCATTAGTGCTGGTATGATGCCACTTGTTTAATTTTGCGCTTCAAATACATACTCTCCTTCTCTTTTCTTCCTCCTCCCGTCAATTGTTTCCTTGTGCGTGCGCACTGCACCTCCCGTACTCGTTCTAATATCAAGTAAAATGCCACGGCGCCGTGACTGACATTTGCGAATAAACCTGCGGACCATAAATCAAGTTGCGCGTAACGTCGAAAGAATCATCTACAAAAAGATGGGTGCAACACGAGGACCTCCCAAGAAAATGGGTGAAATATAAGGACTTCGCAGGAGGTCACCCATCCGAGTACTTTTCTCGCCCAAGCACCCTTAACTGCAGAGTTCTGATAGAATCCGTTGCATTAGTGCTGGTATGATCCCTCATGTTTCATTCTGCACTGCAAATACATACACTCTTTCTCATTCCATCCCCCCTCCCGTCATTTGTTTCCTTGTGCGTGCACTATGCATCTCTCTTTCTCGTTCTAATTTCAAGTAATATGCCCCGGCACCGTGACTCACCTTTGCAAATGTACCAGCGGTTTATAATTCCAATCGCGCGTAACGTCGAACAACCCATCCGAAAAAAAATTGGTGCAACACGAGGGCTTCCCAAGTGGTCACCCATGCTAGTACTACTCTCGCCCAAGCACCCTTACCTACGGAGTTCTGATAGAATCCGTTGCATTAGTGCTGGTATGATCGCACCTGTTTTATTTCGTGCAGAAAATACATACACTCCGTCTCCTTCCCTCCCCCTCCCATCAATTGTTTCCTTGTGCGTTCACACTGCACCTCTCTTTCTCGTTCTAATATCGATTAAAATGCCCTTGCTTCCTGACTCACATTTGCGTATAAACCAGCGGACCCTAGTTCCAATCGCGCGTAACGTCAAATGACCCGTCTGAAAAAAAATTGGTGCGACACGAGGACTTCCCAAGAGGTCACCCATCCGAGTACTACTCTCGCCCAAGCACACTTAACTGCGGAGTTCTGATGGGATCCGGTGCATTACTGCTGGAATGATTGGACCTGTTTAATTTCCCACTGCAAATAGAAAAACTCATTCCCTTTTCGTCCCCCTCTAGTCATTTGTTTCCTTGTGCATGCGCTCTACAGCTCCCGTTCTTGTTCTAATATCAAGTAAAATACTACAGCGCCGTGACTCACATTTGCGAATAAACCTGAGGACCATAATTCAAGTCGCGCGTAATGTCAAAAGAATCATCTGCAAAAAAATGGGTGCAACACGAGAACTTCCTAAGAAAATGGGTGAAATATAAGGACTTCGCAGGAGGTCACCCATCCTAGTGCTACTCTCACCCAAGCACCCTTAACTTGCGGAGTTCTGATAGAATCCGTTGCATTGGTGCTGGTATGATTGCTCACGTTTCATTCTGCGCTGCAAATACATAAACTTTTTCTCCCTCCATCCCCCCTCCCGTCATTTGTTTCCTTGTGCGTGCACTCTGCATCTCTCCTTCTCGTTCTAATATCGATTAAAATGCCCCTGCTTCTTGACTCACATTTGCGTATAAACCAGTGGACCATAGTTCCAGTCGCGCGTAAAGTCGAACGACCCGTCTGAAAAAAAAAATTAGTGCGACACGAGGACTTCGCAAGAGGTCACCCATCCGAGTACTACTCTCCCCCAAGCACACTTAACTGCGGAGTTCTGATGGGATCCGGTGCATTAGTGCTGGTTTGATCGCACCCGTTTATGTTTGCGCTGCAAATACATAAACTACTTCTCCGTTCTTCTCCCTCCCGTCATTTGTTTTCTTGTGCGTGCGCACTGCACCTCTTGTTCTCATTCAAATATCAAGTAAAATGCTACAGCGCCATGACTCACATTTGCGAATAAATCTGCGGACCATAATTAAAGTCGCGCGTAACGTCGAACGGCACATCTGAAAAAAGAAAATGGGTGCAACACGAGAACTTCCCAGGAGGTAACCCATCATTGTACTACGTTCGCCAAAGCACACTTAACTGCGGAGTTCTGATGGGATCCGGTTCATTTGTGCTGGTGTGACCGCACCTGTTTAATTTCGTGCTGAAAATACATACACTCCTTCTTCCCTCTCCCCCTCCCATCATTTGTTTCCTTGTGCGTTCACACTGCACCTCTCCTTCTCGTTCTAATATCGATTAAAATGCCCCTGATTCTTGACTCACATTTGCGTATAAACCAGCGGACCATAGTTCTAGTCGCGCGTAACGTCGAACGACCCGTCTGAAAAAAAAATTGTCGCGATACGTGGACTTCCCAAAAGGTCACCCATCCGAGTACTATTCTCTCCCAAGCACACTTAACTGCAGAGTTCTGATGGGATCCGGTGCATTAGTGCTGGTATGATGCCACTTGTTTAATTTTGCGCTTCAAATACCTACATTCCTTATCTTTTCTTCCTCATCCCGTCATTTGTTTCCTTGTGCGTGCGCACTGTACCTCCCGTACTCGTTCTAATATCAAGTAAAATGCCACGGCGCCGTGACTCACATTTGCGAATAAACCTGCGGACCATAAATCAAGTCGCGCATAACGTCGAAAGAATCATCTGCATAAAGACGGGTGCAAAACGAGGGCTTCCCAAGTGGTCACCCATCCGAGTACTACTCTCGCCCAAGCACACTTAACTGCAGAGTTCTGATGGGATCCAGAGCTTTAGTGCTGGTATGGTCGCACCTGTTTAATTTCGCGCTGCAAATACATAAACTCCTTCTCCTTTCTTCCCCCTCCCGTCATTTGTTTCCTTGTGCGTGCGCACTGTACCTCCCGTGCTCGTTCTAATATCAAGTAAAATGCTACGGTGCCGTAACTCACATTTGCGAATAAACCTAAGGACCATAATTCAAGTCGCGCGTATCGTCGAAAGAATCATCTGCAAAAAAATGGGTGCAACACGAGGACTTCCTAAGAAAATGGGTGTAATATAAGGACTTCGCAGGAGGTCACCCATCCTAGTGCTACTCTCGCCCAAGCACCCTTAACTTGCGGAGTTCTGATAGAATCCGTTGCATTGGTGCTGGTATGATTCCTCATGTTTCATTCTGCGCTGCAAATACATACACTTTTTCTCCCTCCACCCCCCCTCTCGTCATTTGTTTCCTTGTGCGTCCACTCTGCATCTCTCTTTCTCGTTCTAATATCGATTAAAATGCCCCTCCTTCTTGACTCACATTTGCGTATAAACTAGTGGACCCTAGTTCCAGTCGCGTGTAACGTTGAACGACCCATTTGAAAAAAAAATTAGTGCGACACGAGGACTTCCCAGGAGGTCTCCAATCCGAGTACTACTCTCGCCCAAGCACACTTAACTGCTTAGTTCTGATGGGATCCGGTGCATTAGTGCTGGTATGATCGCACCTGTTTAATTTCGCGCTGCAAATACATAAACTCCTTATCCTTTCTTCCCCTTCCCGTCATTTGTTTCCTTGTGCGTGCGCACTATACCTGTCGTTCTCGTTCAAATATCACGTAAAATGTCACGGCGCCGTGACTCACATTTGCGAATAAATCTGCGGACCATAATTAAAGTCGCGCGTAACGTCGAACGGCACATCTGAAAAAAAGAAAATTGGTGCAACACCAGAACTTCCCATGAGGTAACCCATCATTGTACTACTTTCGCAAAAGCACACTTAACTGTGGAGTTCTGATGGGATGCGGTGCATTTGTGCTGGTGTGACCGCACCTGCTTAATTTCGTGCTGAAAATACATACACTCCTTCTTCCCTCCCCCCTGCCATCATTTGTTTCCTTGTGCGTTCACTCTGCACCTCTCATTCTCGTTCTAATATCGATTAAAATTCCCTTGCTTCTTGACTCACATTTGCGTATAAACCAGCGGAACATAGTTCCAGTCGCGCGTAACGTCGAACGACCCGTCTGAAAAAAAATTGGTGCGACACGAGGACTTCCCAGGAGGTCACCCATCCGAGTACTACTCACACCCAAACACACTTAACTGCGGAGTTCTGATGGGATAAGGTGCATTAGTGCTGGTAAGATCGCACCTTTTTCATTTCGTGCTGAAAATACATACACTCCTTCTCCTTCCCTCCCCCTCCTCTCAATTGTTTCCTTGTGCGTTCACACTGCACCTCTCCTTCTTGTTCTAATATCAATTAAAATGCCCCTACTTCTTGACTCAAAATTGCGTATAAACCAGCGGACCCCAGTTCTAGTCGCGCGTAACGTCGAACGACCCGTCTGAAAAAAAATTGGTGCGACACGAGGACTTCCCAGGAGGTCACCCATCCGAGTACTACTCTCGCCCAAGCACACTTAACTGCGGAGTTCTGATGGGATCTGGTGCATTAGTACTGGTATGATCGCACCCATTTAATTTTGCGCTGTAAATACATAAACTCCTTCTCCTTTCTTCCCCATCCTGTCATTTGTTTCCTTGTGCGTGCGCACTGCACCTCCCGTGCTCGTTCTAATATCAAGTAAAATGCTACGATGCCGTGACTCACATTTGCGAATAAACCTGAGGACCATAATTTAAGTCGCGCGTATCGTCGAAAGAATCATCTGCAAAAAAATGGGTGCAACACGAGGACTTCCTGAGAAAATGGGTGAAATATAAGGACTTCGCATGAGGTCACCCATCCTAGAGCTACTCTCGCCCAAGCACCCTTAACTTGCGGAGTTCTGATAGAATCCGTTGCATTGGTGCTGGTATGATTGCTCATGTTTCATTCTGCGCTGCAAATACATACACTTTTTCTCCCTCCATCCCCCCTCCCGTCATTTGTTTCCTTGTGCGTGCACTCTGCATCTCTCCTTCTCGTTCTAATATCGATTAAAATGCCCTTGCTTCTTGACTCACATTTGCGTATGAACCAGGGGACCCTAGTTCCAGTCGCGCGTAACGTCCAATGACCCGTCTAAAAAAAAAATTAGTGCGACACGAGAACTTCCCAGGAGGTCACCCATCCGAGTACTACTCTCGCCCAAGCACACTTAACTGCTGAGCACTGATGGGATCCGGTGCATTAGTGCTGGTATGATCGCACCTGTTTAATTTCGCGCTGCAATTACATAAACTCCTTCTCCTTTCTTCCCCCTCCCGTCATTTGTTTCCTTGTGCGTGCGCACTGCACCTCTCGTTCTCGTTCAAATATCAAGTAAAATGCCACGGCGCCGTGACTCACATTTGCGAATAAATCTGCGGTCCATAATTAAAGTCGCGCGTAACGTCGAACGTCATATCTGAAAAAAAGAAAATGGGTGCAACACGAGAACTTCCCAGGAGTTAACCCATCATTGTACTACTTTCGCCAAAGCACACTTAACTGCGGAGTTCTGATGGGATCCGGTGCATTAGTGCTGGTGTGACAGCACCTGTTTAATTTTGTGCTGAAAATACATACACTCCTTCTTCCCTCCCCACCCTGCCATCATTTGTTTCCTTGTGCGTTCACACTGCACCTCTCCTTCTCGTTCGAATATCAATTAAAATGCCCCTGATTCTTGACTCACATTTGCGTATAAACCAGCGGACCATAGTTCCAGTCGCGCGTAACGTCGAACGACTAATCTGAAAAAAAATTGTTGCGATACGAGGACTTCCCAAGAAGTCACCCATCCGAGTACTACTCTCGCCGAAGCACACTTAACTGCAGAGTTCTGATGGGATCCAGTGCATTAGTGCTGGTATGATGCCACTTGTTTAATTTTGCACTTCAAATACATACACTCCTTCTCTTTTCTTCCTCCTCCCGTCATTTGTTTCCTTGTGCGTGCGCACTGCACCTCCCGTACTCGTTCTAATATCAAGTAAAATGCCACGGCGCCGTGACTCACATTTGCGAATAAACCTGCGGACCATAAATCAAGTCGCGTGTAACATCGAAAGAATCATCTGCAAAAAGATGGGTTCAACACGAAGACCTCCCAAGAAAATTGGTGACATATAAGGACTTCGCAGAAGGTCACCCATCCGAGTACTTTTCTCGCCCAAGCACCCTTAACTGCGGAGGTCTGATAGAATCCGTTGCATTAGTGCTGGTATGATCCCTCATGTTTCATTCTGCATTGCAAATACATACACTATTTCTCCTCCCATCCCCCCTCCCGTCATTTGTTTCCTTGTGCGTGCACTCTGCATCTCTTTTTCTCGTTCTAATATCAAGTAATATGCCCCGGTACCGTGACTCACCTTTGTAAATGAACTAGAAGTTTATAATTCCATTCGCGCATAACGTCGAACAACCCATCCGAGAAAAAAAAGGTGTAACACGAGGGCTTCCCAAGTGGTCACCCATCCGAGTACTACTCTCGCCCAAGCACACCTAACTGCGGAGTTCTTATGGGATCCGGGGCTTTAATGCATGTATGATCGCACCTGTTTAATTCCGCACTGCAAATACATACACTCATTCTCTTTTCTTCCCCCTCCGTCATTTGTTTCCTTGTGCGTTCACACTTCATGTCTCCTTCTCGTTCTAATATCGATTAAAATGCCCCTGCTTCTTGACTCACATTTGCGTATAAACCAGCGGACCCTAGTTCCAGACGCGCGTAACGTCGAATGACCCGTCTGAAAAAAAATTGGAGCGACATGAGGACTTCCCAGGAGGTCACCCATCCGAGTACTAATCTCACCCATGCACACTTAACTGCGGAGTTTTGATGGGATCCGGTGCATTAGTGCTGGTATGATAGCACTTATTTAATTTCGCGCTGTAAATACATAAACTCATTCCCCTTTCTTCCCCCTCCCGTCATTTGTTTCTTTGTGCGTGCGCACTGCACCTCCCGTTCTCGTTCTAAAATCAAGTAAAATGCTACAGCGCCGTGACTCACATTTGCGAATAAACCTGAGGACCATAATTCAAGTCGCGCGTAACGTCGAAAGAATCATCTGCAAAAAAATGGGTGTAACACGAGGACTTCACGAGAAAATGGGTGAAATATAAGGACTTAGAAGGAGGTAACCCATGCTAGTACTACTCTCGCCCAAGCACCTTTACCTACGGAGTTCTGATAGAATCCATTGCATTAGTGTGGTATGATCGCACCTGTTTCATTTCGCGCTGAAAATACATACACTCATTCTCCTTCCCTCCCCATCCCATCAATTGTTTCCTTGTGCATTCACACTGCACTTCTCCTTCTCGTTCTAATATCGACTAAAATGTCCCTGCTTCTTGACTCACATTTGCGTATAAACCAGTGGACCCTAGTTCCAGTCGCCCGCAACGTCATACGACCCGTCTGAAAAAAAAATTAGTGCGACACGAGGACTTCCCAGGAGGTCACCCATCCAAGTACTACTCTCGCCCAAGCACACTTAACAGCGGAGTTCTGATGGTATCCGGTGCATTAGTGCTGGTATGATCGCACTTGATTAATTTCGCGCTGCAAATGGATAAACTCCTTCTCCTTTCTTCCCCCTCCCGTCATTTGTTTCCTTGTGCGTACGCACTGCACCTCTCGTTCTCGTTCAAATATCAAGTAAAATGCCACGGCACCGTGACTCACATTAGCGAATAAATCTGCGGACCATAATTAAAGTCGCGCGTAACGTCGAACGGCACATCTGAAAAAAAGGAAATGGGTGCAACACGAGAACTTCCCAAGAGGTAACCCATCATTGTACTACCTACGCCAAAGCACACTTAACTGCGTAGTTCTGATGGGATCTGGTGCATTTGTGCTGGTGTGACCGCACCTGTTTATTTTCGTGCTGAAAATACATACACTCCTTCTTCCCTCCCCCCTCCCATCATTTGTTTCCTTGTGAGTTCACACTGCACCTCTCCTTCTCGTTCTAATATCGATTAAAATGCCCCTAATTCTTGACTCACATTTGCGTATAAACCAGCGGACCATAGTTCCAGTCGCGCATAACGTCGAATGACCCGTCTGAAAAAAAATTGGTGCGACACGAGGACTTCCCATGAGGTCACCCATCCGAGTACTACTCTCGCCCAAGCACACTTAACTGCAGAGTTCTGATGGGATCCAGTGCATTAGTGCTGGTATGATCGCACCCGTTTAATTTCGCGCTGCAAATACATAAACTCCTTCTCCTTTCTTTCCCCTCCCGTCATTTGTTTCCTTGTGCGTGCGCACTGCACCTCCCGTGCTCGTTCTAATATCAAGTAAAATACTACGGTGCCATGAATCACATTTGCGAATAAACCTGAGGACCATAATTCAAGTTGCGCGTATCGTCGAAAGAATCATCTGCAAAAAAATGGGTGCAACACGAGTACTTCCTAAGAAAATGGGTGAAATATAAGAACTTCGCAGGAGGTCACCCTTCCGAGTACTTTTCTCGCCCAAGCACCCTTAACTGCGGAGTTCTAATAGAATCCCGTGCATTGGTGCTGGTATGATTGCTCATGTTTCATTCTGCGCTGCAAATACATACACTTTTTCTCCCTCCATCCCCCCTCCCGTCATTTGTTTCCTTGTGCGTGCACTCTGCATCTCTGCTTCTCGTTCTAATATCGATTAAAATAACCCTGCTTCTTGACTCACATTTGCGTATAAACCACCGGACCTTAGTTCCAATCGCGAATAACGTCGAACGACCAGTCTGAAAAAAAATATGTGCAACACGAGGACTTCCCAAGAGTTCACCCATCCGAGTACTACTCTCTCCCAAGCACACTTAACTGCGGAGTTCTGATGGGATCCGGTGAATTAGTGCTGGTATGATCGCACCAGTTTAATTTCGCGCTGCAAACATAAACTCCTTCTCCTTTCTTCCCCCTCCCGTCATTTGTTTCCTTGTGTGTGCGCACTGCACCTCTCGTTCTCGTTCAAATATCAAGTAAAATGCCACAGCGCCGTGACTCACATTTGCGAATAAATCTGCGAACCATAATTAAAGTTGCACATAACGTCGAACGGCACATCTGAAAAAAAGAAAATGAGTGCAACACGAGAACTTCCCAGGAGGTAACCCATCAGTGTACTACTTTCGCCAAAGCACACTTAACTTCGGAGTTCTGATGGGATCCGGTGCATTTGTGCTGGTGTGACCGCACCTGTTTAATTTGGTGCTGAAAATACATTCACTCCTTCTTCCCTCCCCCCCTCCCATCATTTGTTTCCTTGTGCGTTCACACTGCACCTCTCGTTCTCGTTCTAATATCGATAAAAATGCCCCTGATTTTTTACTCACATTTGCGTATAAACCAGCGGACCATTGTTCCAGTCGCGCGTAACGTCGAACGACCCATCTGAAAAAAAATTGTTGCGATATGAGGACTTCCCAAGAGGCCACCCATCCGAGTACTACTCTCGCCCAAGCACACTTAACTGAGAAGTTCTGATGGGATCCAGTGCATTAGTGCTGCTATGATGCCACTTGTTTAATTTTGCGCTTCAGATACATACACTCCCTCTCTTTTCTTCCTCCTCCCGTCATTTGTTTCCTTGTACGCCGCACTGCACCTCCCGTACTCGTTCTAATATCAAGTAAAATGCCACGGCGCCGTGACTCAAATTTGCGAATAAACCTGCGGACCATAAATCAAGTCGCGCATAACGTCGAAAGAATCATCTGCAAAAAGATGGTTGCAACACGAGGACCTCCCAAGAAAATGGGTGAAATATAAGGACTTCGCAGGAGGTCACCCATCCGAGTACTTTTCTCGCCCAAGCACCCTTAACTGCGGAGTTCTGATAGAATCCGTTGCATTAGTCCTGGTATTATCCCTCATGTTTCATTCTGCACTGTAAATACATACACTCTTTCTCCTTCCATCCCCCCTCCCGTCATTTGTTTCCTTGTGCGTGCACTCTGCATCTCTCTTTCTCGTTCTAATATCAAGTAATATGCCCTGGCACCGTGACTCACCTTTGCAAATGAACCAGTGGATTATAATTCCATTCGCGTGTAACGTCCAACAACCCATCCGAAAAAAAATAGGAGCAACACGAGGGCTTCCCAAGTGGTCACCCATCCGAGTAATACCCTCGCCCAAGCACACTTAACTGCGGAGTTCTGATGGGATCCGGAGCTTTAGTGCTAGTATGATCGCACCTGTTTAGTTTCGCGCTGCAAATACATACACTCCATCTCCTTTCTTCCCCCTCCCGTCATTTGTTTCCTTATGCGTTCACACTTCACCTCTCATTCTCGTTCTAATATCGATTAAAATGCCCCTCCTTCTTGACACACATTTGCGTTTAAACCAGCGGACCCTAGTTCCAGACGCGCGTAACGTCGAACGACCCGTCTGAAAAAAAATTGGTGCGACACGAGGACTTCCGAGGAGGTCACCCATTTGAGTACTAATCTCGCCCAAGCACACTTAACTGCGGAGTTCTTATGGGATCCGGTGCATTAGTGCTGTTATGATCGCACCTGTTTAATTTCGCGCTGCAAATACATAAACTCATTCTCCTTTCTTCCCCCTCCCGCCATTTGTTTCCTTGTGCGTGCGCACTGCACCTCCCGTGCTCGTTCTAATATCAAGTAAAATGCTACGGTGCTGTGACTCACATTTGCGAATAAACCTGAGGACCATAATTCAAGTCGCGCGTATCGTCGAAAGAATCATCTGCAAAAAAATGGGTGCAACACGCGGACTGCCTAAGAAAATGGGTGAAATATAAGGACTTCGCAGGAGGTCACCCATCCTAGTGCTACTCTCGCCCAAGCACCCCTAACTTGCGGAGTTCTGATAGAATCCGTTGCATTGGTGCTGGTATGATTGCTCATGTTTCATTCTGTGCTGCAAATACATACACTTTTTCTCCCTCCATCCCCCCTCCCGTCATTTGTTTCCTTGTGCGTGCACTCTGCATCTCTCTTTCTCGTTCTAATATCAATTAAAATGCCCCTGCTTCTTGACTCACATTTGCGTATAAACCAGTGGACCCTAGTTCCAGTCGCGCGTAACGTCGAACGACCCGTCTGAAAAAAATATTAGTGCTGCACGAGGACTTCCCAAGAGGTCACCCATCTGAGTATTACTCTCGCCCAAGCACACGTAACTGCGGAGTTCTGATGGGATCCGGTGCATTAGTGCTGGTATGATCGCACCCGTTTAATTTTGCGCTGCAAATACAGAAACTCTTTCTCCTTCCATCCCCCCTCCCGTCATTTGTTTCCTTGTGCATGCACTCTGCATCTCTCTTTCTCGTTCTAATATCAAGTAATATGCCCCGGCACCGTGACTCACCTTTGCAAATGAACCAGCGGTTTATAATTCCATTCGCGCGTAACGTCGAACAACCCATCCGAAAAAAAATAGGAGCAACACGAGGGCTTCCCAGGTGGTCACCCATCCGAGTACTACTCTCGCCCAAGCACACTTATCTGCGGAGTTCTGATGGGATCCGGTGCATTAGTGCTGGTATGATTGCACCAGTTTAATTTCGCGCTGCAAATACATAAACTCCTTCTCCTTTCTTCCCCCTCCCGTCATTTGTTTCCATGTGCGTGCGCACTGCACCTCTCGTTCTCGTTCAAATATCAAGTAAAATGCCACGGCGCCGTGACTCACATTTGCGAATAAATCTGCGGACCATAATTAAAGTCGCGCATAACGTCGAACGGCACATCTAAAAAAAAGAAAATGGGTGCAACACGAGAACTTCCCAGGAGGTAACCCATCGTTGTAATACTTTCGCCAAAGCACACTTAACTTTGGAGTTCTGATGGGATCCGGTGCATTTGTGCTGGTGTGACTGCACCTGTTTAATTTGGTGCTGAAAATACATACACTCCTTCTTCCCTCCCCCCCTCCCATCATTTGTTTCCTTGTGCGTTCACACTGCACCTCTCGTTCTCGTTCTAATATCGATAAAAATGCCCTTGATTTCTGACTCACATTTGCGTATAAACCAGCGGACCATTGTTCCAGTCGCGCGTAACGTCAAACGACCCATCTGAAAAAAAATTGTTGCGATATGAAGACTTCCCAAGAGGCCACCCATCCGAGTACTACTCTCGCCCAAGCACACTTAACTGCAGAGTTCTGATGGGATCCAGTGCATTAGTGCTGCTATGATGCCACTTGTTTAATTTTGCGCTTCAGATACATACACTCCTTCTCTTTTCTTCCTCCTCCCGTCATTTGTTTCCTTGTGCGTGCGCACTGCACCTCCCGTACTCGTTCTAATATCAAGTAAAATGCCACGGCGCCGTGACTCAAATTTGCGAATAAACGTGCGGACCATAAATCAAGTCGCGCGTAACGTCGAAAGAATCATCTGCAAAAAGATGGGTGCAACACGAGGACCTCCCAAGAAAATGGGTGAAATATAAGGACTTCGCAGGAGGTCACCCATCCGAGTACTTTTCTCGCCCAAGCACCCTTAACTGCGGAGTTCTGATAGAATCCGTTGCATTAGTCCTGGTATTATCCCTCATATTTCATTCTGCACTGTAAATACATACACTCTTTCTCCTTCCATCCCCCTCCCGTCATTTGTTTCCTTGTGCGTGCACTCTGCATCTCTCTTTCTCGTTCTAATGTCAAGTAATATGCCCCGGCACCGTGACTCACCTTTGCAAATGAACCAGCGGATTATAATTCCATTCGCGCGTAACGTCCAACAACCCATTCGAAAAAAATAGGAGCAACACGAGGGCTTCCCAAGTGGTCACCCATCCGAGTAATACCCTCACCCAAGCACACTTAACTGCGGAGTTCTGATGGGATCCAGAGCTTTAGTGCTAGTATGATCGCACCTGTTTAGTTTTGCGCTGCAAATACATACACTCCATCTCCTTTCTTCCCCCTCCCGTCATTTGTTTCCTTGTGCGTTCACACTTCACCTCTCATTCTCGTTCTAATATCGATTAAAATACCCCTGCTTCTAGACACACATTTACGTTTAAACCAGCGGACCCTAGTTCCAGACGCGCGTAACGTCGAACGACCCGTCTGAAAAAAAATTGGTGTGACACGAGGACTTCCCAGGAGGTCACCCATTTGAGTACTAATCTCGCCCAAGCACACTTAACTGCGGAGTTCTGATGGGATCCGGTGCATTAGTGTTGTTATGATCGCACCTGTTTAATTTCGCGCTGCAAATACATAAACTCATTCTCCTTTCTTCCCCCTCCCGCCATTTGTTTCCTTGTGCGTGCGCACTGCACATCCCGTGCTCGTTCTAATATCAAGTAAAATGCTACGGTGCCGTGACTCACATTTGCGAATAAACCTGAGGACCATAATTCAAGTCACGCGTATCGTCGAAAGAATCATCTGCAAAAAAATGGGTGCAACACGCAGACTGCCTAAGAAAATGGGTGAAATATAAGGACTTCGCAGGAGGTCACCCATCCTAGTGCTACTCTCGCCCAAGCACCCCTAACTTGCGGAGTTCTGATAGAATCCGTTGCATTGGTGCTGGTATGATTGCTCATGTTTCATTCTGCGCTGTAAATACATACACTTTTTCTCCCTCCATCCCTCCTCCCGTCATTTGTCTCCTTGTGCGTGCACTCTGCATCTCTCATTCTCGTTCTAATATCGATTAAAATGCCCCTGCTTCTTGACTCACATTTGCGTATAAACCAGTGGACCCTAGTTCCAGTCGCGCATAACGTCGAACGACTCGTCTGGAAAAAAAAATTAGTGCGACATGAGGACTTCCCAGGAGGTCACCCATCCGAGTACTACTCTCGCCCAAGCACACTTATCTGCGGAGTTCTGATGGGATCTGGTGCATTAGTGCTGGTATGATCTCACCAGTTTAATTTCGCACTGCAAATACATAAACTCCTTCTCCTTTCTTCCCCCTCCCGTCATTTGTTTCCTTGTGCGTGCGCACTGCACCTCTCGTTCTCGTTCAAATATCAAGTAAAATGCCATGGCACCGTGACCCACATTTGCGAATAAATCTGCGGACCATAATTAAAGTCGCGCGTAACGTCGAACGGCACATCTAAAAAAAAGAAAATGGGTGCAATACGAGAACTTCCTAGGAGGGAACCCATCATTGTACTACTTTCGCCAAAGCACATTTAACTTCGGAGTTCTGATGGGATCTGGTGCATTTGTGCTGGTGTGACCGCACCTGTTTAATTTCGTGCTGAGAATACATACACTCCTTCTTCCCTCCCCCCCTCCCATCATTTGTTTCCTTGTGCGTTCACACTGCACATATCCTTCTCGTTGTAATATCGATAAAAATGCCCCTTATTTTTGACTCACATTTGCGTATAAACCAGCGGACCATAGTTCCAATCGCGCGTAACGTCGAACGACCCATCTGAAAAAAAATTGTTGCGATACGAGGACTTCCCAAGAGGTCACCCATCCGAGTACTACTCTCGCCCAAGCACAATTAACTGCAGAGTTCTGATGGGATCCAGTGCATTAGTGCTGGTATGATGCCACTTGTTTAATTTTGCGCTTCAAATACATACACTCCTTCTCTTTTCTTCCTCCTCCCGTCATTTGTTTCCTTGTGCGTGCGCACTGCACCTCCCGTACTCGTTCTAATATCAAGTAAAATGCCACGGCGCCGTGACTCAAATTTGCGAATAAACCTGCGGACCATAAATCAAGTCGCGCGTAATGTCGAAAGAATCATCTGCAAAAAGATGGGTGCAACACGAGGACCTTCCAAGAAAATGGGTGAAATATAAGGACTTCACTGGAGGTCACCCATCCGAGTACTTTTCTCGCCCAAGCACCCTTAACTGCGGAGTTCTGATAGAATCCGTTGCATTAGTGCTGGTATGATCCCTCATGTTTCATTCTGCACTGCAAATACATACACTCTTTCTCCTTCCATCCCCCCTCCCGTCATTTGTTTCCTTGTGCGTGCACTCTGCATCTCTCCTTCTCATTCTAATATTGATTAAAATGTCCCTGCTTCTTGACTCACATTTGCGTATAAACCAGTGGACTCTAGTTCCAGTCGCGCGTAACGTAAAACGACCCGTCTGAAAAAAAAAATTAGTGCAACACGAGGACTTCCCAGGAGGTCACCCATCCGAGTACTACTCTCGCCCAAGCACACTTATCTGCGGAGTTCTGATGGGATCCGGTGCATTAGTGCTGGTATGATCGCACCAGTTTAATTTCGCGCTGCAACTACATAAACTCCTTCTCCTTTCTTTCCCCTCCCGTCATTTGTTTCTTTGTGCGTGCGCACTGCACCTCCCGTGCTCGTTCTATTATCAAGAAAAATGCTACGGTGCCGTAACTCACATTTGCGAATAAACCTGAGGACCATAATTCAAGTCGCGCGTATCGTCGAAAGAATCATCTGCAAAAAAATTGGTGCAACACGAGGACTTCCTAAGAAAATGGGTGTAATATAAGGACTTCGCAGGAGGTCACCCATCCTAGTGCTACTCTCGCCCAAGCACCCTTAACTTGCGAAGTTCTGATAGAATCCGTTGCATTGGAACTGGTATGATTCCTCATGTTTCATTCTGCGCTGCAAATACATACACTTTTTCTCCCTCCACCCCCCCTCTCGTCATTTGTTTCCTTGTGCGTGCACTCTGCATCTCTCTTTCTCATTCTAACATCGATTAAAATGCCCCTGCTTCTTGACTCACATTTGCGTATAAACCAGTGGACCCTAGTTCCAGTCGCGTGTAACGTCGAACGACCCGTCTAAAAAAAAAATTAGTGCGACACGAGGACTTCCCAAGAGCTCACCCATCCGAGTACTACTCTCGCCCAAGCACACTTAACTGCGGAGTTCTGATGGGATCCGGTGCATTAGTGCTGGTATGATCGCACCTGATTAATATGCGCTGCAAATACATAAATTCCTTCCCCTTTCTTCCCCCTCCCGTCATTTGTTTCCTTGTGCGTGCGCACTGCACCTCCCGTGCTCGTTCTAATGTCAAGTAAAATGCTATGGTGTCGTGACTCACATTTGCGAATAAACCTGAGGACAATAATTCAAGTCGCACGTATCGTCAAAAGAATCATCTGCAAAAAAATGGGTGCAACACGAGGACTTCCTGAGAAAATGGGTGAAATATAAGGACTTCGCATGAGGTCACCCATCCTAGTGCTACTCTCGCCCAAGCACCCTTAACTTGTGGAGTTCTGATAGAATCCGTTGCATTGGTGCTGGTATGATTGCTCATGTTTCATTCTGCGCTGCAAATACATACACTTTTTCTCCCTCCATCCCCCCTCCCGTCATTTGTTTCCTTGTGCGTGCACTCTGCATCTCTCATTCTCGTTCTAATATCGATTAAAATGCCTCTGCTTCTTGACTCAAATTTGCGTATGAACCAGGGGACCCTAGTTCCAGTCGCGCGTAACATCGAACGACCCGTCTGAAAAAAAATTAGTGCGACACAAGGACTTCTCAGGAGGTCACCCATCCGAGTACTACTCTCGCCCAAAAACACTTAACTGCGGAGTTATGATGGGATCCAGTGCATTAGTGCTGGTATGATGCCACTTGTTTAATTTTGCGCTTCAAATACATACACTCATTCTCTTTTCTTCCTCATCCGTCATTTGTTTCCTTGTGCGTGCGCACTGCACCTCCCGTACTTGTTCTAATATCAAGTAAAATGCCACGGCGCCGTGACTCATATTTGCAAATAAACCTGAGGACCATAATTCAAGTCGCGCGTATCGTCGAAAGAATCATCTGCAAAAAAATGGGTGCAACACGAGGACTTCCTAAGAAAATGGGTGAAATATAAGGACTTCGCAGGAGGTCACCCATCCTAGTGCTACTTTCGCCCAAGCACCCTTAACTGGCGGAGTTCTGATAGAATCCATTGCATTGGTGCTGGTATGATTGCTCATGTTTCATTCTGCGCTGCAAATACATACACTTTTTCCCCCTCCATCCCCCCTCCCGTCATTTGTTGCCCTGTGCGTGCACTCTGCATCTCTCCTTCTCTTTCTAATATCGATTAAAATGCCCCTGCTTCTTGACTCACATTTGCGTATAAACCAGTGGACCCTAGTTCCAGTCGCGCGTAACGTCGAACGACCCGTCTGAAAAAAAAAATTAGTGCGACACGAGGACTTCCCAGGAGGTCAACCATCCGAGTACTACTCTCGCCCAAGCACACTTAATTGCAGAGTTATGATGGGATTCGGTGCATTAGTGCTGGTATGATCGCACCAGTTTAATTTCGCGCTGCAAATACATAAACTCCTTCTCCTTTCTTCCCCCTCCCGTCATTTGTTTCCTTGTGCATGCGCACTGCACCTCTCGTTCTCGTTCAAATATCAAGTAAAATGCCACGGCGCCGTGACTCACATTTGCGAATAAATCTGCGGACCATAATTAAAATCGCGCGTAACGTCGAACGGCACATCTGAAAAAAAAAAAAATGGGTGCAACACGAGAACTTCCCTGGAGGTGACCCATCATTGTACTATTTTCGCCAAAGCACACTTAACTGCGGAGTTCTGATGGGATCCGGTGCATTTGTGCTGGTGTGACCGCACCTATTTAATTTCGTGCGAAAAATACATACACTCCTTCTTCCCTCCCCCCTCCCATCATTTGTTTCCTTGTGCATTCACACTGCACCTCTCCTTCTCGTTCTAATATCGATGAAAATGCCCCTGATTCTTGACTCACATTTGCGTATAAACCAGCGGACCATAGTTCCAGTCGCGCGTAACGTCGAACGACCCATCTGAAAAAAACTTGTTGCGATACGAGGACTTCCCAAGAGGTCACCCATCCGAGTGCTACTCTCGCCCAAGCACACTTAACTGCAGAGTTTTGATGGGATCCAGTGCAGTAGTGCTGTTATGATGCCACTTGTTTAACTTTGCGCTTCAAATACATACACTCATTCTCTTTTCTTCCTCATCCCGTCATTTGTTTCCTTGTGCGTGCGCAATGCACCTCCCGTACTCGTTCTAATATCAAGTAAAATGCCACGGCGCCGTGACTCACATTTGCGAATAAACCTGCGGACCATAAATCAAGTCGCGCGTAACTTCGAAAGAATCATCTGCAAAAAGATGGGTGCAACACGAGGACCTCCCAAGAAAATGGGTGAAATATAAGGACTTCGCAGGAGGTCACCCATCGGAGTACTTTTCTCGCCCAAGCACCCTTAACTGCGGAGTTCTGATAGAATCCGTTGCATTAGTGCTGGTATGATCCCTCATGTTTCATTCTGCACTGCAAATACATACACTCTTTCTCCTCCCATCCCCCCTCCGATCATTTGTTTCCTTGTGCGTGCACTCTGCATCTTTCTTTCTCGATCTAATATCAAGTAATATGCCCCGGCACCATGACTCACCTTTGCAAACGAACCAGCGGTTTATAATTCCATTCGCGCGTAACGTCGAACAACCCATCTGAAAAAAAAATTGGTGCAACACGAGGGCTTCCCAAGTGGTCACCCTTTCGAGTACTACTCCCGCCCAAGCACACTTAACTGCGGAGTTCTGATGGGATCCGGAGCTTTAGTGCTGGTATGATCGCACCTGTTTAATTTCGCGCTGCAAATACATACACTCCTTCTACTTTCTTCCCCCTCCCGTCATTTGTTTCCTTGTGCGTTCACACACTACCTCTCATTCTCGTTATAATATCGATTAAAATGCCCCTGCTTCTTGACTCACATTTGCGTATAAACCAGCGGACCCTAGTTCCAGTCGCGCGTAACGTCGAACGACCCGTCTGAAAAAAAATTGTTGCGACACGAGGACTTCCCAGGAGGTCACCCATCCGAGTACTACTCTCGCACAAGCACACTTAACTGCGGAGTTCTGATTGGATCCGGTGCATTAGTGTTGGTATGATCGCACCCGGTTGATTCCGCGCTGCAAATACATAAACTCCTTTCCCTTTCTTCCCCCTCCCGTCATTTATTTCCTTGTGCGTGCGCACTGCACCTCCCGTGCTCGTTCTAATATCAAGTAAAATGCTACGGTGCCGTGACTCACATTTGCGAATAAACCTGATGACCATAATTCAAGTCGCGCGTATCGTCGAAAGAATCATCTGCAAAAAAATGGGTGCAACACGAGAACTTCCTAAGAAAATGGGTGAATTATAAGGACTTTGCAGGAGGTCACCCATCCTAGTGCTACACTCGCCCAAGCACCTTTAACTTGCAGAGTTCTGATAGAATCCGTTGCATTGGTGCTGGTATGATTGTTCATGTTTCATTCTGCGCTGCAAATACATACACTTTTTCTCCCTCCATCCCCCCTCCCGTCATTTGTTTCCTTGTGCGTGCACACTGCTTCTCTCCTTCTCGTTCTAATATCGATTAAAATACCCCTGCTTCTTGACTCACATTTGCGTATAAACTAGTGGACCCTAGTTCCAGTCGCGCGTAACGTCGAACGACCCGTCGGAAAAAAAAAATTAGTGCGACACGAGGCCTGTCAAGAGGTCACCCATCCGAGTACTACTCCCGCCCAAGCACACTTAACTGTGGAGTTCTGATGGGATCCGCTGCATTTGTGCTGGTATGATCGCACCTGTTTAATTTTGCGCAGCAAATACATAAACTCCTTCTCCTATCTTCCCCCTCCCGTCATTTGTTTCCTTGTGCGTACGCACTGCACCTCTCGATCTCGTTTAAATATCAAGTAAAATGCCACGGCGCCGTGACTTAAATTTACGAATAAATCTGCGGACCATAATTAAAGTCGTGCGTAACGTCGAACGGCACATCTGAAAAAAAGAAAATGGGTGTAACACGAGAACTTCCCAGGAGGTAACCCATCACTGTACTACTTTCGCCAAAGCACACTTAACTGCGGAGTTCTGATGAGATCCGGTGCATTTGTGCTGGTATGATCGCACCCGTTTAATTCCACGCTGCAAATACATAAACTCCTTCTCCTTTCTTCCGTCTCCCGTCATTTGTTTCCTTGTGCGCGCGCACTACACCTCTCGTGCTCGTTCTAATATCAAGTAAAATGCTACGGTGCCGTGACTCACATTTGCGAATAAACCTGAGGACCATAATTCAAGTCGCGCGTATCGTCGAAAGAATCATCTGCAAAAAAATGGGTGCAACACGAGGACTTCCTAAGAAAATAGGTGAAATATAAGGACTTCGCAGGAGGTCACCCATCCTAGTGCTACTCTCGCCCAAGCACCCTTAACTTGCGGAGTTCTGATAGAATCCGTTGCGTTGGTGCTGGTATGATTGCTCATGTTTCATTATGCGCTGCAAATACATACACTTTTTCTCCCTCCATCCCCCCTCCCGTCATTTGTTTCCTTGTGCGTCCACTCTGCTTCTCCCCTTCTCATTCTAATATCGATTAAAATGCCCCTGCTTCTTTACTCACATTTGCGTATAAACCAGCGGACCCTAGTTCCAGTCGCGCGTAACATCGAACGACCCGTCTGAAAAAAAATTGGTGCGACACGAGGACTTCCCAGTAGGTCACCCATCCGAGTACTACTTTCGCCCAAGCACACATAACTGCGGAGTTCTGATGGGATCCGGTGCATTAGTGCTGGTATGATCGCACCCATTTAATTCAACGCTGCAAATACATAAACTCCTTCTCCTTTCTTCCCCCTCCCGTCATTTGTTTCCTTGTGCGTGCGCACTGCACCTCTCGTTCTCGTTCAAATATCAAGTAAAATGCCACGGTGCCGTGACTCTCATTTGCGAATAAATCTGCGGACCATAATTAAAGTCGCGGGTAACGTCGAACGGCACATCTGAAAAAGAGAAGATGGGTGCAACACGAGGACTTCACAAGAAAATGGGTGAAATATAAGGACTTCGAAGGAGGTAACCCATGCTAGTACTACTCTCGCCCAAGCACCCTTACCTACGGAGTTCTGATAGAATCCGTTGCATTAGTGCTGGTATGATCGCACCTGTTTCATTTCGTGCTGAAAATACATACACTCCTTCTCCTTTCCTCCCCCTCCCATCAATTGTTTCCTTGTGTGTTCACACTGCACCTCTCCATCTCCTTCTAATATCGATTAAAATGCCCCTGCTTCTTGACTCACAATTGCGTATAAACCAGCGGACTCCATTTCCAGTCGCGCGTAACGTCGAACGACCCGTCTTAAAAAAAATTGGTGCGACACGAGGATTTCCCAAGAGGTCACCCATGAGAGTACTACTCTCGCCCAAGCACACTTAACTGCGAAGTTCTGATGGGATCCGGTGCATTAATGCTGGTATGATCGCACCCGTTTAATTTCGAGCTGCAAATACATAAACTCATTCTCCTTTCTTCCCCCTCCCGTCATTTGTTTCCTTGTGCGTGCGCACTGCACTTTCCGTGCTCGTTCTAATATCAAGTAAAATGCTACGGTGCCGTGACTCACATTTGCGAATAATCCTGAGGACTATAATTCAAGTCGCGCGTATCGTCGAAACAATCATCTGCAAAAAAATGGGTGCAACACGAGGACTTCCTAAGAAAATTGGTGAAATATAAGAACTACGCAGGAGGTCACCCATCCTAGTGCTACTCTCGCCCAAGCACCCTTAACTTGCGGAGTTCTGATAGAATCCGTTGCATTGGTGCTGGTATGATTGCTCATGTTTCATTATGCGCTGCAAATACATACACTTTTTCTCCCTCCATCCCCCCTCCCGTCATTTGTTTCCTTGTGCGTGCACTCTGCATCTCTCCTTCTCGTTCTAATATTGATTAAAATGCCCCTGCTTCTTGACTCACATTTGCGTATAAACCAGCGGACCCTAGTTCCAGTCGTGCGTAATGTCGAACGACCCGTCTGAAAAAAAATTGGTGCGACACATGGACTTCCCAGGAGGTCACCCATCCGAGTACTACTCTCGCCCAAGCACACATAACTGCGGAGTTCTGATGGGATCCGGTGCATTAGTGCTGGTATGATCGCACCCGTTTAATTCAACGCTGCAAATACATAAACTCCTTCTCCTTTCTTCCCCCTCCCGTCATTTGTTTTCTTGTGCGTGCGCACTGCACCTCTCGTTCTCGTTCAAATATCAAGTAAAATGCCACGGTGCCGTGACTCTCATTTGCGAATAAATCTGCGGACCATAATTAAAGTCGCGCGTAACGTCGAACGGCACATCTGAAAAAAAGAAGATGGGTGCAACACGAGGACTTCACAAGAAAATGGGTGAAATATAAGGACTTCCCAGGAGGTAACCCATGCTAGTACTACTCTCGCCCAAGCACCCTTACCTACGGAGTTCTGATAGAATCCGTTGCATTAGTGCTGGTATGATCGCACCTGTTTCATTTCGTGCTGAAAATACATGCACTCCTTCTCCTTCCCTCCCCCTCCCATCAATTGTTTCCTTGTGCGTGCACTCTGCATCTCTCATTCTCGTTTTAATATCGATTAAAATGCCCCTGCTTCTTGACTCACATTTGCGTATAAACCAGCGGACCCTAGTTCCAGTCACGCGTAACGTCGAATGACCCGTCTAGAAAAAAATTAGTGCGACACGAGGACTTCTCAGGATGTCACCCATCCGAGTAATGCTCTCTCCCAAGCACACTTAACTGCGAAGTTTTGATGGGATCCGGTGCATTAGTACTGGTATGATCGCACATGTTTAATTTCGCACTGCAAATACATAAACTCCTTCTCCTTTCTTCCCACTCCCTTCATTTGTTTCCTTGTGCGTGCGCACTGCACCTCTCGTTCTCGTTCAAATATCAAGTAAAATGCCACGGCGCCATGACTCACATTTGCGAATAAATCTGCGAACCATAATTAAAGTCGCGCGTAACGTCGAACGGCACATCTGAAAAAAAGAAAATGGGTGCAACACCAGAACTTCCGAGGAGGTAACCCATCATTGTACTACTTTCGCCAAAGCACACTTAACTGTGGAGTTCTGATGGGATCCGGTGCATTTGTGCTGGTGTGACCGCACCTGTTTCATTTCGTGCTGAAAATACAAACACTCCTTCTTCCCTCCCCCCCTCCCATCTTTTGTTTCCTTGTGCGTTCACACTGCACCTCTCCTTCTCGTTCTAATATCGATTAAAAAGTCCCTGATTCATGACTCACATTTGCGTATAAACAAGCGGACCATAGTTCCAGTCGCGCGTAACGTCGAACGACCCATCTAAAAAAAAATTGTTGCGATACGAGGACTTCCCAAGAGGTCACCCATCCGAGAACTATTTTCTCCCAAGCATGCTTAACTGCAGAGTTCTGATGGGATCCAGTGCATTAGTGCTGGTATAATCACACCTGTTTAATTTTACGCTGCAAATACATAAACTCCTTCTCTTTTCTTCCCCATCCCGTCATTTGTTTCCTTGTGCGTGCGAACTGCACCTCCCGTAGTCGTTCTAATATCAAGTAAAATGCCACGGCGCCGTGACTCACATTTGCGAATAAACCTGCAGACCATAAATCAAGTCGCGTGTAACGTCGAAAGAATCATCTACAAAAAGATGGGTGCAACACGAGGACTTCACAAGAAAATGGGTGAAATATAAGGACTTCGCAGGAGGTAACCCATGCTAGTACTACTCTCGCCCAAGCACCCTTACCTATGGAGTTCTGATAGAATCCGATGCATTAGTGCTGGTATAATCGCACCTGTTTCATTTCGTGCTGAAAATACATACACTCCTTCTTCCCTCCCCCCCTCCCATCATTTGTTTCCTTGTGCGTTCACACTGCACCTCTCCTTCTCGTTCTAATATCGATTAAAATAACCCTGATTCTTGACTGACATTTGCGTATAAACCAGCGGACCATAGTTCCAGTCGCGCGTAACGTCGAACGACCCGTCTGAAAAAAAATTTGTGCAACACAAGGACTTCCCAGGAGGTCACCCATCCGAGTACTACTCTCGCCCAAGCACACTTAACTGCGGAGTTCGGATGGGATCCGGTGCATTAGTGCTGGTATGAATTCACCCGTTTAATTTCGCGCTGCAAATACATAAACTCCTTCTCCTTTCTTCTCCCTCCCGTCATTTGTTTCCTTGTGCGTGCGCACTGCACCTGCCGTGCTCGTTCTAATGTCAAGTAAAATACTACGGTGTCGTGACTCAAATTTGCGAATAAACCTGAGGACCATAATTCAAGTCGCGCGTAACGTCGAAAGAATCATCTGCAAAAAAATGGGTGCAATACGAGGACTTCACAAGAAAATGGGTGAAATATAAGGACTTCGCAGGAGGTAACCCTTGCTAGTACTACTTTCACCCAAGCACCCTTACCTACGGGGCTCTGATAGAATCCGTTGCATTAGTGCTGGTATGATCGCACTTGTTTCATTTCGTGCTGAAAATACATACACTCCTTCTCCTTCCCTCCCCCTCCCATCAATTGTTTCCTTGTGCGTTCACACTACACCTCTCCTTCTCGTTCTAATATCGATTAAAATGCCTCTTCTTCTTGACTCACATTTGCGTATAAACCAGCGGGCCCCCAGTTCCAGTCGCGCGTAACGTCGAACGACCCGTCTGAAAAAAATTGGTGCGACACGAGGACTTCCCAGGAGGTCACCCATCCGAGTACTACTCTCGCCCAAGCAAACTTAACTGCGGAGTTCTGATGGGATCCGGTGCATTAGTGCTGGTATGATCGCACCCGTTTAATTTCGCGCCGCAAATACATAAATTCCTTCTCCTTTCTTCCCCCTCCCGTCATTTGTTTCCTTGTGCGTGCACACTGCACCTCCCGTGCTCGTTCTAATATCAAGTAAAATGCTACGGTGTCGTGACTCACATTTGCGAATAAACCTAAGGACCATAATTCAACTCGCGCGTATCGTCGAAAGAATTATTTGCCAAAAAATGGGTGCAACAAGAGGACTTCCTAAGAAAATGGGTGAAATATAAGGACTTCGCAGGAGGTCACCCATCCTAGTGCTACTCTCGCCCATGCACCCTTAACTTGCGGAGTTCTGATAGAATCCGTTGCATTGGAGCTGGTATGATTGCTCATGTTTCATTCTGCGCTGAAAATACATACACTTTTTCTCCCTCCATCCCCCCTCCCGTCATTTGTTTCCTTGTGCGTGCGCACTGCACCTCCCGTTATCGTTCTAATATCAAGTAAAATGCTACAGCGCCGTGACTCACATTTGCGAATAAACCTGAGGACCATAATTCAAGTCGTGCATAACGTCGAAAGAATCATCTGTAAAAAAATGTGTGCAACACGAGGACTTCACAAGAAAATGGGTGAAATATAAGGACTTCGCAGGAGGTAACCCTTGCAAGTACTACTTTCGCCCAAGCACCCTTACCTACGGAGTTCTGATAGAATCCGTTGCATTAGTGCTGGTATGATCGCACCTGTTTCATTTCGTGCTGAAAATACATACACTCCTTCACCTTCCCTTCCCCTCCCATCAATTGTTTCCTTGTGCGTTCACTCTGCACCTCTCCTTCTCGTTCTAATATCGATTAAAATGCCCCTGCTTCTTGACTCACATTTGCGTATAAACCAGCGGACCCTAGTTCCAGTCGCGCGTAACGTCGAACGACCCGTCTAAAAAAAAATTTGTGCGACACGAGGACTTCCCAGGAGGTCACCCATCCGAGTACTACTCCCGCCCAAGCACACTTAACTGCGGAGTTCTGATGGGATCCAGTGCATTAATGCTGGTATGATCGCACCTGTTTAATTTTGCGCTGCAAATACATAAACTCATTCCCCTTTCTTCCCCTCTCCCGTCATTTGTTTCCTTGTGCGTGCGCACTGCACCTCCCGTTCTCGTTCTAATATCAAGTAAAATTCTACGGTGCCGTGACTCACATTTGCGAATAAACCTGAGGACCATAATTCAAGTCGCGCGTATCGTCGAAAGAATCATCTGCAAAAAAATGGGTGCAACACGAGGACTTCCTAAGAAAATGGGTAAAATATAAGGACTTCATAGGAAGTCACCCATCCTAGTGCTACTCTCGCCCAAGAACCTTTAACTTGCAGAGTTCTGATAGAATCCGTTGCGTTGGTGCTGGTATGATTGCTCATGTTTCATTCTGCGCTGCAAATACATATACTTTTTCTACCTCCATCCCCCCTCCCGTCATTTGTTTCCTTGTGCGTGCACTCTGCATCTCTCTTTCTCGTTCTAATATCGATTCAAATGCTCCTGCTTCTTGACTCACATTTGCGTATAAACTAGTGGACCCTTGTTCCAGTCGCGCGTAACGTCGAACGACCCGTCTGAAAAAAAAATTAGTGCGACACGAGGACTTCCCAAGAGGTAACCCATTCGAGTAATACTCTCGCCCAAGCACACTTAACTGTGGAGTTCTGATGGGATCCGGTGCATTAGTGCTGGTATGATCGAACCTGTTTAATTTCGTGCTGCAAATACATAAACTCCTTCTCCTTTATTCCCCCTCCCGTCATTCGTTTCCTTGTGCGTGCGCACTGCACCTCTCGTTCTCGTTCAAATATCAAGTAAAATGCCACGGCGCCGTGACTCATATTTGCGAATAAATCTGCGGACCATAATTAAGGTCGCGCATAAGGTCGAACGGCACAACTGAAAAAAAGAAAATGGGTGCAACACGAGAACTTCCCAGGAGGTAACCCATCATTGTACTGCTTTCGCCAAAGCACACTTAACTGCGGAGTTCTGATGGGATCCGGTGCATTTGTGCTGGTGTGACCGCACCTGTTTAATTTTGTGTTGAAAATACATACACTCCTTCTTCCCTCCCCCCCTCCCATCATTTGTTTCCTTGTGCGTTCACACTGCACCTCTCCTTCTCGTTCTAATATCGATTAAAATGCCTCTGATTCTTGACTCACATTTGCGTATAAACCAGCGGACCATAGTTCCAGTCGCGCGTAACGTCGGACGACCCATCTGAAAAAAAATTGTTGCGATACGAGGACTTCCCAATAGGTCACCCATCCGAGTACTACTCTCGCCCAAACACGCTTAACTGCAGAGTTCTGATGGGATCCAGTGCATTAGCGCTGGTATGATGCCACTTGTTTAATTTTGCGCTTCAAATACATACACTCCTTCTCTTTTCTTCCTCCTCCCAACATTTGTTTCCTTGTGCGTGCGCACTGGACCTCCCGTACTCGTTCTAATATCAAGTAAAATGCCACGGCGCCGTGACTCACATTTGCGAATAAACCTGCGGACCATAAATCAAGTCGCGCGTAACGTCGAAAGAATCATCTGCAAAAAGATGGGTGCAACACGAGGACCTCCCAAGAAAATGGGCGAAATATAAGGACTTCGCAGGAGGTCACCCATCCGAGTTCTTTTCTCACCCAAGCACCCTTAACTGCGGAGTTCTGATAGAATCCGTTGCATTAGAGCTGGTATGATCCCTCATGTTTCATTCTGCACTGCAAATACATACACTCTTTCTCCTCCCGTCATTTGTTTCCTTGTGCGTGCACTCTGCATCTCTCTTTCTCATTCTAATATCAAGTAATATGCCCCGGCACCGTGACTCACCTTTGCAAATGAACCAGCGGTTTATAATTCCATTCGCGCATAACGTCGAACAACCAATCCAAAAAAAAATAAGTACAACACGAGGGCTTCCCAAGTGGTCACCCATCCGAGTACTACTCTCGCCCAAGCACACTTAACTGCGGAGTTCTGATGGGATCCGGGGCTTTAGTGCTGGTATGATCGCACCTCTTTAATTTCGCGATGCAAATACATATACTCCTTCTCCTTTCTTCCCCCTCCCGTCATTTGTATCCTTGTGCGTTAACACTTCATCTCTCATTCTCGTTCTAATATCGATTAAAATGCCCCTGCTTATTGACTGACATTTGCGTATAAACCAGCGGACCCTAGTTCCAGACGCGCGTAACGTCGAACGACCCGTCTGAAAAAAAATTGGTGCGACACGAGGACTTCCCAGGAGGTCACGCATCCGAGTACTAATCTCGCCCAAGCACACTTAACTGCAGAGTTCTGATGGGATCCGGTGCAATAGTGCTGGTATGATCGCACCCGTTTAATTTTGCGCTTCTATTACATAAACTCATTCCCCTTTCTTCCCCCTCTCGTCATTTGTTTCCTTGTGTGTGCGCACTGCACCTCCCGTTTGCTAATAAACCTGAGAACCATAATTCAAGTCGCGCGTAACGTCGAAAGAATCATCTGCAAAAAAATGGGTGCAACACGAGGACTTCACAAGAAAATGGGTGAAATATAAGAACTTCGCAGGAGGTAACCCATGCTAATACTACTCTCGCCCAAGCACCCTTACCTACGGAGTTCTGATAGAATCCGTTGCATTAGTGCTGGTATGATCGCACCTGTTTCATTTATTGCTGAAAATACATACACTCCTTCTCCTTCCTTCCCCCTCCCATCAATTGTTTCTTTGTGCGTTCACACTGCACCTCTCCTTCTCGTTCTAATATGGATTAAAATGCCCCTGCTTCTTGACTCACATTTGCGTATAAACCAGCGGACCCTAGTTCCAGTCGCGCGTAACGTCGAACTACCCGTCTGAAAAAAAATTGGTGCGACACGAGGACTTCCCAGGAGGTCACCAATCCGAGTACTACTCTAGCCAAAGCACACTTAACTGCAGAGTTCTGACGGAATCCGGTGCATTAGTGCTGGTATGATCGCACACGTTTAATTCCGCGCTGCAAATACATAAACTCCTTCTCCTTTCTTCCCCCTCCCGTCATTTGTTTCCTTGTGCGTGCGCACTGCCCCTCCCGTGCTCCTTCTAATATAAAGTAACATGCTACGGTGCCGTGACTCACATTTGCGAATAAACCTGAGGACCATAATTCAAGTCGCGCGTATCGTCGAAAGAATCATCTGCAAAAAAATGGGTGGAACACGAGGACTTCCTAAGAAAATTGGTGAAATATAAGGACTTCGCATGAGGTCACCCATCCTAGTGCTACTCTCGCCCAAGCACCCTTAACTTGCGGAGTTCTGATAGAATCCGTTGCATTGGTGCTGGTATGATCGCTCATGTTTCATTCTGCGCTGCAAATACATACACTTTTTCTCCCTCCATCCCCCCTCCCGTCATTTGTTTCCTTGTGCGTGCACTCTGCATCTCTCCTTCTCGTTCTAATATCGATTAAAATGCCCCTGCTTCTTGACTCACATTTGCGTATAAACCAGCGGACCTTAGTTCCAGTCGCGCGTAACGTCGAACGACCCGTCTGAAAAAAAAATTAGTGCGACACGAGGACTTCCCAAGAGGTCACCCATCCGAGTACTACTCTCGCCCAAGCACACTTAACTGCGGAGTTCTGATGGGATCCGGTGCATTAGTGCTGGTATGATCGCATATGTTTAATTTTGCGCTGCAAATACATAAACTCCTTCTCCTTTCTTCTCCCTCCCGTCATTTGTTTCCTTGTGCGTGCACACTGCACCTCTCGTTCTCGTTCAAATATCAAATAAAATGCCACGACACCGTGACTCACATTTGCTAATAAATCTGCGGACCATAATTAAAGTCGCGCGTACGTCGAATGGCACATCTGAAAAAAAGAAAATGGATACAACACGAGAACTTCCCACGATGTAACCCATAATTGTACTACTTTCGCCAAAGCACACTTGACAGCGGAGTTCTGATGGGATCCGGTGCATTTGTGCTGGTATGATCGCACCTGTTTAATTTCGCACTGCAAATACATACACTCATTCCCCTTTCTTCCCCCTCCCGCCATTTGTTTCCTTTTACGTGCGCACTACACCTCCCGCTCTCGTTCTAATATCAAGTAAAATGCCACGGCACCGTGACTCACATTTGCGAATAAACCTGAGGACCATAATTCAAATCGCGCGTAACGTCGAAAGAATCATCTGCAAAAAAATGGGTGCAACACGAGGACTTCACAAGAAAATGGGTGAAATATAAGGACTTCGCAGGAGGTAACCCATGCTAGTACTACTCTCGCCCAAGCACCCTTACCTACGGAGTTCTGATAGAATCCGTTGCATTAGTGCTGGTATGATCGCACCTGTTTCATTTCGTGCTGAAAATACATACACTCCCTCTCCTTCCCTCCCCCTCCCATCGATTGTTTCAAAAAAAACCTGAGGACTATAATTCAAAAAAATGGGTGCAACACGAGGACTTCACAAGAAAATGGGTGAAATATAAGGACTTCGCAGGAGATAACCCATGCTAGTACTACTCTCGCCCAAGCACCTTACCTACGGAGTTCTGATAGAATCCGATGCATTAGTGCTGGTATGATCGCACCTGTTTCATTTCGTGCTGAAAATACATACACTCTTTCTCCTTCCCTCCCCCTCCCGTCATTTGTTTCTTTGTGTGTGCACTCTTTCATCTCTCCTTCTCGTTCTAATATCGATTAAAATGCCCCTGCTTCTTGACTCACATTTACGTATAAACTAGTGGACCCTAGTTGCAGTCGCACATAACGTCGAACGACCCGTCTGAAAAAAAAAATTAATGCGACATGAGGACTTCCCAGGAGATCACCCATCCGAGTACTACTCTCGCCCAAGCACACTTAACTGCGGAGTTCTAATGGGATCTGGTGCATTAGTGCTGGTATGATCGCACCTGTTTAATTTCGCGCTGCAAATACATAAACTCCTTCTCCTTTCTTCCCCCTCCCGTCATTTGTTTCCTTGTGCGTGCGCACTGCACCTCACGTTCTCGTTCAAATATCAAGTAAAATGCCACGGCGCCGTGACTCACATTTGTGAATAAACCTGAGGACCATAATTCAAGTCGCGCGTAAAGTCGAAAGAATCATCTGCAAAAAAATGGGTGCAACACGAGGACTTCCTAAGAAAATAGGTGAAATATAAGGACTTCGCAGGAGGTCACCCATCCTAGTGCTACTCTCGCCCAAGCACCCTTAACTTGCGGAGTTCTGATAGAATCCGTTGCATTGGTGCTGATATGATTGCTAATGTTTCATTCTGCACTGCCAATACATACACTTTTTCTCCCTCCATCCCCCCTCCCGTCATTTGTTTCCTTGTGCGTGCACTCTGCATCTCTCCTTCTCGTTCTAATATCGATTAAAATGCCCCTGCTTCTTTACACACATTTGCGTATAAACCAGTGGACCCTAGTTCCAGTCGCGCGTAACGTCGAACGACCCATCTGAAAAAAAAAATTAGTGCGACACGAGGACTTCCCAGTAGGTCACCCATCCGAGTACTACTCTCGCCCAAGCACACTTAATTGCGGAGTTCTGATAGGCTCCGGTGCATTAGTGCTGGTATGATCGCTCCTATTTAATATCGCGCTGCAAATACATAATCTACTCCTCCTTTCTTCCCCCTCCCGTCATTTGTTTCCTTGTGCGTGCGCACTGCACCTCTCGTTCTCGTTCAAATATCAAGTAAAATGCCACAGCACCGTGACTCACATTTGCGAATATATCTGCGGACCATAATTAAAGTCGCGCGTAACTTCGAACAACACATCTGAAAAAAAAGAAAATGGGTGCAACACGAGAACTTCCCATGAGGTAACCCATCATTGTACTACTTTCGCTAAAGCACACTTAACTGCGGAGTTTTGATGGGATCCGGTACATTTGTGCTGGTGTGACCGCACCTGTTTAATTTCGTGCTGAAAATACATACACTCCTTCTTCCCTCCCCCCCTCCCATCATTTGTTTCCTTGTGCGTTCAGACTGCACCTCTCCTTCTCGTTCTAATATCGATTAAAATGCCTCTGATTCTTGACTCACATTTGCGTATAAACCAGCGGACCATATTTCCAGTCGCGCGTAACGTCGGACGACCCATCTGAAAAAAAATTGTTGCGATACGAGGACTTCCCAATAGGTCACCCATCCGAGTACTACTCTCGCCCAAGCACGCTTAACTGCAGAGTTCTGATGGGATCCAGTGCATTAGTGCTGGTATGATGCCACTTGTTTAATTTTGCGCTTCAAATACATACACTCCTTCTCTTTTCTTCCTCCTCCCGTCATTTGTTTCCTTGTGCGTGCGCACTGCACCTCCCGTACTCGTTCTAATATCAAGTAAAATGCCACGGCGTCGTTTCTCACATTTGCGAATAAACCTGCGGACCATAAATCAAGTCGCGCGTAACGTCGAAAGAATCATCTGCAAAAAGATAGGTGCAACACGACGACCTGCAAAGAAAATGGGTGAAATATAAGGACTTCGCAGGAGGTCACCCATCCGAGTACATTTCTCGCCCAAGCACCCTTAACTGCGGAGTTCTGATAGAATCCGTTGCATTAGTGCTGGTATGATCCCTCATGTTTCATTCTGCACTGTAAATACATACACTCTTTCTCTTCCCATCCCCCTTCCCGTCATTTGTTTCCTTGTGCGTGCACTCTGCATCTCTCTTTCTCGTTCTAATATCAAGTAATATGCTCCGGCACCATGACTCACCTTTGCAAATGAACCAGCGGCTTATAATTCCATTCGCGCGTAACGTCGAACAACCCATCTGAAAAAAAATAGGTGCAACACGAGGGCTTCCTAGGTGGTAACCCATCCGAGTACTACTCTCGCCCAAACACACTTAACTGCGGAGTTCTAATGAGATCCAGGGCTTTAGTGCTGGTATGATCGCACCTCTTTAATTTCGCGCTGCAAATAAATACACTCCTCCTTTCTTCCCCTTTCCGTTATTTGTTTCCTTGTCGGTTCACACTTCTCCTCTCATTCTCGTTCTAATATCGATTAAAATGCCCCTGCTTCTTGACTCACATTTGCGTATAAACCAGCGGACCCTAGTTCCAGACGCGCGTAACGTCGAACGACCATTCTGAAAAAAAATTTGTGCGACACAAGGACTTCCCAGGAGGTCAACCATCCGAGTACTAATCTCGCCCAAGCACACTTAACTGCGGAGTTCTAATGGGATCTGGGGCTTTAGTGCTGGTATGATCGCACCTGTTTAGCTTCGCGCTGCAAATACATACAATCCTTCTCTTTTCTTCCCCCTCCCGTCATTTGTTTCCTTGTGCGTGCGCGCTGCACCTCCCGTTCTCGTTCTAATATCAAGACAAATGCTACAGCGCCGTGCCTCACATTTGCGAATAAACCTGAGGACCATAATTCAAGTCGCGCGTAACGTCGAAAGAATCATCTGCAAAAAAATGGGTGTAACACGAGGACTTCACAAGAAAATGGGTGAAATATAAGGACTTCGCAGGAGGTAACCCATGCTATAACTAGTCTCGCCCAAGCACCCTTACCTACGGAGTTCTGATAGAATCCGTTGCATTAGTGCTGGTATGATCGCACCTGTTTCATTCTGCGCTGCAAATACATACACATTTTCTCCTTCCCTCCCCCTCCCATCAATTGTTTCCTTGAGCGTTCACACTGCACCTCTCCTTCTCGTTCTAATATCGATTAAAATGCCCATGCTTCTTGACTCACATTTGCGTATAAACTAGCGGATCCTAGTTCCAGTCGCGTGTATTGTCGAACGACCCGTCTGAAAAAAAATTGGTGCGACACGAGCACTTCCTAGGAAGTAACCCATCCGAGTACTACTCTCGCTCAAACACACTTAACTGCAGAGTTCTGATGGGATCCAGTGCATTAGTGCTGGTATGATCGCACCCGTTTAATTTCGCGCTGCAAATACATAAACTCCTCTCTTTTCTTCCCCCTCCAGTCATTTGTTTCCTTGTGCGTGCGCACTGAACCTCCCGTGCTCGTTCTAATATCAAGTAAAATGCTACGGTGTCGTGACTCACATTTGCGAATAAACCTGACGACCATAATTCAAGTCGCGCGTATCGTCGAAAGAATCATCTGCAAAAAAAATGGGTGTAACACGAGGACTTCCTAAGAAAATGGGTGAAATATAAGGACTTCGCAGGAGGTCACCCATCCTAGTGCTACTCTCGCCCAAGCACCCTTAACTTGCGGATTTCTGATAGAATCCGTTGCATTCGTGCTGGTATGATTGCTAATGTTTCATTCTGCGCTGCAAATACATACACTTTTTCTCCCTCCATCCCCCCTTCCGTCATTTGTTTCCTTGTGCGTGCACTCTGCATCTCTGCTTCTCGTTCTAATATCGATTAAAATGCCCCTGCTTCTTGACTCACATTTGCGTATAAACCAGCGGATCCTAGTTCCAGTCGCGCGTATTGTCCAACGACCCGTCTGAAAAAAAATTGGTGCGACACGAGGACTTCCTAGGAGGTCACCTATCCGAGTACTACTCTCGCCCAAACACACTTAACTGCAGAGTTCTGATGGGATCCAGTGCATTAGTGCTGGTATGATCGCACCCGTTTAATTTCGCGCTGCAAATACATACACTCCTTCTCCTTTCTTCCCCCTTCCGTCAATTGTTTCCTTGTGCGTTCACACTTCACCTCTCATTCTCGTTCAAATATCGATTAAAATGCCCTTGCTTCTTGACTCACATTTGGGTATAAACCAGTGGACCCTAGTTTTAGTCGAGCGTAACGTCGAAGGACCCGTCTGAAAAAAAAATTAGTGCAACACAAGGACTTCCCAGGAGGTGACCCATCCAAGTACTACTCTCGCCCAAGCACACTTAACTACGAAGTTCTGATGGGATCCGGTGCATTAGTGATAGTATGATCACAACTGTTTAATTTTGCGCTGCAAATACATAAAGTCCTTCTCCTTTCTTCCCCTTCCCGTCATTTGTTTCCATGTGCGTGCGCACTGCACCTCTCGTTCTCGTTCAAATATCAAGTAAAATGCCACGGCGTCGTGACTCACATTTGTGAATAAATCCGCGGACCATAATTAAAGTCGCGCGTAACGTCGAACCGCACATCTGAAAAAAAGAAAATGGGTGCAGCACGAGAACTTCCAAGGAGGTAACCCATCATTGTACCACTTTCGCCAAAGCACACTTAATTACGGAGTTCTGATGGGATCCGTTGCATTTGTGCTGGTGTGACCGCACCTGTTTAAATTTCGTGCAAAAAATACATACACTCTCCTTCTTCCCTCCCCCCCTCCCATCATTTGTTTCCTTGTGCGTTCACACTGCACCTCTCCTTCTCGTTCTAATATCGATTAAAATGCCCCTGATTCTTGACTCACATTTGCGTATAAACCAGCGGACCATATTTCCAGTCGCGCGTAACGTCGAACGACCCATCTTAAAAAAAATTGTTGCGATACGAGGACTTCCCAAGAGGTCACCCATCCGAGTACTACTCTCGCCCAAGCACACTTAACTGCAGAGTTCTGATGTGATCCAGTACATTAGTGCTGGTATGATGCCACTTGTTTAATTTTGCGCTTTAAATACATACACTCCTTCCCTTTTCTTCATCCTCCCGTCATTTGTTTCCTTGTGCGTACGCACTGCACCTCCCGTACTCGTTCTAATATCAAGTAAAATGCCACGGCGCCGTGACTCACATTTGCGAATAAACCTGCAGACCATAAATCAAGTCGCGCGTAACGTCGAAAGAATCATCTACGAAAAAATGGGTGCAACACGAGGACCTCCTAAGAAAATGGGTTAAATATAAGGACTTCGCAGGAGGTCACCCATCCGAGTACTTTTCTCGCCCAAGCACCCTTAACTGCGAAATTCTGATAGAATCCGTTGCATTAGTGCTGGTATGATCCCTCATGTTTCATTCTGCACTGCAAATACATACACTCTTTCTCCTCTCATCCCCCCGCCCGTCATTTGTTTCCTTGTGCGTGCACTCTGCATCTCTCTTTCTCGTTCTATTATCAAGTAATATGCCCCGGCACCGTGACTCACCTTTGCAAATGAACCAGCGGTTTATAATTCCATTCGCGTGTAACGTCGAACAACCCATCCGAAAAAAAATAGGTGCAACACGAGGGCTTCCCAAGTGGTCACCCATCCGAGTACTACTATCGCCCAAGCACACCTAACTGCGGAGTTCTGATGGGATCCGAGGCTTTAGTCCTGGTATGATCGCACCTGTTTAATTTCGCGCTGCAAATACATACACTCCTTCTCCTTTCTTCCCCCTCCCGTCATTTGTTTCCTTGTGCGTTCACACTTCACCTCTCATTCTCGTTCTAATATCGATTAAAATGCCCCTGCTTCTTGACTCACATTTGCGTATAAACCAGTGGACCCTAGTTCTAGTCGCGCGTAACGTCGAACGACGCGTCAGAAAATAAAATTAGTGCGACACAAGGACTTCCCAGGAGGTCACCCATCCGAGTACTACTCTCGCCCAAGCACACTTAGCTGCGGAGTTCTGATGGGATCCGATGCATTAGTGATGGTATGATCGCACCTGTTTAATTTTGCACTTCAAATACATAAAGTCCTTCTCCTTTCTTCCCTCTCCCGTCATTTGTTTCCTTGTGCGTGCGCACTGCACCTCTCGTTCTCGTTCAAACATCAAGTAAAATGCCACGGCGTCGTGACTCACATTTGCGAATAAATCTGCGGACCATAATTAAAGTCGCGCGTAACGTCGAACCGCACATCTGAAAAAAAGAAAATGGGTGCAACACGAGAACTTCCCAGGAGGTAACCCATCATTGTACCACTTTCGCCAAAGCACACTTAACTGCGGAGTTCTGATGGGATCCGGTGCATTTGTGCTGGTGTGACCGCACCTGTTTAATTTCGTGCAGAAAATACATACACTCCTTCTTCCCTCCCCCCCTCCCATCATTTGTTTCCTTATGCGTTCACACTGCACCTCTCATTCTCGTTCTAATATCGATTAAAATGCCCCTGATTCTTGACTCACATTTGCGTATAAACCAGCGGACCATATTTCCAGTCGCGCGTAACGTCGAACGACCCATCTTAAAAAAAATTGTTGCGATACGAGGACTTCCCAAGAGGTCACCCATCCGAGTACTACTCTCGCCCAAGCACGCTTAAATGGAGAGTTCTGATGGGATCCAGTGCATTAGTGCTGGTATGATGCCACTTGTTTAATTTTGCGCTTGAAATACATACACTCCTTCCCTTTTCTTCATCCTCCCGTCATTTGTTTCCTTGTGCGTGCGCACTGCACCTCCCGTACTCGTTTTAATATCAAGTAAAATGCCACGGCGCCGTGACTCACATTTGCGAATAAACCTGCGGACAATAAATCAAGTCGCATGTAACGTCGAAAGAATCATCTACAAAAAGATGGGTGCAACACGAGGACCTCCCAAGAAAATGGGTAAAATATAAGGACTTCGCAGGAGGTCACCCATCCGAGTACTTTTCTTGCCCAAGCACCCTTAACTGCAGAGTTCTGAAAGAATCCGTTGCATTAGTGCTGGTATGATCCCTCATGTTTCATTCTGCACTGCAAATACATACACTCTTTCTCCTCCCATCCCCCCTCCCGTCATTTGTTTCCTTGTGCGTGCACTCTGCATCTCTCTTTCTTGTTCTAATATCAAGTAATATTCCCCGGCACCGTGACACACCTTTGCAAATGAACCAGCAGTTTATAATTCCATTCGCGCGTAACGTCAAACAACCAATCCGAAAAAAAATAGGTGCAACACGAGTGCTTCCCAAGTGGTCACCCATCCGAGTACTACCCTCGCCCAAGCACACTTAACTGCGGAGTTCTGATGGGATCCGGAGCTTTAGTGCTGGTATGATCGCACCTGTTTAATTTCGCGCTGCAAACACATACACTCCTTCTCCTTTCTTCCCCCTCCCGTCATTTGTTTCGTTGTGCCTTCACACTTCACCTCTCATTCTCGTTCTAATATCGATTAAAATGCCCCTGATTCTTGACTCACATTTGCGTATAAACCAGCGGACCCTAGTTCCAGACGCGCGTAACGTCGAACGACCCGTCTGAAAAAAAATTCGTGCGACACGAGGACTTCCCAAGAGGTCATCCATCCGAGTACTAATCTCGCCCAAACACACTTAACTGCAGAGTTCTGATGGGATCCGGGGCTTTAGTGCTGGTATGATCGCTCCTGTTTAGTTTCGCACTGCAAATACATACACTCCTCCTTTCTTCCCCCTCCCGTCATTTGTTTCCTTGTGCGTTCACACTTCACCTCTCATTCTCGTTCTAATATCGATTAAAATTCCCCTGCTTCTTGACTCACATTTGCGTATAAACCAGCGGACCCTAATTCCAGTTGCGCGTAACTTCGAACGACCCGTATGAAAAAAAATTGGTGCGACACGAGGACTTCCCAGGAGGTCACCCATCCGAGTACTACTCTCGCCCAAGCACACTTAACTGCGGAGTTCTGATGGGATCCGGCGCATTAGTGCTGGTATGATCACACCGGTTTAATTTCGCGCTGCAAATACATAAACTCCTTCTCCTTTCTTCCCCCTCCCGTCATTTCTTTCCTTGTGCGTGCGCACTGCACCTCCCGTGCTCGTTCTAATATCAAGTAAAATACTACGGTGTCGTGGCTCACATTTGCGAATAAACCTGAGAAGCATAATTCAAGTCGCGCGTAACGTCGAAAGAATCATCTGCAAAACGATGGGTGCAACACGAGGACCACCCAAGAAAATGGGTGAAATATAAGGACTTCGCAGGAGGTCACCCATCCGAGTACTTTTTCTCGCCCAAGCACCCTTAACTGCGGAGTTCTGATAGAATCGGTTGCATTAGTGCTAGTATGAACCCTCATGTTTTATTCTGCACTGCAAATACATACACTCTTTCTCCTTCCAACCCCCCTCCCGTCATTTGTTTCCTTCTGCGTGCACTCTGCATCTCTCTTTCTCGTTCTAATATCAAGTAATATGCCCCGGCACCGTGACTCACCTTTGCAAATGAACCAGTGATTTATAATTCCATTCGCGTGTAACGTCGAACAACCCATCCGAAAAAAAAAACAGGTACAACACGAGGGCTTCCCAGGTGGTGACCCATCCGAGTACTACTCTCGCCCAAGCACACAAAACTGCAGAGTTCTGATGGGATCCAGAGCTTTAGTGCTGGTATGATCGCACCTGTTTAATTTCGTGCTGCAAATACATACACTCCTTCTCCTTTCTTCTCCCTCCCGTCATTTGTTTCCTTGTGCGTTCACACTTGACCTCTCATTCTCTTTCTAATATCGATTAAAATGTCCCTGCTTCTTGACTCACATTTGCGTATAAACCAGCGGACCCTAGTTCCAGACGCGCGTAACGTCGAACGACCTGTCTGAAAAAAAATTAGTGCGACACGAGGACTTCCCAGGAGGTCACCCATCCGAGTACTAATCTCGCCCAAGCACACTTCACTGCGGAGTTCTGATGGGATCCGGTGCATTAGTGCTGGTATGATCGCACCTGTTTAATTTTGCGCTGCAAATACATAAATTCATTCCCCTTTCTTCCCCCTCCCGTCATTTGTTTCCTTGTGCGTGCGCACTGCACCTCCCGTTCTCGTTCTAATATCAAGTAAATAGCTACAGCGCCGTGACTCACATTTGTGAATAAACCTGAGGACCATAATTCAAGTCGCGCGTAACGTCGAAAGAATCATCTACAAAAAAATGGGTGCAACACGAGGACTTCACAAGAAAATGGGTGAAATATAAGGACTTCGCAGGAGGTAACCCATGCTAGTACTACTCTCGCCCAAGCACCCTTACATACATAGTTCTGATAGAATCCGTTGCATTAGTGCTGGTATGATCGCACCAGTTTAATTTCGCGCTGCAAATACAAAAACTCCATCTCCTTTCTTCCCCCTCCCGTCATTTGTTTCCTTGTGCGTGCGCACTGCACCTCTCGTTCTCGTTCAAATATAAAGTAAAATGCCACGGCCCCGTGACTCACATTTGCAAATAAATCTGCGGACCATAATTAAAGTCGCGCGTAACATCGAACGGCACATCTGAAAAAAAAAATAGGTGCAACACGAGAACTTCCCAGGAGGTAACCCATCATTGTACTACTTTCGCCAAAGCACACTTAACTGCGGAGTTCTGATGGGATCCGGTGCATTAGTGTTGGTGTGACCGCACCTGTTTAATTTCGTGCTGAAAATACATACACTCATTCTTCCCTCCCCCCCTCCCATCATTTGTTTCCTTGTGCGTTCACACTGCACCTCTCCTTCTCGTTCAAATATTGATTAAAATGCCCCTGATTCTTGACTCACATTTGCGTATAAACCAGCGGACCATAGTTCCAGTCACGCGTAATGTCGAACGACCCATCTGAAAAAAAATTATTACGATACGAGGACTTCCCAAGAGGTCACCCATCCGAGTACTACTCTCGCCCAAGCCCGCTTAACTGCAGAGTTCTGATGGGATCCAGTGAATTTGTGCTGGTATGATGCCACTTGTTTAATTTTGCGCTTCAAATACATACACTCCTTCTCTTTTCTTCCTCCTCCCGTATTTATTTCCTTGTGCGTGCGCACTGCACCTCCCATACTCGTTCTAATATCAAGTAAAATGCCACGGCGCCGTGACTCACATTTGCGAATAATCATGCGGACCATAAAGCAAGTCGCGCGTAACGTCGAAAGAATCATCTACAAAAAGATGGGTGCAACACGAGGACCTCCCAAGAAAATGGGTGAAATATAAGGACTTCGCAGGAGGTCAACCATCCGAGTACTTTTCTCGCCCAAGCACCCTTAACTGCGGAGTTCTGATAGAATCTGTTGCATTAGTGCTGGTATGATCCCTCATGCTTGATTCTGCACTGCAAATACATACACTCTTTCTCCTCCCATCCCCCCACCCGTCATTTGTTTCCTTGTGCGTGCACTCTGCACCTCTCTTTCTCGTTCTAATATCAAGTAATATGCCCCGGCACCGTGACTCACCTTTGCAAATGAAATAGTGGTTTATAATTCCATTCGCGCGTAACATCGAACAACCCATCCGAGAAAAAAATGGTGCAACACGAGGGCTTCCCAAGTGGTCACCCATCCGAGTACTACTCTCGCCCAAGCCCGCTTAACTGCAGAGTTCTGATGGGATCCGGTGCATTAGTGCTGGTATGATGCCACTTGTTTAATTTTGCGCTTCAAATACATACACTCCTTCTCTTTTCTTCCTCCTCCCGTCATTTATTTCCTTGTGCGTGCGCACTGCACCTCCCATACTCGTTCTAATATCAAGTAAAATACCACAGCGCCGTGACTCACATTTGCGAATAAACCTGAGGACCATAATACAAGTCGCGCGTAACGTCGAAAGAATCATCTGCAAAAAAATGGGTGCAACACGAGGACATCACAAGAAAATTTGTGAAATATAAGGACTTCGTAGGAGGTAACCCATGCTAGTACTACTTTCGCCCAAGCACCCTTACCTAAGGAGTTCTGATAGAATCCGTTGCATTAGTGCTGGTATGATCGCACCTGTTTCATTTCGTGCTTAAAATACATACACTCCTTCTCTTTCCCTCCCCCTCCCATCAATTGTTTCCTTGTGCGTTCACACTGCACCTCTCCTTCTCGTTCTAATATCGATTAAAATGCCCCTGCTTCTTGACTCACATTTGCGTATAAACCAACGGACCATAGTTCCAGTCGTGCGTAGCGTCGAACGACCCGTCTGAAAAAAAATTGGTGCGACACGAGGATTTACCAGGAGGTCACCCATCCGAGTACTACTCTCGCCCAAGCGCACTTAACTGCGGAGTTCTGATGGGATCTAGTGCATTAGTGCTGGTATGATCGCACCCGTTTAATTCCGCGCTGCAAATACATAAACTCCTTCTCATTTCCTCCCCCTCCCGTCATTTGTTTCCTTGTGCGTGCGCACTGCACCTCTTATTCTCGTTCAAATATCAAGTAAAATGCCACGGCGCCGTGACTCACATTTGCGAATAAATCTGCGGACCATAATTAAAGTCGCGAGTAACGTCGAACGGCACATCTGAAAAAAAGAAAAAGGGTGCAACACGAGAACTTCCCAGGAGGTAACCCATCATTGTACTACTTTCGCCAAAGCACACTTAACTGCGGAGTTCTGATGGGATCCGTTGCATTTGTGCTGGTATGATCGCACCCCTTTAATTCCGCGCTGCAAATACATAAACTCCTTCTCTTTTCTTCCCCCTCCCGTCATTTGTTTCCTTGTGCGTGCGCACTGCACCTCTCCTTCTCGTTCTAATATCAAGTAAAATGCTACGGTGCCGTGACTCAGATTTGCCAATAAACCTGAGGACCATAATTCAAGTCGCGCGTATCGTCGAAAGAATCATCTGCAAAAAAATGGGTGCAACACGAGGACTTCCTAAGAAAATGGGTGAAATATAAGGACTTCGCAGGAGGTCACCCATCCTAGAGCTACTCTCGCCCAAGCACCCTTAACTTGCGGAGTTCTGATAGAATTCGTTGCATTGGTGCTGGTATGATTGCTCATGTTTCATTCTGTGCTGCAAATACATACACTTTTTCTCCCTCCATCCCCCCTCCCGTCATTTGTTTCCTTGTGCGTGCACTCTGCATCTCTCCTTCTCGTTCTAATATCGATTAAAATGCCCCTGCTTCTTGACTCACATTTGCGTATAAACCAGTGGACCCTAGTTCCAGTCGCTCGTAACGTCGAATGACCCGTCTGAAAAAAAAATTAGTGCGACACGGGGACTTCCCAAGAGGTCACCCATCCGAGTACTACACTCGCCCAAGCACACTTAACTGCGGAGTTCTGATGGGATCCGGTGCAATAGTGCTGGTATGATCGCACGCGTTTAATTTTGCGCTGCAAATACATAAACTCTTTCTCCTTCCATCCCCCCTCCCGTCATTTGTTTCCTTGTGCGTGCACTCTGCGTCTCTCTTTCTTGTTCTAATATCAAGGAATATGTCCGGCACCGTGACTCACATTTGCGAATAAATCTGCGGACCATAATTAAAGTCGCACGTAACGTCGAACGGCACATCTGAAGAAAAGAAAATGGGTGCAACACGAGAACATCCCAGGAGGTAACCCATCATTGTACTACTTTCGCCAAAGCACACTTAACTGCGGAGTTCTGATGGGATCCGGTGCATTTGTGCTGGTGTGACCGCACCTGTTTAATTTCGTGCTGAAAATACATACGCTCCTTCTTCCCTCCCCCCCTCCCATCTTTTGTTTTCTTGTGCGTTCACACTGCACCTCTCCTTCTCGTTCGAATATTGATTAAAATGCCCCTGATTCTTGACTCACATTTGCGTATAAACCAGCGGACCATAGTTCCAGTCGCGCGTAACGTCGAACGACCCATCTAAAAAAAAATTATTACGATACGAGGACTTCCCAAGAGGTCACCCATCCGAGTACTACACTAGCCCAAAACACTTAACTGCAGAGTTCTGATGGGATCCAGTGCATTAGTGCTGGTATGATACCACTTGTTTAATTTTGCGCTTCAAATACATACACTCATTCTCTTTTCTTCCTCCTCCCGTCATTTATTTCCTTGTGCGTGCGCACTGCACCTCCCATACTCGTTCTAATATCAAGTAAAATGCCATGGCGCCGTGACTCACATTTGCGAATAAACCTGCAGACCATAAATCAAGTCGCGCGTAACGTCGAAAGAATCATCTACAAAAAGATGGGTGCAACACGAGGACCTCCCAAGAAAATGGGCGAAATATAAGGACTTCGCAGGAGGTCACCCATCCGAGTACTTTTCTCGCCCAAGCACCCTTAACTACGGAGTTCTGATAGAATCCGTTGCATTAGTGCTGGTATGATCCCTCATGTTTCATTCTACACTGCAAATACATACACTCTTTCTCCGCCCATCCCCCCTCCCGTCATTTGTTTCCTTGTGGGTGCACTCTGCATCTCTCTTTCTCGTTCTAATATAAAGTAATATGCCCCGGCACCGTGACTCACCTTTGCAAATGAACCAGTGGTTTATAATTCCATTCGCGCGTAACGTCGAACAACCCATCCGAAAAAAAATAGGTGCAACACGAGTGCTTCCCAAGTGGTCACCCATCCGAGTACTACCCTCGCCCAAGCACACTTAACTGCGGAGTTCTGATGGGATCCGGAGCTTTAGTGCTGGTATGATCGCACCAGTTTAATTTCGCGCTGCAAATACATACACTCCTTCTCCTATCTTCCCTTTCCGTCATTTGTTTCCTTGTGCGTTCACACTTCACCTCTAATTCTCGTTCTAATATCAATTAAAATGCCCCTGCTCCTTGACTCACATTTGCGTATAAACCAGTGAACCCTAGTTCCAGTCATGCGTAACGTCGAATTTTCCGTCTGAAAAAAAAAATTTGTGTGACACGAGGACTTCCCAGGAGGTCACACATACGAGTACTAATCTCGCCCAAGCACACTTCACTGCGGAGTTCTGATGGGATTCGGTGCATTAGTGCTGGTATGATCGCACTTGTTCAATTTTGCGCTGCAACTATATAAACTCCTTCTACTTTATTCCCCCTCCCGTCATTTGTTTCCTTGTGCGTTCGCACTGCACTTCCCGTTCTCGTTCTAATATCAAGTAAAATGCTACAGCGTCGTGACTCACATTTGTGAATAAACCTGAGGACCATAATTCAAGTCGCGCGTAACGTCGAAAGAATCATCTGCAAAAAAATGGGTGCAACACGAGGACTTCCCAAGTGGTCACCCATCCGAGTACTACTCTCGCCCAAGCACACTTAACTGCGGAGTTATGATGGGATCTGTTGTATTAGTGCTGGTATGATCACACCTGATTAATTTCGCGCTGCAAATACAAAAACTCCTTCTCCTTTCTTCCCCCTCCCGTCATTTGTATCCTTGTGCGTTAACACTTCACCTCTCATTCTCGTTCTAATATCGATTAAAATGCCCCTGCTTATTGACTCACATTTGCGTATAAACCAGCGGACCCTAGTTCCAGACGCGCATAACGTCGAACGACCCGTCTGAAAAAAAATTGGTGCGACACGAGGACTTCCCAGGAGGTCACGCATCCGAGTACTAATCTCGCCCAAGCACACTTAACTGCAGAGTTCTGATGGGATCCGGTGCAATAGTGCTGGTATGATCGCACCCGTTTAATTTTGCGCTTCTATTACATAAACTCATTCCCCTTTCTTCCCCCACCCGTCATTTGTTTCCTTGTGCGTGCGCACTGCACCTCCCGTTCTCGTTCTAATTTCAAGTAAAATGCCACGGCGCCGTGACTCACATTTGCTAATAAACCTGAGGACCATAATTCAAGTCGCGCGTAACGTCGAAAGAATCATCTGCAAAAAAATGGGTGCAACACGAGGACTTCACAAGAAAATGGGTGAGATATAAGAACTTCGCAGGAGGTAACCCATGCTAGTACTACTCTCGCCCAAGCACCCTTACCTACGGAGTTCTGATAGAATTCGTTGCATTAGTGCTGGTATGATCGCACCTGTTTCATTTCTTGCTGAAAATACATACACTCCTTCTCCTTCCTTCCCCCTCCCATCAATTGTTTCCTTGTGCGTTCACACTGCACCTCTCCTTCTCGTTCTAATATGGATTAAAATGCCCCTGCTTCTTGACTCACATTTGCGTATAAACCAGCGGACCCTAGTTCCAGTCGCGCGTAACGTCGAACGACCCGTCTGAAAAAAAATTGGTGCGACACGAGGACTTCCCAGGAGGTCACCAATCCGAGTACTACTCTCGTCAAAGCACACTTAACTGCGGAGTTCTGACGGAATCCAGTGCATTAGTGCTGGTATGATCGCACACGTTAAATTCCGCGCTGCAAATACATAAACTCCTTCTCCTTTCTTCCCCCTCCCGTCATTTGTTTCCTTGTGCGTGCGCACTGCCCCTCCCGTGCTCCTTCTAATATAAAGTAAAATGCTACGGTGCCGTGACTCACATTTGCGAATAAACCTGAGGACCATAATTCAAGTCGCGCGTATCGTCGAAAGAATCATCTGCAAAAAAATGGGTGGAACACGAGGACTTCCTAAGAAAATTGGTGAAATATAAGGACTTCGCATGAGGTCACCCATCCTAGTGCTACTCTCGCCCAAGCACCCTTAACTTGCGGAGTTCTGATAGAATCCGTTGCATTGGTGCTGGTATGATCGCTTATGTTTCATTCTGCGCTGCAAATACATACACTTTTTCTCCCTCATCCCCCCTCCCGTCAATTGTTTCCTTGTGCGTGCACTCTGCATCTCTCCTTCTCGTTCTAATATCGATTAAAATGCCCCTGCTTCTTGACTCACATTTGCGTATAAACCAGTGGACCCTAGTTCCAGTCGCGCGTAACGTCGAACGACCCGTCTGAAAAAAAAATTAGTGCGACACGAGGACTTCCCAAGAGGTCACCCATCCGAGTACTACTCTCGCCCAAGCAGACTTAACTGCGGAGTTCTGATGGGATCCGGTGCATTAGTGCTGGTATGATCGCACATGTTTAATTTTGCGCTGCAAATACATAAACTCCTTCTCATTTCTTCTCCCTCCCGTCATTTGTTTCCTTGTGCGTGCACACTGCACCTCTCGTTCTCGTTCAAATATCAAATAAAATGCCACGACACCGTGACTCACATTTGCTAATAAATCTGCGGACCATAATTAAAGTCGCGCGTAACGTCGAATGGCACATCTGAAAAAAAGAAAATGGATGCAACACGAGAACTTCCCACGATGTAACCCATAATTGTACTACTTTCGCCAAAGCACACTTGACAGCGGAGTTCTGATGGGATCCGGTGCATTTGTGCTGGTATGATCGCACCTGTTTAATTTCGCACTGCAAATACATACACTCATTCCCCTTTCTTCCCCCTCCCGTCATTTGTTTCCTTTTACGTGCGCACTGCACCTCCCGCTCTCGTTCTAATATCAAGTAAAATGCCACGGCGCCGTGACTCACATTTGCGAATAAACCTGAGGACCATAATTCAAATCGCGCGTAACGTCGAAAGAATCATCTGCAAAAAAATGGGTGCAACACGAGGACTTCACAAGAAAATGGGTGAAATATAAGGACTTCGCAGGAGGTAACCCATGCTAGTACTACTCTCGCCCAAGCACCCTTACCTACGGAGTTCTGATAGAATCCGTTGCATTAGTGCTGGTATGATCGCACCTGTTTCATTTCGTGCTGAAAATACATACACTCCCTCTCCTTCCCTCCCCCTCCCATCGATTGTTTCCTTGTGCGTTCATACTGCACCTCTTCTTCTCGTTCTAATATCGATTAAAATGCCCCTGCTTCTTGACTCACATTTGCGTATAAACCAGCGGACCCTAGTTCCAGTCGCGCGTAACGTCGAACGACCCGTCTGAAAAAAAATTGGTGCGACACGAGGACTTGCCAGGAGGTCACCCATCTGAGTACTACTCTCGCCCAAGCACACTTAACTGCGGAGTTCTGACGGGATCCGGTGCATTTGTGCTGGTATGATCGCACCCGTTTAATTCCGCGCTGCAAATACATAAACTCCTTCTCCTTTCTTCCTCCTCCTGTCATTTGTTTCCTTATGCGTGCGCACTGCACCTCCCGTGCTCCTTCTAATATAAAGTAAAATGCTACGGTGCCGTGACTCACATTTGTGAATAAACCTGAGGACCATAATTCAAGTTGCGCGTATAGTCGAAAGAATCATCTGCAAAAAAATGGGTGCAACACGAGGACTTCCTAAGAAAATGGGTGAAATATAAGGACTTCGCATGAGGTAACCCATTCTAGTGCTACTCTCGCCCAAGCACCCTTAACTTGCGGAGTTCTGATAGAATCCGTTGCATTGGTGCTGGTATGATTGCTTATGTTTCATTCTGCGCTGCAAATACATACACTTTTTCTCCCTCATCCCCCCTCCCGTCAATTGTTTCCTTGTGCGTGCACTCTGCATCTCTCCTTCTCGTTCTAATATCGATTAAAATGCCCCTGCTTTTTGACTCACATTTGCGTATAAACCAGTGGACCCTAGTTCCAGTCGCGCGTAACGTCGAACGACCCGTCTGAAAAAAAAATTAGTGCGACACGAGGACTTCCCAAGAGGTCAACCATGCGAGTACTAATCTCGCCCAAGCACACTTAACTGCGGAGTTCTGACGGGATCCGGTGCATTAGTTCTGGTATGATCGCACCCGTTTAATTCCACACTGCAAATACATAAACTCCTTCTCCTTTCTTCCCCCTCCCGTCATTTGTTTCCTTGTGCGTGCGCACTGCACCTCCCCTGCTCGTTCTAATATCAAGTAAAATGCTACGGTGCCATGACTCACATTTGCGAATAAACCTGAGGACAATAATTCAACTTGCGCGTATCGTCGAAAGAATCATCTGCAAAAAAATGGGTGCAACACGAGGACTTCCTAAGAAAATGGGTGAAATATAAGGACTTCGCAGGAAGTCACCCATCCTAGTGCTACTCTCGCCCAAGCACCTTTAACTTGCGGAGTTCTGATAGAATCCGTTGCATTGGTGCTGGTATGATTGCTCATGTTTCATTCTGCGATGCGAATACATATACTTTTTCTACCTCCATCCCCCCTCCCGTCATTTGTTTCCTTGTGCGTGCACTCTGCATCTCTCTTTCTCGTTCTAATATCGATTAAAATGCCCCTGCTTCTTGACTCACATTTGCGTATAAACCAGTGGACCCTTGTTCCAGTCGCGCGTAACGTCGAACGACCCGTCGGAAAAAAAAATTAGTGCGGCACGAGGACTTCCCAAGAGGTAACCCATTTGAGTACTACTCTTGCCCAAGCACACTTAACTGCGGAGTTCTGATGGAATCCGGTGCATTAGTGCTGGTATGATCGAACCTGTTTAATTTCGCGCTGCAAATACATAAACTCCTTCTCCTTTATTCCCCCTCCCGTCATTTGTTTCCTTGTGCGTGCGCACTGCACCTCTCGTTCTCGCTCAAATATCAAGTAAAATCCCACGGCGCCGTGACTCACATTTGCGAATAAATCTGCGGACCATAATTAAAGTCGCGCGAAAGGTCAAACGGCACATCTGAAAAAAAAAAAATTGGTGCAACACGAGAACTTTCCAGGAGGTAACCCATCATTGTACTACTTTCACCAAAGCACACTTAACTGCGGAGTTCTGATGGGATCCGGTGCATTTGTGCTGGTGTGACCGCGCCTGTTTAATTTCGTGCTAAAAATACATACACTCCTTCTTCCCTCCCTCCCTCCCATCATTTGTTTCCTTGTGCGTTCACACTGCATATCTCCTTCTCGTTCTAATATCGATTAAAATTCCCCTCATTCTTGACTCACATTTACGTATAAACCAGCGGACCAAAGGTCCAGTCGCGCGTAATGTCGAACGACCCATCTGAAAAAAAATTGTTGCGATACGAGGACTTCCCAAGAGGTCACCCATCCGAGTACTACACTCGCCCAAGCACACTTAACTGCAGAGTTCTGATTGGATCTAGTGCATTAGTGCTGGTATGATGCCATTTGTTTAATTTTGCGCTTCAAATACATACACTCCTTCTCTTTTCTTCCTTCTCCCGTCATTTGTTTCCTTGTGCTTGCGCACTGCACCTCCCGTTCTCGTTCACATATCAAGTAAAATGTCACGGCATCGTGACTCACATTTGCGAATAAACCTGAGGACCATAAATCAAGTCGCGCGTAACGTCGAAAGAATTATCTGCAAAAAGATGGGTGCAACACGAGGACCTCCCAAGAAAATGGGTGAAATATAAGGACTTCGCAGGAGGTCACCCATCCGAGTACTTTTCTCACCCAAGCACCCTTAACTGCGGAGTTCTGATAGAATCCGTTGCATTAGTGCTGGTATGATCGCACCTGTTTTATTTCGTGCTGAAAATACATACACTCCCTCTCCTTCCCTCCCCCTCCCATCGATTGTTTCCTTGTGCGTTCACACTGCACCTCTTCTTCTCGTTCTAATATCGATTAAAATGCCCCTGCTTCTTGACTCACATTTGCGTATAAACCAGCGGACCCTAGTTCCAGTCGCGCGTAAAGTCGAACGACATATCTGAAAAAAAATTGTTGCGATACGAGGACTTCCCAGGAGGTCACCCATCCGAGTACTACTCTCGCCCAAGCACAGTTAACTGCGGAGTTCTGATGGGATCCGGTGCATTTGTGCTGGTATGATAGAACCCGTTTAATTTCGCGCTGCAAATACATAAATTCCTTCTCCTTTCTTCCCCCTCCCGTCATTTGTTTCCTTGTGCGTGCGCACTGCACCTCCCGTGCTCGTTCTAATATAAAGTAAAATGCTACGGTGCCGTGACTCACATTTGCGAATAAACCTGAGGACCATAATTCAAGTCGCGCGTATCGTCGAAAGAATCATCTGCAACACAATGGGTGAAACACGAGGACTTCCTAAGAAAATGGGTGAAATATAAGGACTTCGCAGGAGGTCACCCATCCTAGTGCTACTCTCGCCCAAACACCCTTAACTTGCGGAGTTCTGATTGAACCCGTTGCATTGGTGCTGGTATGATTGCTCATGTTTCATTCTGCGCTGCAAATACATACACTTTTTCTCCCTCCATCCCCCCTCCCTTCATTTGTTTCCTTGTGCATACACTCTGCATCTCTCCTTCTCGTTCTAATATCAAGTAATATGCCCCGGCACCGTGACTCACCTTTACAAATGAACTAGCGGTTTATAATTCCATTCGCGCGTAACGTCGAACAACCCATCCGAAAAAAAATATGTGCAACACGAGGGCTTCCCAGGTGGTCACCCATCCAAGTACTACCCTCGCCCAAGCACACTTAACTGCGGAGTTCTGATGGGATCCGGGGCTTTAGTGCTGGTATGATCGAACTTGTTTAATTTCGCGCTGCAAATACATACACTCTATCTCCTTTCTTCCCCCTCCCGTCATTTGTTTCCTTGTGCGTTCACACTTCACCTCTCATTCTCGTTCTAATATCGATTAAAATGACCCTGCTTCTTGACTCACATTTGCGTATAAACCAGCGGACCCCAGTTCCAGTCGCGCGTAACGTCGAACGACCCGTCTGAAAAAAAATTTGTGCGACACAAGGACTTCCCAGGAGGTCACCCATCCGAGTACTAATCTCGCCCAAGCACACTTCACTACGAAGTTCTGATGGGATCCGATGCATTAGTGCTGGTATGATCGCACCAGTTTAATTTCGCGCTGCAAATACATAAACTCATTCCCCTTTCTTCCCCCTCCCGTCATTTGTTTCCTTGTGCGTGCGCACTGCACCTCCCGTTCTCGTTCTAATATAAAGTAAAATGCTAAAGCGTCGTGAATCACATTTGCGAATAAACCTGAGGACCATAATTCAAGTCGCGCGTAACATCGAAAGAATCATCTGCAAAAAAATGGGTGCAACACGAGAACATCACAAGAAAATGGGTGAAATATAAGGACTTCGCAGGAGGTAACCCATGCTAGTACTACTCTCGCCCAAGCACCCTTACCTACGGAGTTCTGATAGAATCCGTTGCATTAGTGCTGGTATGATTGCACCTGTTTCATTTCGTGCTGAAAATACATACACTCCTTCTCTTTCCCTCCCCCTCCCATCAATTGTTTCCTTGTGCGTTCACACTGCACCTCTCCTTCTCGTTCTAATATCGATTAAAATGCCCCTGCTTCTTGACTCACATTTGCGGATAAACCAGCGGACACTAGTTCTAGTCGTGCGTAACTTCGAACGACCCGTCTGAAAAAAAATTTGTGCGACACGAGGACTTCCCAGGAGGTCACCCATCTGAGTACTACTCTCGCCCAAGCACACTTAACTGCGGAGTTCTGACGGGATCTGGTGCATTTGTGCTGGTATGATCGCACCCGTTTAATTCTGCGCTGCAAATGCATAAACTCCTTCTCCTTTCTTCCCCCTCCCGTCATTTGTCTCCTTGTGCGTGCGCACTGCACCTCCCGTGCTCGTTCTAATATAAAGTAAAATGCTACGGTTCCGTGACTCACATTAGCGAATAAACCTGAGGACCATAATTCAAGTCGGGAGTATCGTCGAAAGAATCATCTGCAAAAAAATGGGTGCAACACGAGGACTTCCTAAGAAAATGGGTGAAATATAAGGACTTCGCAAGAGGTCACCCATCCTAGTGCTACTCTCGCCCAATGATCCTTAACTTGCGGAGTTCTGATAGAATCCGTTGCATTGGTGCTGGTATGATTGCTCATGTTTCATTCTGCGCTGCAAATACATACACTTTTTCTCCCTCCATCCCCCCTCCCGTCATTTGTTTCCTTGTGCGTGCACTCTGCATCTCTCCTTCTTGTTCTAATATCGATTAAAATGTCCCTGCTTCTTGACTCACATTTGCGTATAAACCAGTGGACCCTAGTTCCAGTCGCGCGTAACGTCGAACCACCCGTCTGAAAAAAAAAATTAGTGCGACACGAGAACTTCCCAGGAGGTCACCCATCTTAGTACTACTCTCGCCCAAGCACACTTAACTGCTGAGTTCTGATGGGATCCGGTGCATTAGTGCTGGTATGATCGCACCTATTTAATGTTGCGCTGCAAATACATAAACTCCTCCTTTCTTCCCCCTCTCGTCATTTATTTCCTTTTGCGTGCGCACTGCACCTCCCGTTCTCGTTCAAATATCAAGTAAAATGCCACGGCGCTGTGACTCACATTTGCGAATAAATCTGCGGAACATAATTAATGTCGCGCGTAACGTCGAACGGCACATCTGAAAAAAAGAAAATGGGTGCAACATGAGAACTTCCCAGGAGGTAACCCATCATTGTACTACTTTCGTCAAAGCACACTTAACTGCGAAGTTCTGATGGGATCCGGTGCATTTGTGCTGGTGTTAGCGCACCTGTTTAATTTCGGGCTGAAAATACATACACTCCTTCTTCCCTCCCCCCTCCTATCATTTGTTTCCTTGTGCATTCACACTGCACCTCTCCTTCTCGTTCGAATATCGATAAAAATGCCACAGATTCTTGACTCACATTTGCGTATAAACCAGCAGATTATAGTTCCAGTCGCACGTAACGTCGAACGACCCGTGTAAAAAAAAATTGGTGCGACACGAGGACTTCCCAAGAGGTCACCCATCCGAGTACTGCTATCGCCCAAGCACACTTAACTGCTAAGTTCTGATGGGATCCGGGGCATTAGTGATGGTATGACCGCACCCGTTTAATTCCGCGCTGCAAATACATAAACTCCTTCTCCTTTCTTCCCCCTCCCGTCATTTGTTTCCTTGTGCGTGCGCACTGCACCTCTCGTTCTCGTTCAAATATCAAGTAAAATACAACGGCGCTGTGACTCACATTTGCGAATAAATCTGCGGACCATAATTAAAGTCGCGCGTAACGTCGAACGGCACATCTGAAAAAAAGAAAACGGGTGCAACACGAGAACTTCCCAGGAGGTAACCCATCATTGTACTACTTTCGCCAAAGCACACTTAACTGCGGAGTTCTGATGGGATCCGGTGCATTTGTGCTGGTGTGACCGCACCTGTTTATTTTCGTGCTGAAAATACATACACTCCTTCTTTCCTCCCCCCTCCCATCATTTGTTTCCTTTTGCGTTCACACTGCACCTCTTCTTCTTGTTCTAATATCGATAGAAATGCCCCTGATTCTTGACTCACATTTGCGTATAAACCAGCGGACCATAGTTCCAGTCGCACCTAACGTCGAACGACCCATCTGAAAAAAAAAATTGTTGGGATACGAGGACTTCCCAAGAGGTCACCCATCCGAGTACTACTCTCGCCCAAGCACACTTAACTGCAGAGTTCTCATGGGATCCAGTGCAGTAGTGCTGGTATGATGCCACTTGTATAATTTTGCGCTTCAAATACATACACTCATTCTCGTTTCTTCCTCATCCCGTCATTTGTTTCCTTGTGCGTGCGCACTGCACCTCCCGTACTCGTTCTAATATCAAGTAAAATGCCACGGCGCCGTGACTCACATTTGCAAATAAACTTGCGGACCATAAATCAAGTCGCGCATAACGTCGAAAGCATCATCTGCAAAAAGACGGGTGCAAGACGAGGACCTCCCAAGAAAATGGGTGAAATATAAGGACTTCGCAGGAGGTCACCCATCCGAGTACTTTTTTCGCCCAAGCACCCTTAACTGCGAAGTTCTGAAAGAATCCGTTGCATTAGTGCTGGTATGATCCCTCATGTTTCATTATGCACTGCAAATACACACACTCTTTCTCCTCCCATCGCCCCTCCCGTCATTTGTTTCCTTGTGCGTGCACTCTGCATCTCTCTTTCTCGTTCTAATATCAAGTAATATGACCCGGCACCGTGACTCACCTTTGCAAATGAACCAGCGGTTTATAATTCCATTCGCGCGTAACGTCGAACAACCCATCCCAAAAAAAATAGGTGCAACACGAGGGCTTCCCAAGTCGTCACCCATCCGAGTACTACGCTCACCCAAGCACACTTAACTGCGGAGTTCTGATGGGATCCGGAGCTTTAGTGCTGGTAAGATCGCACCTGTTTAATTTCGCGCTGCAAATACATACACTCCTTCTCCTTTCTTCCCCCTCCTGTCATTTGTTTCCTTGTGCGTTCACACTTCACCTCTCATTCTCGTTCTAATATCGATTAAAATGCCCCTGCTTCTTGACTCACATTTGCGTATAAACCAGCGGACCCTAGTTCCAGACGCGCGTAACGTCGAAAGACCCGTCTGAAAAAAAATTGGTGCGACACGAGAACTTCCCAGGTGGTCACCCATCCGAGTACTAATCTCCCCCAAGCACACTTCACTGCAGAGTTCTGATGGGATCCGGTGCATTAGTGCTGGTATGATCGCACATGTTTAATTTGGCGCTGCAAATACATACACTCCTTCTCTTTTCTTCCTCCTCCCGTCATTTGTTTCCTTGTGCGTGCGCACTGCACCTCCCGTACTCATTCTAATATCAAGTAAAATGCCACGATGCCGTGACTCACATTTGCGAATAAACCTAAGGACCGTAAATCAAGTCGCGCGTAACGTCGAAAGAATCATCTGCAAAAAGATGGGTGCAACACGAGGACCTCCCAAGAAAATGGGTGAAATATAAGGACTTCGCAAGAGGTCACCCATCCGAGTACTTTTCTCGCCTAAGCACCCTTAACTGCGGAGTTCTGATAGAATCCGTTGCATTAGTGCTGGTATGATCCATCATGTTTCATTCTGCACTGCAAATACATACACTCTTTCTCCTCCCATCCCCCCTCCCGTCATTTGTTTCCTTGTGTGTGCACTCTGCATCTCTCTTTCTCGTTCTAATATCAAGTAATATGCCCCGGCACCGTGACTCACCTTTGCAAATGAACCAGCGGTTTATAATTCCATTCGCGCATAACGTCGAACAACCCATCCGAAAAAAAATAGGTGCAACACGAGGGCTTCCCAAGTTGTCACCCATCCGAGTACTACTCTCGCCCAAGCACACTTAACTGCGGAGTTCTGATGGGATCCGGGGCTTTAGTGCTGGTATGATCGAACTTTTTTAATTTCGCGCTGCAAATACATACACTCTATCTCCTTTCTTCCCCCTCCCGTCATTTGTTTCCTTGTGCGTTCACACTTCACCTCTCATTCTCATTCTAATATCGATTAAAATGCCCCTGCTTCTTGACTCACATTTGCGTATAAACCAGCGGACCCTAGTGCTAGACACGCGTAACGTCGAACGACCCATCTGAAAAAAAATTGGTGCAACACGAGGACTTCCCAGGAGGTCACCCATCCGAGTACTAATCTCGCCGAAGCACACTTCACTGCGGAGTTCTGATGGGATCCGATGCATTAGTGCCGATATGATCGCACTTGTTTAATTTCGCGCTGCAAATACATAAACTCATTCCCCTTTCTTCCCCCTCCCGTCATTTGTTTCCCTGTGCGTGCGCACTGCACCTCCCGTTCTCATTTTACTATCAAGTAAAATGCCACGGCGCCGTGACTCACATTTGCGAATAAACCTGAGGACCATAATTCAAGTCGCGCGTAACGTCGAACGAATCATCTGCAAAAAAAAGGGTGCAACACGAGGACTTCCTAAGAAAATTGGTAAAATATAAGGACTTCGCAGAAGGTAACCCATGCTAGAACTACTCTCGCCCAAGCACCCTTACCTACGGAGTTCTGATAGAATCCGTTGCATTAGTGCTGGTATGATCGCACCTGTTTCATTTCGTGCTGAAAATACATACACTCCTTCTCCTTCCCTCCCCTTCCCATCAATTGTTTCCTTGTGCGTTCACACTGCACCTCTCCTTCTCGTTCTAATATCGATTAAAATGACCCTTCTTCCTGACTCACATTTGCGTATAAACCAGCGGACCCTCGTTCCAGTCGCGCGTAACGTCGAACGACCCGTTTGAAAAAAAATTGGTGCGACACGAGGATTTCCTAGCAGGTCACCCATCCAAGTACTACTCTCGCCCAAGCACACTTAACTGCAGAGTTCTGATGGGATCCAGTGCATTACTGCTGGTATGATGCCATTTGTTTAATTTTGCGCTTAAAATACATACACTCCTTCTCTTTTCTTCCTCATCCCGTCATTTGTTTCCTTGTGCGTGCGCACTGCACCTCCCGTACTCGTTCTAATATCAAGTAAAATGCCACGGCGCCATGACTCACATTTGCGAATAAACCTGCGCACCATAAATCAAGTCGTGCGTAACGTCGAAAGAATCATCTGTAAAAAGATGGGTGCAACACGAGGACCTCCCAAGAAAATGGGTGAAATATAAGGACTTCGCAGGAGGTCACCCATCAGAGTACTTATCTCGCCCAAGCACCCTTAACTGCGGAGTTCTGATAGAATCCTTTGCATTAGTGCTGGTATGATCCCTCATGTTTCATTTTGCACTACAAATACATACACTCTTTCTCCTCCCATCCCCCCTCCCGTCATTTGTTTCCTTGTGCGTGCACTCTGCATCTCTCTTTCTCGTTCTAATATCAAGTAATATGCCCCGGCACCGTGACTCACCTTTGCAAATGAACCAGCGGTTTATAATTCCATTCGCGCGTAACGTCGAACAACCCATCCGAAAAAAATAGGTGCAACACGAGGGCTTCCCAAGTGGTCACCCATCCGAGTACTACTCTCGCCCAAGCACACTTAACTGCGGAGTTCTGATGGGATCCGGGGCTTTAGTGATGGTATGATCGCACCTGTTTAATTTCGCACTGCAAATACATACACTCCTTCTCCTTTCTTCCCCCTCCGGTCATTTGTTTCCTTGTGCGTTCACACTTCACCTCTCATTCTCGTTCTAATATCGATTAAAATGCCCCTGCTTCTTGACTCACATTTGCGTATAAACCAGTGGACCCTAATTCCAGTCGCGCGTAACGTCGAACGACCCGTCTAAAAAAAAATTGGTGCGACACGAGGACTTCCAAAGAGGTCACCCATCCGAGTACTACTCTCACCCAAGCACACTTAACTGCGGAGTTCTGATGGGATCCGGTGAATTAGTGCTGGAATGATTGCACCTGTTTAATTTCGCGCTGCAAATACATAAACTCATTCCCCTTTCGTCCCCCTCCCGTCATTTGTTTCCTTGTCCGTGCGCACTGTAGCTCCCGTTCTCGTTCTAATATCAAGTAAAATGCTACAGCACCGTGACTCACATTTGCGAATAAACCTGAGGACCATAATTCAAGTCGCGCGTAATGTCGAAAGAATCATCTGCAACAAAATGGGTACAACACGAGGACTTCCTAAGAAAATGGGTGAAATATAAGGACTTCGCAGGAGGTCACCCATAATAGTGCTACTCTCGCCCAAGCACCCTTAACTTGCGGAGTTCTGATAAAATCCGTTGCATTGATGCTGGTATGATTGCTCATGTTTCATTCTGCGCTGCAAATACATACACTTTTTCTCCCTCCATTCCCCCTCCCATAATTTGTTTCCTTGTGCGTGCACTTTGCATCTCTCCTTCTCGTTCTAATATCGATTAAAATACCCCTGTTTCTTGACTCACATTTGTGTATAAACCAGTGGACCCTAGTTCCAGTCGCGCGTAACGTCGAATGACCCGTCTGAAAAGAAAAATTAGTGTGACACGAGTACTTCCCAGGAGGTCACCCATCCGAGTACGACTCACGCCCAAGCACACTTAAGTGCGGAGTTCTGATGGGATCCGGTGCATTAGTGCTGGTATGATCGCACCTGTTTAATTTTGCGCTGCAAATACATAAACTACTTCTCCTTTCTTCCCCCTCCCGTGATTTGTTTCCTTGTGCGTGCGCACTGCACCTCTCGTTCTCGTTCAAATATCAAGTAAAATGCCACAGCGTCGTGACTCACATTTGCGAATAAATCTGCAGACCATAATTAAAGTCGCGCGTAACGTCGCACGGCACATCTGAAAAAAAGAAAATGGGTGCAACACGAGAACTTCCCAGGAGGTAACCCATCATTGTACTGCTTTCGCCAAAGCACACTTAACTGCGGAGTTCTGATGGGATCCGGTGCATTTGTGCTGGTGTGACCGCACCTGTTTAATTTTGTGTTGAAAATACATACACTCCTTCTTCCCTCCCCCCCTCCCATCATTTGTTTCCTTGTGCGTTCACACTGCACCTCTCCTTCTCGTTCTAATATCGATTAAAATGCCTCTGATTCTTGACTCACATTTGCGTATAAACCAGCGGACCATAGTTCCAGTCGCGCGTAACGTCGGACGACCCATCTGAAAAAAAATTGTTGCGATACGAGGACTTCCCAATAGGTCACCCATCCGAGTACTACTCTCGCCCAAACACGCTTAACTGCAGAGTTCTGATGGGATCCAGTGCATTAGCGCTGGTATGATGCCACTTGTTTAATTTTGCGCTTCAAATACATACACTCCTTCTCTTTTCTTCCTCCTCCCAACATTTGTTTCCTTGTGCGTGCGCACTGGACCTCCCGTACTCGTTCTAATATCAAGTAAAATGCCACGGCGCCGTGACTCACATTTGCGAATAAACCTGCGGACCATAAATCAAGTCGCGCGTAACGTCGAAAGAATCATCTGCAAAAAGATGGGTGCAACACGAGGACCTCCCAAGAAAATGGGCGAAATATAAGGACTTCGCAGGAGGTCACCCATCCGAGTTCTTTTCTCACCCAAGCACCCTTAACTGCGGAGTTCTGATAGAATCCGTTGCATTAGAGCTGGTATGATCCCTCATGTTTCATTCTGCACTGCAAATACATACACTCTTTCTCCTCCCGTCATTTGTTTCCTTGTGCGTGCACTCTGCATCTCTCTTTCTCATTCTAATATCAAGTAATATGCCCCGGCACCGTGACTCACCTTTGCAAATGAACCAGCGGTTTATAATTCCATTCGCGCATAACGTCGAACAACCAATCCAAAAAAAAATAAGTACAACACGAGGGCTTCCCAAGTGGTCACCCATCCGAGTACTACTCTCGCCCAAGCACACTTAACTGCGGAGTTCTGATGGGATCCGGGGCTTTAGTGCTGGTATGATCGCACCTCTTTAATTTCGCGATGCAAATACATATACTCCTTCTCCTTTCTTCCCCCTCCCGTCATTTGTATCCTTGTGCGTTAACACTTCATCTCTCATTCTCGTTCTAATATCGATTAAAATGCCCCTGCTTATTGACTGACATTTGCGTATAAACCAGCGGACCCTAGTTCCAGACGCGCGTAACGTCGAACGACCCGTCTGAAAAAAAATTGGTGCGACACGAGGACTTCCCAGGAGGTCACGCATCCGAGTACTAATCTCGCCCAAGCACACTTAACTGCAGAGTTCTGATGGGATCCGGTGCAATAGTGCTGGTATGATCGCACCCGTTTAATTTTGCGCTTCTATTACATAAACTCATTCCCCTTTCTTCCCCCTCTCGTCATTTGTTTCCTTGTGTGTGCGCACTGCACCTCCCGTTTGCTAATAAACCTGAGAACCATAATTCAAGTCGCGCGTAACGTCGAAAGAATCATCTGCAAAAAAATGGGTGCAACACGAGGACTTCACAAGAAAATGGGTGAAATATAAGAACTTCGCAGGAGGTAACCCATGCTAATACTACTCTCGCCCAAGCACCCTTACCTACGGAGTTCTGATAGAATCCGTTGCATTAGTGCTGGTATGATCGCACCTGTTTCATTTATTGCTGAAAATACATACACTCCTTCTCCTTCCTTCCCCCTCCCATCAATTGTTTCTTTGTGCGTTCACACTGCACCTCTCCTTCTCGTTCTAATATGGATTAAAATGCCCCTGCTTCTTGACTCACATTTGCGTATAAACCAGCGGACCCTAGTTCCAGTCGCGCGTAACGTCGAACTACCCGTCTGAAAAAAAATTGGTGCGACACGAGGACTTCCCAGGAGGTCACCAATCCGAGTACTACTCTAGCCAAAGCACACTTAACTGCAGAGTTCTGACGGAATCCGGTGCATTAGTGCTGGTATGATCGCACACGTTTAATTCCGCGCTGCAAATACATAAACTCCTTCTCCTTTCTTCCCCCTCCCGTCATTTGTTTCCTTGTGCGTGCGCACTGCCCCTCCCGTGCTCCTTCTAATATAAAGTAACATGCTACGGTGCCGTGACTCACATTTGCGAATAAACCTGAGGACCATAATTCAAGTCGCGCGTATCGTCGAAAGAATCATCTGCAAAAAAATGGGTGGAACACGAGGACTTCCTAAGAAAATTGGTGAAATATAAGGACTTCGCATGAGGTCACCCATCCTAGTGCTACTCTCGCCCAAGCACCCTTAACTTGCGGAGTTCTGATAGAATCCGTTGCATTGGTGCTGGTATGATCGCTCATGTTTCATTCTGCGCTGCAAATACATACACTTTTTCTCCCTCCATCCCCCCTCCCGTCATTTGTTTCCTTGTGCGTGCACTCTGCATCTCTCCTTCTCGTTCTAATATCGATTAAAATGCCCCTGCTTCTTGACTCACATTTGCGTATAAACCAGCGGACCTTAGTTCCAGTCGCGCGTAACGTCGAACGACCCGTCTGAAAAAAAAATTAGTGCGACACGAGGACTTCCCAAGAGGTCACCCATCCGAGTACTACTCTCGCCCAAGCACACTTAACTGCGGAGTTCTGATGGGATCCGGTGCATTAGTGCTGGTATGATCGCATATGTTTAATTTTGCGCTGCAAATACATAAACTCCTTCTCCTTTCTTCTCCCTCCCGTCATTTGTTTCCTTGTGCGTGCACACTGCACCTCTCGTTCTCGTTCAAATATCAAATAAAATGCCACGACACCGTGACTCACATTTGCTAATAAATCTGCGGACCATAATTAAAGTCGCGCGTACGTCGAATGGCACATCTGAAAAAAAGAAAATGGATACAACACGAGAACTTCCCACGATGTAACCCATAATTGTACTACTTTCGCCAAAGCACACTTGACAGCGGAGTTCTGATGGGATCCGGTGCATTTGTGCTGGTATGATCGCACCTGTTTAATTTCGCACTGCAAATACATACACTCATTCCCCTTTCTTCCCCCTCCCGCCATTTGTTTCCTTTTACGTGCGCACTACACCTCCCGCTCTCGTTCTAATATCAAGTAAAATGCCACGGCACCGTGACTCACATTTGCGAATAAACCTGAGGACCATAATTCAAATCGCGCGTAACGTCGAAAGAATCATCTGCAAAAAAATGGGTGCAACACGAGGACTTCACAAGAAAATGGGTGAAATATAAGGACTTCGCAGGAGGTAACCCATGCTAGTACTACTCTCGCCCAAGCACCCTTACCTACGGAGTTCTGATAGAATCCGTTGCATTAGTGCTGGTATGATCGCACCTGTTTCATTTCGTGCTGAAAATACATACACTCCCTCTCCTTCCCTCCCCCTCCCATCGATTGTTTCAAAAAAAACCTGAGGACTATAATTCAAAAAAATGGGTGCAACACGAGGACTTCACAAGAAAATGGGTGAAATATAAGGACTTCGCAGGAGATAACCCATGCTAGTACTACTCTCGCCCAAGCACCTTACCTACGGAGTTCTGATAGAATCCGATGCATTAGTGCTGGTATGATCGCACCTGTTTCATTTCGTGCTGAAAATACATACACTCTTTCTCCTTCCCTCCCCCTCCCGTCATTTGTTTCTTTGTGTGTGCACTCTTTCATCTCTCCTTCTCGTTCTAATATCGATTAAAATGCCCCTGCTTCTTGACTCACATTTACGTATAAACTAGTGGACCCTAGTTGCAGTCGCACATAACGTCGAACGACCCGTCTGAAAAAAAAAATTAATGCGACATGAGGACTTCCCAGGAGATCACCCATCCGAGTACTACTCTCGCCCAAGCACACTTAACTGCGGAGTTCTAATGGGATCTGGTGCATTAGTGCTGGTATGATCGCACCTGTTTAATTTCGCGCTGCAAATACATAAACTCCTTCTCCTTTCTTCCCCCTCCCGTCATTTGTTTCCTTGTGCGTGCGCACTGCACCTCACGTTCTCGTTCAAATATCAAGTAAAATGCCACGGCGCCGTGACTCACATTTGTGAATAAACCTGAGGACCATAATTCAAGTCGCGCGTAAAGTCGAAAGAATCATCTGCAAAAAAATGGGTGCAACACGAGGACTTCCTAAGAAAATAGGTGAAATATAAGGACTTCGCAGGAGGTCACCCATCCTAGTGCTACTCTCGCCCAAGCACCCTTAACTTGCGGAGTTCTGATAGAATCCGTTGCATTGGTGCTGATATGATTGCTAATGTTTCATTCTGCACTGCCAATACATACACTTTTTCTCCCTCCATCCCCCCTCCCGTCATTTGTTTCCTTGTGCGTGCACTCTGCATCTCTCCTTCTCGTTCTAATATCGATTAAAATGCCCCTGCTTCTTTACACACATTTGCGTATAAACCAGTGGACCCTAGTTCCAGTCGCGCGTAACGTCGAACGACCCATCTGAAAAAAAAAATTAGTGCGACACGAGGACTTCCCAGTAGGTCACCCATCCGAGTACTACTCTCGCCCAAGCACACTTAATTGCGGAGTTCTGATAGGCTCCGGTGCATTAGTGCTGGTATGATCGCTCCTATTTAATATCGCGCTGCAAATACATAATCTACTCCTCCTTTCTTCCCCCTCCCGTCATTTGTTTCCTTGTGCGTGCGCACTGCACCTCTCGTTCTCGTTCAAATATCAAGTAAAATGCCACAGCACCGTGACTCACATTTGCGAATATATCTGCGGACCATAATTAAAGTCGCGCGTAACTTCGAACAACACATCTGAAAAAAAAGAAAATGGGTGCAACACGAGAACTTCCCATGAGGTAACCCATCATTGTACTACTTTCGCTAAAGCACACTTAACTGCGGAGTTTTGATGGGATCCGGTACATTTGTGCTGGTGTGACCGCACCTGTTTAATTTCGTGCTGAAAATACATACACTCCTTCTTCCCTCCCCCCCTCCCATCATTTGTTTCCTTGTGCGTTCAGACTGCACCTCTCCTTCTCGTTCTAATATCGATTAAAATGCCTCTGATTCTTGACTCACATTTGCGTATAAACCAGCGGACCATATTTCCAGTCGCGCGTAACGTCGGACGACCCATCTGAAAAAAAATTGTTGCGATACGAGGACTTCCCAATAGGTCACCCATCCGAGTACTACTCTCGCCCAAGCACGCTTAACTGCAGAGTTCTGATGGGATCCAGTGCATTAGTGCTGGTATGATGCCACTTGTTTAATTTTGCGCTTCAAATACATACACTCCTTCTCTTTTCTTCCTCCTCCCGTCATTTGTTTCCTTGTGCGTGCGCACTGCACCTCCCGTACTCGTTCTAATATCAAGTAAAATGCCACGGCGTCGTTTCTCACATTTGCGAATAAACCTGCGGACCATAAATCAAGTCGCGCGTAACGTCGAAAGAATCATCTGCAAAAAGATAGGTGCAACACGACGACCTGCAAAGAAAATGGGTGAAATATAAGGACTTCGCAGGAGGTCACCCATCCGAGTACATTTCTCGCCCAAGCACCCTTAACTGCGGAGTTCTGATAGAATCCGTTGCATTAGTGCTGGTATGATCCCTCATGTTTCATTCTGCACTGTAAATACATACACTCTTTCTCTTCCCATCCCCCTTCCCGTCATTTGTTTCCTTGTGCGTGCACTCTGCATCTCTCTTTCTCGTTCTAATATCAAGTAATATGCTCCGGCACCATGACTCACCTTTGCAAATGAACCAGCGGCTTATAATTCCATTCGCGCGTAACGTCGAACAACCCATCTGAAAAAAAATAGGTGCAACACGAGGGCTTCCTAGGTGGTAACCCATCCGAGTACTACTCTCGCCCAAACACACTTAACTGCGGAGTTCTAATGAGATCCAGGGCTTTAGTGCTGGTATGATCGCACCTCTTTAATTTCGCGCTGCAAATAAATACACTCCTCCTTTCTTCCCCTTTCCGTTATTTGTTTCCTTGTCGGTTCACACTTCTCCTCTCATTCTCGTTCTAATATCGATTAAAATGCCCCTGCTTCTTGACTCACATTTGCGTATAAACCAGCGGACCCTAGTTCCAGACGCGCGTAACGTCGAACGACCATTCTGAAAAAAAATTTGTGCGACACAAGGACTTCCCAGGAGGTCAACCATCCGAGTACTAATCTCGCCCAAGCACACTTAACTGCGGAGTTCTAATGGGATCTGGGGCTTTAGTGCTGGTATGATCGCACCTGTTTAGCTTCGCGCTGCAAATACATACAATCCTTCTCTTTTCTTCCCCCTCCCGTCATTTGTTTCCTTGTGCGTGCGCGCTGCACCTCCCGTTCTCGTTCTAATATCAAGACAAATGCTACAGCGCCGTGCCTCACATTTGCGAATAAACCTGAGGACCATAATTCAAGTCGCGCGTAACGTCGAAAGAATCATCTGCAAAAAAATGGGTGTAACACGAGGACTTCACAAGAAAATGGGTGAAATATAAGGACTTCGCAGGAGGTAACCCATGCTATAACTAGTCTCGCCCAAGCACCCTTACCTACGGAGTTCTGATAGAATCCGTTGCATTAGTGCTGGTATGATCGCACCTGTTTCATTCTGCGCTGCAAATACATACACATTTTCTCCTTCCCTCCCCCTCCCATCAATTGTTTCCTTGAGCGTTCACACTGCACCTCTCCTTCTCGTTCTAATATCGATTAAAATGCCCATGCTTCTTGACTCACATTTGCGTATAAACTAGCGGATCCTAGTTCCAGTCGCGTGTATTGTCGAACGACCCGTCTGAAAAAAAATTGGTGCGACACGAGCACTTCCTAGGAAGTAACCCATCCGAGTACTACTCTCGCTCAAACACACTTAACTGCAGAGTTCTGATGGGATCCAGTGCATTAGTGCTGGTATGATCGCACCCGTTTAATTTCGCGCTGCAAATACATAAACTCCTCTCTTTTCTTCCCCCTCCAGTCATTTGTTTCCTTGTGCGTGCGCACTGCACCTCCCGTGCTCGTTCTAATATCAAGTAAAATGCTACGGTGTCGTGACTCACATTTGCGAATAAACCTGACGACCATAATTCAAGTCGCGCGTATCGTCGAAAGAATCATCTGCAAAAAAAATGGGTGTAACACGAGGACTTCCTAAGAAAATGGGTGAAATATAAGGACTTCGCAGGAGGTCACCCATCCTAGTGCTACTCTCGCCCAAGCACCCTTAACTTGCGGATTTCTGATAGAATCCGTTGCATTCGTGCTGGTATGATTGCTAATGTTTCATTCTGCGCTGCAAATACATACACTTTTTCTCCCTCCATCCCCCCTTCCGTCATTTGTTTCCTTGTGCGTGCACTCTGCATCTCTGCTTCTCGTTCTAATATCGATTAAAATGCCCCTGCTTCTTGACTCACATTTGCGTATAAACCAGCGGATCCTAGTTCCAGTCGCGCGTATTGTCCAACGACCCGTCTGAAAAAAAATTGGTGCGACACGAGGACTTCCTAGGAGGTCACCTATCCGAGTACTACTCTCGCCCAAACACACTTAACTGCAGAGTTCTGATGGGATCCAGTGCATTAGTGCTGGTATGATCGCACCCGTTTAATTTCGCGCTGCAAATACATACACTCCTTCTCCTTTCTTCCCCCTTCCGTCAATTGTTTCCTTGTGCGTTCACACTTCACCTCTCATTCTCGTTCAAATATCGATTAAAATGCCCTTGCTTCTTGACTCACATTTGGGTATAAACCAGTGGACCCTAGTTTTAGTCGAGCGTAACGTCGAAGGACCCGTCTGAAAAAAAAATTAGTGCAACACAAGGACTTCCCAGGAGGTGACCCATCCAAGTACTACTCTCGCCCAAGCACACTTAACTACGAAGTTCTGATGGGATCCGGTGCATTAGTGATAGTATGATCACAACTGTTTAATTTTGCGCTGCAAATACATAAAGTCCTTCTCCTTTCTTCCCCTTCCCGTCATTTGTTTCCATGTGCGTGCGCACTGCACCTCTCGTTCTCGTTCAAATATCAAGTAAAATGCCACGGCGTCGTGACTCACATTTGTGAATAAATCCGCGGACCATAATTAAAGTCGCGCGTAACGTCGAACCGCACATCTGAAAAAAAGAAAATGGGTGCAGCACGAGAACTTCCAAGGAGGTAACCCATCATTGTACCACTTTCGCCAAAGCACACTTAATTACGGAGTTCTGATGGGATCCGTTGCATTTGTGCTGGTGTGACCGCACCTGTTTAAATTTCGTGCAAAAAATACATACACTCTCCTTCTTCCCTCCCCCCCTCCCATCATTTGTTTCCTTGTGCGTTCACACTGCACCTCTCCTTCTCGTTCTAATATCGATTAAAATGCCCCTGATTCTTGACTCACATTTGCGTATAAACCAGCGGACCATATTTCCAGTCGCGCGTAACGTCGAACGACCCATCTTAAAAAAAATTGTTGCGATACGAGGACTTCCCAAGAGGTCACCCATCCGAGTACTACTCTCGCCCAAGCACACTTAACTGCAGAGTTCTGATGTGATCCAGTACATTAGTGCTGGTATGATGCCACTTGTTTAATTTTGCGCTTTAAATACATACACTCCTTCCCTTTTCTTCATCCTCCCGTCATTTGTTTCCTTGTGCGTACGCACTGCACCTCCCGTACTCGTTCTAATATCAAGTAAAATGCCACGGCGCCGTGACTCACATTTGCGAATAAACCTGCAGACCATAAATCAAGTCGCGCGTAACGTCGAAAGAATCATCTACGAAAAAATGGGTGCAACACGAGGACCTCCTAAGAAAATGGGTTAAATATAAGGACTTCGCAGGAGGTCACCCATCCGAGTACTTTTCTCGCCCAAGCACCCTTAACTGCGAAATTCTGATAGAATCCGTTGCATTAGTGCTGGTATGATCCCTCATGTTTCATTCTGCACTGCAAATACATACACTCTTTCTCCTCTCATCCCCCCGCCCGTCATTTGTTTCCTTGTGCGTGCACTCTGCATCTCTCTTTCTCGTTCTATTATCAAGTAATATGCCCCGGCACCGTGACTCACCTTTGCAAATGAACCAGCGGTTTATAATTCCATTCGCGTGTAACGTCGAACAACCCATCCGAAAAAAAATAGGTGCAACACGAGGGCTTCCCAAGTGGTCACCCATCCGAGTACTACTATCGCCCAAGCACACCTAACTGCGGAGTTCTGATGGGATCCGAGGCTTTAGTCCTGGTATGATCGCACCTGTTTAATTTCGCGCTGCAAATACATACACTCCTTCTCCTTTCTTCCCCCTCCCGTCATTTGTTTCCTTGTGCGTTCACACTTCACCTCTCATTCTCGTTCTAATATCGATTAAAATGCCCCTGCTTCTTGACTCACATTTGCGTATAAACCAGTGGACCCTAGTTCTAGTCGCGCGTAACGTCGAACGACGCGTCAGAAAATAAAATTAGTGCGACACAAGGACTTCCCAGGAGGTCACCCATCCGAGTACTACTCTCGCCCAAGCACACTTAGCTGCGGAGTTCTGATGGGATCCGATGCATTAGTGATGGTATGATCGCACCTGTTTAATTTTGCACTTCAAATACATAAAGTCCTTCTCCTTTCTTCCCTCTCCCGTCATTTGTTTCCTTGTGCGTGCGCACTGCACCTCTCGTTCTCGTTCAAACATCAAGTAAAATGCCACGGCGTCGTGACTCACATTTGCGAATAAATCTGCGGACCATAATTAAAGTCGCGCGTAACGTCGAACCGCACATCTGAAAAAAAGAAAATGGGTGCAACACGAGAACTTCCCAGGAGGTAACCCATCATTGTACCACTTTCGCCAAAGCACACTTAACTGCGGAGTTCTGATGGGATCCGGTGCATTTGTGCTGGTGTGACCGCACCTGTTTAATTTCGTGCAGAAAATACATACACTCCTTCTTCCCTCCCCCCCTCCCATCATTTGTTTCCTTATGCGTTCACACTGCACCTCTCATTCTCGTTCTAATATCGATTAAAATGCCCCTGATTCTTGACTCACATTTGCGTATAAACCAGCGGACCATATTTCCAGTCGCGCGTAACGTCGAACGACCCATCTTAAAAAAAATTGTTGCGATACGAGGACTTCCCAAGAGGTCACCCATCCGAGTACTACTCTCGCCCAAGCACGCTTAAATGGAGAGTTCTGATGGGATCCAGTGCATTAGTGCTGGTATGATGCCACTTGTTTAATTTTGCGCTTGAAATACATACACTCCTTCCCTTTTCTTCATCCTCCCGTCATTTGTTTCCTTGTGCGTGCGCACTGCACCTCCCGTACTCGTTTTAATATCAAATAAAATGCCACGGCGCCGTGACTCACATTTGCGAATAAACCTGCGGACAATAAATCAAGTCGCATGTAACGTCGAAAGAATCATCTACAAAAAGATGGGTGCAACACGAGGACCTCCCAAGAAAATGGGTAAAATATAAGGACTTCGCAGGAGGTCACCCATCCGAGTACTTTTCTTGCCCAAGCACCCTTAACTGCAGAGTTCTGAAAGAATCCGTTGCATTAGTGCTGGTATGATCCCTCATGTTTCATTCTGCACTGCAAATACATACACTCTTTCTCCTCCCATCCCCCCTCCCGTCATTTGTTTCCTTGTGCGTGCACTCTGCATCTCTCTTTCTTGTTCTAATATCAAGTAATATTCCCCGGCACCGTGACACACCTTTGCAAATGAACCAGCAGTTTATAATTCCATTCGCGCGTAACGTCAAACAACCAATCCGAAAAAAAATAGGTGCAACACGAGTGCTTCCCAAGTGGTCACCCATCCGAGTACTACCCTCGCCCAAGCACACTTAACTGCGGAGTTCTGATGGGATCCGGAGCTTTAGTGCTGGTATGATCGCACCTGTTTAATTTCGCGCTGCAAACACATACACTCCTTCTCCTTTCTTCCCCCTCCCGTCATTTGTTTCGTTGTGCCTTCACACTTCACCTCTCATTCTCGTTCTAATATCGATTAAAATGCCCCTGATTCTTGACTCACATTTGCGTATAAACCAGCGGACCCTAGTTCCAGACGCGCGTAACGTCGAACGACCCGTCTGAAAAAAAATTCGTGCGACACGAGGACTTCCCAAGAGGTCATCCATCCGAGTACTAATCTCGCCCAAACACACTTAACTGCAGAGTTCTGATGGGATCCGGGGCTTTAGTGCTGGTATGATCGCTCCTGTTTAGTTTCGCACTGCAAATACATACACTCCTCCTTTCTTCCCCCTCCCGTCATTTGTTTCCTTGTGCGTTCACACTTCACCTCTCATTCTCGTTCTAATATCGATTAAAATTCCCCTGCTTCTTGACTCACATTTGCGTATAAACCAGCGGACCCTAATTCCAGTTGCGCGTAACTTCGAACGACCCGTATGAAAAAAAATTGGTGCGACACGAGGACTTCCCAGGAGGTCACCCATCCGAGTACTACTCTCGCCCAAGCACACTTAACTGCGGAGTTCTGATGGGATCCGGCGCATTAGTGCTGGTATGATCACACCGGTTTAATTTCGCGCTGCAAATACATAAACTCCTTCTCCTTTCTTCCCCCTCCCGTCATTTCTTTCCTTGTGCGTGCGCACTGCACCTCCCGTGCTCGTTCTAATATCAAGTAAAATACTACGGTGTCGTGGCTCACATTTGCGAATAAACCTGAGAAGCATAATTCAAGTCGCGCGTAACGTCGAAAGAATCATCTGCAAAACGATGGGTGCAACACGAGGACCACCCAAGAAAATGGGTGAAATATAAGGACTTCGCAGGAGGTCACCCATCCGAGTACTTTTTCTCGCCCAAGCACCCTTAACTGCGGAGTTCTGATAGAATCGGTTGCATTAGTGCTAGTATGAACCCTCATGTTTTATTCTGCACTGCAAATACATACACTCTTTCTCCTTCCAACCCCCCTCCCGTCATTTGTTTCCTTCTGCGTGCACTCTGCATCTCTCTTTCTCGTTCTAATATCAAGTAATATGCCCCGGCACCGTGACTCACCTTTGCAAATGAACCAGTGATTTATAATTCCATTCGCGTGTAACGTCGAACAACCCATCCGAAAAAAAAAACAGGTACAACACGAGGGCTTCCCAGGTGGTGACCCATCCGAGTACTACTCTCGCCCAAGCACACAAAACTGCAGAGTTCTGATGGGATCCAGAGCTTTAGTGCTGGTATGATCGCACCTGTTTAATTTCGTGCTGCAAATACATACACTCCTTCTCCTTTCTTCTCCCTCCCGTCATTTGTTTCCTTGTGCGTTCACACTTGACCTCTCATTCTCTTTCTAATATCGATTAAAATGTCCCTGCTTCTTGACTCACATTTGCGTATAAACCAGCGGACCCTAGTTCCAGACGCGCGTAACGTCGAACGACCTGTCTGAAAAAAAATTAGTGCGACACGAGGACTTCCCAGGAGGTCACCCATCCGAGTACTAATCTCGCCCAAGCACACTTCACTGCGGAGTTCTGATGGGATCCGGTGCATTAGTGCTGGTATGATCGCACCTGTTTAATTTTGCGCTGCAAATACATAAATTCATTCCCCTTTCTTCCCCCTCCCGTCATTTGTTTCCTTGTGCGTGCGCACTGCACCTCCCGTTCTCGTTCTAATATCAAGTAAATAGCTACAGCGCCGTGACTCACATTTGCGAATAAACCTGAGGACCATAATTCAAGTCGCGCGTAACGTCGAAAGAATCATCTACAAAAAAATGGGTGCAACACGAGGACTTCACAAGAAAATGGGTGAAATATAAGGACTTCGCAGGAGGTAACCCATGCTAGTACTACTCTCGCCCAAGCACCCTTACATACATAGTTCTGATAGAATCCGTTGCATTAGTGCTGGTATGATCGCACCAGTTTAATTTCGCGCTGCAAATACAAAAACTCCATCTCCTTTCTTCCCCCTCCCGTCATTTGTTTCCTTGTGCGTGCGCACTGCACCTCTCGTTCTCGTTCAAATATAAAGTAAAATGCCACGGCCCCGTGACTCACATTTGCAAATAAATCTGCGGACCATAATTAAAGTCGCGCGTAACATCGAACGGCACATCTGAAAAAAAAAATAGGTGCAACACGAGAACTTCCCAGGAGGTAACCCATCATTGTACTACTTTCGCCAAAGCACACTTAACTGCGGAGTTCTGATGGGATCCGGTGCATTAGTGTTGGTGTGACCGCACCTGTTTAATTTCGTGCTGAAAATACATACACTCATTCTTCCCTCCCCCCCTCCCATCATTTGTTTCCTTGTGCGTTCACACTGCACCTCTCCTTCTCGTTCAAATATTGATTAAAATGCCCCTGATTCTTGACTCACATTTGCGTATAAACCAGCGGACCATAGTTCCAGTCACGCGTAATGTCGAACGACCCATCTGAAAAAAAATTATTACGATACGAGGACTTCCCAAGAGGTCACCCATCCGAGTACTACTCTCGCCCAAGCCCGCTTAACTGCAGAGTTCTGATGGGATCCAGTGAATTTGTGCTGGTATGATGCCACTTGTTTAATTTTGCGCTTCAAATACATACACTCCTTCTCTTTTCTTCCTCCTCCCGTATTTATTTCCTTGTGCGTGCGCACTGCACCTCCCATACTCGTTCTAATATCAAGTAAAATGCCACGGCGCCGTGACTCACATTTGCGAATAATCATGCGGACCATAAAGCAAGTCGCGCGTAACGTCGAAAGAATCATCTACAAAAAGATGGGTGCAACACGAGGACCTCCCAAGAAAATGGGTGAAATATAAGGACTTCGCAGGAGGTCAACCATCCGAGTACTTTTCTCGCCCAAGCACCCTTAACTGCGGAGTTCTGATAGAATCTGTTGCATTAGTGCTGGTATGATCCCTCATGCTTGATTCTGCACTGCAAATACATACACTCTTTCTCCTCCCATCCCCCCACCCGTCATTTGTTTCCTTGTGCGTGCACTCTGCACCTCTCTTTCTCGTTCTAATATCAAGTAATATGCCCCGGCACCGTGACTCACCTTTGCAAATGAAATAGTGGTTTATAATTCCATTCGCGCGTAACATCGAACAACCCATCCGAGAAAAAAATGGTGCAACACGAGGGCTTCCCAAGTGGTCACCCATCCGAGTACTACTCTCGCCCAAGCCCGCTTAACTGCAGAGTTCTGATGGGATCCGGTGCATTAGTGCTGGTATGATGCCACTTGTTTAATTTTGCGCTTCAAATACATACACTCCTTCTCTTTTCTTCCTCCTCCCGTCATTTATTTCCTTGTGCGTGCGCACTGCACCTCCCATACTCGTTCTAATATCAAGTAAAATACCACAGCGCCGTGACTCACATTTGCGAATAAACCTGAGGACCATAATACAAGTCGCGCGTAACGTCGAAAGAATCATCTGCAAAAAAATGGGTGCAACACGAGGACATCACAAGAAAATTTGTGAAATATAAGGACTTCGTAGGAGGTAACCCATGCTAGTACTACTTTCGCCCAAGCACCCTTACCTAAGGAGTTCTGATAGAATCCGTTGCATTAGTGCTGGTATGATCGCACCTGTTTCATTTCGTGCTTAAAATACATACACTCCTTCTCTTTCCCTCCCCCTCCCATCAATTGTTTCCTTGTGCGTTCACACTGCACCTCTCCTTCTCGTTCTAATATCGATTAAAATGCCCCTGCTTCTTGACTCACATTTGCGTATAAACCAACGGACCATAGTTCCAGTCGTGCGTAGCGTCGAACGACCCGTCTGAAAAAAAATTGGTGCGACACGAGGATTTACCAGGAGGTCACCCATCCGAGTACTACTCTCGCCCAAGCGCACTTAACTGCGGAGTTCTGATGGGATCTAGTGCATTAGTGCTGGTATGATCGCACCCGTTTAATTCCGCGCTGCAAATACATAAACTCCTTCTCATTTCCTCCCCCTCCCGTCATTTGTTTCCTTGTGCGTGCGCACTGCACCTCTTATTCTCGTTCAAATATCAAGTAAAATGCCACGGCGCCGTGACTCACATTTGCGAATAAATCTGCGGACCATAATTAAAGTCGCGAGTAACGTCGAACGGCACATCTGAAAAAAAGAAAAAGGGTGCAACACGAGAACTTCCCAGGAGGTAACCCATCATTGTACTACTTTCGCCAAAGCACACTTAACTGCGGAGTTCTGATGGGATCCGTTGCATTTGTGCTGGTATGATCGCACCCCTTTAATTCCGCGCTGCAAATACATAAACTCCTTCTCTTTTCTTCCCCCTCCCGTCATTTGTTTCCTTGTGCGTGCGCACTGCACCTCTCCTTCTCGTTCTAATATCAAGTAAAATGCTACGGTGCCGTGACTCAGATTTGCCAATAAACCTGAGGACCATAATTCAAGTCGCGCGTATCGTCGAAAGAATCATCTGCAAAAAAATGGGTGCAACACGAGGACTTCCTAAGAAAATGGGTGAAATATAAGGACTTCGCAGGAGGTCACCCATCCTAGAGCTACTCTCGCCCAAGCACCCTTAACTTGCGGAGTTCTGATAGAATTCGTTGCATTGGTGCTGGTATGATTGCTCATGTTTCATTCTGTGCTGCAAATACATACACTTTTTCTCCCTCCATCCCCCCTCCCGTCATTTGTTTCCTTGTGCGTGCACTCTGCATCTCTCCTTCTCGTTCTAATATCGATTAAAATGCCCCTGCTTCTTGACTCACATTTGCGTATAAACCAGTGGACCCTAGTTCCAGTCGCTCGTAACGTCGAATGACCCGTCTGAAAAAAAAATTAGTGCGACACGGGGACTTCCCAAGAGGTCACCCATCCGAGTACTACACTCGCCCAAGCACACTTAACTGCGGAGTTCTGATGGGATCCGGTGCAATAGTGCTGGTATGATCGCACGCGTTTAATTTTGCGCTGCAAATACATAAACTCTTTCTCCTTCCATCCCCCCTCCCGTCATTTGTTTCCTTGTGCGTGCACTCTGCGTCTCTCTTTCTTGTTCTAATATCAAGGAATATGTCCGGCACCGTGACTCACATTTGCGAATAAATCTGCGGACCATAATTAAAGTCGCACGTAACGTCGAACGGCACATCTGAAGAAAAGAAAATGGGTGCAACACGAGAACATCCCAGGAGGTAACCCATCATTGTACTACTTTCGCCAAAGCACACTTAACTGCGGAGTTCTGATGGGATCCGGTGCATTTGTGCTGGTGTGACCGCACCTGTTTAATTTCGTGCTGAAAATACATACGCTCCTTCTTCCCTCCCCCCCTCCCATCTTTTGTTTTCTTGTGCGTTCACACTGCACCTCTCCTTCTCGTTCGAATATTGATTAAAATGCCCCTGATTCTTGACTCACATTTGCGTATAAACCAGCGGACCATAGTTCCAGTCGCGCGTAACGTCGAACGACCCATCTAAAAAAAAATTATTACGATACGAGGACTTCCCAAGAGGTCACCCATCCGAGTACTACACTAGCCCAAAACACTTAACTGCAGAGTTCTGATGGGATCCAGTGCATTAGTGCTGGTATGATACCACTTGTTTAATTTTGCGCTTCAAATACATACACTCATTCTCTTTTCTTCCTCCTCCCGTCATTTATTTCCTTGTGCGTGCGCACTGCACCTCCCATACTCGTTCTAATATCAAGTAAAATGCCATGGCGCCGTGACTCACATTTGCGAATAAACCTGCAGACCATAAATCAAGTCGCGCGTAACGTCGAAAGAATCATCTACAAAAAGATGGGTGCAACACGAGGACCTCCCAAGAAAATGGGCGAAATATAAGGACTTCGCAGGAGGTCACCCATCCGAGTACTTTTCTCGCCCAAGCACCCTTAACTACGGAGTTCTGATAGAATCCGTTGCATTAGTGCTGGTATGATCCCTCATGTTTCATTCTACACTGCAAATACATACACTCTTTCTCCGCCCATCCCCCCTCCCGTCATTTGTTTCCTTGTGGGTGCACTCTGCATCTCTCTTTCTCGTTCTAATATAAAGTAATATGCCCCGGCACCGTGACTCACCTTTGCAAATGAACCAGTGGTTTATAATTCCATTCGCGCGTAACGTCGAACAACCCATCCGAAAAAAAATAGGTGCAACACGAGTGCTTCCCAAGTGGTCACCCATCCGAGTACTACCCTCGCCCAAGCACACTTAACTGCGGAGTTCTGATGGGATCCGGAGCTTTAGTGCTGGTATGATCGCACCAGTTTAATTTCGCGCTGCAAATACATACACTCCTTCTCCTATCTTCCCTTTCCGTCATTTGTTTCCTTGTGCGTTCACACTTCACCTCTAATTCTCGTTCTAATATCAATTAAAATGCCCCTGCTCCTTGACTCACATTTGCGTATAAACCAGTGAACCCTAGTTCCAGTCATGCGTAACGTCGAATTTTCCGTCTGAAAAAAAAAATTTGTGTGACACGAGGACTTCCCAGGAGGTCACACATACGAGTACTAATCTCGCCCAAGCACACTTCACTGCGGAGTTCTGATGGGATTCGGTGCATTAGTGCTGGTATGATCGCACTTGTTCAATTTTGCGCTGCAACTATATAAACTCCTTCTACTTTATTCCCCCTCCCGTCATTTGTTTCCTTGTGCGTTCGCACTGCACTTCCCGTTCTCGTTCTAATATCAAGTAAAATGCTACAGCGTCGTGACTCACATTTGTGAATAAACCTGAGGACCATAATTCAAGTCGCGCGTAACGTCGAAAGAATCATCTGCAAAAAAATGGGTGCAACACGAGGACTTCCCAAGTGGTCACCCATCCGAGTACTACTCTCGCCCAAGCACACTTAACTGCGGAGTTATGATGGGATCTGTTGTATTAGTGCTGGTATGATCACACCTGATTAATTTCGCGCTGCAAATACAAAAACTCCTTCTCCTTTCTTCCCCCTCCCGTCATTTGTATCCTTGTGCGTTAACACTTCACCTCTCATTCTCGTTCTAATATCGATTAAAATGCCCCTGCTTATTGACTCACATTTGCGTATAAACCAGCGGACCCTAGTTCCAGACGCGCATAACGTCGAACGACCCGTCTGAAAAAAAATTGGTGCGACACGAGGACTTCCCAGGAGGTCACGCATCCGAGTACTAATCTCGCCCAAGCACACTTAACTGCAGAGTTCTGATGGGATCCGGTGCAATAGTGCTGGTATGATCGCACCCGTTTAATTTTGCGCTTCTATTACATAAACTCATTCCCCTTTCTTCCCCCACCCGTCATTTGTTTCCTTGTGCGTGCGCACTGCACCTCCCGTTCTCGTTCTAATTTCAAGTAAAATGCCACGGCGCCGTGACTCACATTTGCTAATAAACCTGAGGACCATAATTCAAGTCGCGCGTAACGTCGAAAGAATCATCTGCAAAAAAATGGGTGCAACACGAGGACTTCACAAGAAAATGGGTGAGATATAAGAACTTCGCAGGAGGTAACCCATGCTAGTACTACTCTCGCCCAAGCACCCTTACCTACGGAGTTCTGATAGAATTCGTTGCATTAGTGCTGGTATGATCGCACCTGTTTCATTTCTTGCTGAAAATACATACACTCCTTCTCCTTCCTTCCCCCTCCCATCAATTGTTTCCTTGTGCGTTCACACTGCACCTCTCCTTCTCGTTCTAATATGGATTAAAATGCCCCTGCTTCTTGACTCACATTTGCGTATAAACCAGCGGACCCTAGTTCCAGTCGCGCGTAACGTCGAACGACCCGTCTGAAAAAAAATTGGTGCGACACGAGGACTTCCCAGGAGGTCACCAATCCGAGTACTACTCTCGTCAAAGCACACTTAACTGCGGAGTTCTGACGGAATCCAGTGCATTAGTGCTGGTATGATCGCACACGTTAAATTCCGCGCTGCAAATACATAAACTCCTTCTCCTTTCTTCCCCCTCCCGTCATTTGTTTCCTTGTGCGTGCGCACTGCCCCTCCCGTGCTCCTTCTAATATAAAGTAAAATGCTACGGTGCCGTGACTCACATTTGCGAATAAACCTGAGGACCATAATTCAAGTCGCGCGTATCGTCGAAAGAATCATCTGCAAAAAAATGGGTGGAACACGAGGACTTCCTAAGAAAATTGGTGAAATATAAGGACTTCGCATGAGGTCACCCATCCTAGTGCTACTCTCGCCCAAGCACCCTTAACTTGCGGAGTTCTGATAGAATCCGTTGCATTGGTGCTGGTATGATCGCTTATGTTTCATTCTGCGCTGCAAATACATACACTTTTTCTCCCTCATCCCCCCTCCCGTCAATTGTTTCCTTGTGCGTGCACTCTGCATCTCTCCTTCTCGTTCTAATATCGATTAAAATGCCCCTGCTTCTTGACTCACATTTGCGTATAAACCAGTGGACCCTAGTTCCAGTCGCGCGTAACGTCGAACGACCCGTCTGAAAAAAAAATTAGTGCGACACGAGGACTTCCCAAGAGGTCACCCATCCGAGTACTACTCTCGCCCAAGCAGACTTAACTGCGGAGTTCTGATGGGATCCGGTGCATTAGTGCTGGTATGATCGCACATGTTTAATTTTGCGCTGCAAATACATAAACTCCTTCTCATTTCTTCTCCCTCCCGTCATTTGTTTCCTTGTGCGTGCACACTGCACCTCTCGTTCTCGTTCAAATATCAAATAAAATGCCACGACACCGTGACTCACATTTGCTAATAAATCTGCGGACCATAATTAAAGTCGCGCGTAACGTCGAATGGCACATCTGAAAAAAAGAAAATGGATGCAACACGAGAACTTCCCACGATGTAACCCATAATTGTACTACTTTCGCCAAAGCACACTTGACAGCGGAGTTCTGATGGGATCCGGTGCATTTGTGCTGGTATGATCGCACCTGTTTAATTTCGCACTGCAAATACATACACTCATTCCCCTTTCTTCCCCCTCCCGTCATTTGTTTCCTTTTACGTGCGCACTGCACCTCCCGCTCTCGTTCTAATATCAAGTAAAATGCCACGGCGCCGTGACTCACATTTGCGAATAAACCTGAGGACCATAATTCAAATCGCGCGTAACGTCGAAAGAATCATCTGCAAAAAAATGGGTGCAACACGAGGACTTCACAAGAAAATGGGTGAAATATAAGGACTTCGCAGGAGGTAACCCATGCTAGTACTACTCTCGCCCAAGCACCCTTACCTACGGAGTTCTGATAGAATCCGTTGCATTAGTGCTGGTATGATCGCACCTGTTTCATTTCGTGCTGAAAATACATACACTCCCTCTCCTTCCCTCCCCCTCCCATCGATTGTTTCCTTGTGCGTTCATACTGCACCTCTTCTTCTCGTTCTAATATCGATTAAAATGCCCCTGCTTCTTGACTCACATTTGCGTATAAACCAGCGGACCCTAGTTCCAGTCGCGCGTAACGTCGAACGACCCGTCTGAAAAAAAATTGGTGCGACACGAGGACTTGCCAGGAGGTCACCCATCTGAGTACTACTCTCGCCCAAGCACACTTAACTGCGGAGTTCTGACGGGATCCGGTGCATTTGTGCTGGTATGATCGCACCCGTTTAATTCCGCGCTGCAAATACATAAACTCCTTCTCCTTTCTTCCTCCTCCTGTCATTTGTTTCCTTATGCGTGCGCACTGCACCTCCCGTGCTCCTTCTAATATAAAGTAAAATGCTACGGTGCCGTGACTCACATTTGTGAATAAACCTGAGGACCATAATTCAAGTTGCGCGTATAGTCGAAAGAATCATCTGCAAAAAAATGGGTGCAACACGAGGACTTCCTAAGAAAATGGGTGAAATATAAGGACTTCGCATGAGGTAACCCATTCTAGTGCTACTCTCGCCCAAGCACCCTTAACTTGCGGAGTTCTGATAGAATCCGTTGCATTGGTGCTGGTATGATTGCTTATGTTTCATTCTGCGCTGCAAATACATACACTTTTTCTCCCTCATCCCCCCTCCCGTCAATTGTTTCCTTGTGCGTGCACTCTGCATCTCTCCTTCTCGTTCTAATATCGATTAAAATGCCCCTGCTTCTTGACTCACATTTGCGTATAAACCAGTGGACCCTAGTTCCAGTCGCGCGTAACGTCGAACGACCCGTCTGAAAAAAAAATTAGTGCGACACGAGGACTTCCCAAGAGGTCAACCATGCGAGTACTAATCTCGCCCAAGCACACTTAACTGCGGAGTTCTGACGGGATCCGGTGCATTAGTTCTGGTATGATCGCACCCGTTTAATTCCACACTGCAAATACATAAACTCCTTCTCCTTTCTTCCCCCTCCCGTCATTTGTTTCCTTGTGCGTGCGCACTGCACCTCCCCTGCTCGTTCTAATATCAAGTAAAATGCTACGGTGCCATGACTCACATTTGCGAATAAACCTGAGGACAATAATTCAACTTGCGCGTATCGTCGAAAGAATCATCTGCAAAAAAATGGGTGCAACACGAGGACTTCCTAAGAAAATGGGTGAAATATAAGGACTTCGCAGGAAGTCACCCATCCTAGTGCTACTCTCGCCCAAGCACCTTTAACTTGCGGAGTTCTGATAGAATCCGTTGCATTGGTGCTGGTATGATTGCTCATGTTTCATTCTGCGATGCGAATACATATACTTTTTCTACCTCCATCCCCCCTCCCGTCATTTGTTTCCTTGTGCGTGCACTCTGCATCTCTCTTTCTCGTTCTAATATCGATTAAAATGCCCCTGCTTCTTGACTCACATTTGCGTATAAACCAGTGGACCCTTGTTCCAGTCGCGCGTAACGTCGAACGACCCGTCGGAAAAAAAAATTAGTGCGGCACGAGGACTTCCCAAGAGGTAACCCATTTGAGTACTACTCTTGCCCAAGCACACTTAACTGCGGAGTTCTGATGGAATCCGGTGCATTAGTGCTGGTATGATCGAACCTGTTTAATTTCGCGCTGCAAATACATAAACTCCTTCTCCTTTATTCCCCCTCCCGTCATTTGTTTCCTTGTGCGTGCGCACTGCACCTCTCGTTCTCGCTCAAATATCAAGTAAAATCCCACGGCGCCGTGACTCACATTTGCGAATAAATCTGCGGACCATAATTAAAGTCGCGCGAAAGGTCAAACGGCACATCTGAAAAAAAAAAAATTGGTGCAACACGAGAACTTTCCAGGAGGTAACCCATCATTGTACTACTTTCACCAAAGCACACTTAACTGCGGAGTTCTGATGGGATCCGGTGCATTTGTGCTGGTGTGACCGCGCCTGTTTAATTTCGTGCTAAAAATACATACACTCCTTCTTCCCTCCCTCCCTCCCATCATTTGTTTCCTTGTGCGTTCACACTGCATATCTCCTTCTCGTTCTAATATCGATTAAAATTCCCCTCATTCTTGACTCACATTTACGTATAAACCAGCGGACCAAAGGTCCAGTCGCGCGTAATGTCGAACGACCCATCTGAAAAAAAATTGTTGCGATACGAGGACTTCCCAAGAGGTCACCCATCCGAGTACTACACTCGCCCAAGCACACTTAACTGCAGAGTTCTGATTGGATCTAGTGCATTAGTGCTGGTATGATGCCATTTGTTTAATTTTGCGCTTCAAATACATACACTCCTTCTCTTTTCTTCCTTCTCCCGTCATTTGTTTCCTTGTGCTTGCGCACTGCACCTCCCGTTCTCGTTCACATATCAAGTAAAATGTCACGGCATCGTGACTCACATTTGCGAATAAACCTGAGGACCATAAATCAAGTCGCGCGTAACGTCGAAAGAATTATCTGCAAAAAGATGGGTGCAACACGAGGACCTCCCAAGAAAATGGGTGAAATATAAGGACTTCGCAGGAGGTCACCCATCCGAGTACTTTTCTCACCCAAGCACCCTTAACTGCGGAGTTCTGATAGAATCCGTTGCATTAGTGCTGGTATGATCGCACCTGTTTTATTTCGTGCTGAAAATACATACACTCCCTCTCCTTCCCTCCCCCTCCCATCGATTGTTTCCTTGTGCGTTCACACTGCACCTCTTCTTCTCGTTCTAATATCGATTAAAATGCCCCTGCTTCTTGACTCACATTTGCGTATAAACCAGCGGACCCTAGTTCCAGTCGCGCGTAAAGTCGAACGACATATCTGAAAAAAAATTGTTGCGATACGAGGACTTCCCAGGAGGTCACCCATCCGAGTACTACTCTCGCCCAAGCACAGTTAACTGCGGAGTTCTGATGGGATCCGGTGCATTTGTGCTGGTATGATAGAACCCGTTTAATTTCGCGCTGCAAATACATAAATTCCTTCTCCTTTCTTCCCCCTCCCGTCATTTGTTTCCTTGTGCGTGCGCACTGCACCTCCCGTGCTCGTTCTAATATAAAGTAAAATGCTACGGTGCCGTGACTCACATTTGCGAATAAACCTGAGGACCATAATTCAAGTCGCGCGTATCGTCGAAAGAATCATCTGCAACACAATGGGTGAAACACGAGGACTTCCTAAGAAAATGGGTGAAATATAAGGACTTCGCAGGAGGTCACCCATCCTAGTGCTACTCTCGCCCAAACACCCTTAACTTGCGGAGTTCTGATTGAACCCGTTGCATTGGTGCTGGTATGATTGCTCATGTTTCATTCTGCGCTGCAAATACATACACTTTTTCTCCCTCCATCCCCCCACCCTTCATTTGTTTCCTTGTGCATACACTCTGCATCTCTCCTTCTCGTTCTAATATCAAGTAATATGCCCCGGCACCGTGACTCACCTTTACAAATGAACTAGCGGTTTATAATTCCATTCGCGCGTAACGTCGAACAACCCATCCGAAAAAAAATATGTGCAACACGAGGGCTTCCCAGGTGGTCACCCATCCAAGTACTACCCTCGCCCAAGCACACTTAACTGCGGAGTTCTGATGGGATCCGGGGCTTTAGTGCTGGTATGATCGAACTTGTTTAATTTCGCGCTGCAAATACATACACTCTATCTCCTTTCTTCCCCCTCCCGTCATTTGTTTCCTTGTGCGTTCACACTTCACCTCTCATTCTCGTTCTAATATCGATTAAAATGACCCTGCTTCTTGACTCACATTTGCGTATAAACCAGCGGACCCCAGTTCCAGTCGCGCGTAACGTCGAACGACCCGTCTGAAAAAAAATTTGTGCGACACAAGGACTTCCCAGGAGGTCACCCATCCGAGTACTAATCTCGCCCAAGCACACTTCACTACGAAGTTCTGATGGGATCCGATGCATTAGTGCTGGTATGATCGCACCAGTTTAATTTCGCGCTGCAAATACATAAACTCATTCCCCTTTCTTCCCCCTCCCGTCATTTGTTTCCTTGTGCGTGCGCACTGCACCTCCCGTTCTCGTTCTAATATAAAGTAAAATGCTAAAGCGTCGTGAATCACATTTGCGAATAAACCTGAGGACCATAATTCAAGTCGCGCGTAACATCGAAAGAATCATCTGCAAAAAAATGGGTGCAACACGAGAACATCACAAGAAAATGGGTGAAATATAAGGACTTCGCAGGAGGTAACCCATGCTAGTACTACTCTCGCCCAAGCACCCTTACCTACGGAGTTCTGATAGAATCCGTTGCATTAGTGCTGGTATGATTGCACCTGTTTCATTTCGTGCTGAAAATACATACACTCCTTCTCTTTCCCTCCCCCTCCCATCAATTGTTTCCTTGTGCGTTCACACTGCACCTCTCCTTCTCGTTCTAATATCGATTAAAATGCCCCTGCTTCTTGACTCACATTTGCGGATAAACCAGCGGACACTAGTTCTAGTCGTGCGTAACTTCGAACGACCCGTCTGAAAAAAAATTTGTGCGACACGAGGACTTCCCAGGAGGTCACCCATCTGAGTACTACTCTCGCCCAAGCACACTTAACTGCGGAGTTCTGACGGGATCTGGTGCATTTGTGCTGGTATGATCGCACCCGTTTAATTCTGCGCTGCAAATGCATAAACTCCTTCTCCTTTCTTCCCCCTCCCGTCATTTGTCTCCTTGTGCGTGCGCACTGCACCTCCCGTGCTCGTTCTAATATAAAGTAAAATGCTACGGTTCCGTGACTCACATTAGCGAATAAACCTGAGGACCATAATTCAAGTCGGGAGTATCGTCGAAAGAATCATCTGCAAAAAAATGGGTGCAACACGAGGACTTCCTAAGAAAATGGGTGAAATATAAGGACTTCGCAAGAGGTCACCCATCCTAGTGCTACTCTCGCCCAATGATCCTTAACTTGCGGAGTTCTGATAGAATCCGTTGCATTGGTGCTGGTATGATTGCTCATGTTTCATTCTGCGCTGCAAATACATACACTTTTTCTCCCTCCATCCCCCCTCCCGTCATTTGTTTCCTTGTGCGTGCACTCTGCATCTCTCCTTCTTGTTCTAATATCGATTAAAATGTCCCTGCTTCTTGACTCACATTTGCGTATAAACCAGTGGACCCTAGTTCCAGTCGCGCGTAACGTCGAACCACCCGTCTGAAAAAAAAAATTAGTGCGACACGAGAACTTCCCAGGAGGTCACCCATCTTAGTACTACTCTCGCCCAAGCACACTTAACTGCTGAGTTCTGATGGGATCCGGTGCATTAGTGCTGGTATGATCGCACCTATTTAATGTTGCGCTGCAAATACATAAACTCCTCCTTTCTTCCCCCTCTCGTCATTTATTTCCTTTTGCGTGCGCACTGCACCTCCCGTTCTCGTTCAAATATCAAGTAAAATGCCACGGCGCTGTGACTCACATTTGCGAATAAATCTGCGGAACATAATTAATGTCGCGCGTAACGTCGAACGGCACATCTGAAAAAAAGAAAATGGGTGCAACATGAGAACTTCCCAGGAGGTAACCCATCATTGTACTACTTTCGTCAAAGCACACTTAACTGCGAAGTTCTGATGGGATCCGGTGCATTTGTGCTGGTGTTAGCGCACCTGTTTAATTTCGGGCTGAAAATACATACACTCCTTCTTCCCTCCCCCCTCCTATCATTTGTTTCCTTGTGCATTCACACTGCACCTCTCCTTCTCGTTCGAATATCGATAAAAATGCCACAGATTCTTGACTCACATTTGCGTATAAACCAGCAGATTATAGTTCCAGTCGCACGTAACGTCGAACGACCCGTGTAAAAAAAAATTGGTGCGACACGAGGACTTCCCAAGAGGTCACCCATCCGAGTACTGCTATCGCCCAAGCACACTTAACTGCTAAGTTCTGATGGGATCCGGGGCATTAGTGCTGGTATGACCGCACCCGTTTAATTCCGCGCTGCAAATACATAAACTCCTTCTCCTTTCTTCCCCCTCCCGTCATTTGTTTCCTTGTGCGTGCGCACTGCACCTCTCGTTCTCGTTCAAATATCAAGTAAAATACAACGGCGCTGTGACTCACATTTGCGAATAAATCTGCGGACCATAATTAAAGTCGCGCGTAACGTCGAACGGCACATCTGAAAAAAAGAAAACGGGTGCAACACGAGAACTTCCCAGGAGGTAACCCATCATTGTACTACTTTCGCCAAAGCACACTTAACTGCGGAGTTCTGATGGGATCCGGTGCATTTGTGCTGGTGTGACCGCACCTGTTTATTTTCGTGCTGAAAATACATACACTCCTTCTTTCCTCCCCCCTCCCATCATTTATTTCCTTTTGCGTTCACACTGCACCTCTTCTTCTTGTTCTAATATCGATAGAAATGCCCCTGATTCTTGACTCACATTTGCGTATAAACCAGCGGACCATAGTTCCAGTCGCACCTAACGTCGAACGACCCATCTGAAAAAAAAAATTGTTGGGATACGAGGACTTCCCAAGAGGTCACCCATCCGAGTACTACTCTCGCCCAAGCACACTTAACTGCAGAGTTCTCATGGGATCCAGTGCAGTAGTGCTGGTATGATGCCACTTGTATAATTTTGCGCTTCAAATACATACACTCATTCTCGTTTCTTCCTCATCCCGTCATTTGTTTCCTTGTGCGTGCGCACTGCACCTCCCGTACTCGTTCTAATATCAAGTAAAATGCCACGGCGCCGTGACTCACATTTGCAAATAAACTTGCGGACCATAAATCAAGTCGCGCATAACGTCGAAAGCATCATCTGCAAAAAGACGGGTGCAAGACGAGGACCTCCCAAGAAAATGGGTGAAATATAAGGACTTCGCAGGAGGTCACCCATCCGAGTACTTTTTTCGCCCAAGCACCCTTAACTGCGAAGTTCTGAAAGAATCCGTTGCATTAGTGCTGGTATGATCCCTCATGTTTCATTATGCACTGCAAATACACACACTCTTTCTCCTCCCATCGCCCCTCCCGTCATTTGTTTCCTTGTGCGTGCACTCTGCATCTCTCTTTCTCGTTCTAATATCAAGTAATATGACCCGGCACCGTGACTCACCTTTGCAAATGAACCAGCGGTTTATAATTCCATTCGCGCGTAACGTCGAACAACCCATCCCAAAAAAAATAGGTGCAACACGAGGGCTTCCCAAGTCGTCACCCATCCGAGTACTACGCTCACCCAAGCACACTTAACTGCGGAGTTCTGATGGGATCCGGAGCTTTAGTGCTGGTAAGATCGCACCTGTTTAATTTCGCGCTGCAAATACATACACTCCTTCTCCTTTCTTCCCCCTCCTGTCATTTGTTTCCTTGTGCGTTCACACTTCACCTCTCATTCTCGTTCTAATATCGATTAAAATGCCCCTGCTTCTTGACTCACATTTGCGTATAAACCAGCGGACCCTAGTTCCAGACGCGCGTAACGTCGAAAGACCCGTCTGAAAAAAAATTGGTGCGACACGAGAACTTCCCAGGTGGTCACCCATCCGAGTACTAATCTCCCCCAAGCACACTTCACTGCAGAGTTCTGATGGGATCCGGTGCATTAGTGCTGGTATGATCGCACATGTTTAATTTGGCGCTGCAAATACATACACTCCTTCTCTTTTCTTCCTCCTCCCGTCATTTGTTTCCTTGTGCGTGCGCACTGCACCTCCCGTACTCATTCTAATATCAAGTAAAATGCCACGATGCCGTGACTCACATTTGCGAATAAACCTAAGGACCGTAAATCAAGTCGCGCGTAACGTCGAAAGAATCATCTGCAAAAAGATGGGTGCAACACGAGGACCTCCCAAGAAAATGGGTGAAATATAAGGACTTCGCAAGAGGTCACCCATCCGAGTACTTTTCTCGCCTAAGCACCCTTAACTGCGGAGTTCTGATAGAATCCGTTGCATTAGTGCTGGTATGATCCATCATGTTTCATTCTGCACTGCAAATACATACACTCTTTCTCCTCCCATCCCCCCTCCCGTCATTTGTTTCCTTGTGTGTGCACTCTGCATCTCTCTTTCTCGTTCTAATATCAAGTAATATGCCCCGGCACCGTGACTCACCTTTGCAAATGAACCAGCGGTTTATAATTCCATTCGCGCATAACGTCGAACAACCCATCCGAAAAAAAATAGGTGCAACACGAGGGCTTCCCAAGTTGTCACCCATCCGAGTACTACTCTCGCCCAAGCACACTTAACTGCGGAGTTCTGATGGGATCCGGGGCTTTAGTGCTGGTATGATCGAACTTTTTTAATTTCGCGCTGCAAATACATACACTCTATCTCCTTTCTTCCCCCTCCCGTCATTTGTTTCCTTGTGCGTTCACACTTCACCTCTCATTCTCATTCTAATATCGATTAAAATGCCCCTGCTTCTTGACTCACATTTGCGTATAAACCAGCGGACCCTAGTGCTAGACACGCGTAACGTCGAACGACCCATCTGAAAAAAAATTGGTGCAACACGAGGACTTCCCAGGAGGTCACCCATCCGAGTACTAATCTCGCCGAAGCACACTTCACTGCGGAGTTCTGATGGGATCCGATGCATTAGTGCCGATATGATCGCACTTGTTTAATTTCGCGCTGCAAATACATAAACTCATTCCCCTTTCTTCCCCCTCCCGTCATTTGTTTCCCTGTGCGTGCGCACTGCACCTCCCGTTCTCATTTTACTATCAAGTAAAATGCCACGGCGCCGTGACTCACATTTGCGAATAAACCTGAGGACCATAATTCAAGTCGCGCGTAACGTCGAACGAATCATCTGCAAAAAAAAGGGTGCAACACGAGGACTTCCTAAGAAAATTGGTAAAATATAAGGACTTCGCAGAAGGTAACCCATGCTAGAACTACTCTCGCCCAAGCACCCTTACCTACGGAGTTCTGATAGAATCCGTTGCATTAGTGCTGGTATGATCGCACCTGTTTCATTTCGTGCTGAAAATACATACACTCCTTCTCCTTCCCTCCCCTTCCCATCAATTGTTTCCTTGTGCGTTCACACTGCACCTCTCCTTCTCGTTCTAATATCGATTAAAATGACCCTTCTTCCTGACTCACATTTGCGTATAAACCAGCGGACCCTCGTTCCAGTCGCGCGTAACGTCGAACGACCCGTTTGAAAAAAAATTGGTGCGACACGAGGATTTCCTAGCAGGTCACCCATCCAAGTACTACTCTCGCCCAAGCACACTTAACTGCAGAGTTCTGATGGGATCCAGTGCATTACTGCTGGTATGATGCCATTTGTTTAATTTTGCGCTTAAAATACATACACTCCTTCTCTTTTCTTCCTCATCCCGTCATTTGTTTCCTTGTGCGTGCGCACTGCACCTCCCGTACTCGTTCTAATATCAAGTAAAATGCCACGGCGCCATGACTCACATTTGCGAATAAACCTGCGCACCATAAATCAAGTCGTGCGTAACGTCGAAAGAATCATCTGTAAAAAGATGGGTGCAACACGAGGACCTCCCAAGAAAATGGGTGAAATATAAGGACTTCGCAGGAGGTCACCCATCAGAGTACTTATCTCGCCCAAGCACCCTTAACTGCGGAGTTCTGATAGAATCCTTTGCATTAGTGCTGGTATGATCCCTCATGTTTCATTTTGCACTACAAATACATACACTCTTTCTCCTCCCATCCCCCCTCCCGTCATTTGTTTCCTTGTGCGTGCACTCTGCATCTCTCTTTCTCGTTCTAATATCAAGTAATATGCCCCGGCACCGTGACTCACCTTTGCAAATGAACCAGCGGTTTATAATTCCATTCGCGCGTAACGTCGAACAACCCATCCGAAAAAAATAGGTGCAACACGAGGGCTTCCCAAGTGGTCACCCATTCGAGTACTACTCTCGCCCAAGCACACTTAACTGCGGAGTTCTGATGGGATCCGGGGCTTTAGTGATGGTATGATCGCACCTGTTTAATTTCGCACTGCAAATACATACACTCCTTCTCCTTTCTTCCCCCTCCGGTCATTTGTTTCCTTGTGCGTTCACACTTCACCTCTCATTCTCGTTCTAATATCGATTAAAATGCCCCTGCTTCTTGACTCACATTTGCGTATAAACCAGTGGACCCTAATTCCAGTCGCGCGTAACGTCGAACGACCCGTCTAAAAAAAAATTGGTGCGACACGAGGACTTCCAAAGAGGTCACCCATCCGAGTACTACTCTCACCCAAGCACACTTAACTGCGGAGTTCTGATGGGATCCGGTGAATTAGTGCTGGAATGATTGCACCTGTTTAATTTCGCGCTGCAAATACATAAACTCATTCCCCTTTCGTCCCCCTCCCGTCATTTGTTTCCTTGTCCGTGCGCACTGTAGCTCCCGTTCTCGTTCTAATATCAAGTAAAATGCTACAGCACCGTGACTCACATTTGCGAATAAACCTGAGGACCATAATTCAAGTCGCGCGTAATGTCGAAAGAATCATCTGCAACAAAATGGGTACAACACGAGGACTTCCTAAGAAAATGGGTGAAATATAAGGACTTCGCAGGAGGTCACCCATAATAGTGCTACTCTCGCCCAAGCACCCTTAACTTGCGGAGTTCTGATAAAATCCGTTGCATTGATGCTGGTATGATTGCTCATGTTTCATTCTGCGCTGCAAATACATACACTTTTTCTCCCTCCATTCCCCCTCCCATAATTTGTTTCCTTGTGCGTGCACTTTGCATCTCTCCTTCTCGTTCTAATATCGATTAAAATACCCCTGTTTCTTGACTCACATTTGTGTATAAACCAGTGGACCCTAGTTCCAGTCGCGCGTAACGTCGAATGACCCGTCTGAAAAGAAAAATTAGTGTGACACGAGTACTTCCCAGGAGGTCACCCATCCGAGTACGACTCACGCCCAAGCACACTTAACTGCGGAGTTCTGATGGGATCCGGTGCATTAGTGCTGGTATGATCGCACCTGTTTAATTTTGCGCTGCAAATACATAAACTACTTCTCCTTTCTTCCCCCTCCCGTGATTTGTTTCCTTGTGCGTGCGCACTGCACCTCTCGTTCTCGTTCAAATATCAAGTAAAATGCCACAGCGTCGTGACTCACATTTGCGAATAAATCTGCAGACCATAATTAAAGTCGCGCGTAACGTCGCACGGCACATCTGAAAAAAAGAAAATGGGTGCAACACGAGAACTTCCCATGAGGTAACCCATCATTGTACTACTTTCGTCAAAGCACACTTAACTGCGGAGTTCTGATGGGATCCGGTGCATTTGTGCTGGTGTGACCGCACCTGTTTAATTTCGTGCTGAAAATACATACACTCCTTCTTCCCTCCCCCCTCCCATCATTTGTTTCCTTGTACGTTCACACTGCACCTCTCCTTCTCGTTCTAATATCGATTAAAATGCCCCTGATTCTTGACTCACATTTGCGTATAAACAAGCGGACCATAGTTCCAGTCGCTCGTAACGTCGAACGACCCATCTAAAAAAAATTGTTGCGATACGAGGACTTCCCAAGAGGTCACCCATCCGAGTACTATTCTCTCCCAAGCACACTTAACTGCAGAGTTCTGATGGGATCCAGTGCATTAGCGCTGGTATGATGCCACTTGTTTAATTTTGCGCTTCAATTACATACACTCCTTCTCTTTTCTTCCTCATCCCGTCATTTGTTTCCTTGTGCATGCGCACTGCACCTCCCGTACTCGTTCTAATATCAAGTAAAATGCCACGGCGCCGTGACTCACATTTGCGAATAAACCTACGGACCATAAATCAAGTCGCGCGTAACGTCGAATGAATCATCTGCAAAAAGACGGGTGCAACACGAGGACCTCCCAAGAAAATGGGTGAAATATAAGGACTTCGCAGGAGGTCACCCATCCGAGTACTTTTCTCGCCCAAGCACCCTTAACTGCGGAGTTCTGATAGAATCCGTTGCATTAGTGCTGGTATGATCCCACATGTTTCATTCTGCACTGCAAATACATACACTCTTTCTCCTTCCATCCCCCCTCCCGTTATTTGTTTCCTTGTGCGTGCACTCTGCATCTCTCTTTCTCATTCTAATATCAAGTAATATGACCCGGCACCGTGACTCACCTTTGCAAATGAACCAGCGGTTTATAATTCCATTCACGCGTAACGTCGAACAACCCATCCTAAAAAAAATAGGTGCAACACGTGGGCTTCCCAAGGGGTCACCCATCCGAGTACTACCCTCGCCCAAGCACACTTAACTGCGGAGTTCTGATGGGATCCGGAGCTTTAGTGCTGGTATGATCGCACCTGTTTAATTTCGCGCTGCAAATACATACACTCCTTCTCCTTTCTTCCCCCTCCCGTCATTTGTTTCCTTGTGCGTTCACACTTCACCTCTCATTCTCGTTCTAATATCGATTAAAATGCCCCTGCTTCTTGACTCACATTTGCGTATAAACCAGCAGACCCTAGTTCCAGACGCGGGTAACGTCGAGCGACCCGTCTGAAAAAAAATTGGTGCGACACGAGGACTTCCCAGGAGGTCACCCATCCAAGTACTAATCTCGCCCAATCACACTTCACTGCGGAGTTCTGATGGGATCCGGTGCATTAGTGCTGGTATGATCGCACCTCTTTAATTTTGTGCTGCAAATACATAAACTCATTCCCCTTTTTTCCCCCTCCCGTCATTTGTTTCCTTGTGCGTGCGCACTACACCTCCCGTTCTCGTTCTAATATCAAGTAAAATGCTATAGCGCCGTGACTCACATTTCCGAATAAACCTGAGGACCATAATTCAAGTCGCGCGTAACGTCGAAAGAATCATCTGCAAAAAAATGGGTGCAACACGAGGACTTCACAAGTGGCGACCAATCCGAGTACTACTCTCGCCCAAGCACACTTAACTGCGGAGTTCTGATGGGATCCAGTGCATTAGTGCTGGTATGATGCCACTTGTTTAATTTTGCACTTCAACTACATACACTCCTTCTCTTTTCTTCCTCATCCCGTCATTTGTTTCCTTGTGCGTGCGCATTGCACCTCCCGTACTCGTTCTAATATCAAGTAAAATGCCACGGCGCCGTGACTCAGATTTGCGTATAAACCAGCGGATCCTAGTTCCAGATGTGCGTAACGTTGAACGACCCGTCTGAAAAAAATTGGTGCGACACGAGGACTTCCCAGGAGGTCATCCATCAGAGTACTAATCTCGCCCAAGCACACATAACCGCGGAGTTCTGATAGGATCCGGTGTATTAGTGCTGGTATGATCGCACCTGTTTAATTTCGTGCTGCAAATACATAAACTCATTCCCCTTTCTTCCCCTTCCCGTCATTTGTTTCCTTGTGCGTGCGAACTGCACCTCCCGATCTCGTTCTAATATCAAGTAAAATGCCACGGCGCCGTGACTCACATTTGCGAATAAACCTGAGGACCATAATTCAAGTCGCGCGTACCGTCGAAAGAATCATCTGCAAAAAAATGGTTGCAACACGAGGACTTCCTAAGAAAATGGGTGAAATATAAGGACTTCGCAGGAGGTCACCCATCCGAGTTCTTTTCTCGCCCAAGCACCCTTAACTGCGGAGTTCTGATAGAATCCGTTGCATTAGTGCTGGTATGATCCCTCATGTTTCATTCTGCACTGCAAATACATACACTCTTTCTCCTTTCATCCCCCCTCCCGTCATTTGTTTCCTTGTGCGTGCACTCTGCATCTCTCTTTCTCGTTCTAATATCAAGTAATATGCCCCGGCACCGTGACTCACCTTTGCAAATGAACCAGCGGTTTATAATTCCATTCGCGCGTAATGTCGAACAACCCATCCGAAAAAAAATAGGTGCAACACGAGGGCTTCCCAAGTGGTAGGTGCATTGCGCACGCACAAGGAAACAAATGACGGGAGGGGGAAGAAAGGGGAAGGAGTTTATGTATTTGCAGCGTGGTATTAGACGGGTGTGATCATACCAGCATTAATGCACCGGATCCCATCAGAACTCCGTAGTTAAGTGTGCTTGGGCGAGAGTAGTACTCGGATGGGTGACCTCCTGGGAAGTTCTCGTGTTGCACCAATTTTTTTTCAGACAGGTTGTTCGACGTTACGCGCGACGAGAACTAGGGTCCGCTGGTTTATACGCAAATGTGAGTCAAGAAGCAGGGGCATTTTAATCGATATTAGAATGAGAATGAGAGGTGCAATGTGAACGCATAAGGAAACAATTGATGGGAGGGGGAGGGAAGGAGAAAGAGTGTATGTATTTTCAGCACAAGATGAAATAGGTGTGATCATACCAGCATTAATGCACCGGATCCCATCAGAACTCCGCAGTTAAGTGTGCTTGGGCGAGAGTAGTACTCGGATGGGTGACCTCCTGGGAAGTCCTTGTGTTGCAAAAATTTTTTTTCAGACGGGTCGTTCGACGTTACGCAGGACTGGAACTAGGGTCCGCTGGTTTATACGCAAATGTGAGTCAAGAAGTAGGGGCATTTTAATCGATATTAGAACGAAAAAGAGAGGTGCAGTGTGAACGCACAAGGAAACAATTGATGGGAGGGGTAGGGAAGGAGAAGGAGTGTATGTATTTTCAGCACGAAATGAAACAAGCGCGGTCATACCAGCACTAATGCAACGGATTCTATCAGAACTCCGTAGGTAAGGGTTCTTGGGCGAGAGTAGTACTAGCATGGGTTACCTCCTGCGAAGTCCTTATATTTCACTCATTTTCTTGTGATGTCCTCGTGTTGCTCCCATTTTAATCGATATTAGAACGAGAAAGAGATGTGCAGTGTGAACGCACAAGGAAACAATTGATGGGTGGGGGAGGGAAGGAGAAGGAGTGGATGTATTTTCAGCACGAAAAGAAACAAGTGCGATCATACCAGCACTAATGCAACGGATTCTATCAGAACTCCGTAGGTAAGGGTGCTTGGGCGAGAGTAGTACTAGCATGGGTTACCTCCTGCGAAGTCCTTATATTTCACCCATTTTCTTGTGAAGTCCTCGTGTTGCACCCATTTTTTTGCAGATGATTCTTTCGATGTTACGCGCGACTTGAATTATGGTCCTCAGGTTTATTCGCAAATGTGAGTCACGGCGCTTTAGCATTTTACTTGATATTATAACGAGAATGGGAGGTGCAGTGCGCACGCACAAGGAAACAAATGACGGGAGGGGGAAGAAAGGGGAATGAGTTTATGTATTTGCATCGCAAAATTAAACAGGTGCGATCATACCAGCACTAATGTACCGAATCCCATCAGAACTCCGCAGTGAAGTGTGCTTGGGGGAGATTAGTACTCGGATGGGTGACCTCCTGGGAAGTCCTCGTGTCGCACCAATTTTTTTTCAGACGTGTCATTCGACGTTACGCTCGTCTGGAACTAGGGACCGCTGGTTTATACGCAAATGTGAGTCAAGAAGCAGGGGCATTTTAATCGATATTAGAACGAGAATGAGAGGTGAAGTGTGAACGCACAAGGAAACAAATGATGGGAGGTGGAAGAAAGGAGAATGAGTGTATGAATTTGCAGCGCGAAATTAAAAAGGAGAATGAGTGTATGCATTTGCAGCGCGAAATCATACCAGCACTAAAGCTCCGGATCCCATCAGAACTCCGCAGTTAAGTGTGCTTGGGCGAGGGTAGTACTCGGATGGGTGACCACTTGGGAAGCCCTCGTGTTGCACCAATTTTTTTTCGGATGGGTTGTTCGACATTACGCGCGAATGGAATTATAATCGATATTAAAACGAGAATGAGAGGTGAAGTGTGAACGCACAAGGAAACAAATGACGGGAGGGGGAAGAAAGGAGAAGGAGTGTATGTATTTACAGCGCGAAATTAAACAGGTGCGATCATACCAGCACTAATGCACCGGATCCGATCAGAACTCCGCAGTTATGTGTGCTTGTGCGAGTGTAGTACTCGGATGGGTGACCTCCTGGGAAGTCCTCGTATCGCACCAATTTTTTTCAGACAGGTCGTTCGACGCTACGCACGACTGGAACTACGGTCCGCTGGTTTATACGCAAAGGTGAGTCAAGAAGCAGGGGCATTTTAATCGATATTAGAACGAGAAGGAGAAGTGCAGTGTGAACGCACAAGGAAACAATTGATGGGAGGGGGAGGGAAGGAGAAGGAGTGTATGTATTTTCAGCACGGAATGAAACAGGTGCGATCATACCAGCACTAACGCAACGGATTCTATCAGAACTCCGTAGGTAAGGGTGCTTGGGCGAGAGTAGTACTAGCATGGGTTACCTCATGCGAAGTCCTTATATTTCACCCATTTTCTTGTGAAGTCCTCGTGTTGCACCCATTTTTTTGTAGATGATTCTTTCGACGATACGCGCGACTTAAATTATGGTCCTCAGGTTTATTCGCAAATGTGAGTCACGGCGCTGTAGCATTTTACTTGATTTAGAACGAGAACGGGAGGTGCAGTGCGCACGCACAATGAAAAAAATGACGGGAGAGGGAAGAAAGGAGAATGAGTTTATGTATTTGCAGCACAAAATTAAACAGGTGCGATCATACCAGCACTAATGCACCGGATCCCATCAGAACTCCCTGGGAAGTCCTCGTGTCGCACCAATTTTTTTTCAGACGGGTCGTTCGACGTTATGCGCGTCTGGAACTAGGGTCCGCTGGTTTATACGCAAATGTGAGTCAAGAAGCAGGGGTATTTTAATCGATATTAGAACGAGAATGAGAGGTGAAGTGTGAACGCACAAGGAAACAAATGACGGGAGGGGGAAGAAAGGAGAAGGAGTGTATGTATTTGCTGCGCGAAATTAAATAGGTGCGATCATACCAGCAGTAAGCTCCGGATCCCATCAGAACTCCGTAGTAAAGTGTGCTTGGGCGAGGGTAGTACTCGGATGGGTGACCACTTGGGAAGCCTTCGTGTTGCACCTATTTTTTTTCGGATGTGTTGTTCGACGTTACGCGCGAATGAAATTATAAACCGCTGCTTCATTTGCAAAGGTGAGTCACAGTGCCAGGGTATATTACTTGATATTAGAACAAGGAAGAGAGATGCAGAGTGCACGCACAAGGAATCAAATGATGGGAGGGGGGATGGAAGGAGAAAGAGTGTATGTATTTGCAGTGCAGAATTAAACATGAGGGATCATACCAGCACTAATGCAACGGATTCTATCAGAACTCCGCAGTTAAGGGTGCTTGGGCGAGAAAAGTACTCGGATGGGTGACCTCTAGTGAAGTCCTTATATTTCACCGATTTTCTTGGAAGGTCCTCGTGTTGCACCCATCTTTTTGCAGATGATTCTTTTGACGTTACGCGCGACTTAATTTATGGTCTGCAGGTTTATTCGCAAATTTGAGTCACGGCCCTGTGGCATTTTACTTGATATTAGAACGAGTACGGGAGGTGCAGTGCGCACGCACAAGGAAACAAATGACGGGAGGAGGAAGAAAAGAGAAGGAGTGTATGTATTTGAAGCGCAAAATTAAACAAGTGGCATCATACCAGCACTAATGCACTGGATCCCATCAGAACTCTGCGGTTAATTGTGCTTGGGCGAGAGTAGTACTCGGATGGGTGACCTCTTGGGAAGTCCTCGTATCGTAACAATTTTTTTTCAGATGGGTCGTTCGACGTTACGCACGATTGGAACTATGGTCCGCTGGTTTATACACAATTGTGAGTCAAAAATCAGGGGCATTTTTATCGATATTACAACGAGAAGGAGAGGTGCAGTGTGAACGCACAAGGAAACAAATGATGGGAGGGGGGGAGGGAAGAAGGTGTGTATGTATTTTTAGCACGAAATTAAACAGGTGCGGTCACACCAGTACAAATGCACCGGATCCCATCAGAACTCCGAAGTTAAGTGTGCTTTGGCGAAAGTAGTACAATGATGGGTTCCCTCCTAGGAAGTTCTCGTATTGCACCCATTTTCTTTTTTTTAAATGTGCCGTTCGACGTTACGCGCGACTTTAATTATGGTCCGCAGATTTATTCGCAAATGTGAGTCACGGTGCCATGGCATTTTACTTAAAATTTGAACGAGAACGAGAGGTGCAGTGCGCACGCACAAGGAAACAAATGACGGGAGTGGGAAGAAAGGAGGAGTTTTTGTATTTGCAGCGCGAAATTAAACTGGTGCGATCATACCAGCACTAATGAACCAGATCCCATCAGAACTCCGCAGATAAGTGTGCTTGGGCGAGAGTAGTACTCGGATGGGTGACCTCCTGGGAAGTACTCGTGTCGCACTAATTTTTTTTTTCAGACGAGTCGTTCGACGTTACGCGCGACTGGAACTAGGGTCCACTGGTTTATACGCAAATGTGAGTCAAGAAGTAGGGGCATTTTAATCGATATTAGAACGAGAATGAGAGATGCAGAGTGCACGCACAAGGAAACAAATGACGGGAGGGGGGATGGAGGGAGAAAAAGTGTATGTATTTGCAGCGCAGAATGAAACATGAGCAATCATACAAGCACTAATGCAACGGATTCTATCAGAACTCCGCAAGTTAGGGGTGCTTGGGCAAGAGTAGCACTAGGATGGGTGACCACCTGCGAAGTCCTTATATTTCTCCCATTTTCTTAGGAAGTCCGCGTGTTGCACCCCTTTTTTTGCAGATGATTCTTTCGACGATACGCGCGACTTGCATTATGGTCCTCAGGTTTATTCGCAAATGCGAGTCACGGTACTGTAGCATTTTACTTGATATTAGAACGAGCACGGGAGGTGCAGTGCGCACGCATAAGGAAACAAATGGCAGGAGGGGGAAGGAAGGAGAATGAGTTTATGTATTTGCAGCGCGAAATTAAACAGGTACGATCATAACAGCACTAATGCACCGGATCCCATCAGAACTCCGCAGTTAAGTGTGCTTGGGTGAGATTAGTACTCGGATGGGTGTCCTCCTCGGAAGTCCTCGTGTCGCACCAATTTTTTTTCAGACAGGTCGTTCGACGTTACGCGCGTCTGGAACTAGGGTTCGCTGGTTTAAATGCAAATGTGTGTCAAGAAGCAGGGGCATTTTAATCGATATTAGAACGAGAATGAGAGGTGAAGTGTGAACGCACAAGGAAACAAATGACAGGAGGGGGAAGAAAGGAGAAGGAGTGTATGTATTTGCAGCGTGAAATTAAACAGATGCGATCATACTAGCACTAAAGCTCCGGATCCCATAAGAACTCCGCAGTTAAGTGTGCTTGGGCGAGGGTAGTACTCGGATGGGTGACCACTTGGGAAGCCCTCGTGTTGCACCTATTTTTTTTCGGATGGGTTGTTCGACGTTACGCGCGAATGGAATTATAATCCGCTGGCTCATTTGTAAAGGTGAGTCACGGTGCCGAGGCATATTACTTGATATTAGAACGAGAAAGAGAGATGCAGAGTGCACGCACAAGGAAACAAATGACGGGAGGGGGGATGGAAGGAGAAAGAGTGTATGTATTTACAGTGCAGAATGAAACATGAAGGATCATACCAGGACTAATGCAACGGATTCTATCAAAACTCTACAGTTAAGGGTGCTTGGGCGAGAAAAGTACTCGGATGGGGGACCTCCTGCGAAGTCCTTATATTTCAACTATTTTCTTGGGAGGTCCTCGTGTTTCACCCATCTTTTTGCAGATGATTCTTCCGATGTTACGCGCGACTTGATTTATGGTCCGCAGGTTTATTCGCAAATTTGAGTCACGGCGCCGTGGTATTTTACTTGATATTAGAACGAGTACGGGAGGTGCAGTGCGCACGCACAAGGAAACAAATGACGGGAGGAGGAAGAAAAGAGAAGGAGTGTATGTATTTGAAGCACAAATTTAAACAAGTGGCATCATAGCAGCACTAATGCACTGGATCCCATCAGAACTCTGCAGTTAAGTGTGCTTGGGTGAGAGTAGTACTCGGATGGGTGGCCTCTTGGGAAGTCCTCGTATCGCAACAATTTTTTTTCAGATGGGTCGTTCGACGTTTCGCGCGACTGGAGCTATGGTCCGCTGGTTTATACGCAAATGTGAGTCAAAAATCAGGGGCATTTTTATCAATATTAGAACGAGAAGGAGAGGTGCAGTGTGAACGCACAAGGAAACAAATGATGGGAGGAGGGGAGGGAAGAAGGAGTGTATGTATTTTCAGCACAAAATTAAACAGGTGCGGTCACACCAGCACAAATGCACCGGATCCCATCAGAACTCCGAAGTTAAGTGTGCTTTGGCGAAAGTAGTACAATGATGGGTTACCTCCTGGGAAGTTCTCGTGTTGCACCCATTTTCTTTTTTTCAGATGTGCCGTTCGACGTTACGCGCGACTTTAATTATAGTCCGCATATTTATTCGCAAATGTGAGTCACGGCGCCGTAGAATTTTACTTGATATTTGAACGAGAACGAGAGGTGCAGTGCGCATGCACAAGGAAACAAATGACGGGAGGGGGAAGAAAGGAGAAGGAGTTTATGTATTTGCAGCGCGAAATTAAACTGGTGCGATCATACCAGCACTAATGCACCGGATCCTATCAGAACTCCGCAGATAAGTGTGTTTGGGCGAGAGTAGTACTCGGATGGGTGACCTCCTGGGAAGTCCTCGTGTTGCACTAATTTTTTTTTTTCAGACGGGTCGTTCGACGTTACGCGCGACTGGATCTAGGGTCCACTGGTTTATACGCAAATGTGAGTCAAGAAGTAGGGGCATTTTAATCGATATTAGAACGAGAAGGAGAGATGCAGAGTGCACGCACAAGGAAACAAATGACGGGAGGAGGGATGGAGGGAAAAAAAGTGTATGTATTTGCAGCGCAGAATGAAACATGAGCAATCATACCAACACCAATGCAACGGATTCTATCAGAACTCCGCAAGTTAAGGGTGCTTGGGCGAGAGTAGCACCAGGATGGGTGACCTCCTGTGAAGTCCTTATATTTCACCCATTTTCTCAAGAAGTCCTCGTGTTGCACCCATTTTTTTGCAGATGATTCTTTCGACGATACGCGCGACTTGAATTATGGTCCTCAGGTTTATTCGCAAATGTGAGTCACGGTACCGTAGCATTTTACTTGATATTAGAACGAGCACGGGAGGTGCAGTGCGCACGCACAAGGAAATAAATGATGGGAGGGGGAAGAACGAGAAAGAGAGATGCAGAGTGCACGCACAAGGAAACAAATGACGGGAGGGGGGTTGGAAGGAGAAAGAGTGTATGTATTTGCAGTGCAGAATGAAACATAAGGGATCATACCAGCACTAATGCAACGGATTCTATCAGAACTCCGCAGTTAAGGGTGCTTGGGCGAGAAAAGTACTCGGATGGGTGACCTCCTGCGAAGTCCTTATATTTCACCCATTTTCTTGGGTGGTCCTCGTGTTGCACCCATCTTTTTGCAGATGATTCTTTCGACGTTACGCGCGACTTGATTTATGGTCCGCAGGTTTATTCGCAAATGTGAGTCACGGCGCCGTTGCATTTTACTTGATATTAGAACGAGTACGGGAGGTGCAGTGCGCACGCACAAGGAAACAAATAACGGGATGAGGAAGAAAAGAGAGGGAGTGTATGTATTTGAAGCGCAAAATTAAAAAAGTGGCATCATACCAGCACTAATGCACTGGATCCCATCAGAACTCTGCAGTTAAGTGTGCTTTGGCGAGAGTAGTACTCGGATGGGTGACCTCTTGGGAAGTCCTCGTATCGCAACAATTTTTTTTCATATGGGTCGTTCGACGTTACGCGCGACTGGAACTATGGTCCGCTGGTTTATACGAAAATGTGAGTCAAGAATCAGGGGCGTTTTAATCGATATTAGAACGAGAAGGAGAGGTGCAGTGTGAACGCACAAGGAAACAAATGATGGGAGGGGGGGAGGGAAGAAGGAGTGTATGTATGTTCAGCACGAAATTAAACAGGTGCGGTCACACCAGCACAAATGCACCGGATCCCATCAGAACTCCGCAGTTAAGTGTGCTTTGGCGAAAGTAGTACAATGATGGGTTACCTCCTGGGAAGTTCTCGTGTTGCACCCATTTTCTTTTTTTCAGATGTGCCGTTCGACGTTACGCGCGACTTTAATTATGGTCCGCAGATTTATTCGCAAATGTGAGTCACGGCGCCGTGGCATTTTGCTTGATATTTGAACGAGAACGAGAGGTGCAGTGCGCACGCACAAGGAAACAAATGACGGGAGGGGGAAGAAAGGAGAAGGAGTTTATGTATTTGCAGCGCGAAATTAAACAGGTTCGATCATACCAGCACTAATGCACCGGATTCCATCAGAACTCCGCAGTTAAGTGTGCTTGGGCGAGAGTAGTACTCGGATGGGTGACCTCCATGGAAGTCCTCTTGTCGCACCAATTTTTTTTTCAGACGGGTCGTTTGACGTTACGCGCGACTGGAACTAGGGTCCACTGGTTTATACGCAAATGTTAGTCAAGAAGCAGGGGCATTTTAATTGATATTAGAACGAGAAAGAGAGATGCAGAGTGCACGCACAAGGAAACAAATGACGGGAGGGGGGATGGAGGGACAAAAAGTGTATCTATTTGCAGCGCAGAATGAAACATGAGCAATCATACCAGCACCAATGCAACGGATTCTATCAGAACTCCGCAAGTTAAGGGTGTTTGGGCGAGAGAAGCACTAGGATGGGTGACCTCCTGCGAAGTCTTTATATTTCACCCATTTTCTTAGGAAGTCCTCGTGTTGCACCCATTTTTTTGCAGATGATTCTTTCGACGATACGCACGACTTGAATTATGGTCCTCACGTTTATTCGCAAATATGAGTCACGGCACCGTAGCATTTTACTTGATATTAGAACGAGCACGGGAGGTGTAGTGCGCACGCACAAGGAAACAAATGACGGGAGGGGGAAGAAAGGAGAAGGAGTTTATGTATTTGCAGCGCGGAATTAAACGGGTGCGATCATACCAGCACAAATGCACTGGATCCCATCAGAACTCCGCAGTTAAGTGTGCTTTGGCGAAAGTAGTACAATGATGGGTTACCTCCTGGGAAGTTCTCGTGTTGCACCCATTTTCTTTTTTCAGATGTGCCGTTCGACGTTATGCGCGACTTTAATTACGGTCCGGAGATTTATTCGCAAATGTGAGTCACGGCGCCGTGGCATTTTACTTGATATTTGAACGAGAACGAGAGGTGCAGTGCGCACGCACAAGGAAAGAAATGACGGGAGGGGGAAGAAAGGAGAAGGAGTTTATGTATTTGCAGCGCGAAATTAAACAGGTTCGATTATACCAGCACTAATGCACCGGATACCATCAGAACTCCGCAGTTAAGTGTGCTTGGGCGAGAGTAGTACTCGGATGGGTGACCTCCATGGAAGTCCTCTTGTCGCACTAATTTTTTTTTCAGACGGGTCGTTCGACGTTACGCGCGACTGGAACTAGGGTCCACTAGTTTATACGCAAATGTGAGTCAAGAAGCAGGGGCATTTTAATCGATATTAGAACGAGAAGGAGAGATGCAGAGTGCACGCACAAGGAAACAAATGACGGGAGGGGGGATGGAGGGAGAAAAAGTGTATGTATTTGCAGCGCAGAATGAAACATGGGCAATCATACCAGCACCAATGCAACGGATTCTATCAGAACTCCGCAAGTTAAGGGTGCTTGGGCGAGAGAGAAGCACTAGGATGGGTGACCTCCTGCGAAGTCCTTATATTTCACCCATTTTCTTAGGAAGTCCTCGTGTTGCACCCATTTTTTTACAGATGATTCTTTCGACGATACGCACGATTTGAATTATGGTCCTCAGGTTTATTCGCAAATGTGAGTCACGGCACCGTAGCATTTTACTTGATATTAGAACGAGCACGGGAGGTGCAGTGCGCACGCACAAGGAAGCAAATAACAGGAGGGGGAAGAAAGGGGAAGGAGTTTATGTATTTGCAATGCAAAATTAAACGGGTGCGATCATACCACCACTAATGCACCGGATACCATCAGAACTCCGCAGTTAAGTGTCCTTGGGCGAGAGTAGTACTCGGATGGGTGACCTCCTGGGAAGTCCTCGTGTCGCAATAATTTTTTTTCAGACGGGTCGTTCGACGTTACGCGCGACTGGAACTAGGGTCCGCTGGTTTATACGCAAATGTGAGTCAAGAAGCAGGGGCATTTTAATCGATATTAGAACGAGAATGAGAGGTGCATTGTGAATGCACAAGGAAACAATTGACGGGAGGGGGAAGAAAGGAGAAGGAGTGTATGTATTTGCAGCGCAAAATTAAACAGGTTCGATCATACCAGCACTAAAGCCCCGGATCCCATCAGAACTCCACAGTTAAGTGTGCTTGGGCGAGAGTAGTACTCGGATGGGTGACCACTTGGGAAGCTCTCGTGTTGCACCTATTTTTTTTCGGATGGGTTGTTCGACGTTACGCGCGAATGGAATTATAAACCGCTGCTTCATTTGCAAAGGTGAGTCACGGTGCCGGGGCATATTACTTGATATTAGAAAGAGAAAGAGAGATGCAGAGTGCACGCACAAGGAAACAAATGACGGGAGGGGGGATGGAAGGAGAAAGAGTGTATGTATTTGCAGTGTAGAATGAAACATGAGGATCATACCAGCACTAATGCAACGAATTCTATCAGAATTCTGCAGTTATGGGTGCTTGGGTGAGAAAAGTACTCGGATGGGTGACCTCCTGCGAAGTCCTTATATTTCACCCATTTTCTTGGGAGGTCCTCGTGTTGCACCCATCTTTTTGCAAATGATTCTTTCGACGTTACGCGCAACTTGATTTATGGTCCGCAGGTTTATTCGCAAATGTGAGTCACGGCGCCGTGGCATTTTACTTGATTTTAGAACGAGTACGGGAGGTGCATTGCGCACGAACAAGGAAACAAATGACGGGAGGAGGAAGAAAGAGAAGGAGTATATGTATTTGAAGCGCAAAATTAAAAAAGTGGCATCATACCAGCACTAATGCACTGTATCCCATCAGAACCCTGCAGTTAAGTGTGCTTGGGCGAGAGTAGTACTCGGATGGGTGACCTCCTGGGAATTCCTCGTGTCGCAACAATTTTTTTTCAGATGGGTCGTTCGACGTTACGCGCGACTGGAACTATGGTCCACTGGTTTATACGCAAATGTGAGTCAAGAATCAGGGGCATTTTAATCGATATTAGAACGAGAAGGAGATGTGCAGTGTGAACGCACAAGGAAACAAATGACGGGAGGGGGAAGAAAGGAGAAAGAGTTTATGTATTTGCAGCGTGGAATTAAACAGGTGTTGTCACACTAGCACAAATGCACCAGATCCCATCAGAACTCCGCAGTTAAGTGTGCTTTGGCAAAAGTAGTACAATGATGAGTTACCTCCTGGGAAGTTCTCGTGTTGCACCGATTTTCTTTTTTTTCAGATGTGCCGTTCGACGTTACGCGCGACTTTAATTATGGTCCGCAGATTTATTCGCAAATGTGAGTCACGGCGCCATGGCATTTTACTTGATATTTGAACGAGAACGAGAGGTGCAGTGCGCACGCACAAGGAAACAAATGACGGGAGGGGGAAGAAAGGAGAAGGAGTTTATGTATTTGCAGCGCGAAATTAAACAGGTGCGATCATACCAGCTCTAATGCATCGGATCCCATCAGAACTCTGCAGTTAAGTGTGCTTGGGCGAGAGTAGTACTCGGATGGGTGACCTCTTGGGAAGTCCTTGTATCGCAACAATTTTTTTTCAGATGGGTCGTTCGACGTTACGCGCGACTGGAACTCGTGTCCGCTGGTTTATACGCAAATGTGAGTCAAGAAGCAGGGGCATTTTAATCGATATTAGAACGAGAAGGAGAGGTGCAGTGTGAACGCACAAAGAAACAATTGATGGGAGAAGGAAGGAGAAGGAGTGTATGTATTTTCAGCACGAAATGAAACAGGTGCGATCAAACCAGCACAAATGCAACGGATTCTATCAGAACTCCATCGGTAAGGGTGCTTTGGCGAGAGTAGTACTAGCATGGGTTACCTCCTGCGAAGTCCGTATATTTCACCAATTTTCATGTGAAGTCCTCGTGTTGCACCCATTTTTTTGCAGATGATTCTTTCGACGTTACGCGCGACTTGAATTATGGTCCTCAGGTTTATTCGCAAATGTGAGTCACGGCGCTGTAACATTTTACTTTATATTAGAACGAGAACAGGAGGTGCAGTGCGCACGCACAAGGAAACAAATGACGGGAGTGGGAAGAAAGGGAAATGAGTTTATGTATTTGCAGTGCGAAATTAAACAGGTGGGATCATACCAGCACTAATGCACCGGATCCCATCAGAACTCCGCAGTGAAGTGTGCTTGGGCGAGATTAGTACTCGGATGGGTGACCTCCTAGGAAGTCCTCGTGTCGCACAAATTTCTTTTCAGACGGGTTGTTCGACGTTACGCGGGTCTGGAACTAGGGTCCGCTGGTTTATACGCAAATGTGAGTCAAGAAGCAGGGGCATTTTAATCGATATTAGAACGAGAATGAGAGGTGAAGTGTGAACGCACAAGGAAACAAATGACGGGAGGGGGAAGAAAGGAGAAGGAGTGTATGTATTTGCAGCGCGAATTTAAACAGGTGCGATCTTACCAGCACTAAAGCCCCGGATCCCATCAGAACTCCGCAGTTAAGTGTGCTTGGGCGAGAGTAGTACTCGGATGGGTGACCACTTGGAAAGCCCTCGTGTTCAACCTATCTTTTTTCGGATGGGTTTTTCGACGTTACGCGCGAATGGAATTATAAACCGCTGGTTCATTTGCAAAGGTGAGTCACGGTGCCGGGGCATATTACTTGATATTAGAACGAGAAAGAGAGATGCAGAGTGCACGCACAAGGAAACAAATGACGGGAGGTGGGATGGAAGGAGAAAGAGTGTATGTATTTGCAGTGCAGAATGAAACATGAGGGATCATACCAGCACTAATGCAACGGATTCTATCAGAACTCCGCAGTTAAGGGTGCTTGGGCGAGAAAAGTACTCGGATGGGTGACCTCCTGCGAAGTCCTTATATTTCACCCATTTTCTTGGGAGGTCCTCGTGTTGCACCCATCTTTTTGCAGATGATTCTTTCAAAGTTACGCGCGACTTGAATTATGGTCCGCAGGTTTATTCGCAAATGTGAGTCACGGAGCCGTGGCATTTTACTTGATATTAGAACGAGTACGAGAGTTGCAGTGCGCACGCACAAGGAAACAAATGACGGGAGGAGGAAGAAAAGAGAAGGAGTGTATGTATTTGAAGCGCAAAATTAAACAAGTGGCATCAGACCAGCACTGATGCACTGGAACCCATCAGAACTCTGCAGTTAAGCGTGCTTTGGCGAAAGTAGTACAATGATGGGTTACCTCCTGGGAAGTTTTCGTGTTGCACCCATTTTCTTTTTTTCAGATGTGCCGTTCGACGTTACGCGCGACTTTAATTATGGTCCGCAGATTTATTCGCAAATGTGAGTCACGGCGCCGTGGAATTTTACTTGATATTTGAACGAGAACGAGAGGTGCAGTGCGCACGCACAAGGAAACAAATGACGGGAGGGGGAAGAAAGGAGAAGGAGTTTATGTATTTGCAGCGCGAAATTAAACACGTGCGACCATACCAGCACTAATGAATCGGATCCCATCAGAACTTTGCAGTTAAGTGTGCTTGGGCGAGAGTAGTACTTGGATGGGTGACCACTTGGGAAGCCCTCGTGTTGCACCTATTTTTTTTCGGATTGGTTTTTCGACGTTACGCGCGAATGGAATTATAAACGGCTGGTTCATTTGCAAAGGTGAGTCACGGTGCCGGGGCATATTACTTGATATTAGAACGAGAAAGAGAGATGCAGAGTGCATGCACAAGGAAACAAATGATGGGAGGGGGGGAGGGAAGAAGGAGTGTATGTATTTTCAGCACCAAATTAAACAGGTGCGGTCACCCCAGCACAAATGCACCGGATCCCATCAGAACTTCGCAGTTAAGTGTGCTTTGGCGAAAGTAGTACAATGATGGGTTACCTCCTGGGAAGTTCTCGTGTTGCACCCATTTTCTTTTTTTCAGATGTGCCGTTCGACGTTACGCGCGACTTTAATTATTGTCCGCAGATTTATTCGCAAATGTGAGTCACAGCGCCGTGGCATTTTACTTGATATTTGAACGAGAACGAGAGGTGCAGTGCGCACGCACAAGGAAACAAATGATGGGAGGGGGAAGAAAGGAGAAGGAGTATGTTTTTGCAGCGCGAAATGAAACAGGTGCGATCATTCCAGCACTAATGCAACGGATTCTATCAGAACTCCGTAGGTAAGGGTGCTTGGGCGAGGGTAGTACTAGCATGGGTTACCTCCTGCAAAGTCCTTATATTTCACCCATTTTCTTGTGAAGTCCTCGTGTTGCACCCATTTTTTTGCAGATGATTCTTTCGACGTTACGCGCGACTTGAATTATGGTCCTCAGGTTTATTCGCAAATGTGAGTCACGGTGCTGTAGCATTTTACTTGATATTAGAACGAGAACGGGTGGTGTAGTGCGCATGCACAAGGAAACAAATGACGGGAGGGGGAAGAAAGGGGAATGAGTTTATGTATTTGCAGCGCAAAATTAAACAGGTGCGATCATATCAGCACTAAAGCCCTCGTGTGCTTGGGCGAGATTAGTACTCGGATGGGTGACCTCCTGGGAAGTCCTCGTGTCGCACCAATTTTTTTTCAGACGGGTCGTTCGACGTTACGCACGTCTGGAACTAGGGTCCGCTGGTTTATACGCAAATGTGAGTCAAGAAGCAGGGGCATTTTAATCGATATTAGAACGAGAATGAGAGGTGAAGTGTGAACGCACAAGGAAACAAATGACGGGAGGGGGAAGAAAGGAGAAGGAGTATATGTATTTGCAGCGCGAAATTAAACAGGTGCGATCATACCAGCACTAAAGCTCCGGATCCCATCAGAACTCCGCAGTTAAGTGTTCTTGGGCGAGTGTAGTACTCGGATGGGTGACCTCCTGCGAAGTCCTCATATTTCACCCATTTTCTTGGGAGGTCCTCGTGTTGCACCCATCTTTTTGCAGATTATTCTTTCAACGTTACGCGCGACTTGATTTATGGTCCGCAGATTTATTCGCAAATGTGAGTCACGGCACCGTCGCATTTTACTTAATATTAGAACGAGTACGGGAGGTGCAGTGCGCACGCACAAGGAAACAAATGACGGGATGAGGAAGAAAAGAGAATGAGTGTATGTATTTGAAGCGCAAAATTAAACAAGTGGCATCATACCAGCACTACTGCACTGGATCCCATCAGAACTCTGTAGTTAAGTGTGCTTGGGCGAGAGTAGTACTCAGATGGGTGACCTCTTGGGAAGTCCTCGTATTGCAACAATTTTTTTCAAATGGGTCGTTCAACGTTACGCGCGACTGGAACTATGGTCCGCTGGTTTATACCCAAATGTGAGTCAAGAATCAGGGGCATTTTAATCGATATTAGAACGAGAAGGAGAGGTGTAGTGTGAACGCACAAGGAAACAAATGATGGGAGAGGGGAGGGAAGAAGGAGTGTATGTATTTTCAGCACGAAATTAAACAGGTGAGGTCACACCAGCACAAATGCACCGGATCCCATCAGAACTTCGCAGTTAAGTGGGCTTTGGCGTAAGTAGTAAAATGATGGGTTACCTCCTGGGAAGTTCTCGTGTTGCACCCATTTTCTTTTTTTCAAATGTGCCGTTCGACGTTACGCGCGACTTTAATTATGGTCCGCAGATTTATTCGCAAATGTGAGTCACGGCGCCGTGGCATTTTACTTGATATTAGAACGAGTACGAGAGGTGCAGTGCGCACGCACAAGGAAACAAATGACGGGAGGAGGAAGAAAAGATTAGGAGTGTATGTATTTGAAGCGCAAAATTAAACAAGTGGCATCATACCGGCACTAATGTACTGGATCCCATCAGAACTCTGCAGTTAAGTGTGCTTGGGCGAGAGTAGTACTCGGATGGGTGACCTCTTGAGAAGTCCTCGTATCACAACAATTTTTTTTTAGATAGGTCGTTCGACATTACGCGCGACTGGAACTATGGTCCGCTGGTTTATACGCAAATGTGAGTCAAGAATCAGGGGCATTTTAATCGATATTAGAACGAGAAGGAGAAGTGCAATGTGAACGCAAAAGGAAACAAATGATGGGAGGGCGGGAGGGAAAAAGGAGTGTATGTATTTTCAGCACGAAATTAAACAGGTGCAGTCACACCAACACAAATGCACCGGATCCCATCAGAACTCCGCAGTTAAGTGTGCTCTAGCGAAAGTAGTACAATGATGGGTTACCTCCTGGGAAGTTCTCGTGTTGCACTCATTTTTTTTTTCAGATGTGCCCTTCGACGTTACGCACGACTTTAATTATATTCCGCAGATTTATTCGAAAATGTGAGTCACTGCGCTGTGGCATTTTACTTGATATTTATACGAGAACGAGAGGTGCAGTGCACATGCACAATGAAACAAATGACGGGAAGGGGAAGAAAGGAGAAGGAGTGTACGTATTTGCAGCGCGAAATTAAATAGGTGCGATCATACCAGCACTAATGCACCGTATCCCATCAGAACTTAGCAGTTAAGTGTGCTTGGGCGGGAGTAGTACTCGGATTGGTGACCTCCTGGGAAGTCCTCGTGTTGCACCCATTTTTTTTCAGATGGATCATTCGACGTTACGCGCGAATGCAATTATAAACCGCTGGTTCATTCGCAAAAGTGAGTCATGATGCCAGGGCATTTTACTTGATATTAGAACAAGAAGGAGAGATGCAGAGTGCACGCACAAGGAAACAAATAATGGGAGATGGGATGGAGGGAGAAAGAGTGTATGTATTTACAGCGCAGAATGAAACATGAGCAATCATACCAGCACCAATGCAACGGATTCTATCAGAACTCCGCAAGTTAAGGGTGCTTGGGCGAGAGTAGCACTAGGATGGGTGACCTCATGCGAAGTCCTTATATTTCACCTATTTTCTTAGGAAGTCCTCGTGTTGCACCCATTTTTTTGCAGATAATTCTTTCGACGTTACACGCGACTTGAATTATGGTCCTCAGGTTTATTCGCAAATGTGAGTCACGGCACCGTAGCATTTTACTTGATATTAGAACGAGCACGGGAGGTGCAGTGCGCACGCACAAGGAAACAAATGACGGGAGGGGGAAGAAAGGAGAAGAAATTTATGTATTTGCAGCGCAAAATTAAATGGGTGCGATCATACCAGCACTAATGCACCGGATCCCATCAGAACTACGCAGTTAAGTGTGCTTGGGCGAGAGTAGTACTCGGATGGGTGACCTCCTGGGAAGTCCTCGTGTCGCACCAATTTTTTTCAGATGGGTCGTTCGACGTTACACGCGACTGGAACTAGGGTCCGCTGGTTTATACGCAAATGTGAGTCAAGAAGCAGGGGCATTTTAACCGATATTAGAAGGAGAAGAAGAGGTGCAGTGTGAACGCACAAGGAAACAATTGATGGGAGGGGGAGGGAAGGAGAAGGAGTGTATGTATTTTCAGCACGAAATGAAACAGGTGCGATTATACCAGCACTAATGCAACGGATTCTATCAGAACTCCGTAGGTAAGGGTGCTTTGGCGAGAGTAGTACTAGCATGGGTTACCTCCTGCGAAGTCCTTATATTTCACCCATTTTCTTAGGAAGTCCTCGTGTTCCACCCATTTTTTTGCAGATGATTCTTTCGACAATACGCGCGACTTGAAGTATGGCCCTCAGGTTTATTCGCAAATGTGAGTTACGGCACCGTAGCATTTTAATTGATATTAGAACGAGCACGGGAGGTGCAGTGCGCACGCACAAGGAAACAAATGACGGGAAGGGTAAGAAAGGAGAAGGAGTTTATGTATTTGCAGCGCGGAATTAAACGGGTGCAATCATACCAGCACTAATGCACTGGATCCCATCAGAACTCTGCAGTTAAGTGTGCTTGGGCGAGAGTAGTACTCGGATTGGTGATCACCTGGGAAGTCCTCGTGTCGCACAAATTTTGTTTCAGACGGGTCGTTCGACGTTACGCGCGACTGGAACTATGGTCCGCTGGTTTATACGCAAATGTGAGTCAAGAATCAGGGGCATTTTAATCGATATTAGAACGAGAAGGAAAGGTGCAGTGTGAACGCACAAGGAAACAAATGATGGGAGGGGGGGAGGGAAGAAGGAGTGTATTTATTTTCAGATGGAAATTAAACAAGTGTGGTCACACCAGCACAAATGCACCGGATCCCATCAGAACTCCGCAGTTAAGTGTGCTTTGGCGAAAGTAGTACAATGATGGGTTACCTCCTGGGAAGTTCTCGTGTTGCACCCATTTTCTTTTTTTCAGATGTGCCGTTCGACGTTACGCGCGACTTGAATTATAGTCCGCAGAATTATTCGCAAATGTTTGTCACGGTGCCGTGGCATTTTACTTGATATTTGAAAGAGAACGAGAGGTGCAGTGCGCACGCACAAGGAAACAAATGACGGGAGGGGGAAGAAAGGAGAAGGAGTGTATGTATTTACAGCGCGAAATGAAACAGGTGCGATTATACCAGCACTAATGCAACGGATTCTATCAGAACTCTGTAGGTAAGGGTGCTTGGGCGAGAGTAGTACTAGCATGGGTTACCTCCTGCGAAGTCCTTATATTTCACCCATTTTCTAGTGAAGTCCTCGTGTTGTACCCATTTTTTTGCAGATGATTCTTTCGACGTTACGCGCGATTTGAATTATGGTCCTCAGGTTTATTCGCAGATGTGAGTCACGGCACTGTAGTATTTTACTTGATATTAGAACGAGAACGGGAGGTGCAGTGCGCATGCACAAGGATACAAATGACGGGAGGGGGAAGAAAGGGGAATGAGTTTATGTATTTGTAGCACAAAATTAAACAGGTGTGATCATACCGGCACTAATACACTGGATCCCATCAGAACTCCGTAGTGAAGTGTGCTTGGGCGAGATTAGTACTCGAATGGGTGACCTCCTTGAAGTCCTCGTGTCGCACTAATTTTTTTTTTCAGACGGGTCGTTCGACGTTACGCGCGACTGGAACTAGGGTTCACTGGTTTATACGCAAATGTGAGTCAAGAAGCAGGGGCATTTTAATCGATATTAGAACGAGAAGGAGAGATGCAGAGTGCACGCACAAGGAAACAAATGACGGGAGGGGGGATGGAGGGAGAAAAAGTGTATGTATTAGCAGCGCAGAATGAAACATGAGCAATCATACCAGCACCAATGCAACGGATTCTATCAGAACTCCGCAAGTTAAGGGTGCTTGGGCGAGAGTAGCACTAGGATGGGTGACCTCATGCGAAGTCCTTATATTTCACCCATTTTCTTAGGAAGTCCTCGTGTTCCACCCATTTTTTTGCAGATGATTCTTTCGACGATACGCGCGACTTGAATTATGGTCCTCAGGTTTATTCGCAAATATAAGTCACGGCACCGTAGCATTTTACTTTATATTAGAAGGAGCACGGGAGGTGCAGTGCGTACGCACAAGGAAACAAATGACGGGAGGGGGAAGAAAGGAGAAGGAATTTATGTATTTGCAGCGCGGAATTAAACGGGTGCGATCATACCAGCACTAATGCACCTGATCCCGTCAGAACTCCGCAGTTAAGTGTGCTTTGGCGAGAGTAGTACTCGGATTGATGAGCTCCTGGGAAGTCCTCGTGTCGCACCAATTTTTTTTCAGACGGGTCGTTCGACGTTACGCGCGACTGGAACTAGGGTCTGCTGGTTTATACGCAAATGTGAGTCAAGAAGCAGGGGCATTTTAATCGATATTAGAACGAGAAGGAGAGGTGCAGTGTGAACGCACAAGGAAACAATTGATGGGAGGGGGAAGGAAGGAGAAGGAGTGTATGTATTTTCAGCAAGAAATGAAACAGGTGCGATCATACCAGCACTAATGCAACGGATTCTATCAGAACTCCGTAGGTAAGGGTGCTTGGGCGAGAGTAGTACTAGCATGGGTTACCTCCTGCGAAGTCCTTATATTTCACCCATTTTCTTGTAAAGTCCTCGTGTTGCACCCATTTTTTTGCAGATGATTCTTTCGACGTTACGCGCGACTTGAATTATGGTCCTCAGGTTTATTCGCAAATGTGAGTCACGGCGCCGTGGCATTTTACTTGATATTAGAACGAGAACGGGAGGTGCAGTGCGCACGTACAAGGAAACAAATGACGGGAGGGGGAAGAAAGGGGAATGAGTTTATGTATTTGTAGCGCAAAATTAAACAGGTGTGATCATACCAGCACTAATGCACCGGATCCCATCAGAACTCTGCAGTTAAGTGTGCTTGGGCGAGAGTTGTGCCCGGATGGGTGACCTCCTGGGAATTCCTCGTGTCGCACTAATTTTTTTTTCAGACGGGTCGTTCGACGTTACGCGCGACTGGAACTAGGGTCCACTGGTTTATACGCAAATGTGAGTCAAGAAGCAGGGGCATTTTAATCGATATTAGAACGAGAAGGAGAGATACAGAGTGCACGCACAAGGAAACAAATGACGGGAGGGGGGATGGAAGGAGAAAGAGTGTATGTATTTGCAGTGCAGAATGAAACATGAGGGATCATACTAGCACTAATGCAACGGATTCTATCAGAACTCCGCATTTAAGGGTGCTTGGGCGAGAAAAGTACTCGGATGGGAGACCTCCTGCGATGTCCTTATATTTCACCTATTTTCTTGGGAGGTCCTCGTGTTGCACCCATCTTTTTGCAGATGATTCTTTCGACGTTACGCGCGACTTGATTTATGGTCCGCAGGTTTATTCGCAAATGTGAGTCACAGTGTCGTGCCATTTTACTTGATATTAGAACGAGTACGGGAGGTGCAATGCGCACGCACAAGGAAACAAATGACGGGAGGAGGAAGAAAAGAGAAGGAGTGTATGTATTTGAAGCGCAAAATTAAACAAGTGGCATCATACCAGCACTAATGCACTGGATCCCATCAAAACTCTGCAGTTAAGTGTGCTTGGGCGAGAGTAGTACTCGAATGGGTGAACTCTTGGGAAGTCCTCGTATCGCAACAATTTTTTTTCAGATGGGTCGTTCGACGTTACGCGTGACTAGAACTATGGTCCGCTGGTTTATACGCAAATGTGAGTCAAGAATCAAGGGAATTTTAATCAATATTAGAACGAGAAGGGGAGGTGCAGTGTGAACGCATAAGGAAACAAATGATGGGAGGGGGGGAGGGAAGAAGGAGTGTATGTATTTTCAGCAGAAAATTAAACAGGTGCGGTCACACCAGCACAAATGCACCGGATCTCATCAGAACTCCGCAGTTAAGTGTGCTTTGGAGAAAGTAGTACAATGATGGGTTACCTCCTGGGAAGTTCTCGTGTTGTACCCATTTTCTTTTTTTCAGATGTGCCGTTCGACGTTACGCGCGACTTGAATTATTGTCCTCAGGTTTATTCGCAAATGTGAGTCACGGCGCCGTGGTATTTTACTTGATAGTAGAACGAGAACGGGAGGTGCAGTGCGCACGCAAAAGGAAACAAATGACGGGAGGGGGAAGAAAGGGGAATGAGTTTATGTATTTGCAGTGCGAAATTAAACAGGTGCGATCATACCAGCACTAATGCACCGGATCCCATCAGAACATCGCAGTGAACTGTGCTTGGGCGAGATTAGTACTCGGATGGGTGACCTCCTGGGAAGTCTTCGTGTCGCACCAATTTTTTTTCAGACGGGTCGTTCGACGTTACGCGCGACTGGAACTGGGGTCCGCTGGTTTATACGCAATTGTGAGTCAAGAAGAAGGGGCATTTTAATCGATATTAGAATGAGAATGAGAGATGCAGAGTGTACGCACAAGGAAACAAATGACGGAAGGGGGGATGGAGGGAGAAAAAGTGTATGTATTTGCAGCGCATAATGAAACATGAGCGATCATACCAGCACCAATGCAACGGATTCTATCAGAACTCCGCAAGTTAAGGGTGCTTGGGCGAGAGTAGCACTAGGATGGGTGACCTCCTGCGAAGTCCTTATATTTCACCAATTTTCTTAGGAAGTCCTCGTGTTGCACCCATTTTTTTGCAGATGATTCTTTCGACGATACGCGCGACTTGAATTATTGTCCTCAGGTTTATTCGCAAATGTGAGTCACGGCACCGTAGCATTTTACTTGATATTAGAACGAGCACAGGAGGTGCAATGCGCACGCACAAGGAAACAAATGACGGGAGGGGGAAGAAAGGAGAAGGAGTTTATGTATTTGCAGCGTGGAATTAAATGGGTGCGATCATACCAGCACTAATGCACCGGATCCCATCAGAACTTCGCAGTGAAGTGTGCTTGGGCGAGAAAAGTACTCGGATGGGTGACCTCCTACGAAGTCCTTATATTTCAGCTATTTTCTTGGGAGGTCCTCGTGGTGCACCCATCTTTTTGCAGATGAATCTTTCGACGTTACGCGCGACTTTATTTATGGTCCGCAGGTTTATTCGCAAATGTGAGTCACAGCGTCGTGGCATTTTACTTGATATTAGAACGAGTACGGGAGGTGCAATGCACACGCACAAGGAAACAAATGACGGGAGGAGGAAGAAAAGAGAAGGAGTGTATGTATTTGAAGCGCAAAATTAAACAAGTGGCATCATACCAGCACTAATGCACTGGATCCCATCAGAACTCTGCAGTTAAGTGTGCTTGGGCGAGAGTAGTACTCGAATGGGTGAACTCTTGGGAAGTCCTCGTATCGCAACAATTTTTTTTCAGATGGGTCGTTAGACGTTACGCGTGACTAGAACTATGGTCCGCTGGTTTATACGCAAATGTGAGTCAAGAATCAAGGGCATTTTAATCGATATTAGAACGAGAAGGAGAGGTGCAGTGTGAACGCACAAGGAAACAAATGATGGGAGGGGGGGAGGGAAGAAGGAGTGTATGTATTTTCAGCACAAAATTAAACAGGTGCGGTCACACCAGCACAAATGCACCGGATCCCATCAGAACTCCGCAGTTAAGTGTGCTTTGGAGAAAGTAGTACAATGATGGGTTACCTCCTGGGAAGTTCTCGTGTTGTACCCATTTTCTTTTTTTCAGATGTGCCGTTCGACGTTACGCGCGACTTGAATTATTGTCCTCAGGTTTATTCGCAAATGTGAGTCACGGCCCGTGGTATTTTTCTGATTGTAGAACGAGAACGGGAGGTGCAGTGCGCACGCAAAAGGAAACAAATGACGGGAGGGGGAAGAAAGGGGAATGAGTTTATGTATTTGCAGTGCGAAATTAAACAGGTGCGATCATACCAGCACTAATGCACCGGATCCCATCAGAACTTCGCAGTGAAGTGTGCTTGGGCGAGATTAGTACTCGGATGGGTGACCTCCTGGGAAGTCCTCGTGTCGCACCAATTTTTTTTCAGACGGGTCGTTCGACGTTACGCGCGACTGGAACTGGGGACCGCTGGTTTATACGCAATTGTGAGTCAAGAAGAAGGGGCATTTTAATCGATATTAGAACGAGAATGAGAGATGCATAGTGTACGCACAAGGAAACAAATGACGGAAGGGGGGATGGAGGGAGAAAAAGTGTATGTATTTGCAGCGCATAATGAAACATGAGCGATCATACCAGCACCAATGCAATGGATTCTATCAGAACTCCGCAAGTTAAGGGTGCTTGGGCGAGAGTAGCACTAGGATGGGTGACCTCCTGCGAAGTCCTTATATTTCACCCATTTTCTCAGGAAGTCCTTGTGTTGCACCCATTTTTTTGCAGATGATTCTTTCGATGATACGAGCGACTTGAATTATGGTCCTCAGGTTTATTCGCAAATGTGAGTCACGGCACCGTAGCATTTTACTTGATATTAGAACGAGAAGGAGAGGTGTAGTGCGCACGCACAAGGAAACAAATGATGGGAGGGGGGGAGGGAAGAAGGAGTGTATGTATTTTCAGCACGAAATTAAACAGGTGCGGTCACACCAGCACAAATGCACCGGATCCCATCAGAACTCCGCAGTTAAGTGTGCTTTGGCGAAAGTAGTACAATGATGGGTTACCTCCTTGGAAGTTCTCGTGTTGCACCCATTTTCTTTTTTTCAGATGTGCCGTTCGACCTTACGCGCGACCTTAATTATGGTCCGCAGATTTATTCGCAAATGTGAGTCACGGCGCCGTGGCATTTTACTTTATATTTGAGCGAGAACGAGAGGTGCAGTGCGCACGCACAAGGAAACAAATGACGGGAGGGGGAATAAAAGAGAAGGAGTTTATGTATTTGCAGCGCGAAATTAAACAGGTTCGATCATACCAGCACTAATGCACCGGATCCCATCAGAACTCCGCAGTTAAGTGTGCTTGGGCGAGAGCAGTACTCGGATGGGTGACATCCTGAGAAGTCCTCGTGTCGCACTAATTTTTTTCCAGACGGGTCGTTCGACGTTACGCGCGACTAGAACTAGGGTCCGCTGGTTTATACGCAAATGTGAGTCAAGAAGCAGGGGCATTTTAATCGATATTAAAACGAGAATGAGAGATGCAGAGTGCACGCACAAGGAAACAATTGATGGGAGGGGGAGGGAAGGAGAAGGAGTGCATGTATTTTCAGCACGAAATGAAACAGGTGCGATCATACCAGCACTAATGCAACGAATTCTATCAGAACTCCGTAGGTAAGGGTGCTTGGGCGAGAGTAATACTAGCATGGGTTACCTCCTGCGAAGTCTTTGTATTTAACCCATTTTCTTCTGAAGTCCTCGTGTTGCACCCATTTTTTTGTAGATAATTCTTTCGACGTTACGCGCGACTTGAATTATTGTCCTCAGGTTTATTCGCAAATGTGAGTCACGGCGCTGTAGCATTTCACTTGATATTAGAACGAGAACGGGAGGTGCAGTGCGCACGCACAAGGAAATAAATAACGGGTGGGGGAAGAAAGGGGAATGAGTTTATGTATTTACAGCGCGAAATTAAACAGGTGCGATCATACTAGCACTAATGCACCGGATCCCATCAGAACTCCGCAGTTATGTGTGCTCGAGCGAGATTAGTACTCGGATGGGTGACCTCCTGGGAAGTCCTCGTGTCGCACCAATTATTTTTCAAACGGGTCGTTCGACGTTACGCGCGTCTGGAACTAGGGTCCGCTAGTTTATTCGCAAATGTGAGTCAAGAAGCAGGGGCATTTTAATCGATATTAGAACGAGAATGAGAGGTGAAGTGTGAACGCACATGGAAACAAATGACGGGCAGGGGAAGAAAGGAGAAGGAGTGTATGTATTTGCAGCGCGAAATTAAACAGGTGGGATCATACCAGCACTAAAGCTCCAGATCCCATCAGAACTCCGCAGTTAAGTGTGCTTGGGCGAGAGTAGTACTCGGATGGGTGACCACTTGCGAAGCCCTCGTGTTGCACCTATTTTTTTTTGGATGGGTTGTTCGACGTTAAGCGCGAATGGAATTATAAACCGCTGGTTCATTTGCAAAGGTGAGTCACGGTGCCGGGGCATATTACTTGATATTAGAATGAGAAAGAGAGATGCAGAGTGCACGCACAAGGAAACAAATGACAGGAGGGGGGATGGAAGAAGAAAGAGTGTATGTATTTCCAGTGCTGAATGAAACATGAGGGATCATACCAGCACTAATGCAACGGATTCTATCAGAACTCCGCAGTTAAGGGTGCTTGGGCGTGAAAAGTACTCGGATGGGTGACCTCCTGCGAAGTCCTTATATTTCACCCATTTTCTTGGGAGGTCCTCGTGTTGCACCCATCTTTTTGCAGATAATTCTTTCGACGTTACACGCGACTTGATTTATGGTCCACAGGTTTATTCGCAAATGTGAGTCACGGCGCCGCGACATTTTACTTGATATTAGAACGAGTACGGGAGGTGCAGTGTGCACGCACAAGGAAACAAATGACGGGAGGTGGAATAAAAGAGAAGGACTGTATGTATTTGAAGCGCAAAATTAAATAAGTGGCAACATACCAGCACTAATGCACTGGATCCCATCAGAACTCTGCAGTTAAGTGTGTTTGGGCAAGAGTAGTACTCGGATGGGTGACCTCTTGGGAAGTTCTCGTATCGCAACAATTTTTTTGCAGATGGGTCGTTCGACATTACACGCGACTGGAATTATGGTCCGCTGGTTTATACGCAAAAGTGAGTCAAGAATCAGGGGCATTTTAATCGATATTAGAACGAGAAGGAGAGGTGCAGTGTGAACGCACAAGGAAACAAATGATGGGAGGGGGGAGGGAAGAAGGAGTGTATGTATTTTCAGCACGAAATTAAACAGGTGTGGTCACACTAGCACAAATGCACCGCATCCCATCAGAACTCCGCAGTTAAGTGTGCTTTGGCGAAAGTAGTGCAATGATGGGTTACCTCATGGGAAGTTCTCGTGTTGCACCCATTTTCTTTTTTTCAAATTTGTCGTTCGACGTTACGCGCGACTTTAATTATGGTCCGCAGATTTATTCGCAAATGTGAGTCACGGCGTCGTAGCATTTTACTTGATATTTGAATGAGAACGAGAGGTGTAGTGCGCACGCACAAGGAAACAAATGACGGGAAGGGGAAGAAAGGATAAGGAGTTTACGTATTTGCAGCGCGAAATTAAACAGGTGCGATCATACCAGCACTAATGCACCGGATCCCATCAGAACTCCGCAGTTAAGTGTGCTTGGGCGAGAGTAGTACTCGGATTAGAGACCTTGTGGGAAGTCCTCGTGTCGCACTAATTTTTTTTTCAGACGGGTCGTTCGACGTTACGCGCGACTGGGACTAGGGTCCACTGGTTTATACGCAAATGTGAGTCAAGAAGCAGGGGCATTTTAGTCGATATTAGAACGAGAAAAAGAGATGCAGAGTGCACGCACAAGGAAACAAATGACGGGAGGGGGGGTGGAGGGAGAAAAAGTGTATGTATTTGCAGCGCAGAATGAAACATGAGCAATCATACCAGCATCAATGCAATGGATTCTATCAGAACTCTGCAAGTTAAGGGTGCTTGGGCGAGAGTAGCACTAGGATGGGTGACCTCCTGCGAAGTCCTTATATTTCACCCATTTTCTTAGGAAGTCCTCGTGTTGCACCCATTTTTTTGCAGATGATTCTTTCGACGATACGCGCGACTTGAATTATGGTCCTCAGTTTTATTCGCAAATGTGAGTTACGGCACCGTAGCATTTTACTTGATAATAGAACGAGCACGGGAGGTGCAGTGCGCACGCACAAGGAAACAAATGACGGGAGGGGCAAGAGAGGAGAAGGAGTTTATGTATTTGCAGCGCGAAATTAAATGGGTGTGATCATGCCAGCACTAATGCACCGGATCCCATCAGAACTCCGCAGTTAAGTGTGCTTGGGCGAGAGTAGTACCCGGATGGGTGACCTCCTGAGAAGTCCTCGTGTCGCACCATTTTTTTTTCAGACGGGTCGTTTGATGTTACGCTTGACTGGAACTAGGGTCTGCTGGTTTATACTCAAATGTGAGTAAAAAAACAGGGGCATTTTAATCGATATTAGAACGAGAAGGGGAGGTGCAGTGTGAACGCACAAGGAATCAATTGATGGGAGGGGGAGGGAAGGAGAAGGAGTGTATGTATTTTCAGCACGAAATGAAACAGGTGCGATCATACCAACACTAATGCAACGGATTCTATCAGAACTCCGTAGGTAAGGGTACTTGAGCGAGAGTTGTACTAGCATGGGTTATCTCCTGCGAAGTCCTTATATTTCACCAATTTTCTTGTGAAGTCCTCGTGTCGCACCAATTTTTTTTTTCAGACGGGTCGTTCGACGTTACGCGCGTCTGGAACTAGGGTCCGCTGGTTTATACGCAAATGTGAGTCAAGAAGCAGGGGCATTTAATCGATATTAGAACGAGAATGAGAGGTGAAGTGTGAACGCACAAGAAAACAAATGACGGGAGGGGGAAGAAAGATGAAGGAGTGTATGTATTTGCAGCGCGAAATTAAACAGGTGGGATCATACCAGCACTAAAGCCCCGGATCCCATCAGAACTCCGCAGTTAAGTGTGCTTGGCGAGATTAGTACTCGGATGGTTGACCTCCTGGGAAGTCCTCGTGTCGCACCAATTTTTTTTCAGACGGGTTGTTCGACGTTACGCGCGTCTGGAACTAGGGTCCGCTAGTTTATACGCAAATGTGAGTCAAGAAGCAGGGGCATTTCAATCGATATTAGAACGAGAATGAGAGGTGAAGTGTGAACGCACAAGGAAACAAATGACGGGAGGGGGAAGAAAAGAGAAGGAGTGTATGTATTTGCAGCGCGAAATTAAACAGGTGCGATTATACCAGCACTAAAGCTTCGGATCCCATCAGAACTCCGCAGTTAAGTGTGCTTTGGCGAGAGTAGTTCTCGGATGGGTGACCACCTGGGAAGCTCTCGTGTTGCTCCTATTTTTTTTCGGATGGGTTGTTCGACGTTACGCGCGAATGGAATTATAAACCGCTGGTTCATTTGCAAAGGTGAGTCACGGTGCCGGGGCATATTACTTGATATTAGAACGAGAAAGAGAGATGCAGAGTGCACGCACAAGGAAACAAATGACGGGAGGGGGGATGGAAGGAGAAAGAGTTTATGTATTTGCAGCGCAAAATTAAACGGGTGCGATCATATCAGCACTAATGCACCGGATCCCATCAGAACTCCGCAGTTAAGTGTGCTTGGGCGAGAGTAGTACTCGGATGGGTGACCTCCTGGGAAGTCCTCGTGTAGCACTAATATTTTTTTCAGACGGGTCGTTCGACGTTACGCGCGACTGGAACTAGGGTCCATTGGTTTATACGCAAATGTGAGTCAAGAAGCAGGGGCATTTTAATTGATATTAGAACGAGAAAGAGAGATGCAGAGTGCACGCACAAGGAAACAAATGACGGGAGGGGGGATGGAGGGAGAAAAAGTGTATGTATTTGCAACCAAGAATGAAACATGAGCAATCATACCAGCACCAATGCAACGGATTCTATCAGAACTCCGCATTTAAGGGTGCTTGGGCGAGAAAAAGTACTCGGATGGGTGACCTCCTGCGAAGTCCTTATATTTCACCCATTTTCTTGGGTGGTCCTCGTGTTGCACCCAATGTTTTGAAGATGATTCTTTCGACGTTACACGCGACTTGAATTATGGTCCTCAGGTTTATTCGCAAATGTGAGTCACGGCGCTGTACCATTTTACTTGATATTAGAACGAGAACGGGAGGTGCAGTGCGCACGCACAAGGAAACAAATTATGGGAGGGGGAAGAAAGGAGAAGGAGTTTATGTATTTGCACCGCGAAATGAAACAGGTGCGATCATACCAACACTAATGCAACGAATTCTATCAGAACTCCGTAGGTAAGGGTGCTTGGGCGAGAGTAGTACTAGCATGGGTTACCTCCTGCGAAGTCCTTATATTTCACCCATTTTCTTGTGAAGTCCTCGTGTTGCACCCATTTTTTTGCAGATGATTCTTTCGATGTTACGCGCGACTTGAATTATGGTCCTCAGGTTTATTCGCAAATGTGAGTCACGGCACTGTTGCATTTTACTTGATATTAGAACGAGAACGGGAGGTGTAGTGCGCCCGCACAAGGAAACAAATGACGGGAGGGGGAAGAAAGGGGAATGAGTTTATGTATTTGCAGCGCAAAATTAAACAGGTGCGATCATACCAGCACTAATGCACCGGATCCCATCAGAACTCCGTAGTTAAGTGTGGTTTGGCGAGAGTAGTACTCGGATTGTTGACCTCCTGGGAAGTCCTCGTGTCGCACTAATTTTTTTTCTCAGACGGGTCATTCGACGTTACGCGCGACTGGAACTAGGGTCCACTGGTTTATACGCAAATGTGAGTCAAGAAGCAGGGGCATTTTAATCGATATTAGAACGAGAATAAGAGGTGAAGTGTGAATGCACAAGGAAACAAATGACGGGAGGGGGAAGAAAGGAGAAGGAGTGTATGTATTTGTAGCGCGAAACTAAACAGGTGCGATCATACCAGCACTAAAGCCCCGGATCCCATCAGAGCTCCGCAGTTAAGTGTGTTTGGCGAGATTAGTACTCGGATGGTTGACCTCCTGGGAAGTCCTCGTGTCGCACCAATTTTTTTTCAGACGGGTCGTTCGACGTTACGCGTGTCTGGAACTAGGGTCCGCTGGTTTATACGCAAATGTGAGTCGAGAAGCAGGGGCATTTTAATCGAAATTAGAACGAGAATGAGAGGTAAAGTGTGAACGCACATGGAAACAAATGACGGGAGGGGGAAGAAAGAAGAAGGAGTGTATGTAGTTGCAGCGCGAAATTAAACAGGTGTGATCATACCAGCACTAAAGCTCCGGATCCCATCAGAACTCTGCAGTTAAGTGTGCTTGGGCTAGAGTAGTTCTCGGATGGGTGACCACTTGGGAAGTCCTCGTGTTGCACCCATTTTTTTTTTTCAGATGTGCCGTTCGACGTTACGCGCGACTTTAATTATGGTCCGCAAATTTATTCGCAAATGTGAGTCACGGCGCCGTGGCATTTTACTTGATATTTAAACGAGAACGAGAGGTGCAGTGCGCACGCACAAGGAAACAAATGACGGGAGGGGGAAGAAAGGAGAAGGAGTTTATGTATTTGCAGCGCGAAATTAAACCGGTGCGATCATACCAGCACTAATGCACCGGATCCCATCAGAACTCTGTAGTTAAGTGTGCTTGGGCGAGAGTAGTACTCGGATGGGTGACTTCTTGGGAAGTCCTCGTGTCGCACCAATTTTTTTTCAGACGGGTCGTTCGACGTTACGCACGACTGGAGTGTATGTATTTTCAGCACGAAATGGAACAGGTGCGATCATACCAGCACTAATGCAACGGATTCTATCAGAACACCGTAGGTAAGGGTGCTTGGGCGAGAGTAGTACTAGCATGGGTTACCTCCTGCGAAGTCCTTATATTTCACCCATTTTCTTGTGAAGTCCTCGTGTTGCACCCATTTTTTTGCAGATGATTCTTTCGACGTTACGCGCGACTTGAATTATGGTCCTCAGGTTTATTCGCAAATGGGAGTCACGTCGCCGTGGCATTTTACTTGATATTAGAACGAGCACGGGAGGTACAGTGCGCACGCACAAGGAAAGAAATGACAGGAGGAGGAAGAAAAGAGGAGTTTATGTATTTGAAGCGCAAAATTAAACAAGTGGCATCATACCAGCACTAATGCACTGGATCCAATCAGAACTCTCCAGTTAAGTGTGCTTGGGTGAGAGTAGTACTCGGATGGGTGACCTCTTGGGAAGTCCTCGTATCGCAACAATTTTTTTTCAGATGGGTCGTTCAACGTTACGCGCTACTGGAACTATGGTCCGCTGGTTTATACGCAAATGTGAGTCAAGAATCTGGAGAATTTTAATCGATATTAGAACGAGAAGGAGAGGTGCAGTGTGAACGCACAAGGAAACAAATGATGGGAGGGGGGGAGGGAAGAAGGAGTGTATGTATTTTCAGCACGAAATTAAACAGGTGCGGTCACACCAGCACAAATGCACCGGATCCCATCAGAACTCCGCAGTTAAGTGTGCTTTGGCGAAAGTAGTACAATGATGGGTTACCTCCTGGGAAGTTCTTGTGTTGCACCCATTTTCTTTTTTTCAGATGTGCCGTTCGACGTTATGCGCGACTTTAATTATGGTCCGCAGATTTATTCGCAAATGTGAGTCACGGCGCCGTGGGATTTTACTTGATATTTGAACAAGAACGAGAGGTGCAGTGCGCACGCACAAGGAAAAAAATCATGGGAGGGGGAAGAAAGGAGAAGGAGTTTATGTATTTGCAGCGCGAAATGAAACAGGTGCGATCATACCAGCACCAATGCAACGGATTCTATCAGAACTCCGCAAGTTAAGGGTGCTTGGGCGAGAGTAGCACTAGGATGGGTGACTTCCTGCGAAGTCCTTATTTTTCACCCATTTTTTTAGGAAGTCCTCTTGTTGTACCTATTTTTTTGCAGATGATTCTTTCGACGATACGCGCGACTTGAATTATGGTCCACAGGTTTATTCGCAAATGTGAGTCACGGCACCGTAGCATTTTACTTTACATTAGAACGAGCACGGGAGGTGCAGTGCGCACGCACAAGGAAACAATTGATGGGAGGGGGAGGGAAGGAGAAGGAGTGTATGTATTTTTAGCACGAAATGAAACAGGTGCGATCATACCAGCACTAATGCAACGGATTCTATCAGAACTCCGTAGGTAAGGGTGCTTGGGCGAGAGTAGTACTAGCATGGGTTACCTCCTGCGAAGTCCTTATATTTCACCCATTTTCTTGTGTAGTCCTCGTGTTGCACCCATTTTTTTGCAGATGATTCTTTAGACGTTACGCGCGACTTGAATTATGGTCCTCAAGTTTATTCACAAATGTGAGTCACGAAGCTGTAGCATTTTACTTGATATTAGAACGAGAACAGGAGGTGCAGTGCGCACGCACAAGGAAACAAATGACGGGAGGGGGAAGAAAGGGGAATAAGTTTATGTATTTGCAGCGCGAAATTAAACAGGTGCGATCATACCAGCACTAATGCACCGGATCCCATCAGAACTCCGCAGTGAAGTGTGCTTGGGCGAGATTAGTACTCGGATGGGTGACCTCCTGGTAAGTTCTCGTGTCGCACCAATTTTTTTTGAGACGGGTCGTTCGACGTTACGCGCGTCTGGAACTAGGGTCCGCTGGTTTATACGCAAATGTGAGTCAAGAAGCAGGGGCATTTTAATCGATATTAGAACGAGAATGAGAGGTGAAGTGTGAACGCACAAGGAAACAAATGACGGGAGGGGGAAGAAAGGAGAAGGAATGTATGTATTTGCAGCGCGAATTTAAACAGGTGCGATCATACCAGCACTAAAGCCCCGGATCCCATCAGAATTCCGCAGTTAAGTGTACTTGGGCGAGAGTAGTACTCGGATGGGTGACTACTTGGGAAGCCCTCGTGTTGCACCTATTTTTTTTCGGATGGGTTGTTCGACGTTACGCGCGAATAAATTTATAACCCGCTGGTTCATTTGCAAAGGTGAGTCACGGCGCCGTGGCATTTTACTTGATATTTGAACGAGAACGAGAGGTGCAGTGCGCACGCACAAGGAAACAAATGACGAGACGGGGGATGGAAGAAGAAAGAGTGTATGTATTTGCAGTGCAGAATGAAACATGAAGGATCATACCAGCACTAATGCAACGGATTCTATCAGAACTCCACAGTTAAGGGTGCTTGGGCGAGAAAAGTACTCGGATGGGTGACCTCCTGCGAAGTCCTTATATTTTACCCATTTTCTTGGGAGGTCCTCGTGTTGCACCCATCTTTTTGGAGATGATTCTTTTGACGTTACGCGCGAATAGAATTATAAACTGCTAGTTCATTTGCAAAGTTGAGTCACGGCGCCGTGGCATTTTACTTGATATTAGAACGACTACGGGAGATGCAGTGCGCACGCACAAAGAAACAAATGACGGGAGGAGGAAGAAAGGAGAAGGAGTGTGTGTATTTGAAGCGCAAAATTAAACAAGTGGCATCATACCAGCACTAATGCACTTGATCCCATCAGAACTATGCAGTTAAGTGTGCTTGGGCGAGAGTAGTACTCGGATGGGTGACCTCTTGGGAAGTTCTCGTATCGCAACAATTTTTTTTCAGATGGGTCGTTCGACGTTACGCGCGACTGGAACTATGGTCCGCTGGTTTATACGCAAATGTGAGTCAAGAATCAGGGGCATTTTCATCGATGTTTGAACGAGAAGGAGAGGTGCAGTGTGAACGCACAAGGAAACAAATGATGGGAGGGGGGGAGGGAAGAAGGAGTGAATGTATTTTCAGCACGAAATTAAACAGGCGCGGTCACACCAGCACAAATGCACCGGATCCCATCAGAACTCCGCAGTTAAGTGTGCTTTGGCGAAAGTAGTACAATGATGGGTTACCTCCTGGGAAGTTCTCGTGTCGCACCCATTTTCTTTTTTTCAGATGTGCCGTTCGACGTTACGCGCGACTTTAATTATGGTCCGCAGATTTATTGGCAAATGTGAGTCACGGCGCCGTGGCATTTTACTTGATATTTGAATGAGAACGAGAGGTGCAGTGCGCATGCACAAGGAAACGAATGACGGGAGGGGAAAGAAAGGAGAAGGAGTTTATGTATTTACAGCGCGAAATTAAACAGGTGCGATCATACCAGCACTAATGCACCGGATCCCATTAAGTGTGCTTGGGCGAGAGTAGTACTCGGATGGTTGACCTCCTGGGAAGTCCTCGTGTCGCACTAATTTTTTTTTTCAGACGGGTCGTTCGACGTTACGCGCGACTGAAACTATGGTCCATTGGTTTATACGCAAATGTGAGTCAAGAAGCAGGGGCATTTAATCGATATTAGAAAGAGAATGAGAGATGCAGAGTGCACGCACAAGGAAACAAATGACGGGAGGGGGGATGGAGGGCGAAAAAGTGTATGTATTTGCAGCGCAGAATGAAACATGAACAATCATACCAGCACCAATGCACCGGATTCTATCAGAACTTTGCAAGTTAAGGGTGTTTGGGCGAAAGTAGCACTAGGATGGGTGACCTCCTACGAAGTCCTTATATTTCACCCATTTTCTTAGGAAGTTCTCGTGTTGCACCCATTTTTTTGCAGATGATTCTTTCGACGATACGCACGACTTGAATTATGGTCCTCAGGTTTATTCGCAAATGTTAGTCATGACACCGTAGCATTTTACTTGATATTAGAACGAGCACGGGAGGTGCAGTGCGCACGCACAAGGAAACAAATGACGGGAGGGGGAAGAAAGGGCATGGAGTTTATGTATTTGCAGAGCGGAATTAAACGGGTGCGATCATACCAGCACTAATGCACCGGATCCCATCAGAACTCCACAGTTAATTGTGCTTGGGTGAGAGTAGTACTCGGATGAGTGACCTCCTGGGAAGTCCTCGTGTCGCACCAATTTTTTTTCAGACAGGTCGTTCGACGTTACGCACGACTGAAACTAGGGTCCGCTGGTTTATACGCAAATGTGAGTCAAGAAGAAGGGGCATTTTAATCGATATTAGAACGAGAAGGAGAGGAGCAGTGTGAACGCACAAGGAAACAATTGATGGGAGGGGGAGGGAAGGAGAAGGAGTGTATGTATTTTCAGCACGAAATGAAACAGGTGCAATCATACCATCACTAATGCAACGGATTCTATCAGAACTCCGTAGGTAAGGGTGCTTGGGCGAGAGTAGTACTAGCATGGGTTACCTCCTGCGAAGTCCTTATATTTCACCATTTTCTTGGGAGGTCCTCGTGTTGCACCCTTCTTTTTGCAGATGATTCTTTCGACGTTACGCGCGACTTGATTTATGTTCCACAGGTTTATTTGCAAATGTGAGTCACGGCGCCGTGGCATTTTACTTGATGTTAGAACGAGTACGGGAGGTGCAGTGCGCACGCACAAGGAAACAAATGACGGATGAGGAAGAAAAGAGAATGAGTGTATGTATTTGAAGCGCAAAATTAAACAAGTGGCATCATACCAGCACTAATGCATTGGATCCTATCAGAACTCTACAGTCAAGTATGCTTTGGCGAGAGTAGTACTCGGATGGGTGACCTCTTGGGAAGTCCTCGTATCGCAACAATTTTTTTTAGATGGGTCGTTCGACGTTATGCGCGACTGGAACTATGGTCCGCTGGTTTATACGCAAATGTGAGTCAAGAATCAGGAGCATTTTAATCGATATTAGAACGAGAAGGAGAGGTGCAGTGTGAACGCACAAGGAAACAAATGACGGGAGGGGGAAGAAAGGAGAAGGAGTGTATGTATTTTCAGCACGAAATTAAACAAGTGCGGTCACACCAGAACAAATGCACCGGATCCCATCAGAACTCCGCAGTTAAGTGTGCTTTGGCGAAAGTAGTATAAAGATGGGTTACCTCCTGGGAGGTTCTCGTGTTGCACCCATTTTCTTTTTTTCAGATGTGCCATTCGACGTTACGCGCGAATTTAATTATGGTCCGCAGATTTATTCGCAAATGTGAGTCACGGCGCCGTTGCATTTTACCTGATATTTGAACGAGAACGAGAGGTGCAGTGCGCACGCACAAGGAAACAAATGACGGGAGGGGGAAGAAAGGAGAAGGAGTTTATGTATTTGCAGCGCAAAATTAAACAGGTGCGATCATACCAGCATAAATGCACCGGATCCTATCAGAACTCCGCAGTTAAGTGTGCTTTGGTGAAAGTAGTGCAATGATGGGTTACCTCGTGGGAAGTTCTTGTGTTGCACCCATTTTCTTTTTTTCAGATGTGTCGTTCGACGTTACGCGCAACTTTAATTATGGTCCACAGATTTATTCGCAAATGTGAGTCACGGCGCCGTGGCATTTTACTTGATATTTGAACCCGAACGAGAGGTGCAGTGCGCACGCACAAGGAAACAAATGATGGGAGGGGGAAGAAAAGGGAAGGAAATTATCTATTTGCAGCGCAAAATTGATTAGGTGTGATCATACCAGCACTAATGCACTGGATCCCATCAGAACTCTGCAGTTAAGTGTGCTTGGGCGAGAGTAGTACTCGGATGGGTGACCTCCTGGGAAGTCCTCGTGTCGCACTAATTTTTTTTTTAGACGGGTCGTTCGACGTTACGCGCGACTGGAACTAGGGTCCCCTGCTTCATACGCAAATGTGAGTCAAGAAGCAGGGGCATTTTAATCGATATTAGAACGAGAAGGAGATATGCATAGTGCACGCACAAGGAAACAAATGACGGGAGAGGGGATGGAGGGAGAAAAAGTGTATGTATTTGCGGCGCAGAATGAAACATGAGCAATCATACCAGCACCAATGCGACGGATTCTATTAGAACTCCGCAAGTTAAGGGTGCTTGGGCGAGAGTAGTACTAGCATGGGTATCCTCCTGCGAAGTCCTTATATTTCACCCATTTTCTTGTGAAGTCCTCGTGATGCACCCATTTTCTTTTTTTCAGATGTGTCGTTCGACGTTACGCGCGACTTTAATTATGGTCCCCAAATTTATTCGCAAATGTGAGTCACGGCGCCGTGGCATTTTACTTGATATTTGAACGAGAACGAGAGGTGCAGTGCGCACGCACAAGGAAACAAATGACGGGAGGGGGAAGAAAGGAGAAGGAGTTTATGTATTTGCAGCGCGAAATTAAACCGGTGCGATCATACCAGCACTAATGCACCGGATCCCATCAGAACTCCGCAGTTAAGTGTGCTTGGGCGAGATTAGTACTCGGATGGGTGACCTCACGGGAAGTCCTCGTGTCGCACTAATTTATTTTTCAGACGGGTCGTTCGACGTTACGCGCGTCTGGAACTAGGGTCCGCTGGTTTATACGCAAATGTGAGTCAAGAAGCAGGGGCATTTTAATCGCTATTAGAACGAGAATGAGAGGCGAAGTGTGAACGCACAAGGAAACAAATGACGGGAGGGGGAAGAAAGGAGAAGGAGTGTATGTATTTACAGCAGAAAATTAAACAGGTGCGATCATACCAGCACTAAAGCTCCGGATCCCATCAGAACTCCGCAGTTAAGTGTGCTTGGGCGAGGGTAGTACTCGGATGGGTGACCACCTGGGAAGCCCTCGTGTTGCACCTATTTTTTGTCGGATGGGTTGTTCGACGTAACGCGCGAATGGAATTATAAACCGCTGGTTCATTTGCAAAGGTGAGTCACGGTGCTGGGGCATATTACTTGATATTAGAACGAGAAAGAGAGATGCAGAGTGCACGCACAAAAAAACAAATGACGGGAGATGGGATGGAATGAGAAAGAATGTATGTATTTGCAGTGCGGAATGAAACATGAGGGATCATACCAGCACTAATACAACGGATTCTATCAGAACTCTGTAGTTAAGGGTGCTTGGGCGAGAAAAGTACTCGGATGGGTGACCTCCTGCGAAGTCCTTATATTTCACCCATTTTCTTGGGAGATCCTCGTGTTGCACCCATCTTTTTGCAGATGATTCTTTCGATGTTACGGGCGACTTGATTTATGGTCCGCAGGTTTATTCGCAAATTTGAGTCACGGCGCCGTGGCATTTTACTTGATATTAGAAGAAGTACGGGAGGTGCAGTGCGCACGCACAAGGAAACAAATGACGGGAGGAGGAAAAAAAGAGAAAGAGTGTATGTATTTGAAGCGCAAAATTAAACAAGTGGCATCATACCCGCACTAATGCACTGGATCCAATCAGAACTCCGTAGGTAAGGGTGCTTGGGCGAGAGTAGTACTAGCATGGGTTACCTCCTGCGAAGTCCTTATATTTCACCCATTTTCTTGTGAAGTCCTCGTGATGCACCCATTTTCTTTTTTTCAGATGTGCCATTCAACGTTATGCGCGACTTTAATTATGGTCCGAAGATTTATTCGCAAATGAGAGTCACGGCGCCGTGGCATTTTACCTGATATTTGAACGAGAACGAAAGGTGCAGTGCGCACGCACAAGGAAACAAATGACGGAAGGGGGGATGGAAGGAGAAAGAGTGTATGTATTTGCAGTGCAGAATGAAACATGAGGGATCATACCAGCACTAATGCAACGGATTCTATCAGAACTCCGCAGTTAAGGGTTCTTGGGCGAGAAAAGTACTCGGATGGGTGACCTCCTACGAAGTCCTTATATTTCACCCATTTTCTTGGGAGGTCCTCGTGTTGCACCCATCTTTTTGCATATGATTCTTTCGACGTTACGCGCTGCTTGATTTATGGTCCGCAGGTTTATTTGCAAATGTGAGTCACGGCGCCTTGGCATTTTACTTGATATTAGAACGAGTACGGGAGGTGCAGTGCGCACGCACAAGGAAATAAATGATGGGAGGAGGAAGAAAAGAGAAGGAGTGTATGTATTTAAAGCGCAAAATTAAACAAGTGGCATCATACCAGCACTAATGCACTGGATCCCATCAGAACTCTGCAGTTAAGTGTGCTTGGGCGAGTGTAGTACTCGGATGGGTGACCTCTTGGGAAGTCCTCGTATCGCAACAATTTTTTTTCAGATGGGTCGTTCGTCGTTACGCGCGACTGGAACTATGGTCCGCTGGTTTATACGCAAATGTGAGTCAAGAATTAGGGGCATTTTAATCGATATTAGAACGAGAAGGAGAGGTGAAGTGTGAACGCACAAGGAAACAAATGACAGGAGGGGGGATGGAGGGAGAAAAAGTGTATGTATTTGCAGCGCAGAATGAAACATGAGCAATCATACCAGCACCAATGCGACGGATTCTATTAGAACTCCGCAAGTTAAGGGTGCTTGGGCGAGAGTAGCAGTAGGATGGGTGACCTCCTGCAAAGTCTTTATATTTCACCAATTTTCTTAGGAAGTTCTCGTGTTGCACCCATTTTTTTGTAGATGATTCTTTCGACGATACGTGCGACTTGAATTATGGTCGTCAGATTTATTCGCAAATGTGAGTCACGGCACCGTAGCATTTTACTTGATTTTAGAACGAGCACGGGAGGTGCAGTGCGCACGCACAAGGAAACAAATGACGGGAGGGGGAAGAAAGGAGAAGGAGTTTATGTATTTGCATCGCGGAATTAAACGGGTGCGATCATACCAGCACAAATGCACCGGATCCCATCAGAACTCCGCAGTTAAGTGTGCTTTGGCGAAACTAGTACAATGATGGGTTACCTCCTGGGAAGTTCTAGTGTTACACCCATTTTCTTTTTTTCAGATGTGCCGTTCGACGTTACGCGCGACTTTAATTATGGTCCGCAGATTTATTCGCAAATGTGAGTCACGGCGCCGTGGCATTTTACTTGATATTTGAACGAGAAAGAGAGGTGCAGTGTGAACGCATAAGGAAACAATTGATGGGAGGGGGAGGGAAGGAGAAGGAGTGTATGTATTTTCATCACGAAATGAAACAGGTGCGATCATACCAGCACTAATGCAACGGATTCTATCAGAACTCCGTAGGTAAGGGTGCTTGGGCGAGAGTAGTACTAGCATGGGTTACCTCCTGCGAAGTCCTTATATTTCACCCTTTTTCTTGTGAAGTCCTCGTGATGCACCCATTTTCTTTTTTTCAGATGTGTCGTTCGACGTTACGCGCGACTTTAATTATAGTCCACAAATTTATTCGCAAATGTGAGTCACGGCGCCGTGGCATTTTACTTGATATTTGAACGAGAACGAGAGGTGCAGTGCGCACGCACAAGGAAACAAATGACGGGAGGGGGAAGAAAGGAGAAGGAGTTTATGTATTTGCAGCGCGAAATTAAACCGGTGCGATCATACCAGCACTAATGCACCGGATCCCATCAGAACTCTGCAGTTAAGTGTGCTTGGGCGAGATTAGTACTCGGATGGGTGACCTTACGGGAAGTCCTTGTGTCGCACTAATTTTTTTTTCAGACGGGTCGTTCGACGTTACGCGCGTCTGGAACTAGGGTCCGCTGGTTTATACGCAAATGTGAGTCAAGAAGAAGGGGCATTTTACTTGATATTAGAAGAAGTACGGGAGGTGCAGTGTGAACACACAAGGAAACAAATGACGGGAGGGGGAAGAAAAGAGAAAGAGTGTATGTATTTGAAGCGCAAAATTAAACAGGTGCGATCATACCAGCACTAAAGCTCCGGATCCCATCAGAACTCCGCAGGTAAGGGTGCTTGGGCGAGAGTAGTACTAGCATGGGTTACCTCCTGGGAAGCCCTTATATTTCACCCATTTTCTTGTGAAGTCCTCGTGATGCACCCATTTTCTTTTTTTCAGATGTGCCATTCGACGTTACGCGCGACTTTAATTATGGTCCGAAGATTTATTCGCAAATGTGAGTCACGACGCTGTAGCATTTTACCTGATATTTGAACGAGAACGAGAGGTGCAGTGCGCACGCACAAGGAAACAAATGACGGGAGGGGGGATGGAAGGAGAAAGAGTGTATGTATTTGCAGTGCAGAATGAAACATGAGGGATCATACCAGCACTAATGCAACGGATTCTATCAGAACTCCGCAGTTAAGGGTGCTTGGGCGAGAAAAGTACTCGGATGGATGACCTCCTGCGAAGTCCTTATATTTCACCCATTTTCTTGGGAGGTCCTCGTGTTGCACCCATCTTTTTGCATATGATTCTTTCGACGTTACGCGCGGCTTGATTTATGGTCCGCAGGTTTATTCGCAAATGTGAGTCACGGCGCCGTGGCATTTTACTTGATATTTGAACGAGAACGAGAGGTGCAGTGCGCACGCACAAGGAAACAAATGACGGGACGGGGGATGGGAGGAGAAACAGTGTATGTATTTGCAGTGCAGAATGAAACATGAGGGATCATACCAGCACTAATGCAACGGATTCTATCAGAACTCCGCAGTTAAGGGTGCTTGGGCGAGAAAAGTACTCGGATGGGTGACCTCCTGCGAAGTCCTTATATTTCACCCATTTTCTTGGGAGGTCCTCGTGTTGTACCCATCTTTTTGCAGATGATTCTTTCGACGTTACGCGCGAATAGAATTATAAACCGCTGGTTCATTTGCAAAGGTGAGTCACGGCGCCGTGGCATTTTACTTAATATTAGAACGAGTACGGGAGGTGCAGTGCGAACGCACAAGGAAACAAATGACGGGAGGAGGAAGAATAGAGAAGGAGTGTATGTATTTGAAGCGCAAAATTAAACAAGTGGCATCATACCAGCACTAATGCACTTGATCCCATCAGAACTCTGCAGTTAAGTGTGCTTGGGCGAGAGTAGTACTCGGATGGGTGACCTCTTGGGAAGTTCTCGTATCGCAACAATTTTTTTTCAGATGGGTCGTTCGACGTTACTCGCGACTGGAACTATGGTCTGCTGGTTTATACGCAAATGTGAGTCAAGAATCAGGGGCATTTTCATCGATGTTAGAACGAGAAGGAGAGGTGCAGTGTGAACGCACAAGGAAACAAATGATGGGAGGGGGGGAGGGAAGAAGGAGTGAATGTATTTTCAGCACGAAATTAAACAGGCGCGGTCACACCAGCACAAATGCACCGGATCCCATCAGAACTCCGCAGTTAAGTGTGCTTTGGCGAAAGTAGTACAATGATGGGTTACCTCCTGGGAAGTTCTCGTGTTGCACCCATTTTCTTTTTTTCAGATGCGCCATTCGACGTTACGCGCGACTTTAATTATGGTCCGCAGATTGATTCGCAAATGTGAGTCACGGCGTCGTGGCGTTGTACTTGATATTTGAACGGGAACGAGAGGTGCAGTGCGCACGCACAAGGAAACAAATGACGGGAGGGGGAAGAAAGGAGAAGGAATTTATGTATTTGCAGCGCGAAATTAAATAGGTGCGATCATACCAGCACTAATGCACCAGATGCCATCAGAACTCCGCAGTGAAGTGTGCTTGGGCGAGATTAGTACTCGGATGGGTGACCTCCTGGGAAATCCTCGTGTCGCACCAATTTTTTTTGAGACGGGTCTTTCGACGTTACGCGCGTTTGGAACTAGGGTCCGCTGGTTTATACGCAAATGTGAGTCAAGAAGCAGGGACATTTTAATCGATATTAGAACGAGAATGAGAGGTGAAGTGTGAATGCACAAGGAAACAAATGACGGGAGGGGGAAGAAAGGAGAAGGAGTGTATGTATTTGCAGCGCGAATTTAAAAAGGTGCGATCATACCAACACTAAAGCCCCGGATCCCATCAGAACTCCGCTGTTAAGTGTGCTTGGGCGAGAGTAGTACTCGGATGGGTGACTACTTGGGAAGCCCTCGTGTTGCACCTATTTTTTTTCGGATAGGTTGTTCGACGTTACGCGCGAATGGAATTATAAACCGCTGGTTTATTTGTAAAGGTGAGTCACGGCGCCGTGGCATTTTACTTGATATTTGAACGAGAACGAGAGGTGCAGTGCGCACGCACAAGGAAACAAATGACGGGACGAGGGATGGAAGAAGAAAGAGTGTATGTATTTGCAGTGCAGAATGAAACATGAGGGATCATACCAGCACTAATGCAACGGATTCTATCAGAACTCCGCAGTTAAGGGTGCTTGGGCAAGAAAAGTACTCGGATGGGTGACCTCCTGCGAAGTCCTTATATTTCACCCATTTTCTTGGGAGGTCCTCGTGTTGCACCCATCTTTTTGGAGATGATTCTTTCGACGTTACGCGCGAATGGCATTATAAACCGCTAGTTCATTTGCAAAGGTGAGTCACGGCGCCGTGGCATTTACTTGATATTAGAACGAGTACGGGAGGTGCAGTGCGCACGACAAGGAAACAAATGACGGGATGAGGAACAAAAGAGAAGGAGTGTGTGTATTTGAAGCGCAAAATTAAACAAGTGGCATCATACCAGCACTAATGCACTTGATCCCATCAGAACTCTGCAGTTAAGTGTGCTTGGGCGAGAGTAGTTCTCGGATGGGTGACCTCTTGGGAAGTTCTCGTATCGCAACAATTTTTTTTCAGATGGGTCGTTCGACGTTACGCGCGACTGGAACTATGGTCCGCTGGTTTATACGCAAATGTGAGTCAAGAATCAGGGGCATTTTCATTGATATTAGAATGAGAAGGAAAGGTGCAGTGTGAACGCACAAGGAAACAAATGATGGGAGGGGGGAGGGAAGAAGGAGTGTATGTATTTTCCGCACGAAATTAAACAGGTGCGGTCACACCAGCACAAATGCACCGGATCCCATCAGAACTCTGCAGTTAAGTGTGCTTTGGCGAAAGTAGTACAAAGATGGGTTACCTCCTGGGAGGTTCTCGTGTTACACCCATTTTCTTTTTTTCAGATGTGCCGTTCGACGTTACGCGCGAGTATAATTATGGTCCGCAGATTTATTCGCAAGTGTGAGGCACGGCGTCGTGGCATTTTACTTGATATTTGAACGAGAAGGAGAGGTGCAGTGTGAACGCACAAGGAAACAATTGATGGGAGGGGGAGGGAAGGAGAAGGAGTGTATGTATTTTCAGCACAAAATGAAACAGGTGCGATCATACCAGCACTAATGCATCAGATTCTATCAAAACTCCGTAGGTAAGGGTGCTTGGGCGAGAGTAGTACTAGCGTGGGTTATCTCCTGCGAAGTCCTTATATTTCACCCATTTTCTTGTGAAGTCCTCGTGATGCACCCATTTTTTTTTTTCAGATGTGTCGTTCGACGCTACGCGCGACTTTAATTATGGTCCACAAATTTATTTGCAAATGTGAGTCACGGCACCGTGGCATTTTACTTGATATTTGAACGAGAACGAGAGGTGCAGTGCGCACGCACAAGGAAACAAATGACGGGAGGGGGAAGAAAGGAGACGGAGTTTATGTATTTGCAGCGCAAAATTAAACCTGTGCGATCATACCAGCACTAATGCACCGGATCCCATCAGAACTCCGCAGTTAAGTGTGCTTGGGCGAGATTAGTACTCGGATGGGTGACCTCACGGGAAGTCCTCGTGTCGCACTAATTTTTTTTTCAGATGGGTCGTTCGACGTTACGCGCGTCTGGAACTAGGGTCCGCTGGTTTATACGCAAATGTGAGTCAAGAAGCAGGGGCATTTTAATCGCTATTAGAATGAGAATGAGAGGTGAAGTGTGAACGCACAAGGAAACAAATGACGGGAGGGGGAAGAAAGGAGAAGGAGTGTATGTATTTACAGCAGAAAATTAAACAGGTGCGATCATACCAGCACTAAAGCTCCGGATCCTATCAGAACTCTGCAGTTAAGTGTGCATGGGCGAGGGTAGTACTCGGATGGGTGACCACCTGGGAAGCCCTCGTGTTGCACCTATTTTTTTTCGGATGGGTTGTTCGACGTTACGCGCGAATGGAATTATAAACCGCTGGTTCATTTGCAAAGGTGAGTCACGGTGCTGGGGCATATTACTTGATATTAGAACGAGAAAGAGAGATGCAGAGTGCACGCACAAGAAAACAAATGACGGGAGGGGGGATGGAATGAGAAAGAATGTATGTATTTGCAGTGTGGAATGACACATGAGGGATCAGACCAGCACTAATGCACCGGATCCCATCAGAACTCCGCAGTTAAGTGAGCTTTGGTGAAAGTAGTACAATGATGGGTTACCTCCTTGGAAGTTCTCGTGTTGCACCCATTTTCTTTTTTTCAGATGTGCCATTCGACGTTACACGCGACTTTAATTATGGTCCGCAGATTTATTCGCAAATGTGGGTCACGGCGCTGTGGCATTTTTCTTGATATTTGAACGAGAACGAGAGGTGCAGTGCGCACGCACAAGGAAACAAAGGGGGGGGGGGAAGAAAGGAGAAGGAGTGTATGTATTTGCAGCGCGAAATTAAATAGGTGCTATCATACCAGCACTACAGCCCCGGATCCCATCAGAACTCCGCAGTTAAGTGTGCTTGGGGGAGAGTAGTACTCGGATCGGTGACCACCTGGGAAGCCCTCGTGTTGCAGCTATTGTTTTTCGGATGGGTTGTTCGACGTTACGCACGACTGTAATTATAAACCGCTGGTTCATTTTCAAAGGTGAGTCACGGTGCCGGGGCATATTACTTGATATTAGAACGAGAAAGAGAGATGCAGAGTGCACGCACAAGGAAACAAATGACGGGAGGGGGGATGAGAGGAGAAAGAGTGTATGTATTTGCAGTGCAGAATGAAACATGAGGGATCATACCAGCACTAATGCAACGGATTCTATCAGAACTCCGCAGTTAAGGGTGCTTGGGCGAGAAAAGTACTCGGATGGGTGACCTCCTGCGAAGTCCTTATATTTCACCCATTTTCTTGGGAGGTCCTCGTGTTGCACCCATCTTTTTGCAGATGATTCTTTCGACGTTACGCGCGACTTGATTTATGGTCCGCAAGTTTATTCGCAAATGTGAGTCACGGCGCCGTGGCATTTTACTTGATATTAGAACGGGTACGGGAGGTGTAGTGCGCACGCACAAGGAAACAAATGACGGGAGGGGGAAGAAAAGAGAAGGAGTGTATGTATTTGCAGCGCAAAATTAAACAGGTGCGATCATACCATCACTAATGCACCGGATCCCATCAGACCTCCGCAGTCAAGTGTGCTTGGGCGAGAGTAGTACTCGGATGGGTGACCTCCTAGGAAGTCCTCGTGTCGCAACAATTTTTTTTCAGACGGGTCTTTCGACGTTACGCGCGTCTGGAACTAGGGTCCGCTGGTTTATACGCAAATGTGAGTCAAGAAGCAGGGGCATTTTAATCGATATTAGAACGAAAATGAGAGGTGAAGTGTGAACGCACAAGGAAACAAATGACGGGAGGGGGAAGAAAGGAGAAGGAGTGTATGTATTTGCTGCGCAAAATTAAACAGGTGCGATCTTACCAGCACTAAAGCTCCGGATCCCATCAGAACTCCGCAGTTAATTGTGCTTGGGCGAGCGCAGTACTCGGATGTGTGACAACTTGGGAAGCCCTAGTGTTGCACCTATTTTTTTTCGGATGGGTTGTTCGACGTTACGCGCGAATGGAATTATAAACCGCTGGTTCATTTGCAAAGGTGAGTCACGGTGCCGGGGCATATTACTTGATATTAGAATGAGAAAAAGAGATGCAGAGTGCACGCACAAGGAAATAAATGACGGGAGGGGGGATGGGAGGAGAAAGAGTGTGTGTATTTGCAGTGCAGAATGAAACATGAGGGATCATACCAGCACTAATGCAATGGATTCTATCAGAACTCCGCAGTTAAGGGTGCTTGGGCGAGAAAAGTACTCGGATGGGTGACCTCCTGCAAAGTCCTTATATTTCACCCATTTTCTTGGGAGGTCTTCGTGTTGCACCCATCTTTTTGCAGATGATTCTTTCGACGTTACGCGCGACTTGATTTATGGTCCGCAGGTTTATTCGCAAATGTGAGTCACGGCGCCGTGGCATTATACTTGATATTAGAACGAGTACGGGAGGTGCAGTGCGCACGCACAAGGAAACAAATGACGGGAGGAGGAAGAAAAGAGAAGGAGTGTATGTATTTGCAGCGCGAAATTAAACAGGTGCGATCATACCAGCACTAATGCACCGGATCCCATCAGAACTCCGCAGTTAAGTGTGCTTGGGCGAGAGTGGTACTCGGATGGGTGACCTCCTGGGAAGTCCTCGTGTCGCAATAATTTTTTTTCAGACGGGTCGTTCGACGTTACGCGCAACTGGAACTATGGTCCACTTGTTTATACGCAAATGTGAGTCAAGAATCAGGGGCATATTAATCGATATTAGAACGAGAAAAAGAGGTGCAGTGTGAACGCACAAGGAAACAAATGTTGGGAGGGGGGAGGGAAGGAGAAGGAGTGTTTTTATTTTCAGCACGAAATTAAACAGGTGCTATCACACCAGCACAAATACTTCGGATCCCATCAGAACTCCGCAGTTAAGTGTGCTTTGGCGAAAGTAGTATAAGGATGGGTTACCTTCTGGGAAGTTCTCGTGTTGCACCAATTTTTTTTTCAGATGTGCCATTCGACGTTACGCGTGACTTTAATTATAGTCCGCAGATTTATTTGAAAATGTGAGTCACTGCGCCGTGGCATTTTACTTGATATTTATACGAGAACGAGAGGTGCAGTGCGCACGCACAAGGAAACAAATGACGGGAGGGGGAAGAAAAGAGAAGCAGTGTATGTATTTGCAGCGCGAAATTAAACAGGTGCGATCATACCAGCACTAATGCACCGGATCCCATCAAAATTCCGCAGTTAAGTGTGCTTGGGCGAGAGTGGTACTCGGATGGGTGACCTCCTGGGAAGTCCTCGTGTCGCAATAATTTTTTTTCAGACGGGTCGTTCGACGTTACGCGCGACTTGAACTAGGGTCCGCTGGTTTATACGCAAATGTGAGTCAAAAAGAAGGGGCATTTTAATCGATATTAGAACGAGAAGGAGAGGTGCAGTGTGAACGCACAAGGAAACAAATTATGGGAGGGGGAGGGAAGGAGAATGAGTGTATGTATTTTCAGCACGAAATGAAACAGGTGCGATCATACCAGCACTAATGCAACAGATTCTATCAGAACTCCGTAGGTAAGGGTGCTTGGGCGAGAGTAGTACTAGCATGGGTTACCTCCTGCGAAGTGCATATATTTCACCCATTTTCTTGTGAAGTCCTCGTGTCGCACCAATTTTTTTTCAGACGGGTCGTTCGACGTTACGCTCGTCTGGAACTAGGGTCCGCTGGTTTTTACGCAAATGTGAGTCAAGAAGCAGGGGCATTTTAATCGATATTCGAACGAGAATGAGAGGTGAAGTGTGAACGCACAAGGAAACAAATGACGGGAGGGGGAAGAAAGGAGAAGGAGTGTATATATTTGCAGCGCGAAACTAAACAGGTGCGATCATACCAGCACTAAAGCCCCGGATCCCATCAGAGCTCCGCAGTTAAGTGTGTTTGGCGAGATTAGTACTCGGATGGTTGACCTCCTGGGAAGTCCTCGTGTCGCACCAATTTTTTTTCAGACGGGTCGTTCGACGTTACGCGTGTCTGGAACTAGGGTCCGCTGGTTTATACGCAAATGTGAGTCGAGAAGCAGGGGCATTTTAATCGAAATTAGAACGAGAATGAGAGGTAAAGTGTGAACGCACATGGAAACAAATGATGGGAGGGGGAAGAAAGGAGAAGGAGTGTATGTATTTGCAGCGCGAAATTAAACAGGTGCGATCATACCAGCACTAAAGCTCCGGATCCCATCAGAACTCCGCAGTTAAGTGTGCTTGGGCGAGAGTAGTACTCGGATGGGTGTCCACCTGGGAAGCCCTCGTGTTGGACCTATTTTTTTTTCGGATGGGTTGTTCGACGTTACGCGTGAATGGAATTATAAATCGCAGGTTCATTTGCAAAGGTGAGTCACGGTACCGGGGCATATTACTTGATATTAGAACGAGAAAGAGAGATGCAGAGTGCACGCAAAAGGAAACAAATGACGGGAGGGAGTATGGGAGGAGAAAGAGTGTATGTATTTGCAGTGCAGAATGATACATGAGGGATCATACCAGCACTAATGCAACGGATTCTATCAGAACTCCGCAGTTAAGGGTGCTTGGGCGAGAAAAGTACTCGGATGGGTGACCTCCTGCGAAGTCCTTATATTTCACCCAATTTCTTGGGAGGTCCTCGTGTTGCACCCATCTTTTTGGAGATGATTCTTTCGACGTTACACTCGTCTGGAACTAGGGTCCGCTGGTTTATACGCAAATGTGAGTCAAGAAGTAGGGGCATTTTAATCGCTATTAGAACGAGAATGAGAGGTGAAGTGTGAACGCACAAGGAAACAAATGACGGGAGGGGGAAGAAAGGAGAAGGAGTGTATGTATTTACAGCGGAAAATTAAACAGGTGCGATCATACCAGCACTAAAGCTCCGGATCCCATCAGAACTCCGCAGTTAAGTGTGCTTGGGCGAGGGTAGTACTCGGATGGGTGACCACCTGGGAAGCCCTCGTGTTGCACCTATTTTTTTTCAGATGGGTTGTTGGACGTTACGCATGAATGGAATTATAAACCGCTGGTTCATTTACAAAGGTGAGTCACGGTGCCGGGGCATATTACTTGATATTAGAACGAGAAAAAGAGATGCAGAGTGCACGCACAAGAAAACAAATGACGGGAGGGGGGATGGAATGAGAAAGAATGTATGTATTTGCAGTACGGAATTAAACATGAGGGATCATACCAGCACTAATGCAACGGATTCTATCAGAATTCCGCAGTTAAGGGTGCTTGAGCGAGAAAAGTACTCAGATGGGTGACCTCCTGCGAAGTCCTTATATTTCACCCATTTTCTTGGGAGGTCCTCGTGTTGCACCCATCTTTTTGCAGATGATTCTTTCGACGTTACGGGCGACTTGATTTATGGTCCGCAGGTTTATTCGCAAATGTGAGTGACGAGGCCGTGGCATTTTACTTGATATTAGAAGGAGTACGGGAGGTGCAGTGCGCACGCACAAGGAAACAAATGACGAGAGGAGGAAGAAAAGAGAAAGAGTGTATGTATTTGAAGCGAAAAATTAAACAAGTGGCATCATACCCGCACTAATGCACTGGATCCCATCAGAACTCTGCAGTTAAGTGTACTTGGGCGAGAGTAATACTCGGATGGGTGACCTCTTGGAAAGTCCTCGTATCACGACAATTTTTTTTCAGATGGGTCGTTCGACGTTACGCGCGACTGAAACTATGGTCCGGTTTATACGCAAATGTGAGTCAAGAATCAGGGGCATTTTAATCGATATTAGAACGAGAAGGAGAGGTGTAGTGTGAACGCACAAGGAAACAAATGATGGGAGGGGGAAGGGAAGAAGGAGTGTATGTATTTTCGGCACGAAATTAAACAGGTGCGGTCACACTGGCACAAATGCACCGGATCCCATCAGAACTCTGCAGTTAAGTGTGTTGTGGCGAAAGTAGTACAATGATGGGTTACCTCCTGGGAAGTTCTCGTGTTGCACCCATTTTCTTTTTTTCAGATGTGCCGTTCGACGTTACGCGCAACTTTAATTATGGTCCGCAGATCTATTCGCAAATGTGAGTCACGGCGCCGTGGTATTTGACTTGATATTTGAACGAGAACGAGAGGTGCAGTGCGCACGCACAAGGAAACAAATGACGGGAGGGGGAAGAAAGGAGAAGGAGTGTATGTATTTGCAGCGCGAAATGAAACAGGTGCGATCATACCAGCACTAATGCAACGGATTCTATCAGAACTCCGTAGGTAAGGGTGCTTGGGCGAGAGTAGTACTAGCATGGGTTACCTCCTGCGAAGTCCTTATATTTGACCAATTTTCTTGTGAAGTCCTCGTGTTGCACCCATTTTTTTGCAGATGATTCTTTCGACGTTACGCGCGACTTGTATTATGGTCCTCAGGTTTATTCGCAAATGTGAGTCACGGCGCTGTAGCATTTTACTTGATATTAGAACGAGAACGGGAGGTGCAGTGCTCACGCACAAGGAAACAAATGACGAGAGGGGAAAGAAAGGAGAAGGAGTTTATGTATTTGCAGCGCAAAATTAAACAAGTGGCATCATACCAGCACTAATGCACTGGATCCTATCAGAACTCTGCAGTTAAGTATGCTTTGGCGAGAGTAGTACTCGGATGGGTGACCTCTTGGGAAGTCCTCGTATCGCAACAATTTTTTTTAGATGGGTCGTTCAACGTTACGCGCGACTGGAACTATGGTCCGCTGGTTTATACGCAAATGTGAGTCAAGAATCAGGGGCATTTTAATCGATATTAGAACGAGAAGGAGAGGTGCAGTGTGAACGCACAAGGAAACAAATGTTGGGAGGGGGGTAGGGAAGAAGGAGTGTATGTATTTTCAGCACGAAATTAAACAGGTGCGGTCACACCAGCACAAATGCACCGGATCCCATCAAAACT